>NC_080197.1:87630947-88880947 GCF_030028045.1 Hippopotamus amphibius kiboko
AAAAATTTTGATTGTGGCATTTACAACAAATGTCTCATAACAGGGTAGAATGAAGAAAGACGATCTAAATCTCAGCTATAACTAGATGGCACTAATGCTTTATAGTTCTTAAAAAAAGACTAAACATTGATGAGATATTGATTTCTACCAAAAATAAACTGATTTTATATATGTGTGTTCCTAATTTCTTGATTTGGGGGCATCAATCAAAAGCAAATTATCAACACTAACACAGTCAAACCTTTACTGACAACAAATGATAGGTTTTGTTGCCTCTCTACTCTTATTTGGAAAAGGCAGGCAACGTTTCCTTCCAAGTCAGGTCACATGTAGCAACAATAATTATAACTAATATTTATTAAGTGCGTACCACATGCACTCACTGATCTAAGTGTTTTATAACCATTCAAAGGCAATGGTCATAACTCAACGAAATGACAATCTAACTTAAAAATGGGCAAAGGACTTACACAGACACTTCTCCAAAGAAGATACACAAATGACCAATAAATGCATGAAAAGATGTTCAACATCAAATTCACAATACCACTTCACACCTACAAAGATGGTTACAATGAAAAAAGAAAATAATAAATATTGGCAAAGATGTGGAGAAACTGGAACCCTCGTACACTGCTGGTGGGAATGTAAAATGGTATAGCCACTGTGGAAAACAGTATGGCAGTTCCTCAAAAAGTTAAGTATAGAAATACTACATGATCCAGGGGCTTCCCTGGTGGTCCAGTGGGTAAGACTCCATGCTCCCAATGCAGGGGACCTGGGTTCAATCCCTGGTGCGGGAACTAGATCTCACATGCATGCCACAACTAAAAGATACCACATGCCGCAACTAAAGATTTCATGTGCCACAACGAAGACCCAGCACAGCCAAAATAAATAAATATTTTTTAAAGAAAGAAAGAAAAGAAATACTACATGATCCAGCAACTCCATTCTTAGGTACAGACTGAAAAGAATTGAAAACAGGTATTCAAATAAAAACTGGTACATGAATGTTCAAAGCAGCATTATTCACAACGGCCAAAAGGTAAAAATGAAACAACTGCCCAGCAATAGAAAAATGGATAAACAAAATATGATATATCCACACAGTGGGATAGTATTCAGCTATGAAAAGGAATGAAGTATTGATATGTGCTACAACATGGCTGAACCTCAAAAACATTATACTAAGTGAAAGAAGCCAGACACAAAAGGTCACATATTATACGATTCCTTTTACTTGAAATATCCAGAAGAGGTAAATTCGCAGAGATTGGTGGTTAACAGAGATAGGGGGAGGGGAGAATGAGGAGAGACTGCTTAATGGGTATTCAGTCTCCTCTGGGGTTGATGTAACCGTTCTGGAACTACATAGAGTGACGACTGTACAATATTGTGAATTTACTAAGTACCACTGAACTGTATACTTTAAAAGGGTTAATTTTATGTTATGTGAATTTCACCTCAAAAACAAAAACAAACAAAAAAAAACAACAGTCATGACAATTCTGTGGTACTACTGTAACAACTGTGCAGATTCAGAAACACAGGCTCAGAGAAATTAAATAACTTGACCAAATCCACAGAGGGAGTACGCAGAGGAGAGAATCAGACCCAGATTTGTGCTCTTTTTTCTTAATACTGATAGAATGTAGGAACTTAATAGCCCCTCTCCCCAACAATTTAAATTTTACACTGATCTATCTATAATCCAACTTATTAGCAATTCCTACCTGATACGACTAACACTTTTGTGCTCTTAACAAACATGCTGTACACCTTCTCTATTTTAACTATAAATTAGAAGAAAATATAACAACATGGAAATATTATAAATATACTATCAGTATTGGCCTGGTCATATCTAACACCACTCAGCAGATCCACATTTCAGGCATCAAAAAGTTCAGCTGCCAAGAAGTTTAATAACATACTTGGGGCTACTTCACAATGGAAATGATTAGCCAGTAGAGTATGAAAGGATCATGTGTTCTCAGCTTCACTGCCCAATCAAAATTGTAATCATGTCAAAATCAAATGTGATTCTACTTAATCTTACTTAAATGTTAAAGATTTCAGGCAACAAGTAACCGGATGAAGGTGCCAAATATCCCCACTTTTTCAGGAGCTTTTTCCACTTCAGGTTAGAAACCCAAACAAATTTAATAATCATTGTTGTGTTGTTTCCTGTACTCCCAAGTTAGAATAACATCACATAACAATACTGTGTAGTCTAACTTATTGGGTCATCATAACATCATGGGCTGGCAGACAGATGACAAATGTCAAATAACTTTTAAAAGACCTCCAGGGAATTCCCTGGCAGTCCAGTGGTTAGGACTCGGCGCTTTCACTGCCAGGCCCAGAGTTCGATCCCTGGTCTGGGAAGTAAGATCCTGCAAGCCTCGTAGCATGGCCAAAAAACAAAAACAAAAAAAACCTCCATAAAATACCACCATTGAATAGTGACAGAGGTGAAAAAGATTACCCAACTAAGCTTTGTTTAAAGTAATGTCAACTTGACGAATGGATAAAGAAGATGTGATACATATGTACAGTGGAATATTACTCAGCTATAAAAAGGAACAAAATTGGATCATTTGTAGAGACGTGGAAGGATCTAGAGACTGTCAGAGAGTGAAGTAAGTCAGAAAGAGAAAAACAAATATCATATACTAATGCATATATGTGGAATCTAGAAAAATGGTACAGATGAACCAGTTTGCAAGGCAGAAATAGAGACACAGACATAGAAAACAAATGTATGGACACCAAGGGGGGGAAGGGGGGATGGGATGAATTGGGAGATTGGGATTGACATATATACACTACTATGTATAAAATAGATAACTAATGAGAATCTGCTGTATAGCATAGGGAACTCCACTTTGCTGTACAGTGGAAACTAACACAACACTGTAAAACAACTATTCTCCAACTTAAAAAAAAGTGCTGTCAACTTAAGAAATTAGATAACCATCTCAAGAAACCTAGTGTGTACTGACTAGTAAGATGTAACAAAACATCAAGTTTGCATCTGAATTAAATGGCTGACTTTGTCTGTACTACCTACTATTCACATCTTATAACACCTTAATTTCCTGTCATTCCATCATAGTTATAAACAAGTTTCACTCTTCTCATCAAATGTGAGGGAGCTTCTAATGATGAGATCCTTGTCCTGAGGGCTTGTGCAACATATGCAGGTAGGCTACGACAGTAATTTATTATAAAGTTATAAGAGGATAACCAAACAAAGTGAGCAGAAGAGTCACTTCCACCACACACTACTGCACATTCTGAATCAATTTAACAGTAGAAGATAGCCAGGAAGGGCCAGCAGCGGGCTGACCACACTGACATGTTGTAATCAGAGGCTAAGTAGATAATTTAAAGAAAAATATTGCTCTACTACTGATGGTAGCCTTAAAACAGCAACAAATCATTTACTACTGGACAGATCACACGTACTCAAGAGAGGAAAGACTAAGTTTTACAAACAGGTCTTTCCAGTTCTATACAGGTCAACAGGAAGTAACACCACTGGCAGCATCTTCAAGTACAAAAGATATCTTCACTTACCTAACATGATCCTCCATAATCATATAATGGCCTCATTACCAACCTACTTCTCCTCAGTCCACATAACCTTTAGCCAACTCTAAAGAAGAACACACACACACACACACTCCACAACTAGTAATCATGTCATTTTGCTAATTAAGTAATATAAAAATCCTTACCAACAATTCAAGGTTTTCATTTAGGGTTTGAACTAGGAAGAAACCCTGTGTAACCCCTAACCACAAATTAGTCATAGGACAATGACTACAGCGGCTGCCTTTAAGCTAATGGCTATGTTCTCAGACCTTGCAGAATATCTTAAGGGTCTGGGCTGCTGCAGAATCTGTGAAATAGATGGATGTATATTTCAGGAACCCACCACAACCAGCCACCACCTTGGATTTGAACATGGAGAGTAAATGCTGGCCTCTGGCCAATCCTTAATATCCAGCAACCTAAAGGGTATACAAACTTTAAATCTTTTGGAAATATTTCAGAACCAACAGACTACCTCCAAGGTAAGTATGAGCTCACTAAGACTCTTATGAGGCTCCCAGAAAATGGCATGCGAGCCTGAAGTCCCTTTGTAACCCAATAACTCAAGAAGCAACTTGTAGGCATAATTAACCTCCTTGTTACAATTAGAAAAAATGAAATTGGAGGTTAGACCCATCCTAAGAGACAGTTCACTGTCAGCCTGCAGCTATTTCAATTATTATATTTGGTACTGTGTGACAACTCTCTCTCAAATATATAAAGGGAGGGAGAGGGACTTTCCTGGCGGCACAGTGGTTGAGAATCCTCCTGCCAATGCAGGGGACACAGGTTCCAGCCTTGGTCCGGGAGAATCCCACATGTCGCGGAGCAACCAAGCCCATGCACCACAACTACTGACCCTGTGCTCTAAAGCCCTCGAGCCACAACTACTGAGCCCATGCACCTAGAGCCCGTGCTCTGCAACAAGAAAAGTCACAGCACTGAGGAAGCCCATGCACCACAATGAAGAGTAGCCCCCGCTCTCTGCAACTAGAGAAAGCTCATGCAGCAATGAAGACCCAACACAGCCAATAAATAAATAAATAAACATAAAAAATTTTTAAAAAATAAAGGGAGGGAGAGAAACAGACTCAGGGACTTCCCTGGTGGCGCAGTGGTTAAGACTGAGCTCCCAATGCAGGGGGCCCGGGTTCGATCCCTGACCAGGGAACTAGATCCCACATGTATGCCAAAACTAAGGAGTCTTCAAACCACAACTAAGGAGCCCGCAAGCCACAACTAAGACCCGATGCAACCAAATAAATAAATAAATATTTTTTTAAAATGGACTCAAACAATACTTCTTGTATTACAGCTACCTTCTTGAAATATTAAAGCACATAGTAGGCACTCAAACTTTTTTTTAATTAATTTAATTTATTTTTGGCTGCATTGGGTCTTCCTTGCTGCACACGTACTTTCTCTGGTTGCGGCGAGCAGAGGTTACTCTTCTTGTGGTGCGCAGGTTTCTTAGTGTGGTGGCTTCTCCTCTTGCAGAGCACGGGCTCTAGGCATGCGGGCTTCAGTAACTGCAACACACAGGGTCAGTAGTTGTGGTGCATGGGCTTAGTTGCTCTGAGGCATGTGGGATCTTCCCGGACCAGGGATCAAACACATGTCCCCTGCACTGGCAGGTGGATTCTTAACCGCTGCGCCACCAGGGAAGTCCTCAAACTTTTTCAATGAATAAAGAAAGGATATAGAAGGTGAGCAATAACCAGCAGCTCATACGTGTAAAACATTTTAAAATGAAAAAAGCACCCTAAATTTTGTTTATTTTTCATTTTAATTTATTCTGTGCTATTTAAAGTGAAACATCATACAGACAAACCACAGAAGTTTTAGATATAATGTTGACCAGTTTGAAAACAGTGAATAATCATTTACACAGACTCCTCATCTCTAATTTTACATCTCATTATACACAGGTACTATTAACATGCACAGTTCTAGTTCCTTACAAACCGATTTGTCAAGCAGCAAGATGACAACACATCACAGAAAAGCACCCTAAATTTCAATCAAAGGCAGCAAAGTGAATTGAAGATGCTCTACACTACTGACACATTTTTCAAATATACATAAAAATAACATTCTTAAAATGATCATCCACATTTATAGGGATGACTGGAAAGATCTGTATAGAACAAATGGTTCCTTCCACATTGGATACATTTTGCACTTTAGAAGAGAAACTCCCATCTTCTTCATCAACTGAACAAGATTTTCAAAAGTGCTTTAATTATTGCTAAGTTAAATATTGCTAAATGTATTTTAATGTGCTTGCTATATGTTTTGAAAAGTAAATATAATCAGACATAAGCTAAGAGACAGCCATGAAAACTGGATAAATCATTTCCTTTTGAGACATTTCCAGTGCAGTGTCCCGCAAACTGGACAGAAAAAGTCAGTAGAGGAAACAGCAGCCCTTGAACATAAGGTCAAGTGCTACCTTCAGGTGAACACACAATAAAACCACCATTTGAATCTAACCAGGACTTTCCTGGTGGCGCAGTGGTTAAGAATCCACCTGCCAATGCAGGCGACACGGGTTCCATCCCTGGTCGAGGAAGATCCCACATGCCAAGGAGCAACTAAGCCTGTGAGCCACAACTACTAAGCCTGAGCTCTAGAGCCCATCACAACTACTGAAGCCCGCACACCTACAGCCCGTGCTCCACAACAAGAGAAGCAACCGCAATAAGAAACCCATGCACCAAAACAATGAGTAGCCCCCGCTTGCTGCAACTAGAGAAAGCACATGCGCAACGAAAACCTGATGCAGCCAAATTAATTAATTAAAAAATACAAGTTCCACAAACTTTCACAAAAAATTAAACAAAGGATTACCATATGACAGATATCAAACAGATATTTGTACACCAATGTTCACAGCAGCATTATTCACAATCGTCAAAAGGTGGAAACAATCTGTGTCCACTTTCAGATGAATAAACAAAATGTGGTATATATGCATACAATGGAATATTAGCCCCAAAAAGGAATGAAATTCTGACACAGGCTAAAACACTGATGAACCTTGAAGACACTGTGCTAAGTGAAATAAGCCAGACACAAAGGACAAATACTATATGATTCCACTTATGTGAGGTACCTAGAATAATCATATTCCTAGAGATAGAAAGTGGAATGAATAGTTGCCAGGGGCTAGAGATGGAGGAATGGGGAGTTATTGTTTTTTTTTGGGGGGGGGACTGTTTTTTAAATTAATTAATTAATTAATTAATTATATTGGCTGTGTTTGGTTTGGTTTTGTTTTGTTTTGTTTTGCTGTGCTCAGGCTTTCTTTTAGTTGTGGTGAGTAGGGGCTACTCTTCGTTGTGGTGCGCAGGCTCCTCACTGCCATGGCTTCTATTGTTGCGGAGCACGGGCTCTAGGTGCGTGGACTTCAGTAGTTGCAGCACATGGGCTCAACAGTTGTGGCTCACAGGCTCTAAAGCGCAGGCTCAATAGTTGTGGCGCATGGGTTTAGTTGCTCTGTGGCATGTGGGATATTCCTGGAGCAGGGATCAAACCCGTGTCCCCTGCATTGGCAGGCAGATTCTCAACCACTGCGCCACCTAGGAAGCCCGGGGAGTTATTGTTTAATAGGAGTTTCAGTTTGGGAAGATAAAAATGTTCTGGAGTTGGATGGTGGTGATGGTTACACAGCAATATGAATGTACTTAATGCCACTGTCCTGTACACTTAAAAAAATGGCTTAAATGGTAAATTTTATGTTATGTATATTTCACCACAATTTTAAGTAACCAAGCAAGAATGATGGTCAAACTTCTGTGGCAAAAACATATCAAGAAAAGTGGTAAGAGTCTGCAACAGGCATGCTTCACTGTCATCCTCCAGAGCCTAGATGACTTGCCTGAAAGTCAAGACCTCAGAATAGGAGGGATGGACATGCCATTTTCATGTTGCTACAGATATATATAAATCAATATCATATACTGGTATATATAAATGGGAAGCTATACTAGAAGGTGAGTTATATTCTATAGGAGGTCATTTGCTAAATAATGAATGGGCTCCCCTCCTCAACAATTAAATCAGAAAAACATAGGCTTGACCTTCCAGTCTCTAATGTAAGCAGCAAGACTGAAATAATTTTATTTCTAACAAAGAAGCACAGTGGATCCTAAAGAGTGACTTCAATTTCCCAGTTTTAACATGGTGGCTCTACAATGGAAACCGCAAGCAGCAATATAATAACAATAATAATAATAATAATACAAACTTCTTTCACCACCATCATGAAGTTAACTTAACCTTTCTAAGCCTAATTTGAAATATGACCATAATGCTCACAACTACCATAAAAGGGTTGTTTGAAGATCTAATAAAGTTATATACATAAAACACACTGAGTTCAGTCCCTAGAATACCTAAATGCTCAACAAATAAAAATTCCCTCCCCTCCTGCAATTCACTAGTATCTGTAGGCTTTGCTGCTCCTGGATCAGCCTCCACAGGCTATGCTGATGTTTTGGCCATTAACCTCTGGCTCCTCCCTCAGGCCCCAGCTGTTTCTCTCGGTTCTAGCTGTTTTACTCCTGGTTTCTAAGAGGATCCTGTCTATATTTAGAGATAATGCCAGTACCAACTGTGGATTCAACAGGTGTTTGGAGGGCACTTGAGCACTCAGCAGTTTTTGATTGTTTTCCAGAGTTAATTGGTTTTGGCTCCACAACTGGCTGTCTTGACTTCTACAAGGAAGAGTGCCACGTATGCACAGTACTTCAGCAGTACACTAGACTAAACAGAAAATTAAGTGTTGCTCACAGGACAAACTCTTAGCAAGAAGATGTTTTTGCCTATTATCTGCTCCCCAGAAGATCTGTTAAATCACAGGGGCAATAAACCTTCAATAAACTCTACAGATGTAGCCCATCAACCCAATTGTGTCTAAATCACTATATCAGACCCTGGTTTCAACCAATTCATGCTGCTTGTACTACAACAGAGATCAGGAGAAGAAAGCAAGTAGAACAACAGGGAAGATATAAAGATAGCATCAAACAGACCTGGGTCTCAATTCAGCTTTATTACTACTAGTTTTGTGACCTTAGTAAGTTATTTAATCTCTTAATTTATAAAACAGGAAATGACTGTGAGGATTAAATTAAATGACATAACACACGCAAAACAATCTTAGCACCTTGCCTAGCTTACCTTAAGAAGTCAATAAAGAGCCTCACCATCACTGGTGAGGAAACTGCACTCATTTCTTGCTTTGTTCAGTTTCCATAACACGGAAGAAAAGTGACAATTTAGATCATTATTTTTGGACCCTTATAAAATAGCCTAATTCTACTATCTGAGACCTAGCTGAGAAATGTAAACCAAAAAATTCCCAGAAATCTTAGATGAGTCAGCAAAACTTAATGCCCCCAAAATAAAAAGCTTAATGTGGACTATTTATGAACACATAATGGTAACTGCAGTTTCAAAATCAGCAATCTTGTACCTAGTATCATTCAAAATTTGATCTGGAAATCCAATTATCAAGGAAATGTAAAGATCATAAACCCAGAAATACTTTCCCACAATATTTTCAAATCACCTTAATTCAAACTGGAAGGTACAAGACACCCTGATAATTTGAAATCAACATCAAGAATCTCGAGGCAGAACCCAAACTATCTCCCACAAGCATAAAACCAGTAGCAGATGATACATGATCATTTCTCAGCAAGAAACTGTAATTCTAACAAAGTACAGACAACTTAGATTTTATCAAGGCTGTTCATCACCTTTTGGTCTAAATGAAAACAAACTTTTGGTTCTCCTCCAAACACCCTAAACTCTGCATTATCAACGACCAAACTCAAAGCAAGATGCCTGTTTTTAGTGATCTGTCCTCTCCTGCTTCATTAACCGCAGGTAAATTACATAGAGAGGGGAAATAAATATTACAAGTACGTCTTATCAATGAAATGGACTCTAAGGGATAACCAAATTATTAAAAGAGCAGCTTGTACTCCTTGGCAGAGGGATATGCCAGAGAAAGATCCACCTTCTAAAAGAACCCAGTCATCCTGGATGAATTAGGAGAAAAATGCCACCCCAGTCCACCTACTCTCTAACTGGATTTATCCTTCTGCTTTCATTCAAGCCCAAACCACATCTATTTTATTTCTTTGCCCCCTTTGCTTTATTTTCCGTTCCGTTTCCCACCCACCCCCATTCCAAGAGTGCCCTCCTACCTCTTATTTTCAAATCCCCTTTGCCCCCAAATCCTAAGAACCTCGGACACCCACGCAGATGACCTTACACATCCCCGCTGAATTCCCAGTTCACTGTACTTCTCTTACCAAATGACCCATTCTTTCATTCCTTTCCATCTCTCGTTGGTTCTTAAAATCCAGTACCCCACACACGCTGACATCAGGGTCCCCCCTCACCCCATTGTTCCCCCGGCCTATGCCTCTGGAAACCCCCCAACTCGGACCCGTGTGCCTCGGCCCGCCCCACCGACCCCAGAAACCTTTCACCATCTGGGCACTCCAGGTCCCAAAGGGTTCACGTTCCCCTCCTCTCGGCATCCCAACCCCCAACAACTGCCCCCTCCCCCGTGCCCTCCCTCAAGCCCGCTCTCTGCACCTCTGTGCCCCGCTTCATCCCCCACCAACCCCTCTACCCAGCACCCTCAGCCTCACCTACCCCGGGCCCCCGCAGTCGCCGCGTCCCCCAGTTCCGGCTCTACGTCCCGGACGCTCCGGGGTCTGAGAAGAGGAAAAGAGCTCCTCCGCCGCCTCCTCCTCCTCTTCTAGAGCCGCCGCCGTCGCCGCCGCGCTCCTCCCCCAGTTCTCCCGGAGCCGGACGCCGCCCCGCCCCCACCGCCCCTTTCCCCGCTTCCCTCCTCAGCCGGGCGGCGAGCAGAGAATCGCAGCCGTTGGCCGGGGGCCGGAGCGCCGGCCGATCCACTCCGACCTCCCCGGGGCTCCAGCTCTTCGCCCCGCCCCGCAGCCCGCTCGGGCGCGTGCGCGCCGGCCAGCCAGCGCACAGGGCGCGTGCTCGCGCCGGCGCGCACCCGGAGCGCCGAGCTCGAGGCCGTTGCAGCCAACGGGCGCGCGAGCGAGGCCCGGGCGCGAGGCGGCCCTAAAGCCGGGCACCTGAGCGCGGAGTGGCACTGGGCTGGAGGCGGCCTGCAGTCTGTCGGGTTACCGCTCCTCTCGTGACCGGGTCCCTCGCGCCTCGCACCGCCTGCTGGATAGCGTCGCCGGGGATTGGGAAGAACGAAGAAGGGAAGGGACTGGAAGCGGGGGTCGGGAACAAACTAGATGGAAGAAGGGACGGGTGGGCCACGAGCTCGCGCCCGCGTGCACAATGGCCTGTGCCCAGAAAGAGCCGGGCGGCGTGGGGTGGGGGGTAGTGCGCGGGGCGTGCAGTGGAGGGCCCGAGCTGGAACTGCCGGAAAGAGCCGAAACTCTCCCGGAGGTTGCCGAAGGCGGCCGCCTGCAGGGGAACCTCGAGAGGGGCTTTTCTCACTGGGTCCCGGCCGGGACTCTGTCTCCCAGGCCGCTCACTGTTTCGGCACTACGACTCGCCCCTCGACGGCTTAACATCACTTTTCACTTTGCCTCCTTCCCAGCCTAAGTTTTACTCCAAAAGGCCATTTCAGAGCCACCAGCTGCGGGAAACGCCCGGACATCCGGACTTCGCGGCCGCTCAGCCTCCTGGGAATCCGTAGAGGCAGATGCGGGGTGGTGGCGGGAGGATGCGCCTCCCAGGCCAGGCGCAAGGTAACTTCGGGAGCAAGTTGAGGGTCCTCTGCCCTGTCCGCCAGACACACCTGCCCAAGTCCATTTCTGCGTCGGTTTTCTGGCCTGCTCAGTTGTACGCATCCTTCTGTGCGGCTGTGGTCAGTTACACTGCCCAGATCTTTGTGTTAAATACTCTTATGTCTCTGTGGTTAGATTTCCAAGCACCCCAGTGCCAGAACCATCTGTAATATTTGTGCACCTTTCTAGCCAGTGTCTTTGATGTATTAAGCACTGACCTCATTGCTAACTGATCAGCGATCTATTGGGAGTGGATAGAAGCTGGGCATTTAAACAATCAGCATTGAAAAGGTTAATCAGAATCTGCCCCCATGTACTTATTTTTTGAGGCCAAAGCATAAGGGGCTCTGGACAGGTGCCAACGACAAGCCAGAGAGTGTATATGAGTATGTTTAGACACCATAGGCACGGTGTAGTTTTGGTTTCCACAGGTTTGTTGTTGGAGTTGCAGTACAAGCAGGTCTATATGAAGTCACCTGATCCTTTGGTTTTTAACTTTGCACGGAGTGCAAGGGTCAAAAATCCTCTGGAGTCCACTGACCCCTGGTTAATGATGCCTAACCTAATCCAACCATATCATTTACAGATCTAAAGAAATGGAAACCTAGGTCATCCAACTAGTTAGGGCACCATGTGTTGCTTACTATTACTTACTATTGAACTTTATTTCGAAGATTTAAATAGAAGCAAACCATAAAAATATCTGCTCCCTTTTCATTTACTAAATTGGTCACCCAACGAGTGGGAGTCATTGTTCTAGGTCTGGGTCACTTTCAAAGAATAAAACTAGATCATTATCCTCAAGGAGAGTATCCAGTTGTAACAGAGGATAAAAGCTATTAAATAATTAACTAAACATGTGATAAGTACTGAAACAGAAAAGTGCAAAGTGGTGTAGGAACAAAGAGGAATGAGTGACTAATTCTTCTACAATTCTCTTTCCTTCCCATACAGTGTAGGAACGGGATGATATGACCCCGATTAATAGGAAACTTCATACTAAAGAATGGGACCTGAACCAGTAGGATCCAAGATCTTATTCCATGACTGGTTTCACCTACCAAAAGTCACTTGGGAAACACCATTATAGGGCCTCATGCTGCTGCAAAGCCGTATAGTTTCTTCTTCGTGAGGAAAATTAAATCTCCACTCTTGGAAACCTTACAGTCTATTAGGAAAGACATGATGCCTTTCCTAAGAGAGTCCCTGGTCTAATGGGAGAGATTTTTTATATGTGGATGTACCACTCAAAAACAAGGGAGGTGGATAAAGGAGCATGCCTAGACAGGAATCTATAAGAGCTGTTAAAACATCACTGGAAATTGAATGGGGTGGAATCATATCTCCTCTAAACAAGAGTTCTGAGTGTTGTTGAGAGGAGCAGATTGCTAAGTCCCTGGAGTGACAGTAGGGGTAGGCTCTTCACAAGGATTTTATTCAAAAACCCTCCAAGAAGGATGGGTCACACAGAGCATATGTTTTGTTGAATGGAATTTGCAAGAGGGGTACTGCAACTCATGGCCCACCTTTGCCCTTTCTCCATACAGCACTCAACCTCTCTAAAAAGACATTGAACAAATGTCTCAAAAATACCTTTTGGAGGCTTGCCTGGTGGCACAGTGGTTAAGAATCTGCCTGCCAATGCAGGGGACACGGGTTTGAGCCCTGGGTCAGGAAGATCCCACATGCCATGGAGCAACTAAGCCCGTGTGACACAACTACTGAGCCTGTGCTCTAGAGCCCGCAAGCCACAACTATTGAGCCCACATGCCACAACTACTGAAGCCTGCCTGCCTAGAGCCCATGCTCTGCAGCAAGAGAAGTCACCGCAATGAGGAGTAGCCCCCACTCACCGCAACTAGAGAAAGCCCGTGCGCAGCAACAGACCCAACGCTGCCAATAAATTAATTAATTAATTAATTTAAAAAAAAACCTTTTGGACCTGGGCTACAAAGATTAGTTTTATCATTGTTCTTTATACTACATATACATTTTCCATTTTATATGCTATACTTCACAATAAAAAAGAAGTGATCATTGCCTGCTTTAAAATAGTAGCAAATTGTTTCAAATCTGTTTATAAATTAAAGAAATGCTGTAATAAAGTCAACATATAATACTGTGACCTACTTTGAAGAAAATAAAAACAACCAAATTTTTGAAATGATTAGAGTAACTGCCAAGGATTTACAAGAGGAGACTATTTAGAAACAACATTCATATGTCTTATGAACTAAAGGCCTTAAGGGCATTGATTTATCCCAGGTTACCTAATGACTGAGGCAAAATTAGAACTAATGATAAATCATGACACAATCGTCACCTTGGCAAAAATATTCTGCAGAAATTAACATGACCTAATTTAATATATTTTCAAATAGATCCTTGAGATCAGAACTTTTATCATGTTTTTGAGTTGATATTTTGTATCTGAAGTGTTGTCAGATTACATGTTTTTATCAGGAAAAAAAAAGAGGCTGAAGTTAAAGTCAATGTTGACTAAAGTTGACGCCTCAAACCACACAGGCATGAAGACCAGCAGAGAATATCTCATAAGGGTGTACTTTTCCCTTTGCTTGGACTACCTCTGATACCTAAGAATATTTATGTTGGCAGTCCACTGTGTGTCTTAGAAATTTAGTTTCATTGGATGCTGAATAGATGTTATCTGAGAAAACTATTCCACGTCCAAATAAGTTTGGAAAATACTGGGTAAAATCAAAATAAACTGGTTTACTTCCCAGAGCATTTAATATGGTAATGTGCTTTGTTAATATTGAAGGGACTGCAGTATATAGTATGCTTTCCCCCAAGGAAACTTTTTCCTCCTAAGAGACTTTTGTGCAGAATTAATGTTTCTTTGAACATCCACTCTATAAAGTTGTATTAAAGGGCCCTGATTAGGTTGTAATTTCCCATTTTATAGATAACAAAATTGAGGTTCAAACACATGGGTAACATACCCAAATTCAGTTGTGTATCAGATGTTTAGAGATGGAAAAGTCCTTAAATTATCAAAGGTTGAATTGTTATATCAAGAAATTAGCGGCAATGACTGGGACAGAATTAGAGTTCGAAGGAAGAGGAGTCTGAAATGATCAGTCTCTTGGCTGTACAAGAAAAGTCAACTGCTAAGAGGCAGAGTTCCTAGTCACCGAATATAAAATGAGCACGTGCTTTCCAACCCAAATTACACGCAAAAGCAGTAAACTTACACTCTGCTGTGCACCCCAGGAATGAAAAAGAGAAAGTAGCAAGGGACTTCCCTGGTGGTCCAGTGGTTAAGAATCTGCTTGCCAATGCAGGAGACGCGGGTTCGATCACTTGTCAGGGAACTAAGATCCCACATGCTGTGGGGCAGCTAAGCCTGTGCGCTGCAACTACTGAGCTGGTGCACCACAACTACAGAGCCCACACACTCTGGAGCCCATGCCATGCAATGAAGATCCTGCATGCTGCAACTAAGACCCAACACAGCCAAAGAAATAAGTAAATAAATAAGAAAGTAGCAAGAGAAGCCAAGTCCAAACTGTTGATTATGGGTAGGAAGGAGAGGCAGGGGAGTAACATGAGCCTCACTGGCCCTCAGATCTGTGATTGGGAAATCTATGAATAGACGACATCTGTATTTCCTCTATACCCTTCCCATTCCTTTCCTGATACTAATTCATTTGAAAGGTGGCTGACCTATTATTGATGGTAGGGGAAATGCCCCTTTAAGTGATGCTTGCAAAGCCAGGTTCTCATGCTACCTTAGTCATTGCCCAGCAGAGGATGTTCCCCACAACCTTTCTTAACCCAGAAATGGAACTAAGGTCTGGTACAGAATGGGTTAAAATCATTCCCTTCCAACTTTCCCACACAGGACACTGCTCTATTCTGTTGAAACTTATCAGTGAGGTTTAAATCCAAATAATCCAAGGTCTTGCTGAAAGTTATAATAGTTTTCAAGTAAGCAGATGGATGAGAGGTGGGGAGAAAGAAGATAATTGGGAGGAAAAGGAAAAGGAAAATGAAGAAAGCAACAAATTATTGAAATGAAACCTTTTTTGGCTGGAACCCTATGTAAATTTTCTGCGTTTGTTGTTCAAAACCCAACTTAGCAAAACAAACAAAACCGGTTAGTTGAACAAGTTTCAATCCCTTGCAGCGACTAAGAGAAAGAGATGGCAAGGGACATAAAGAGAATCCAAAAAATCAGCTTCTCGGGGTGTAAACCTCAAAAACCAAAGCAGTGGCATGAAATTTGTGTTCAAGCAAATCTCTAACATGAGAAGATTTCTTCAGAGTTTTTGAGGAGATCAAATGACATCTAGAAAACATGCTTCATTTAGAGTTTGCCCTGAATAACACCCAAAGCCAACTTCACAGTTTCTCTCACCTTCCCAACAAAAAGAGGGGACTGAACTCTGGTAATGAACCAGCTAAGGAGGTACCACTACCAGATCCTACAAAAAAAAGTGAACATATTTTACCCTTGTGACAGCCTTAAGGCGCCATCTGCAGTTCTCAGCTAAGACTGCAGTAAAACCAGACCTCCTGCTGGCTTATTAGGACCACCCACTGTTTAAGAAAAAAGAAAACAAAGAAATACTAAATTCCATCCAGGGAGTCCTCAAAAGCCTCCTAGGTCCTAGAGTAGATGCAAACACAGCTTGAAGACACAAGTGCCTAGGAAAAGACCTAAGGGCCTTAGTTGTCTATAAGCTCCATGAGCAACACCCTCCCCCCACCAAGAAAAGCTAATAAATTCTTAGACTGCTTGATTTAAAGGATGATATATTGTCCAAACCTTGAGAACTTAATAGCTCCACAGTACCCAGTTCTGTCTGAACACATCTGAGAATTGCATTTAGTTCTGGGCACCACAATTTAAGAGCAATATTGACAACAGTCATAAAAATGTTCATAGCCTTTGACCCAGTAATCCCACCCATGGGAATTTATTCTGAAATAATTCAAGAGTATAGATGAATTAGAAGCATGAAAATATCGATGCAGCATTCTTTGTAACAACAAATATATGTGTGTGTGTACACACACACAAACACACACACACACACACACACACACACAGCTTAAATGTCTCCCAAGAAGGTAATATTATACAGCAGTACAGTATAATTATGTTATTTAAAAAAAACTAAGAATATATAATAATAATGCACACTACAATTTGGATGAATCCTGAAAATATCATGCTAAGTGAAAGCAGCCAGACAGAAAAGGAGACATTGTATGATTCCATTTATATAAAATGTTCAGAATAGACAAATCTATAAAGACAGAAAGTAGATTCGTAGTTGCCAGGGGATGTGGGGAAGGAGAGAATGGAGAGTGATTGCTAATAGGTATGGGGTTTCTTTTTGGGGTGGTAAAAACGTTCTGGAATTAGTGTTGATGGTTGTACAACCTCATGAATATACTAAAAAGCACTAAACTTTTTACTTTAAAAGGGTAAATTTTATGTTATGTGAATTATATCTCAGTAAAATATATATATATATATTTGAAGTCTGTATAGTAATATATACATAAATGTTTATGATTCAGGGAGGGAAAAAAACTATAAAAGCATATTCCTGATATGATATGTACATTTATGGACAAGGAATAAAAGAGAACATGAATAAATGAGAACTGACAGTTCAATACAGGCGAATTTATGATGCGGTGGTGCCCATTATACTGTTCTTTCAGCAATTAAATATTTTATTTTCTTCCCAAGACAGTGTCCACAAGAGGGCAGAGAGAAGATGACAAACCAACCATTTAACATTAGAAACCCACAATGCAGTGTGGAAAGCAATCTTAAAGGTCATCTAAGTCCAATTTCCTCACTTTACAAGGAAAAAAACTGAGGCCCAGAGTGGTAAAGTGGCTCATCCTAAGTCAACAGGATGGTCATGCAAGAGGCAGAAGCAAAACCCCATATTCTCACTTCTCTATCCGTCCTCTTTCTACCAACTACAATGCTTCATTAAATAAGGCAATGTTTAATCTAGAAAAGGGAAGGTTTAGAGGGATATGAGGTGAAGGGCAGGTTCTTATCAAGAAAGGGTTTTTGTTGGTTTTTGTTCTTTGTAGCAAGAGGTGGCAGATCTAGGGAATTCCCTGGCAGTCCAGTGGTTAGGACTCAGCGCTTTCACTGCCATGGGCCCCGGTTCAATCCCTGGTCAAGGAAGTAAGATCCAACAAGCCTTGTGGCACAGCCAAAAAGAAAAAAAGAGAGAGAGAGAGACAGAGATGGCAGATCTAGAAAGAAATTTCAGGGAAGCAAATTTCAGTCCAATAAAAGAACAACAATTTTTAAATTTATTTTATTTATTTGGTTGCACCAGGTCTTACTTGCAGTACGTGGGCTCCTTAGTTGCAGCTCGCCAGCTGCTTAGTTGTGGCATGTGAACTCTTAGTTGCAGCATGCATGTGGGATCTAGTTCCCTGACCAAGGATCAAACCTGGGTCCCCTGCATTGGGAGCGTGGAGTCTTAACCACTGAGCCACCAGGGAAGTCCCCAATAACAGCAATTAAGAGTGTCCAAAAGGTGGGACAGGTAGGGGATTTCCAATTAAATCAAAAGCCAGAATGGTCATCTCTGAGGCAAGCTATTCTCAAGATCCTGCACAGATGGGTACTTGAGGTAGAGGCCTCAGTTCCCTTCCAACTCTTTAAAAGGTCTATACACTTTTTATTTGTGAGAATAGGAGAGTACAGCGTCATTGGATTTCATTACATCAACTCAGGTAGAGAATAAGGAAGACCTCTCACTTGCTAATATCTTAGTTCATTTTTTTAAAATAATTATTTTACAGTGAATTTCTGCTTTCAGCTGATTTTCACTATGTCAGGTCCTTTAGGAAGCACAGTCCCAAAAAAGTCTTAGTGATTATAATGTTCTAGGGTTGATGGCGAAGCAGAATTTCCTTCCAGAAGTTTGAAATCTGTATGATTTGTGCCCTTTCTTTCTTTTCAAAAAATGGCTGGGCTACACCATTGGCTATTAGATACATGAATATCTAGATGTCCTCTGGGGGTGGCTAGGTAGCCTAATCCTGGTAAGCACTCAATTTCAGTACCTTTGTACAGGCCAGGACAAGAGGCTAGATGAAATCCAAAGATGGTTTCATCAAACAGTCTTTCCTACTAAAAGGTAAACAGTCTTTAACCTCTTTCTCATTTCTTACCAAGTACCCCAGCCCACACCCACAAAACTCTCTCCTATGAAAAGCTTCATACCAATCCACACTGAAGTGACCAATGTGGTTAGAGTGGGGCAGCAGACCACCTATGCTATAGCATTTCATAAACTATAAATACCTCTGCTTTTCTACATAGAAGGATCGAGACTCCAGATGTCAGGGAACAGCCTCCCTAATTGAAATGAATCTGTCAAAGGACGATAAGAGAATTCTGCAAGGAGAATCTGCAGGTGAAAAAGGCCATCTGACAAGCAGTCCCCCATCTCCTTCCCATTAAATTCATCTTACCCTCCGAGTTGTCACATTCTGAGGCCTTCTGCTATCATCATTGGCCCAGAGGAGCTCCACCCCATTTTAAAATGATGGTCTGAGAATGACCAAACCCAAACCACTTCCCTGGTTCCCATAAACAGCTAAGAAAGGCTGGAATTTTCTTAATTATCAAACAAGAGAGTCTAGAGAAGGGAAAGGGACCATCTGTAATCCTACCGTCACAATACAATCCATCATTCCTATTTATTTCTTTCTAACCATTATTTGCAAGCATTTGTACACAGATTTACAGGAAACCAAGAGGAAATTTTTAAATACAAAATACACTAATACACTCTAGGAAAATTCATCCTTACAGGTAGAACCTTCATTCTATACCAGTAACTCACTAGACACTCAAGCACTATTTGCTTACGTAGGCTGAAAATGGTTTGAAAGGGAACTACTAGTTATATTTGCTCACTCTACATATGCTAGCTTCTGTATTACAGCAACTCTTTAAAAGTACATACTATTATCTCAACTTTAGAGGAAACTAAGGCGCTAAGTGGCTAAATAAACCCAAGATTACAGAGCTAAAATATCACAGAACCGGGACTCCCCTGGTGGCACAGTGGTTAAGAATCCGCCTGCCAATGCAGGCGACACAGGTTTGAGCCCTGGTCCAGGAAGATCCCACATGTGGTGAAGCAACTAAGCCCATGTGCCACAACCGCTGAGCCTGTGCTCTAGAGCCCGAGAGCCACAATTACTGAGCCCATGAGCCACAACTACTGAAGGCTGCACACCTAGAGCCCGTGCACCACAACGAAGAGTAGCCTCTGCTCACCACAACTAGAGAAAGCCCGTGCGCAGCAACAGAAACCCAACACAGGCAATGAAAATAAATAAATAAAATACATTTATTTTTTTAAAAAATCATGGAACCAGATTCAAATCCTAATCCTAATCCTCTTGACTCTAAAACCCCAGCTTAAAGTCCAAAGACCAGCCACAGGCTAGGGGAAAATATATCCAACACATATGATGAAGAACTAAGGTCCCTAATTAAGCAAGGATACCAAGAAAATAGATTTCACAGAGAACAACAGGAACACACAAATAAAAAAAAAGGTAGATGACATGATCAGGTAATTCACTGAAGAGGAAATGCAAGGGCATTTGAAAAGATGCTGAAATTTACTAGGAGTCTGGAAAAGGCAAATTGAAGTCATCAGATACTGTTTCTCACCCATCATCTTGGCAAAAAGTAAAAGAAAGACAATATAGTCCATATCGGTTGCAAAGAAAGGACCGCCTGCACTGCTGGTGGAAGTGTAGCTTGTTTACAGTCTTTTCCAAAAGTGCTCTGGGAGAGTACCAGTCAAAATTTACAGCACACGTTCTGTTTGACTTTACATTATCACTTATTGGAAGCTAGCCTCAGAAAAACAAAAAGCACATATTTAAAGATATTTATTGTAGCATTGCTCATGTTGGAAAAATAGAAACTGCTCAATAGTTCCCATTTGAATAAATTAAAATATAATTTTATAGCAAAATCTCATAAGAAAATTTGAGAACAGTAAAATAATTTTCCAAATCAAGTAAAGCCCCAATCACTCTTTTGTCTCTTTTTCCTTATAGACTATTTTTAATGTATTTACATTTTGCAGATTAGTACTACATATCATGTTAATAAATTACTAATCAATAGCTTATGAAAATGCCACATGATAATTTGACAAATTATGTTCTTCAAAGGAAATGTGTATCAATTTTTGGCAACTTTAAAAAGGTGTGACGTAAATTAGCTATACTTCAATTAAAAAATACTGACAAAAAAACAAAAATATCTTTTTTTTAATAAATTTATTTATTTATTTATTTAATTTATTTATTGGCTGTGTTGGGTCTTCGTTGCTGCACATGGGCTTTCTCTAGTTGCTGCGAGTGGGGGTTGCTCTTCATTGTGGTGCGCAGACTTCTCATTGCGGTGGCCTCTCTTGTTGTGGAGCACAGGCCCTAGGGGCGTGAGCTTCAATAGTTGCAGCACACGTGCTCAATAGTTGTGGCTCACGGGTTCTAGAGCACAGGCTCAACAGTTGTGGCGCACGGGCCTAGTTGCTCCGTGGCATGTGGAATCTTCCCAGAGCAGGGCTCAAACCCGTGTCCCCTGCATTGGCAGGCGGATTCTTAACCACTGCGCCACCTAGGAAGTCCCAAAAATATCTTGATATGATGAAACATTTGAGTAAATTAAAAGTAAAAAAAAAGATGTGAAAGTTAATTTGGTCTTTGTTAAATTTATTTATTTGTTTATTTATTTGTTGGCTGTGTCGGGTTTTCGTTGATGGGCACAGGCTTTCTCCAGTTGCGGAGAGCAGCAGCTACTCTTCCTTGCAGTGCACAGACTTCTCATTGCGGTGGCTTCTCTTGTTGCAGAGCACAGGCTCTAGGCTTCAGTAGTTGTGGCACATGAGTTCAGTAGTTGTGGCACACGGGCTTAGTTGCTCCACCACATGTGGGATCTTCCTGGCCCAGGGCTCGAGCCCGTGTCCTCTGCATTGGCAGGTGGATTCTTAACCACTGCACCACCAGGGAAGCCCTGTTTGTTTGTTTTAATTTATTTTGGCTGTGCCAAGTCTTAGTTGCAACATGTAGGCTCTTAGTTGCAGCATGTGGGATCTAGTTCCCTGACTAGGGATTGAACCCTGGTCCCCCTGCATTGGAAGCTCCAAGTCTTAACCACTGGGCCACCAGTGGTTTGGTCTTAAAATCATGGTATATAAATTCACTGGCAAATTGTTTTTATATATGGATGCAAAGAAAAAAAAATCTACAAATTTCATTCCTCTCAATTCATCAGACCATTTTTTTATAATCAGAGAAAACTAGCCAAAATAATTCTACTTTTTAAAAATACAGAGCTTCCTAGGTGGCACAGTGGTTAAGAATCCGCCTGCCAATTCAGGGGTCACAGGTTCAATTCCTTCTCCAGGAATATCCCACATGCCTCAGAGCAACTAAGCCTGCGCACCACAACTATTAAGCCCATGTGCTGCAACTACTGAAGCCCACACACCTAGAGCCCATGCTCTGCAACAAGAGAAGCCACGGCAATGAGGAGCCCTCGCACCACAACAAAGAGTAGCCCCCGCTCGCCGCAACTAGAGAAAGCCCACGTGCAGCAATGAAGACCCAACAGAGCCAATTAATTAATTAACCAATAAACTTTTTTTAAAAATTAAAAAAAAAGAAATTACAGCACCCCCCTAAAAAAATAAATAATAATTTAAAAAAATACATATACTGCTCAGAGTTCACTTCCAAAAAAAAAATAAAATAAAAAGAGTGAGGGTTATATACACAAGTAAAGAAAAGCAAGAAAGCTGGAGTAAGTGTACATAATTTTAACATCATGTTCCTGGTCTCCAGTCTTCCTCTGCAAACTGAGGCATCCTGGGCTGTTCCTTCCACACTCGGGAATTAAATAAGGCCCTCTTGAGATGCTGAAGTTATTGGCTCCCTAGGGTTTCCCCAACGTCCCCATGAAGGCATATGAGATATAAAATCCTGAATTTTCCCATGAGTCCCCATAAAACAGTGTCATCTGTCCCTTCTGCAATTTTCTAGTGCATTCTATTTACACCTCTTAGGACACAGTTCAAAATACTGAATGAGGTGGACTTTGATATCTGTGTACCTGTGTTATTATCCCCCACTGGATCGTAAACAACTAGAGAGCAGGGTGTGTAGCTCAGAAGCAAATCCCAAGTTTCAGGAAGACCTGATAATTCAGCCAGTCCAACCACCCCTGTAAAGTCTGAGGGCTCTCCACAATACTCCAAGCAGAAGAGTCTGTGATGGGGGGATTACCCCCTACCCCCTACCCCACAGTAGCTTGTTCCTTCTTGGGAAAAATATAGTGCCTAGAAAGTTCTCCTATAAATGGAATTACAATATTTTTCTGAAATTTTGAAACTTAACCCCAGTCTTACCCCTTGGTAGCCCACTAAATAGATCAAATCCCTCTTGTCACAAGACACCTTGTGAAATAGTAAAACCCTTATATTTTTCTTCAATCACCTAACAGTGCTTTGCACATTAAAAAAAAAAAAAATTTAAGTAAACTTCCTCCATCACCCATCAATGTACCAGGGGTGAAATAAGGTGGTATAGTCTCTAAGAGATATTTTATTGGTTTTATAATACCTCTTGTCATTTCATTATCTTGTTTTAAGAAAAAATCAGGAAGACAATAGCCAAGAATTCATAAATTCAAACCACAAATACATTCTTCCACCACAAAAGCTTTCTCACCCCTTTAAGGTTTTCTCATCTCCACTGCAAGTGACAGTTTCTTTAACGCTGTTGGAATGCCTCATGTGGGTGAAGCTGGGCTGAGACAAGCTTCCCAGCTCTGCCAAGAAGAGTCCATCCTCACAGGGAAGTTTCTTCTCACCTGCAGGATCCCCTTGGCTTCATGGGCTGACTCAGGACTTCATATGCAGCCTGAATCTCCAGGAAGTGCCTCTGAGCTTCCGCCATCTGGTGCTGATTGTGGTCAGGGTGCCAGATCTTCACTAGCTCCCGGTATCTGCGACGTATTTCTTCATTTGTTGCCCGCTCTGAGAGACCCAAAACCTTAGGGAGGCAGAAGCTAACAAATTAGAACCCCATAAGTTGTCAGGGCTCATGAGCCTTTACCTTCCTCCCTTCCAAAATCAGGCTAGAATTGGCTTTCACTTGCTGCTGGGAAAGGCACAGAGCCTCAGATTAGAATTCCAGCCTCCTGAAACATGGACAACCTCCACATTTCATGGCAAAAACTGGGATTTGCTTTTAATCACAGATGCCCATTTTCCAACCTGGAACTTAGCATCCCTAACAAGATCTCCTACTTGCAAGAGAAATAAGCATATATGTCTACCAAAGACATGTACAAGAATGTTTGTTCCAGCTTTATTCAGAATAGCCCCAAACTGGAAACAACCCAAATGTTCAGTGACAAGAGTGGATAGATAAATTGTGGTATGTTCATCCAATGGGATACTATGTGACAATGAACACAATTTATAATCCTATGCAACAGTAGGAATAAATCTCACAAACATAATGCTGAATGAAAGAACTCAGACGCAAAAGAGTACACACTGAATGATTCCATTTATATGAAGCCCGAGAATGGGCAAAACTACTCTATGGTAACAGAAGTCAGAATAGGGGTTCTTTCCCAGGAAAGGAGTATAGATCGGGAAGGGGCCTGAGGGAACCTTCTTATTGCTGGAAATATTGCATACCTTCATCTGAGTGGTGCTTACATAGGTATTTATATAAAATTATTGTACTTTATATATGTTATACCTCAGTAAAAGTAAATAATATACATATATCTTTTCCTACTCCCTATTAGAGCCTCTGAACCTTCACCCATTGCACAGAGAAGCCCAGGGAAGCCAGGACACCCTTCTGGGGCCTGATTCAGCAGACATGAAAACAGTACTTCCACATTAGGGGCACCAGGTCCAATAAGGCTTAGCCTAACTCCTGGAACCGTTCCAGACATTAGCGAAAGGGAAGAAACCTTACCTGGTAAGCCAGCTGATGCTTCTCATCCTGAAAACTGTGAACAAACTCATAGAGCTTCTCCCACTCTTGGAAGTAGCTGCTGCTGAAGCCATGATCTCCCACCAGCAGCTTCCAGACTCGGTAAGGCAGAAGGAGGACAGATTCCATCAGGCGCCCAAGGAGGGGGAAGAAGCTGAACCAACTCAAGAAGGAGCCAAGGGTCTCTGCCACATAGCTGAGGGTGGCAGCTGTGTTGCTGAGGGTGCTGTACGCCAGCGGGCCTGTGAAAGCAAGGTAAGCCAAGCCCAGGCGGAAGAGCCGCACACTGAGTGTCTCTGATCCAACTAAAGATTTGTAGCAGCGATGCTTCTGGGCTGTGATGCTGGCAGCCAAGCTGATGGGCAGGATGGCTATGGGGCGGCCATAGAAGATAGGGGAGGTAAGAAATGCCGCCCCTAGAGTGTTCTTAAAGTCTGAGGTCTGGTTGCCAATAGCAGCCACCAGCAAGACCCCTAAGCCAACTGCCAGTGGGAGGCCCACAATATAGAAGCTTGCCATGAAGGAAAGGCTAATGAGAGCCACAAGGCCAAAATAGATGCCCACTATCATCTGTGCAGCAAAGCGAATGGGACTCAGAGGAGGTGTCCCCCCTCCTGAGCTCTGCCTCTGTCCCTGGGCTCTGTTGGCCTGAGCAACAAAGCTTGGGAGCTTCCAGAATTCCCAGAGCCAGCCTAGACCACCACCACCCAGGGTAAGCATCCAGAGCAGTGCGTGGCTGTCCCGCCCCAGGTACAGGTGGTGGAGCCCAGCAGGGCCCCCTACAGCCCAGAGGGCATAGGTCATCAGGAGCCCTTTGGCCATTCTCTAGGAAAAGGGTCTCAGAACAAGTCCAGTGGCACCTGCCATTGCTCAGAATGAAGAAATCTTGGATCCTCTGTGAGAATCATGGCAGTCATGGCCCCAGAGTTATCCTCAGACCCTAAGACATGGAAAAAAGCAGTTGTAAGATTATATCCAGTTCCCAACACAGTAACCATTTCTCCTTTCAATATTAGTCAAGTCTAGATCTCTCTGAGTGTCCCTGAAATTGTGGTTCTCCCATACCCTTAGGTCTAGCACTTCATCTCTGTTTTTCACAACCACAGTGACTCCAAATTTAGGGGAGAAGAATGTTTTTAAATGTTTTCAGTTGAGTTACTGAGAACTCAGCACACGGACAAAAAAAGCAGAAGCCTAAATTTCAGATTTCCCTTCAGACCACTGACCTCCTGAAATGACTCATGGGTTGACGGGTGCGGGGGTGGGGGGTGGGGGGTGGAATGAACAGGAGTGAATACAATGTCCCTCTAAAGTTCCTACCCATTTTTAAAGTCCCCCGCCACACAGCCCCCCTCCCCCCACCTCAACTCCGACTGCGGCTGCCCTGGACACTTGGCGGAGGTTTTAGCCCCTCTCCAGCCTCCCATCTCTCCAGACCAGGAAATCTTCCCACAGGTCAAACTTGAAAGAGGTCCTGAGTTCCCTCCAGCTCTGAAAAACTACCTTTTGACCTAGACCCTGGCACCCCACAATTCAACCATCCCCTTCCAGGGCAAAATTGTAAAGTCTCTGCAGAGCGGCCCTATGAATCCCCAGAATATCAAACCAGTTGCAAAGTGCGCCTGCCAGTCTCTTGCCTCTGTACAGAGTCGGCCTCATGACCACCAGCCAGTACCCGCTAGTCCCAGGGTGAGCAGCCGTACCTGGGTACCGACAAATCAGTCTTTCCTTTGACCACAGAGGCAAAATGGCCCCTGTCGTTCCGCTCCCATTTCCATCCAGATGGACTTTGTCTTTCTGTGTTTGCTGTGTCAGGCCTTCCTGGCCAGGCCCCTCCCCGAGGCCCTCCCTGGCCCCTTAGGGATAACCTTTCAGGCTGGGGCTCCTCTCGGCCGCCCCCTCGGGTAAACTCAGTTTAAGGTTTTCCCGGCGTATTCCGCGTTCCCAGGCTCAACCCTGCTGGCGCAGCGCCCACTCCAGGCCGAGAGCGCCTACACTGCAGCGACACGACCGCCAGGTGGCGCTGCCGCTTGCGAACGGGAGGTGCGGGGCGGGTCCCCAGACTCACCTTGTCCAGATGCCCCCGCAAAGCAGCCCAGGGCGGTCCCCTATAAAACCAAAAACAAGCCCTTGATCGCTCCCTTTCCACTCCCACAAACGGGAGGGTGGCTCCTCTCTCCCTTCTCCATTACCGTTCAAGATTGCCTTGGATGGTTCCACTTCCAGTTCCCCTAAGGCAGAGACACCAGTGGACAGGCTGCAGAGGGGGACTCTTCCCCTGAGTTTGCCTCACTGCCCCGCCTCCAGGCCTGCCAGTCAGGGGCACTACATCTAAATCTGAGCCTGAGGCCTAAGTAGCCTCCCGATCCCTTAGGAACCCCAAGTCAGCTGTATCTCGCCGACTTTGGCGAGAGGGAGAACCGGGAGCAAAAAAGGGATGGGGTGAGGGCCTCCCCACCAGGGGAATAGTCTGCGTCCTCCCGCCTCGATGCTGGGTTGGAACCGGGAAGCAAGATGCCTTCATTTCAATGTCGTGGGCTACAACCCTGACCTTGGCTAAGTCTTGCAGCTTCTTTGGGCCTGTCTCCTCCTCTATAAAGGAAAAGCGTGGATCTCCAAGGTCCACCAGCTTTGACTTGGGGGTGGGGTGGGCCTGGAGAGCCTCACCCCTGTTGCCTCCCTGCAGTCGGCAGAGTGCGTCTGTTCCCTCCCACCTTCCCAGGCCCTTCAGTCCTTATTCTGGCCCGGGAAGGGAATGCGGCTCCCCGTGTTGTCCCCTAGGGCTCACTGTGGGGCCAGGGCTGGGAGGGGCCTCAAAGCGACAATGGAGCAGCCAGCTGGGGGGGGGGGGGCGGGGGCGGACGGGGGCGCTGAATAATGAATGAGACTTAATTGGGCCGGCACTGCGCGGCGGCACGCTAAGCTCGGCAAACAGCTCCAAGCGGCGGCCGCCGCTGGACAAACAAACTGACTCCAGGCGCAGGGAGAGGGGTGGGAGAGGCAGCGGCGGGAGGCGGAGGGAAGAGGCGGGCTGCCCGGACCCCGGGGCCGCCTCGGGCCGCTGGCTGCAAGGCGGGAGGACCCCCTGTGTGCCCGACTGCGCTGGCCTCCCAGAAAGTGGGGACCGGGGAGGAGGCTCAGGGCTCGACCTCAGGAAGCCGGGACTGGGGAGGGAGAGAAGCGGATTGTTCGGTGGGAGCCAGGGCCCCAGGGGCGACTGAGCACGAGGAAAAGATGGAGAAACAAGTGGAGGGCGGAGGAGAGAGAGAGAAGTGAGAGGGGGAAAAGCGCACCGGGGGAGGGCCTGCGGCGCGGCGGGGGCGGGAGAAAAGCCGTTCCGGAAAGGAAGGAGAAGAGCGATGGAGGAACAAGCGAAGGGAGGCGCGCGGAGCCGGGAGAAGAAGAATTGGAGAAGAGTCAAGGAGAGGGATGGGAGATGACCGGAATGAGAACGAGAGGGCGGCAGGGCGAGCGGGAGGCGCCCCTACCTCCGCCTCGCCCCGCCGCGCTCCCGCCCTAGCGCTCTCTCCAGCCGCCCGCACTCACTTTGTCACAATTACGGGGCCGTCACTCGGCCCGGATTGTTTTCCCCAAATTGTTGTTCTATAAACTGGCGCAGGGTTGGGAGTGGGGGGATCTGACAAGCTGAAGCTGGAGGGGAGGGTCTGAGCTGCGGTGGGGGACGTGCTGGTGTATTTACCCGCAAGCGGACCCGGGGCGGACAGGTGAATCCAGAGACCCACGCGGGAATTCTGGTTGCTGTCCCAGCCTCGTCACTGACATCGCTTTTAACCATCCTGGCCCTTCTCAGCCTCGGCTGCCTCGGTTTCCCCAACAGAGAACTGAGAGGTTTGGAGGGCAGGCGGAGAAGGCTGTAGGTGGGGCCCGAACTTGCCTTCTCAACCCCATTCTCTTTTGTTCTCTGCTACCCTGGTCACATGGAGAGGGCTTCTATCCAGCTTAGTCTCCCCAGAGCGCCCTCGGGTGCCTGCTCATCCCGGCTGGATGCCAGACTCTCACCCCCGACAGGTCGCCGCCCCCCGCCCCGCCGGCGCCTCCAGCGCTGGTGCCGCGCCGCTGGGTGCCCACGCCACCTTGCTCTCCCTCAATTCCGCAAACATCTGTTGCGCGCCCACTGTGAACGAGATCCGCGCCAGCCTTCCCCCCACTTCTCCCCCGCCACCCTCCCCTTCCGGGCCGGCCTGGCCTGTCGGCTTCGTGACAGCCGCCGCCAAAGCCCAGGCCCCGCGGGAGCGGCCGGAGAGGAGCCGCCGCATGGCTGGCTCCGACACCGGCCTCCCCGGCGGCTCCAGGGGCGACGGAGGGTGGCGGCCGCTGAAGCGAGACCGGAGCCGGCCCGCAGAGTTAGAGTTGGGCGGGGGAGCGGGGAGCCCAAGGGCGGGCTTGTCTCCCGGTCTCTAAGGCCTATCTGTCTCCTCATTCCATTGCCCTGGTGTTGGGCCGGGCCGGGACCTCGCCTGGCTCGGAGCGCCTGGGAGGCAGTTGGCTCCCGCGCCCCCTCCCCCAGTTCGGGTGATTTACACGCGGGCTCCGCTCAGCGGCCGCTTCCCAATCAGGAATATCGACCCCGGGCGGGGCCCCTGGGCCGCATCGATCCCTCTAAGGCTCGGGATTTAAAAATGTCAAATTTGCCTTTTCCAGGCGGGCGGAGGGGGTGGGGGCCTGGAGGAGGGCGGGGTAGGGAGAGGCGGACAGCTGGGCATCGACCAGGTGCTTGTGCCCTGAATGAGAAGCGAGCCCTCCGTGGCCGGGCCTTGACATTACCTAGCCATCCTTAGGTTGCAGTCACCACTGGATGGGAGCAGGAAGAATTCCCTACTCCCTCTCCCCATCCCCATGAGCCTCACTGTTGCGCTGGGGCATTCCCAGAGGGAGAAGCCCCAAAGGAATAAAGATACCCTTGAATACAGGGAGACAAATGTGGAAGAGATTCCTAAATGTGGAGACATACAGACACAAGGAGAGGTGCAGAGACAAAGATATAGAGCCTCCAAGAGATACCCTATTTTTAAAAAAGAGCAAGGCAAAGGGAAGGTGGCTCAAAGACACACTGAACAAAATGGGGGACCAGAGACCCAGAATCACCTCAACTCCCTGCTCTGTAGACCTGGGAGATTCAGGACTGGGAAGGTCAACCTTTTGGTGTGTTTGAAAGTGGGGAAGGACAGTGGGGACAAAGTCAGGTGAAGAAAGAGAGTTATTAGGGAAAGAAATTAGAATATAATTAGCATTATCCTCCCAACGTGTCAACTAGTAACTGGACCTGAAATCCAAAAGGTAAGGGTGCTAGAAGCACTAACCCAGGCCCCAAAGAGGTGGGCTCTCTTAGAGGTCTGATGGCCTGCCCTTTCTCTTCCTGAGATCTACCTCCTCTTCTCGGTCCACCACCAGCCTGGGGAAGTCAAACGGGTTGTAGATCACATCTTATATTGGAGACTGTCTATGTGGTGGAGACTGCATATATGTCTATATGTATGTGGACTGTAGAAAACTCTGGTAATAACCACTTCTTCCCCTGGAGTTAGCAACTAGGTCTCCAGACTTTGGAAAAAGCATCCATTACTTTCAGGAAGCTTGGGAAAGGAATGTTGTTTGGGGTGGAGGTGGTGGAAGGGAGTAATTGTCAAAACCAGCACCTTCACGGTTAACATCTATCCCCCCACCCTCAGCAGCACACCTCGGCTGTCACAGTGCACACTGCTGTTTCCTACAGAACTGGAGACAGGGAGCTGACAGCATGGGGGGGAGGGGAGGGCAAAGACACGCAGGGAGAGATGGCAGCTCATCCTCAGACACACACAACACACACCTCCACTGACAAAATCAGGCCGACACATCCCTAACACCGACATACACAATCACTGACCCCCACACGCGATCCACACCCATCAATCCCTGTCACAACACACCACCTCTGTGTGCGCGCGCGCACACAATTCCTCAGAGGTCAAGCGGAAGTGCCTAGTCTTAAAGCCTGTCTCCACACTTTCTTGACATCTTAGAGCTTCAATCGCCTAAGCCGAGCAGAGGGCTTAGTTCCCCGTCCCCGCTCCCCAAATTCTGCACCCGTGGCCAGCTCCAATAGCTAAAAGGCTGAGCTCAAGGAAGTCAAGTACCAGGGTCGAGGCAGCTGACCGGGCCGTGGGGATGCTATGCGCCTCCCTTATTCTTCCTCCTGCCACTGCCTCTTTCCCGGCACGTCCACTCGCGGCCAGCCCGGCCCGCCGCCCGCCTGTCAGTCGAGTAATGAATGCGCGCTCGGGGCCCGGGGCCCCCTCGGAGTCGTCCATCACTGCCAGCACCGCCCACCTTTCTGCAGCCCGCGGAGAGGGCTAAGCGGCCCAGGCGGCTAGAGCCCCTCTCTCCCCACCTCGACTACTAATTGTCAGATTGAGATGTTGATTTGTCAGCTGGGAGCTAGCGCCAAAGAATCCGCAGTAAAACCCGGACTCCTTTAACTTCTGGCTCCATTCGGGCTCGCCCAGCCTCGGAGCTTTTCTGGATTTGATGTGCCTGTGTTGGATTTCACTTAAGAGATCCGGGAATAGAAGCGTGGTATCGTTTTACTCCAGTAGGAGGCGCACCAGGTTACAGACCCGAAGGGGGCTCGTCCTGAGCTTGGTCCACTTCTGCAGACCCGAGGCCCTAGGGCTTCGTCCCCCAGCCTCCCAGCAGGGGGCGCATAGGCCACCTTCCTCCTCTCTCCCGCAGCTGAAGTCCCCGCTTCTGTACAGAAAGCCCCCAGGCAGCAGTCCCCCAGTCCGCCTTCAGGGATCTCGGGCGGGCGGGCGGGGGGCCTGTCGTGCCCTCTTTCTCCTTCAGGTGCCTCCGGCTCCCGCAGTTCTCCATTCTCCCGCAGGAGGCGCCCCTGTTGCAGGTCCGCCTTGGCCCTGGCCCTAGGCGCCTAGGCTGCAGTCCCACCCCCGCCCTCCCCCCGCCCCCGCCCCGGAGCTCCCCGGCGGCCGGCTGAGTGACGGGCGGCCGGTGGTTATGCGGAGGGGGAGCGGGGTGCGCCGCGGGCGGCAGCGCTGACCCTTCACATTTCCGATCCGCCGGGACCCTCATCCATCCGAAGCTGCTCTTTGTCTGGCCGCCTAATTGCCGGCGGACAGGATGGATGGCGGGACCGACAGCCGCGGAATCCCTAATAAAGGCCGCGGCCGCCGGGGAGGGAGCGCGAGAAGGAGGGGGAGAAAGAAAGAAGGGATGGAAGGAGGTGGGAGGAAGCACCGGGCCGCGGCCGCCGGCCCAGAGCCTCTATGAGCTGCGCACAAGGGAGCCAGATCTGCTTAGGGTGCAGGATCAGGTATCCCGGGTCGACCCGGGTCAGGGCGCGGTGGGTGTGGGGTTTGTGAAGTCTCCTGCTCGTTGGAGAAAGGAAAGAGCTAAGGGCCCCGGGCAGAAAGCATCCTAGGGCTGACTTCGTTTTGCCTGGTCTTCGAAGATTCCAGCTTGGTGCTGTCTCCTGTGCTCTGGGCTCTCACCAGCCAGAGCCCCGCCCTCGGTTCCCCGCACCGCCACTCCTCTGCTCACCTGTCGGTCTCCCAGCGCGGGATCCAATATCCCCGCGAAGACCTGAGGGGTCTGACAGCTGTCTGTGCGGCCGCTCGCCACATTTCATTAACTGGAGGCTGGAGCTGGTGGACGGCGTGGGGAGAGGGGAGCAAAAGGAGGTGGAGAGAGAGGCTAGGATGAGGTGCCGCACCTGGCCAGGGTCAAGGGCTGCTGAAGTAAGTTAGCGTGATCTGGCCTGACAGATACCTTGGAAGCAATCCCTACCTCCTCCTTGTGGAGCCAGGAGCCTGTTCTCAGCCCCGTGGGCTCTGGCGGCGACCCTTTGAACCCAAGGCTGCACGGAGCTGCGGTGCCAGGAGATCCGTGCGGCGCATGAGTGGAAGCTCTAGGCCCGGCGGCGTACTTGCTCTCTCGCCCCTCGCTGAGGCCTGTCGCCCCTCTGCGGCAGAGGGCAATGAGTGCGCCGGCTCTGGGGCCGCTACTGTTTTCCCACCGGTGATGGGAGGAGAGCGGACCTCAGCACTTCGGTCAGCTTTTTCCCTCTTGAGGACATTTTTCTGCGGTTCGCTCGTTTCCTTCTCCCTCCCTTTTCTCTTCCCGCTCCTCTTCGGACTGAACAGCTCTTCTCGGCAGTTGACTTCGACCCGATGTCCTTTAGCTAACAACTGAGCACCTGTTGGGTGTCAGCTCTGGGGGTGGGGGATAGAGGACAAGCTGAGCCAAGGCCCTGCCCCGTTGGCCTCACACATATAGGTCTCCCCTGAGACCCATTCAAATCTCTCTCCCCACTCCTGTCCTGCTTCTCTCACCCTTTCACTGCCTTGGGTGTCATTTCTCTTCTCCAGGGCAGTGAGAAGGAAGCCAGGAGATCAGAACTCTAGTTCTAGGGCTGCCACTTACAGGGTAATACAGGACAAGCCATTTCTCCTTTCCAGGCCTGTTTCCTCATCTGTAAAATGGAGACAACATATCCACCTCTCAGGGATGCATTGAGGATGCAATGAGTACTTGCATGTAAAAGCCCTAAAATACTGTAAGCATTCAGTAATGTTATTCCCTATCCATGTTATTCCCTATCCTCTCAGGTGGGCAATTTTCTTTCTTCTTCATACCAAGGGTCTGCTACCAGGCAACCAGGTTGCTTCCAGTTCTTTGTGATCTTACATGTGAGATCTGAAAGCTAGGGTGTGTGTATGGGTACGGGAGAGGGAAATGGAGAAGAACTACACTCTGGATGGCCCTGAAAGGTGAGGAAGGAGAGGGGGTGGGGTATTTCCTTAGATCTTAATGTAACATCAATCAGCTGGTTCCTCTGCTCTTACAAATGAGGAAACTGAGGCTTGTGAAGGTTGTACTGCAAGTAACGGGTAGATCACACTGCCCGGATCTTTCCTCCCATGAGTTTTCTATTGCTTATTTCCTCACACCCTTTCTTCCCTGGAAGGGGTCTGGGTCAGTGACAGGAGTGTGGGAGAAGGAACAAAAAGAGGAAAACTTCAAGGAGGCAGGACCTTTCCACTGGACTTCATAAAATTTTAACAAGAAAACTTCCTCAGCGTGGAAGGTGCATATGACATGCAAATGATATGCTAATCACATGCTAATATAAAGTCTGGTCCTCAGAACTCTGACACACACCTGGCTGTAAGTCCTGGGGGAAATTCTTGGGAGACCCCTGGGTTCCAGGACAGGGCAGTTGGGGATGGGTTCCATTTAGAGTCAGGTAATGGAGTTAGGATTCATTTTAGGACTGGAGAGGAGTCAAGTGTATTCTTTCGGATTAGGGTCAGGGTTGGTGCAGAGTCAAGGGCAGGGGATAAGGCAGGATTCAGATTAGGCTGTGCTTTTAAATAGGGGAGCCTAGGGGACGCAAACACTTTCTCTCCTCTCCCCTCCGCCACTGCCCATTCTAGGCAGCATACCTCTTTGCCTACTTTCCATTCCCAACCACACCACCTCCCTGGGGCCTCCCAGTTTGGCTGCCCAAGGAGCTCTGGGTAAATTGCCCCAGACCCCAGCCAGGGCTCCAGTATTTCCTCTTGAGCCCAGACATTTGGCTTTTGGCCCCAAGAGTGCTAGCTGGCCTTGACCCTACCCAGATCCCTCCTCGGCCAAATGTGACAGCTGCAGGGGAAGCAATAAGGACCGGGTGAGCTGGCAGCTTCATTCCAGAGCGTGGGGAAAGAGCAACAGAACATGAATAAATTCATGGAGCTGGCCCCTCGGCTCCCTGTGAGCCAAGCCTGCTTCCCCACCACACACACTCGCTGCCGCCTGCAGCACTGCTGGTCACCGAAGCTCACAGCCTGGGCTGGGGATGGGAGGAGAAGGGAAGCTCCAGAGAGAAGAGGGCTAGGACCTGAAAGGGGCTGAGGTGAGGGGCTCAAAAAGAGGGCCTTGGTGAGTGGGAGAGAGGGATGGGGAACGGGTTGAACAGAGAGGGCCTTTACTGAGCGGGGGTGGGGTGGGGTGGGGGAGGGGAGAAGGGGTGGGGAGAGAGGGGTAGCAGGACCTGGGGTTGATGGGGCTTGAGGATTGGGCGGGGAGGCCAGTGTGAGCCCTGGCCTGCTCTCTCCCCTCTGATCCATCCATCATCCAGCCTGGGGGAGCAGAATTAGACATGCACGGGGCCGACATGGCCCTCAGCCCCCCGAGGAAGACAAATGGCGACAAAGACCTTGAATAAAATTTGTATTTATGGTCAGAGGCCCCTCCCCCACTGACTGCCAGTCCTTTCTCTCCTAACCCTTTCAAGCATGTTGGGGCCTCCCTCCACACAGGCCCAGCCTCAGCAACCTTTTTCTCCCTGCACCATTATCGGCTGGAAGTCTCTTTTCCAAGCTTTGTCTCTGTCTCTGCGTCTCTATCTGGCTTTCCATCCCAGGAAACAAGAGATAAGGAAATCACCTTCCACCCAATAATTATGCCCTGATGTGCCCTGTGCTCTCCATTTTATGTAATGTACTCTTATCATCACAGTGCTGGCTTATCCTAGTCTCTAAGATATCCATCTCCAGGGCTTCCAAATACCCCACTTTTGCCAATCCTGGAAGCTCTTCTCCAAGCCTCTGTCCCTGGAGTCCCTGTGAGCAAGAAATTTCCCCCAGAGGGTCAGACCCTGAGGAAGGATGCAGACCCCTCACAGAGAGGATCTATCATAGCTTGTGTTTCCTCTTGGTCACCCAAATGACAGATACAGTCACCTCTGACAGGAGGGTGCCTAGCACTGAACCTGCATTTTAGTTATATGACTTTGCATAACCAATTTCAAATCCCTCCATCAAACATTTACTATGTGGGGTTCAACTTCTCTGAGTTTTCATCAACCACAGCCCTTTGAGGAAGGGTGAAGGGTCAGAGATCCTGGGGCTGGACAAGGTTTGGGACCAGGGTAGGGGTGGGGCTGGGCTGGGCTGGCAGGGCAAGAGCTGCCTTCTGATTCTTCCTCCCCAGTAAACTCTCTACTCTTCAGTCCTGAGATAAGACAGATAACATTCATGGGGTTCCAAATTTAGGGACAAAGAGGAAGACAAATATAAAACCTCCCTTCAAACACACCTCACACATACACACACAAAGACAATCCACAATCTACAATCCCACTCACCCAGGGACACACAAGGCCAGGGTCCCATGGACACGTCCACACTTGCCAGCACACTGTCACAATGCACGGGCCCAGAGCCTACCACACTGCTCCAAGAAGCGCCCCGCCTCCGCATCTTCCCCACAGTTGATATGTCACATTGGAGTCCGAACACGGACCTGGGTGTCTCTCTGCAGCGCGCCATTTACATTTCTCTCTCGATCTGTCAACCTGTCTTGGCTTCCGTCTCTCTCTCTCCATCTCTGTCTCTCCCTCTCCCCCTCTGGGGCTGTCAGTTAGTCTCTTTTCCAAGCTTTGTCTCTGTCTCTGCGTCTCTATCTGGCTTTCCATCCCTTTGATTTCTCTGTAGCTCCTCTGCTTTCCTGTCGGTTTCCTGCTGGCTTCCCCAGGCTGGTCTGTTTTCTCACTCTCTCTGTTCCCTCACTCTCTAGATTGCTCTGCACCCCCCAACACTGAGAGTCTAGGGTAGAGGTGCCTGGGGATTTGCCTTTTCCAGTTCAGGCCAAAACGTACCCGTTGAACCCTTTGCCGTATGTTATTCGGTCACGGGCACCGACTGGCAAATTTCTATTTTTTTCTAGCCCTTTTTGTTTGCTTGTGGGCTTTTTCCTTTTTCTTTTTTTTCGGGGGTGGGGAGGAGGGGGAGCCGGGGAGGGCTCGTTTTAGCTCTGGAATCCACCTCTGCCTTCTCTGTGTTTCTCGACCGCTTTTTATCCCATCCCCGCTTCTGGCCTCCTGCGGGCTCTGGGAATACCAAACTCAGGGCAAAGGGTGAAAGTAAGGATAGGGTGGGGGCAGTGAATCCCTGCAGAATTGGCTTATAGCCGGTCAAGAACCGAGAGGCTGGGGGGACGCGGGTGGGGGCCGCGGCCTCCCCCGCCTCCGTGCTTCCCTCTCTGGGCGCCAGGGGTCGCTCCGCCCCCCCCTCGGCCGCTTATAGCGGCTCCCGCCGCGCTGCTTCTCACACCACCCGCACTGCCGCCCAGGGAGGGAGGGGAGGAAGGTTAGGGACGCAGAGGGGGACAGCGCTAGCAGGAGAGACGCGGAGCCGGGGCTCCAGCAGGGGCTGGGGCCGCGGCTAGGGTAGAAAGGTGGGTCAGGGCTCGCCAGACCAAACCTGTGAGCCAGAGCGCAAACCTGAGAGGCGGTCGCGTCCGGTGGGCGCCACCCGCAGCGCAGAGCCCGGGAAGTCCAGAGGGCGGAGAGTAGTCCCAGCGCCGGCCCTGCGGCCGGGAGCGATCCGTCTGGGTAGCCGGGGACCTAGGCTCCGTCATCCTCGAGAAAAGCAGCTGTCCAGAGAGCAGGCATCCTAGATCTGTAAGAAACCAGCCGTCCGAGAAGCCTCCGATTTCAGGCGCCCGGGAACGTTAGACTGCAAGAGAGGGTAACAGAGGACCACGGACTCTGAACCGTCGGGAGCTGCTCCTGGTCCAGCGCACCGTGGGGGGGACCTCCGCCTTGACGGAAGGTTTGGGGAACGGCACCGCTGAGGCGGGAGCCCGCAGGGACTGGGGGGCCGGGCGCAGCCGTCGGGGGGGGGCCCCGACTCAGGCCCGAGCCCGGCCACCGCCTCCAGGACCCGCGGAGAGCCCCGGGCCTCCGCCACCATTGCGCCGAAGAGTGAGGAGGATCTACTGGCCCTGGCCGCGTCGCGGCTGAGCCGCCGCAAGCGGGTGGCGGGCGCGGCCGTCGGGGTGGCCATGGTGCTGCTGCTGCTGGTGGCCATTCCGCTGCTGGTGCACAGCTCCCGCGGGCCGGCGCACTATGAGATGCTGGGTCGCTGCCGCATGGTGTGCGACCCGCACGGGCCGCGAGGCCCGGGACCCGACGGCGCGCCCGCCTCCGTGCCGCCCTTCCCTCAGGGCGCCAAGGGAGAGGCGGGCCGGCGCGGGAAGGCAGGTCTGCGAGGGCCCCCGGGACCGCCAGGTCCCAGAGGACCTCCAGGAGAGCCGGGCAGGCCAGGTCCCCCGGGCCCTCCCGGCCCCGGCCCCGGCGGGGTGGCGCCCCCTGCCGGCTACGTGCCTCGAATTGCCTTCTATGCGGGCCTGAGGCGGCCACACGAGGGTTACGAGGTGCTGCGTTTCGACGACGTGGTGACCAACGTGGGCAACGCTTACGAGGCGGCCAGTGGCAAGTTCACCTGCCCCATGCCGGGTGTCTACTTCTTCGCTTACCATGTGCTTATGCGCGGCGGTGACGGCACCAGCATGTGGGCCGACTTGATGAAGAATGGACAGGTGAGATGCCCCTCCCCCGGCCAGCCCCAGGCAGGGTAGCTTTCTAAATCTCGCTGCATTCATTACACAACCCGAACCTCTTCCCTAAACAGAGTCATTAAAGCCAAGAAGGCCAGGTTGCCAAGAACTTAGAAATCGCTTCATTTAGCCAAAAAGGAATTAGGGGCCAGAGAAAGGAAACGACCTGCCCAGGGTCTCACAGGGCGTTAGGAATGGTGTCACAATTAAAATTCAGAGATTACTGTGAAAGAAGTTGCTACCTCACACTCCAACTATTGGCAACTATACACCAAACCTCGTTGGTATCTCACCCTGCCAATTAGCCTCTTTTCTTGTCCTATCTTGGGCAGCCCTCCTGGCCTTTGGGTTATCCAGCCACTTGATAGGTAAATTACTGGAGTCTGGCTCCTTCGAATTAGAATGGAATCCGGGTATCAGGCCATGGCAGTTTAGCTGTTCCCATGGCGGGGCATTAAGCTTGGGTTTTCAAGGATAAGGTAAAAAAGAAAGGAAACACTTTCATTTTCCAGGCAACTCTATTGCTAGTCCAAAGGCCTGAGGTCAGTTCTAGAGTGGGCCTTACCCTCAGCTAATACTGAGTCTGCAGGCAGAGGTGGGAAATGTGGCAGCTGAGGGGCCAGCCAGGTGGCTTGTAGGAATGAATCTGGGAGAAGGAAAGAGGCAAAGGACAGATAAAGCAGAAGCCTTGGACCCTGGCCTGGTCCCTGCTCCTGTGGTCAGAGTCGGAGTCCCTGCCTTAGCTTGGAAGAAAAGCTCCAAAGACTCAGCTCAAGGTGCGAGACATGCATAGAGGGAGGAGAGGCCACAGGGGTGGGGGTGGGGACATGTGCCTGGGCTGCGCAAGATGCAGGGTGTAAGGTTAGGGCTGAGCTGTGACCTCCGAATGCCCCCTGTGCAATGGGGTGATTTGACCATGGCACATCAGGCCTGCTCATCCCAACGGTCCGAACCCCAGGTCTTGCTACCGCAGCAGCACCCTTTAGCCCCAAGAGCCGCAGGCACTACATTGAGGTCTCCTCCCAGCAGGGCCGCCCCAGGAACCCAGCAAAAGGGAGTGAGAATGTATGTGCGGGGTGTGAATGTGTGAGGGTGGAGCGGTGTCTACCTGTATGTGGCACTGAGTAGGTGTGTGTGGTCTATGCGGGGTGTCTGTGAGAGGCGGAGGGGGTGAGTCTGTATCTAGACTGTGTTGGTTCCCGAGGGGGCGGGGGCCGCGCGGCTCCCACTCTGTATTCCGCGGTGCAGGCGCTGCGGCCCTGGGGACGGTAAATAGTGATTAGAATAATGATGAATAATTAATGAGTTAATAACCAGCCCCCGGGGGACAGGAAGAGGGGGGCTGGGGAAGGGGCTGGCAGTGCGAGGCGACCTGCAGCCGCGAGGCCAGAGGGGAGGAGGGGCTACCTGTTGGGGGGGAAGGCGACCCCCACGTCGGGGCGCTAGGAGGGGCGAGAATACATCATGGCACCTTCCCACGGCCCGCACCCTTGCTTGCACACGCACAGACATACTGTGCCCTGTCACTGGGGGAAGGGAACACAAGTTTAGGAGGTCAGAGACGGTTTGGAATCTTAGAAATTATCCTACAGTCTAATTTTATATTTTAAATGATAATAGCAAAACCTGTGTAGCCTTTTCTTTGTGCAAAGCACTGTTTTACACACTTCACACGTAGTAACTCATTTAATCCTAAAAACAAGGCTCTATTATTACCTCCCACCTTATAGCTCAAATTGAGGACCAGAGAAGGCGTGGAACTTGCCCGAGTCCCAGCAGCTAGTGAATGACAGTGCCTGCGAAGCATCTTGCCCTTCCCAACCCCTGCAGCCTGCTACCCTCCCGTCACCTTCACAGGGCCAGCTGCACCTCCTCGGCCGACCCCTCCTCACCCCAGCTCTGCAAAGGGCGTGAGTGCGTTGTTCCGTTCTCCCTCCCCAGGTCCGGGCCAGCGCCATTGCTCAGGACGCGGACCAGAACTACGACTACGCCAGCAACAGCGTCATCCTGCACCTGGATGTGGGAGATGAAGTCTTCATCAAGCTGGACGGCGGGAAGGTGCACGGCGGTAACACCAACAAGTACAGCACCTTCTCTGGCTTCATCATCTACCCGGACTGAGCCGGGCCCCATCCCCCCGCGCCCCCACTCGCCCTTCGCCTCCGCTCCCCTCCTCACCCACCTTCAGCTTGCCCCACCCAAGGCGCCACTCCTTCCTTTGAGAAACTGGCGGTGGGGCGTACCCTTCCGCTCCGGAGGTGGCCTTTAAAGGGCTGACTTTTGGTGCTCCAGGGTATAACTAAGTGGCTGCGGAGCTGAGGAAAGCGGCCACAGGAGCAGAGCGGCTTGGGAAGGGACCACCAGCATCTGTGCACATGCCTTGTGAAAGGCAGGGCAGGAAGAGGGGCGCAGGTCGTGGCCCTCTAGCATCCGTGCACATGCCTTGTGAAAGGCAGGGCAGGAAGAGGGGCGCAGGTCGTGGCCCTCTCTTCTGCCGGGAGCTAGAAAACAGTTTCACTAGCTGCAGCAGAAGCATGGAAAGCAGAAAACAGAAGGGAAATCCTGGCTTTTGGGGAGGGAGAGAACAGAAACAGAGGAGCCCATCTAGATGGGAGGAGGGGAGACATTAGGACGGGGTAGGCGCTGGTCCTCTGTCATGACAACTTCTCTGCCATCCCCTCCTCCCCTCATCCCCATTTTCAGGCTTCAGGCTCTAACCTTGGCAGTCTTCCTGTGAACTGGAGGAACCAGTGAATTGTTTCCTAGCATTTAAAATTCATCCTGTACAGTCCCCATTTCACCCCCATCCGGGTTAGGCCCTGGGGCTACAGCTGCTGTTGCCTCTTCCAATAAAGTGAAGTTGGAGAATGGGTGTGCCTCTTAACTTGGTGCACAGAGTGGGGGAAAGTGGCTGGCCCTTTTCTCGCTCCTCTCAAGGACCCCTACCCTATCACTCTCTGCCAGAGGCAAAGGTTTAGTTATTCCTGGCAATGCCTGCCTCTGCAGGAGCAGAGGAGGGGAGGAGCCCAGGGTTTCTACTCTGACACAGGGAAGGGTATCAGCTTCAGGAGAGCTTTGAGGCTTTACACTGTAGGGAGACACCAACCAGAGTGACACTAACAAGGGAGGATTCCAGAGATATGGGTCTGGTGCTTCCGCTTTGGGCTGATAAGGGGAGAGTTCTAGGGAGCTCTAGGTGATGAGGGAGTTGCTGGCAGCTCCTGGGAGTAGCCAAGATCTCAGGGAGCAGAGAGAAAAGCAGGCCCCCAAAGGCCCACATTTGCTCCAACCCCCCACAGAACACTCACTCATAGAGCTTGCTGGGAGGGAGGGGTGGGTAGGAGTCGGATGACTTGGGACAGCTTCTAGGTGAGGAGGGAGCCTTGGGGAGCCTGAGACCCCAGGGCTGGCCTCTAAGCTGGAGGACACTGCCACCATGTGGACAATTGAAGAGCGACAGCAGTAGCTGGCCTAGGTAGGACGGGAGGAAAATAGTCATTTGGACATTTTAGAAACTTTATTGAAGGACAAAAGGGTGTCAGTTTCCAGTCCATGGTGTGGAAAATAAATAAGGGTTAAAAGGAAGGAGAAAGGCAGGACAGGAGTGGGTGGAGGCGAATGCTTCACGATGGAGAGTCCTGTGGGGCAGCAGAACTGACTGGAACAAAACACTGGGGAGAAAGAAGACCTCATCACAGTCCAGCCATCCTTGAACTGTAACCAGCTCTTCCCACTGACCTCTGTAAAAGAGCCAAGGTTGGCCCCCTGCCCCACTTCCTACTTCCCACAGGCCTCTGCGCTGGACCCGAGGCTCACCAGGGCGTCCTGCCATTCGAGCAACGTGGCCACAGGGTTGCTGCAGACCCGGGTGAGGCCTGAAGGAGGGGCTCGGCTGGTGTAGAAGGCACACTCGTCATCCAGGCGGGCCTCGTGGAAGCAGTGGATGGCGGTCAGACATGCTTTGAGGCGCTGCCTCAGGGCCAGGGCTTGAGGGGCCAGATTGCTGGGGCCTGAGGGCCAAGAGCCACAGAGAGTTCAGGGCAGACTCTGGAGTCCTTGAGTCCCACCAGATACTGCCCTTTGCCACTTCCCCACCAAGGGCCAAGCCAATTAAAGCACCGGGCTGAAGGTGCAGCCCCCGCTCCTTCCGGTGGGAGAGCCAGGCTGGGACAAGGTAGGTAGGGGACAGAAAGCGTGGCATCACCTGGTGCAGGGCAGGCCCTGCTCCCAGCAAGCGATGAGGACCTCCTTTGTTCACAGCCTCTTCTAACCAGCTCCTTACCTGTCTGGCCTGTTGGGGGCTTCAGAGACTGGAGTGAGTGGATAGGGGGGCTGGCACAAAGTGGGCGTTGGGAAGAGAAGGTCAGACTGGTGGTCGCTGGAGCCCACGGACGGCAGCAGGGCCGTGGGCTGGTCTCTGAACTTCTGAGTTCCGGGGAGCAGGCCTCTGATACGCCAGGTTCTACCCTAGGGGAAGGCTCTGGGAGTCCTGTCTGCCCCTGGGGGCAGGCCTGAAGGGGTCCAGGCTCTCCTGGAGGGCAGGGCTCTGACGCCTCAGGCTGTTCCTGGATGGAGGGCTCTGATACCTCAGGCCCCCTCCTACGGCAGGACTCTGAGGGCCCTGGCTCTGCTGGAGAGCAGAGTGGAGCTACCTCAGGCTCTGCTCCGGGGCAGGGCTCTGGCTCCCCACACTCCTCTGGAAGGTAGGGTTTTGGTGGCCCAGGGTGCTCTAACGGTTCAGGAAGATGAAAAGCCCCAGATGTTTTTTCTGGAGCATTCAGATTTCTAGAAATCTCAGCCAGCTGGGGCTGAAGTTCAACCATATCCAGAGAGGAGCCTCCATTAAGGGGGGCACACTTGCCCTCCGCCAGCCCCTCTACCTCCTGCTGCAAAAGCTGTTGCAGGATATTGATGCGCTGTGGGTGAGAGAGAGTGTGATGTCAAGAAGTGCGTCTTGTACCCACACTGTCCTATTCCCATGCCTGCCCCCCCCCTCCTGTTTCTTGCTTTCCCAGCCCTGTCACTGCCCATCAGGCATCGAAGCTGTTTCCCACATGAGCCCACCTGCATCTTCAGCTCCAGGAGGTTGGGGGTTCTACTGGGGTGGGGTCCATAAGGAGTGGACACAGGTGGCTTTCCAGGCCCCTCCTGCAACCTTACACAACTCTCCTGGTCAAATAACCGGACTGCAATCTGCTCCTGCCACATGGGAGGAGAGGGACCACATGAGGACGTCAGGCTGGGGTAAGAAGAAGACTAGTTTGAGTCCCCCACCACATGAGAAAGGAATCAGGCCCTAGACTTGGATTAGGAGGGGCAGCAGAGAAGCGGGAGAGGTAGGCCGCTTTTCCAGAGAGCCCACCTGCTTCAAAACTGCTGGGCCTTAGGCCAAGAGGACAGAGCGAAGAATCTCAGCATGGGAAGGTTTCAGATACTTACCCAGGGCAGGGTAGGCTCTTCGGGGCAAGGGTGAGGGGAGACGCCACTCAACCATCGGGCCTGGGATGGAAGTGAGATGGCATGACTCTCCTGTACCCATCCATCCCCTTCCTCCCCCAGCCCTGGTCTATGCCAGCTACCTCCCCTGCCCTCTCTTACCTGCTGACCTCTGGGGGCCGACGGGAGGGGCGTGAACTGGGTCTTGGGGCGAATGGCAAGACGCCGCAACACTGAATACGAGGCCTGGGGAGAGATGAGGGTGGCTAAGCAGGGACAAAACTGAGACCTAGCAGGGGTCCCAGCCAGACTGTTCTGCCCCTGCCCAGCCCCCAGGAGCTGTGGATACAAACTGGAGCTGAGGGGCCAGGGGAGGGTACACGCTGAGCCCGTCCAAAGGGTGATGGCCGGATGACGGCAGGTGGCACCACGGGGCCAGGGGAGGGCATCAGACAGGAGTCATGGCCATCCTGTGGAGAAGAACAGGTGGAGGAGTGATCCCTCCAGCTTGGCATTGCTCTGTCTTGTTCTCACTTCAGCAGCCAGTGTGATTCTTTTAAGATCTAATCAAATCATGTCCCTCCCTTGTTCATCCTCCCTCCCCACAGCTTTCCACTCATTGCAAGTAACAGCCAAGGTCTTATACTGGTTTATAAATCCTTACCCAACCTGATCCTGTCTTTGCTCTAACCTCTCACTTCCTGTCCTTTTCACTCTGCTTCAGCCATGCTTTTTTGCTGATCCTTAAACACACCTGGTACATCCTATGTTTGCATCTGCAGTTCTTGTGGCCTGGAACATTATTCCCCCAGATACCTATGTGGTTCACTCCCTCAACTCTTTCTGCTCTTCACTTAGCCACACCTCAATGAGATTCCCCTGACTAATCTACCTGAAATTGCAACACCAGCCATCCCCTTCCACTTCTCCTTCCCTTTCAATGCCTTACTTTTTAAAAAAAAAAAAAACAGATAACTTATCACCATCTGACATACTATGTATTTTATGTGTATGTTAATTTTTTGTCTCCCCCTTCTAGAATGTGAACTTATTTCCTACTGTATATCCAGAACCTAGAACATCATTTGGCACACAGTAGCTGGTCAATAAACCCTTGTGGAGTGAATGAATGAACTGTCAGATCTGTCTCACTCTCAGCACTGATCTGATGGTGATACAAATATATACCAGACTGTGGCCTCTCACTCCTAGGCCCCAGACACCTGGTAAACAGAGGCCAGTCCCACTCTGGAGAGGGTTTGGGTCCATCTAGGGCAAACCAGGACCCAGTTAACATGCTGAGATCCAGGCAGAGACTGCCTGGTTCTACCCACAATCCTCAGTTCCGCTGCTGCTGGGGAATCACCCCATGCATCTCCTCTGTTCTCTTCCCCCAGCCCAGGAGGGTCCCATCTTACCCTGGTGTGGGTTATCTCTCGGGTTTCTTTTAATGGTACCCGCTGGGCCAGATGCAGGGGGCCCCCTCCTCCTTCATCTGAGTGAGTGACAACTTCATGTTCTCCTTCAGGGAGAGAGGAAGTTAGGAGGAGACAGGAAATTTGCTTTAGTGTCTGGAACACACATCGAAATCTGGCAACCTCAGAAGAGGGTATGCCAGTTTGACAGCTCCCACCGCACAATCAGGGGTGGGGACCCACCCAGCATCCCTTTGAAGCCCAGCACTATTAATGCGTAGTCACTCATTAATCTGAATACCGAGTGGGCTAGGAGAGTGGTAATGGCTTTTCGGGGCTGAGGACAGAGCAGGTAAACCTCGCAGGAAGTGGCAGAGAGAGGGTAGAAATGCAGAACACCTCCTCTGACACAGGTACAACTGGGCCAACCTCTGGCTATCAAGACGGTCTCTTCCTCTTTGTCTCCTTCTGATCTGGCCTTCCCCCCACAGCCTGCTGAGCTTTCTCTTGTTTTGCTCCCTACAAGCAGCTCCCCCTGCTCCTGTCCTTTCCCCATGGCCAGACACACTCACCAGGCTGAACAGAGGTCTCCAGAAGCAATGCTGAGGCCTGGCTCCCTGAAGTCCTGATGACAGTAAGGACAGAAGCCAGCAGTCACTGAGTACCAAGTATGAGCTGGGCACCATGCTAAGTGCTTTACAAACATCCTCTCACTTAATTCTCATGACAACCTCAAATGATGATACAAACATTATCCGCATTTGACAGAGTAAAGAAATGGAATTGGGAATTCCCTGGTGATCCAGTGGTTAGGACTCCACACTTTCACTGCTGAGGGCCCGGGTTCAGTCCCTGGTTGGGGAACTAAGATCACACAAGCCACGCAGCAGCGCAGTCAAAAAAAAAATAAATAAATAAAATAAAATAAAATAAATAAATAAATAAATAACTGAAGTTCAGAGGGTAAGGCAAGTTTGCACAGCTCGTAAGTACTAAGAGTCAGGAATAGGAATCAAACCCAGATTTCATTTACTGCCATAGTCTATACTCTAGCCACTAAATAAAAGAGATGGCACCTTTCATTCTGTCCCCTTCCTCACCCCACAACCTGAAGAAACTGATGGCATGTTGAGGCCTGTCTATGAAGGCCTGACCCCTACTGTAAGGGCTCACCTTCAGCACTCACAGGTTTCCCCCTTCCCCCCTGGGTTGGTGGGAAGTCCTAAAGCTACCGGAAGGCCCCAGCTCTGAGGGACCCCTATATCAGACATCGAATCATTCTTTTCCAAATGACCCTCTCCTCACTTGCTGCTGCCACCTGTCTCTCTTCTTAGCTCCTGGAAACGGGAGGGAGCGGAGGGGTGAAAGGAAGGTCCTGCAGGTGGAATCTGAGCCATAGGAACAAGAGAAAAAGCAGAGTCAGAGGCAGGCCCCAAACCTTCAGGCTTCACCACCAACCCCATCAGCCTCCATACAACCCCTCTGGCTCATCAGGAGGTACCTTCCCTCCTAAGGGTCAGCTTTGTCCTTGGAAGGAGATCCCAGAGCACTGAGTACCAGCCCCTCAAGGGCACTCACCAGAGCCTCTAGCCTCTGAGGACACAAGTTCCGGCCTCGAGGTCCTGGTCCCTCCAGCCTTGAGAAGCAGGAAGCCCTGGCAGGGTCCAGTCGGTGGGTGGGGGTTCTGGGGGCCAAATATGCAGAGGCCCGGGCATCCTAGGAGCCCAAAAGAGGCTATCAGTACAGGCTCAGGATTCCCTCCTTGGCCTACCCCAGCCTGATCTCCTATCCTGGCTCTTTACCTGGCCCCTCCGGATGGTGCCTCCCTGGCTCCCTCGAACCAGTACTCTCTGAGCCAGACTGGGCTGGCGCCCCAGGCGACAGCTCTTCACCCCCTCACCTGACAGGATGGTGGCCAGGGCTGCAGGGTCAGCCACAAACTCTATGTTCCCTGGAGCCTCTGCAAGGGAAGAGGAGAAGGAAAGGTGAGGAGGCACAGGAAGGGGGGAGGCTGAGGGGCCAGGGAACCTAGCACAGTCACCTTGAGGTGCAAGAGTGAGCCGAAGAAGACTCATATAACCAAACTCAGCTCGCTAAAAATTCACAGGACTTTACTCTGTGTAAGACGCTGTTCTAGGCACTAGCACCCAGCGATGAATAAGACAAAGCCCCCCTTTTCAGGGAAGCTATCATCAAACTATACAGAGGTAACAGATTCAAACCAGAGTATGGACATGTTAAAAAAGAAGCACAGTAAAGCATTAGAACACAGAGCAATTGCCTGTGACTGGGGGAGCCAGAAAAAGCTTTAGAAGAGATGACACTTCGCTGAAGATAGGAAAGGGCTTCTAAAAGCAAACAGTTTTCCAGGAGCAGGGATTAGGAATTATAGTAAGCAGAAGACCCAGGGACTGCAAAGCCCCCAAACCCCTCTGCACCCAACCCATTCTCCTACCCAGTCAAGGAAACTGTTTTTCAAGCCTCCAACAGGTACCTGTCTGGAGAGGGGGCCTAGGCCCCACATTTTGTCTCCCAGGGCTAGGCCTGAGCTCCTCCAAGGGGTTGCGAAGCTGAGTACTCCCCACCAATTTCTCCGATTGCTCTGTTTGACGTGTGGCTTTTGGCCTGGGGCCTGCTGAATCAACCAAGGGGCGTTGAATACTGAGCTTCTGCACCAACTTCTGGGGGATGGGAGAACAAAAAGCTAGGGCTCAGCATTGGGGTGCATTGCTGGTGTGTGCTACCTCCTTGTAGCTACTGTCTTCACCCCCGACCCCTCTTACCCTTGGATCTTGGTTCTCCTGGTCCACGGCGCTGGGTTTGACTTTGGGGAGAGGCGGGCGTCTCTGAGAGCGAACGGGAATCTTGCTAGGCGTAGGAGATACACCCGGGAGGAGAGGATCCTTCGTGGCTTGTTGGGTGGTCATGACGACTACAGCTGAGACAGAGAAGAACGCAGGATCAGGGATCAAAGGTCAGCCAGTACGGGGCTTGCGTCCAGACAACCCTGATACTCCCACCTCCGCCCAAATCCATGCGTCCTGAAGACCCGCCGCCTGCAAGGCCGCTTTTCTGGGAGTCTCCCCCTGGCACCCTGAGCCTATTCTTTCGCTCCAGGACCCCGAACTGCCTCTCCTCCTTACGAACCCCGGCAGCCCTCATTCCCTCCAAATCCCAGTGCCGCACCTCCCCGGAACCCCTCAGGGTCGCCCCCAGTTTCTTCGCTTTTTCCCGGGGCTCTCTCGGCTTTTGCTGCAGGTACTTCCCCAGTTTGTAAAATACGCCAAGCTCCTGATTGGCTCGTCGGCGCTCCCGCGGAGGCACGTGACGCAGGACTCAGCTGTCCAATCCACAGGCTTCGGAGGCGGGGCTAAAAGGACTCATTGCGGAGCCGCTTTCCGGCCAGGAAAAAAACTGACCCGACTCAACCAGCCAATCCGAGAGCGGAGCGCGGGGTGGAAGAGGAAGGAGGAGACCTTTCTGAGGCCGGGAAAAGCGTGGGCTCGGAAACTGGGCGACAACGGGCGCGGGCGTACTCTCGCGAGGTCTCGGGACGGGTGCGGGAAGGACCCCTCTCGCGGCATGGTGGGGAGGGCAGGCGTCCTGAGTGATGCTCACCGACGGAGTTGGAGGCTGTCCCGAATCCCTGACCAGACTCTGATCAGAGTTCGCCGTCAAGCTTTGGGGACGCCGCTCCGGACACGTTGTAAGAAACGTCTGTGTGTTGTGCCTGGGCCGAGGAGCTGCTTCCAAACGGGCGGAAAGGGCTGGAGAAAATTGAACTGAGGCTAACAATAACAAAAAGTAAAGAAACAGTCGTTTTTTCGCTCAGGCTTTACAAATGGTGAGGTGTGGTCTCCATCTCACAGATAAGAAACAAGACTCAAAACATTGGAGCTCAACACAACAGGCCTGGAGGACTGGGGAGAGGTGTAGAACCTGCCTGTTGTTGGCAGGCGGGGGTGTGAACATGAGGAAACGTGGAACACCCTGGTTAGAATGGCGGAGGTTAACCTCTAATGGGAAATGGGCGATGGATTCTCCCCCTGACTCCAGTGATTCCTGTTACACAAGCCAGGAGCCTAGGAGTTGTTCTTGAATTCCTCTTTCGCTCCCCTTCCAATTTCTCTTTCACACCTTTTCATTGTCTTTGAAATTATTTTATTTTCTTCCTCTTCATTACCTCCACCCTAATCTCACCTAGAGGATTGCAAAAGCCTCCCACCCTCCATTCTTTCTTGCTCTCCACAATAATCCGTTCACCATATAGCAATTAGAGTAATCTTTACGAAATGCAAATCTGGTCATGTTACCACTGTGCCTTGACCTCTCCCCACTCAAATTCCCCATCTTGTACCGCTTTCCCCCGTGTTCTCTGTTTTCTAACTCCATTGCCGCTTCCTATCCCTGAAATTTGTCATGTTCCTTCTACTCTCTGTCTAGAATACCTTCCACTTTGCCTATTCATGCCTCCAAATTGTTGTTCACTGTTACTTTCTAATAGAGGCCTTCCTTGAACTCCTCTACTCACAACCCACCCTGATCTAAAAAAAGTTTCTTTAGTTGTGTGCTCTCAACAGTGTTTCCTCAGAGAATGTATCTCAGTTGGTAATTGTGTATTCACCAATGTGAACATAATATATCATCTTTATGAAACCTGATCTCTCCTGCTAGACCTCCGTGAAGGTGATGACCTTTTATTTTTGGCTTACACTATATTTTCAATGCCTTGCATTGTGCCTGGCTGTAAAGGTGTTCAATATTTGTTGAATGAGTCAATGGATGAATGAATAATTGATCAAATGAATACATGGAGAAATAGGGAAGGCCTCTGAAAAGTATTTGAACTTCCCCTTTAAAAGAGAGAAGGCTCTTCTAGTCACTCTGAACAGCACTTGCAAAGTCAAGGAAACTTGGAGTGTTCAGAGAAGAGGAAGTCCTTAGGGATAGATGCAACATAGGATAGTAGAAAATAAAACTAGAAAGATGGTCTGACTGAAAGGAAGGGGTGGTCACCTCATTCTACTAGCAGGTACTGTGAATGAGTCAGATCCTTACTACTAGATCAGCAGGGATGGCTGCTGACAAACATTGTGCACCTACTGTGTGTAAGGACCTTTGTCAGACACTGAAGGATACATTGAGGAATAAGACTGAAGTTTGAAAGATGGGGAGGCATTAGGATGGAGGTTGGCTGCACAGTGGCTTTGCATGATTCTAAGGTGGTCAGCACAGTCCAGGTCCAAGTTCACAAACCTGGAAACTTGAATTTGTCAGGCTACCCAGAGTAGGTCTTGGAGTCGCACTAATCAAATTCATAAGAGAAATTGAGTGATTTACCATGAGCGATATACCTCTTGGTGACCAAAATATGCCTGTTCCTCAGGGCACCACCTTCACAGAATCAAGGTACAAGGGAGACTGATTTTATATCATAAGTCTTTAAAAGAGCCAGTGTTCAGAATATCTGCTACACCTAACAGTGTCAAACCTGTTTTCTATGCTGTAGTCAGAGCGACCTGCTTCTGTTTGCCTTTGCTGGACCTCGAATATGGGGAGGTACAAGCCACCTCTCTTGTTTTATTCTCTCACCACCCTTCTCTCCCTGTCTGCTCTCCGGCAAAGACACCACTCTAATGTGATTGAAATAAGTTCTTAACTATGCATGTGTGCCTATGAAATATGTAGGGTTATATATTTGTTTCCTGTTGCTACTGTAACAAATTGCCACAAATTTAGTGGCTTAAAATGATACAAATTTATTCTCTTACAGGTCTGGGGATCAGAAGTCTAAAATCAAGGTTTGGCCTGGCTCCATTCCTTCTGAGGCTTCAGGGGAAACTCTGTTTGCTTGCCTTTTTCAGCGTCTAGAGGCTGCCAGCATTCCTTAGCTTGTGGCTCTTTCCATCACTTTAACTGTAATAGGGAAGAATATTTTGTATTCTATTACAAGTTAATCACTAAAGGCATGTTGCCTATAAGCTTAAATTACACATAAGGGCCTGTCTCTGGGTCCCCTGCTCCCCGGGTAATGAGCATTAAGCTAAAATACCTTTGTTTAGCTCACATCCTGACCAGGTCCACCTGTGAGTGACCGCAGGGAGGAAGAAATTAACACATCCCCTCCGGAGGCTGATGAGAACCAGGAAGTGTTTGACTTTACTCTCTCCCCTTTTAGTATAAAAGGAGCCTGAATTCTAACTCAAGCAAGATGGTTCTTTGGGGGCACAAGCCCACCATCTTCTTGGTTTGCAAGCTTTTCGATTAAAGTTGTTATTCCTTGCCCCAACTCGTCTCTCGATTATTGGCCTGTCATGCGGTGAGCAGTACAAGCTTAGACTCAGTAACATAACTTCTTGCTTCTGTTATCACATCTACTACACGCTGTGACCTGCCTCCCTCTTATGAAGACCTTGTGATTGCATTGGGCCTACCCATATAATCCAGGATAATCTCCCCATCTCAAGGTCCTTAACCACATCTGCAAAGTTTCTTTAGCCATATGAGGTAACATTCAGAGATTCAGAGGACTGAGATGTGGACATCTTTGGGGGGCCATCATTCAACGTACTACAGGATGTTGAGTGTATGTGTTTTTAATTTGCATAAATGGCATTGCTGTATGATTCCCCCCCTCCCCCCGCGCCGTGCGGTTTGTGGGATCTTAGTTCCCCAACCAGGGATTGAACCTGGCCTAGCAGTGGAAGCACCGAGTTCTAACCACTGGACCACAAGGAAATTCCCGTCATACGATTTTTTAAAATTATTATTATTATTTGGCTGCATGCAGCTTTTCTCTAGTTGTGGCAAAAAAGGGGCTACGCTTCGTTGTGGTGTGTGGGCTTCTCAGTGCAGTAGTTTCTCTTGTGGCACACGGGCTCAGTAGTTGTGACACTCAGGCTTTGTTGCTCCACCGCACGTGGGATCTTTCCAGACCAGGGCTTAAACCCGTGTCGCCTGCATTGGCAGGCAGATCCTTAGCCACTGAGCAACTCCCACCATATGATTTTATTTTTACTTTTTTTTTTGTCAACTCTGTTTCTAGAATCCATCCTTATTGCTACATATAATCTAGTTCATTGCATTTAACAACTGCCTAGGATTCCATGGTGGGCATCCATCATACTTTGCTTATTCATTCCCTCCTTCTACAAACAATGCTAGAAAATTATCTTATGTTGCCCCCTCCGAACCTGTTCAAGAATTTCTCTGGGACATACATCCAGGAATGGAATTTCTGGATCATGAAGTTTATGAAAACTTAGTTTCACTGAGTACCTCCAGATTATTTTTCAGAAAGTCTGAAGCTGTTTACACTCTTAACAATGTTACTTGAAAGTTATTACCTCTGTCCTCTCCAACACTTGATATTATACAACTTTCTAATGTTTACAGTTCAGTGGGTATTAAGTGGACTCTTGGTTATTTGAAATTGCATTTCTCTGATTACTAGTGAGTTTGAACGTTACTTCATATTATTAGCTCATAGAGCTCTCCTTCTGTGAAATGCCTACTCATATACTTTATGCATTTTTTCTATTGGTTTTCTTGTCTTTATTCCTGTTGACTTATAAGATTCCACTGTATATTCTGCTTATTAACCCCCTGTTCACTTTAGACACTGCAAATATTTCCTTTAGGTCTGTAGTGAAATATAATTGATTTCCTATCTGGCAACCTTAATGAACTCTTGCTTTTCCTAGTTTGTCTGTTGATTCTGTTGGCTTTTCTATAGACATAATTATGTCTTCTGCAGATCAAAACAGTTTTATAAATTCCCTTTCAGTCTTTTACACTTTATTGAGTTTTTAGTTGTTTTGCTTTGTTTGATTTTTTTTTCTTACATCATTGTGCAGGACATCCAATATTATATTAAACAGTAACAGTGCCAGGGGCAGCCTTGACTCATGGGAAACCATCTAAAGTTTCTCCAAAGAGTAGCCTTTTTTTTCTCACCTTTTTTTGTGTGAAATAATCTCAAACTTACAGAAAAGTTGTGTGAGTAGTACACAAAACTTTTTTCTCAGCCATTTGAGAGTATGTAGCCTTATCTCCCTCCAGTATCTTAGTGCATATTTCTAGCTCACAAGGAGATTCTCCTACATGACCACAACGCAACCATCAAACTCAGGAAGAGAACACTGATACATTCCTACCATCTAACACTCAGACCCCGTTCAAGTTCTGCCAGTTTTCTAAGTGATATCCCTTATAGCAAAAGGATCAAGTCCAGAGTCACATGTTGCATTTAGTTGTCATGTCTCTTTAGTCTCCTTCAATATGGAACAGTTCTTCATTCTTGACTTTTGTGACCTTGGCACTTTTGAGGATGACATGCCAGTTATTTGCAGAATGTCCTTCAATTTGAGTTTGTCCTGATGTTTCCTTATGATTAGACTCAGGGTATGCATCTCTGGCAGGACTGTCACAGAAATGATGTTTTCTTTCTACTGCATCCTGCCAGGTGGTGCCCGTTTCCATTTTTCTATAACTTTGATTACTTGATTAAAGTGATATCCGCCAGGTTTCTTCACTGTAAAATACTCTTCCCTTTGCAATTAATATTTGGGGCAAAGTACTTTAGGATTATGTAAATATTCCATTCCTCATCAAACTTTCACTTTACTTAATTATACCATCTTGGATTCATAAATTCCTATTATATTCAATGTATTGTTGTCCCATTACTAATATTATTTACTCTGTTATGCAAGTCATCTCTAATTTGCTCAGTGGGAACCCTTTCAAGTTTTCTGCTGTATCCTTCCGGCATGTCTGTATTCTTTAGCATTCATCGTTTTTGAGCATTTTTTTTCTTTCCGGTACAGAAACATGTTTCAGGCTCAGTTTATACTTTCCCTGCATCAGCTCTGGAATCAGCTATTTCTCCAAGGAGCTCTGGTTCCTTTTAGAGGAGAATGTTATTTAGAAATCAAGATCTGGACAAAACTGTGCTCAATGCTATTAGGGTATTGTTGCCCACAGGCCCTCTCAGTGGACAGAGCTGAGCGTGTATTCTACACACACACACACACACACACACACACATTCATCACATTTACATCTATATTTCTATATCTAAATGTGTTGAAAACTATGAATTCAAGACTGGCATTTACGGCTTCCCTGGTTGCCCAGTGGTTACAAATCTGCCTTCCAATGCAGGGAACACGGGTTCGATCCCTGGGCTGGAAAGATCCCACATGCTGTGGAGCAACTAAGCCTGTGCGCCACAACTACTGAGCCCAAATGCTGCAACTACTGAAGCCTGCGAGCCTAGAGCCCGTGCTCCTCAACAAGAGAAACCAGTACAATGAGAAGCCCATGCACCACAACAAAGAGTAGCCCCGGCTCACCACAACTAGAGAGAAAGCCCGCTTGCAGCAATGAAGACCCAACACAGCCAAAAAATAATAACAGTTCTCTTTTAAAAAAATTAGGATTTAAATTGTTGGATAAATAAATTATTTATTAAAAATAGGGGGAGTTCCTTGGCAGTCCAGTGGTTGGGACTCTGTGCTTTCACTCTGGGGGGTGTGGGTTCAATCCCTGGTCTGGGAACTGGGATGCCATGCTGGGGGTGGGTTGGGGTGGGGGGCAGGGAGGACCTAGGTTGCCTTGAACAGACTGTTAGTAGAAATATTAATGGCCTCAGAAGGAAGCGAGGAGCATGGTAGAACATACCTGTATTACCTTAGAGAATACGTAAATCATCACAAAGAGACTGTCGGTAGAAATATGAATGTTAAAGGTGCTGCTTGCATTGAGGGCTCAGAAGGAAACAAGAAACATATTGTTGGAAAGTAGAGGAGAGAGGATATTTTTTATTTAGTAGGAGAAAGCTTAGTAGAATTGAATCTTACATTCATGTGAAAAGCAGAATTTGTAACAATGAACACTGTTGCCAAGTGCTGAAGGTGGCGCCTGGTTTCTTGCTGCTTACAGTAAAATCTGAAAGGAAAGAGATAAATTGAGAGACGAAATATTAAGCCAAAAGGAATCAAAACATGGTATTTGGGAAATTCTCAGCCTACCCATATTGCAAAAGATGCTAAAATTAAGTCATTCACTGTCAGGAAAGTGTGTTCTGAAGAGAAATCCAAGGATGTACCTGGACAATCTCTTGTTAGTGCCTAGGAAGGATCAAAGGTCAGATTATTCAGTCACACAAAGGGCCATTTGAAGAGATTAGCCACGTGACTCATGGATCTCCTTAGCCATCTGAGCAGAAACCAAGCATAGAAATAGGATTATCCAAAAAGATTTGTGAAAGTTCCTCTTGTCTAGTGATGTGAATCCCAGAGACATACACAGGACACCCACACAATTCTTCAGGATGTCATACAAGCAGAGACACTGCCAGCTTGTAATGAAAGGGACAGAGAGAGGGCAAAATGAAAGAAAGCTGTCACACTCCGAAAACTGTACAGCCAGGAAACAAACGTGAAAACACATGGAAAAGAAAGGATGACTCCAGAGGCAAGGCTGCGAGGCCAGAAGGTAGAGCCAGGAACCACAAAGGATTATTCCCAGGCCTTAAAGCTTAACATTGTTTTCCCGGCTAGATTTTGAAATGGCTTCAGAAACCTTTTTTCTTTCCATATTCTCCCTTTTTGAGTGGGAATGTCTACAACTGTTATCCTATTCTGATCTCACCATTGTATGTTAGGAACAAATAACTTGTTGTCTAGTGTCACAGATGGAGGGGAATTTACCCCCAGGATCAGTTATTCCCACAGCCTCACCCATACTTAATTTAGGTGATTTAATAAATGATGAAATTTGGGACTTCTGAGCCGATGAGACCAAAATGAGATTTTCTTCTTCAGTTGCTGATGTAACTGAGACTTTTGGGAACCTTGAAATGGGGTAAATTATTTTGTATGTGAGACCAACGTGAATCTTTGGAGACCAGAGGGCAGACGATGGTAAGCATGATAACACCCTCCCCCAAAGTTGTCCACATCCCAATCCCCAGAACCTGTGAATGTTTTAAAACATGGCAAAAGGGACATTGATGATGTAAGTTAAAGATTTTGAGATGGGGAGATTATCCTAGATTATCCAGGTCCATCAGTGTGATAACAAGGATCTTTATAAGTGGGAAGCAGCAGGATCAGAGGCAGAGGGGATATGCTAACTGAGGCAGAGATCAGAGTGATGTGATTGCTGGCTTTCAAGATGAAAGAGGGCCACAGGACAAGGCAGTCTTTAGAAACTGGGAAAAGGCTCCTCTAGAGCTTCCAGCAGGAACACAGATCTGTTGTCCCACGTTATGTCTTTTAAATTTTTTTAAATTTTAATTTAATTTAATTTTTTATTTTTTGGCTGCGTTGGGTCTTTGTTGCTGCACGCGGCCTTTCTCTAGTTGCGGCCAGCAGGGCCTATTCTTCGTTACTGTACACTGGCTTCTCATTGCAGTGGCTTCTCTTGTTGTGGAGCACGGGCTCTAAGTGCACAGGCTTCAGTAGTTGTGGCACGTGGACTCAGTAGTTGTGGTGCATGGGCTGAGTTGCTCCTCGGCATGTGAGATCTTCCTGGAGCAGGGATCAAACCCATGTCCCTTGCATTGGCAGGTGGATTCTTAACCACTGTGCCACCAGGGAAGTCCCCTCTTGTCCCACTTTAGACTTCCGACCGCCAGCACTTTAAAATAATAAATTGCTGTTTTAAACCACTAAATAAGAAATTAATGCAGTATGAAAAAAACTGTGCAACACATGCTCAAGCTGTCCCCTTAAAACAGAAAACAAACCAAAAAACATACCAAAAAAAAAAAAAACTTTGGACGTTTACACTGTTGAAGGATAACTAGAACTGTGATCTTTGGTTTACAGTTTATGTCGGGTCCCACACTACCCTGCTGAGGGAAGCAGTTCAGGAGGCCATATTCTGAACCATGTCACTTCGTTCTCCTGCCTACAGGATCACCAAATCCACTCAGCTCTGCATGAATCACCTCATTTAATCTTTACAAGTCTAGGAAGTAGCTAGTATTGTTGTCTCCATTTTACAGATGAGGAAATGGAGGCAAAGAGAGGGGCAATATCTTTTCCAAGGTCATCTAGTAAGAAGACGATCCAAGATTTAGATGCAGATTCTTAACCACTATGCCATCTGTTCAATAAAAATTGCTATTTTCACACTCTTTCATTAGTTTAAAAAATATTTACTCTGGGATTCTATGACAAGTATAAGTGTCAAAGGTTTAGGGACAAATACCACCAACATTTGTTATGCATTGAACAACACTTGTTAACTGTGAGAGCAGAAGTACACAGGGGACAAAAAGCTCAACAGGCTTCGGGTATCTGTCCTTGCATCTCACATAGGGCGTGGAGACCGTTGATGAACCTGTCAAGGCTGGTAAAATGGGCATCTTCTGTGATAGGAAGTGAGCGCAGAGCCAAAGAAAGCTCCAGAAGTCAGCACGCAATGGCTAGCAGGCCATGGAAGCCCTGGGACAATTGAAGCAACTAGTAAGAAGAAACTGAGTCAGCAAGAACCAGGGCAGAAGGTGAGGTCATTTGCTCATTGTGTCGGGAGCAATAGAAGCAGTAAGACCACAGGTCAGGGAGCCTTGTGCTTATGCAGCCCAGGGGGCTTCCTGTCACCTGTCATCAGGCTCGGTGAGGCCTGATGGGGCTGCAGGACCCGTGTCACACAGGTGTTTCTGGGTTCCTGTGAAGTGACTCCCCACTCTCCCCAGGCAGCTGCAATTCTTGTCCCCCTTATTTCCATGTGTAACTTCACAATGAACTCCCATTTGCTTGAGATATTTAGTTAGTCTCTGCTCTTCAAAACTCAGATAACTGAACCCCCTTTTCCACCCATGGTAGGTGACCCCTGAGGAATTATTCCACTACAACAGTGGGTACCTCCCTGGTTCCCTCTAGGAACTGTTAAGTAAATGTGGCCACATCCTCACTTTTGAGGTGACCTTCTTACAGATGACATGAAAACTACCTCCCTTCTTCCAACAAGCGAATACAATAAGATCAATATAGTATAAGCTTTCTTAATTACAATCAAATCCCAGCCCTATCTTCTTGAGGTTAACATCAGATCCCTTGACTGGAATTGGATTTTGAGTTTTCCTAAAACTCTTCAATCACAACCAAGTCTGAGGTTTTATCATTTCAATAGGTGGCTGGATCCACCTGTGATGAATTGATTCTTTCTAATTCTCCCCAGCGCTTAAACTCATTCAAGTCTGGTCTTTTTCAATTGTTTTCCCCACAATCCAAGATTAAAAAATGTATTGTACATGAAAACCCAGAACATATATATATAAATACATTGAAAATAAAAGTTCCACCATATCCTAAAGCTTCTATTCTTTTTATTTTAAATGTTTGTTTTGACCCAATAATTTTTATTACCATGTTTCATGACCTGCAGCTTAAAAACTACTGGTAGGACTTCCCAGGTGGCATAGTGATTAAGAATCCACCTGCCAATTCAGGGGACGTGGGTTCGATCCCTGGCCCAGGAAGATCCCACATGCCGTGGAGCAAATAAGCCTGTGTGCCACAACTCCTGAGCCTGTGCTCTAGAGCCCACGAACCACAACTACTGAGCCCATGTGCTACAACAAGAGAAGCCACTGCACTAAGAAGCCCACGCACTTCAACAAAGAGTAGCCCCCACTCTCCACAAATAGAGAAAGACTGCACGCAGCAACGAAGACCCAACGCAGCCAAAAAAAATTAAAATAAAAAAATTCATTAATAAAAAACAAACTATTGGTATAGTCTGTCCTTTCTTCAAAATTTCACTTCTCAAACACAGATCTTTCTTGGCTCTGGCTCTTTCTTTTCCTTCAGCAGTCAAAAATCTCACTCTTCAGTTGACCATGTTTTGTCTCTGACCCTACCCTGCCCCATCTTGCCGATAAATCCCACATCTCCCTGTTGTTATCCAACCTGGGTTCCCAGCATCCTCTGATGCAGCTAGCTGCTGCCTCCAGAAGCTCTCTCTTGCCCTGGCTTCCTGAGGCCTCCTACCTGTCTGCCAGTTAATTCTCAAGATTCACTTCCTCTGCTCCTCTATGAGTCTCCCCAAGGCACTTCTCTTTTCTCACTTAATACACCGTTCTTGAGTGGTTTCATTATTTTCTCATGTGAGACACCTGAGAAACCCCAGACCCTTCTCCTCAGCTCACACTCTTCCTTCTATCCAGTACAAATCATAGGCCACAGACTTTTTTTCTTTAAGAACGTTTATTGAGATACGGTTGACATACAATAAACTGCATATACTTAAAGTGTACAATTTGATACTTTTTTTCTTATTAGTAATGTGTATATAGCAATCCCAATCTCCCAATTCATTCCTCTCCCACCCCCCGCCACTTTCCCCACTTGGAGTTTATATGTTTTTTCTCTACATCTGTGTTTCTATTTCTGCCTTGCAAACCAGTTGATTTGTACCATTTTTCTATATTCCACATATATGTATTCATATACAATATTTGCTTTTCTCATTCTGACTCACTTCACTCTGTATGACAGTCTCTAGGTCCATCCACGTCTCTACAAATGTCCCAATTTCGTTCCTTTTTACAGCTGAGTAATATTCCATTGTATATATGTACCACATCTTCTTTATCCATTCATCTGTTGATGGACATTTTGGTTGCTTCCATGTCCTGGCTATTGTAAATAGTGCTGCAATGAACATTGGAGTGTATGTGTCTTCTTGAATTATGGTGTTCTCTGGGTATATTAGGCCACAAACCTTTAAAACATATTTATTTATTTATTTACTTACTTACTTCTTTACTTGGCTTCTCCAGGTCTTAGTTGTGGCATGCACGAGGGATCTAGTTCCCTGACCAGGGATCAAACCCCAGGCCCCATGCATGGGGAGCATGGAGTCTTAACCCCTGGACCATCAGGGAAGTCCCTAGGCCACAGACTTTGATGTGAAAGTTTTCTAACTGGAAATTTTGCTCACTTGAAAATCTAAATATTTGAAACTCCAAATCTTTTCTCTGCTTTTCTTCAGTGATATGTCTCCTCTAAGATAACAAATGACACTGAAAGAAAAGGAGAGAAGGCAAGGGGTATAAAGAATGTGCATATGTGTGGAGGGTGACAATGGGGCGAAGCTTGAGTAATATTTGCAGTGGACATCATAGTTGATCCCCAATGTCCATTCCATCCCAGATGATTAGCCCAAGTCAGTGACTTGGTGACTGTTGCTGCTCCAGGACTGGACACACCAATGATCCTTGCCAGACAGTCTGAAGGAAGGGACTTATATCTCATACCTTGAAGGAGGGTTTTCTCTTTCCTCCACTGAATGAGAAGGCAGAAGCATCACCCAGTAGCTGCTGGCACCACCTTCGGACAATGAGGAGAACCATCCCAAGGGTGAAACTTCCCTCCAAGGAGGAAGGCTGAGCAGAACCATGGACAGAGCCTGAGTCCTTGAGATTATTGAGCTGCTGAATCAACCAAACTCAGAGCCCACCTACCTCTGGCTCCTTTTACACGAGGTAGTTTACTTTCTTTTCTCTTAGAAAATGAGGTTATATGTTACTTGTAGCAGAAAGCATCCTGATAGATTTAGTATCTCAAAATATTCCATCACACCTGAACTCCAGACCTGTGCACTCAAGTGCCTGCCAGCCCTTCCCCTTGGCTGTTCCATAGCATCTCACACTCAGTAAGTCTAAAACTGACACTGTTGTCTTGGGCCCCCTTGTCCCCCTACATCAGTCTTCCTTGTTTCTGTGAAAGGTTCCACCATCTGCCTGGTTGTTCAATTCAAAACCTTGGATCATCTTTGCTATTTCCCTTTCCCTCACACTGACAATCCCTCCTTAGAACTGCAGATTCTACCCCCTGAATAGTTCTCAAACCTATCCACTTCTTTGCCCACCACCATCTCTTGCAGGTTTCACTGCAACCACCTCTGAACTGGTCCTCCATCTCCCTCCAAGTGTTTCTGCACACCACAGACAGAGTGATCTTTCTAAAATGCAGATTTGAATACTTCACCCATTAAACACTTCGCTTTCCCTTTTCCTCAGAATAAATCCTGAGTGCCTTAATACACCATATAAGGCCCTTGGTGACCTGGCCCTCATTGCATCTTTCCAACCTCAACACCATTCCTTCCTTTCTGGCCTTCATTCCAGCAATGTAGAACTACTTTCACTTTCCAGATTTGCTCTCTCTTATCTTCTGGCTGATGTATCTACCTAGAAAGTCCTCCTCCTCTTCCTGCTTCACCTGAATAATTCCTGCTCATTTTCCAATGCTCACTGTGACGGTGCCTCCTTTAGGAAGCCATCTCTACCCTAAGGCTGAGTTAGGTGCTCTTCTTTTTTTTTTTTTTAAACTTTTGGCTGTGTTGGGTCTTCATTGCTGTGTGCAGGCTTTCTCTAGTTGTGGCAAGTGGGGGCTGCTCTTCTTTGTGGTGCATGGGCTTCTTAGTATGGTGCCTTCTCTTGTTGCTCAGCAAGGGCTCTAGGCACACGGGCTTCAGTAGGTGCAGCACGTGGGCTCAGTAGTTGTGGCACATGAGCCCTAGGGCACGCAGGCTTTGGCAGTTGTGGCTGGCGGGCTGAGTTTCTCCTCAGCATGTGGGATCTTCGCGGACCAGGGATCGAAACTGTGTCCCCTGTATCAGCAGAAGGATTCTTAACCACTGTACCACCAGGGAAGTCCAGTGTGCTTCTTCACGTTCCCACAACACCATCTCCTTATCCCAGTCACATCATTCATCATGAGGTTGGAAATTGTACGCTTATTTGTCTATGCCCCCACCCAGACTGTGAGCTCCTTGGGAGTGGGGACTCTGATTTACTCCCTGCACCTAGCACTAAAATTGAGTGAAGAAGATCATCCTAAATTCAGAAGTGGATTTTGACTTCAAGGCAAGGCTAGGATGGAACGGAGTTGGAGGACAACATGGAAATAGACATTTTCAAGCAGGGGGAGGGGTGGTGGCAGCAGAATCTGATCTGCTGGCTAAGTGTGTTGAATAGGTTTAGGTGGGTGACAGAGCCAGGATGGGAGAAAAGACCACTGAGGCAGATGATGTAACCCAGGCAAGAGATGACAGTGGCTTGGACTAGGGTGGTGGCAGTGGGGATGGGAAGAACCAGATAGACTTGAAAGAGTTATGAAATAGAATTAACAGAACTGGGGGTGGGTGAAGAAAAGAAAGGGGTATGAGATGAGGTGAGTTGTAATTTGGGCAACGAAGTTCCTAGTGGTGCCTTCATCTTAGGATGGGGAATCCAGAAGGAAGAACATGACTGCCGACAGTGGAATGCAAGGTGAGGGGCTCTGCTTTGGGCATTCAGGCTTGCAGAGGGGGAACAGAAGTTGAGAAGGAATGGACAGAGAGGTAGGAGGAAAACCAGGAGGGTAGACAGGAGTCATAGATGTCGAGACAGTAGGAGTCAGAAAAGAAATGACTTGAGACGGGAAAATACCACTGAGCCTCCTTTGCATGGATGCTCCCGTGACACAGACACAAATGCACTGGGGAGGGTCCCCCCCTTTACTGTTCCATGATTTGTTAAAAACTGAAGTATAATTGACTTACAACATTATATTAGTTTCAGGTGTATAACATAGTGATTCCACATTTTTATACATTACAAAATGATCACCACGGCAGAGAGTTCCCTTGATAGCAGTTTTATTTAATTTAAAAGTGAAACTCAGACCCTGACTCACTCACTAATCTTGGGGTCGTGGCAGGAGTAGATTCATCCTGGGGTTGACTGGCCTCTTACCAGGACAAGAAATGAGGAACACACGGACAGTGTCTACGTGGGCATGGAGAGGCAGGGAGAGTCCCAGCTACAGTGCTGGGTAGGGCTTGGCCAGGGAAGGGGTGGCTGGTGCCATCCCCTGATCACATGCAGAGGGGAAGGAGACTAATTCAGAACTGGTGTAAGGACTGGGGCTTAGAGGCCTAGGGCGGGGTCGGGGAGCTCTGGACCAACGAGTTCAGTAGCTGTGAGTCGAAGCCTTGTCCAGCTCACTGCGCTGCTCCTTCTGAGACTCTGTCACCACCTGTTGGGGGAGGCGAGGCATGTGAGGGGCACAAACCATTCAGCACCACCCTCCTTCCAGCTCCTTTCCAGCCTGGTACACCCCCCCCCCCCCCCCGCCGCCATAACCAGCTGAGGCTCCAGTCTGCCCATCCACCTCTATCTCCCTGTCTCACTCCCACCCCAAGAATCACTAACCCACAAATACCCTACGATTACCTGCAGCCAGGTTGGGGCTCAGAAATACTATGAAAAATGATGGGGTCCTGGGCTCAAGGGACCCATCTCACCTCCCCATTCCGGGTCTCAATGGTCTTGATCAGAACCATCTTCCGGCTTTGGCTCTCCTGGGGAGGCTCCACGTCGGGCACTGGATGAGAGGCGGAAGAGGGGAGGCTTGGCGTTTCTCTTCTTTTAAGCGCTCACTCCATCTGGGAGGGGAGGGGTGGGGAGGGGAGGGCCTGAGGAGCGGGGGGGCGAGTGTAGACCAGGACGGAGAGGACAAATCCCTGAGCAGAGCCAGAGCAAGCGTCCAGTCAGGGCAGAAATGGATAAGGGGACAGACAAGTTGGAAGTCAGACGTGAAAGACTCACCAGTCGTCTTTATACTTAAGGATGCAAAGGAATGGACAGGCACGGAGATCCTGGAGGCGAAGCACGCTGTCAGCTACTCCGCAGGCCCCCTGGCCTTTCCCCCACCCCAGTCCCGACCACGCCCTACCCGCCCCGCCCCTCACCGGCTCTCCTCGCCTTCCAGCAGCTTCCGGTAGGTGGCGATCTCGATGTCCAGGGCCATCTTGACGTTGAGGAGCTCCTGGTACTCTCGCAGGTGTCGCGCCATCTCCTCCTTTAGCTGCCGCAGCTCCTCCTCGAGCCGCGCGGCGCCCGCCTGGTACCCGCCGGCCTCCAGGGCAAACTGCTCTTCCAGCTCCCGCAGCTGTCTGAGCAGGGCCTCATTCTGGGCGTGGGGGGTGAAGAGGGGGTCAATGGAGGAGCAGCCTTCATCCTTCACCCCGCCCGGGGCGGAGGCGCGTAGCCTGGTACTCACCGTGCCGCGAAGCCCGTCCACCTCGCAAGTCAGGCTCTGGATCTGGCGTCGGGACTCGTTCATCTCCTGCTTGGCCTGGCGCAGGGCCTCGTGGTTCCGATTGGCGGCGTCGGATAGGTCCGCGTACTGCGGCGAGGGGGCCACCCGGGCGTGAGCGTACCTGATGCGCCCTCCCCCCCAGCTCCCCACCCTTCCAGGCTCTCCCAAACCCTCCCGTGCCCTCGCACCTTGGACTTGTACCACTCTTCTGCCTCCTGCAAGTTCTTCGCCGCGATGCTCTCGTACTGGGCGCGGATGTCCCTCAGCGCCGCCGTCAGCTCGGGCTTCACGGTCGCCTCCACCTCGACCTGCTGCACCTGCTGGCTCTCCACGCTCATCTGCAGGTCTCTCAGCTCCTGTCACCCAGGGCGAGATGCCGAGTTCACCGCGCAGATCCCACACGGGTCGCTCAGTTGGCGCACAGAAATGAGAAGAAATGCTTGGATGGACAGGAGGGGGCGCCAGGGAGTGCAGCGCGCTTAGTAGTGCAAGGCCCACGCCCGGCGGGTGCTAAGCCCGGGGGCCAGGTTACGGGGGTGCAGCTCGGCTGCTCACCACCAGGTGGCGCAGGGGTGTGAGTCAACCACCTGTAGAGGGGGTTGAGATTCTGTGAATTCCCTATGAATCTCATTCTCTTCCATCGCACCACTCGCCCCTCCCTTCCAGAGCTTGTCCCCCAGCTCCTAAGAGACCACTCCAAACCTCCGAAGTCTCACCTGCCACCTGGGTTCACCCACCTCCTCGTGCAGCTTCTTGAGGAACTCAATCTCATCCATCAGAGACTCAATCTTGCGCTCCAGCTCCAGGCGGGACAGGGTGGCGTCGTCCACGTCCTTCACGGGATGGCGGGGGGGGGGGGGGGGAGGAGGGGTGGAGAGCAGGGAGGGATTGCTTAGGTCGAGGAAGAGCCTGGCCCTCCCCTTCTGCCTCTGGTGGCTTCTGGTCGCCTCCCTTTGCTCACAGATGCCACCCTGGATATGCAGGCCGGGGGTGGGGGTGGGGAGACTGAGCTCACCTTACGGAAGAGCACCAGGTTGTGCTCCGCATCCTCGCGCTTGCGAGTTTCCTCCTCCATCCTGGTGGGGGGATTGTACAGAAGCTGAACTCCGGGTCACCGCCCAGCCTTAGGGCCGAGATCCCCAGGATCTGGGTCAGAGGCTGCTACTGCCCCGGACTCTGGGGAGCGGTCTTCAGGCTACCTAATGGACTTGCCCCATTTTCCCTTTAACGGGCTGGGAGCTGAGGTGGGGCCCCTTTATACACAGGGGATACATAGTAACTCCCCCTCCTTCACCTCCCCAGAGACTCAGCAAAGTAACAGAGGGGGGTGAGGGGTGCCGGCTGGTGAGGATGCTGCCTGCACACGCCCAGGTGGACAAGGCGGGCCACTCCCTCCGGCGGCCCCCTCGACGGCCGCCGCCCAGCCCAGGCCCTGCCCCCTGACCTCTGCTTGAGCGCCGCCAGGTCCTCCGCCAGCGCGTCGCGCTCCACCTGCACCCGGTCGCGCTCGCGGCCCAGCAGCTCTAGCTCCCTCCGCAGCTCGCGCAGCTCCTGCTGGCACAGCTGGTCGGCGCGCGCCGGCTCCTGGCCCCGGGCCTGGCTCAGCTCCCCGCGCAAGGCCGCGTTCTGCTGCTCCAGGAAGCGCACCTTCTCGATGAAGTTGGCGAAGCGGTCGTTGAGCTCCTGCAGCTCCTGCTTCTCGTTGCTGCGCGTGGCCAGGAACTCCTGGTTGAGGGCCTCGGCCATGGAGAAGTCGAGGCGCTCCGAGGGCAGGCGCAGGAGGGCGCCCGCGCCCACCCGGGGACCGCGGAAGCTGCCCAGGCGCACGGAGGAGCCGGGGGACGCCGAGCCCAGCAGGCGGCTGCTCGAGAAGCGGGAGCTGGACGAGTAGGAGAAGGCCCCCGGGGACAGTGAAGGCGGTGGCCCGAAGGTGCGGCGGTAGGAGGTGGAACTGAGGCTGGACCGGAGGCCCGACGGGTGGCTCATGGTGGCCGAGGATGGGCAGTCACCGCTGGCAGAGCTGGTCCGGGCGCTGGGAAGGAGCCGCAGACCGCTGCGAGGTGGCTTTATAGCCCTGCAGGCGCAGGGGGGGCATGGGCTGCTCCTCCCACTGGCCTGACCGTGGGGCTATGTGGGGAGGGGGACGCCCCACCCCTGCGGAGCAGCAGGAGCGCCGCACCCTCCCTCCCTGGTTGCTGGCGCCCTGCCTACTTGATTCCCCCTGTTGCTGGCGGCGAAGGAAGCAGGGATGGCGACCACAGGCCCAGGCAGCCGGGAGGGTTGGGGGTCAGAGCCTTCCAGCAAGCATCCAGAGCTCCAGCCTAGGGTGGGAGGGCCTGACTTGAACTGGGGCCCCTGCCTGAAAGAGCTGGTAACAATTGGGGGATAGGAGGACTGGAGGTTAAAGGGCAGGCTTCTGGCACATGAGTAGAGAGGAGGTGGTCCAGGTGGATGGAGAATAGGCCTGGCTTAGGCCCCAGAGGCTGTGCCTCACATGTCCCCTGAAGGCAAGGCTCTGCTTTCAAATGCTGTCAGCTACCCGCTCTGTCACCACACCCAGGGAGATCTGGGGGACAGGAGGGCAGAGGCAGCCGAGGTGGGTGAGGAAGAGCTGATCTCTCCGTAGTCCCCAGGGCTCTGTGAAGGGTTGCTGCCTGGCGCCAGCTCTGCTGCTAATGGACTGGCTTCTTCCCCTCCCCCTCCCCTGGACACTTGGCCAGGGGGTTGCCGGCTGATGTCTCAGCCTTAAAGACACAGATCCCAAATCTACCCCAGGCCCCAACAAGGTGGGCACATCAGAGGGGGCTGAGGGTGACTAGGCTCAGCGCTGGGTCACACTTGGGAGGGTCTTAGCTCTGCCAGAAGCTGAACCGAGTGAGCTAGTGTGTGCTGTCTGGCTTTACTAGATTCTCCCTTCCCCCGACCAACCGCAGCTCAGTCATGGCCTTACGGGAAGCAGGGTTCCCGAGGTGGGAAGGGGAGGGGGCTGAGGGGCGGCAGCTGCTGCCAAGGCTGAGAGATGGATGCATTGGCAGGAACTGGTTTCCAGTACTGAGCAGCTGCAGGTACCCAGCGATGGGCGGGGCTGGATGGGAAGAGAAGGGGAAAGAGAAGGTGCCCATCCCCATCAGTTCAGGGACTGAATGAGGAGAAAAAGGCGCAGAACCAGAGCCGCAAGCCTGTGCAAACAAACAGATGCATACATGTAATAGCACCATATACCTATGTGCACACCCTTAGACACACACAACCACACAGCCCTTCATACCCCCCCCACCCCAGAGTTAGTGGGGAGGCTGATTCTGGCCTTCGCATGTCAAACGGCTTCCAGACGCAGGCACAGGCTACCCAGGAGTGGACAGCTTGGAGGTCTGAAGGAGTCGGGGTGCTGAGGCCTGTTGGGCTTGCCAGGAGCTAAGGGGCTGCTGCCGCCGGGACTCCAGAGATCTCCAGTAAGGACAGGTCCACGTAGGGTTGGCCTTGAGGACAAGAGCTGGGCATCTGGGGAAACAGGTTTAGGACTCTGGGCTGGATCTCTGGCTGAAGGGATGAGGAGGGCGGCTCCCCTGGCTGGCCAGCTCCTCAGCATTGCAGGGCAGAGGAGCCTCCCCCTCTTTGTGTGTCCTCTGAGATGGGCCAACGCCCTCCCGCTCACATCCCTACCGCCTTCATCTCCTCTCCAGGCCCCTCCTTCCTTCCGGGCTATTAGTCTCTCCCTGCACAGCTGCCAGGTCCTTCTCCTTGATGAGTCTGGTTTGGTTGCCAGGGGAATGGGAAGAGGGAGGATGGGAGATAGGGTGGACAAACCAGGGCCGGTCCCCACTAACTCTTGGAAGTGAGGAGGGGTAGGGTCCTGCCTGGGCTGGGGATGGGAGAGGGCTTGAAAGTTGTGAGGAGGGGACCAAGGAAGCTGCAGCCCTGGGCTCTGAGCCCCAGCTGCCATTGGAGCCCCATTCACTCCAGTCTAACCCCTGCCCTGCCCCTGCCTGCTGTCCTCTGGGAGCAAACTGGGAACCTGAGGTAGTACTTCATGCAGAGAGGCAGGTAAGGCCTGTGGAGGACCAGCTCAGGCTTTGTCTTCACAGGGAAGTGCTGGCAGACCTGGGCCTTTCAGAGTAGAGGCCCCTGGGGCTGGCCTGGGGAGTGAGCGGTGGGGTTCCCGTCTCCTTCCCAGCTTCAGCTCCCAGCTCACCACCCAGAAGCCTCAGAGTAGAGGGAACCAGCACCCCTCAGCAGGGCACTGGGAGCGGTAAGGCCAGGGTCTGGCCTGGGTTTGGGAAGCAGGCCGGCGGGCGATGCAGAAAGAACTCCTCCCCCGTACTCCGAAAGAGCCAGGCCTGGCAGGTCTTGGGGCCAGAAGAAAGATAGGAAAGGGTCACAGCTCAGAGCCAGGGCTCTGGCATCCAGCTGTCAAGCTTCCCATCCGATTCCAACACTCTGTTATACAAATCTAGGCTCGTTGCTATGTCCTCTCCTGTGCCCCAGGAAAAGTGAGATAATTGTAGTTCCTACCTCCTAGTGTTGTTGAGAGTGTTAAATAAATACATGTACAATACTTAGGACACACATAATAAAGACTGGAAAATTAAGCTAATTTTATTACTCCTACTATTTATAATATAAAAATCTCTAGAGGGATATTGTCAGCCCTCAAGTACAGGGAGGAAGGATCTGGACTTCCTTGTTTGTTTGTTTCTATTTTGGTCTCACAGCATGTGGGATCTCAGTTCCCCGACCAGGGATCAAACCCATGCCCCCGCAGTGGAAGGGCGGAATCTTAACCACTGGACTGCCGGGGAAGTCCCTGGACTTCCTTTGGATTGTCCTCACAAAGGGCAGTGCTGGACCAGGGTAGCAGGAACCCAGTGCTGCCTGGCTGATGGAAGGAGGGTAGGGTGGCCTCAGTGCACTGGGCAAATAGTACGCTGATTAAGACACAGACTCTGGACGGACTGACTGCGTGGGTTTGATCATGGCTCCTCAATTTAATTGGCTGTATGCTTTGAGTTTGGTTGAATGATTTAACCTCTATTCACCCCATTTTCTTTATCCATCAGTGGGGATGATAATAATGGTACCCACCCCATAGTGCTGGAAGAGTAAGTGAGTTTTAATATGTGAAGCACTTAGTGCTTGGCACATAATATGGGCCATATAAGTATTAGCCAGTGTTATTATTACCCCTCCTCCTTCTGCTGTCCTTGGCTGCTCTGGTGAAGGTTCAGAGAGAAATGAGAATTGGAAATATTCAGAGGTTTGCAAGGCAGGTAAGCCATGAAGTTTAGGTCATTGGCAAGAGAGCTGCTAAATGACAGGCCATGGACTCAAAGCTGGATGATGGCGGTGTGTAAGCAAGAGAGGGTGGGGTATTGGGAGAGTAAAGAGGTCCATACCTGGACTTCCAGGCAAGGCTAAAGAACAGCCACAGTACAAGGAATTGAAAGAGGCACTAAGAAGGAAGGAAGATGCTTTCAGAGAGCAATGTGTGTGACTTCGTGACTCTGGAGCTGGGGTGTTTATGGATAATGTTCCTAGGGTGTTTTTAAGGGATTGGGCAGCTAAGACTAAGGTAGAATGGAGGAAAAGGTCAGGCCACCGTACTGGGCACTTACTAGCTGTGTGACCCTGGGCAAGTTACATGTCCTCTTTGAGCTTCAGTTTCTTCATCTGTAAAATAAGGATGATGACACTTTCCTCCCAGAGGTGTCCTGCATAAAGCAATTAGCATGTTGTGAGGCTCACAGGAGGTGCTCAACATGTTGGTTGCCTTCTCCCCCTCCCATGTGACAGAGAGGAAACAGACACACAGGAGCAATGACATAACGCTAATTACTTGTACCTAAGTGTCAGCTGGGGTCTCCCAGCCCCTTGAGGTGTAGGATTGGCTCAACCTCCATTCCACCTCCTAGGGAAAGTCCAGTGCCCTCCCCAAGATCTTTTTGCCTTCCTCTTGCTTCACCTTTACATCCCTAGCTCCAGGTGCCAGCTGTCCCTGAATTGGCTGACTTTACAGCTGACTCTGCACCGTGTCCCAGATGTGGAACTTGGCACCATCCCTTGGTTCCTGTGATTCCCCTTTCCCGTCACTTAGGTAAGACTGAGGCTCAGAAGGACAAAGTTGCCTGTCTGAGGCTTGTGCAGTGAGCAGATGACAGCTCCCTCTCCGGGAAGACACGTCCAGCTTGGTCAGGGCCTGCTGGTGTTCTGTGTTCTGTGTTCTGGGCCTGCAGGAGCCAAGATGAGCCCCAGCCAGAGGGAGTCCAGCTCCATTCAAGGTGGGCTGTCCCAGGCTGGGCTGGCTGCAGGGTCCCCACTGACAGAGAGGTTCCACCAGAGTTGAATCCTTTCCCCATTATCTCCATTTTGGGGCTCCACTCCTCCCAGTTAGGGAGCACCCTGGGTATTTTTTCCATCTCATCACTTCTCTCACTGTATAATATGGTAATAGCTAGCATTTCCTATGTGCCAAGCACTATGCTAAGCATTTTACATGTATCACTTTTAATCCTCACAATAACCCTATGACATACGTATTACTACTATTCCCATTTTACAGTTGAAGAAACTGAGGCACGGAGAGGTTAAGCAACTTACCCAAAGGCACACAGCTAGTAAACTAGTAATCTGTTAGTATGTCTGACTCTCCTGCTCCCTGACACTATGATGTTTGAGGGAAGCGATCAGACCTTATTCACTTTTGTGTCTGTGGTGTCTAGCACAGGACCTAAGTCAAACAACTGTTGGTTAAACCGAAGGGAACCCAGAGGCACCTGAAAAAAATATTTCCCACGGTTGTGGAGTCCGGAAAATAGAGAGGTGTGTTGCTGCCACCTTCTGGCCGGATGCTAGAATGACATACCTGCAGTGTGAATCCATCTACCTTTATTGAATTTAACACTCAAGGCTCAGGAACATTGGAATTTGGGGGATGCTCCAAAACTATTTATTGTGACCTCCTTTTTACAGATGAGAAGAATTATCCAGGAGTGTGTAAAATAGAATAGCAGCACTGGTATTAGGAATTCTGAGCCCTGATGTCATTCTTCCTCTGGGCTCTAGGAGCCTCCTCTTTGCCCCTAGGAGCCAAAAGCCAGGGAAGGAGGCAAAGTCTGTCCTCAACTCCCCTCTCATCCCCTACTCTGTCCACAATCTCCAGTCCTGCCCTCACTGTAAAATTGCATCTCTAGCCACCTTTCCGACCCTTCCAACCTGCTACCCATCAACTGGAGAACAGGAGAGCAGCTTATGGCCACAGAATGCTAAGTGAAATTTCCTCCTCATGGTGTGGCCTAGAGACCTGACTCAGGACAACCTGGGGGCCCATTAAAAAGCAGATTCCAGTGCTCCACCCAGATCTTCTGAATCCCTAGCATTCTGCATTTTAACAAACTTCCTAGGTGATTTTTTTAATGCACATGAAAATATGAGCATACCTGGACTTCCCTGGTGGCACAGTGGTTAAGAATCCGTTTGCCAATGCAGGGGACACGTGTTCAACCCCTGGGCCGGGAAAATCCCACATGCTGCGGAGCAACTAAACCCATGCGCCACAACTACTGAGCCTGTGCTCTGGAGGCCGTGAGCCACAACTATTGAGCCCACTTGCCACAACTACTAAAGTCTGCACACCTAGAGCCTGTGCTCCACAACAAGAGAAGCCACCTCAATGAGAAGTACATGCACCACAATGAAGAGTAGCCCCTGCTCTCCGCAACTAGAGAAAGCCCATGCACAGCAACGAAGACCCGACCCAGCCAATAAATAAATAAATTTATTTTTAAAATGAGCATACCTGGATTAAGATTATTTTTCTTTAACTTGTCCATTTTTCCCCCTCCCCCTCCCCATTTTATTCTGATTTTCAAACACAGAGAAAAGTTATGAGAATACTGCTATGGACACCAGTATACCCTTTTCCCAGGGTATAACGATTACCAATTGTTAGTATTTTGCCACAATTCCTTTGAAAGTAAGTTCCAGACATTATGATATTTTACCCCTAAATACTTCAGTATGCATCTCCTAAGAACAAGGACATTTTCCTATGCAACCACAGTACTATTATCCCACCCAAGAAATTTAACATTGATACAATGACATTATCTAATATATAGTCCATATTCACATTCCCCACCCCCACAATGATCCCAATAATGTCTTTCATAGTTGTTTTCCCCTGACCCAGGATTCAAAGATGAAGAATTGCATTTGGTTGCCACCTGGGCAGGGATAAATCTGGAATGAGCTTGGCATGTTTGAGGAATTGTAGAAAGGTGAGACTGGAGATGGGTGAGGAGGAGAGAAGGAAAGGTGAGGTTAGAGGATGGGGGACGAGTCAGACCACATAGGGCTTTGTAAATCAGAGGAAAGAGTTTATAGCTTATTTTATTTTAAAGTAAATTTATTTATTTATTTTAAATATTTATTTATTTTGGCTGTGCCAGGTCTTAGTTGTGGCACATGGGATCTTCGTTGTGGCCTGCATGTGGGCTCTAGTTCCCCAAACAGGGATCTAAACCCAGACCCCCTGCATTGGGAGTGCTGAGTCTTACCCACTAGACCACCAAGGGAGTCCCTATAGCTTATTTTAAATGCAGTGAAAAGCCATTGAAGGGCTTTAAGCAGGGGAATGACTTGATCAGGTTTAAAAGGTCAATATGAAGACAATTCAGATTTGGGACTTTCTGTAAGATGATTTCCAGACTCATTAAGAAGTCAAAGCCATTTTTTAAAAAAAGTGAGTGTATTAGTTTCCTAGGGATGTCATAAGAAATTACTACAAACGTGGTGCCTTAAAACAACAAAAATGTACTTTTTCACATTTCTGAAGACTGGAAGTCCAAAATAAAGGTGTTGGTAAGCTGTACTCTCAAAGGTTCCCCGTGGGGAATCCTTCCTTGCCTATTCCAGCTTCTGGTGGCTCCAGGCGATCCTCAGCTGCAGCTCTATTACTCTCATCTCTGCCTCTGCCTTCACATGGGCTTCTCTTCTTTTGTGTCTATGTCTTCTATTTCCTTCCTATAAAGACACTTATCATTGGATTTGGGGACCCAGGTAACCCAGGATGATCTCAAGGTCCTTAACTACATCTTGCAAAGACCCTTTTTCCAAATAAGTTCATATTCACCAGTTCTGGAATGTGAACATATCTTTTTGGGGGGCCTCCATTCAATTGTTCTAGACAAGAGACTAAGAGATATAGCCGCTACATTCAATGTTCCAACTGAAACTGAATCCTGGATTTGAAGAAGAAAAAGGCTACTGGAGAAATTTGTGTATTATAGGCTATGGAATGAGTATTCCTCTTTTTAGGTGTGGAGACAGGAATGTGGTTATATAAGAGAATGTTCTTCTTCTTAGGAGGTGCCTGCAGGAGCATTTAGGGGTGAAGTGTCATAATATCCACAACCTTCTTTCTAGTGGGTTAGTTCCATTGTCCTCAATATTGTTATGGTGCAGGGCAGTGGCTCTGGCTACTGGGTGAGTGTGACCGAGGAGGAATAGCTGCAAAGTTGGACACACTGCTTATTAGAATAGAGCCTGGGCTTCTCATCCTGGTCTCCACTTGATTCTGCAGGTCTCAGAATTCTGATAAGAATTTCTTTTTTTTTTAATTAATTTATTTATTTTATTTATTTATTGGCTGTGTTGGGTCTTCGTTGCTGCACACAGGCTTTTTCTAGTTGCTGTGAGTAGAGGCTACTCTTCATCATGGTGTGTGGGCTCCTCATTGTAGTGGCTTCTCTTAGTGGAGCACAGGCCCTAGGCACGTGGGCTTTAATAGTTGCAGCACATGGGCTCAATAGTTGTGGCTCACGGGCTCCAGAGCACAGGCTCAGTAGTTGTGGCACATGGGCTTAGTTGCTCCGCGGCATATGGAATCTTCCCAGAGCAGGGCTCGAACCCACATTCCCTGCATTGGCAGGCGGATCCTTAACCACTGCGCCACCTAGGAAGTCCCTGATAAGAATTTCTTAATGCACGTGCCTGAGATGAGGCAGAACAGGGCTCCTGCCCCTCAGGCCAGCCACCAGGAGACTCTCCCCTGCAATCATGACACTCTGCCATCCACGTCCCCCCACCTCCTGCAGGGAGAGGCCAGGAGGCAGCTGAACAGACAAGTTCAAAGAGCCTGATGCCCTACAAACTGCCCTGTCTGCCCTCTGCCTGCAGGCCACACAGGTGCTTATCTGACAGCTGGGTCAGGCTGGGCCCGGAGCACTCAGGGCCTGTGGATCTCCCAGCCATTGAGGGCTGATTGTCGGCATCTGCTAGACATTACCTCATTCTCCAGTGGATTCTCTCCGCAGTGCACTGCTGTGCTGGCACCTGGCCAGAGGGAAGGGAGGTGATGGAGGAAATGAAGATGGGGAGAGATGAGTGAGTGTGAGAGGGAAGGGAGCGATGGAAGTGGAAGGAGAAGATGAGAGTGGGGTAGAGAGGGGAGCAGGGGGGAGAGTAGAAGGAACCAAATGGGCCAGAGAAGGAGAAAAAGCCTCAGGCTTTTTCCTCTCAAGGACCCGAGGTCCCCCCCACCCACAGACACACAAGAGAACAACTGGTCAAATGACCCCTCTGGAGCCCCCAGAATCTGGTCTGGTTCTTGTCCCAAGAGTCCCCCGGTACCACCCCCTTGTTTACAAGGGCAGCTCAAAGCTCCTTAGGGTCCAGAAGATTTGGGACTGCCCTGGGGTTGAGCTCCTTCTGGGTGGACTTGCTGGGAGGAGATGCTTCTTCCAGAGTAGGCTTCCTTGCTCTTCTATATCAGAAGATAATCTATGATCGTCTGATCACAGATCAGGCTATGGCTTCATTCACTGTTGTATGTAGAAGGGAAGAAGTTTTTTCGGGCCTGCAGATGTTCTCTGTGTGCTTTCAATTTATGGCTTAAGTTCATTCAAGACTCCTGGAAAGGCTGAAAGGAACCAGCAGATCAGTTTGGTTGAGCAGGCATTGCACACAGCAGAAGGCCAAAAACCAAAGAAAGGAAGGGAGGCGTGGAATCTTTACTCTTTCAGGCCAGTGATGCACTGGAAAGGGGATTATGCAATTTTATTATTATTTCACTAAAAGTTTCTATGAACTGTTGCATAAGGCTTTTATATTAGTTAGAATATATTTGGCAGGGAGTAATAGAAAGTCTAACTCAAAATGACCTAAACAATGAAAGCATTATAATCTCACATAATGAAAACTCCAGAGGGAGAGACGTTTCAGGACTGGTTAATTGAGGGGCTCAACATCCTATCAAGGACACAGGTTCTCTGCATCTTTCTGTTGTTAGGCTTGGAATGTTAGCTTTGGTCCTCATTTCTGTCCCCTTGTGGTCATAAGATAACTGCGGCAACCTCAAGTATCATGTGCTCACAAAGTAATGTTAAAGGTTCAAAAGAGAAAATCCTTTCTCTGTGTTCCTTTTAAAGAGCAAGGAAATTCTTCCAAGAACATCTTCCCACCAACCCCCATCCAGCAGACTTTACCTCACCTCTCATTTGCATAATTGCATCACCTGCTGCTTCCTTAACCAGCCGCTACCAAGAGAACGGGAATTACCTTCATCAGCTTAGACTACGATTTGCCCTGGTGGTGGAGAGGCCCACAGGTTGTGCTGGCAGATAAAACCACCAGCTGGGAATGGCTTTGGGGTAGATAGGCGATCGTGGCTGCCACACGTACCACCTCTTCTGACAGGTGGCATATACGGCCTTGAATTGTACTGGGCCTATGTGATCTGTCTCTAAAAACCCAGGGGGACAAAAAAGCTGAATATATTTCCTGTAGAACCCAGCCTAGTGACTGCACAAAAGTCTCTTCAAAAATAATGTATGAATTAAACTTAAAAACTCATAATAATTGTTATAATAATATAATTGGACATGATTACCTTTGTCAAAGGCATTTCAGTATTAGTGTACTATGGGGCTAGACATCTCCTGTGGGCCAAAAGAGATACGGGATAAGAACACAGTGGAGCAGGGGTGAGGGGGGTGGGGGGGTGAAGGGTGACAGCAATGAGGTTGTATTTATACCCACCTCCCCAATGAATTAAACTAACTTGTGAATGTAGGCAAAATTCTCATGTAATTAGGAAGGCATTTTGGTGGGGGGTGGGGGTTTGGCTGCATCGGGTCTTAGTTGCAGCCCGTGGGATCTTCATTGTGGCAGGCAGGATCTCTTGTTGTGGCTCTTGGGCTCTTCGCTGCAGCGCACCAGCTTCTAGTTGTGACATACAGGTTTTCTCTTCTCTAGTTGCAGCATGTGTACTCTGTAGTTATGGCACATGGGCTCCAGAGGGCATGTGGGCTCTCTAGTTTGTGGAACACGGGCTCTCTAGTTGAGGCATGTGGCCTCAGTAGTTGTGCACGGGCTTAGCTGCCCCACGGCATGTGGGATGGTAGTTCCCTGGCCAGGTATCCAACCTGCATCCCCTGCTGCAGGACGGATTTTTTACCGCTGGACCACCAGGGATGTCCCAGGAATGCTTTATATTCTGTTCTCATTTTTATGAGAGAGAAAAAGAAGTCATCTGGTGGTGAGACCAGTGTTCAAAAGCATTTTCTGTATTATGACTAAAGAAGACATGTCTCTAGTTCTGTAAGACTCCTTGCTGCTGAACAGTTCTCTCCTGCTACAGAATCGGAGGGTGCATTAGAGGAGGAAATAACCGTTTTTCCAGAATCTGCTCGGGGCTGATGAACTCAAAGACAGCAGTCTCTTGGAATGAATGGGGGCAGTGACAGGCCAATGAGATGTCACCAAAGGGGACTTTCTCCACAGGACTGAAGGTGGGTACCTTTCCCATCCTGACACACTGGGTGTGTTTTCCCTTCACCTTCTGCTGCCCTGTGCCTCCCAGACAGTTACTCTGGCAGTGGGCTCCAGGAGCCATCTGCCTAGGCCGTTCTGCCAGCTTCACCTTGTGGCCTTGGCTGACAGGAGCTGACCCTCCTGGCCCCAGTCCTTAGGGGAGCAATGCTGCAGGTGAGAGCTGTCCTTTCTGCACGGTAGCTGGTGTCCTGTCAGCACGAGTCCAGCCAGGTGGTAGCAGCTACCCTGCAAGGACAGACTCGGTGTCTCTATGATCTGAGAATTTATTCACTGAGATCAGAAGGAGGCCTGAAAAACAGGCCCCCTCACTAGGGAAGCTACAGCCTGGATAGTGGGGACCAGCTGACTTTGCCCCTCCCTCTGGACCAGGGTGCTGCCACCTGGTCCCAGGAGTGGGGCTCCTGGGAGGCAATCTGACAACAGCAGAATGAGCTCTCCTTTCTCCAACGGTGGCTCCACCGTGTGCCTCCGTGTCCCTTCTCCCCAAGAACTGGAAAGGCTGCCGGTGACAACTTCTCCTGGGGCTGCTGGAGGCTGCTAGGGAGAGTGGAGTACTGTTTTGGAGTCAGAGTTCTGGGGTCAAATTTTAGTTCAGCCACTTGCTCTTGTAGCCTTAAGCTAGATGCTTAATCGAGCCGAGGTTCAATTTCCTCAGCTGTGGAAATGGGTGTGATAACCTCCCCTCACAGGTGTTGTGGAGATTGTGAAACTCCCAAGGGGTAAAAGCATGTTCCTCCCACCCCGACAGAGCCTCCCCTTTCTCCCACAACCCCAGGCTGCCCAGGCAGGGCTGCCACGCACCTTCTACAAGTCAAAGGTCTGAAGACAGGCTCTCTCTAAGCTCAACCCCACCTGGCCACCTCTGGCCTGACAGCAGGCTGTTTGACAGATTCCCACCGGAGCAGAGATATCTGCCGGCTGCTTCCCAAACATTTAGGATGACAGGTAGACCTTGCAGCCCTTCTCTCCTCCTCACCCCAACTTGGACCGCAGCTCTGCTGGGGTATCTACTGGACTCTCCCAGGGTGGACAGCCTCCGTGGCGTGGAAGCAGATGGCTCCACTGGTCAGGTCAGGTGAGGGCAGCGTATAAGCTGCACAACCAGAATCTGGGGCCCCAGACAATCTTGGAGCTGCACCCTCTTAGGCTTTCTGCATTTATCCCCATCAAGCCGCAGCAGCCTCAGCAATGGCTGCAGTTACGAGTCCAGACTTTCCATTTGTGCTCAAGGGCAGATCAGATGATTGTCAGCCACAAAGCAGTGACCCAGACCTTGGGGTATATTTGTTCTTGCCGCAAGCTAACTTCTATTCTCTCTCTCACCAACACAGGAGGGGGAAATCATCACTGCAAGGACAGATCCCTCCCCAACCTCTGGCACTTTGCTCTTTCAATTCCCCAGGCTCTGTTCTACCAGAACATTTTTTTTTCTCATCTAAACTCTTCTTTCACCTTCTTTCACCCCCACACCGTTGCGGCTGCTTAAAGGTTTCCAACCCTTTTCACATCTTGGCAGAAGATAAGTCACCTGTGAGGCTTACGGAGGTAATTGGAGGGGCTCGATCCTGGCCCGGGGTGGTGGGCCCAGGGGCTCCAGGCTCTGCAGTTTCCACCAGCTGTTCTGAAGGCTACGGGATGATAACCGGCAAGCCCTGGATCCCATCTTTGGGGCACCCGGCTTGGGACACGCGGGATCAGAGAACGGACCTTTCAGGTGTTGTGCGGTTTCATGCTCAGCTGAGGCTGGGTGATTTGCCTGTTCCTCCTCACACCCGAATGTCCTGTTCCCTCCAGAACTCACACTGTGGCAACCAGCAGATACCCCAGGTTAGGAAGGTCTCTGGGTACAGCTGGGGGTGGCCAGCCTCTCCAAGGTTCATTGTCACACCAGAACTCCCATGTTCAGGCTGCAGAAGGAACCTGGCCCACGATTTTGAGTCAGCAATAGCTGGCTCTGTACTCAGGGAAGGGGGGGTGGGGGCACTGGGCCTCGCCCTAGAGGGCATAGACCATGGTTGCTCTCATGATGAATGCTGCAAGACCCTTCCAAGCACAGTCGAAACAGCCCAGGCTGGAAGCTGTGCTGTACTCCAAGACGGAATGTGCATTTTTTTTTGGCTGCGCAGTGTGGCTTGCAGGATCTTAGTTCCTGGGCCTTTGGCAGTGAAAGCACCGAGTCCTAACCACTGGACCGTCAGGGAATTCCCAGAACGTGCATTTTAAAAATGCTCCCCTTAAAGACGAATGAGGCAGAGGTAAGCAACGGGTAAGAGGTGAAAACACCAATGGGAAAAGAAAGATGGTAACTGACCACCATCAGAATAAGCTCAGTCAAGGAGCACAGGTGAACAGGTCTGCACCCACCCCCGCCTCCTGCAGCTTGTTTGCCCTTCCCACTCAGGCCAGCACCCAAGCACCAAAGCTGGCTCCTTCCTTCCGCATGACCTGGCCTTCTGATCATCCTTTTTCATTGCGCAGTTCAACCTTATAGGCCACACCACTGGTCCCTGAGCACATCACCAAGCTCTCCAGCCACTCACACACATGCTCATTCTTCCCCATCCTCAACTTCTCAGTTGCTTCCTGCCTCCCTCAAGAACTCCACTGCTTCCAATAGGTGCTCTGAAGAGAGTCCAAATTAGGGAGCTCTCCTCTCTAATCTGTCTTACATACACATTCCTTCAATTTTCCTTATTATTCCCCTACTTCAAATATTCCTGATGACATGCACTGGGCCAAGGACCAACATCATAACAACTATTGTAATTGTGTGTCTTGGCCTGCTCCACTTTCTCTAAGTGGTAACTTCTTAAAGTACAATCTTATTTGCCATTGTAGGTTTTTGCTAACTATGGGATAAATCAGCACAATTCCAAGCCCTTCCCATATGACTCCCATGTTTTATGAAATAATGACTGCAATAGTTTAGGCAGCCTGGCTGGTGACTTGAATTTCAGTTCCACCATTTACTAGCTATGTTACCTAACCCCTTGCTACTCCACATATGGTCACAGCAGCCTAAGAACACCCGGGAGCTTTGGGGGGGAAAAAAAAAAAAAAGGCAGTACCTGAAGCTCCACCTCAGACCTACAGGAGATTCACATCCACAATGAAGTTTGGAAAACACTGCCCCAATCTGAGCCTGTTGCCTCACTTACAAAATGATTTTATCACCAGTCATCAATTCAGGTCTAAGTGAAACAGACAAACCCCTTAGCACAGTACACAGAAGCCACTTGAAACAATAATCAGATGGAAACTGCCAGCCTCCTCCATCACAAACTGGCCTTGAATAAGTAGAGCAAATATTTACTATGATACAGCTTGACATTGAAAATAGAAATGTCACTTTTATTGACAAGATAGGGCCACAATGGGCAGCTTCAGAGAACACAAATAAGACAGCCCTAAGACAAGAGTGTAAAATTGCAGTAGTCAGGTTAGTACTCTTCACCCTCATCCTCTCCCTCAGCACTATCGGCTCCAACCTCCTCATAATCCTTCTCAAGGGCAGCCATGTCCTCACGGGCTTCAGAAAACTCTCCTTCCTCCATGCCCTCACCCACGTACCAGTGAACAAAGGCACGCTTGGCGTACATCAGGTCAAACTTGTGGTCCAGGCGAGCCCAGGCCTCAGCGATGGCTGTGGTGTTGCTCAGCATGCACACAGCTCGCTGCACTTTGGCCAGGTCTCCACCAGGGACTACGGTGGGAGGCTGGTAGTTGATGCCAACTTTGAAGCCAGTGGGGCACCAGTCCACAAACTGGATGCTGCGCTTGGTCTTGATGGTGGCAATGGCAGCATTGACATCTTTGGGAACCACGTCGCCACGGTACAACAGGCAGCAGGCCATGTATTTACCGTGGCGAGGGTCGCATTTCACCATCTGGTTGGCTGGCTCAAAGCAAGCATTGGTGATCTCTGCTACAGTAAGCTGTTCATGGTAGGCTTTCTCAGCAGAGATGACTGGGGCATATGTGGCCAGAGGGAAGTGGATGCGGGGATAGGGCACCAGGTTGGTCTGGAATTCTGTCAGATCGACATTCAGGGCTCCATCAAATCTCAGGGAAGCAGTGATGGAGGACACAATCTGGCTCATGAGGCGGTTAAGATTCGTGTAGGTTGGGCGCTCAATATCAAGGTTTCTACGACAGATGTCATAGATGGCCTCATTGTCTACCATGAAGGCACAATCAGAGTGCTCCAGGGTGGTGTGGGTGGTGAGGATGGAGTTGTAGGGCTCAACGACAGCTGTGGAAACCTGAGGGGCTGGGTAAATGGAGAACTCCAGCTTGGACTTCTTGCCATAATCGACAGAGAGACGTTCCATCAGCAGGGAGGTGAACCCAGAACCAGTTCCCCCACCAAAGCTGTGGAAAACCAGGAAGCCCTGAAGACCTGTGCACTGGTCAGCCTGCAAAAGAAAAGTGTTTTAATTTTAGCCTTGGTGAAAGCTGCAGTGACTTCTTTGAATCCATAATCACACTGACTGAGATCTTTAAAAAAATCTTCTGAGCAGTATTTGCTAAGAAAGCCATCCTAAAGAGCTTCTCAGTGCCAAGTGATTCAGAGAAACTTCACAATCAACTCTTGGGGGCTGGAGGGAGGGGATCTGTTAAAAGCCTATTTTAAAACGAACTATTTTCATTTCTGCAGGCAGAGGAATCATGAGGTCTGGAATGGATTCAGGGCCCAACCTCTGGTGCCCTTGCTGTGACTACAGGACAAAGGCAACCTCTTATCAGTTGGAGAGCTATCAACAGCAGGCCTGGGACCACCTGCCCTGCACAATGGAGGGCTTACAGAGATTTTTGGCAGCTGCTTTCTGAGCTGGAGCACGACAGAAGAGCCAAGATCCAATGCCCTGGTGCTGGGGTAAGGCCGGGTCTGAATCCGACTCTACCAGTTCCACACTGTGTGACTTTGACCAAATTCATTTCTCGATCTCAGTTTTCTCATTTATTAAACGAGGAGAAGAGTAATCTACTTCAGGTTGTTGAGAATTGAGTATCTGCAACAGTACTTGGCACAGTAAGCACCAGTTACCAGAAAGTCTATTCATTCTGGGAAAGGTGATTTACTGTCACAATTCCACGTCCTCATATCATTGGGGCTTTCCACCTCGTAACTGAACTATTCTGGCTAGCAAACTGCTATTGTATGAGAGAGTGATTTTGTCCTTACAAAGTATTCTGTTGACAATCTTCACTTCTCAAGGTGCTCAGGGATTTGTGGACATTCTCTACTGAGCCCTTAGTTCACTTGCCCTGTGGGTCCACACTCTGAATGAGATCAATGCAAGGGGCAGACCCTAGCCTACCAATGTCAACCTTTAAGCCTCATGTGGACACAGCAAGAACACCAAGGGCAAATGCAATTGTTTCGGTAGTTAATGAACTTCACTCCAGAACCCTCAATGGCTTTTACTAGATTTGTCCCTAAAGGCAGGTCTTGATTTCCAAGTCAGTACTGGTAGCTGAAGCTTGATTTGCAAACATAGGCATCATTAGCCCAATTTTGCTGGGAAGGCTATGATAAGCATCTAAAAAAGTACGAAGCCATGAATGATGTAAGGCCGTTCTTTTTAGAACAGACCAGTTGTTGCTGGGCTTAGCATCATGTGATTCTCCCGACAAGCTATTCCACCCAGGCCTTCATTCTTGATTTTTAGTTAATTAGTTACAAGCTGCCCTCATGCCTAAGGAGCAGAGTCATCTGATTGCCAGACTCAATTAAAATGATCCCAATAGAGCACGTATCAACTGTACTGAATACAGCTGCCTTACATTTTTCTGCCACAGGGCCAAGTCCACACTGCCCGGAGCTCTAGTAGAAAAACAAGGGTACTACTTTTTTGTGATTATACCTTAATACTTTCAAAGTTCCAATGACTTATACTTGCTTCTGTAACAAGGGAGCTCCCTTGACTCCACTTTCAGTGTTGTTGGGAGTTGCCAACGTCAGCTATTTCTAGTCAGTGTTACACTGGCTTCTTTTGCTATGCTATGAACTTTCTGTAATAAGTCAGCAGTCCAGTTTTTCTGAGTTTGATCAATTAGTTACGTGTCAGAGTCAGCCACCTACTCACTGTGACTAAGAGGACCTAAAAAGGGATGTCTCAGCGTGAAGCTAGAAAGCTGCCTGATTAATATGAACAAGGATGTTTAATGGTCTTAAATGTCAGTAAAACTGTTAAGGCTTCCTGGTACTCATCATGACTTCAGGTAAATGCCCTCACTGAATGAGCAATGGCCCAAATCTGCCTTGTAAGACATGGAAAGAGGCAAAAGAATACTATTCCTGCCCCAAAGAGTTTTCCTATAACTCAGGACCATCTGGTTTAGAAGCCCAGTTATTTAGTGGACAGTATAAAGCTCATTTTAGTGTGCAAAGAATGATTCTTGTGGTTTGGTCTCTCAAAACTGTAAGATAAAACTCTCATCCTACTTTAAATAAAATACTGTATTCACCAGTTTCCGAATTCGGTCCAAGACGAGGTCAATGATCTCCTTGCCAATGGTGTAGTGACCTCGGGCATAGTTATTGGCAGCATCTTCCTTGCCCGTGATGAGCTGCTCAGGGTGGAAGAGCTGGCGGTAGGTGCCAGTGCGAACTTCATCTGCAAAAGGAAAACGCAGCAGCCACCCATCACTAACAACCTGCACAAGTCTGCTGGACCCCGGGGCATCAGTGGAGCCCCCGGGACACACCTCCTGTCCCAGACTCCCGGGATCTCAGTGGGGTTACTGAGGTCAACTCACCAATGACCGTGGGTTCCAGGTCTACAAACACTGCCCTGGGCACATGCTTGCCAGCGCCTGTCTCACTGAAGAAGGTGTTGAAGGAGTCATCTCCTCCCCCAATGGTCTTGTCACTTGGCATCTGGCCATCGGGCTGGATGCCGTGTTCCAGGCAGTAGAGCTCCCAGCAGGCATTGCCGATCTGGACACCAGCCTGGCCAACGTGGATGGAGATGCACTCACGCTGTGGGAGGAAGAAAGGAAATGTCAGAATATGACACATCAGATGGGACATTTAGGAATGATTCACACGTAAATGACTGTTAACCTTCAGGACAGATCAGCACCTTTCTGGAGGCCACTCCTTCCCAGGGACTATTTCACAAGCAACAGTCTAATTCAGAGAAAATGCTTTGGAAAACCACAGATATGTTAATGAACGACTCGGCAAGACCAGAGACCAGACCTTCACTTTGTAGCCACATCAGATGTTCAAGGTCAGGTTTCTACCTTCAGAATGACACAAGCTGTTCTACAGCAATAGATTTTCCCCAACTCCTGGAAAATATGCCTCTTGATTCCTTAAAGGCATACAAAATTCCTCCTTCCAGCTCTGATTCATTTTCTGTGTAATTGTGTAACTAGAGCTCATTCTGGTCCCTCTTTAATCCTATTCTTTAAAGATAAGAGTTTCTGCCTCTCCCTTTAAAACCAGCTTACACCAGCAAACTACAGCCATATGACTCACAGATAAGCAGCAGTTACCTGTTATCTTAAAAACTGTGGTCAGTGGCAGCCTTTTAACCCTGTGGAAGAAATTTAATCCTAATGAAAAAACATTTTCCCTCACTATCAACACATCTTGAGGGGAGAGTGGGGTGAGGTGGGGGGGGGTGGAGACACAGGGTAATAAAAGCTAGAAGTGTCACCAAGACTTTACTAATAGTTTAAGAAATTAGCTCCTTTCTAGTAAAATGTACATGTATCTCTGGCATTGTGGAGGAAAGTCTATAATTTCAAAAATTTAATGATGTTAGGAGAATGTTTTCCTTTGCTTGCTGAACAAGGTCATTTACCCAAACTCATTCCTGCTTAGTAAAATAAGGCAGTGACCATAGAATCCATATCCACAGACTTAAGAGAAAAACGAAAAGGATTTTTATTCTATTTCCATCATAAATCAGATTAACTGGTTTGAAGACAGAGGTCTTTCAAATATCAACACCAAATATCTCCCATTACATTTTATCCAAATAAGAGGGTTTCAAGGTTTTAAAAGCTGCTAACAAGAATCTAGTTAAAGAAAATTCGACACCACCTAACATCTCAAAGGACCTAGTTTCATGACCCAAGATAAAACGCCCAATCACTCACAACCTTTGGCTCATGGTCCACTCCTTCTCACCTACACCCCCCATAAAACAATCATGGTCTGACCTCATCAGCAAGCTCACTATTACCTGTATCTACTTGCCCAGCTCTCCAGGGCTGTGGGAGAAAGGAGAGTTGTTTGTTCTAATGAACCCGTGAATATTTACCACTGCATCATGTTTACCTTTAACTGGACTTTAGACATTCCACAGCCCCAGAAAGCAGAAAAAGAACCAGAGATCTGTCCATGACTGCCCCAGGCCCCAAGGAGATAAAGTATCTGAGAAGATCCTATCATTCTAATGAAGCACTTCTATTGAAGCCTTTTGAGTTCAAAAACTTTCTTTCATTGTGCAACAGTATGGTTTAGACTGTGGCCACTGCTTGCCCTCTACTCTCCCCCAGCCACTTGGGAGATGAAGTGAGACACGGGTGATGGAGTCACTTAGTTTAGCCTTACTGTCCCTTGTAAAACAAACAAAAAAAACTATTAATCTAACTAGTGGATGCCTTAATAGGCCTGCTTCTACTGTTGCTCTCCTGTCCTTTAAACTGTGCCACTACTTTCTGAATCACACTTTAGCAGTCTCTTTTTGGTCTTGCTTGGTAAAAACACTCAAGCAAGTTGTTATAGTGAGACATTCTTTTGATAACTGGTAGTCCCTAAAGATGTAACTATTTATTCACCGTATCCCTTTTAAAAAAAGATATTATTTTAAAACTTTTGATACACATGGCCTACTTTAGGTAGACTTCCAACAGATGTTCCCTAAGATACTTGTTTCCAGTACCTCTGGAAGCTATATAGAAAATACTCAAGTTTTGTGTACTTTCAGGTTTTTTTTTTAAGCTAAGAATAGTTTGTCAGTACTAGTTTACTTTGTGACTTTATAAGAAAATATCTCTTTATGGACTTGCTTTTTTTTATAAAAAAAAAAAACTTCTAAGTAGGAAGCTTCGGCAATAAAACCCCACTAAGTTAACACTAGAAATGCAGGATAAAACCACATGACAGTAATTCCCTTCAAGGGAGGCACCTGCCTACATCCTTCAGGTGGATTGGTGCAAATGGAAGCGATCCACCCCACCCCCGCCCGGCCACAGGTGAGGATTGGTGCGAACGGAAGCGCTCCCCAGAGCCCTGCCACAGGTGAGGATGGTGCAATTGGAAGCTTTCCCCAGAGTCTGGCCACAGATGACTCAGCAGCGAGTCATTGGGCGCTGGAGGGGGGACGCCAGGAAATGTTTGCACCTACCTTGCTGGAGCACACGAGATGCGCCAGGTGTCCTTGCGTAAGGCAGTGGGAAGGTGAGATCATTTGGGGAAGTGAGAGGGATTTTTAGTTTTCACAAGACCTTGGGAGCCAGTGTGAAGGCTCCCTGGCCTTCCTGGGACGGTAGCGGGCCCTGGAGGGATGGATGCCTTCTCTCTCGGATCGAGTGGGCTTTCCACTTCCCGCGAGGGCAGTGCCCAGGCCGCATCTACGAGCCGGAAGAGAAGTCTCCCAGGTGAACTCGGCTTTCCCAGCCTGGCCACCAGAAGCCAGTTTGCCTGGAGGCGTCCGGAACGTGGCGCCGCGTGCGCTGGGGTCCCGACGCCCCTGCGGACTCTGCACTCTCCCCCTTTCCCCAAGCCACCGCCCGAGGAGCCCACTCACCATGACTGAGACGTGTAGGGTTCCGCGGGGCTGGAGGAGGCGAGGGGACTGCCACGAAGACCTCCCACCGACAGACTACCAAGGAGTCCGGAGGAGTAGTGAGAGGCCAGGTGGCCCGGAGGGATGCTATATACCCCTACCCTGGCCACGTGTCGGGGGGGCGGGCACCGGACTCCGCCCCGCCTCCGCGGCCCCGCCTCCGCGCCGCCAGGCCCTGGCCCGACGCCAGGTGCTCCCCTCCCGCGGAGAGGGGAGGGGCGCGCGGCGCTGATTGGCGGGTTCAAAAGTTCAAAACAAACTCTTCGGAACAAGCCAGAAGAACCGGGAAAAGAAGGAGGCATCTTGGGGCCGGAGAATGGACCTGTGGGGTGGGAAAGAGGATGGGCATGGCGACTGGAAGGAGGAGGGAGGCCGAAGCTTCTGCACCGTCCTCAGTGGGTGCGCGGGCTGCAGGTGGAGAACGCGGAAGCGAGGACAGGCGCCAGGGAAAGGGAGCCCCGGCCCCAGCCTCGGGAGCCTGGCGCCGCCCGCCGCCCGCCCCGCCCTCGGCCTCAGACCCCGGACCCTGGAGGGGCGGCCTTGGGGGGCCTCCAACCGGTCCCAGCCGCACACCTACCCGCCGGGCCCGGCCTGCGCGGAGCCCCGCCGCCCGCGCCCCTCGCCGCTGAGGGACTTCCAAGAGAGAAGACCTGGTTTCCCATTCCAGGTCCTAATTACCACGAACCGCCCCGAGGTCCTTATTCTCACTTTTTTGTTGCTTTTCTTTACCGGTTTGCCTATCTTTTTTTTTTTTTTTTAATGAAATATATTTGATTTCCAGTGTTGCGCCAATCTCTGCTGTACAGCAAAGTGACTCAGTTATACGCATATATACATTCTTTTTTTATATTCTTTTCCATTACCTACCTCCTCTTTTTTTTTTTTTTTTAGTTTTATCTTTTATTTTTTCTTCTTACCTACCTCCTCTTAAGTGAACCTTTTGGTTCCTAATAGCAATCTCCTTCCAATTGGTGCAAAAGCATTTTGTTCAGTTTATTATAATAATAACTCTCTCTTCAGTTGCTTACTATGCAGAGTTGTTTGTTTTTCAGACTATATTAATCACATTTTATCCATTGGACAAACGCTGTGAGTTATCCCATTTTGCAGATGAGGAAACTAAGGCTTAGAGGAATTAAACTAGTTGATGATCACACACGTGGAGTGGTGGGGCTGCCCTTGGGCCCTCACTACCTTGTACTGCCTCATCCTAAATATAGCACTCTTGTTATGGAACCCAAATTCCTGTGTACCAGGCACACTGAGGCCAAACAAACCAGAACATGGGAGTTTGGAGCAGAGCAAGATTTATTGCAAGGGCCAAGCAGATGGCTGGTGCTCAAAAGACCCGAACTCCCCAGTTGCTTTCAAGCAAGGGTGTTTAAAGACCATTAGAGGGAATTCCCTGGTGGTCCAGTGGTTAGGACTCTGCGCTCTCACTGCAGAGGCCAGGGTTCAATCCCACAGGCTGAGTGGCATGACGAAATCAATCAGTCAGCAATCAGTCGATAAATCCATCTTTTAGGGAAAAGGGTCGCAGGTTGCTTGATCAGCTCCTGGAACTTGTTTTCATTGGTTGGTGGTGAGGCAGCAGGGTGATGTTTTGGGAATCTCAACCTCTGGTTCCAACCAACCTGAGGTCTGTGTACTTGTGGTCAGCTTGTAGGTCAGGACGTACTTGTCATCCTCCACTGGGGCGGAGGGGGGGCTTAGTTTCTATAGAACAACTCAAGCACATGCATCAGGTTGCTGTCTTTAACCCTTCAGGAGGAACCGTGACTGTGTTCCTAATCAATAATTGCTTGGGCCTGCTCTTTGGAACTCAGGGAAGGCCTGGGAAAATTTTTTCTTTTTTCTACAAATAAGAAACAGGTGTTAGTTGTAAATTGGAACTTGCCATCTGCCTGTACAAGAATTAAATCACTCTGTGCTGCTGTAGCTGCTGACCTTCCACATCTCCTGAAGGGAATTCAGGGTGGAGATTGGGAATGAGACACTCTGTTCTTTGGAAAATGGGTGGAACAGATCTTCAGATAGATGTTTTCAGGAGCTGATTTTATGAGCCCCAACCTTTGCATCTCCTCCTATCTAGAAAAGTACTAAATCCCTACATGGTGACGTCTGCTCCTCGTGACTAGCAGAAACCCCCTACACAAAAATATTTGATTATGTGTACTCTTTTACCAAGAATACATATATACTAATCTTTCCCCCTGCCTCTGGAACAGTTTCTCAGAGCTATCTGGGATGCTGTCTCCCGGGCTGCAGTCCTAATTTTGCCCCAAATAAACTCAACTCGCAACTCTCACGTTGTGCAAATTTTTTAAGTGGACACGGGACACAGAGGGGCTTTTGAAGCTAGGAGGGCCCCACAGGGTCCTGCTCAGTTTCACTCTGCCCATCATTGCAATGGTTTATTCCTCAGAAGCATCCTTTATTTCATTTGTTTTTCTTTCTCTGCAGCTTCAGCATGTTATCCTAACTCAAATTCCTCAGCCATTTCTGGGTGATAGAGTTTATGGAAATACTCAGACATAGAAAACAAACTTATGGTTACCCAAAGGGGAAGGTGGGGAGAGATAAATTAGGAGGTCAGGATTAATATATACACATTAATATGTGTAAAATAGATAAAATAGATAACCAACAAGGATGTACTATATAGCACAGGGAATTATACTCAATATTTTGTAATAACCTGTAAGGGAAAAGGATCTGAAAAAAAAATAGATGTATATGTATGTATAACTGTATCACTTTGCTGTACACCTGAAACTAACACAACATTGTAAATCAACTGTACTTCAATGAAAGAAAGAAAGAAAGAGAAAGAAAGAAAGATAATAAAAGTGATTGAATAGTAGAAGACTATGTTACACAGCTTTTTCCTGAAGTAGAAAAAGGCAAAATGGGTTTTGGATAATGAATAGGCAGGTCTCAAGATACACTCCAACTCATACACACACAATGGATGCGGTGGAAATATGTGCAGAGATTCCTTTTCAAATTACAGTACATAGTTCCTTCATTCATCAAATGCTTATTGAGCACCTATTGTGTGGCAGTATATTCTCATAACTATCATCTTAGTCAGTTGCTAGATATTTAGTCTTAATTAGTAGTGCTTTCCAACTTCTTAATTCATTCCACAAATATATACTTAGCACAGTTTCTAGGTGCTTGGAAATAAGTATGTGAACAAAACTGACAGATCTCTGCCTCATGGAGTGAATGTTCTAGAGGGGGATTGGGAAGAAAGACAAACAATGAACATGATAAGTAAACTATATATTTTGTTAGAAGGTGAAGAGTGCTGTAGAAAAACAGAGGAAAGTAAAGTGGAATGAGAGTTCTGGGAGGAGAGAATGTGGGAGGAGGTTGCAATGTAAACAAGATGGTCAAGGTTGGCCTTAATAATAAGTGAGATTTGAGCAAAGATTTGAAGGCCCTGAGGGGCTAGCCAAAGTGGCTGCCTGGGAGAAGAGCAGTTGCAGAACATGGAGCAGCTGGAGCAAAGGCCTTCAGGCAAGAGTGACACTTCAGTGTTCCTAGAAGGAAGAGCAGGGAGGCCAGCATGGCTGCAAGAGATGAATAATAGGAGATGAGGGTTGGAGAGGCAATGGGAGCCGGATCTTGTTGCTTCATGTAAGCGACGACAAAGTCCTATGGTAGGGCTTCCTAGGTGGTGCAGTAGTTGGGAATCCGCCTGCCAATGCAGAGGACATAAGTTCAATCCCTGCTCCAGGAAGATCCCACATGCCGTGGAGCAACTAAATCTGTGCGCTAAAAAAAAAAAAACAAAGTCCTGTGGTATTAACCCTGACACAGGGAGCCAATGTAGGGTTCAAAATATAGTAGTGACATAACCTGACTAGCTTTTTTTTTTTTTTAAAGATCCCTCTGGTGGTGTGTTGAGAATATCAGGGCACGGGTAGAAGCAGGATGATAACTCACTGCAGTAATCCTTTTGAGAGATGACCAGAGTGGTAGCAGAGGAAGTGGTGAAAAGTGGTTAGAGTTGGCCACATTTTGAAGATAGAGCCAAAATGATTTCCTGAAGGCTCACGTGTGAGGGAAAGAGAAGCCAAAGATTACTCCAGGATCTTTAGCCTAAATGAGTAAGAGATGGTTTTGCTATGAACAGATGCAGAATGTTGGGAATGGGGCAGCCTTGGAGGGGGTTGATACCAGGGGTTTGTCACGTTAAGTCTAGATGTTGATGTCCATGTGGAGGTGGAGATGCCCAGGCCATAGCTAGATATGAGTCTGGATCTCAAGGGAGAGAGATCTGGGTAGAGATATACATCTAAGTGCCACCCTAAAGTCATGACATGGGCTGAGATCACTAAGGTAAAAAGTATAGAAATAGGAGAGAAGAGGACCAAGGATTGAGCTCTGGGAGAGGAGGCAGACCCCATGAAAGACACTGAGAAGGAAGAGCCAATGAGTTAGGAGGAAACCCAAGAGTGTGAGGTCCTGGAAGCCAAGGAAGGAGTGATCAGCAGTGTCAAACGCTACCAATAGGCCAACAAGATGAGAACTTAAAAATGACCACTGGATTTAGTCACACAGAAGTCACTAGTAACCTGGGTGGGAATAGTTCAGTGTGGCGATTTAAAAATAAAAGGCATTTTATTTTTAGATTCTGTTTTCATGTGATGCATTAACAAAATATTTTTCTTCCTCTAACTCCCTACCTCCTCATATTCAAGCAGATTGCCCCTGAGGAATCACACTATGTTTAAGGGCTTTGCAGTCCTGATCACCTTGATTTGGATTCTGTTTTTTTTTTCTTTTTTCCTTGCGCGTGGGCCCTTGAGAAAATTTCTTGTCTTGTCTTTCCTCCCTCCCTCCCTCCCTCCCTCTCTCTCTCTTTCTTTCTTTCTTTCCTGCATTGGGTCTTCATTGCTGTGTGGGCTTTCTCTAGTTGTGGTGAGTGGGGGCTACTCTTCGTTGTGGGGCACATGCTCCTCATTGCGGTGGCATCTCTTATTGCAGAGCATGGGCTCTAGGTGCACGGGCTTCAGTCGTTGCGGCACGTAGGCTCAGTAGTTGCAGCATGTGGGCTCAGTAATTGTGACACAGGGCTTAGTTGCTCTGAGGCATGTGGGACCTTCCCAGACCAGGGATCGAACCCATGTCCCCTGCACTGGCAGGCAGATTCTTAACCACTGCACCACCAAAGAAGTCCTGAGCAAATTTCTTAATGTCTCTAAATCTCCTCCCTTATAAAATAGGGATTATATGTAACTCATAGGTGGATACACTGTTGTGAGGACTAAAGGAGATGCATACTGCAGAGTACATACACATAGTAAAGCACTGAGTGGTACTAAGGTGGTGCTGGTGGTGATGGGAGACAAAATGAGAGATGAAGATGCATCCTCTTATATTTTACAATCATGTTAAGCATTGGGATCCAAATTTAAGTTTTCTGCTCCCTGCTGGTTTTTTTTGGGGGGGGGGGGCGGGGTGGGGAATCTTTTTCCTGGGTCAACAGTTGAAAATTTAACCTTTATGTAAACAGGTCTTTATGGGACGAAAAATTACTAAGTGATGAGAGGCTTACTTTCTAGTTGAAACTTCTCTTACTTTCTAGGTGACAGTGTTCAGAATTCACCACAAATATGTTGAGTTATTAACGGTGAGCCAGTGCCCTGCCATTTTTGGAAATATAACTTTGGGCAGGCATCTCTCCTCCTTGGACGGTGAGCGATAAGTGGGGCATGGACAGGGTCATCTCTGAGGCTTCTTCCAGCCCTAATGGTCTGTAATACTGTGACTTGAGACTTCTGCTGTATGCGGGAGCTGTACAAAAGTGAGCGAAGTTGAAAACACCCTTCATTCAGTCAGGGTCTTCTAAGGATCACCAGTACATTAGATACATACTTACACATGGGGCTTTTGTTGGGAGTCTCGCAATGCTTTAGGGAGAAAAGTGTTGCATATCTACTCTGGCTCAGGGGAGCTTGGGCTTTAAATCACTGTATATAGGATATCCATAACATTAGCAAAGAGAAAAGAATTCAGATATAATCAAACCTTAGGATTTTTTTCAGTCTACCTCCTGATTTCTATGCTAGGATACCAGTAATACTGAAGATTTATTTCTGTCCAGTTACAAATCACATGTTACAAATAATCATGGCATAGGGATATTTTGTGCTCATATAGCAATTTAGAACAAAATATTTTCTCTTCCAATAGTGCCTTGAAAGAGTTTTCAAAAATAGGTTTTTAACAAGGGTATTTACTTGGAACTGTGGGAAATAAGGTCCTGAGGCTTGAAATAATTTACCCTGAACCACAAGAGGTGGAACCCAGAACAAATGCCTAAAATGGCAGTTGCCTCTTTTACTTCTTAGCCCTCCATTAGCCTGGTACCGGCTCTAGTTTACAAGGAAAGGACATCCTAGAAAAGTCACTTGTTGAATTTTCCTTAAGGCAAGGCTAATATAACAAGAAAAAATATTACTTGTCCTACTTTCAAGACCTCCAAAGGACAGCTAGGATTCCTTGCAGTTATATTCAACCACCTTCTTTATGACAAGCATTTAAAAAATCTATGTATTTTGAGGCAGTTTTTTTCTTCTTTCCCTCCTCTTCCTCCTCCTCCTCCTTCTTTTTACCCCTTGTAAATACAGAAGAGCAAGACATTATCTTCTAGGTAATATGTTATTTTGTTTTATGGGAAAAATAATCCTTGGATTTTTTAACTTTCACTTATTGCTCTTTTTCTGCAAATATTTACAAACTTTATAACTTGCTTACACACTCTTTCAAAGTTCTCCTCCTCTGTGACTGGAGCAGTGTTTTGGCCTTCTCTTCTATCAGGACTCCTTTTTTTATATATATATATAAATTTATTTATTTATTGGCTGCATTGAGTCTTCGTAGCTGCACATGGGGTTTCCCCTTGCGGTGCATGGGCTCTCATTGCCATGGCTTTTGTTGTGGAGCACAAGTTCTGGGCACACAGGCTTCAGCAGTTGTGGTGCGCAGGCTTAGTATTTGTGGCTTGAGGGCTCTAGAGCACAGGCTCAGTAGTTGTGGCGCACGGTCTTAGTTGCTTCACGGCATGTGGGATCTTCCTGGACCAGGGCTCGAACCTGTGTCCCCTGCATTGACAGGCAGATTCTTAACCACTGCACCACCAGGGAAGTCCCTTCTATCAGGACTCTTAAGGAGAAATCCAAGCTCCATTCTGGGAGATTACCAGAGAAGGTTGGCTTTCCTCTCTGAAATATCACATTATATTTCCATTGAGATGTCACTTGGCTTGTTCTAATCTGCTTTATAGTCCCTAAAAATACAGTATTTGGGGATCGTTTCCTCACAGTGACCAAACAAAGCAACTGAGTAGATTGTGTTTCCCCTGTATTCCCTCTCTTTATTCTACAGCAAATCTTTCTTACCCTAAGCTGTTTCTCATCTTTCCTGTAATTAATAACCATTCCCTTGATTCCCCTCCCCTACCCCTCTAGGATAGGCAGGTAAAATACTCTTGCAGAAAATTAAAAAGGACTACTCACATTCTTCAATCATCTACATTATTATTCCAGTAAGTAGACCACATCCTGGAGTCTGGAAATCTTTTCTATTTATAGCAATGTTTACTTAATAATTTTATTTATTCATGTACCTAAAAAGCACCCAGGCAGCCCAAAGTGGAAGGGCCCCTGAGAGTCTTCTTTCCTTGTGACTATAAGGAAACTTCTTGCCAGCAGCTGAGATGGTGGGGGGTTTACTTAGAGACTGTGAATCTCAGGATAACCTTTCCCCTTTCACTTTTCCTGGTATCTCTTTACCTGCCCCCTCCTGCTCCTCCCAGGATACAGAGTCAGCCGTATTCAAGTACACTAAGTATTTGTTTTTTTCCTACCTAATTAGTCCAGTAGTACCTCAATACGAGAAAATATCACTGCATAAATTATACACAGGAAATTTAGAGGTAAAACAGTCTCCTGTTACTCAGGTAGTTAGTTTAATTGGGCTGAAAGCGTGTGGCCTTTTCCAGTGTCTGTTTCTCCCTAATCTGAAACCCTTATGATTCTTTTGTACTAGTCCTCCTACTCATTGGGGCGTTAGAGCCTGCTAGAGCCAATTGTTAGATTTTTAGAAATTTTGTGAGCCAGGTAGACATCATGTTGGTAGCTTGGAATCTGCAATAATGGATGTATTTACAGCATGGAAACTGAAGAATAGTACAAATTAGTCTCTCACCTCCACTCTCACACTCTCAGCTGGTTGTCAACATTGCCCCTACTTCCACACCAGTCCAAGTCAGGACATCTCTCTTCGTTCTTTAGTTCTGGCATGAAAAGGACTTTATCTTTTCTTTTCTTTTTTTAATCTCAGAGCTTGATTCATTCCCTGGCTTCTGGATGAATCCTCTCCTCACAGCCAACCAAAGCGCAAAAGCCCAGCTTGGCTTCTCCCAATTCAGGCTTTCAGGGCTATGAAAGGGTTACCTCCTAGCCCCTCTAATCCCAATCAATGCCTTCTTTCCCAGTCCTTTTATTTCTTGGATTATAAAAGCCCCCAACTCCTTTACTACCCACCCTTCCACCCCAGCATCCCCACCTCTAGTACCAGTGTCACCACTCTGAGCTTTCACCCCCAGACTGAAGAATTTACATGCTTTCACTTGTTTACCCGTCATGACAACTCTATGAGGTAGAATCTACAGTTGCCTCCATTTTACAGAAGAGGAAATTGAGGTTCGTGGGGTCAGGCAACTTATCTAAAGGCACAGGTCGGGGACTTCCCTGGTGGCGCAGTGGTTAAGAATCCTCCTGTCAATGCAGGGGACGCGGGTTCGAGCCCTGGTCCAGGAAGATCCCACATGCTGCTGAGCAACGAAGCCCGTGCGCCACAACTACTGAGCCTGTGCTCTAGAGCACGCGTAGCACAACTACTGAGCGGGTGTGCCTAGAGGCTGTGCTCCAGAATAAAAGAAGCCACCTCAATGAGAAGCGCATGCATGCACCTCAATGAAGAGTAGTCCCCGCTCTCTGAAACTAGAGAAAGCCTGCACAGCAACGAAGATTCAATGCAGCCAATTAATAAATGAATTTAATAAATAAATAAATAAGTAAATAAAGGCACACGCCTGCCCATGCTGCCCGTAGTCCAGCCTTCCTCTCTGGGATCCTCACCCCTTTCCTCAGGAGGTTGGTTTTAAGGCTCTCATTTCTTAACCACTGTCTTCTCTCCAAAAACATTAATATGAAACCACTTTTATATCTACAACTTTAATTGCATGTTTATTTCCCTAAATCATTCAAACCTGTAACGATCTTCTTCAGTTATAAGACAGCGAAGGAGAGTGGCTGGTACAGAGTTCTAACAGACATGGGCTGTACTCATAGAATTCTATTTTTATAGCACTTTAATATTTTGATCCTCTAGTCTGTGTTCTTTTTTCCTTACCCTCCAGCATATTTTGTTCCGATACAGCCAGGAATATAAACCATTTAGAAACCTGGAAGGTCTTTGCTTGTTTCTGATCGATCGAGAGTTCCTCATTTAAAATTGCATACGTCTTTGTTCTGGTAAGCTGTGGTCCCTCCTGACCTTGTAAACGGGTTACGTGGAACACTCTGTAACTACAGAAATCAACTTGCTTACCTTGTTCCCTCAGCAGCTCCGTTTATGTGTACTCAACCCAAGGGACAGAGCCCGGTTCACATACTGTGGGAAAAAGAAAAAGAGAAGGAGGGAATTCTTTGTCTTCAAAACAAAGGAACAAATTTTACATTCAGGCTGCTTTTTCCCTTTATTGTACCTGAAACAACTGATATTAAACCAAAGTTGTTTCAAAGGGAAAAAATCAAACAAAAAAACCCCCCCAAAACCCTGGAATGTAGGTCTGGAAAACAGCTATAAAACCTGTTTTCTTGATGCTGGTTTGCCTGATTGAATTGAGGGGCTTCACGGCCTCTGGCCAGGGCCCAGGGAACCTGCAAGGGACTGAACGGATGCCCCCAAGTTCATATGCTGAAAGCCTAACCTTCACTGTGATGGTATTTGGAAGTGGGGCACTGGGGGAGTAACTAGGTCATGAGGTGGAGCCCACAAAATGGAATTAGTGCCCTTATAAAAGGGACCTCAGAGAGCTCTCTTGCCATTTGGGGATACAACGATAAAATGGCAGTCTGGAACCCGGAAGTGGGTCCTCACCAGACCTTGACCACCACACTGGCACCCTGAACTTGGACTTCCAGCCTCCAGAACTGTGAGAAATAAATTTCTGTTGTTATAAGCCACGCTGTTTATGGGGGTTTGTTACAGCAGCCTGAACGAAGACAGAGCCTAACCCAAAGCATGTTGTTATGGAAGCCGAAGAAGACGACGTCCAGGTATCAGAAAAAGTAGTCATTACTTACTTAGCAAGCAGAATCATTCCGATCCCTAGAGACAAGGACAGAACAAAACACAAAGGGAAAGACACTTGTAGGTAGGGGAGGCAAAGATTAGGATAACAAAATGTTGAAGTAACAACTTTATTGACTTCTCAGTGACAAAAATGAAAACTCTCAAAGCCATTGTAACTACTAGGAACTGGGAATTCTGGTTTCTAGTGTGAGTAGATAACATGACCTTTGGCAAGGTTTCTAGCTGTATTGCATCTGAGTTTCCCCATCTGCAACGTGAGGATAACACCTGCTCTAAAACAGTGTAAGTAGATCCCTGAATTGGGATTTGGGAGATCTGGATTCTAGTTCTAGCACAACTGACTGAGTGGATCTTTGTTTCATCATTTGTAATATAAAATAAAGCTTCTGGGACTTCACTGGTGGCGCAGTGGTTAAGAATCCGCCTGCCAATGCAGGGGACACGGGTTCGATCCCTGCTCCAGGAAGATCCCACATACCTTGGAGCAACTAAGCCCGGGTGCCACAACTACTGATCCTGTGCTCTAGAGCCCACGAGCCACAACTACTGAGCCCGTGTGCCACAACTACTGAAGCCCTCGTGCCTAGAGCCTGTGCTCTGCAACAAGAGAAGCCACTGCAATCAGAAGCCTGCACACTGCAACAAAGAGTAGCCCCCCCTTCGCCGCAACTATCGAAAGCCCACGCACAGCAGTGAAGACCCAATGCAGCCAAAAATAAATATAAATAAATAAATAATAAATAAATTTAAAAATTTAAAAATAAAATAAAATATAGCTTCTAAGGTTCATTATACAATTTAATTATTTTATAGAGTGCCCTGAAAATGTAAAGATTTTCTAGAAATGCAAAATTACATTATACTTTGTTTTATTCAACAAATATTTTTCTGGCCCTTCGTGTGTACTGGGCACTGCACTAGCAACTAAGGACAAGACAAATCCTCTCGAGGAGTTCATACTGCATTTGGGGAAGAGAAACAATGTAGGAAGAAAAATAAAACCGAGTGAGAAGGCTAGAGAGTAACGAGTGCTGTTTTACCTAAGGTAACAAAAAAGGCCTTTCTGATGTGAAGGAAGAGCTGAGCCATGTGAGTGTCTGGGGGAAGAGTATTCCAGGCAAATGGAATACCTGGAGAGTGTGAGTGAGAGAAAAAGCAGTAGAAGACAAGGTGAGAGAGTGAAAGTGGGGTCCAGACTGTATAGGTCCTTCAAGGCCACCATAAGGAATTTGGCTTTTTCTTTGAATGAGATTGGAAATCACTGGAGCAAAATCACGACAAAATTAAACTTTTGTTTTAACAGAGTCACTCTGGCCTCTCTGCTTAGAATAGACTGTAGAGAGGTAAGAATGGAAGCAGGTGACCAGTTACGCAGCTACTGTAACAATCTGGGCAGGAACCCAGGACAGTAGCAGAGGAGAGGATGAGAAGTGGCCAGATTCTGCATAGGAGTTTTTGATGGACTGGATGTGGATTGTGAGAAAAAGACCGATCAATAATGACTCCAAGGGTTTGGGCCTGAACAACTGGAAAAATGGAATTGATGCTAAGATGAGGAACACTTTGGGAGGAGCAGGTTTAAGGATGGTAAGGAGCAGGAAGATCAGGGTTTGCTTTGGACATGTTACGGATGAGATGCCTATTAGGCATCCAAGTGGCAAACTGAAGTAGGAAATGAATCAATAAGCATGAGGATCCTAGGGTGGGAAGGGACCAGAACTTCCAACCCAGATCCTCAAGTTTTTACATTAGGGAATCCAGTCTGGGTAGAACTAGGAGTGCTTGACAATAACCCAGGGGCAGAAAAGGACACTGAGACCCAAAATAAAATCATCTTGAGGAAAGAAGTCTAGGCTAGAGATGCATTTCAAGACAAGGCCCTGAGTACTGATGTGACACCGCAGACTGTGCTCCTGTACAATTTGGAACTGGAGACTCTAAGTCCATTAGAGCCTAGCCATCCAAGGGTGCATGTGAATTTGACCTGGAAGAGCTAGTTCCCTCTATGCCTGGAGTTAGAACATAACAAATCTGCCTCACTCTTTTATGCTCTGATTTGGAATATGTAAATCTCCTACGATTTTGGACAGTGTTGACGAAAAATTAATGTCATCTAAGAAAGAAATGGAAATTTTTATTCGAGCCAAATTTGAGGATTATAATGCGGGAGGAGCATCTCAGAAAGCTCTGAGAACTGTTCTGCCCATTAGAAGACAAGACACAGTTACATAAGTTTTTTGAGACAAAGGGCTATATATCAAATGAAGTATTATCGACAGTTTACATAATCTAGATCTAGGTGTCATTGTGTTGGGTCATGTGACCCCTCACAAGCTCAAGAAGGAATGTTATCCTTTAAGGAGTTGTCTTACTGATGCTAGGAGAATGTTTCTCTTTGTGGTTGAGCAGGTTTTCCTGCCTGACGGGGAGGTTTAGTCAATGCATGATACAGATGCACAATGCACAGTGGGGGAGGGGGGAGGCCAAAGGGCAGGGAAGAATTTTTTATGTTAAAATTTTTCTTCTCTTGCCATAAAATATGAATTTTATTTCACAACAGTCTGTGAGCAATCCTAAGAGGAGGGCCAAGCTTTGAGAGATGTTTACAACGAAGAAATCTGTAGAAATTGGTGTCTGATTGGATCGGAGAGTGAGGGACATGAAAAGGCTCTGAATTTCCTCTCTCTGGAGCCTGGGCTGATAATCATGATAGGAAATACCAGAGGAGGCGGGGGTGGGGGTTACTTCTGTTTATTTTATTTTATTATTTATTTATTTATTTTTGATGTGAGGCTGAAGTGAGATTGCTTTTGGCCTCCCAGTAGAGAGTTCTGGACACCAGCAGAACACACAAGTAGGTCTAGTAAGTAAGGGGATCTGGATCTGGAGCTCAAGAAGGATTTAAAGTACCACTGCTATGGTACTTATCACGGCAAACACGAGCAAATTTTCTGTGAGCAATTTTGTAACTTGTGTAAATTATATAAATTCCTTTAGCAGCAGCCCTCCTGTCTGAACGACTCATTCTCCCTTTGGATATTCCTCCTCATCCTTCTCTTTCAGAAGAATTTGAGAAACCCCAGGAATTCACACCATGAATGTAAAAGGAAAATAGTCAAGCTCTTTGATTTCTCATTAAACAAAATAAGATGCCTCACCAAATATATTTAACACCAGGGTCCATTTATTTACATCTTGCAGAATAAAACTTTGGAGACACCTGTTGGGGAAAATGTTAGCTTAGAAAATTGACTTGTCTTTTTCCAATTCATTTCAAATACATACCAAACCAATGCTACTATGAGAATCTGCTGGGTGCTGTGGAGACTGCCACCGGGACAGAGAACCCAAGTCTGACGGAACCTAATCTGCAGACACAGGGCTCCAGCATGGCTGTCGAGAACGCGTGTGTGAAGCCATTCAGGCCCAAATATGGACCCAGCCCAGCCCATCTCTTACCAGCAATTGGACCTTAGAAAAAAATCATGAAATGTCTTTGAGCCTCAATTGAGATTCTTCATCTGTGAAACGGAGTGAAGCAGGTAACTACTATCACATGTGATTTTTAGATTCTTTTGAAAATTTTTTATATTATTTTTTGGCTTGATGTGTGGATTGATCTGGACCCTCCCTCCTCCCTTTCTAACTGGCCTCTTGGCCCCCAGATTCATTTTGCTGCAGCCCCACTGGCTTTCCTTTTTATGCCTTGAATAAACCAAACTCATTTCCAAAAAAAAAAAAATATATATATATATATATAAATTAACCCACATAAGTAGCTCATTGTGTTTTCCACTTTTACAGAGAGACACAGGAAGTTAAGCTAATCTATCATCTTTCTGAAAGACTTGAACTTCTCACAATCGTCTCCAGCCCACATTGCTGTATGACTCTTTTATCCATTTCTTTTGCTCCTCATTGCCCAAGAAATGAGGTGCTCCCAATTGCTTCTATATCCTTCGAGCTCCTAATATACATTTACCCGTTCACTCCTAGCAGATAACCTAGATTCCTAATTTAGTGATAGGATTAAAGGATTTAACCTCAGCTCCAACAGCTTTCATCCTATCTTCCACAAAATGTCTTTCTCTCTTGTTCCTGATATTATCCTCCCTCTTATCTCATTAGGGTCCCCTCCAATTTCATTATTACTAATCCCATCTGCTTGTGCCCTAGTTGTTATTCCTTCTCACAGCCTCTGAAAACTTGCTTTATTAATTAACCTTAATTCTCTTTGTCTTAACACAATTCTCTTTGCCTTCACAAATTACTACTAAACCACCATCCAGTCATTTCCTGCCTGAGTTACTCTTCTGTATCTCTTCCCTTTTATTCACACTTGTGGCTTTTCATCCTCCCATTTACCACTTAGCTCTAATAAATATCCCCACCCCACTGACCCCATCACTTCAATTTTTCAATTTTAAGCCTCCCACTATCCAACCACCACCTCCACCATTCCAGTAAGAGAAAACCAATCCCAGCAACCCTTCAGCTTAATGAGACTGACAAGCCATCGATCCTACCACCTTTTTACTGTCCTTTACTCCCTGTGCCCTCACATCTCTCCTTCCATAGTCCGTCACTATAATTATGCTCTTGCTTACACCTGCAACTCCCTAGTTCCATTTTCTTTGTTATGTTCACTTAGCAAAACTTCAATTCTGATTAAATCTAACCCTACCTAACCCACGCCCGCATGCATGGCTGTGGCATGCTGACAGATCCACATAAACTTCATGACCTCTAACCTCCAGTGGGCCTTCCATTGCTCAGCAGTGATACTACATTTCCTTTAATCTCCTCACTTTCCTACTCTCCTAAACATTTTTTTATATCTTCTTCAGGACCCCCAAAATTTCAAAATTTCCTCCCATTCTCACTCTCAGTTCATAACTTTGCACCTTTATTCACTGAGAAAATAGAAGCAATCAGAAGAGACTGTCCACAAGCTCCAACTGGTACTATGCCTTCCTTGTTAAAATATGGTTTTCAAGAAGTTAAAATCATGACTCATATAAATATAGAAAAAAATACATGTCCAAGATTTATTGATGAAAGAACCAGTAAAATGATGAAGCTGGTGCAAAGAGCATTTGAGAAACAGGAGTTGATATATTTCATCAGGAAAAGTGCTTTAAAAATATTAGAAGAAGATTGCTAGGTAGAAACAAAACTGGCTAATGCCCTACAAGAGAAAACAAAAAAAAATCATAACCTGTGAGGTTATCTTCTCCATAGCACAGAAATCATTTTTATTTCTCTCAGACAAGAACCATTTGCATTGCTGTAAGTTTTCTATAAGAAACAGAATTGTTAAATATCTTAATCAATAATAAATGAGATAATCCCCAGAGGGCCTGCTGGATGGATCTCAAAGGCTCTTGCTAAAAAGATACTCAGTAATCCTGTTAGCCTATTTCCAAATTTTGGATGATTTTTCATAACAATCTACCTATTTGTGACTGTTCCCATGCACTCTTGCCTGTCTTCTAGCTACTGACAGTAAACTGGTTTTCTTCCAGGTTGCTTTTTCTCAGTTGCCATTGTTGTTTCTTCCTTGGTCCCCTAAAGTCTTATAACAATTTTACTATTATTATTATTATTATTATCATTATTATTATTATTTTGGCTGTGGTGTGCAGCATGTGGGATCTTAGTTCCCCAACCAAAGATCGAACCCGTGTTCCCTGCAGTGGAAATGTGGAGTCTTAACCAGTGGATAACCAGGGAAGTCCCTCCTAAACTTTTTTTTTAATTTAATTTTTTTTATTGGGGTATAGTTGTTTTACAATGTTGTGTTAGTTTCTAATGTACAGTGAAGTGGAGTTCCCTGTGCTACACAGCAGGTTCTCATTAGTTGTCTATTTTATACATATTAGTGTATGTATGTCAATCCCAATCTCCCAATTCATCCCCTCCCCAATCCCCTGCAAACTCCTACTGTCAAGAGTTCAAGGTCTCCTCTCATTCCTATCTACACTGACTCCTTTGCTGATCTCATTCAGTCTCTTGCTTTGTATACTCTCTGTACATTGATATATACATAAGTCTCCAACTTAGAATGTGTTCTAGAATTGCAGACCTACATATCCAACTGTCTGTGGGACCTCTGCTTGGATATCTCATAGACGTGTAAATCTAAATTCCTAATCTTCCTACCTAAACATGCTTCTCCCTTTCCCATCTCAACTAGTGGCAACTTCATTCTTCTAGTCGCCCGGGCCCAAAACTTTGGAGTCATCATTGGCTCTTCTTTTGCTATCACTCACATCAATATGTTGGCAAATGCTGTTGGCTCTACCTTGAAATATATCTATAGTGTGACCACTTTTCATTATTTAGCCACTCTGGACCAGTGCCACTCTTCCTGCTTCTTCTTTGCTCCCTGCCTATCTACTGTCCACTCCTGGCACAACAGCCAGAGTGATCCTGCTAAAAAGTCACATCACTTCTCTACCTGAATCCTTCTAAGGGCTTCCTATCTGTAGTAGCTTATCTCCAAGATGGCTGCCATCAATTCTTTCATCAACTGCCAGCCTGTCATGGACACACAGCCCAGTCAAGCTTGCCCTCTGCCCTATGCAACCACTGATCTGCTTTCAGCCTACAAATTTTCCTTTTCTGGACATTTCATACAAATAGAATCATATAATATGTAGCCTTCAGCATCTGGCTTCTTTTACTTAGCATGGTTTTGAGGTTAACCTATATTGTAGCATGTATCAGTATTTCATTCAGTATTTCGTTCATCAGTATTTCATTCTTGTGCAAGCTGTGCAGCGTGGCCAAAAAAAAAAGTTGTTCATAATATACCCTTATAATACACACACACACACACACATATTTTTTTGGCTGCATTGGGTCTTCATTGCTGTGTGCGGCTTTCTCTAGTTGTGGTGAGCAGGGGCTACTCTTTGTTGTGGTGTGCGGGCTTCTCAGTGTGGTGGCTTCTCTTGTTGTGGAGCATGGGCTCTCGGCACAGGCTTCAGTTAGTTGCAGCATGCAGGCTTCAGTAGTTGTAGCACGTGGGTTCAGTAGCTGTGGCACATGGGCTTAGTAGTTGTTTTCCCCAACAAGGAATCAAACCCATGTCCCCTGCATTGGCAAGCAGATTCTCAACCACCAGGGAAGTCCACCCTTATAATATTTTAATTCTTGTAGGGTAGACATTGGTGTTCCCTTTTTATTTCCAAAGATTGGTATATTGGTAATTTATGTTTTCTCTCTCTCTCCTTTTTCCTTGGTAAATCTAAAAGTTTTAATCGTTTCAAAGAACCAAACTTTGGTTCATTGATTTTCTATTTTTTTTTTTTCCCTTGCCTGTGCCATATGGCTTGCAGGATCTTAGTTCCTGAACCAAGGACTGAACTTGGGTCCTCAGCAGTGAAAGTGCTGAGTCCTAACCACTGGACAACCAGGGAATTCCCTATTTTTCTGTGTTTTGTTTCATTGATTTCTGCTCTAATCTTTTATTTCCCCTTTTCTGCTTGCCTTGGCTTTAGTTTGCTCTTTTTATTTTTTACTTTCTTAAGGTAGAAGCTTAGGTTATTGATTTGAGACCTTTCTTCTTCTCTAACATAGGTGTCTCCCTCAAAGCACTTCTTAGCTGCATTCCATAAATTTTGATATATTGTGTTTTCATTTTCATTTAGTTTGAAATATTTTAAAATTTCCCTGGTGATGTCTTCTTCAACCTATGAACTATTTAGAAGTCTGTTTCATTTCCAAAGACTTAAGGGTTTTCCAGATTTCTTTCTGTTGTTGGTTTCTAATTTAATTCCATTGTAGTCAGAGAACATAGTTTGTATGGTTTGAATTCTTATAAATTTACTAACACTTGTTTTATGTTCTAATATATGATCTTCTCTGTAGAATGTTTCATGTGCACTTGAATAGGATATCTATTCTGCAGTTGCTGGTCAGAGTTCTACAGATGTCAATTAGGTCAAGCTGGTGGATAGTGTTGTTCAAGTCTTCCAAATCCTTGCTGATTTTCTGTCTAGTTGTTCTATCCATTATTGAGATTGGATATTGAAGTCTCCAATTATTATTATTGAATTGTCTATTTCTCCCTTCAATTCTGTCCATTTTCTTTGATGTATTTTGTGGATCTGTTGTTACATGTGTAGATATTTATAGTTATTATATCTTCCTGATAAATTGATCCCTTTAACATTATCAAATGTCCCTCTTTGTCTCTAGCAGCACTTTTTTTTTGGTCTTCAGTCTATTTTGTCTGATATCAATATAGTCACTCCAGTTCTCTTACAGTTACTGTATCTGTGGTGTATCTTTTTTCATCCTTTTACTTTTAATCTTTTTATGTCATCGAATCTAAGATGTCTTTTGTAGACATCTGATAGTTGGATCTTGCTTTTTTATCCAGTCTCCCAATTTCTGTCTTCTGATTGAGATGTTTAGATTTTCATAATTAATGTATTTATTTACATAATTTGATTTACATTTGCCATTTTGATATTTGTTTTCTATACCTTTCCTTTCTGTTTTGTTCCTCTTTTCCTCCTTTACTGCCACCTTTTGTGTTAAATAAATATTTTTACTGTGCATTTAATTCTTATGTAGAATTGTTTACCATATATTTTAAAGTTATTTTCTTAACAGTTACTATAGGGATTATAATACACATCTTAATTCACTACCATCTATTGTAGATTAATACTAACTTAATTTCAATAAAATATAGAAACTTTGCTCCAATATAACTCTATCCCACCCCCTCCTTTGTGCTGTAATATATATCTCAAATATATCCTCATATTAACACTTAATATGTTTATCATATAGTTATATCTATATTACATAATACTATATCAAGTGTTATCATATAGCTCACATGAATGTTATAACCCATCAATATAGTGTTATAATTATTGTGTCATACAAGTTCATATTTTTAAAAGAAGTTACGTGAACAAGAAAATATATATATATAGTCTTTTTTTCATTGGAGTATGACTGATTTACAATGTTGTGTTGGTTTCAGGTGTACAGCAAAGTAACTCAAATATATGTATATATCCTTGCATATTTTATTTGAAAGCTGGATTTTTAAATACTATATTGTAGGAACTCTGGATTCTGATTTCTCCCTCAAGAGAGGGAGAAATGTCTTTTGTGTTTGTGTGTTTAGTAATTTGCCTTGGTTAAATCTATGAAATCTGTCTCCTCTGAAGGGTGTAGCTGTTGGATATCTCTGCTCAGTTTATTTTCTCTTGTTTGTATTTTTGTCTGGCTTCCTAGGGGTCATCCCTATGTTTAAGTAGCCTGATGGTTAGCCAGTGTTGGGACAGAAATTGGCGTCTATCCTCTGGTAATGGTGTGTGGGCGGGGGAGCACATTTTAAGTTCAGGCTGTTTTCAATTCTATTTGGGCTTTTACTTTTACTTTCCACTGGGCTCTTTCACAGCTCCTCCATGCTCAGATCCTCAAGGTCAGCCAGGAGCATGTGGCTATCTTAGGCCCTCTGTTCTCAGCTGCAAATGTGCACAACCTCAGCCAGGAATACTCTTCTCCCAACCACAACTGCAACCTCAGATTAGTAGAACCATTGGCCGTCTCCTGCTCCAATTCAAGTGAGCCCTCTTTGACTGTGGCAGCAAAACTGCCGGTCCTCACAGCATTTCCCCATCCTGGCAAAATGTCCATGCTGACTGAGCTGGGAGGAGGACTGGAAAATGGAAGCATCCTCAAGCAAGGATGCCACAGATTCACACTGTCATTACTGAATTTCAGCAGTTGTTCAATCACATACACTTCTCTGATGAGTCTATGTCTTTCGTCGATTTTCAAGGTGCTAAAATGGTTGTTCTCATCAATATTTTCCAGCTTTGTAGTTCTTTTGGGGGGGAGGGGGTTGATGTGCCTGCCTCTTCCCTCTGCCACACCTGGAAGTCCCACCCTCGTCAATAAATATCTGATAAATAATAAGTGACTAAACCCTGTGTTATCTGTCTTCTACCTCTACCACTTCTGAGACTGTCCCAACCAAAATTATCCGTTGCCTCCCAGGCAGTAAAACAGGCTTTGAATAAGACAGACATCGGTTGAATTCCAGCTCTGCCACTTAGCAATCCTGTACTCAGCAAGTATGCTTATCTTCTCCAAGCCTTGTTTTTTGCTTCTGTGAAATGGCTAAACTAATGCCTGTGGCGTTACTGCGAGGAGGGTGGGTCTGAGGAGGCTGGGGTCTGAGTAAGCACCTGGGTGGACACCTCACGGTTTTTTTTTCAACACAGTGCTTGTCAGGAGGCCTGGGCTTCTGTTCAGACTGAGTATGGGATGCCTCTTGACCTCTTTTATTACCCTTACACTCAATAGAGACATAATTGGTGGGAATGCAAGGATAAGATCATGAAAATCCTTTGAGAGTGGATCTATTATACACAACTATAAGGTATCATTATGCCTTATGATGTTCTTTGGGAACTTTTAAATATCCCTCCTTCTGGGAAATTTTGATCATAGTAGATTTTATAAAAATAGGGAAGCTACTTAAATTACTGCCCTAACTTCCTTTTTCCCTGGACATTTTAACCTTTATGTTGATACCTTCTGAAAGACTAGGACTATAGATAAATCCTTCTTAATCTTATTTCTTCTTCTAAGAACTGAAGAGCATGGTCCCCCAAATCAGAAATAAAACACGAATTTGGTGGTTAAAGATGGAGAAGAAGCAACATGACCAAACAGAATGCCTGGAATTTGAAATGAAAACAGTGCGGCAAGACTGTCACCCTTTGGGGGCCTTACTGAAAATTCAGCTCTTTCTGCAGGAAATGCATGTTTAAAAACAGAATAAAAAACAATTGTTCTTTAACATTTTTTCTTTTTTTCCTCCCTTTAGTTAGCCAAAAACTCACTATTGTTACTTGCTTTCCCACGTGTCAGCCAGGCTGCCAGCTCTCTGAAGGCAGGGAGTACCTCTGTGTATCCTCCTTGATGCCAGGCACTGTTCCTAACTCTCACCTGCAATCAGCAACTGTGCTCATTTCACTGTCTTACTCAGAAGCCTTCAGTGACTCTCCACCGTCCCTACAGGAGGTCCTCAGATTTTTTTTTTATTGCATGTGCCTATCAGTAAATTAATGTTTGCACATCCTCACACACACACACGTAATTTATTTTAAGATTATTTATATAGTATTGCACTTCTATTTTATATCAATTATAAGCATCTACCAACATAGAGAGTTTAAGAGGATGACATTTAAAAAGTATAAATAGAACTTGTAACATTTCCTTTCTGTACCTCTTGTATACTCCACTCTGGAGACCGCTGTTCTATAGGATAAAATCCAGATTTTTTAAACCCATACTCTGCGTACCTTGAGGGTACATAGCATAGATAGTATTAAGGGGATCAATTTCCAGACTCTGAAATACCAAATGTGTCCTCTCCTGAAAGTGATCTGCCTAGCAATGGCTGACATTGAGCTGATTTCTCTTTTCCAGCCTCCCCTTTCCAACTGCTCTGACCCTTCACAACAGAAAGGCACTCCTCAGCCATCCTGAACTGTGCTTTGTCCCCAAAGGAAAGAGTCCTCTGTGAAATCAGGATTTTGACCATGAAAGACACACTTACGTACCTGCAGGGTCCAGATATTAACTTCTACCAAGTTCAATCTGTTTCATGTTTTTGAAAGAATGGTCACATTTCTCTCAAAAGCCCAATTTAGAACAGGCTGAACGTCAAGGGAGAGGTCATCTCTAGAAATAATTTCCCTTGCTTTTTGCCAAACACAAAATATTTGAACCCCAAGCTCAATTGCTGGGGGAATGGGTAGCCTTTTTATATTTGGCTCACCAGAAACAGTGCTCAGTGAATACTCTTGCGACATCTGTGAAGAAAGTCACAGGTAGTTCGTACATGTGGCTCTGTTCTGACAGTGCAGACACCCTCTAAACAAACAAGTTAATGAAACAAGAAGAACCACAGAAGAGAAAACTTCAGTTTCCAGGGTCTGCCTTGTGCCCTGGGAAAGAGGAGATCATGAGGGCTTAAGGAATCTGTATCTCACTGCTCCACCTCCGATCCCCTCTGTACTGTCCCAAGCCAGAGACCCTGAAAGTACCTTCACCGAGGGATGCTCAATTCCACTGCATGCCACCACTCACTCTGCTGATTTGTTATCAAGCTATTTACTTCTATGAAAGACTCTCCTCTACAAATACCTTAGTAGAATAGAGGTATGATAGATATGGCATCAGTCAGCAAATATTTCCTCTACTGGTAACAATTTGCTATCTAATAACTCTTTGCTCATTCAAATTAGAAAATAGGGACTTCCCTGGTGGTGCAGTGGTTAAGAATCCGCCTGCCAATGCAGGGGACACGGGTTCGATCCCTGGTCCAGGAAGATCCCACATGCCACGGAGCAACTAAGCCCTCGAGCTACAACTACTGAGCCCATGTGCCACAACTACTGAAGCCCGCTCACCTAGATCCTATGCTCCGCAACAAGAGAAGCCACCATGAGAAGCCCTCGCACCACAATGAAGAGTAGCCCCTACTCACCACAACTAGAGAAAACCCAAGCAGCAAAAGACCCAACACAGCCAATAAATTAAAAAAAATACATAAAAAAAAAATAAAAAATATACTGTCTCCTAGTTCTCTGATACAGTCCACCCATGCATCATCACAATGGATTTTTATTTTATTTCTCATCCTGTTTTCCTAGTTTCTTTTCTTCAAGCATCCATGTGAAGGGTTAACATTTTCCCTATGAAACTATTCACTATGGCAGTAGAATCGGGTTGGTCTCATCCATGAGGGCTTAGTTATCAAAGCACTAAAGGATGTCTTTATAAAACACTGACTGTATATGGAAGTCACGTGACATGGATCCCAAGAACTACATAACCACTTAGGTTCCAGTAGATTATATTGTTGGTAAAGCTACCTCATCTTTTTCAGGAAAACCATTATAAGCTCATCCCAGAAAACAAAAACTCATTTTTGTTAGACTGTTATCATCAAGCTCTGGAGGGTCAGAACTATGTTCGCTAACATTTTTCCATTACAAACATTTCCTATCAGTGATACCATATTTTTCCAGATGGGTGGGCCAACCGTAATTCTGCTCTAAATCTTGCTTTCTTCCAGCTCCCCAAGAGTTTTCTCATTACGGCCTTTAACAAAGTTTCCAGCAATGGTGAATTGAGGTTTGTTTTGAGGTATGTATATAAATGTGTTTGCAAATGGGTTTAGACCCTTGTGTGGAAAGAGTCTGAAGTCTCCTAAATAGAAAAATCATCAAGTAAATCAGAACTGACTTAAGAGTTTGGAAAATGGTAGCAGGGCTCAGTGACCTTATATCAAACCATGGCCAAAGGCCACATTTTAACACCTCCCCACTCCCAGATTAATTTTATTTCTGTCTCCCTCTTCATCTTGTAAAATTCCTTCCATTTAGCAAAATCAGCTCCATTCAGGAGAACAAATATATTGGGACTTCTGTGTCTGATACTTTCCTGTGTACACTGATGGAAAACACAGTTTTACTTTTAAGCTTTGCACCTGAGAACCGTGCGGGGGTAATGAAATGAGTTAAGCCTCCTCTTCTGAAGCCTCAAGTTTTCCTTAGAGAACACCAACATAACACATGCCAGTTCATTTAGGCAGGCGGGCTCCTCAAAACTGAGGTCATTTTCTTGTAGGGTCACTTTAGTCTCTTTCTGATAAACAGACTGCATGGGAATGCAACCTTGGCGGTAGAGTCTTCCCAGGGCAAAAGGCCGGACCTTCCATCCCCTGCAACCCGTTTTTTCTCCCTCCCCGGCGCGGTCCTGCAGCGTCGCGGCGTTTCCAGCAGATGGCGCCGCAGCTGAATTTTCGCGACCCGCTCGCTAAACCTGCAGAAGAGTCTAGAATAAACATGAAGGGGAATTTGTTTTTTTAAGCATTCCAGTTTTCAATATGTAGTGCCTTCTTGGTCGGGTTTGAGGCTCTTTTTATTTGACTAAGTTGAAATGCATCTGAGATTTTTTTTTTAAATCAGTGATTATGCAACCCCCAATAGATGCTTTTTTTAAAAAAACTATTTCCACTCTCTCAAAGGACTCAAGAAGCAAGTTTTCAAAGCGCATAAACGGTCACAAGAACACAGGGGTTCAGAAATGTTGGCAGGCTGCGCTGGGTGAGGAAAGGCTGCCTTAAAAGAGACCCACAAGGCGTGGCAGGGGAAAGCCTCGCGGGGCCGCAGCGGAAGTGACCTTAGAAGCGGGCTGGGCGGCGGCCTTGGGCGCCCGGAAAACAGCGCCGCCTGCTGGTCGAAAGGGAGAAAGCGCAGCTCTCGCCGGAGGCTGCGGCGTGGCTCCCCGGACGCTTAGTCCCCACAGACGTTTCAGACACGTTTGCACTCAAGATGCTGCACGTTAAGCCCCCTCCCCAACAAAACTGAAAGTAATGGGCACAACCAGAGCCGTCTTTCTGTGGAGAAGAGAAACCTTAGAGGCCCGTGGTGGTTTGGGGATACAATGTTTCAAAGGGCTTGACTGTTGTTAATACTTTCCTAAAGCTAAAAAGGGTGGATTTGAGTTTTATGGTATAATTGTTATTTAAAGCAATCAGGAAGGAGAGTGAAAAACAGAACCTGATAAGGGCTCCCTTTCAGTTACCCCATCCCGCTTTAAGTTATTTACAAAACAGTAAAAGAGGTTATCAGAAGCAAGTTGGAAGAAAACGGGGGGGGGGGGGGGGGAGGGGGAAGCAGAGGGTTGAAGTTCAAGGTGGTTGTGCTTGTCATTGCTTATTACGGCCCCTCATTTTTATTCCAGGGTTGTTGCAGTTCCATTTCCAGAGCCCCTCCTCCTCCTCTCCCCACTTCCTTTTTCTCTCCATTCATTTGACAGGAGCCTCCGCAATCATCTGCCTAGAATACGTCATCGTCATCCACTGGGAGAAAATTGTGGTACCACCTTTCTCCCCCTATGGCTGAAGCCCACAGAAAGAAGATGACGGTTGCTCCCCTGCTCTTGAGCCAGCACGATTGCCGGGAACTGTAACCTGGAAGATGCTGCCAAAGCGCAGCTTCCCCCTTTTTATGCTGCACAGAGCTTTACGTTGCCCTTTGTTAAGCTGATGCTTTCTCCTACAGAGACCTGTCCTTCACTTTGCCCAAATGATGCGCTAATAGCCTTCTCGTCCAATCACTCTCAGAGATTCAGTGCATTAAGTGTAAGAATTGTCCATCTCTGTTTTTCTTCTTGTAAGGGAGTGAAGGCCCATATGTGGAGAGTTTCATTTGGAGTCGTCATGTTCCTTTCTCTGACATGAAAATTCCCGTCTCCCATCAAGGCCTAGCTATAGGCATTAATTATAGGCTCTGGTTCAAAGCAGGCCCTCTCTCTTGAGCAGTAGCATCAGAAATTAGGAACCCAACTGGAAGAGAAGCTTTTTGAGGGTCCTGGAGAAGGAAAGGTAGGCCCCCAAGTCCTGTTCATGACTACTGTGGCCTTCACAATCTGAATCCAACCAGATGAATACTGAGAGCTCAGTGTTTGTAAGACAAAGAAGAGTAATGGATATATAGTAACTTGACCAAGTCAGGGACAGGATCCAAGACATGCCTGACATTTGTTTATCTGCAGAGAAACAGAAGTGAAGGAGGGGAATGTCTCCTTAAGTGTTACTGTGTTATAAAAGTGTCCTTCGGGGAGAGGACACATGAATAGGTCAGCTGATAACATTAATACTGTGAAGGCAGGCATACATCTCCCCACATCCTCAGGATGGCTGAACCAAGTATTATTAAACTAATCCGCAGGGACACAGCTCTGAGCCTCTCCTGCTGCGGTCCTCCGAGGGAGTCGGCTCAGACAAAGCAAAGTAGCTTTTCTGAGGGGGAGGGGTGCCTGCTTTCTCTTTGTTCTTCCTTAGAAAATGGGCTCTCTCTCAAGTCTCATACACCAGCTGCTTTCACCTCTCAGAGGAGGGCAAAAGAAGTTAATTCCCAGTAAAGATTTGGACAGCATATTTTTGGAGCCCTGAACTCTAACTGTGAAATGCAGGGTCAAACTCTTTTTAGAATTCTAACATGCAGTAAGTTTTATTCTGGGTTTCTAGTAAAAAAATTCAGAAAGGTGCCTCTCTTTATCAAATACAAATAAAAAGATCACCTTCAGAAAGGGGTGGTAGAGACAGAGTGTTTTGAATCCTTCTTAATCTAATAATGGATGTCCTGCACCTTACTCTTAAGAATCTCTTCCTCTCAGAGGTATATGATTTACTGAGCAAATTCTTTTGTCTGCTAAGAAATCGCTTCAGCAGTAAAAGGGCTCTCTGAGAAATCACACTTTTTTTTACACTATGAGTGATTTTTTCTCATAAGAATGATTTAATATAGCTCCTTTAAAGGTAAAAACATTCAAAATTGCCTATCCCTGACTTGTGTGGAATCAGGACAAAGGATATTTGTTCTTCTATCAGGAATATGCCTGCCACTCCCCAAGCACTCAGAGCATCTGCTCCCTGGACTGATTCTTAAACCAAAAGCTACACATGGCTTCTGTGCTTGACAGCTGAGGTAGCCTTTTATATCCAGTTGGAATTTCAGTTTGGGCTGGCTGGAGTGGGTTTGCACGCACAACAGAAAATGGGCTCTGTTGGTCAGAGACAGCTTACTGGGCTGAGAATTAGGCTGATATTTTGGAAATACTATAGGTTCATTGCCTGGGAATTTACCTCCCAAAATAAAGTAACTTCTGTCCCTTCAAGTGGCATATTCAGGCTCTTTAAGACAATTCTGACTCTTTGCGGATTTTAGCTGACAACTAAATATCAGCTGTTTTCTCCAGAGTAACAGAATATCTGCACATATGTACGCAACCAAGCCTTGGGCCCTGTGGAGAGCAGCTCTTCTCTACCAACTCCTGTGGACCTCATTCTTTCCAGCACTTTAAAGAGGAAGTGAGAGCAACCCCCAGCCAGGAAACCAACCCAGCATAAGTGTATGATCTGATGGGGACTTCCCTGGTGGTCCACCTTCCAATGCAGGGGACTTGGGTTCAATCCCTGGGCGGGGAACTAAGATCCCACATGCTGCGCGGAAGCCCATGTGCCACAACTACTGAGCCTGTGTGCCACAACTGCTGAGCCCACTTGCTCTAGAGCCTGCACACCACAACGAGAGAGAAGCTGGTGCTCCGCAATGAAGAGCCCACATGCCACAACTAAGACCTAATGCAGCCAAATAAGTAAATAAAAATAAATAAATATTTTTTAAAAAAAGTGTATGATTTGATGGCTCAAGTCCTACAGGTGAGCTTCTAAAATGATTCTGAAGCTAGACAAGAAACAAATAAGCAGGTGTTAAAGGATTATATATATCTTTGTAATTAACAGAAAATTTTGATAAAATAGCACTGGGCATGTATAGTCGTAATACTACCCTGTGTTTATGTTATTATCTGTTACCCAGAGAGTATATTACAGAATGCCTTTCATCTGACAGGTTCAGAGTTCTTTCTAGTGTTAACCTCATACACTAAGGCACTTCATCCTTTATGTTTCACACAGTACCCTGCAGGGTATTAGACGTGCAGTAGGTGCTCAGGGAATACTTGCTTAAAAAAAAAATTAAAAAAAATATAAAAGGAATGATGGCTGTGCTTTAATCCTGAGATTAGACCTGCCTTTATTGTCACATCTGAAGAAAATGGATAGTGATACTTTGTAGACAGAAAACGGAGGTGGGGATGTTGCAACTTCCCTGATACTGCTGACAGCAGCTGACTTCCCTACAGACCAGAAACTGTATAAATACTTTACACACATTATCTCATCTAAACCTCGCCCCGACCCCACAGGCTAAGTTTACTATTGTTACTGCCCTTACTTTACATACGACCAGATACTACCCAAGCCACACAACTAAGAAATAGCCACATCAGGTCTTGAATCCAGAGATCAGTCTGCAAAGAGCAAGCTTTTAGGCACATCCCTGCTCCCGAACATCTAATAACAACATTTCAGAGTTCCGTTTCCTAACTGCCCTTCTTTGAGGGACTGCCTTACAACATAACATGTGAAGTGGGAAGGGAAGAGGGAAGAAGGTGAGCACACACAGTTCACCGCGTACGCGTGTTAGTCTGCATGGTTTTAATGTTCTTTCCTGTCTGTTATCTCATTTAATCCTCACAGCACACTGTCAAGTATGTGACTATTATCTCTTATATGTAAGGAATATATCTCTGGAGGACGGGTGGGTTTTAAAAAAAAGTAAATGCTAAAATTCAGAAGCTGAGAGGCAACAGATCTTCTGATAACATTGTGCCTGCCCTGGGCCTCTCGTCTCAGCTCAGAGTTGGCAGGAGTGCTTCCTGCATTCCTTCTTTTCTTACTTATTAACACTGCAACGAGCCATAAAGCTTATGCTTGTCTCCACCTGCCCTGTAAATACAAATATGATTACATGTTGACTTGCCATGCCACTAAGCCATTTCAAAAGCAGAGGCAAAGTAGAGAGGAAACAGTGAAAGTGGCAGTACATGGATGCTATGTGATGTAACAATTAAAAAGAATGAATTAGATTTAAACGTACGGCTATGAAAAGATCTCCACAAGGCATAGTAAGTTAAAGAAAGAAAGAAAAGCAAGTTGTAGAACAAAAAGTACAACAATGGTACCATTTATGTTTTAGAAAGATACAAAACAATATAATACAAACACACACATCTATGCAAACACACATATAAACAGTTGGATACACCCCAAATTGATAATTGGTTTCTCTGGGACAGGATTGGGTCCAGGGTGAGGTGCATAGCATTGGAAGACTTTATCTTTCTACAAGATAATTTATCCAAATAAAGTGTATGTAAGAGGAAAAAAAAAATGGACAGAAAAGAAACAAATGATGCTATTAGAAAATAAAAGGCTAGCAACATGCAGTAAAATAAGTGGTACAAATACACAAACTAAAATCCACTGCCTCATTCATGTCCACAAGAGACCAGCAGATTAGAAGAGAGTCCTCATGTGGCATTATTATTATCAAGTGGATGATTTTTAAAATGTAATGTCTCCTGACTCTAGCAGAAATACAGTGTTGAGAAGTACATTAGGCTTCGAGCCAGATGACCTGGCTTCAAGGCCTGACTCTGCATTTTTCTGTAACCTTGGGCTGATTTCTCAGGGCCCTGGGTTCCCTAACTATCAAGATAATAGTAAAATACTTCAGAGGGTGCTTTGAGGATTAAATGCAATAATGCTCAGGAAAGAACAGCAAAATCATGCAGACTGAGACTTATAAATTGTGTTTGTGTTTCCTCTCTTCCCATTCTCTCTCCTCCACTTCAGAGAATTATTTTTTTATGCACCTTTAAGATGTCTGAATGTCCCACAGCAAGGCAGAGTTAAATTAGCAAACCCTTAGTCTTCAGTATAATATCTACTGATAATAGACAGGCCTCCATTATTTGAAGCTTTAGATTATGCACGTGCATAGTTTTTAAACTTCAATACCTGTATTCGTGTATTTATTTTAAGGAATATACCTATTTGATTCCATTTTTAAAATATACTCTTTTCTTGTAAAACCTACTTCTGACGCAAGAACTAAAATATCCAAATCAGAGAGGCCATTTAAAGTATAAGCCAAAAATGCATTAAATTTTTTTTGTATCTTAAAATGTGTTTATTTGTGGTCCTACTAAAATTTTAGGCTGCTCTGAAATTTCAGAACCCAATTGTAAACCTTACAATAAACAGGTTTGCAAAAATGATAAGAGAAATACTATCACCAATATAACTAAACACAAAAGAGAAACATGAACAAATTAATAAATATCAGTTGCCTACACACAGCACCATGTCCACACCGCATGCTATAACTATTTTCAATTGCAGTCTCACCTTTGAAACAGAGCCAAGTTCTCATCTGCTTTTGCTGGATGTGCCTGTGTTAAAAGGCGCAGGGACCTGAAGATTTCTGGTGCAGTAAATAAGAATCCAGTTTAAGTTGTTTTGCAGTTTGAGTTCAGAAAGGATTCATTTAAAGGAACCAATTCCAAGCACACAAAGCACACATCCCTCCCAAGCTCCTCCACACCATTAAACTGGGCTGTCATTTTAGAGCTGGGTGCCCATTGTTCACTTTCTTCTACTCTAATTAGACTTGACAGATTGCTCTTTCTAGCTAGATGGGTTATTGCCAAGAACAGAGAGAAGAGATGAGGCTGACCTTGTCTTTATGCCCTTGGGATCAGTGTCCCACCCCCCATCCTAGTCCGCAGACACAGAAAGGCATCCCCAGCAGCTCAAATCTGTTCCCCTTCTCCTCCAGCCTCCTTCTTACTTATCCCCTGGCAGTCTCAGCACCACTGACTTTCCTTACTTTCAATACCGTGAGATTCAAACCCCTGTAGGCTGTGTAAGTGGAATAAGTGTATGCTAATATTTTTCATATTAATATTCTGACCCATGCTTTTTTTTTTCTGCAGGCCTGGGGGGAAAACAGACCAGGTTTTCTAAAGGGAAAGATACAGCAATTCCACCCAGGAACAGGAAGTATCGATTGCTTCATAAAACAGAGCTCAGGAAGGATTCAGGCCCTGGCGCTGCCTCCATGTTTCTGAAGTAAATCCCTCATCCCGCTGCCCTTAGTTTCCATATCTGTAAAAAGTCATCAATAATTCTTGAACCTTTATCATATCAAAAACATGTTATACTGGTATTATATGAGAATTAGACAATAAAATTATAGAGCTGGAAACGATCTTAGAGAGCATCTAATCCAATATCTTTGTTTGGAAGACTGAAAAACACAGGCCAAAAGAAGGAGGTGACATGCACAGTGTTATGAAATTAGTTCACAGACTTTAAACACATGGTGCTGAACAACAGCTTGCTAATCAGCTTTGTTTAGCCTTCTCCTAGTTTATCCTATGCTTGATAATAAACCTTATTGGCCAGGAAAGCAACTTTCTTTCTCCAAGGAAGGAATTCCCCTCACCCAAGGACTATGTTTTCAGAAATGCTTCCCTTTACTAAGAATTCAATGGTCTTGTAATAGAACCTGAGTCACCCAATGCCACATGGCTCTCAGAGGGGCACAGGATGAAATTCAACAGGCTGGAGGTCTGGGGTCCTGCTCTCCAATAAGAGTGGGCCTGTCTTTGACCTAAGCCTGGCTGTGCCCACGCCTCAAGAGCTGTGAGCAGTAGAGATTGTTAGGAATTTCTTCTTGGAACAAATCTAGTGTTTCCCAGGTTGGAATGTAAACCCATTCATTTATCATTCATTCACTTACTCACAAGCCCTTAATAAAACCCATTTTTTGCTAAGCTCCTGAGAGCTGATAAGACTACTACAATGAGTAGGATCAGCCCAAGGAGCCTTGGAAGGAACCAGCAGTGTAAACACTTATGTGCAGGAGAGCACTGTGGGGACCAGGATGGAAGGAGGAGATGGTCAATTTGCCTTGGTTGCGGTTTAAGGAATCAGAAAAATGTCACAGAGGAGGTGATACTTGAGCTGAGCTTTGGGAAATGGAGGTTATTTTCCAGGTGGAAGTGAAGCATTCAGATAGAGAGTGAGCCTGGTGTTTGGTGGGGGGGGAAAGAAATTTTTGGTCTGCATAATATGAGGAAGCATCATACTAGGTTGGAAATTTAGGTAGAGATCAGTGAAAACATTATATGACAAAGGAAGAAGTTTAGATTTTATTGTGGCAAGTCATGGGAACCTTGAAAAGTTTCAAGCAGGGAAGTAATGCGATCCAAACCACACTTTTGAAAGATGGCTCTGATGGCAGTGTAGAAGATAGAACGGGGAAGTGCTAGAAAGAAGCAAGACCCAAGGCAAAGAGACAATACAAAAATTTAGGTGAGACAAGACAGCTGATTCAGTGTCTTCAAAATGTCAGTGGAGGGAATTCCCTGGCGATTCAGTGGTTAGAACCCTGCACTTCCACTTCAAGGGGCCCAGGTTCAATCCCTGGTCAAGGAACTAAGATCCTGCAAGCCCCACAGTGCAACAACAAAAATTAATTAATTAATTAAACATTCAACGGGAAGGATCAACGAGAGGGAACTCTTTTACTTTCCAAGAGGCTTCAAGCACATGTAACGTATGGACCTTGTTTGGATCCTGATTCAAACAGGCCAGCTATAAAGAGAAAATTTGGAAGAAAAACAGAGTATTAGATAATATTAAGGCATTCTTGTTAATTTTGTTAGGTGTGAAAATGCTACTATGGTAACATAATAAAACAGCATACTGAAATGTTTATGGGTGAGATGTCATGATGTCTGGATTTGCTCTGAAACACTGTAGAAATAGTAGATGAAGTAGCTATAGCAAAAAGTTAATAATTATTCAATCTAGATGATGGCTACATAGGAGTTTGTTATACTCTATGTATATTTGAAAAGCTTCAAAATAAAAAGCTAAGGGGACTTCCCTGGTGGCACAGTGGTTCAGAACCCGCCTGCTAGTGCAGGGGACACTGATTTGATACCTGGTCTGGGAAGATCCCACATGACAAGGAGCAACTAAGCTTGTGCACCACAGCTACTGAGCCTGTGCTCTAGGGCTGGAGAGCCACACAACTACTGAGCCCACGTGCCGCAACTACTGAAGCCCACACGCCTAGAGCCTGTGCTCCCTAACAAGAGAAGCCACTGCAATGAGAAGCCTGTGCACCACAACAAAGAGTAGCCCCCGCTTGTGGAAAACAGAGAAAGCCCGTGTGCAGCAACGAAGACCCAACGCAGCCAAAAAAAAAATTAAAAAAAAAAAAAAGCTAATATTTTAGGCAAAGGATAATGAGATCCTAAATTAAAGAAGTTATACTGAAAACAGAGAGTAGAAGAGAGCTATAATAGATAGTAAAAAGGCAGAACTAACAATACTCAGACTGATTATAAGTGGTTAGTGAAACTGAAGAGTTGAAGTGACTTCCAGGCTTTTGCTTGGGTGCCTGGGGAGATGGGAAAGAGCTTACTCTTTCAGGCATGTAGAACTGGGCTTTCAGTGAAACATTGACTTTTAGGGCTGAATAGTAGGCAACTGGACACGTAGATTTGTAAAGCTCAGGAAAGAGCCTAGGGCTGGTGGTGTGGATTTGTGAGATGTCAGCTCACCAGCACTTGGGTGGTGATTCAAACCATTAGAGGAGCATGGCAGGTGAGAAGGCGAAGATGGCTGAGGAAGAAGCCCAAGGCACACTTACATTTAAGAAGTGGGGATAGGAAGAACTTGCAAAAGAGATTGAGAAGAATGGCTAGAGGGGTATGAGGAGAAACAGGAAAAAATAATTTCTGGAGAATCTGTCAAGAAACAATGGGTCAATAGAATTAAATGCCCCAACTTAAAATATGAAACCCATTGGATTTAGCATCTAAATGACAATTGCCAAAGAACTTTCAGTAGAGTATAAAGTGAAGAGGGGAGAATAAGTGAAGCCTGGAAGATGAGGGAGGGCTGGATGGTCCTCACAGGAGGAGTGAGGTGGCTAGAAATGGTTTGCAAATGGGCAAGCTCTGGACCAATGGGATGATCAATCACCTCTGCTCAAGGGTGCTCAGTAGAAGTGAATTCCTGAGAGAAAAACAAAACAAAACAAGTTTTAGTTAAGGCAAGGAGGAGAAGGGTATATTCTATAGAGATTAAGAATATAGGGTTGCAATCCAAAAATGGACAGAAGACCTAAATAGATGTTTCTCCAAAGAAGACACACAGATGGCTAACAAGTACATGAAAAGATGCTCAACATCACTAGTCATTAGAGAAATGCAAGTCAAAGCCACAATGAGGTATTACCTCATACCAGTCAGAATGGCCATCAAAATCTAGAAACAATAAGTGCTGCAGAGGGTGCGGAGAAAAGGGAACCCTCCTGCACTGTTGGTGGGAATGTAAATTGGTACAGCCACTATAGAAAACAGTATGGAGGTTCCTTTAAAAACTAAAAATAGAACTACCATATGACCCAGCAATCCCACTGCTGGGCATATACCCTGAGAAAACCATAATCCAAAAAAGATACACGTACTACAATGTTCACTGCAGCACTATTTACAATAGCCAGGACATGGAAGCAACCTAAATGCCCATCAACAGATGAATGGATAAAGAAGACGTGGCACATATCTACAATGGAATATTACTCAGCCATAAAAAGGAATGAAATTGAGTTATTTGTAGTGAGGTGGATGGATCTAGAGTCTGTCATACAGAGTGAAGTAAGTCAGAAAGAGAAAAACAAATGCCGTATGCTAACACATATATATGGAATCTTAAAAAATGGTACTGATGTAGAGAAGGGACTTGAGGAAATGGGGGGGTGGGGCGAAGGGGGAAGCTGAAACAAAGTGAGCAAGTAGCATTGACATATATACCCTACCAAATGTAAACTAGATACTTAGTGGGAGGCTGCTGCATAACTCAGGGAGATCAACTTGATGATGGGTGATGACTTAGAGGGCTGGGATAGGGAGAGTGAGAGGGAGGCTTGGGAGGGAGGGGATAAGGGGATATATGTATAAATACAGTTGATTCACTTTGTTGTACACAGAAACTAGCACAACAGTGTAAAGCAATTATATTCCAATAAAGAGCTTAAAAAAAAAAAAGAATATAGGGTTGGTGCAATGAAGCAAACATTCCAGAGGGCATTGTGGAGATTCCAGTGGGCATTTACAAAGTCAGGAGTGTCTGAGAGTCAGCAGGGCAGAAGGGGACTCTTGACCTCTAGCTGGCATATTTTAGCAACCTCTTCAATAGTCTTCAAAAGACAATTTTCTCCATTCTCTGCCATCTTGCTGGTATCAAATCTGGAAAACGTTTATAAAGTACAGCCTTGATCATGTCAAACCCTGGCCCTAAAACTTTCATTAGCTCTTAATACCTACTGAATTAGGTACAATACAGATAGTGAAAACCTTTCCAAAATCTGATTCCAACCTGCTTTTATCAGCCTGATCTTTTTGGGTTTGTTTGCTTGTTTTTGTTATGTTTTGTTTTATTTTGTTTTCTTTTTCATGAACTTTTCTTCCAGGATGCCAGGCTATTCACTATTCTCTGAACATATTAATTACATGAAATATTATAAGAAAAGGGCTGAGAAGTGTCTAGCATATAGTAACATTCAACAGATATTAGTTTTTGGATACTGAACTATTTATAATTCCCCTCCAACCACTTCACGCAGTTCTCTTTACCCTCAAGTCTCTTTCTCCCTTTCTTCATGTCATACAGCAAGATTCAGCTCAGGTGTTATCTATTGTAGGAAGCCTTCCCTGGGTTCTCAGGCTGGGTTGTGGGTGCCCTTGTCTGGGCTTCTGCACCACCCCCACCTCTCCTGACACTCAGCCTATTAAATCTGTTTGTGTCTGTTTCTTCATTAGAGTATAAATTTCCTGAAGGCCATGGCTGAATTTTTTTTAACATATTTAGAGCATCAGTACATAGTACAGTACATGGCACTATACATGCTTAAAAAAAAAAGATATATTGAACAAAACTTGGCTTCCGCTCTTCTCGAACTGCAATCTTATATGATGTGTGATATGGTTTTTTACATGATATCCTCACTCTACTCCTGAATGAAAGTAGACATTGTTTTTGTCACCAGAGTGTCCCTTCCTGTCCTTCTGGCAACAGGTCCTGATGTTCTTCGTGAATTCTCTATTCTTGGTCTTTGTCATCTGGATGGGGCTACCCCCAACACCTTGCCCCAGGGTGGAGGACAAGACACTGGCCTCAATCAGCCAGTTACTATCCCATTTCCTGTGGCCTCACTGGTTTAGGTGAGCCATGTGCTCCAAGCCTTTCCATCATAGTAAATCTCAGGACTGTCTTCAGTTACTGGAAGAGGGATTCTTTTCTCTCTCTCTCTCTTCTGCACGTGGTCAGTAGGGCACAGGGCTATTTTCATACCACAAGAGACAAACATGTTTGAAAATGAAGGCAATAGTTGGAGAGACCACAACCAAGGCAGAGAGAGAGAGAGAAACAGAGTCCTGGTGATGGAAATAGGACTGAATTCAGCCGTGTTTGGAAAGAAAACTATTGCTTGTCAGTTTGTGTTGGATTTTCTGCCATTTGCAACAAAACCATCTTTTTTTTTTTTTTAAATAAATTTATTTATTTATTTATTGGCTGTGGTGGTCTTCATTGCTGCAGGCTTTCTCTAGTTGCTGCAAGCAGGGGCTACTCTTCATTGTGGTATGTGGGTTCCTCGTTGCTGTGGCTTCTCTTGTTGCGGAGCACAGGCTCTAGGCCCATGGGCTTCAGTAGTTGTGGCACACGGGCTCAATAGTTGTGGCGCACAGGCTTAGTTGCTCTGTGGCACGTGGGATCTTCCTGGAACAGGGATCGAACCCGTGTCCCCTGCATTGGCAGGTGGATTCTTAACCACTGCGCCACCTAGGAAGCCCCAAAACCATCTTAACTAATATAATATTTATGGGTATCTAGTACATTGCTTGACACATGAGACTATTCAACAAATGTCCGTTTAATAGACACATAAGTTGCTGTGAGGAACAGCAATTATTTACCTTTACAGGACAATTTGGCAATACATAGCCTTAAAAAAGATCATCCTTATGGAGATGGGTGATGGTGACTCTGCACAACAATGTGAATATACTTAATGCCACAGAACTGTACCCTTAAAGATGGTTAAAATGGTAAACTTTGTATGTTTTACCACACTAAAAAAATGAATAAGAGAAAGGAAATGATCATCATTAGACCTGAAATAAAGGTTTATAGCCCAGTTAATACATGAAAACATAGGGATAGGAAAGCCTGCTGCACTGCATCAATAATACTAGTCATCATTCTCTACTTTTAGAAATATATCATAGGGAAATAATTAGGTAAGTGTACAAAGTATGCTTATCTGAACATTATAATATCAATAGGGACTGGCTAATAAAAATATGACATATTCAAATAAAGGAACATTATATAGTCATTAAAATAAGGTAGATTTATGTGCCACTTCTTATGAATGTATATGTCAGAGTGCTATTGGAATTATACTAATATCAAATGGTTTCACAAAAATAAGGCAATACTTTTATGAGATTTATGAATTAGAACCAAATGGTCAGAAGGAAGAACATCATTCAGTGGCTGGTAGGAGGTATAAAGAGCTCACTCAGAAAGAATTTACCATATTTCACTGAATTTCAGATACTACTGGTTGTGAGATGCTTCCTGATTTCAGCAATATTAAAATGTGAAAAACTATATAGCAGAAAATTGTGCATAGAGATAAATGGGATGAAGGGAAATAGGACATGAAAATCGTCACATAAACTCAAAAGGAAAGGTGTTATAAGGTTTATAGAATAAAATTATTTTATACCTAGTGAAAGGTAGCTTTGAGGAGGGAAATAAGATGGCCACAAAAATATGCACTGAAGGTTGATTTTGTAACTGAACTAAATTAGGAAGCAAGTAACTCTCCCTGCTAATTTGAGTGCTGCATATTAGATAATAGTGAGAGTGACTTCATTAACATTTGTGAGGTTTCTTTCTTTCTTTTTTCTGAAGTGGAGGCCAGGCTTGTAATTTTAGCTTCCCCTTCTGCTTTAAGAAGGGGTTTGGCAGCTGAAGAGAAATGAAAAGGAATGGGAGCAACGAGTTGCTAACACTCAAGGGGAAGGTCAAGTGTCTACGTTTTTCATGTAAACAGAATATAGGGAACTCAAGACTTCCTCTAAAGAGTGTTCAGTATCTCTTCCCATCGCGTTTAAAGTAGCCTCACAAGTTAGGAATTTGACCAGCTGTCTATGGGGAAATGGGCTTTTAAAATGTCGAGCATTCTCTCTCTCTCCCTCCCTCCCCCCCTCTCTCTCTCTATCCTCCCCCCTCCAACACACACACATGCACACACAACACACACACACTCTCACAGATTTCAGTGTTTAGCAATCCACCATATGTATGCTATTTACTCACCTAGTTTTTTCCTTATTTTCTGTTATTTCTGTCCTTGGTGAAGTAGGAAGCATTCAGGAAGGCAAATTGCTCTCAGTTTTTACTATGAGGCACAACGAGTTAAGTCAGCGCCCAGGACCACTGCCACCAGCAACTGCTGCACCCAGACCATCATCATAAGGACCTCCCACTTGATGTAATTACTGACCACAGACAGGGGGACTTGACGGAAAGCCATAGGCATGGGTCTAGGCAAAATGCATTGGTAAATAAATTTACCTCCTAGGATGTCAGGTCTAGAAGGAAACCTAAAGAACATGTAAGCCCTGAAATTCTTAACTTTTGTCAAGCAACAAACTTACCTCAGGAGCTTCTGAAACATCTTGGGGTGAGGTCCCAGGGTTGTATATTTTTCAAAAAGCTTCACATGCAGTTCTGCTGTACATTAAAAGCTAAGAATCACTGTCCTAATTCCATTCGTCTTATTTTATAGATGGTGACCTGGGGCCCAAAGAGGTGCTGCCTTGCCCAAGATCACACACCTGGTTAAAGGCAGAAATAAGACTAGAACTCAAACTTCCTGATTCCTGGCATAGAGTCTTTATTCTTACACTACCATCCTGCCCCACTGACTGTTTTCTGAATGTTTACTATCATTTCTTCCTAATACAATTGAAAATGTATAACCATTGGTTATTTAATGACAAATCATGGAGTTGCAAATTTTAGCATTTATGAAAGAAGCCAGTCACAAAAGACCACGTATCATGTGATTCCATACCTATGAAATGTCCAGAATAGGCTACTCCATAGTGACAGAAGTAGATTGGTAAACTACCAGGAGCTGGGGGAAGGGGTGGAAATGGATATGGGCTTCTTTTGGGGGGTGGTGAAAATGTTCTAAATTTAACTGTGGTAATGGTTGCACAACTCTGCCAATATTTAAACACTGTTGAATTGTACACTTTCAAAATATGAATTAAATTGTATGGTATATGAATTATATCCCAATAAGATTGTTAAAAAATCTAGGACTAACTTCTCACTGGATTCTGAAAGATAATTTAAAATTCTTACTTACTTCATTCTTCAACATTTCTCTAAAATAATAGTTTCCAAATGGGTTTTATCCTTAAATGTAGTTTATCCCTACTTAGGTGCATTTCCCAGTGCCCTATGCCCCCCAAACAGATTAATCTTCCCAGAACTTAGTCTGGCATTTAGGATCTTTGTCCTTCATGCCACCAGACTTTGTGTCTTTCCCAAGATTGTTCCCTCCACTGAGAAGGCCAAATTGTGTGTTCAAGTCCTGGCTCATACATCATCCCTTCAAGGCCCTTTTGTCTCCAGCACGCTGGAGGTGATCTGCCTTCCGGGTATAAGAGGTGACATTTTGACCAAATGTTTTGATATCACCTAATGAGGTCATCAGCCTTCCAGCCTGAAATTGAAATCTTCAGGCCCTTACCAGTGACCCCTTTCACTAAGTTAACACCACCTTTAACTTTTCTAATTGTGGACTTCCCTGGTGGCACAGCAGTTAAGAATCCACCTACCAATGCAAGGAACACAGGGTTCGAGCCCCGGTCTGGGATGATCCCACATGCTGCGGAGCAACAAAGCCCATGCACCACAACTACTGAGCCTGTGCTCTAGAGCCCGTGAGCCGCAACTACTGAGCCCTAGTGCCACAACCACTTAAGTCCACATGCCTAGGGCCCGTGCTCCACAACAAGAGAAGCCACCACACTGAGAAGCCCGCACAACACAAGAGTATAGCCCCCAGTCTCTGCAACTAGAGGAAGCCCAAGCCCAGCAACAAAAACCCAAAGCAGCCAACAAATAAATAAATTTATTTACTGAAAAATTTTTTTCTGATTGCATCACCCCCGGTCTAGCATCAAACTCTGTATGCTACTTTGTTTTTTGCTTTCCTCTGCCCGTTATGCTATCGTCCCCTCTCCCCGCTCCATCTTGTTCCCATCTCCTCAATCCCATCCCTTCATACATGGCTAACTCTTGCTAAATATTCAGAACTCTGGAAAAACGTCATCTCTTCCAGGAAGGCTTCTCTGACACCTCCCTTCACCTTTAAGATGGTAGCCAAACTAAACTAATGGCAAGGAAGTATAGAGAAATGGACAAATTTGAAAAGAATTAAGGAGACAGAATTGGTAGAACTTGCTAATATGAAATAAGGGTAAAAATAAGTCATAAAGATAATACAGAATAAACAGTGAACTTGAGAATAAGAATTAGGAATGATGTAGAGTAATTTCATATATGTTTCTCCAAGCTTTATGCCAATTTTCAATTGGTAGATTTTAATAGATGCATCTTCTATACCCTGCCAAACATATCTTCCTTAAACATCACTTTTCTAATATTGCTTTATTGATCCAGGGCCTTTAACCTCTCTCTCCTGGCTGCTGCACCAAGCCTAAACTCTGTTTTGCTTTAAAGGACTTCACAGCCCGTCCAACCCTTCCCATCAGCTCTACCCAGCTGTGTCCAGGCTGGCTGCTTCCTCCTCCTGAACAGGTCTTGCTCATTCCTGCTTCTAGCAGTTTTGCCACCTCCTCGCCTGGGGCAGTTTTTCCCCTATGCACATCTCAGGGGCAATTCAAGGCTCAGCTTGAACAAACCCTGCCTGCCTGGAGCATGCCTCCCTGTGCCCCCTGAACTCCTGAAGCATTCATAGCTGATAGCATCCAATTTAGCATTTAATTATATATGCGCATATACCATAATTTACTGTTGTTTTAATGTGTCTTAGTCATGTTTCTCCCAACTAGACTATACATTTACTGAGGGTAGGAACCATGATTTATAATTCCTTAAGATCAGACGTTCTGGAATCAAACTATGTTCAAATCCTGGCTCGTCTACTTGCCAGCTGTATGACATTGGGCAAATGGCTAACTTCTCTGTGCCTTAGTTCCTAATATTTAAGATGGACATACTAAAAATACCTATTTCACAGGAGTGGCTACAAAGCTAAATGAGGCAGCTCACGCACACTGCGCAGCAGATGCCTGGCACGTTGTAAGAACTCAGTAAACATTAGCTACTACTACTACCCTTTGCACTGCTCAGCATACCACTGAACACTGAGCAGATCCCTAAACATTAATTTTTGCTGATTTATTAGGTTGCATATAAATTTCTTTTAGGGGGCCTGAAAGAATCAGAAACTCTTGTGTTGAGCCAAAAAAGGTGTATTTGTACAGACACTAATTACTGTTAAACATTTATCTGGACAATTTTACTTCCCCGGTTTTGAGGAGCATCTCACCATTGTCCTCATATATGCCCTCACCTGGGCCCTGGAGACCAGGTGAGGAAAGCAAGAGGATTATCTCCCTCACTTCATAAGGAAATAGGGAATGAGCGTTAGATGACAAGATAAAACTCAGATGCCTGGAGTATTCTGGGTGCCAAGTACCAGCCATCTGCTAAGAAAAAACTACACAAATGTGGACTCACACTGAAGAGTCCACATTTGTGTAGTTTTTTTTGTTTTTGATTATGTGTACCTCAACGAAATAAACATAAATTACTGTATTGGCCTGTTGGTAGTTCAGATGACAGTATGTCTAGTAGAGAACAAGACAATAATAAAGGTAAGAAGAAGGTAATTAAAGACCCAAGGCTGAGCTCTAGACACAAACAATTATTATATTTTATATTATACCAATTACTATGCATGCCCCTCCCCCCAATACTCTACAAGCGAAATGGCTTCATTAGCTTATGTGGAAGAGCCAACATCTTAAGTCCCATGTGGTCCCCAGACTGCATCCTGGTAAAATCCTTGGGACTCAGGTTACTACAGAGAAAACAATTCTTGTTGGAGCGGGGAGGGGATCTGAGACTGCAGCAGAGATACTACCTGAACAGCTGTGGGATATGTGTGGGATCCACACCACCAAAAAAAGACCATAGAATGTGAATCGCTTTGTAAAAAAACTCTTTGGGGCTATTCCTTTTACACTTACGTGTCATATTTTCCAAATAAAAGATTAAAAAATAAGAGCCGGTTGAAAAACAGAATTGATATATGTATTTTAGGATGCGATGATACAAGACACAGGCTAGAAGGCAATTGCACTGAATCACAATCCCACCTGTTGACTGTTCCTCTCGTCCAAAACCTCTGATGCATGAGGGGCCAGAGCTGTCAGGCAAGGTGGGAATCAGACGCAGATGTGATGGAAGGTCAGGAGGCCGTGAGAAGAGCGAGCACACCTGGCTTCCAGCCCAGTTCTGACACCACTTGGCTCTGCCTCTTTGGACAGGTCACTTCACTTTTCCTCATCAGTAAGATGACCAGTGAGGGACAGGAAAATCATCTCTAAAGCTCTTTCCAGCCCTGACATTTTATGATTCTGCTGAGTCAGGAAATCTATGCATTAACCTGCACTGTAGATTACCATTTACCTAAAAAGTTGATCATTCTCTCTCCCCTTCTCTTCCCTCTTTCTTCTCCCCAAAACCTCACAGCATGCACACACTGTCCCTTTCTCCCTCTGACTTTCACTTTGGAATCTGAAAAATATTCCCAAGCCTAAAATTATTGGTTACGAGAATGTTTTCCCCTGGAGGTGTCTAGGAGGCATTTGCTGAAAGTTTGAATTTAAATTTGTAGTTGCAAAGAAGCAGGAAGGATGATGATACTGAGTGTCTGGCCATGTAGAGCTACCTCCAAGGCAGTTTCCTTACACAAGCTGAATAGTAGTTCCACATAAAGCTAATGATTATACTGCTTCTCTATTTCCCTTCCAAAGATTCCTTAGAATTAGGATTGCTCTAAAGTCTCCATAATTGTTTTAAATCACTGGGTCTTTCCATACCGTTCTCTGATATAATTTCTGAGTAGGCAGTCAGCATAAAAAAGGACTAGGTCAGCTCTCTTTGTGTGTCAGTGCTTGGCAGCTCAGCTTCTCTGGGATGTGTCTCCTGGCGTCCACCCAGCCTAGCTATCAACAATAAATGCCTCTGTTTGTGCTTCCAGTAAGTCATAAATAAATCTCCTCAATCCCATCTGTTTTCTGAGAAGAACTTCAACCGTGTCCTTTACCTTCAGTTAAAAAAAAAGAGACATGATTGCTGCTTTAGGAAAACAGGTTTCAAATGTCCATTAAGCAATTGTTCCTTTTCATTGTTCCCTACTCCCAAAATTTAGATGTGTAATTTGAGTTGCAGTCCCTCTGGCTGCCAAGTTTCTGAGACTGCACTGCTTTCCCACTTTATGTTAATTGCCTTTTTTAAGCTGCTCAGCCCCAAGCAACCCTCCTCGGTATGGAAAATGTTAGCTGTGGAAGAAGGGCTCATGACCTGAGCAGCAGGGAAGGCATATCCTCCAGTAGCCGACCACACAAGGGGCAGAGGCAGTGACCTACTTGGCTACGGCTTCAGGAACCCTAATTATCATCCTCAAAAGGTCAGAGGGCCAGGACTATTGGCCTCTGGGGGAGTACCGGGCACCCAGGTTGGTACTAAAGGAAGAACAAAATAGAGTTCCTGTTTAGCTAAACAAGAAAACAGTCAATCTCAGTTGCAGCCCAAACAGGTTGGATTTCTTAAACACTACCCCTCAAAAACCTCCTCTGAAACATTAAGCCTCATATGACTGTTCTGAGGTAAACATTAATCCTATTTTCCGGCAAGATGTAGAATGAGGTCAAGCACATTGTTTCCTACTGCAGTCAACATTGGAATTAAAGAAATCTTCTGAATCTCTTCTCAAAACTACATAATGAGTCATTTCAGGTGATTCATCATTGAGTTCATATGAGCAATATGTTTCCTGAAGCAGGAAAAAATGGAAGCAGGGGTTTTTTTCCCCCTCTGTCACGTTTCACGGGTCATGAAAGAAACCTAGAAGGACCAGAAGTGAATGTAACCAAAGAAAGTCTCCTATTTGTACTTTGGTCCTTATGAAGGGACACAGATTTCTGTGCTTGTCCATATTTCCTTCTCTGGTTATTATCCTTTTTTTCTTTCTTTCTTTTTTTTTTCCCCTGGCCACACTGTGCACATGTATCTTGTGTTTCTAATAACACAATATAAAGGCAAAGAATTAAGCTTTATCCTATTTTTTCCATATGAACTACAATGATGTTAACCTTGAGCACCAGTCTGAGGTAGTTTGTCAGGTTTCTCCACTGTAAAGTTACTCCTCTCCTCCCTCTTCATATTGTACTCTTCGGAAGGAAGTTATCACGCACAACCCACACTTAAGGAGTGATAAGGTATTCCATCTCCTTAAGTGGGGAGTATCTACATAAATTATGTGGAATTCTTCTGCATAGGAACTTTGTCTATTCTCCTCCATTTATTTATTAATTCATTCATTCACTCATTTATTTATATCACTATGTACTCAAAGATATTGATTTCATATCTTGGGTTTTAGTCCAATATTACTTTATTTGTGCTGATTGCTCCAGCTTTGGCCATTGGGCTCTTTCAGTTGGGTCCTACGTCCCTTCGACATAACCCCATCATTGTGGGGCTTCCTGAGCACTTCATCACCTTCTGGCACTACAAGATGCTTCGGGATCATCTTGTATATTTTTTGCCCTAGTCTTAGAATCAGCCATTTCTCCAAGGAGTTCTGGTTTCTTTTACTGGAGAATGTTATTGGAAACACAAGATAGGTGTGCTTGTTGCTATTGGGGTGTGTCATTGCTTCTAGACACTCTCAGCTGACAGAGAAAGGAAATATATGTATGTTTACTAATCTGTATATATACACACATATTAGTATTTCTATATGTAACCATTGTATCTATATCAAGCTAAAAATGGATTCACACTGATGTCTCCAACTCTAATCCATTATCACATGGATCATTTTAGCTTTCTCCTCTCGCTTGTCTGTAACCTCCAACTCCAAGACTAAGAAAGAAATCTGGCTCTCACCATTCTCCATCCACTTACTTGGTTGTTCAGTTCCAGTATGGATGTGTACTGGTTTCAGAATTGTTAACCTGTACCCTTGCGGAAAACAACTTTATTGACTAGAGCACAGTACGTATTATATACGCCTCCTTTCACTTTTAGTCATAAAGATTCCACTCCTTTCCAAAGTTACTTAGATCAGCACCTTTTCTCCCCATCCTTTTCAGAGAAGTTGGTTCACACATTTGTCATACAGCTAGATCCTTTTTATCACATTCTATTCCAGGATTCTCTGGCCTCCTAAATATTTTGGGAATAGTTTTTCAAACTTACATTCTTGGTGCTAAGGGAGCTCTTTGCTACTGGTATGGAATTGTTTCTAGACCTACTGAGTGAACAGAACCAGAAAATAATTTTTTTCATGGCTATGATTCTTTTTTAAAAAGCTTTATTTAGATATAATTAACCCATTCAATTATATCTAACCCATATAATTCACCCACTTAAAGTGAGTTTAATGGTTTTAAGTTGATTCACAGAGTTGTGCGACCATTGCCACATCAATTTTAGATTATTTTCATCACCCCACAAAGACATTCTGTATTCATTTGAAGTCACTCTCCATTTGCCTCAATCCCTTCCCATATCCCTTCTCCCTACCAGCCCCAGGCAACCATCAACCTCCTTTCTGTATGTATGGATTTGTCCACTCTAGACATTTTATATAAATGAAATCACGCAATGGTTCCTTTCACTTAGCATAATTTTTCAAAGTTCATCTATGTTGTAGCATGTGTAAGTACTTCATTCCTTTTTATCGTTGAATAATACTCCATTGTAAGGATATGGCCCACGGGATTAGTTGCTCTGCGGCATGTGGGATCTTCCTAGAGCAGGGATTGAACCTCTTTCCCCTGCATTGGCAGGCGGATTCTTAACCACTGCGCCACCAGGATATCCCCAGACATTTGTTTTTAATCATAGAATCTTCTAGCAACTACGCTCTTTCCCAACACATATTCTATAGTAGGAAAGTTTATCAGTTAAATTTCATTTAATCATTACAGCTTATTGTTGATAAATAGCTCTGAATTAATGGAAAGAGAATGAAACCTAAATTTAGATATACGTAAGCTCAAGACCTAAGTTTCTACCCTCTTATGTGTATAAAATGAAGATAATAAGAATATCTATCTCACAAGGTTGCTGAATGGATTAAATGAGATAACGTGAAAGCTCTCTGTAAACTATAAGGCACTACACAAATTCACTATTCCTGGTGTTGTGGGATGGTGAAAAAGTAAAAGCTTTTCCTTAATGATGTTCCTTTATAAGATGCTGCACTAGACTTCTGAGATCCTAAAGGAGTGAAACCATGTATTAATCTTTGAGTCCTGGATAGTGTCCAGAACATGTTGTGCCTACCACCTTTTCCTTTACTTAAACTCTCAGGGAACACTTCAGACCCATAGACAGGAATCATTTGCTTACTTTTTCCTCAAGATTCACTTTTCTGTTGTCTTCTCAAATCATTAGAATTTCTGCAGACAGCGGTTCTTCTGGGTCCTCTCTTGTTTGCTTCAGGTCTTGCCTCCCCTCTTGTTTGCCCATTTGGATTTAGCAATTCAGCTTCAGAATGTGGTAACCTAAGCTCTACTTGCCTGGAAATTTGATGGGCTACTGTGTCTGTCTGTTGCCCCATGACTCTTCATACCCTACATCTCACGTCTCTGCTCAGCCTGGACACTTAGGAAATTATGAGCTGTATCATCTGGAGAGGGACACTAGACACTCTAGTCCTTTCAGCTACCAAATCCTGAAAATCTGCCTCTAAATCTCTCACGCTGGATTCTTCCTCTTCATTTTCACTGCCATCAGCCTCATTTAGATTTCATTATCTCTTGGATCTTTTAAAATCATATGTCCATCTTCAAATGACGTTGCTACCAGACCATAAGGTAACTGGAAAGGAAATAAGAGTACTGTAAATTCTGTTTTAAAATAAGGTACCAGTAGTAAACTGAGCGATGGCATGGAGCCATATATACAAAAATCTGGTACAGTGAATTTCAGTCAGTAGGTTTACTACTCATTAGTAGTAGGTCAAGAAATCAAGTTAGTGAACTGTGACCAGTGTTTAAAAAATGAAATAGAATAGAACTTTAGGTAGAAAATAACAGATGATATTGTGCACAGTAAGAGTATTATTCTGTTTTGGATATATATTTTTTACAATGGGTTGATGGTCAAAGGTTGAGAACACTGAATTAGTGGTATTCTGTATATTCTTTTAAACCTAAATGTTAATTTCGATCTATCTTTAACATGAAAAAATATACCAAGGACTTCCCTGATGGTGCAGTGGTTAAGAATCCTCCTACCAATGCAGGGGACACCGGTTCGATCCCTGGTCCGGGAAGATCCCACATGCCGTAAAGCAACTAAGCCCGTGTGCCACAACTGCTGTGCCTGCCTTCTAGAGCCTGTGAGCCGTGTGTTGCAACTACTGAAGCTCACGAGCCTAGAGCCTGTGCTCCGAAACAAGAGAAGCCACCTGAATGAGAAGCCAGCGCACCGCAATGAAGGGTAGCCCCTGCTCGCCACAACTAGAGAAACCCGGTGCCCAGCAATGAAGACCCAACACAACCAAAATAAATAAATAAATATATATATCTGGCATGTATATATATATATGCCAGAAGGCCTATAAAGGATTAGAACTCAGACTTCTTAGGTTTGAACTCTGGCTCTAACATTTACTTGGATGACTTTCAGCAACTTACTTATAAACATTTTGTGCCTCAATTTTGTCATCTGCAAAATGTGCATACTTATAGTACCTATCTCTGAGAATGATAATGAGGAATAAATGAATTAATGCAAAAAGTGCCTAGAACAGAGTCTGGCACATAGTAATAAATTAAGAAATGTTAGCCATTATTATAAATATTCTCACATCATTTAGCAATGGAAATCAGAATTTCAAAATTCCATTTTTCTAACAATTACCATTCTAAGTTGGGTCATAGGCTTCTCACACATATGCCCATCATCTATAGATTTCAATAAAGACTCTTTGGGTAATCATCAGGATCCAAAAGCTACCTACAGATGCTGTTATGAGAAAATCATGCTGTCCCTGCAACCTGCTTTTAACTTTCACTCTTAGATACTCCCGGATACACCCAACGTTCTGAGAAGATGTGGATTGTATCATAGCCTGTCCTATGTCAAATGGTGAACATAATTTCTACCAAGTCTTATGCTTGAAGAGTACAAGCTGTATGCCCTCATTTAATACTTGTACTAGTACACATCACTGAGCTGAGGCCTTCCTTCATTCATGCGATATAGAAGTTCAGCAACACGATGCCAGTAACACAAGGACTGACTATGTTTCACTGAAGTTAAACAGCTGATGCACTGATTTTGAGAACTCCTCTCTTAGTGGTTTTCTAGTAAATGTTTAACAACTAGCTCTCAGAGAGGGAAAAAAGCCCTGATATGTAGCACTGGCCAATTTCCATGGTGTAAATGCTTCCCTTGCGACCAATTTCAAGCTACCAATGTGATATCACTGAATACAGAACTGGGAAGAGGTACATACAATCAATTCTCACAAGCCCTTACAAGCAGACCACAACACACCACCTGTATGTAACTGTTTCATGCTTTTTGCCCAGTGCACATGGAAGAATGAAAGCTTTCTTAAATAAAACACTTTTTAATCATCAAATATTTCTTTGCTTTGAAATATCAATTCAATGGACTGCTTGGTTATGAAAAGAGAAAGGAAAGATTTATTCTGGAATGAAGATTTTTTAAAAAAATATTTTTCTTTTCTTTTTCTTTTTAAAATATTTGGCTGCACTGTGCAGCATGCAGGATCTTAGTTCCCCAGCCAGGGATTGAGCCCATGCCCCCTACATTGGGAGCACAGAGTCTTAATCACTGGACGGCCAGGGAGGTCCCTGGAATAAATACTTTGAGACAATATGGCTCCAAGACACTGAACCACTCTTTGGATAATGTAAAATGTTACGGCTCTCCAGACTGTTCTTTTAAAAGGCTTTCTTTTTTTTTTTAATTAATTAATTTATTGGCTGCATTGGGTCTTTTTTGCTGCATGCAGCCCATCTCTAGTTGTAGAAAGTGGGGGCTGCTCTTTGTTGGTGCACAGGCTTCTCACTGCAGTGGCTTCTCTTGTTGCAGAGCACAGGCTCTAGGCGCGTGGGCTTCAGTAGTTGTGGCACACAGGCTCAATAGTTGTGGCTCGTGGGCTCTAGAGCATAGGCTCAGTAGTTGTGTCTCACGGGCTTAGTTACTGCTTGGCATGGGATCCTTCCAGAACAGGGATCGAACCTGTGTCCCCTGCATTGGCAGGCAGATTCTATTTTTTTTTTTTCCTACATTTCTTGCTTCCTTTAATCACCTTATCTCTCTGCTAAGAATTAGTATGAGCTTTATATATATATATACACATACAGTAAACTGCATACATTTAAAGTGTACAATTTGATATTTTTTTTCTTATTAGTAATGTATATATGGCAATCCCAATCTCCCATTTCATTCCCCCTCCAACTCCCCCCACCCCCACCCCCACCCCCGCCGCTTTCCCCATTTGGTGTCCATATGTTTGTTCTCTACATCTGTGTTGGCAGGCAAATTCTTAACTGCTGCGCCACCAGAGGAGTCCCTAAAAGGCTTTCTTTTATAAATTAGAATTCAGACCAAACAGCCCCTAAAAATGATCTCCTGTTCTTATTAGGTAAGGAAATGAGAAGAAGAAATCAGATGAGTGCAGGAAGGCTCTAGGGGCAAGTCTGCCTCACACTGAAAAAGAACTGCCAGATTGACTGGACTGGGATTGCAGAGCCCAATATGAACCATCCATCTAAAGACTCCACTAGGTGGTTATTATATATGGAATAACCTAGACTTGGGGAAATGCAAGGATGGGGAATTGCAAGGTTCTGGAAGACTGTCCTGGTAGGGCCATTATGGCAAAGCCAGACACAGAGGGAGCACACATTCTGAGTTTCAACCACCCCACAAGGGTACAGAGGAACTCCAGAGCCTATACTCTTCAGCTTGACACAATGATGTACTACACAATTTATTCCCCTATGAAAAGCATTCTCTATTAAATGGAATATATAGAGCAGTAGCTCAGAGTTAAAAGTTGGAGCAGGATAGGTCCAGGTTTGAATTACCATTCTGCCACTTATTAGCTGTGAGAAACCTTGGGCATATCATTTAACTTCTCTAAACCTCAGTTTCCTCAACTGAGGAAAAAAGTGAATATAACTGTACCCACCTCCTACAATTATTTTAAGGATTAAATTAGATAATACATATAAAATACTTAGCCTTGATTAGGTGCTCAAAAATTAGTAATAATGACAATAATAAACTCTCAGTCCTACTTCTGGAGGCTAGATACCTGATTTTAAGTAGATATTATGTCTTAGCATCATAATAAATCTCACCTCAGACTTACAATTGTTCCCAGGTAAATTCAGAGCTAAAACTGTCTATGACTGCGCAGATGTTACACAGGAAACAAAATTTAAAGCCTGTATCTGTACAGGATGGCTTGAGTAAATGGACTGTATTGATTGTGAGGTTCATCTAAGTGCAAATGTTTAATTTTTTTTTAATAAATTTATTTTATTTATTTATTTATTTATTTTTTGGCTGCGTTGGGGCTTCGTTGCTGCACGCGGGCTTTCTCTAGCTGCAGCGAGTGGGGCTACTCTTTGTTGTGGTGCTTGGGCTTCTCATTGCGATGGCTTCTCGTGTTGCAGAGCTTCAGTAGTTGCGGCACATGGGCTCAGCAATTGTGGCTCTTGGGCTCTAGGGCACAGGATCAGTAGTTGTGGCGCACAGGCTTAGCTGCTCTGCAGCATGTGGGATCTTCCCAGACCAAGGCTCGAATCCACGTCCCCTGCATTGGCAGGTGGATTCCTAAGCACTGCACCACCAGGGAAGCCCCCCCAATGTTTAATTTCAAGAAACAATGTCTGTTATTCTGGAGGTGATGCTGACATGGATCTTTATTTTTTAATTGAAGTATAGTTGATTTACAATGCTTCAGGTGTACAGCAAAGTGATTCAAAGAATATATATGTATATATATTCTTACAAGATATTGAATATAGCTGACATGGATCTTTATCAGAATCTTCTGGATTCCTATTTGAAATGGTGCCATCATTTGTACTACGGCTTCTATGGTCACTATGGTGTCATGCTGTCAGCAAATATTAAGGGGACCATCCTACCTCAGAACAGGAAGTCATCTAATGAAATCTTTCTTGTCTGTGTTCCCTGTCTCAAACTCTTTATTGTGTGTTTAGTCAAAGCTGGTGACACCATAATATAAACCTTATTTTAATTAAACCTTCCCCCGGTGTCCTCTTAGTGCTCTGCACTGAGAGCACTGGTATTCACGAAGAGGAAGCTGAGGATGAACTCTTTGTGTGAAATCTCCATTTTACAGTGATTTTCACTGAACACAAGATGGACTGTTTGCAGCAGGACCATTGGGGACAACAGGCGCTGGATTCTGTGCAACGATTTCTATCTCTGGTCTTTCTGGCATTGATTAAGGTTTCAGGCAAACAGAGGCACTGAAGACCTAGCAACAATCGCTAGGGAGCTTCTTGGTTGCCAGCAACAGTAAATACCACAGAGACACAAAGACTCAACCTTTCACATGCACAATGAAACCTAGAGCCTGGTTTCTTATTTCAGGTACAACAGAGTCCTCTAGGTAGAGAACAACAGCTTCTTCTTTCCCCTATTTATATTAGATTTGTTAAATTTTGTACAGAAATACATACTGCCCAGGGGCCTATATGACCATCTTGTTTCTAAATTTGTCCAAGAACATTTATATTATAACTTCCCTTTTAGTACTATCCTTTTTTACTATTTTGAGGGAGAATGGAAGGAAACAGTGTTGAATATCTGACTTTGGAATTTAAATAATGTACAACTTTAACGTGTTTGTAATTGGCAGTCTTCTGTGACAATTCTGAAAATATTCAGGAATATTATCTGAAAGATCTTCTTCTCCAAGTTTACTGTCTAATTTCTTTTTAGAAAAGATAGAAGCATACAGAATATGAAATAGAGCACTGGCAATTTAAGGTTTTTTCATAACTCATTCAAGGAAATTGCATAATAGCCTTCCTCGGCCAACCTCACACACTCTTCTCAAATACCTTGCTGTTTTCCTTATTCTAATCCCTCATCCTGGTCTCTTTTTCCATCCTTTCTATGGGCCATTAACTTTTCTCTTTTTTCCCCAAGGCTGTAAAACTCTCTAGGGTACAGTCAGGTGGTATGCAAGATGATAAGGGAAAACTGAACTACCCCCAAGCCTGCTAGTCTGTCTCCTAGCAACTGTATGATACGTTGCTTAGTAACACGAAGGGTGAGAGTGAAGTCTCTCTTACATATCTAAAAACACTGAAATCATTTAAAAATATTAATACTAGGCTTATTTACTAAAATATGCTAAATCCAGAGACAATCTAACCATGAGGAGGGACTTATTTCAGGCCATCCTATCTTGAATAAACCTCTACATCTCTTACAATCTGTATACTAGATAACAGATTGCTGTTCTTATAAGCAGATGAAGAAAAAAAAAACCTGCAGCCTTTTCTAATCCTTTCTCTTCAACACATGCATAATCAATGTTTAAGGGGAATAGAGAAATGATCTTTTAGGCTGAGCAGATGAAGAGAAATGCAGCCTTTCCTCTTTTCTGCACATGCATAATTGATTTTTTTTAAACTTTTAAATTTGTGGAAATTTATTATCTAGCATTAGAAAACAAATACAAGGACTATTTAAGAAGCTACAATGGTACATTCAGGCTTCTACAGATTCACGTTTAATTCCAAGATTACAAAAATGGGTAACGTTCTTATATGTTCAACATCTTTTAACATTTTGTCTTAATGGTTTTTAAATATTCATTAAAATATCTTATTGTATAATAGCATACCTTTGAGAGCAATTAAATTTATTTTTATTTTTTTTTAACTTTTTATTTTTTAATTTTTTATAATAAACTGCATATATTTAGAGTGTACAATTTGGTATCCCAATCTCTGATTTCATTCCCCCCCCCAACCCTCCCTGCTTTCCCCACTTGGTGTCCATATGTTTGTTCTCTACATCTGGGTCTCTATTTCTGCCTTGCAAACCGGTTGATCTGTACCATTTTTCTATAGTCCACATATATGTGTTAATATATGATATTTGTTTTTCTCTTTCTGACTGACTTCACTCTATATGATAGTCTCTAGGTCCATCCATGTCTCTATAAATGTCCCAGTTTCATTGCTTTTTTCCACCTGAGTAATATTCCATTGTATGTATGTACCACATCTTCTTTATCCATTCCTCTGTTGATGGACATTTAGGTTGCTTTCATGTCCTGGCTATTGTAAATAGTGCTGCAGTGAACATTGGAGTGCATGTGTCTTTTTGAATTATGGTGTTCTCTGGGTATATGCCCAGCAGTGGGATTGCTGGGTCATATGGTAGTTCTATTTTTAGTTTTTCAAGGAACCTCCATACTGTTCTCCATAGTGGCTGTATCAATCTACAGTCCCACCAGCAATGCAAGAGCGTTCCTCTTTCTCCACACCCTCTGCAGCATTTACTGTTTGTAGATTTTCTGATGATGCCCATTCTAACCGGTGTGAGGTGATACCTCATTGTAGTTTTGATGTGCATTTCTCTAATAATTAGTGATGTTGAGCAGCTTTTCATGTGCTTCTTGGCCATCTGTATGTCTTCTTTGGAGAAATGCCTATTTAGGTCTTCTGCCCATTTTTTGATTGGGTTGTTTTTTTTTTTGATATTGAGCTGGATAAACTGTTTATATATTTTGGAGATTAGTCCTTTGTCTGTTGATTCGTTTGCAAATATTTTCTCCCATTCTGAGGGTTGTCTTTTTGTCTTGCTTATAGCTTCCTTTGCTGCGCAGAAGCTTTGAAGTTTCATTAGGTCCCACTTATTTATTTTTGTTTTTATTTCCATTATTCTAGGGAGTGGATCAGAAAAGATCTTGCTGTTATTTACATCGAAGAGTGTTCTTCCTCTGTTTTCCTCTAGGAGTTTTATAGTGTCTGGACTTACATTTAGGTCTTTTATCCATTTTGAGTTTATTTTTGTGTATGGTGTTAGGAAGTGTTCTAATTTCATTCTTTTACATGTAGCTGTCCAGTTTTCCCAACACCAGTTATTGAAGAGGCTGCCTTTTCTCCATTGTATATCCTTGCCTCCTTTGTCATAGATTAGTTGACCGTAGTTTATCTCTGGGCTTTCTATCCTGTTCCGTTGATCTATATCAATGCATAATTGATTTTTAAATCTAAAGGAGGATGGGGAAATGTTTCCCAAAACCTTTTTCAGCTGGACATCATTGGGAGTTGTGCCTTTCAGTATTACGACTGTCTGGAGAGTAATTCTCTATCAATTTATCCAGGGGTTATCAGAATTTGGAAGTAACTGAATCACACTACTCCAAAGCATTAAAACTCTTTAGTTTCAAATGGTAAATTATTAATTCTAAGAGAATACTATTTCCTGAATTAGACCTATTGCATCAGACTCTTCAATGCAGGAACTAGGAATCAGTATTTTTAACTAGCACCCTAGTTACTTCAGCACATTTAGGAAACATTGGTATAGTGGATGATTCCAGTGTTACAAAGGATTATCTTCTTCTATTTTGGCTCTTGGATTTATACATGTAATGCTTAAAGAGGAAGCTTCAAAGACCAAGTCCTAAATATTCTGCACATCCTCCCCCTGAACTAGGCCCTTTGGCTAATAAAATTGGTCAAGCTTTAGAAGATTAGTCATTCGTTCATTCTGCAACTATTTATTAAGACAATTTTGAAATATAATTGACAGAATTTAGTAATTAGTTGGGATTAACTTAAATCAGTTAATAATATACATAAAGTGCTAAGAATAGCACCCAGTACAAAGTAAATATTATATGAGGTTATTATTTTAATCTAGCTTGATAGGCTAGAAAGATGGTGACAATGAACTGATATTGAGAATACAAAAAAATTGAGAGTATAGAATACTGAGGAGGGACTTCCCTTGGTGGTGCAGCGGTTAAGAATCCGCCTGCCAATGCAGGGGACATGGGTTCGATCCCTGGTCTGGGAAGATCCCACGTGCCATGGAGTAACTAAGCCCATGTGCCACAACTACTGAGCCTGCGCTCTAGAGCCTGTGAGCCGGTGTGCTACAACTGCTGAAGCCTGCATGCCTAGTGCCCAGGCTCCGCAACAAGTGAAGCCACTGCAATGAGAGGCCTGAGCACCTTATGGAAGAGTAGCCCCCACGTGCTACAACTAGAGAAAGCCCGCATGCGCAGCAAAGAAGACCCAACACAGACAAAAATAAATAAATAAAATAAATTTTAAAAAAATACTGAGGAGGATAATGGAGAAAAATAACTAATTTCATTTAGATATATCGAATTTGAGATGCCTGCACGTCATCCGGGGGGATAAAAACCAGTAAGAAATAAAAGTCTCAAAGATGGGAATATGTTGTATATAAGACATTTAAAAAATAAATTCTTACTTTTTGTGTGGCTAGCTCTACATAAAAATGGACCAGTTATAATACCATCAGTATCTTACTTCTAACAACATCAATGCATCTATAAACAGTTTTGGGGGTTGTAAAATTTTTTTCTCACTAGTAAATCAATCTCACCCTGATTTATCTATAACATGGAATTAATTACAAGGACTTGAGAGAAAAAAGAGAAACGCACATTTGGATGGTTGGGGGAAGGGACTCTGGAGCTTCTTTTGATTGCTAATAAATCCCTGTAGCCAGTACACCATGGCAACCTTCCCAGTCTGCCACCTAATTTCCATCTGCTTTAAGGGAAAGGAGGGGCAGGACTGAGGCAGTTCTATGTGCATTCTTGTGAGTGTATGTAATTTGGGTTAATGAAATGCAACTAAATTATAAATTGTGTTTCATGGAAAACTGAGATCATCTACTGTCTTTTACACTTCTTTCTCTTTCTTCTCTTCTCAGGATGCCTTTGAGCCTCTTCAAGTTTTGTCCCCTTTTTCCAAATGTCAGATTTCATCAGCAGGCTTGGGTAAACCACCTCCTCAATGTACCAGAGCAAAATTACAAATTAAAATTTGTACCTAAGTATATAAATATTTTGTTAAAAAGAGTGGTTCAGTAAATGACTGAATATCAATGAGTGACCTCAAAGCACTACATTACAATACCAGAGATATATTTTTCATATTACAGAGTACTGGTGTTTATTGTGTTATTTTATTAGTCTTACTTCTGAAACAGAAATTCATTAATATTTATCTCTGCTATATTATACATAGATGTCCTTCCCAAGATAGGTGAAACTCAGTTACCAGAATCACCACAGAAAATTCTTACCATCATCATCCAGAAAAAAACAATTATTTAGTAACAGTGCATTTGTTGATCAGAGCTTGAAAAAGTGAATGTTAAGCTTTAGATAAAATTCTGAATTCAGATGTGGGGTTATATTCCTACCTAAATCTTTAACATTGAACTCTGGCCAAGGGGAATGCAGCAGATAGTCTTTAAAGGCCATACTTAGTGAGAGCCACTTTACTCAATACATTAATCAGTGCTGAACCCTGAAATAAAGAGAAATGTAAATTTGGCATGTCAGCATAATCATGTTCATCTCCTTGCTTAAATTTAGAATTTGAGGTGTGTTTTTGTTGTCGAATTTAAGGAAAACTTAGTTGTTTGAATTTACCCATTTACAATCAAACCTGCATGAGGAAGGCAGCGTGAGGTGGACAGGTATGGTCATTTCACAAAGGATGCAGAGGCAGTAATGTGGTGTGAGACAGTGTACACCATAGTGGGATGAAGTAGGGAAATGCGACACAGTTCTTTGTGTCTGAAAACTCCTGCACTGACCTCTCTCTTACTGCACTCAACACAGTTTCCATTCTTGGGACCTTGAACTCCTCTGGGCCAGAAAACATGTTTTACGTCTTTTGTGCCGAGCCCTTGCTGTATACTTATTTCCTTGCAGCTAAATCCAGCGAACACTCCTCTGTCCTTATTAACAACCCCTCTACAGTATTTGATGTTACTCAGCACTCTATCCTGACACTGTCATTCCTTTGTCTCTATAACATCAATGTCTTCTGCTTTTTCTCCCCCTTCTTGGCCAGTGCATCTGTGTTTCCTTTTCTGACATTTCTTTCTCTTGAAGTCCTTTACCATTTTTAATTTATTAAGTCTATTCCCAAATCTAGTAAGTCAACCTCCAAAATAGCCCCCAAATCCATCACTTTCCTTCCAACCCATCTCCTTCCTTCTATCCCCATGGCTTTCATTATAAAGCCTGGATGATTGCAACAGCCTCCTAATTAGTCTCCTCATCTTCCATCTCAAATGTTTCCAATCCATTCTTTAAATCCATAATAGCCTTTCTAATCTGGTCTAAATTATGACAGCAAAGGAGAATTAAGCCCAAAGCTGCCTGGATCTGGAGGCAGTAGCCCCATCCTTCATTCTTGCTGCTCCTCATTCCTACATATCACCAGCTCCTTTGGATTCAACCTTCCATATATTTCCCAAATATATCTACTTTTTCCCATTGCCACTACCACTTCCTTAAGTCAGTGTTATCATCAACTAAGCAGCCATCTTCCAACCAGTCTCCCTACCTCATGTTCCTCATAAGTATAAGTACTCTCCATTTATACTTTATGTAACAACCATAACACACCACTTTCAGTTTCTGAAACACACTTAGTTGTTTGTGTATTTGCATGTGGACTCTCTTCCTCATTTGTACGTACTGCTCCTATTCATTTTTCAAGACTGTTTCCAAGTGTCACCTCTTCCAGGAAGGCTTCCTGGATCCTCTACACCACACCACCCCCAAAAGACCTGGAGGTTATGAGTAATACATATCTCTTTGCACAGGATCATGTCATACTTCTTCCTTGGGACTTAGAATGCATTATGTCCAATTAAATCTTAGCCAAACAAACACCTGTTAATACCCTAGACTATGCTTGCACAATATACGCACCTTAGGAGGCAGTCAATAAGTGTTTCCAAAAAGAAGACAAATGAATAAACATGTGAAGCCTATAGGGTTGTTCATTCATATGAGTTAATCACTTGGGTTAAAAAAAGATTTTAATAATTTAGAAAATAATTAAGTTGGAATATGTATGAGCTAGAAAGAGAGGAGGCTTTCCATATATATATGGTACCTTGATTTATGACAAAGGTGTCACTACAGTCCAGTGGGAAAAGGATGGTCTTCTACATAAATAGTGCTGGGTCTACTGTATACCCACATGGAGAAAAAAATAAATCTTAATCCCTACATTGCACCAAACACACACAAAAATATCAATTTCCATATGTATTGTGGAACTATACAAAAGGCTGAACAATAAATCCTCTAGGAGAGTATGTTCATTACCTTGTGGGTAGGCACAGATTTCTCAACTGTAACTCAAAAAATGCTAACAATAAAGAAAAAATGGTAAACTGAACTACATTAAAATTAAGAACTTCTGTTCATCAAATGACATCATTAAAAGAGTAAGAGGGCAAGGTACAGAATGGGAAAAGATTTTTTTTCAATCTTTAAATCCAACAAAGGACTCATTCATAATACATAACGTATTCCTACCAATCCTTAAGATTGGTTAAAATCAGGCAACCCATTAGAAAATATGAGAAAGACTTGAACAGGCATTTCAGCAAAGAGGATATCCAGATAAACAAATAAATAAACAAATGAAAAGGTGTCAACCTCATTCATTAAAAATCAAAGTCACAATGTGATAGATACACTATAAACTCTCCTTAATGGCTACAGTGAAGGAGGATTAGGAATAACCAGAACTGTCCCATACCACTAGTGGGAGTATACATAATCACAACCATTCTGGAAAAATTAGCATCTTTTTCTACTAAAATGAACATATACATGCCTTATTACCCTACAATTCCACTCCTAGGTATACAGCAGCAGAAATGCATACAGCAGAAATTTGTAAGTATGTTCACCCAAACACGTGTACAAGAATGCTAACAGCAATGCCATTTGTAATAGCAAAAAGCTGGAAACGAGGCAGATGTCCATTAATATTGGGAAATGGGCAAATAAACTATAGTATATCCATACAGTGGGGTACTACATAGAAACAAGAACAATTTACAATTACATTCAATGATATGAGTAAATTTCACAAACATAATACTGAATAAAGGAACCCACATATAAAAGAGTATATTCCACTTACACAAACTTCAAAAACAGGCAAAACAAATCTATGGTGCTAAAAGTCAGTGGGGATTACTGAGAGTGGATAGTGACAGGGTAGGGGAACAAGAGGGAGGCCTTTCAGATAGTTCTGTTACTTGATCTGCATACTGGTTACACTAGTAATCATAAATTTGCAAAGATTCATCAAACTGTACATTTATGATTGGTGAAAATTTATGTATGTATGTTATCCTTCAATAAAAAGTTTTCAAAATAAAGAATAAAAAAGAAAAAGGCTTTTCACTTGGTGAACATAGCTGTACCTGAATTGTGTTGTCCATTCAGCAGCATAACTGGAAATTCTGGGTTACACTTGGAGAATTCTATTCGTATCCCACACCACTGGCACATAATGCTACTGTCATTAGGTTCTAAATATACATTGTCACCCCTCAAATGCTGACCTTTCTATGAGCAGTACCAATCTCAGATTCCCATTGGCCTTCACGTCTTCTCCACTCAATCCACCTATCACCTCAAACAGTGTAACATTCAACTTGTAAGAGCACATTGACTGATGGCTCCTGCCCCCAACATCCTCCCCAAAACACACACACAAACACACTTCCTGCTTAGACACGCATCCCTTCTCAACTTCCCTATTTCTGTAAAAAGCACCACTACCATTTCATTCTCCTAGTTTTCCAGGCTCAAAATTTTAAGGGTCCAAAATTTATAAAGTTTATCCAGCTCAATATCAAAAAAACAAACAACCCAATCAAAAAATGGGCAGAAGACCTAAATAGGCATTTCTCCAAAGAAGACATACGGATGGCCAAGAAGCACATGAAAAGTTGCTCAACATCACTAATTATTAGAGAAATGCACATCAAAACTACAATGAGGTATCACCTCACACCGGTTAGAATGGGCATCATCAGAAAATCTACAAACAGTAAATGCTGCAGAGGGTGTGGAGAGAAGGGAACCCTCTTGCACTGCTGGTGGGAATGTAAAATGATAGAGCCACTATGGAGAACAGTATGGAGGTTCCTTGAAAAACTAAAAATAGAACTACCATATGACCCAGCAATCCCACTGCTGGGCATATACCCAGAGAACACCATCATTCAAAAAGACACATGCACTCCACTGTTCACTGCAGCACTATTTACAATAGCCAGGACATGGAAGCAACCTAAATGTCCATCAACAGAGGAATGGATAAAGAAGATGTGGTACATGTGTACAATGGAACATTACTCAGGTGTAAAAAGCAATGAAACTGGGACATTTATAGAGACATGGATGGACCTAGAGACTGTCACACAGAGTGAAGTGAGTCAGAAAGAGAAAAACAAATATCGTATATTAACACATGTATGTGGACTATAGAAAAATGGTACAGATCAACCGGTTTGCAAGGCAGAAATAGAGACACAGATGTAGAGAACAAACATATGGACACCAAGTGGGGAAAACGGGGAGGGTTGGGGGGGGGAATGAACTGGGCGATTGGAATACCAAATTGTACACTCTAAATATATGCAGTTTATTGTAAAAAATAAAAAATTAAAAAAACCAAAAAACTTTAAGGGTTAATTTTGACTCTTTCCTTTTTACCTCATGTCCAACCAATCACCACTGGGATTCTTCCTTTGGATGGTCTCTTCCATTATTCCTTTCTACCCATTCCTACTATAATTACAATGGTTTAACACCTTCTGCTTAGATTATTACCATAACTTTCTTATTTTTTTAATATTTATTTATTTATTTATTTATTGCCTACACCGGGTCTCAGTTGTGGCACATGGGATCTTTGTTGTGGCATGTGGAATCTTTTAGCCGCAGCATGCACTCTTAGTTGCGCCATGCAGACTTATTAGTTGCAGCATGCATGTGGGATCTAGTTCCCCGACCCGGGATCGAACCCAGGCCTCCTGCATTGGGAATGCAGAGTCTTACCCAGTGGACCACCAGGGTAGTCCCCCATAACCTCCTTATTGATCCACTTATTTGCAATCTCTTTCTTTACTCCACTTACCTATCAGCTTAATTTTACAAAAATGCTGTTCCTTTCCCTTCACTCTTTTCTATAAAAATATAAAGGCTTCACACTGTCTATGTGTGTGAACTCAGCCCAAACTCATTCTTCAGACTGGGGTTCAAAATGCTTCATTAACTAGCTCCACTCTCCCCGTACACATCACCCACTATTCTCTTGCATGCCCTAATCAAGTCAATTTCTTTGCCCTCCTTTATACAGGCCATATCATCATTATACTATGTCTTTGTTAACATTATTTTCCCTATTTAAAGTTATCACTCTACTCCCATCCCATTCAGTTAAAAACCACTCTTCCCAATAAAGGTTTTCATGATAAACCGTAGATCAAAATATAAAGACTTTTTCCTCCCTCTGAAATTTCTGTAACTTTTCACTTAAGGCAGTATAAAATAAATCATGAAGTAGATAAAATTTGTCTTCAGCATCCACAATTTCTTTTTATATCCTTTAAAATTTTATTAAGAAATTCTCAAACATACTCAAAAATAGAGAAAAAAGTATAATGAACTCCATATACCCATTATTAAAATTCAACAACCATCAAGATTTTTGCCACAATCTTTAATCTAACATTTTTTCCCTTTTTCTCTGCTGATGTATTTTAAAGCAAATCTTAGACCTCATTTCATTTAACCTATCACACTTCTGGATGCATCTCTAAAATTTATGGAAATTTTCTTACATAACCACACTACAATCATCACATTCAATAAAATTAATGATAATTTATTGGTATTATCTAATAACTAGTCCATATTCAAATTTCCCTGGTTATCTTCAAAATGTTTTTCATTTGGTTTGTTTGAATCAGGATCCAAACAACATCTGTTGTTATATTTAGTAGTTAGTCTCCAAAATCTCTTCTAGATCTGTCCCCCTTTCTTACCTTTCCCACCCATCCCACCACTGGCTTGTTGCAGAAACAAGATAATTTGTCCTGTAGAATGTCCTACACTCTGCAGTTGTTTGTTTTCCTCCTTGTGATGTCATCTGACTTGTTCCTCTATCTTCCATATTTCCTATAAATGGAAGTTGGCTCTAAAGGCTTCCTTAGATTCAGCACAATTGTTTCTGCTAGATCACTTCAATAGGTGATGCTGTGTACTTCCTACTGGATCACATCTTAGGTTCACAAGGTGTGACTGTCCCACTTTTAGCGATGCTATGACTAACTAGTGAGTTCAGATGGCAACGGCCTATTCTTCCATTAAAACATTCCCCATCAATACTTTATCTGAGTTTTCATCCACTGATAATCTTTGACTGAATAAATTATTGCATTACAGGATGTAAAGGGTGATTTTTCTAACTCTATTGTTATTTCCACATTTACAAGCTGGCATTACTTGATAAAGAATGATTTTCTCTAAGTTAACTAGGGTCATTTGGTCACCTTGAAATACAATTTGTACAGGTAGTGCAGAACAAATGCTCAATTCTTTATTTGACTATGTGGTTGCCAATGTATATAATATGGAGTTGGTGCCCTAGTTATTTCCAGTGGTACAATGGTATCAGATGATTATTTTTAATTCACTTTTATCTTTTTTAAAATTTTCTTTTTCTTTGTGGGGATATCTTTATGAACTCATGAGTTTATACTGTTAAAATTAACATATTATAACTATTATATGACATGATCAGATGTATTATAATAAGATCACTCCAGCTGTTGTGTAGAGACTGAACCAGATAGGAGTAGGAGTGAGTGAATACAGAAGAAATCTAGGACACTGAGGTTGTCCAGGCAAGCGGAGATGTACTTATTAAAGTGGAGGCAATAGAGATGAAGAGAAAAGAATAATATTTGAGAGATATTTAGGAGGTAGACCAGGACTTAATAATTAATTCTATGGTGTTCAGAAAAGGAGAGGGAGATGTCAAGAGAAATTCTTGTTCTGATTTGAGAAACTGTGTATTGTTCTATTTACTGAGCAAGAGAAACTTGTAGGAGGTGCATATTTGTAAAAAGATAACTAGCTCAACTGGGGATACATGTGAGAAACCCAGCCAGAGATTGGAAGTTTACTATAAGCTCTGGATCTAAAAGGAGATGTCAAGAAGTCATCGGCATATAGAAAGAATCTGCAGCCTTGGGAATGAATGCACTCACCAGCCACTAGGGTAAGGTCTGTAGAATAAAATTAGGAAAAAGTCTAGGACCGAACCTCGAGGAATGCCAACATTTAAAGATTAGGAGAAAAGGAAGAACCAGCAGACACTGAGAAGAAACAAAAGAAGTAAGAGGGAAACCCAGAAAATAGAGAATTTTTGAAGCCAAGGGCACAAAGTGTCTCAAGAAAGAGAAAAGAGTCAACTGTGACAAAGCTTATCACAGGTCAACAAGAACCAAAGAGTGTCTAATGGATTTAGGTTTCAAGAAGACGCAGGAGAAGAATCCAGATTGAAATGTATTTAGGGATAAATAGGAGGTGAAGAAGTAGGGGGGAAAAAGTAGAAAAATTGTTAGACAACTCCCTTGTTTCCTACATAAGTTATGACACATGGGGTCATGCAATGGATTCTACAAGGTTCTTCCCCCCTCCCACACACACAGAAACACATGCCATTCTCAAACCTATGTAATGTGTTGTTTTATTTCTTCAACTGGACCAGAAGATTCTAGAGAAAAGAGACCATGCTACTACCTCTGAGTTCTCCATGCTATATTGGATGGTCCAGGGCTTACTGTAGAGAGCAAGTAAATGCTTACTGAATAAAAAAGGTAAAATACTTTATTAAATACCTTTAAATTACTAACCATGATAACAGTTAATGAAAATATGCACAGAGAGAAATCATTCATTTAATTCAACAAACATGTATATGACGTCTACCATCTGCTAGGCAATCTTCCAGGGACTAGGATTCACATTTTAATGGAGGAGAGATGCAGACACACAAATAAATAATTTAAATTCCACAAATATTATGAAAGAAAAAATGTTTTATGTTAATTTTATTGTGGACAAGAAAGAGTACATTAGTAGAATATTTATGCATGTATACTGATGTAAGTTAAGGAAGTTGGCAGTAAATATGAAAAATGATCTGATAAAAAAAATTTTTTTGCTTCCCATAGTTTGCATGCTATTAAGACAGATGAGGGACAAAAAGAATAGATTATTATTTTCCCTCCTCTCCCATTTCTATATTTAAGATTTAAAATGTTCATACAGTCTATTTCTAACCTAGATCTTATTGTTACTTATGTCCAAGGGGAGGAAAAAAATCCTAATTTTCATGGATAGTTCTGAGATAGAATTACAAAGAATCAATTGCACGAATCCTCCTCTCTTTTGTTTAATCCTCTGTAAATTGCATAAAGAGCTGAGATTATTGGGGAAATAACATATTGCTTTCATATTGTAAAGAAAATAAAACTGAAGGCTGTGCCTCTCATTCCAAAAAAAGAGATTTGTACACTTTACCATGGTCCAGCAGTGTGTAATTTATTTCATTATTAAATTTTTGAAAGAAGTATTTTCAATGAGCTACTTATGAATCTTTATACTTCCCTATGCCATTTAATTCTAACTTTTGTTAAATGTATTTCCTGGTTTGGTAAAAAGCACTCAAGTCATTCTTAGTCATTCTGTCTCTTTACTGAAATACACTTTTATTTGCTAAAGGGATAGAGATAAGATAATGATTATTTTTCCTATAAAATATGCAAGAAGTAGATAAAATTATTTGTGTGTCGGGTCTCATTTTTTTCTAGGGAAGACTACTGCAGCAAATTTGAACAAGTAAAGCAGAGCTGTGGCTAGCAGGCTAGAAAAATCCATGGCTGCCATTGTCACACCACAACCTGCAGCAGCTGTCTCAAGTCCTCCCTCCCACGCCCAAGCAATGCCTGCCAGCCCAGCAGGAATGAATGGGCTCTGCAGAGCACTATAAATGGTGCTGCAGACACTGAAAATCTGTTGCTAAAAACCAAAAGGAAAAATTATCTGCCAAAATACAAATTTCCAACTTTGGTGGCAATAACAAACCTCTTTACCTCTTAAATTTCATTAGCAACGACAAATGGTACCCCGTCCAGAGTCATATTCTGCACAGCACATCCTTGTTGATAATGGAACCTTTCTAAATAGCAAAAGAATGTTACTGCAATCCATTTCCTAGGGCTGAAAGCAAAGCCTTTTGTCCCAAGAGGCAATTGAGCAACCACCAGTGTCTCTAGTTGAATAGCAACAGTATGAAGCTGGCTACAATTCCCACAGTTAGAAGCCCAATCTTAGAGGAGGAGAATTTACTGAATTCACATAAGAACTACATAAAAAAGAAATGCAGTTATTGAGCTGACATCTACACAGTTGTCTGTGGAAGGAGGCACTATTACAAAACAATCTTCTTTTTTACACTATACAGCTTTCTTCCTTTTTAATTTTCTCTTTCCAGAAGAGAGAACAATGCGGAATATAACTGCATGCATAGGTAGTACTAGCTTCTGAACTCAGTTCTTTCTCCTTGTATTTTCTCAGTTCTATATTAGGAAAGATGATTCATTTTAAGGAACAATACACTATGTAAAATATATTACATACACTTCTGGTAAAGGAATTTTTCTAGTAGACGAAGTATGGTATGTTCATTAGCTCTTAATTATCTTCATGTTAGAATTACTTGTGTGCTTCCATATTTAGTATGATCATTCTTTCCATCTTCTGTTTTTGTTTAACTATTTGGGAGAGGGTTGCAAAAGAAGGTCTGAAAATAAATTACTTGAACCTGAGAAATCATTTTGGATGGCTCTATTATTGAATCTTTTTTAAATAAAAAAAAATTACATCTACCCAAGCCATATTAAGCATCATTTCCATCTTCTCTTCTACTTTATTTTTAAAGCAATTAGAGGTGTCGAATCCTCACCGAATGTAGTTTAGTATACTTTGAGAGAGGGGCTGGGAGTAATTTTCCATTAAATATTCCATCTCAAATTCTGCGACTAAATGTCGGGGGGAAAACCCCCTACATTGGTGATTTTAACTGTAGTTTGAGGTTTCAACAATATAAAATCATCCAACTCCAGTTCTTTCTTCCCACCCCCACCCCTTTTCAACCCCACCCCATAATGGATGCTCGGCTGACTGTTTTCGCACGGTCTCTTTGTCTGAAGGATGCACAGTCTATGGATGCTAGGGAAAAGGGGGTGGGTGAGAGATTACCTCATCCCATGTCGCTTGCACCAATCACCACTCTTCTGTCGTGGCTTCTCTGGGCAGATTGAGGGGTCTGGACCAACAGGAAAAGGCCCCAGCCCATCCCCATGGTGACCGAGTTTGTATATAGGGAGCCGCATCCGCCCATGTGCCGCAGGTTCTCTTACATCGACCGCCTAAGAGTCGCGCTGTAAGAAGCAACAACCTCTCCTCCTCCTCTCCGCCATCTGCTCGGCAGCCGCAAAACAGCAACTATGGTAAGAGTGTTTTCTCGGCTCTTCGTGCCCGTTGGGTGAGGTCAGCCTCCCAGGGTTGGCTTGGAAAATCTTAAGCCCTTCTTCCTCTACAACTCGTTGGAGAAGTGTAGCTTTACGCTTTGTGTGCGAGGCTTAGCTCTGCCTGCCGCCAACCCGTCACCGCGGCCGCCGCCGCAGCGCGGAGCGCAGGAGCCCAGCCAGGACTGCGCCCAGGGCGCGGCAGGACAGAGGGGAAGAACAAAGGCGGCGCGGAGGCAGTTTTCGTTACCCGAGCCCTTCCGCGCCGCACGCAGCCCATCTTGTCGGCGAGGGAAGGGGCAGGGGCAGGGGCGGCGATGGTGGCGTCGCCTGCTTGGGCTCTGTGTGTGCGTGCGCGGTGTCCGTGTGACCCGAAGAGGCCATTCCTCGCGTCGTTCCCCCGGGGCAGGGAGAGGAGGAGTCGACCAAAAGGACCGGGATCGGCGGGTGTCGCCGGGAAGAGGAGGGGGAGAGAAGGAGAGGGACAAAGCGGAGGCTCGGGTTAATATGAAAAGAGCCCTCCCGCGTTCGTGGGCGCTTCGGAAAGACACCCGCGTGTGAACGGGGAAACGGCTCGCCCCTGTGGGAGCCCGCGGCGGCCAGCGTCAGGGCGGCGCAGGGGCGGGGTTGTTTGTCTCCTGCTTCCGTGGCCTTGGAGCCACGGGGCGGGGCGCGCCCTCGCTAAGCCTCCTCCGTCAGGAGAAGACTTTTAATAAGGCTTTCATCTTTGCTGACCCGTAGGCGTTAAAAAAGTTTTTCATTCACTGTTAAAACTTAGGTGAAATACTTTTTTTCTTGAGGAGCAAAAATCACAATTCACTTGACAAGCCCTTTGATGTCTAGTCTGCGGCCGCCCGCCCCGACTCGTGTGTGTCTGTGTTGGCCGCACGTTCAGCGACAGAGAAAGCGGATTTTGCGAGCCAGAGTGCTCGAATGCGGAGGACCCAGGGAAACGCCCTTCCCCTCCCCCCCCCCCCATTTGTCAGTGACTGGACAATGGATAGACAAAGAAAGTTGTAGCCATAAAAGCCATAGAGAAGACACTCTCTATTGAATGCAGTGAGTATGAATATTCTGTGGTGGGTACAGAATCTCAGAATGAAAATACTGCTTTGTTATTTTAAATAAGTATTTCATCACCCTTTTACTGGGCTTTTATTCCTTGTTTGGTAGGTTCTGGTGTGCTATTTATTTCTAATTTAAGAGCTGTTGTTTTAAAGAAACTAATGATTTTTCAGTTTTTTGCAGTGGAGAAGATTCTCAGAAAACTTTTTTTTAAGTAATGAAAATGCTGTAGACAGAGAAGACATACTCTTGCGCAGCTGTCTTTTGTTCTAGTGCATCTTCATTAATTCATTTCAATTTAGGCATATGGTCCCAGGCTGGATGAGAAGAGGAAAACTGGCAGAATAGCACAATGAGATCATGTAGACAGTTGCTGGAAATAGAGCTTGCTCTGTTAAATAATGTAACAGACAGTACAGGCTGGCACCAGGCACAGCAAATGCACCAATGCAGGAGGCAGTCCTTGTTTAGCTTCTAACCCCCAGTACTGATGGATTCTGCAGATAGACTGCAGAAGGGTGTGGCTTCCAGCCTCAGCTGCAGTACAGATGTCCGTGATGGAATACCAAGTCCTATTTAGCAGAAATGCTCATCTTTATTTAAAGGAGAAGGAGGCAGTAATATTGATTCCAAGTAATTAGTGCTTGAATTTACTTCATTTTACAAAATCTGTGCTTTGAATATTTTTTAAATATGAAAAATCTTCCATTTAAGCATGGCTGTTGGAACAATGGGCTTGCACCATGTGCCAAACAGTGCAATGTTATTAATCAGACCACACCCATCTGCAGTATTTGTACCAGGTGCTTTTCCTTAACTGTTTCCATTGTGTTATGGATATGACCTCAAATAAATTTGAAGACTATTTCTATATTACTAGAAATAGTTTTAGAAATTTGCTGAAAATTGAAAATGCTCATATAACTAATTTTCCAGTTTTTCTATGTTCTTTACCACAGCGTGAGTGCATCTCCATCCACGTTGGCCAGGCTGGTGTCCAGATCGGCAATGCCTGCTGGGAGCTCTACTGCCTGGAACACGGCATCCAGCCCGATGGCCAGATGCCAAGTGACAAGACCATTGGGGGAGGAGATGACTCCTTCAACACCTTCTTCAGTGAGACAGGCGCTGGCAAGCATGTGCCCAGGGCAGTGTTTGTAGACCTGGAACCCACGGTCATTGGTGAGTTGACCTCAGTAACCCCACTGAGATCCCGGGAGTCTGGGACAGGAGGTGTGTCCCGGGGGCTCCACTGATGCCCCGGGGTCCAGCAGACTTGTGCAGGTTGTTAGTGATGGGTGGCTGCTGCGTTTTCCTTTTGCAGATGAAGTTCGCACTGGCACCTACCGCCAGCTCTTCCACCCTGAACAGCTCATCACAGGCAAGGAAGATGCTGCCAATAACTATGCCCGAGGTCACTACACCATTGGCAAGGAGATCATTGACCTCGTCTTGGACCGCATTCGGAAACTGGTATGTTTATTCTCAAGAATAAGCTAAATTAATGAACCTAAGGGAGATAATCTGAAATACACTCTTTTTCAAACACAGAATTGAAATGTAGTAAAGAGTGAGGTTATTAGCCTTTTATAGTTTTTTTAAAGTTCAATTGAAATATGAACTATTTGATGTCCTCTTATAAATATTAATATTTTAATAAAGAAATGCTGAGTAATTTAAGGAAGGCCTGCATTTTTTTTAAAGTGTTTCTTGTCAAAATACGGTCCAAATCTTTGGATTTAATATGAAAAGTGAAAATATTTACTATGGTTACTATGATGGTATCACAAAGAGCAATAACTATGTTTCCTCTACTCCTCTTTTCTAACAGGCTGACCAGTGCACAGGTCTTCAGGGCTTCCTGGTTTTCCACAGCTTTGGTGGGGGAACTGGTTCTGGGTTCACCTCCCTGCTGATGGAACGTCTCTCTGTCGATTATGGCAAGAAGTCCAAGCTGGAGTTCTCCATTTACCCAGCCCCTCAGGTTTCCACAGCTGTCGTTGAGCCCTACAACTCCATCCTCACCACCCACACCACCCTGGAGCACTCTGATTGTGCCTTCATGGTAGACAATGAGGCCATCTATGACATCTGTCGTAGAAACCTCGATATTGAGCGCCCAACATATACTAACCTGAATAGGTTGATAGGTCAAATTGTGTCCTCCATCACTGCTTCCCTGAGGTTTGATGGAGCCCTGAATGTCGATCTGACAGAATTCCAGACCAACCTGGTGCCCTATCCCCGCATCCACTTCCCTCTGGCCACGTATGCCCCAGTCATCTCTGCTGAGAAAGCCTACCATGAACAGCTTTCTGTAGCAGAGATCACCAATGCTTGCTTTGAGCCAGCCAACCAGATGGTGAAATGCGACCCTCGCCACGGTAAATACATGGCCTGCTGCCTGTTGTACCGTGGCGACGTGGTTCCCAAAGATGTCAATGCTGCCATTGCCACCATCAAGACCAAGCGTACCATCCAGTTTGTGGACTGGTGCCCCACTGGCTTCAAAGTTGGCATCAACTACCAGCCTCCCACCGTGGTCCCTGGTGGAGACCTGGCCAAAGTACAGCGAGCTGTGTGCATGCTGAGCAACACCACAGCCATCGCTGAGGCCTGGGCTCGCCTGGACCACAAGTTTGACCTGATGTACGCCAAGCGTGCCTTTGTTCACTGGTACGTGGGTGAGGGCATGGAGGAAGGAGAGTTTTCTGAGGCCCGTGAGGACATGGCTGCCCTTGAGAAGGATTATGAGGAGGTTGGTGTGGATTCTGTTGAAGGAGAGGGAGAGGAAGAAGGAGAGGAGTACTAAAGTTAAAATGTCACAAAGGTGCTGCTTTTACAGGGAAGCTTATTCTGTTTTAAACATTGAAAAGTTGTGGTCTGATCAGTTCATCTGTATGTAGCAGTGTATACTCTCATATACAATTGCTGACCTATGCTTTAAAACACGACGCTTTGTTACAGACCCAAGCTATCCATTTCTCTGATGGGTTTGAATAAAGTATTCCCTGTCTTAAATCAGCTCAGTCTTGTGTTTTCTGTTTGGGTGTCTGAAAACTTTCATCTATTCAGTGCATTGAGAAGAAAGAATAACTATTGACTGTGGTTTATACATATTCTATGCAGTGACTTATTTTTTAATTTTAAATTGTCTTAGTATATTATAAAACTTATTTATAAAATATAAAATGCATATCTAAAGATTACCATTAGATGTAAATCAACTATACTTCAATTTTAAAAACTGATTAAAAAAAAAAGGAGGTAGGGACTTCCCGGGCAGTCCAGTGGTTAAGACTCTGAGCGTCCACTGCAGGGGACACAGGTTTGATCCCTGGTCGGGGAATTAAGATCCTGCATGCTGCTCAGCGGGGTCAAGAAAAAAACAACAACTGGAAACTAGATCAAATGTCAGGTGTTTATTTTTTAGATTTCTTTTTTTTTTGACGTGGACCATTTTTAAAGTCTTAATTGAATTTGTTACAATATTGCTTCTGTTTTACATTTTGTTTTTTTGGCCACAAGGCATGTGGGATCTTAGCTCCCCCATCAGGGACTGAACCCACAGCCACTGCATTGGAAGGGGAAGTCTTAATCGCTGGACTGCAAGGGAAGTCCCCAAACGTCAGTTTTTAACGTGCATTCCCAGCACACAGCAATGTATGAGGGATATAGTGGATGTACAGTGGTTACTGGCTGAATAAGTAAAGTGTAGGATAAGAGAGATACAAATATAAAAATCATAGAAGTTAAATAAAAGCCCTATGATCCTAATCTCAATTGTAAATATCAGTATGCATTTGCTATATACTTTCTATTATGAAAGAAAAAAAAAGCAATTTATAGCTTTGTCCACTGAAAATGCCTAGAACCAATGTAACAATAGTATCCCCAGCACTCAGATGGTGGTCTCTAAATATCATTTCTCACTGAAAGGAACCAGGACATTTTAGAGAAATGACTGATTCCAAGCCTGGAGCAGGAAATACACAAGTTCAGCCTCAAATATTTTCTCATTCCAGAAAGCAAGGAAGATGTAAAAGACTAAAGTCAAATCAAATGGACACAAGGGGACTTTCCTGGTGGCGCAGTGGTTGAGAATCCGCCTGCTAATGCATGGAACATGGGTTCAAGCACGGGTCTGGGAAGATCCCACATGCCGAGGACCAACTAAGCCCATGTGCCACAACTACTGAGCCTGCTCTCTAGAGCCCTTGAGCCACAACTATTGAAAGCCCATGTGCCTAAAGCCTGTGCTCCACAGCAAGAGAAGCCACCGCAATAAGAAGCCCACTCACCACAGTGAAGAGTAGCTCCTGCTCCCTGCAACTAGAGAAAGCCCACACGCAGCAACGAACACCCAACACAGCCAGTAAATAAATAAATGAATTTATTAAAAAAAAAAAAAGGACACAGGAATCAGGTTGAAGGGACTCTCACTGATGGTACAATGTGGGTATTGAAAATAATAGTGACTGCAATGGATTGAGCCATACAAAATTTGTTAAAATCCATAAGCTCATATTAGTTTTTGTTTAGTTTTAAAAAGAATGTAAAAAATTACTAAGAAAACATTAAATAGAATTAGCATGAGACTTTCCTGGTGGCGCAGTGGTTAAGAATCCACCTGCCAATGCAGGGGAGAGGTGTTCGATCCCTGGTCCAGGAAGATCCCATGTGCTGTGGAGCAACTAAGCCCGTGTGCCATAACTACTGAGCCTGTGCTCTAGAGTCCATGAGCCACAAATATTGAGCCCACATGCCACAACTACTGAAGCCCACTTGCCTAGAGCATGTGCTCCACAACAAGAGAAGCCACCACAATGAGAAGCCCATGCACCACAACAAAGAGTAGCCTCCTGCTTGCTACAACTAGAGAAAGCCAGCACACAGCAACAAAGACCCAAAGCAGCCAATAAATAAATTAATTAATTAAAAAAAAAAAGAATTACCATATGATCCAGAAATTCCATTTCTGGGTAGATACCCAAAAGAATTGAAAGCAGGGACTCAGATATTTGTATATCCAGGCTCACAGCAGCATTATTCACAATAGCCAGTGGAAGCAACCCTGATGTCCATCAGTTGATGAATGAATAAACAAAATGTAATATACATACAATGGAATATTACTCAGCCTTAAAGAGGGAAATTTTGACACATTCTATAACATGGATGAACTTTGAGGACATTATGCATAAGCCAGACGCAAAAGCACAAATATTGTCTCATTCCACTTATGAAGTAACTAGAATAGTCAAATTCATAGAGAAAGAAAATAGAATAGGAATTCCCAGTGCTGGGGGAAGCATATAATTAGAAGTTATTGTTTAATGGATACAGCATTTCATCTGTTTGGAATGATGAACAGTGGTGATGGTTGTACAACAATGTGAATGTACTTAGTGCTACTGAATTGGACATTTAAAATGGGTTAAAATGTAAGTAACAGGGATATACTGTACAGCACAGGGAAATATAGCCATTATTTTGTAATAACTTTTTTATTTTTATTTTTTATTGAAGGATAGTTGATTTATAATATTTTGTAATAACTTTAAATTAAGTATAATCTATAAAAATATTGAATCACTATGCTGTACACCTGAAACTTTTACAATATTGTAAATCAACTATACTTCAGTTTTTTAAAAAGGTTAAAATGGTAAATTTTATGTTTGCATATCTTATCACAATTAAAACAAACAAACAAACAATGGAAGCATAAACCAAAAATTAAAAAAAAAATTACCTATAGGGAAAGGGAATGTGGTCTAACCAGACTTCTTTGAATGTATTTGTTGTATCATTTGTTAGAAACATGTAACTGTACTATGTATCATACAAAAGAATTAAATCAAGGTGGAAAAACATCTAACAATTAAAAGCAAAATGAAACAAATGAATCTAACCAAGTATGAAGTTGTTGGCTTAAATACAAACTGGAGAATTATTTCAAGTGACTTAAAAACATAGTAATTTGGGAATTCCCTGGTGGTTCAGTGGTTAGAACTCTGTGCTCTCACTGCCAGGGGCCAAGGTTCAATCCCTGATCAGAGAATTAAATCCCACAGGCTGTGGGGGGTCAGCCAAAAAGGAAAAAAAAAAAAAAAGCAATTTGATTGTAGAGTCATAATAAGTATATAGCCTAAGGAGAAAAAGGAACTCCAAAAAAACAGTTTCCAGTAATCAAATTGTTATTAACAATATTGATGTTATTTTGAAACTACTATATATTAAAATAAATGAAATAATCATTAATGTTATTAGTAAACAAAAACCTTAAGTTATTATAATTATATGAAATATGTTCAAGAAAGTAGAGATATGGGAAAAATCCAAATCAAAATTCTAGAGATGAAAAATATATCTGAGATTTAAAAGAAAAATACTAAATGGTATGAACAGGGGTCCACTGGCGGTCCAGTGGTTAAGATTCCATGCTTCCACTGCAGGGGCATGGGTTTGACCCCTGGTCAGGGAACGAAGATCCCACATGCCTCAAGGTGCAGCCAAAAAAATTAATTAATTTAATTAAAAAAAAAAAAGGATGAACAGTAGATTAGACACCACAGAAGAAAAGATTTATGAATTGAAGACTAACAATAAAAGGTATCCTAAATGAAAAAATGAAACACAGAACAACAAAAAAAGAAGGAAAAAAATGAACAAATATATGGATACTAAACAGAATGTAAGCAGGAGCACATCGAAGATGACTCAGCATGTTTGAACAGCTTGTAAACTTTCAAGAATGAGATTTTAAACCTTTTGCTCTTATATTTTCTCAATTACAAACTACTTTCAACATAAAATACAGGGCTATAAAATTCAAAAAAATTTTATAAATTTATAAGGAAATATTTTTCAGATTAGAATTTAAATAACTTTAAAACACTTCAGGTTTTTTTGTATATTATTTATTTTACTTTATTTTTTTTTTTTTTGGCACACGGGCTTAGTTGCTCTGTGGCATGTGGGATCTTCCTGGAGCAGGGATCGAACCCATATCCTCTGCATTGGCAGGAGGATTCTTAACCACTGCACCACCTAGGAAGCCCTTTATTTTTGATTGCTTTTTTGCCACATGGCTTGTGGGATCTTAGTTCCCCGATCAGGGATTGAACCGCCAGGGAATTCCCTATTTTATTTTATTTTTAATTGTGGTAAAATACACATAGAATAAAATTTACTATCTTAACCATTTTTAAAGTATACAGTTCAGTAGTGTTAAGTGCATTCACCTTGTTATGCAGCCAATCTCCTGAATTCTTTTCATCTTGCAACACTAAAACTCTATACCCATTAAACAGCAATTAAGGGACTTCCTAGGTGGCACAGTGGCTAAGAATCCACCTGCCAATGCAGGGGACTTGGGTTCCATCCCTGCTTCAAGAAGATTCTCACATGCCACGGAGCAACTAAGCCCGTGTGTCACAGCTATTGAGCCTGCTAGACTAGAGCCCATGAGCCACAACTATTGAGCCTGTGTGCTGCAACTACTGAAGCCCAAGAGCCTAGAGCCCGTGCTCCACAAGAGAAGCCACCGCAATGAGAACCCCACGCACCACAATGAAGGATAGCCCCCACTTGCAACTACAGAAAGCGTGTGTGCAGCAATGAAGACCCAACGCAACCAATAAAAAAAAAAAAAAATTTATTAAAAAAAAAAAAAACAAAACCCCAACAAGAACAATTAACCACTCCACCCTCCCCTAGCTTCTGGCAACCACTGTAATAGGGGAGAACAAATCTGACTCCATATTGGATCTGTTCCTTTTACTTTAAACTTTGTATTCTATTACTTTTGCTGTAAGTTAAGTATGTTGTGGGAATTCCGAATTCCATGGCTGTCCAGTGGTTAGGACTCTGTGCTTTCACTACCAAGGGCATGAGTTCAATCCCTGGTCACGGGAACTAAAATCCCACAAGCTGCACCATGTGGGAAAAAAAAAATATTGCCTACAGCCTGAAATATACAGGATAGCCCATTCTCAAGGCTCTGAATTTCGAGGTATAAATCTTTTTTTTAAGAACTTTTATTGAGATATAATCGATATAACAATGAACTGCATATATTTAAAGTGTACAATTTGATTTTTTTTCCTATTAGTAATGTATATATAGCAATCCCAATTTCCCGATTTATCCCACCACATCTCCCCTCCACCCCAGCCCCCACCCTTTTCCCCCTTGGTGTCCATATGTTTGTTCTCTACATCTGTGTCTCTATTTGTGTCTTGCAAACCTGTTGATCTATACCATTTTTCTATATTCTGCATATATGTGTTAATATACAATATTTGTTTTTCTCCTTCTGACTTACTTCACTCTGTATGACAGTCTCTAGGTCCAACCACGTCTCTACAAATGTCCCAATTTCGTTCCTTTTTATGGCTGAGTAATATGCCATTGTATATATGTACCACATCTTCTTTATCCATTCATCTGTTGATGACGTTTAGGTTGCTTCCATGTCCTGGCTATTGTAAATAGTGCTGCAATGAACATTGGGGTGCATGCATATTTTTGAATGATGCCATTCTCTGGGTATATGCCCAGTAGTGGAATTGCTGGGTTATATGGTAATTGTAGTTTTAGTTTTTCAGGGAACCTCCATACTGTTCTCCATAGAGGCTGTGTTAATTTACATTCCCACCAAAGTGCAAGAGGGTTCCCTTTTATTCATACCCTCCCCAGCATTTATTGTTTGTAGATTTTTTGATGATGCCCATTCTAACTGGTGTGAGGTGATACCTCATTGCAGTTTTGATTTGCATTTCTCTAATAATTAGTGATGTTGAGCAGCTTTTCATGTGCCTCTTGGCCATCTGTATGTCTTCTTTGGAGAAGTGCCTAATCCTTTGTTGATTCTTTTGCAAATGTTTTCTCCCATTCTGAGGGTTGTCTTTTCATCTTGTTTATAGTTTCTAAAGGTATAAACCTTTTCTATTCTTTTTTGTTAATACATTTATTTACTTATTTACTGCGTTGGGTCTTTTGTTGCTGCACGCAAGCTTTCTCTAGTTGCAGACAGCAGGGGCTACTCTTTGTTGTGGTGTGAGAGCTTCTCAGTGCAGTAGCTTCTCTTGTTGTGAAGCACAGGCTCTAGGTACACAGGCTTCAGTAGTTGTGGCTTGCAGGCTTAGTTGCCCCGCAGCATGTGGGATCTTCCCGGATCAGGGATCGAACCCGTGTCCCCTGCATTGGCAGGAGGATTCTGAATCAATGCGCCACCAGAGAAGTCCTTTTCCTATTCATATAGAGATAAAAAGTTTCAGAACAAAATATACAAATAGCTCATACAACTTAATAACCAAAAATAAAAACTACCCAATCAAAAAATGGGCAGAAGACCTAAATAGACATTTCTCCAAAGAAGACATACAGATGGTCAATAGGCACATGAAAAGATGCTCAACGTGGCTAATTATTAGAGAAATGCAAATCAAAATTACAATGAGGTACTACCTCACACCAGTCAGAATGGCCATCATCAAAAAGGCTACAGATAATAAATGCTGAAGAGAGCACAGAGAAAAGAGAACTCTCCGTACACTGTTGATGGGAATGTAAATTGGTGCAGCCACTATGGGAAATAGTATGGAATTTCCTTTAAAACCTAAAAATAGAGGTGCCATATGATCCAGCAATCCCACTCCTGAGCACATATCTGGAGAAAACTCTAATTCAAAAAGACACAGGCACCCCAGTGTTCATAGTCACGCTATTCACAATAGCCAAGACACGGAAGCAAGCTAAATGTCCATCAACAGATGAATGGATAAAGATGTGGTGTATATATATACAGTGGAATACTACTCAGCCATAAAAAAGAATGAAATAGTGCCATCTGCAGCAACATAGATGGACGTAGAGATTATCATGCTAAGTAATGTAAGTCAGAAAGAGAAAGACAGGGAATTCCCTGGTGGTCCAGTGGTTAGGACTCTGCACTTTCACTGCCAAGGGTCCAAATTCAATCCCTGGTCAGGCAACAAAGATCCTGTAAGCCACACGGCACAGCAAAAGTGAAAAAAATTAAAAATAAAAAGATAAAAATACAGTCTTAAAAAAGTGAAAAAAATAATACAGAAAGAGAAAGATAAAAACCGTATTATTTGACCAAGTGTCTTTGTCACTTACATGTGGAATCTAAAATACGATACAAATGAAGTTATTTAAGAAATGGAAACAGACTCACAGACATAGAAATCAAACTAATTGTTACCAAAGGGGAAAGGAGTTGGGGGAGGGATAAATTAGGAGTTTGTGGTTAGCAGATACAAACTACCACATATAAAATAAACAACAAGGTCCTACTCTATATAGCAAAGGGAACTATATTCAATACCCTATAATAAACCATAATGGAAAAGAATATGAAAAAGTATTTATATATATATGTATCTGAATTATTTGCTGTACACCAGAAACTAACACAACATTGCAAATCAACTATACTTCAATTAAAAAACTAAAAAGTTGCTGAACAGAGAATAACATTTTTGTTAGAGGTTTACAGGAAAATTGTGACCAGACCTATGTGGACAGTTGTAACAACAAAGGATTCTGGCACCAAGAAGTCTGCAGTGACCAACCACACCCCCTCCCTTTTTAGTATAAAAGAAGATTGAACTCTAACTTGGTGAAAGCGCTTCTTTGGGACACTGGTCCACCATCTTCTCAGTCTGCTGGCTTTCCAAATAAAGTTGCTATTTGTTGCCCCAACAACTTGTCTCTTGATTTATTGGCCTGTGGTGTGGCAAACAGCACAAACTTAGACCCAGTAACACCATTTATTCTACTTTTTTTATTATTATTATTATTATTTATTTCTCTTTGGCGGTGTTGGGTCTTTGTTGCTGTGCACGGGCTTTTCTCTAGTTGCAGCAAGTGGGAGCTACTCTTTGTTGCAACGCGTGGGCTTCTCATTGTGGTGGCTTTTCTTGTTGCAGAGCATGGGCTCTAAGTGTGTGGGTTTCAATAGTTGCAGTACACAGGCTCAGTAGCTGTGGCTCACGGGCTCTAGAGCACAGGTCCGCGGCATGTGGGATCTTCCCCCACCAGGGATCAAACCTGTGTCCCCTGCATTGGCAGGCGGATTCTTATCCACTGTACCACCAAGGAAGCCCCCATTTATTCTAGTTTCTGTCACTATTAATTTGTCTCTTCTAGGTACCTCAAATAATAGAATCAGACAGTATTTGTCTTTTTGTGAATAGCTTATTTCACTTAGCATAACATCCTCAAGGTTCATCCATGTTATAGTACAGTCAAAATTTTCTTCCTTTTCAAAATTTCCTTCCTTTTAAGGGCTGAATAATATTCCATTATATGTATACACTACATTTTGTTTACCTATTTATTCATTGATGGACATTAGGGTTGCTTCCACCTTTTGGCTGTTGCAAATAATGTTGTCATCAACATGGGTATATAAATATCTCTTCCAGACCCTGCTTTCAATTTTTTGAGTTTTATACCCAGAAGTGGATTTACGGTATCATAATATATGGTAATTCTTTTTTGCTTTTTTATTTATTTTTGGCTGTGTTTGGCCTTCGTTGCTGTGCATGGGCTTTCTCTAGTTGTGGTGAGCGGGGGCTACTCTTCCTTGCGATGTTCAGGCTTCTCATTGCGGTGGCTTCTCTTGTTGTGGGAATGGGCTCTAGGCTCGCCCGCTTCAGTAGTTGTGGCACATGGGCTTACTTGCCCTGTGGCATGTGGGATCTTTCCAGACTAGGGATCAAACCCTAGTCCCCTGCATTGGCAGGTGGATTTTTAACCACTGAGCCACCAGGGAAGTCCCTATGGTAATTCTATGTTTCATTTTTTTTGAGGAATCACCACACTATTTTCCATAGAGACTAAACCATTTTACATTCCCACCAACGGTGTATAAATATTCCAATTTCTATATATCTTTGCAAGTATTTGTTATTTTCTGTTTTTTTGTTTTTGTTTTTGTGGGGGTTTGTTTTGTTTTGTTTTGTTTCTGTCAAGCCATGTGGCTTGCAGAATCTCAGTTCCACAGCCAGGGATTGAACCCAGGCCACAGCATTGAAAGTGCAGAATCCTAACCTCTAGACCACCTGAGAACTCCCCTTGTTTATTTTTATAGTAGCCATTCTAGTTGGTGTTAAGTGGTGTCTTGTGGTTTTTATTTGCATTTCCCAAATGATTACTGATGTTCAGTACCTTTTAATGTACTTATTAGCCATTTGGATATCTTCTTTGGAGAAACGTCTATTCAAGTCCTTTGCTCACTTTTAAATTGGATTGTTAGTATTAAAACACATTTATCTTGCTATTTAATCTATGAGGTTATAATAATCTTGAGAAAATTAAAATGTAAAAAATTGACAGAGGAAAGAATGTTTTACCTTGAGACCATCATATAAATTTTATAATTATCCTGTATGTAACAATTTCTTCATATTAAAAAGTAAAATAATAATAATAGTGGTTATGATAGGCTCATCCCATCCTTTTCTCTATCTTTAATTGGAATGTAACTTTTGGGCCTTGAGACAACGTTTCGTAATTTTTTTAATCAAATGTATGGAAAGGATATATCGCAATGTTTATACAGTGTTAACAATTTTTATCAGAATGGATATTGAATTTTATTAAATGTGTTTCCAGTAATATTTGGTGACTGCTGTGATTTTTCTCCTTCAGAACATTATAATGCATTATTCTAAAAAGCTTTTCAAATGCTGAGTCATCATTGCATTTCCAATACAAAAAACCTGGTCATGGTGATTATTCATTCTTCTAATGTGCTAACAGATTCTATTTGATGATGTGAATTTTCACTCCCACCAGCAATGTTTTTGGCGTATTACATTATTTTTAATATAAGTTCACTAGAGTCCTGAGAATAGGCTGAAGGTAAAATATTTTTCCCTGGATTTTTACCAGTCTCACGTTTCAAACTATCACCTCGTGCCACCAAGCCGTGATTGGTGTTTCCAATTGTCCTCCTTTCAGGGAGGGATTTTGCAGCTCTTTAGCTAAAAGGAAGGTCTGTGTGTGAATATCTCGCACACTCATATACTGTCCTCTGCTATCTTTTTATTTAGGTTCAGAGTGTGGGAGGTTGCGGGGGAAAGAAGAATGGGAAGGCTTCACTATCTTTGAAATGAGAGTTTTCTCTTACTTTCTTCTATTGCTTCTGAGAGCTCTGGGTCTGGAGGCCTGACCAACCAGGCCCTTGGCTGCCTGAATATAAAGCCTGGAGACAGTGGATGATCCTCAAGCAGACTTTTTGTCTCTGCAGAACTGCCTTCTTCAGAGAGGAGGTGGGGGATGTGAATTGGTTATTAGTTTCTGAGTTTTGCCAAATAAAGCAGAATCTAAGAAGAAAAAAAAACAACCCATTTGAGTCATATTATGTATTTTTCAATATAGACTGTATGCCACACCAGAGTTCATTCCACAAAAAAATGTGATTCCACTAGAAGCCTATATATCATGCAGTTCAGGTAAGTAGGCCTTTGATGATCTAGCTTAATTCAAAGACAGAACTTAGAGTATCTAAGCAGGAGTTCATTCTCGATGACTAGAGAGCAGATATCCTTGTCTTGTTTCCAACCTTAGAGAATGTTTATTATTTCACCATTAGGCATGATGTTAGCTGTCAGTTTTTTATATATGCTCTTTATCAGATTAAAGTTTCTTTCTATTCCTAGTTCGCTGAGAATTTTTTTTTAATAAATGGATATTGGATTTTGTCAAAATTTTTTTCTGTATGCATCTATTGAAATGATTATATGGGTTTTTTTCCTTTATTCTACTAATATGGTGAACTGGGTTCACTGCCTTTTGAATATGAAACCAATCTTGCATTTCTGGGATATACTATACTTGGTTTATATTTTAAAGCTGAGATTTTTAAAATATATATATTTATTTATTTGGCTGTGCTGGGTCTTGTTTGCAGGCTCGCGGGATCTTCATTGTGGCATGCAGGATCATTTTTTGTTGTTGTCGTTGAGGCATGCACATCTAGTTTCCTGACCAGGGATTGAACCAGGGTCCCCTGCATTGGGAGCACGAAGTCTTAACCAGTGGACCATCAGGGAAGTCCCAAAGCTGAGATTCTTAACCTAGGACTCTGGAAAACATAGGTACTTCATAGATGGTTCTCATGGGTTGGTGAACCCCCTGATGTTGTATACAAAATTCTGTGTGAATATGCTCATGGTAGACTGTCGCCAAAGATGCCACTAACCATTTCTCTCATCCCTGCAGCAACATGCTATATGTCTCCCATCAAGAGGTAGAGTCTAGGGGCTTCCTAGGTGGTGCAGTGGTTAAGAATCCGCCTGCCAATGCAGCGGACATAGGTTCGATCCCTGCTCCAGGAAGATCCCACATGCCACGGAGCAACTAAGCCCGTGCGCCACAAAAAAAAAAGAGGTGGAGTCTATTCCTGTCTCCTTAAAACTCAGTTGGCCTTATGACTGCTTTGACTAATAGCATGTGACAGAAGAGAAGCTATGGCAGATCTAGGTTAAGCCCTTAAGAAGTCTGGCAACTTGTTTATATTCAGAGAGGTCATGTGGGAAAAAAACCAGGACACCCCATCCAACAGTTAGCACAAAGACCCCAAAGATGGGAATGTGACTATCCTAGGCATTCCGGCCCTAGCTGAAATCCCAGCTGAATGCAACTACATGAGTTAGCCAGATGACACCCCGTGGAACAGAACTGTCCATAACCCGTGTAATCATAAGAAATAATAAATAATGGTTTTAAGTCAATAAGTTTTAGGGTAGTTTGTTACACAGCAATGGATATCTGATACAGGGCTTACCCACACAACCGGAGAGAAAATATACAGTTTTCATTAGATCCTCCAAAACAATTAAAACCACTGGAGGAATGAAATACTGAACATTCTTTAGGAAACACCTGATAATTATTATTTTTTTCAGTGTTTTTGATAGATATTAGCAGCAATGTGCTTAAGATTATAATCTTTTGCCCTGTGTTGGTAGACTATAGCTACTGAATTTGGCACTTAAATGAAAGGTCATATGCTTTAGCAATCTAATGCAACTGACAACCTAGGGTGAAAAATGAGAAAACTTACTAGACCATCCCTCCTCTACTCTGAAGCAAGTTTAGGTGATACTAGGTTCTTAAGAACTCTTCACACACAAAAATATACATATGAACATGTGAAAGTATACACACAAAAATTACATGTGGAGCAATGAACAAAAGCAAACCCAAAGTTCTACACCATAAAATGTGGTAAAAATACAGCTGCATGCATATATCAGCTGAATGTAATTCAATTATAGTCATAAATAGTGCACCTATGGTGGGAAGAGAGTGTGATTTGAAACTGAGCTACAACCTACCTGGGTAGAGTCTGGATAAAAAAATGACTGAGACGGGCTTCCTAGGTGGCGCAGTGGATAAGAATCTGCCTGCCAATGCAAGGGTCACAGGTTCGATCCCTGCTCCAGGAAGATCCCACATGCCGTGGAGCAACTGGGTCTGTGCGCCACAACTATTGCGCCTGCACTTTGCAGCCCGTGAGCTACAACCATTGAGCCCACGTGTTGCAACTACTGAAGCCCATGCGCCTAGAGCCCGTGCTCTGCAACAAGAGAAGCCACGGCAATGACGAGCCCGCACACACAACGAAGAGCGGCCTCCACTCGCTGCAACTAAAGAAAGCCCCCACACAGCAAAAAAGACCCAACACAGCCAATAAAATAAATAAATAAATTTATAAAAAAAAAAAAATGACTGAGACATAGGGCATGGCTTCCAGCTGATAAATGGGGTGGGGTAGAGAAGAGGGTTAGACGGAGAATGATAACACTGTAAACAACTAGTTCCTATTGAGTAACAGGCATGATGAATCAGAAAGATCCAAGATAATACGGCAAAGAGAAGCTAACCCTGGAAAAAGGAACTTGAGGAGATCAGGTGAGCTACCCAGATAGTTCAAAGAGAATACATCAGGGCCCCAGGCAAGGCCTGCTAGGCAGACTGTCTGGCTCCCATGTTAGGCATTATTTAGGGAAACAACAGCTAAATATTCCTTTAAGCGCCCAGGATGCTGAAGGCCAAGGTATCCAAAGTCTGACCTGGAGAGGGAGGACAGACCCAGGATTTGGGGTGGCATTCACAGAAATCCTTGTTACAGCACATCATAGAAGGAATGACCCAGCCCAGTGACAATATACAAGAGAGCATACCAAATGAGTTACATACTGGAACTCATGGAGAAACCCCTGATGACGGAAACACAGGAAACCAACGTAAGGACCAAGGATGCTGATCCATTGTAACGCCACACCAGAAAGATTAGAGTGGCAAGCAGCTGAAGAGATGAAGTGAGGGTCAGAAATATGGGTGCAGCACTGAAGACTCAACTGAAGGAGGATTCTCTTCCAAGCTCACTCCCATGGTTGTTGGCAGAATTTAGTATCTGGACAGCTGTTCAATTGAGGGCCTTAGCTCCTTGCTGCCTGTTGGCTGGAGACCTCCTGCACGCAGTTCCTTGACACATAGGCCTCTTCAAAGGGCAGCACAACATGGCAATTGGCTTCCCTCAGAGCAAGTGAGCAAGAGAGCCCTCAAAACAGAACCCAGTCTTTTTCCAACCTAACCTCAGAAACAACATCTTATTACATTTGCTGCAGTCTGTTAGAAGTGAATCACTAGGTCCCGCCTGCAGTCAAGGGGAGAACATTATATAAGAACAGGAATACTAGAAGGAGGGGTACAATGGGGGCCACATCTCAGAGGCTGTGTATCACATTACTCAGCTCTAAAAACTCTAGCCCTACATTTAATTGTCACAAATGTCAAATTTCTGGCAGTGAGGATCTGACTGGCCCAGTTTGGGTTAGGATTTCTCCTGCGGGTCTGTTAGCCTTGGCTAGATGGGGCAAGACCATGCAATATATTTTATTGTTTTTAGACATTTCTAGAGAATAGGAAATTGTTGTAGGCTTGTTAGTCGCATAAGAATTTGTTACAAAGATACATTATCAAGCTATTATAACTATATAAAAACTAAAAAGATTACTTGAGAGTTAGTATTGGGAAATCAAGCTAAGAAATGTTTTCACTCAGTCTCATTGATGATTGCCTTATTCTCTAGAGCTAAAGGGAGAGAGCGAGCCATCATTTTATCACCTGCAGATAGAATTTAAGGGACAATTTAGACACATCTTGTCTAAGTCAAATTAGAAGACTCTCAGAATTATGAAGCAAGTAGTGGGGAAGAGAATGAAGAAAACAGCAGATACAGTAGAAATAAGACCAACAAAAGGAGAAATTTTTCAAGAAAAATTCACTTGATGCCCTTGAAAGTCAAGGTATCTCAAAGGTAAACAGAAAATCATCTTTGCTGACATTAACACAATATTTACATAAAGGCAAATAACTTAAGGTAGGCTCTGAGTACCACTGCTTTGCTTCAATTGTCTTATTTTTAAAGTTATTCTGGGGACTTCCTTGGTGGCACGGGGGTTAAGACTCAAGCTCCCAGTGCACAGGCCCAGGCTCAATTCCTGGTCAGGGAACTAGATCCCACATGCATGCTGCAACCAAGAGCACACTTGCTACAACTAACACCCAGCACAACCAAATAAATAAATAAATTTAAAAAAAAAAAGGTATTCTGTAGGGAGTTCTGCTCTCAGTAATGGTGGAGTTTCTTACAGACCAATCCTACAGCAAAACAAAACAAAACAAAACAACCCTGGATAATATGAACAAATCTTCAAATAAAAAAATCTGTTTGTAGATATCAGAGAGGTACCAAGGCAGTAAGGACTTTAGAGGCTAAAATCTCAGACAGAAAAGAAGTTCAAAGAGATAAGCCTGACATTCAGTGCCTCTTTTTCCTCTTAAGGCATTAGTGATTCAAAAGTAGTAATGAGAGATTGAGAAACTGAGCAGAAAGTAACTAAATGGCTAAAAAACTAAACTGGTCTTCCTGTAGTCTTACAGAGCTTGTGGGGAAAAAAAACTGGAGGTTCAGGACCTAACAAGATAGAGGAACCCTGGCAACTACTCCTTACCCTCAAAGGCCTATACCTTAAGGAGAGACCAGCTGCTATAAATACTAAAGCTCAACTTCTCATCACAAAATCCCTGGTTTGATTATGATAGTCTGATCTTACCCTAACTGACTGTCAGAAGCAAAAGCAAACCCTTATAACAAGAAGACTACACCATCCAGGGCCTCAAATTATCTCTTTAATTTTTCATAAACCATTTTCAGTATTAAACAAAAAATTACCAGTGTTCCAGACAAAATCAAATGACAAAAACTGAAGAGATATCAGAGAAAAGAAATAGATCCACAGAAGAGCCAGATGCTGGAATTACCAGACTTGAACTTTAAAATAACCATAATGAATAGGTTTGAGAAATTAAATGACAAGATGGAGAAATTCAGTTGAGGAAACTGTATGAAATACACAATGGAAATTCTAGAACTGAAAAATAATCACATTTAAGAACTCAGCAGGGCTTAATAGCACACTGCACACAAAAAGATAATTAGTGAACTAGAAGACAGGTCAGAAAAATAATCTAGACTGAAACTCACAGAGATAAAAAAGAAAAAGAATGGAAATTCCCTGGTGGCCCCATTGTTAGGACTCCTGGTTTCCACTGCAGGGGGCCCAGGTTCAATCCCTGGTTGGGGAACTAAGATCCTACAAGCCACACAGTGTAGCTGAAAAAAGAAAAAAGAAAAAGGAAAAGAAAATACAGAAAACATAAAATATGTATGACACAAAAAATAAACAACAAACAAACAAAACTAACACATATACAACTAGAGATCCAGAAGGCAAAAGAGAAAAAACAGGCTAGAAATATTATTTGAAGAAAAAAATGGCCAAAAATATTCAAAAACTAATGAAAGAAAACAAGTCACAAATAAGAAATTCTATGAAATCAAGCAGGATAAATACAAAGAAAAGCACACTTAGGCATACCATAGTGAAGTTGCTGAAACCAAAGGAAAGAAAAATCTTAAAGAAGTTGGCGGGGGCGGGGGGCAGTAAGGGCTGAGACATATCTTTAAAGGAACAACAGTAAGGCTAATAGATGGCTTCTCAACAAAGTGATGAAAGCCAAACATAAAGGAATGACACATTCAAAGTGTTGTAAGATAGTAACTGTCAAGCTAGAATTCTATACTCAATAAAAAGTGTCCTTCAAAAATAAAGACAGAAGAAAAAAAAGACAAATTAAATACATTTTCAGACAAACAGAAACTGAGAGAACTTGCCACTTGGCAGACCTGCATTAAAGGAATACTAAAGGGAATTCTTCAAGCAAAAGGAAAAGAATCCTAAATGGAAGCACAGATGTGCAAGAAGAAAGTTAGCAATAAAAGGGGTAAATAGGAAGGTAAATCCTAGGACTTCCCTGGTTAAGACTCTGTGCTCCCAATGCAGGGGGCCTGGGTTTAATTTCTGGTCAGGGAACTAGATTCCACATGCCACAACTAAAGATCCTGCATGCTACAACTAAGACCTGGCTTGGTCAAATAAATATTTTAAAAAAGAAAAAAGATAAATTCTAATGAATAATGAGCTGACATTTAAGGATATATGAGAACAGGTAAAAATAATTTATGGAATGAAAAGCTATGATCTCTCAAAAGAAAATAATCTGCAGATGAATTAAAGGAGAGAATGTTTACTGTCCAGATCTGAATTGTGGCTGTGAGACAGAACGATTGCAAAGCAAACAGCTGAAATACAAACAGAAATCATGATGGAAAATGCAAGACTTAGAGGATACATCCAGGAGACCTAATATGCAAATAATGGCGGTTCCAGAAGAGAAAAAAGAACAGGTGGTAATATTTTAAAAAATACTATAGATTGCTGGATACAAAAATATACAAAAATCAACTACATTTTTATACACCAAAAATAATTAGAAATTTTTAGCTTTACAAAGAATATTGTTCATAACAGTATCAAAAAACATATAAAGTGCCTAGGGATAAAATTATCCAAAATATGCAAGACATGTTAGTAAAACTTTATTGAAAAACACTAAAACACACTTAAATACATGGAATTATTGGGTTGGCCAAAAGGTTCATTCAGTTTTTTCCGTAAGATGCTTCTAGTAGCACTTAGTTGTCTTCAACTTCATTTGAAACAATTTTGTTAGATTGTATGTGACAACTGTCATATCAGCATGCATTTAAAGAAAGACATCAAAATTGGTGAATTTTTTGTGTAGCCATTTTAATATTGAAGATGGAAGAAAAAAAGCAACATCTTTGGCATATTATGCTTTATTATTTCGAGAAAGGTAAAAATGCAACTGAAATACAAAAAAGATTTGTGCAGTGTATGGAGAAGGTGTTGTGACTGATCGAATGTTTCAAAGTAGTTTGTGAAGTCTCATGCTAGAGATTTCTTGCTAGATGATGCTCCCTGGCCGGGTAGACCAGTTGAAGTTGACAGCGATCAAATGGAGACATTATTTGAAAATAGTCAACGTTATACTACGTGGGAGATAACTGACATACTCAAAATACTCAAATCAAGCATTGAAAAACATTTGCACCAGCCTGCTTATATCAATCGCTTTGATGTTTGGGTTCTACATAAGGTAAACGAAAAAAACCTTCTTGACCATATTTCCACATGCAATTCTCTACTTAAATGTAATGAAAACGTTCTGTTTTTAAAACAAATTGTGATACATGATGAAAAGTGGATACTGTACAATAACGTGGAATGGAAGAGATCATGGGGCAAGCAAAATGAACCACCACCAACCACACCAAAGGCCAGTCTTCATCCAAAGAAGGTAATGTTGTGTTTATGGTGGAATTGGAAGGGAATCCTCTATTATGAGCTCTTTCCAGAAAACCAAACGATTAATTCAAACAAGTACTACTCCAAGTTAGACCAACTGAAAGCAGCACTTGACGAAAAGTGTCCAGAATTAGTCAACAGAAAATGCATAATCTTCCATCAGGATAACACAAGACTGCATGTTTCTTTGATGACCAGGCAAAAACTGTTACAGCTTGGCTGGGAAGTTCTGATTCATCTGCCGTATTCACTAGATGTTCCACCTTCGGATTTCCATTTATTTCGGTCTTTACAAAATTCTCTTACTGGAAAAAATTTCAGTTCCCTGGAAGACTGTAAAAGGCACATGGAACAGTTCTTTGCTCAAAAAGATAAAAAGTTTGGGGAAGATGGAATTATGAAGTTGCCTGAAAAATGGCAGAAGTTAGTGGAACAAAACAGTGAATACGTTGTTCAATCAAGTTCTTGGTGAAAATGAAAAACGTGTCTTTTATTTTTACTTAAAAACCGAAGGTGCTTTTTGGCCAACCCAATATATACTTAGTCTGCAAGTTGGAAGAGTTACCTCGTAAAATGTGAGTTCTTTTCAAATCAATCTATAGATTCAATGCAATTTCAATCAAAATCACAAAAGATTCCATGTGTGTGCATGTGCACATGTCACCTAAGCATGCACTAGACAAAGAGCATTTATCATAGATGGCACCATACCAGATTTTTTTTAAAATACAGAATGAATAAAAGTCCCTGTGGACCATTTTATAAAACACAGGGAATAGTGGTATCATGAGACAAAGTGCTTTCAGGGGGTCTGCTCTCCTAGAGCAGACCTCCTCATCCTTCTAAGGCTTGGGTAAATATCACTTATGTAGGCACTATGTTTATTTAGACACTATGCTATAAATTGCCTTTCTCTGTAAGAAAGCTGAAGGATAAGAATATTTACTACTCAGGAAGCTAAAAACAGATCCTTTTTATCAGGCTATTCAGGCTAAGGTGAAGGACTTGGGTAAGATTAACTTTGACTATGTTCTGCTCCCTGTGTTCAAATTTTCTCTTAACAATTTTCTTCACAGATATGTAAAGAGACAAGGATTTTGTGTGTGTGTGTTTGTCAAACTGTCATGCAACAGAGTCTGTCTTTACCATTCTGGAATGTAGCCCCTTCACTCCAAGATGTGGGCTAATGACAAAACTTTTATAATATGATTTACAGAATTAAAGAGAGTCAGAAATACATTAACAGATTTTTGTTAGTTTATAAATTGTACCTGCATTAATCAAATAAGCTATTAAGAGGATCTTACTAGCTTTATGTTAATTTAACCTAAGATTCCCTAATTAGAAAAATCACAGATCTTGGATCTAGTTTTCTCTTGCAAGCTTGCAAACTATAAACAAATAAAAGAAATGCCTCTAACAGATTCATAACCAAATATAATGCCAAGTCTTCTTTTTCCACATTATATAGTATGTATAAATCCATTTACATAAAATTATATTCATATATGTATATATATAGATAGATGTCTAAAAGGATCTTTATCAAATATTATAGTATTTTTACTAATGATCAGATTTCAGGTAAATTTTACTTTCATCACAACTTTCTAAGTTGCCTGAATTTTCTAGAATGAGTATACAGAACAAAGGAAAGGGGAAATATTTAAAAAGAAAGGAATTTTTCTGATTCGAACTTTAAAAATTGTTTATAAATAGGCCCAGTGTCAAAAAAAAACCAGGGCATTCCTCAATGATGGACTCTCTTAGTTCTACAAGTTTATTTATAGTTGATGGCTAGCATGTTCTAGATGCCACTTCCAGTTAAGAACCTCCCCAAATCATTATCTTATAAATCACTTTGTGGCAATGAAGTAGGAAGTAATTTCCTTTAAAGAACATGTTAAACCTGCTAAGCAAATGTCTCACCTGCAACCTTGAGCCTGAGCAATTCTCATTCTTTCAATTTTTTTGGTAAAGAGCAAAAATCTTAATTTTATCAAAAGAGTGTAAGGTTTAAGCAATGTAGTCGTTAATAACAGCACCAACTTTAGGAACACTTGAGTCTCACATCCTTATTCAGCATCTCACTTTCCAGTACTGGCCACTTTCAACCCTTACCCATACCCTCCTATACCCCATTCTGTTTCTCTTACCCAAAGCTTTAGTTTCTATCAACAGCCTAACAGGATCTATAAAAATAGTAATTGACTACTTAAAATGTCATCTTTCACTAAAGTACTGGCATTTAAACAGGGAATTTTTAGGAACTAAAGATTTGACTTTTAAAAAACCACCAAAAAAAATTTTAAGCACCATCTTAGGCAGCTATTTCAAGTATCCTGAGATATTAAAATAAGAGCACACAGTGATAGACTAACATCCACTCTCCTTACCCCAAGGTTAATGCTGCCCTTCCCACTTTATCCCTTGTGGGGTTTTTTCCCTAATATAACCATTTTGTTTAAATATAATTCACATATCATACAATTCACCTATTTAAAGTGTACAATCCAATGATTTTCAGTATATTCAGAGTTGTATATTCAGAGTAATTCAGTTTCAGTATATTCAGAGTTATTCAGACCATCACCACAATCAATATTAGAGCATTTTCATCACCCCCCGCCCCCCTATGCAAAGAAACTCTGTCATCTAGGCAACCCCTAGCCCTAAACAGCCACTAATCCACTTTCTGTCTCTATACAGTTTCCTATTCTGGACATTTCATATAAATGGAGTCCTGAGAGCTCTTAGGTGCGCCTTTCCCATCAGGGGCTGCCTCTGCCCTTCCCACCAGACTTCTCACCGCCCCCTCCCCGCCCCCCCCCCGGCTTCGTTTCCTTGCTACACAGTTCTGAAAACATTAGTAAACTCATAAAGGAGACTCAAGTTCCAAACACAGCCCCTAGTGCTGTGCCTGACCTGGCAGGAAAGTTTTCCCAACAGCCACCAGTTCCCTATGGACTGAACTCTCCTCCTCTCTCTACCACTCTGGGGGGGGGGGGGGTGTTGCAGAGAACAATCCACAGGTCCTCTCCCCTGACACATGCCTCTCTAAGCCAACTATCTTTGCCAACAGCCCACCAGTGCTGCACGGATGAGCATCTTCCTTGCCCCATTCTTCCTTCCCTCCCCTCCTTTCCCCACAACATGCACAGAATAAAGGCCTGGGGGAAAATAATAAATAAATAAATAAATGAGTCATACAATATGTAGGTGTTTGTAACTGGCTTCTTTATTCCTTTTTTTTTAAAAAAAAAAAGTCAAGTAGACATATTTTTGAAATATTTCTTTTTCACTAATCCAAACTGGTATAGGGTTAGGAAACACCAGTAGGGCAAGAAAATTTAAAATATAGCAATTTCTTTGTATTGTTAATCAAGATATACTTCACGTACCATAAAATTCACTAGTGTACAATTTGTTTTTAGCATATTCACCAGGTTGTGCAACCATCACCACCATCTAATTCCAGAATAATTTCATATTCTACCAAAAAAACTAAACTCTGAAGCTATTAGCAGTCACTCCCCATTCAACCCTCCCCCTAGCCTATGGCAAACACTAATCTATTTCCTGTATCTATGGATTTGCCTATTCCTATAACAGAATATAATGCAGCTTCTTTTACTTAGCATGATGTTTTCAAGGTTCATCTATGTTGCAGTGTGTACTTCATTTCTTTTTATTGCCAAATAATATTCCATTGTATGGAGATACAACATTTCTTTATCCTTTCATCAGTTGATGGACATTTGGATTGTCTGCAATTTTTGGCTGTTACGATAATGCTGTGAGATACAGTAGAATTCATCACCCCAAAACATGCCACTTTGGTGTAAGGATTATTTTGAACTGAAGGCAACTGAAAAGAAGCAGATACAAAAAAAAGCTCTCTGCCTTCCCCCATTTGCCTAAAAGCAGGACTCAAGGTCTTTTTTTTTTTGCTCCCGTCATTTCTTTAAAAATTTGTTCCTTTGCTAAGATGCTATATAAACCCAACTTTTAACCAAATCTTTAAATTTCTATTCCTGAGTTTCTCCCATGTATATACAAGATATGTGTTAATAAACTTCTATTTGTTTTTCCCTTATTAATCTGTCTTTTGTTATAGAACTCCAGCCAAGAACTTACAAGGGTAAATAGAAAAAAACTTTCTCCTCCCCTACAGCTGCTATGAACATTTGTGTATGAGTTTCTGTGTGGCCATATGTTTTCATTTCTCTTGGATATAATCCTAGAAGTGGAATTTCTGGTTTAGAGATAACTCTATGCTTAATATTTTGTGGAACTGCCCAACTATTTTCCAAAGTGGTTGCACCATTTTCATTCCTACCAGTAGTGTATGAGAGTTCCAATTTTTCTACACTCTCACTAAGGCTTATTATCTTTGTTTTTGATTGTAGCTATCCTAGTGGGTATGAAGTGGTATCTCATTGGGATTTTGATTTATGCTTCCCTGATGGTTAATGATGCTGAGCATCTTTTCGTGTACTTATTGGCCATTTGTATATCTTCTTTGGAGAAATGTATATTCAGATTGTTTGCCTATTTTTTAATTGGATTATTTGTCTTTTATTATTGAGTTGTAGGACTTCTTTACGTGTTCTAGATATGAATATCTTGTAATTCACAAATATTTTCACCCGTTCTGTGAGAATGAATAAAATGGATATTACATACCTTTTTTTTTTTTTTTTTTTGGCACACGGCATGTGGGATCTTAGTTCCCCAACCAAGGATCAAAACTGTGCCCCCTGCAGTGGGAGCATGGAGCCTTCACCACTGGGCCACCAGGGAAGTTCCCATAATATTTCTTGATAGAGTCCTTTGAAACACAGAAGTTTTTAATTTTGATGAGGTCCAATTTATCTATTTTTCTTTTGTTGCCTGTGCTTTGGGTATCATATCAAAGAAGGCTTTGACCCAACATCACTAAGATTTACATCTATATTTTCTTCTAAGAGTTTTATAGTTTTATCTATTATACTAGGTCTATGATCCATTTGAGTTAATGCACGGATCCGTGTTTGTGTATGTGTGAGGAAGGAATCTAACTTTATTCCCTTACATATGGATATCCAGTTGTCCCAGCACTATATGTTGAAAAGACTATTCTTTCCTCATTGAATTATCTCGACATCTTGTCAAAAATTAATTGACTATAAGTATATAAGTTTATTTCTGGACTCTCAATTCTATTCCATATATCTATACTTATGTGAGCATCACACAGTCTTGATTATTATAGCTTTGTAGAAAGTTCTGAAATCAGGGAATATGAGGTCTCTAACTTTGTTCTTCTTTTTCAAGATTATTTGGCTATTCTAGGTCCCTTGAATTTTCATATAAATTTTAGGATCAGTTTGTTAATTTCTGCAAAGAAGGCAGTTGGGGATTTTGACAAGGATTGTACTGTATCTGTATATCAATTTGGGGAATATTGCCATCTTAACAATAGTAAGTCTTCCAATCCTTAAACATCTTTCCATTAATTTAATTCATCTTTAATTTCTTTCAATAATGTTTTATAATTATTTGATGATTTTAACTGCAATATTATCCATTGTTAGACAAAAGTATTAATTATAATTAAAGTCTCTCAGTTCTTTTCCCCGAATTTGAAATTTATTTGTCATATGGAAACTCAAAAACTTTTTGATTATTAGCGGGTCCTCAATTTAAATTTTATGCTTACCCCTATCTCATTTCAGGACCACCAAATCTCTATCCCATGATGGTAGGCGAGGATTATTTCTGCATGGTCTTAATTTCCCTGCAGGAACACTATGGTGCTGCACAACATATTCTCTATACTCATCAGGGATCCAATATGCTCGTTCCACTGGGATGGCTTTTGACATCTGTGATAAGATGCATGGATTTTTCCCTACTTGGGTTTATTTATTTATTTATTTATTTATTTTATTGGCTGTGTTGGGTCTTCATTGCTGTGCGTGGGCTTTCTCTAGCTGCGGTGAGTGCTGGCTACTCTTTGTTGTAGTGCACGGGCTCTTCAGTGCGGTGGCTTCTCTTGTTGCAGAGCACGGGCTCTAGGCACGTAGGCTTAAGTAGTTGTGGTACATGGGCTCTACAGCACAGGCTCAGTAGTTGTGGTGCATGGGCTTAGTTGCTCCCACGCACGTGGGATCTTCCTGGACTAGGGCTCGAACCCATGTCCATGCATTGGCAGGAGGATTCTTACCCACTGCACCACCAGGGAAGTCCCGGGTTTATTATTAAGTAGAACATTTTATTCTGCAGCTGCAGTAGAGAACAGCATTAAGACACCTTCTGCAGAAAGTGTTAAAAGGGACAAGGTATGTTCTAATTTGAGAGAGAGAGTTAACTTTTAAAGAATCCTTATTTAACATTCTGAACTTGAAGTTCTGTCAGATGGGGAATTTAAACACAGCATAATTTTCTTCCTAATATATACAGAAGCAGAATATCTGTCTGCCTCCCCTACAGAATCATATTTTGGTTGGTTGAAAATATGTCAACAGTCTTCATAACTTACATATTTTATATCTCCCAATTTATACTTTTTAGGAGTACTGAAGTTAGTATAGTCAGTGAGATATAGATTTCATTAATCTTAAAGAAAAGCCTTACTTAGATAATTCCCCCTAAAAAACTATTGTAGGACTAAACATCAATTCTCTTCCTTCATCTATAAAATATATTGTTTTAAATTTTCATTAATGTCAATTTAAATTAAGTGAATATTTCAAAATTACCAGTTTCTCATTCATTTTTACAGCTTGTCCTCTCTTCAAAAACACCAGAGGTAAAATCAGCATTTTTTTTTACTACTGACCCAACATAATTGCTATTCTTTCTAAGTTACTAAGGACAGTACCTATGTGCAACTATGTTTGATAATGTGATTGATATTTTTACTCTTCAAAAAAAATTCTGAGACTTCCCTGGTGTGCAGTGGTTAAGAATCCCCCTGCCAATGCAGGGGCAATGGGTTCCATCCCTGGTCTGGGAAGATCTCACATGCCTTGTAGTAACTAAGCCCTCGTACCACAACTACTGAAGCCCTGCGCACCTAGAGCCCGTGCTCCACAAGAGAAGCCACTGAAATGCCACCACAATGAGAAGGGCACGCACCAAAACAAAGAGTAGCCCCTGCTTGCCATATCTAGAGAAAGCCTGCAGGCAGCAACAAAGACCCAATGCAGCCTAAAAATAAATAAATAAATTTATTTATTTGTTTAAAAATTCCTTGTTTTCTCTATCATGCAGAATTGAGTGTTATTTGACAGCACACGAGAATTAGTTGTTGAACCCTGGATTGCGCCAAAATGACAAGTACAGTAAATCCTTGGTTTGTGAGCATAATTCATTCCGGAAACATGCTTGTAATCCAAAGCACTTGTATATCAAAGCGAATTTCCCCATAAGAAATAATGGAAACTCAGATGATTCATTCCACAACCCCAAAATAGTCATATAAAAATGATTACGATACAGTAATATAAAATAATAAAGAAAATACAAAATATAAAGAAAAATAAACAAATTACCTTTTAAAATCTTCGTGGCTGGTGTGAGGGAGACAAGAGAGAGGAGGGTTATTGTGTAGGACGACTATCACTATCACTAACAGAACCACTGCTATCTATTGGTTCAATGAAATCTTTTTCTTTTCGTGCAACTTTAACAAGGAACCTATCCAATGATACTTGCTTTTGCCTCCTTTTGAGGATTTTGCAGAAATGTGACATTGCATTGTCGTTATACAGATTCATTGCTCGCACTGCTACAGCCTTATTTGGGTGGTGCTTTTCTACAAAATTTTGCACTGTTTCCCACATTTTACACACCTCCCTAATCTCATTTGAAGTGAGGGATTCCTCTGCCTTTTTCTCCTCCTCTGCAAACGAGATCTCCTCCATGATCTTGCTGTTGCTGAGATGCAGATCCATCAGTTCATCGGTGGTCAGCTCCATTTGGCTCAGTTGTGATCGTATAACGCTTGGCATCATGTACTACTGGTATTGCAAGACATTGCTCGTTTATCAAGTTAAAATTTATTAGAAATATTTGCTCATCTTGCGGAACACTAGCAGAACAAGTTACTCGCAATCCAAGGTTTTACTGTAATTCCTTTTCACAAGATGAAATTGCTTTATAATATTTTCTGTGGGACCAAATGTTTATATTACAGGCAAGAAAAGTGGCCTAAGGGCATTTTCATTAGTTTGGAAGGCAAAAATAAAATCTACAAAGTTAATCTAAACTCTAAAAGTCAAAAAAATAATTTGCTGTCTGTCCTTTAAATTTTCACTGGGCAGGCTTCCCGTTAAAAGTTAGGGAATGGAGACCCTATAGTCTTTTGAAGTCCTGAGGGTTATGATTGAGAACCTGGGTTGGTATCTCAAAACCTAACAAAGTGAGAAGGAACCAGTCCTCACATTATGCACAATGTAATCTTCCCAAATAAAGGGAAAAACTGAAGCACAGGAGTGATACTATATCCATCCATTCATTCATTTAATATCTTTTCAAAACTAAATATATAGGGACTTCTCTGGTGGTCCCGATAAAAACATATTTAAAAAAGAGGAATTAAGAATAACTCCTGAGCAACTAAGTGAACAGAGGTAACGTACTTAGATCGATAACACTAGGATAGGAAAGGAGCAGGCTGTGTGCACATGAGTATTGCATAGGCAGAGGGTAGAATTCAAGAATTCTGTTTTGGACATGATAAATTTAGGATGCCTATTGAGTGGACAGCTGGATATGTGCTTCAGGGAATAGGGGAAAAGTCTGGGTGGGAGATATAAATTTGGTATTCACCAGTATATAGATAATATTTAAAGCCCATGAGATTAGACGGGTATATATGTCTTCTTAAACAATTGTGTGACCATTTCTCTAAATTGGTGGTGTTCACATTTTTGAAATACCTAAAATTTTTCAAGTTGTTTAAGTGGTTAAAAAAATGTAATTTTGGGACTTCCTAGGTGGCACAGTGGGTAAGAATCTGCCTGCCAAGCAGGGGACACAGGTTTGATCCCGGCCCCAAGAAGATACCACATGCCACAGAGCAACTAAGCCCGTGCGTCACAACTATTGAGCCCATGTGCCACAGCTACTGAAGCCTACGTGCCTAGAGCCCATGCTCTGCAACAAGAGAGGCCCCTGCAATGAGAAACCCACACACCACAATGAAGAGTAGCTCCCACTTGCTGCAACTAGAGAAAGCCCATGTGCAGCAGCGAAAACCCAACACAGCCAATAAAATAAATAAATAAATAAAAGAATGTAATTTTAAGCATACTGTAAATTTTGACATGGTAAAGTAAAACTTATACTATTCTGCTACACCTAACAGAATCTTAAAACACAGAAATTTGATATCTGCCATCATCCTTTTTAAAAAAAATAAATTTATTTCTTCATTGGCTGCAGTGGGTCTTCATTGCTATGTGTGGGCTTTCTCTAGTTGTGGAGAGTGGGGGCTACTCTTCGTTGTGGTGCATGGGCTTCTCATAGTGGTGGCTTCTGTTGTTGTGGAGCACGAGCTCTAGGCGCATGGGCTTCAGCAGTTGTGGCTAGGAGGCTCTAGAGCGCAGGTTCAGTAGCTGTGGCACACAGGCTTAGTTGCTCCACAGCATGTGGGATCTTCCCAGACCAGGGATCGAACCTGTGTCCCCTGAATTGGCAGGCAGATTCTTAACCACTGCACCAGCAAGGAAGTCCCTGCCATCATCCATCTTCAAGTGATAAAAAGTTGGCACTCTGAAGGGTTAAACCTTCAGTGTAACAAACCAAAAGGAATACCTGAGAAAGGGCCAGAATAATCAGTTCTTCCATGAATTTGCAACTCTAGTCACACAACTTGGGTGTTCCAAAAACTCTAAAGCCCTCAGTTTAAAGTCTTCCTACACTGGTAGTGCCCCCACGCATCTAGCAGAAGAAAAAGCAAATCCGTATTTTAGGCATCAAAGAATTTCCCCTCAAAATATAATTTCCCAAGAAAAATGAGTTTTCTTAGTTTAAAAAAAAAGCTATGCAATATAAAGAAATAAGGCATCAAACAGTATAAACAGCATAGAATAGAAACAAGTGAGCAAAGGCACTGGATATTGGAATTATCAGATCTAGATTATAAAACAACCCTGCATAATATATTTTTTTAAATAAAGACAAGCTTGGAAATATCTGTGAGAAATAGGAAACAATAAAAGATGACCAAGCAGATTAGAAGTAGAATAAAATGGAAACTGCAGAGGTAAAAAACTCAACTGATTGTATTAGTTTCCTAGAGCTGCCATAACAAATTACCACAAACACATTTCAATAATAAGCATACAAAAAAATAGTGAAGTAAAACATTTGAATATTATGATGAACAAATTTAACCTAATGGATACATAGAGGATATTGTACTCCACGATTGTAGAATATAGGTTTCTGTTGTTTTTCTTTTGTACAAGTACACAAGGAATTATGGTCTCTTTTTTTGCTTCTTCTTTTTTTCTTTCTCGTTCCCTGACCAGGGATTGAACCCAGGCCTTCGGCAATGAGAGCACAGAGTCCTAACCACTGGGGAATTCCCAAGAATTGTCTTAAATATGTGTATCAGAAAAGAATAAAAGCTAAATGTTAAAGAGTAAGTACTTACCTTAAAATACAAAAAAAGAAAACAAAAAAAGAAATAAGAAATTAGAAGAAAACAATCAACATAAGAGCAAAATTTATAAGATAGAAAACAAACCTGCATAAAGAATATCAGTAAAGCCAAAAGTTGATCCCTTGTAAATAATAATACAGTTGATAAACCTCTGATAAAACTAGTTTAAAAAAAAACAGAGTTGGTGCAAATAACTATTATCATGAATGAAAAAGAGCTGTCACCATGAAAGTCATACACATTAAAAGATAAACTAGGATATTATGAAGAATTTAATTCCAATAGATTTGTATGTAAAGATAAACTGAAAAAAAATTCAAGAAAAAACTAAAAATCTGAATAATCACATAACCACTAAAGAAACAGATTAGAAGTTTAAAAAAATTCTTCCCATAACAATACCACCAGCACTGTCCAGGCTCAGACTGCTCTACTAGCAAGTTGCACCAAATTTCAAGGGAAAAAATTCCAATATTATACCAATTCTTCCAAAGAGTAGAAAGAGATGGCACATTCCTTTACGAATCTATCAAACCCCTATATCAAAATTTGAAAGAAAAAAAAATACACGAGAAAGGAAAATTACAGACCAATTTCACACATAAACATTGATGTAAATGTCCATTAAAATATTAGCTAACTAAAAAAAAAAAAATTAGCTAACTGAATCTAGTAATATATTCTCAACTATGATACACTGTGACCTAGTTTGACTTATCACAGCAATTCAAGGTCATTTTAACTTTAGGAAACAAATTGGTATAACGTGCCACAGTAACTGAGTAAAAGAGAAAAATCAGAGGCTATCAATAGATGCAGAAAAAGCATTTGCTAAACTTCAACATTCATTCATGATAAAACTTTCATCAAACTAAGGAAATCTTAATCTGATAAAAGACATCTATAAGGAAAACTATAGCAAACATCACACTTAAAGTTGAAATATTAAAACCATTCCCTCTGAGGGCAGGAACAAGGGAGGCATACTCATTATCACCACTTCTTTCATCACCCTAATGAATATCCCAGCGAGTAAATCAAGAAAAGCAAATACAAGGAATAAGGAATGCAAAAGAATAAATGCAAATTCAAATTAAATGGTTGTGGTATAATAAAAACTAAGTATTTGGTCTTTGTCTCCCATTTCCTGGCACAGAGCCCCTAAAGTGCTTAGAATATCCTGAGTAAGAAAAATGTCTTTTGTATGCTAATAAGATTACAGGTGGCGGGGGGCGGGGGGGGGGGGAGTGGAGAATAGTGGTGATAGATAACTTTAGGGTGGGGGTTGGTACATTGAAAGACCAAACCAAGATTAGAAAGCTGAAACTTTCTCAGTCACACGCCACCTCCAGGGAGAGGAGAAGGACTGGCTGTTGAGTTCAATCACCAATGGACAATGATTTAATCAATCATGCCTACATAATAAAATCTCCATAAAAACTAAATGAAAGAGTTTAGAGAGTTTCTGGGCCGGTGAATACATCAAAGTGCTGGGAGAGTGGTGTACCAGGAAAGGGCATATCTCCCCCTACACCCTGCCCTAGGTATCTCTTCCTCTGGCTCTTTCTGAGTTGTATCCTTTCTAATAAACTGGCAAATATAAGTAAAGTGTTTTCCTGAGTTCCATGAATCCTTCTATCAAGTTATTGAACCTGAGAAAAGGGGTCATGGAAATGCCTGAATTAATAGTCTGTGGGTCAGAAGTACAGATGGCAAACTGGGACTTGTGACCGACACCTAAGTTAAGGGTAGTCTTGTGTGACTGAGTCCTTAACCAGTGAGGTCTGCATGAACTCCTTATAGTTGGTGTTAGAATTGAATAGTTGAACTCCCAGTTGGTGTCAGAGAATTAGAGAATTGATATGGATATACACACTACTATATATAAAATAGATAACTAATAAGGACCTACTGTATCACACAGGGAACTCTACTCAATACTCTGTAATGGCCTATACGGGAAAAGAATCTGAAAGAGTGGAAGAAAGGAAAAAAAAAAAAAAAGAATTGATGTGGAAAATGCCATGTATTTGGTGTCAGAAAAAAACTTACAGAATGCTTATGTAATGTAAAAGTTCCCCCCAAAATGTTCACATAAGCTATTAGAATTTAAGAGTTTAGCAAGGTTGTTGCTAGGTACAAAATCAATATATAAAAATCAACTGGGCTTTTCGGCCAGAACCGCCATCTTCCAGTAATTCGCCAAAATGACCAACACAAAAGGGAAGAGGAGGGGCACCCGCTACATGTTCTCTAGGCCTTTTAGAAAACATGGAGTTGTTCCTTTGGCCACATACATGCGAATCTACAAGAAAGGTGATATTGTAGATATCAAGGGAATGGGCACTGTACAAAAAGGAATGCCCCACAAATGTTACCATGGCAAAATTGGAAGAGTCTACAATGTTACCCAGCATGCTGTTGGCATCATTGTAAACAAACAAGTTAAGGGCAAGATTCTTGCCAAGAGAATTAATGTGCATATCGAGCATATTAAGCACTCTAAGAGCCGAGATAGCTTCCTGAAATGGGTGAAGGAAAATGATCAGAAAAAGAAGGAAGCCAAAGAGAAGGGTACTTGGGTTCAGCTGAAGCGCCAGCCTGCTCCACGCAGAGAAGCACACTTCGTGAGAACTAATGGAAAGGAGCCTGAGCTGCTGGAGCCCATTCCCTACGAGTTCATGGCATGATGGGTGTAAAGAAAATAAAAGGCCTGGACTCTGCAAATGTTTCTCTTCATTGAGTAGAAGTGTGTGTCCCCTCCCTAAAGAAGTATTTAAATCACATTTTAATTGTGTCCAAATTCAGTGGATGATGTCTTTGCAAATTTAGCAATTTTTCTTTCTGAAAGATGTGAGGTAGTTTGTTGTGCAGTGTATGCCATTGGTTAATAAACTGCCAGGTGTTATTTATGAAAAAAAAAAAAAAAACAATCAATTGGACTTCCTTGGTGGCTCAGTGGTTAACAATCTGCCTGCCAATGCAGGGGACACAGGTTCAAGCCCTGGGGAGGGAAGATCCCACATGCCACAGAGCAACTAAGCCCATGCACCACAACTATCAAGCCTGCGCTCCAGAGCCCTCGAGCCACAACTACTGAACCCGAGTGCCGCAACTACTGAAGCCTGCACACCTAGAGCCCATGCTCTGCAACAAGAGAAGCCACCACAATGAGAAGCCTGTGCACCACAACAAAGAGCAGCCCTTGCTCGCCACAACTAGAGAAAGTGTGCGAGCAGCAACGAAGACCCAATACAGCCAAAAGAAAGTAGGTAAGTAAGTAAGTAAACAAGTAAATAAGTAAATAAATAAAATGTTTTAAAAAAATCAATTGTATTGCTATACACTCACAACAAACATAGAAAATGAAAAATTTCAAAGATGCCACTTACAATAATATCAAAATGTAAGTACCTATGATTAAACCTAACCCCAAAAATGAACAAGGCATCTACAGGAAAAATTCAAAGTTTTTGTGTTTTCTGTTTTGTTTTGTTTTGCTTTGTTGTTTTTTGGCTGAGCCATACACAGCTTGTGGGATTTGAGTTCTTGGACCAGGGATGGAACCCTGGGCCCTTAGCAGTGAGGGCACAGAGTCCTAACCACTGGACTGCCAGGGAATTCCCCCCAAATTCTAAAGCTTTATTGGAGATATTTTGAAGATATTATGATTAATATACTGAGAGATATATCACATTTATGATTTGGAAGTATCAAATTACAAAGATGTAAATTCCATCTAAATCTGATTTATAAATTCAATGTACTGGAAAAGTAAAGTAAAGTAGACACATTTCCCTAATTCCTCCCATTAAGTGCAACTATGGACTCTGGACATTATATATAAAACAAACAGAAGACTCTGAAAGGTGGAGCCAAAGCAGACTGGCTAGGGACCTTGATGCCCAAGGAACAATATGGTGATGAGTTCTCTGGGCTTTCTTTCTGCCTGGCTTTTCTTGGAGCTGAAGAGAGTGACAACTCAGAAATGCTAGTCAAAGGGTACAGGCCAAGTAACAACAACAACAAAAGCCTGTTCTTCCTAGCCAAAGGACCAGGAAAGGGGCACTCTAGCAAAACAAAACTTTTAGATAATAACTACTCTTCTCCAGCCAAATACCACAGAAAAATCTGTGGCCCTACCACCCCCCATGCCAATAGGCTGAGTGGGGAGCCTAGACTTTCATCCTTGCCAGGCTGTAACAAGGTACCCCAAAGTACATGCTTTTCTGAAAACAGTGCTGGGGCAACTGAATATCCACATACAAGGGAATGAAGTTGGACCCTGTATTGTGTCCCCCCAAATTCATGTCCACCCATAATCTCGGAATGTAACCTTATTTGGAAATTGGGTCTTTGCAGATGAAATTAATTATTCCTGGATCAGAGCAGGTCCTAAATCTGATGATTGCTGTCCGTATAAGAAGGCCATGTGAAAAGACAGACACATAGGGAGAATGCCATGTAGTGATGGAGGCAGAAACTGCAGTGATGTGTCCAAAGAATTCTAAGGATTGTCAGCAACCACCAGAGGCCAGGAGAGAAGCATGGAACAGATTCTCCCTCGGGGCCTCCAGAAGGAACCAACCTGGCCAACACCTTGATTTCAGACTTCAAGACTACAGACCGATCAAAGAATAAATTTCTGCTGTTTTAAGTAACCCAGTTTGTGATACTTTTTCATGGCGGCCATAGGAAACTAATACAGACTCCTACTTCATACCATATAAAAATTAACTCAAAATGGATCAAAGATGTAAATGTAAGAGCTAAAACTACAAAACTCTTAGAAGAAAACATAGGAGTAAATATGATCTTGGATTAGGTAATAGCTTCTTAGATATGACACCAAAAGCACAAGCAACAAAAGAAAAAAAAGATAAACTTGATTTCATTAAAATTAAAACCTCTTGTGTTTCAAAAGACAGCATCAAAAAGTAAAGAGAAAACCCGTAGTATAGGAGGAAATATTTGTAAATCACATATCAGAGAAAGGATTGTATCCAAAATATATAAAGAAATACTACAACTCAACAATAAAAATAAAAACTCAAAAATGGGCAAAGGATTTGAATAAACATTTCTCCAAAGAAGATGTACAAACGGCCAATAAACACCCGAAAAGATGTCAACACCATTAGGCATCAGGGAAATGCAAATCAAAATACAAAGAGATAGCACCTCACATCCAGATGGCCATAATAAAAAAGACAGAAAATATCAAATGTAAGTAAGGATGTGGAAAAACTGGAACACTTATACCTTGCTGGTGGGATTGTAAAATGGTACAACCACTTTGAAAAACAGTTTAACAGTTTCTCTAAATGTTAAGTGTAGAATTACCATATGACTCAGAAATTCCACTCTCAGATATATAGCCAAGAGAGATAAAAACATACAACCACACACACAAAAATGTACACAAATGTTCATAACAGCATAAGTCATGATAGCCAAAAAGTACAAATAACCCAAATGACAGTTGAGATGAATGGATAAAGAAAATGTATATCCATACAATGTAACATTATTTGACAATAAAAAGCAATGAAGTACTGATACAGGCTACAACATAGATAAACCTTAAAAACATGCTAAGTAAAAGAAGCCACATATTATATGATTCTGTTTATATGAAATGTCCAGAATAGGCAAATCCAGGGAAACAGAAAGTAAATTAGTGCTTGCCAGGGTCTGGGGGGAGGGGCAAATGAGAAGTGACTGTTAACAGGTACTAAAGTTTCTTGTTCTGAAAGTAGAGTGATGGTTGCACAACTCTATGAATATGCTAAAGAAAACACTGAATTGTATACTTTAAAGATGTGGATTTTATGGAACATAAATTTTCTCAATAAAGCTGTTTTTTGTGTTTTTTTTTTACAAAGTAGGTAAAGGGCAAAAATAAATACTTCTTTCTCTTAAATGAGTCTTAATCCATCATTTTACTTTATATTGACCTTTTATTAACATTAATTATAATTATAAAAGTAATGCATTTGGATTAAAGAAATTTTGCTAAATATAGAAAAGCAGAGGAAGTTTTTTTAATCACCACAAATCTTTTTTGTTGTTGTTATTTATTTATTTTATTTACTTGTTTTTGGTTGGGTTGGGTCTTAGCTACCGCACGCTTGATTTCGTTGAGGCATGTAGGCTCTTCATTGCGGTGTGTGGGCTTCTCTCTAGTTGTGGTGTGCAGGTTTTCTCTTCTCTAGTTGTGGCAGCACACAAGCTCTCTAGTTGAGACATGAAAGCTCAGTAGTTGTGGCAGGCGGGTTTAGTTGCCCCACAGCATGTGAGATCCTAGTTCCCTGACCAGGGATCAAACCTGCATCCCCTGCATTGGAAGGAGGATTCTTTACCACTGGACCACCAGGGAAGTCCCTAACCACCACAATTCTTACCAATCAATATTGAGAGTTCCATTTTCTTTTCACAGGGTAAATATCAGCCTAGTAAGTATTTCCTTTGTGGGAATTCCCTGGCAGTCCAGTGGTTAGGGCTCCATGGGTCCACTGCAGAGGGCATGGGTTTGATCCCTGGTTGGGAACTAAGATACCACATGCCATGCTGTTTGGCCAAAAAAAAAAAAAAAAAAAGAGAGAGAGAGAGATTTCCTTTGTAACTACCATAAGAATTATTTGCTTTCTCAATTTTTAAATTATTTTCTGAATCTGTACTCCTTTCTTATAGACTATAGTTCATATACATAAATTCAGATCATGGTTAATCTCTTCTTAAAATCTTCTCTTTAATCCTCTTTAGTTATTACTGGTACTTTATTTTCATTACCTTCAAAATGCCTTGTCACCAGTTCTCATTTAACGTGAGGAAGCTGAGATTTCCTTTCTTCTCTCTATAGAAATTTAAATACTCAAGTCTCTAGACGTGCACTGTCCAATACGGTAGCCACTACACATGACTATTTAAATTAATTAAAACATACAATGGAGAAAAGACAGTTTCTTTAATAAATGGTGCTGGGAAAACTGGACAGCTACATGTAAAAGAATGAAATTACAACATTCTTTAACACCACACACAAAAATAAACTCAAAATGGATTAAAGACCTAAATGTAAGGTGGATATTATAAAACTCTTAGAGGAAAACATAGGCAGAACACTCTTTGACATAAATTGTATCAATATCTTTTTGGGTCTACCTCCTAGAATAATGAAAATAAAAACAAAAATAAACAAATAGGACCTAATCAAACTTAAAAGCTTTTGCACAGCAAAGGAAACCATAAGCAAAATGAAAAGACAGCCCACAGAATGGAATAAAATATTTGCAAACAATGTGACCAACCAGGGATTAATCTCCAAAATATACAACCATCTCATGCAGCTCAATATCAATAAATAAACAAATAAAAACAAAAACCAACCCAACCAAAAGATGAGCAGATCTAAATAGACATTTCTCCAAAGAAGACATACAGATGGCCAAGAAGCACATGAAAAGATGCTCAACATGGCTAATTATTAGAAAAATGCAAATCAAAAGTACAATGAGGTATCACCCCACACCGGTCAGAATGGCCACCATCAAAAAGTCTACAAACAATAAATGCTGGAGACGGTGTGGAGAAAAAGTAAACTTCTTATAGTATTGGTGGGAATGTAAACTGGTATAGCCACTATGGAGAACAGTATAGAGGTTCCTTTAAAAGCTAAAAACAGAGCTACCATATGATCCAGCAATCCCACTCCTGGGCATACATCCAGAGAAAACTATAATTCAAAAAGATACATGCATCCCAGTGTTCACTGCAGCACTATTTACAATACCCAAGACTTAGAAGCAACCTAAATGTCCATTGACAGATGGATAAAGAAAATGTGGTACATACATACAATAGAATATTGCTCAGCCATAAAAAAAAATGAAACAATGCCATTTACAGCAACATGGAAGGACCTAGAGATTATCATACTAAGTGAAATAAGTCAGACAGCAAAAGACAAACACTGTACATATCACTTATACGTGAAATCTAAAAAAAAATGACACAAATGAACTTATTTACAAAACAGAAACATACACAGACAGAAAACAAACAACAAACTTATCGTTTTCAAAGCGGAAAGGTGGGAGGGAGGAAGGGATAAATTAAGAGGTTGGGATTAACATATACACACTACTATATAAAATAAATAATCAACAAGGACCTCCTGTGTGGCACAGGGAACTCTACTCAATACTCTAATAACCTATATGGGAAAAGAATCTAAAAAAACAACAGATATATGTATATGTATAACTGAATTACTTGGCTGTACATCTGAAACTAACACAATATTGTAGATCACCTATATTCCAATATAAAGTAAAAATTGAAAAAAAACTGAAAAAATTTTAAATAAATTAAAAGTTACAAAAATAAAATATTCAGTTCCTCAGACTAATCATATTTCAAGTGTTCAATAGCCACATGTAGCTAGAGGTTACCATATTAAACAGTACTGTTCCAGATTTTAGTAGTATTTTCAAAAACAGTATTATCAAAAAACATTTTTATCTCTCCTGATATCTTAACTCTTTATTATTAATTTTAAATATTTATCGAAAAACACGTACATAGTTTAAAAATGAAATATTCTTGATCTGGACACTAATTTACACAGGTTTGTTCAGTTTAGGTTAATTTATGAAGCTGTACTTTTATGAGTTGTACCCTTTTCTGTATGTAGGTTATTACATATGTGTTATATTTCTATAAAAAATTTACAAAAACCACAAATCAAGTACTATTATTTTAAAACAATGGTTTTCCTATATCATTCCTCCTCTACTCTAGACCTTTTCACCAGAGGCAATTACCCCCAATTCATCTAACCATTTCCCTTGGAATTAACCTACTTATTTCTAAATAATATGTCTACACTGCTATGTCTTGATTTATCAGTTTTAGACATTACCTATTTACTTTTCATCGTATTAGTTGAGAACTTAGTTCTTTTATACTCCTCACATTTTGCCTCCTGGCTATCTCACCAACAAGTTTTAATTTAAATAAGCCAGTGCTTATATTATCATGATTATTTAAGTATTACTCATTGCTGAAGCAAACAGTGCACTATAATCATGCTTCCTTTCTCACACAAATTTTTATTTTCCAGAACTTCATAACTGCCTCATTTTTTGCTTGATTTTCCATATAAAATTTTCCAAATGCTCCCATATCTCTGCCAAAGGCCTATTAGTAGTATTAATTCCTTTTTTTTAGTTCATTTGGATTTCCCTTTTCTATAACAGAAACTCATCATCTCACAAACCCCCAGCAACTGAAAACAACTTAAATACTACTTTTAACGTAAATCAGTTACCTGCTGTTTAGAATAGTTTTATTTGAGTAGATAGTTAGTCAAAATCACTATTTAAACTCTTCTACCCTCTCCTTCTCTTATCCTCTCTAAGGTTATTTAAGTTCCTAGAGGGGCGTGGGTATTATTATTCTTGAATTGGAGGAAGGGAATCTGATCCCTGTACTGTCTTCCGTCCTTGCTGGCCTCTGCTGAGTTGTAGTTCACCCCACCTGTCTTTAGTGCACCTTCTTGTGCTGATATCTAGGGTCCCTGCCTTGCCCTCTAGTCTTAAGTTCTTTTTATTCCAGCTCCACATCTCTTTCAGTTTGCCAGCCTTCTCAGAACTTCCACATCCCATTGGGTACTTCAGAGCTCTCTGCTGCTTTGCTCTCATGGTGGGGTGTGGGGAAGGAATTTGTAAGGTTGCTTTTAGTCTGCCTAAGCACATCCCTCAGCTATGGATACGTTACTGCTCAGGCACTATGTTAGGTGTTGCACTTCTTTAAGAGTCTTGCAGTCTTCCAGGCTATACCCTAGAAAGTAAAACACGAATTTTATTTGCTTAGAACAACTCAACCAGCTAATCTACCCTCACCTCAACTGCCAGGACCAAGGCCCAGTGGAGCAAAATATAACAATGCGGATCTTGTCTCAGGAACCCACAAGCAGCTAACTCTTAATCACTCTGCCTTAGATTCACCACTTCCTGTCTGTTGGTTGAATTCTCACTTCTTTTTGGAGAGAGAATGATTTTTTTCATCATCATGCATTCTTCACATTTCTGTGGATCCTGGCATGAACTTTAAACATGAAGTCCTGGGACTTCCCTGGTGGTCCAGTGGTTGAGACACCGCTTCCAATGCAGGGGGCGTGGGTTTGATCCCTGGTCGGGGAACTAGGATCCTGCATGCCACACAGTGCAGCCAAAAAAAAAAATGTGTGTGTGTGTGTGCGCACGCATATATATAAGTGAAGTCCTGCTCTACTAGCTCCTTCAAACACACAAAGCCTTAACAAAACCTACTTCTTGCAAATAAATGCCTTGCTTTCAAAATATTACTAAGTTATGACACACCTATAATAACAGAATACTCTGTAAATGAAAAATAAAAATAACGAGGATACTCCCCAGGTGTTGATATGAAAAGATATCCAGCATATACTTACAAGTGAAAAAAGCAAGCTACAGGACAGCATGCACTATAGTTTGCTACTACCCTTTCGTATGTAAGAAGAATGAAATAAGAAAAAGCAGATTGAGGGACTTCCCTGATGGTCCAGTGGGTAAGAATCCATGCTCCCAATGCAGGGGACCCAGGTTCCATCCCTGGTCAGGGAACTAGATCCCACATGCATGCCGCAACTAAGATGTTTGCTGCTGCAACTAAAAAAAAAAAACCCGCCTGCCCCAATGAAGATCCCGCGTGCCACAACTAGGACCCTGAACAGCCTAAATAAATAAATGAACAAACAAATAAATAAAAAATTTTAAATAATAAACAGATTGATCAATTGATATTTATATTTTCGTAAAGAAACACCATAAGAATTCACAACAAACATACAAATGCTTATCAATAAGGGGCAGAGAAGAGGAATGGGATGATTGAGCACATGGGTATGTATTAGTGAGGATTCTCCAGAGAAACAAAACAGGTAGTGGGATGGGAATGAGGGTGGGGAAAGAAAGAGAGAGAGATTTTATAAGGTATTGCCTGTAGAGGCTGAGAAGTCTCACTCTGCTGTCCATTTGCAAGCTGGAGACCCAGGAAAGCAAATGATGTAGTTCAAAGTCTGGAGAGCTAATGATGTAGATTCCTGTTTAGATCCAAAGCCTGAGAATCAGGAGCACAAAGGACAAGAGGAGATCCCAGCTCAGTCACTAGTCAGGCAGAGGGTGAATCCACCCATCCTCTGTCTTTTTGTTCTATTCAGGCCCTCAACAGATTGGCCCACTCACATTAGGGAGGGCCATCTGCTTTACTCAGTCCACCAATTCAAAATGCTAATCTCTTTCAGAAACACCCTCACAGACACACCCAGAAATAACATTTAACCAGTTATCTTAGTGTTGTGTGGCCCAGTCAAGCTGACACATGAAATTAACCATCCTGGCAGGGTAGGAGCAAAACTTCTTGATATATCTTTTTATCTCTTCAATTTTTGAATCATGGAAATGTTTATCTATTTAAAAATGTGTTTAAGTTTTGTTTTCAAGTCTATTGTTTTTATTGCATGCTTTTAAAAATCCATTCAGGTATTCAGTTATCTTCCCAGTGACTCTAGTCTATGTTGTCTTCTGTTTCACAATGGTGACCTAGTGATTTTAGCAAAATACCGATTCTGGATAAATGCAACTCTCCACCTATTTCATACCTCACCTGAGAAGCTGAACCTGACTAGAGTAAAACATAACCAGGATGACTGATCTCATTTTATATTTACAACTACAAATGTCTAAAAAACCTACTATACCTTCAACAATACCTGGAAATTCTACTCTATTTCCCTAGTTAATTTACTCTCCCACTCTCAGGGATGACTAATTTATATATTTTCTCTGCTCAAACCTCCAACAATCTCTCCCCAATCCTCACATTTAGCCAATGACCTCTTCCCTCCTCGTTTCATTTTTTAAAAAAGAAAAGAAAACTAAATTCAGAAGAAAAATTCCACAAGGTCCCACCACCACATCAGTTATTAATTACAAACAACTGCAAATAGTGCACGCAGGGGGAAAAAAAGGAAAAAAATCGCTGAGGCATAAACAAATTATTTTTTCCCATACTGAGAAGTCCAGAGGTAGGCAATTCAAGGTTTGTGTGGCAGCTCCACAATATCATCAGGGACCTAGGTTCTATCTTCCTCCCTCCTTAGCAATGGCTTAAGATCACTTTATTATCATAGATGGTTGCTAGAACTCCAGTCAGCATGTCTACATTCTAGGCAAGACAAAGAGAAAGGGCCAAAGACATATAACAGCTCAGTTAATCTCGTATCTCAGAAACCCCACCAAACACTTCCACTAATAACTTCCCATAACTTAGTCACATGGATGCTCTCAACAAAATCAGGGTTCTGTTCTTATTAAGGAATAGGGGGAGAATGAGGATAAATTACCTGTTCTCTTATTTCACTGGGTAAAGGAGAGAAAATAAGCAATCAGAAGAGAAATTCCACACATTCCCATCACCAAATGTAACTGCCAACCTGAATTCAAACTCACATACTCTGGTTTCCTCCGATGTCCATGGATGAACTAGTATGGTCCTTTCTCTCCAGGGCTAACCCCTTCAGTGATACACTGGATCCCTTCCCATTTCACTACTCTAAAACTTTGTTCCTTAAACTATCCCCTCTTTTCTCCACATTATCAATTTTCCCTCTCTTTTGTTTATTCTTGTTAGCAAACAAACATATCTCCCCTATTAAAAAAAAAAAAAAATCTCCCTTTAGTGAATATCCCTATCCAGCTATTCTAGCTATAACGCTTTACTCTTTTTTTCTTTTTTTTTTACTTTTTATTTTTTTATTTTTTACAATAAACTGCATATATTTAGAGTGTACAATTTGGTATCCCAATCTCCCAAATCATTTCCCCCCCCAACCCTCCCCGCTTTCCCCTTTGGTGTCCATATGTTTGTTTTCTACATCTGTCTCTATTTCTGCCTTGCAAACCGGTTGATTTGTACCATTTTTCTATAGTCCACATATATGTGTTAATACACAATATTTGTTTTTCTCTTTCTGACTCACTTCACTCTATATGACAGTCTCTAGTAACCCTTTACTCTCTTAAAGCAAAATTCCTCGAAAGAGGTTATTATTCCATTTTCTCCACTTCCTTACCTTGCATTCTCTCTTGAACCCATCCCAGTCAGGCCTTCATTCATCCCTACTGTTCCACTGAAGACACTCTTGCCCAAGTCACCAGTGACCTCCACAATGAGAAATTTACTAGCCAGTTCTCAGACTTCATCTTACCAAGATTCCCAGAAAAAACTGACATGGTTATCACTCTCCTGCTTGAAACACTTTCTTCATTTGGTTTCCAGAACATCACACTCTTCATGATTTTCTTTCTGTACCACTATGTGGTCCTTCTCAACTCTGACTACTGGATCCTCTTCCTAATTTTTAAAAGCTGAAGCGCTCTAGGATTTAGTTCTTGGACCTCTTTTAATCTATATTTTCTTCCTAGGTGATTTCATCCAGTTTCTATTCTGATGACTCCTAAATTTATCTCCAACATGACTTCTCTGCACTTTAGCCTTCTGCCTAATCATCATTTCTATACTGAATCTCAAATTTAACATCCAAAACTAAACTTTTGATTCCTTCCATTTCCCTATACCTGCTCCTCCTTCACTATTTACCAGTGTTGCTCGGGGCCCAAACCCATGATTTATGTCTCTCTTTCTTTCTTACCCTCCATCCAATGCATTAATAAATCCTGTCAGCATCACCTTCAAAAGCCCGCCACTTTCTACCACCTCCCCTACTGACTGGTTCACCCTGGTCCAAGCAACTATCACATTTTATCTGCATGACTGCATTCCCTTCCAGCTCATATTCTTTACTCCACTCTTAACCTCCTATGGTTTATTCTCACAGCAGCCTTTTAAGATAAGATAGACTATGTCACATCTTTGCTTAAAACTATGTAATGGCTTCCCATGATTTTTAGAGTAAAACACAGTCTTTCCATGGCTAATATGAAAGACCCTAACATGATCTAGACTATTTACATGGCTACTTCTCTGATCGCATTTCATAACACTCTCCCCCTCACTTACTCTGCTCTGGTCTCGTTGACCTTATTGATGTTGCCTAAAAAATAATACACCCTCAACCTCAGAGCTTTTGTACCGGATGTTCCCTTTGTTTGAAATGCCCACTGTCACTTCATTCAGGTCTGTTCAAATAACTACCTCCTCAGAGAGGCCTTCTCAGATCACTCTGTCTAAAATAGCACCTCTCTGTAACTTCAATCTCTTTTCCAGACTTCTTTTTCTTCATAGCTCCTATCAGTTCCTGACATTATATTTCATATGTCTTTGTGATATATTCATTTTTTTCTCCTTCTTAGAATATAAACTCCATGAGGAAAGGCTATATTTTTTTCATTTTATATGTACCCAACACTCAAAAGGAGTACCTCCATAAGTATCTGTACTCAGTACACAGTAGGCGCTCAACAAATATTTGCCCAACAAATTAATAAAAATAGAAGCCATAGACAAATAGAGCCACAGATATAGAGAACAAACATATGGACACAAGGGGGGAAAGGGGGGAGGGGGAGGGGTGGGATGAATTGGGATTTGGGGATTGCCATATATACATTACGAATAAGAAAAAAATATCAAACTGTACACTTTAAATATATACAGTTTATTGTATGTTAAAAAAATCACTATGGGGGAGTCGAGGGAGGGAGGGAATACGGGGATATGTGTGTAAAAACAGATGATTGAACTTGGTGTACCCCCCCAAAAATAATAAATAAATAAATAAATCACTATGTGGTACAGCTGAAACTAACATAGCATTGTATGTCAAATACAACAATAAAAAATCTAATAAAAAAAGTAATGGGCATATTCTGAAGATAAAGCTGATAGAATTTACTAACGGAACTGAATGTGATAGCAGAGTACAAACTGCAGCGGGGGCGAGTCAAAGCAGGACAGGCATTTAGAAAGTTTCTTCCCCTCTTTGACCAAGTATTAGTTGAAAGGAGTGCAGCCGAGAAACTGTAACCAAAGAAGGCATTATGCTTCCAGAAAAATCTCAAGGAAAAGTATTGCAAGCAACAGTAGTAGCTGTTGGATGGGGCTCTAAAGGAAACCAGCTAGCGTGAAAGTTGGAGATAAAGCTCTCCTCCCAGAATATGGAGGCACTAAAGAAGTTCTAGATGGCAAGGATTATTCCTTATTTAGAGATAGTGACATTCTTGGAAAGTATGTAGACTGAAACAAATCACCATTGAAATGGCATCAGGTGAAGCTGCCCATTCCACAGAGGTTCTAAAATCTTTCATGTAAATAATTTCCATGTCTCCCTTATATAATAAACTAATGACATCCAAACTAGTGACAGCCAGTGTCTCTAAAGTTCAGTTTCACTGCACTGATTTAAACATTTCCAAATAAAAACATATTAAAATGAACAAACAACTCCAAACAAAAAAGATGATTCCAAGCTAATACTGCTTTCCATTCATAAACAAAGCTTGGGAAAGATAATAGTCTACAGTCATACCACCATTAACTGACAAAGTCAGAATTGAAATTAGCACTGTGGGAAATCAAAGCCCATTTTCTTTCCCTTATACATCTCTCTGTGAAAAAAACAGAACATGAAATGGCATATATAAATTTATAACAATGTAATGAACAGAAATAAAAAGCCAAATGTTTGAAAATAGTTGATGCTTGGTAAGTTGTTTCTATTTATTATTTTTGTCTTTCCTTATAGAGCTGGTTAAATGAACAAAACACTTTGTGAAGTTCTGTGCCTAAACCACAAAATGAAACTATCAAAAATGTTACTGACTGTTAGAACAGTAGCAAATGGCCATGATATTAAGTAGCAAAGATGGGAGACTAAAATAGCAACATAGGGTTTTCCCAATACATCAAAGACTCAAAGCAAATACTTATAGCCCTGGAAGCAGTCTGACAAAAGAAAGACCTATATAATCAGTTAAAATCTTATGACAGGGGATAATACTGTTTTTATGTTCCAGCAATAGATGCTGTTTAGTAGCTATTTAGTTGTTAAATATAGACAAAGTATATACATCTATACATAATATAAGCAAATGGACCCATGTAAGTTTAATATGAGTAAAAAAAAAAAAAAGTCAGCCTTTCCTCTCAGGTACTATAAGAAGAAGCAAAATAAATTACCTCAGCATTATTCAATATTTTTCTGGCATAAAGATACCAGACTATATTTAAAGGTCCCTTATGGCTCTATGACTCTCTGAAATCTAAGGTATCATCAGGGACGTAAAAAAACCTCAAATACTTCCTCATTCGCAACAGGGGAATTTACAGATAACAAGGCTAGCAAAGCTAATGGTTTTAGAAAGGTATCTGGGGAAACACACAGGCCCACAGGAGAAATTCTCTGCAGTGAAAGCTCTAAGGTTCTGCAGAGCTAGGAGGAGGGGGATGCCTGCTTTCAAATGGCTTTCAGCCAGAGCAGACAGCAAAATAGAGTTCAGCAGCATGGTTCCCTAACATTCATTTTTCCAGTCAAGGCAAGCTAATTATTTTCCATCTTCTTTTAAGAATAATTAAGACAATATTCAAATATATTACTGTCTCCTATGACCCACTTTGGGAAATATGTATAAATTTGGAACTTGACTTGAAAACCTTTTAACATAACTACAAAAATATTTATTAGAAATAAATGAGGGGACTTCTCTGGTGGTGCAGTGATTAAGAATCCACCTGCCAATGAAGGGGACACGGGTTCGATCCTTGGCCCAGGAAGATTCCACGCGCTACGGAGCAACTAAGCCCATGTGCCACAACTACTGAGCCCACGGCTGCAACTACTGAAGCCCACATGCCTAAAGCCCATGCTCTGCAACAAGAGAAGCCACTGCAATGAGAAGCCCGTACACGATGACAAAGAGGAGCCCCCGCTCCCCCAACTAGAGAAAGCCCGTGCATGGCAACAAAGACCCAATGCAGCCAAATAAATAAATAAGTAAATAAATAAAAGTTTTTAAAAATCAAACAAGAAAGAAAGAAAGAGAGAGAGAGAGAGAGAGAGAAAGAAAGAAAGAAAGAAAGAAAGAAAGAAAGAAAGAAAGAAAGAAAGAAAGGAAGGAAGGAAGAAAGAGAAAGAAAGGAAGAAAGAACCTCTTAGTTTGCATTCCAGGTCCATATATGTATAGATAGATAGGTAATTACATATTAACAGTGTAAACTTGTTATTTGTCTGATATGAAGGGTGAAAGCTTTACCAAATCTGAATAAGAAAATAGCTGAATATGAAACACGAATTTTTAGTCTATGCTTATCTTTTTTGTTACTAATACATTATCACTGGGAGGATATTTTCAGTAGTGTAGTGAGAGGAATAGGTCTCTTCTAGGACCATTTTAAAGCCACACTTTAACCCTAACTAACCACCTTATGTATTTCCAAGGGTTACCAATGCAGTTTATGGTTCAGGAATAGCTTTTCCTGAAAAAGAAAGAAAGAGAGAGAGAGAGAGAAAACAAAAACAAAACAAAAACCAAACAAAAAAACCTAGTCTATTCACTCTATTCTGGTCCTCCTAGCACTAAGCTATAACTCGTTAATCTACGTTGACATAAGAACAGAAAGCAGTTATTATACAGACAGCTGACAATGACAGTTGCCAGAGAGGAGAGGGGTTCGGGGCATGGACAAAATAGGTAAAAGGGATTAAGAGGCACAAACTTCCAGTCATAAAATAAGTCATGGGGATGTAATATGCAGAATTGGGAATTTAGTCAATAATACTGTAATAACTTTAAATGGTGACGGAGGGTAACTAGACAATGTGATTATCTCATAATGTTGTGAAATAAAGGAATCCTCATTTCAGATGGAGATGGGAAACCCTGAAGTTCCTGGGGAGCGCTCATGTAAGTACCATTTTATTTTATTTTTATTTTATTTAAGTACCATTCTTGAAGTCTACATAACCAGCATGAAGAAGGAAGATTAAAATGTTACTTTTCTCCTGGTACAAGGGAGGAATTTTAATCTTTTGCTTTAAAAAAAAAAAAAAAAAAAAAAGGAAGATCCCACCCCATCCCAGCAACAATGCTCTAATCCCTGCTTGCAGCCAGTGAGAAACAGTCACAACCTTGAACTCTCCAATGAACTTTTCTCCAAAACAACCCTCCAGGCACTTCCCTGGTGGCTCAGTGATTAAGAATCTGCCTGAGAACACATGTTTGAGCCCTGGTCTGGGAAGATCCCACATGCTGTGGAGCAACTAAGCCTATGAGCCATAACCACCACCATAAAGAGTAGCCCCTACTCTCTGCAACTAGAGAAAGACCAACCCTGCACACAGCAACAAAGACCCAACACAGCCAAAAATAAATAAATTTTAAAACAAAAACGCTCCCCAATTTCTTCCAAAAAAAAAACTAATAAAAATCAGCCCCACACCTTTGTTCTTTGGGCTTGCCTGTGATCCTCCCTAGCTTGTCTGTTCCGAACTGAAATTCTCTGATATTCCCAAATAAACCTATTTTGCTGGTAAAACAACTGGCTGTTTTGTTTTTGAGATTGACATTACTTGATGATCAGAAGTGGGATCCAAAGAAGACCCCCCAACAACTCCAACACTGATGAGCAACAGGTGCCAGTACCCACAGAGCCCACTGAGTTCACTACTTTCGCACCAATTTGAGCATAAGTCTCTTCCGGATTTGAGCTCCACGTTCTTTGCATTTTGAGTTCTCTGGCTTTAGTGAAGATATGTTTTTGTGAAGCTTCCTGGTAAGTTACACTTCTTGTTCAAAATGGGGAAAAACACATGATTCCCAGTGTTTTAGAACAGCTGTTGGAAAAAAGGGCCCTCATAATTAAGATGTTTGAGGGACTCAAAGGCAAGAAAGATTTCACCTGGTCCTTGGGCCAGGCTCTTGTGCCTTTCTGGGAAAATGGCTCTTGTGCCTTTCTGGGAAAATGAGTAAACTTTTGGATAATTTGGAATTGTAATGGCCATTCTGGGGAACTTTCGTTTTAGATAAGTCTACCTGAAGGGGCACCCTTTAAATAGAGGATTCCAGATCTCTCAGAGACCATGGAATGCATTATTTGATTGGTATGCAGAAGCTTTTAAAAAACAAAATAACTTATAGCATGCAAATAAAAACAATCTTTAGTAAAAAACTGGCCATCTGAGGGACTTCCCTGGAGGTCCAGTGCACTTCCACTGCAGAGGGCATGGGTTCAATCCCTGGCCAGGGGAACTAAGATCGGACACACCACACTGTGTGGCCAAAAAAAATTTTTTTTAATTAAAAAATACAACTGGGGGGACTTCCTAGGTGGCGCAGTGGTAAAGAATCCACCTGCCAATGCAGGGGACACGGGTTCGAGCCCTGCTCTGGGAAGATTCCACATGCCACGGAGCAACTAAGCCCGTGCGCCACAACTACTGAGCCTATGTGCCGCAACTACTGAAGCCCACGCCGCACCTAGGGCCCATGCTCCACAACAAGAGAAGCCACTACAATGAGGAGCCTGTGCACCACAATGAAGAGTAGCCCCGCTCACAGCAACTAGAGAAAGCCTGTGTGCAGCAACAAAGACCCAACACATCCAATAATAAATAAATAAATAAATATTTAAAAAATAAAATAAAACTGGCCATCCAAGCAAGTAAGTTTAACTTATTCCAATTGCCAGAAACATAATTTGGATCCAACTACTCCTTTGAGTTATATACTTAAGACAAGGCTTTTTTTTTTTTTTTTTTTGCCATGCTTTGCTTTCGGTATCTTAATTCCCCAACCAGGAACTGAATTTAGGCCCTCAGCAGTGAAAGCATGGAGTCCTAACCATTGGACCACCAGGGAAGTCCCCTATCACTAATTCTTTTTTAAATTAATTAATTAATTAATTAATTTAATTTTTGGCTGCATCAGGTCTTCATTGTTGCACATAGGCTTTCTCTAGTTGCCGCAAGCGGGGGCTACTCTTCATTCCAGTGTGCCAGCTACTCATTGCAGTGGCTTCCCTTGTTGTGGAGCATGGGCTCTAGGCACATGGGTATCAGTAGTTGTGGCTCATGGGCTCTAAAGCATAGGCTCAGTAATTGTGGCTCTTGGGCTTAGTTGCTCCGCAGCATGTGAGATCTTCCCAGACCAGGGATCAAACCCGTGTCCCCTGCACTGGCCTGCAGATTCTTAACCACTGCATCACCAGGGAAGTCCATGACTAATTTTTTTAAAAACAAAAGCTATCAGATCTCTGTGTCTGTATGTTATGTAAGTCTATATGTGTATGTTATAAGTATATGATATTTTTCTACCTCTGGATGATATTGCCAAAATTAATTTAAGAGCTCTATTTAATTGACTTTAAGAAAAACTAAGTATTTATAGAAATCAGGTACACTCTCAGAAGTATAGAAACTAACCCAAGTGTTTAAGTTCTCATGATCTGAGATAATGTTCAATAAATAAAATCTGTTTAAATTTGTTGGCTTTATGGACTTCCCTGATGGTGCAGTGGTTAAGAATCCACCTGCCAATGCAGGCGATATGGGTTCCATCTCTGGTCTGGGAAAATCCCAAAATGCTGCTGACCAACTAATCCCATGCGCCACAACTACTGAGCCTGCACTCCAGAACCTGTGAGCCACAACTACTGAGCCCATGCGCCACAGCTACTGAAGCCCAAGCACCTAGAGCCTGTGCTCTGAAACAAGAGAAGCTACTGCAATGAGGAGCCAAGCACCAGAACAAAGAGTAGCCCCTGCTCGCCACAACTAGAGAACGCCCGTGTGCAGCAACCAAGACCCAACACAGCCTAATTAACTAATTAATTAAAAAAAAAAGAATCCACCTACCTTAAAGATCCCATATGCCGCAGAGCAACTAAGTTCAAGAGCCACAATTACTGAGCCTGAGCTCTAGAGCCCGCAAGCCACAACTACTGAGCCTGTGTGCCACAACTACTGAAGCCCGTGCACCTAGTGCCTGTGCTCCGCAACAAGAGAAGTAATTGCAATGAGAAGCCTGCGCACCACAACAAAGACCCAAAGCAGCCACTTAATTAACTAATTAAAAAAAATAAAGTATACAATTCAATGGTTTAAGAAAAAAATTTGTTGGCTTAATGAAAATAGGTATGTCTTCAGAGTTATCAATACAGAATGCAATGCAAACACACAACTTTTTCTACCTGAATTTACTGAGCAAATGAGCTCATGCTATTTCTGTTACAGAATTTAACAGCAAAAAAACAAAAACCAAAAAAACCAAAAAACTAAGATGGTTAGCCAGTTAATGTCTAATCCAAGCATCACTGTTAAAAACAAGTGTTTTGGTTTTTCTTTAATGAAAATAAGACAAAATTTTTTACTGAGTTAAAGTAACTTATGGATTTTCATTGAATATCTAAATCATATCCAACTATTGATAAAATAAACATTAAATGGTAAACAAATGTATCTACATTTGGCTTTTTAATTTTTACAGAGACAAAAAATATTTAGGTCTATTAGCAAATGTTTTATGTCACATTGAAAATAATTATCATGAGGAAGCATTTTTAAATGTATTTATAAGTTTGCTAATCTACTGCAGGATGTTCATATATGATAGACAGTTCACAATTGCCTCCTTTCTAGTTTCCACCACGAAGCAACGATTACAAATAGTTTAAAAGGTCAGAAAAAGAGCTGAGAATACAAAACGAACCAAAGAGAAAATGTCAAAACATTTAGAGTAACAAGTTTAAATTAACTCTGCACAAACAATGTGCGTTGATATTGAGAAAATGCAGACAAAGCAGCAAGCACCCCACTGGAAGCTAAGAAGCAGTGGAACACCCATGAAAGCTTTCTCCTACTGTGGGAGGATTTACTGTAATTTCTAGTTTCTCAAACTGTGATCACAGAACATTGGTGAATTATGACTGGCATGTATTTAAGTAGAAAAAATATATATTATCTATGTTTATTTGTATAGATAAATGGATAATATGTATCTTCAATTTACCTATAATTTATAGATAGATTTATATTTATTACCTATGTATAAATAAAAGAATAATCTCATAAAATGCAAACTAGAATATATGCATGGTATATACTAAAAATAGGAAATACGTGTCAGCTTATTACACTTTTATTCAGTTACTTATATGGTTTTATACATGTGAGATCTGCTGGGCCGTAAATACACTACATTTCTTACTGTGAAATAATCCAACACATTTGAAAGCCACTGTTCTTATGCCACCGTAAACTGAGCAACAAAAAGGGCCTATGCAGCCTGAAAAGGCCAGAACAAGAACCACCACCCTCCTGCCTCGTACATACTCGATGATAACTCCTCAACACCAGGATATAATCACTGAGAAGCTCATACTTTTCAGACTTACAGCCAGGCAGCAATCTTTGTTTAAAAGAACACATCCCCCCACCCCTCACCCTCCGTTTTTTATAACTACTTGCAAGGTTAGGAACTCTGCTGCTAGCTTCCCAGATATTTATAACTCTGCCAACAGTTCAGAAGTTGTCCCATCTTTCAAATCTTTATTCTGCCTACTCATCTTAGAGCAACCCTCCTCAGCCATAATGCAAGGATCCTGTTGCCCCTCTCTGTTCTATCATTCTCAGCATAGCAGAGCCATGTCAGAATGAGCCTGTACACTGTAATTTGCAAAAAGCATATGGTTTATTTTAACTATATTATGTAGAAGGAGTTTATATTCATTTAATGTAATGCATAGGCAATTATGCTATCCTCTAAGAGTAAATCTGAAATTACTCCGCAACAACTGTCTTACATCATTTCTTCTCTAAATAAGCTTTGTAAGTTTTTGAAATTGAGAACACAATATTTGAACTAATAAAACAGAAATCATGAGAAAAAAATGTTCTTAAAAATACAGATTGCTATAAAAGATCCCTTGCCAAAATCAATCTGTGAAAGAGCTAAAGTTTCTTAAAGCTATGTAACCTTCTAGAAGTTCTTTTGAAATCTTTTTGTCACTGCGTTAAATGAATAATTAAATATTATTTCATAATGACCTGTGATCCTATTTAGTTGTGCCAAACCTTTTGATATTTTGGACAAACATCCCAAAAATCAAATTTGACCTTAGACTACCTCTGGGATTTTTCCAGAGGGCCCCTGGGGCATCTCCAAGGACCGTTCTCTCTCCTTATAAAAAGAAATAAATTAATTAGGCTTATTTGATATGTTAAATTACATGGGAAGCACTTTCAAATAAGAGATAATACTAAGGCTTCTTTACGATACATCTGTATAGGTATATAAGTGTTTTAGAAATTATATGACATTCCTGGAAATTTGATATGTCCTGGTATAATGTTATCATTTGTAATTCCAGCTATTATCTTTAAGTGTTGTATGTCACAGAAATAACCAAATTCTCTTGTCAAGTGTATTATACTGAGTTCTTAGATCTTTAACTTTTGCTATTTTTAAGTCTTTTGTCATTTATAGACAGTTATTGTTTTACTCCGATGCTTTGCAAAAATGTTCCTACAACTTCAAGGAACTTCATCTTCAAGGACATTCATGGAAAAGACCCTGACAAATACTCTAGAATGCACGTTTTTTTGTTTTGGTTTGGTTTGGTTTTGGCTGTGCATAGTTCCTCAACCAGGGATCAAACCCGTGCCTTCTGCAGTGGAAGCGCAGAGTTTTAACTACTGGACCTCCAGGGAAGTCCCTAGAATGCAGGTTTCTGATAACTTTAAGATCATAACACTGAACTGGGTGAAAACATCTAAGACTTTAATGGAAAACTTATTGATTCGTAAAGTTGCTAACCCAAGATCCAAATCAATAAGAATTAATTACAGGAGACTAAATGAACCTATGAGGATGATTATAAATTTTATGATTTCTTATGCTGGTTCTCTAATGTTTTATTTCTCCAGATTTAAAAAAAACTTTTTCTCTTAAGCATCTATGACTTACAGCAACTTGGTAATATATAACTTTGTAAGCAAAGATGAAATATTTATCTTTTTCTTTTTCCCTTCTTGATCCCTCCAGAATAGGGAGACTCTTACTAAATATTCTTATTTTTAATGACAATAAATGTATTTGCATAAGTTCAATAAGAAGCTACTCTCCTTGTAACAGAAAACAATTGGAAATATTGGCTATTTTACCAAGGCTTTGATTAGGTTATCATACTCAAGAGCGATACACATAGACTCAGATATCATCAGACAGTTTTAAGGAACTGGCCTAGTACCTTGCTTTCAAGGTTCCAGCAAGGTAATCTTAAGAAAAGCTTATATGATCAATCACTATTCTTGCTATATTTATGTAAATAATCAGGCCAAATTTAATACAAACAGTTTTACTATGATTATCTTTGACAAAAAGAAAGATAATTTATGAAGACAGAAATTATGTTTGCACCTTTGTAGATACTAGGTTCTTGTCCTATTAATTATCTTTAAGGTTATACACCTTAGCTAGGCTGGATCCTAAACTCTTCTAGTTTCATCATATATCTGACTACAAATCTCCAAACTAACATCTTCAATTTTCTCTCACACTTCGGATTTGAAATCAATATAAACAACAACTGCCCTTAAATCTCCTTGGATGGGACTATACTAGGTCCTCCTCACTAAACAGGTGAGAGCCAAACTTGAGACTCAAGCCTTAGGTACACATCTCACAGGTAAAGAAGGCTCCAACTGATATCCAGTCCTATACAAGCACTGGAGACCTCAGAATCAAATTGATCAGGAACTGAAGCAGATGACCTGAAGGAGACAGCTTTCCTAAAATGACCAGACCAGGCCTGTACATCATTTCCCTCTGTTACTTCCTACCCTATCCTCTCCCTCTTTCTCTTGGGAAGAAATGTTCTCTTATCTCTATTTCTCAGTCTATTACAAAAGGGGGAACCATCTAATTGTTGGGTTTGCCACCAGAAACTTTGATCTGTTCATGATAATAGTGACCCTTTAGTCCATCCTGTGATGAATTTTTTTCACTTTTCCCAAGTGCTACTGCTAATTTCACCTGGTGTTCCTTGACGACAGCTCCAAAGAAAGACTTTTGAAGCTTCCCATTGGTCCACCCCATTAAGCCTCCATGGTCACCTTAAACAAGAACTTCAAGGAGGCATAATGAATCCAAGTTCTCCTCCATGGGAAGAATCTTTCTCCTTTGGGTCAGAATAAGTGCCAGTGAAATGCATGATCAGAGATCTCTCCCTAACATTAGGAGAGCTAGCTGATTCCACAGCCAAAGCAACAGCAACCCAACAATGACCACTTGACTCGTTAACTAAAGTAATTTTGGATAACTACATGGCCTTTGATTATCAACTTGCTGAGCAAGGAGGCACTTGTACCATAGCAAATACCACCTGTTGCGTATAAGTGCCTCTGGAAAAACAGAAACTCAATTACACAAAATCAGGGAACAAGCCCACTGGTTACAACAACTTTCACCTGATGACCCCTGCCTGCTCTATTGACCTGTTTAGCTGATTACCTTCAGGTGTGGGCTCCCAGCTTAGAACCATCACACAAACTGAACTTATATTCATTTTAATTCTGCTTCACATAATCATTTTTAAGCTTTGTGCCTGCTGCCTGCTAAATCTTTGCAGAAATGACTTACCCAAGAGAGTGATGCTAGCTCAACACTTCAAGATGATCTCCAACGCTTAAGACCTTGGTAAGATATAAAGTTTAGATGGGAAATGCCTGAGAGTTCTCCCTCCCTCATTGTGACCTCAACGGTTTCCAATCTGCAGTTTCTCTCCCACATGCGACATGAGTGATAACCAGGAAAGGTTCTTCCTGATACCAAGGGACAAAACCACTAAATGTGGAAGACCCAACTCTTGATCAGCAATGCTTTTGAGGAAAGATCTTGATCAAAGGGAGTAAATGTGAACATAAATAAAGGAAGCCTTATTTTAAATGGAGTCAGGAAGCCCTGAACAGGGGACTCTCAATACTCTTAGCCCCAGTTGCAGTCTGCTTAATCAGCAGGAAGAAGGAAGATAATATTACTTTTCTTCTGGTACAAGGAGGACAGTAGGTATTTCATCTCCAACTTTTAAAAGGAAGGAAGATCCCTCCCAGCCCCAGCAATAACACTCTAACCACCATGTGTAGCCAATGAGAAAAGGCCACAATCTTGAATCCTCATTCTTCTCCAGTGAACTTTTCTTCAAACAGCCGCCCCCCTCTCCCCTTTCCTCCTAAAATCTAATAAAAGCAAGTCACTCTCCTTAGTTCTCTGGATTTGCCTGTGACTCCCCATAGCTCTGCCTGTCCCAAATTGTGATTCTCTGCTATTCCTGAATAAACCCATCTTGCTGGTAAAATAACTGGTTGCTTTATTTTTGAGAGTAACAATGTATACAAATGTAAAATCACTATGTTGTACACTTGAAAGTAATGTAAAATTTATTATATTGTTTCAATTTTTAAAAGTTGTACGAAACTCTGAATAGCACAAGGAATCCCTACTTCCTAATATCTTTCAGGGTCAATTTCCTCCCTCCCCAAGTTTCTGTCCTCACTTCTTCAATTCAGCTACCGAATTTGAAATGTCTTTAAATCTCTTTCTAAAAGGTCCTTGAGCTGTTTCATAAAGTCGGTTGGTTTAGGTCTAAAAACGGGGCCTACCCTACCCTTTTGACAGCTTAGATGTTCAATGCTTAGGTGCTTACTCATTGAATGACTGAAATAGTTTAGTACCTTTAGTTTAAAGAACAACTAAGCCAAATAAAAATACTCTATTTTTTCCAAACCTCGCTCCTCCACATCATCAGGTAAATGCTTTCTGTGCTGCCTTTGAAGGAACTGTGAAGAGAAAAACAAAACTCACTGACAAATGGTGACAACGTGAAAATAATCAGCTGAGCTATCTGGACCAGAAGTTTCTGCGCTTCACGGTGCTTCACCTTTAAAACTGTGTTGACTTCTTAAATATTAGGATTCGTCTAAATGAAGGCAATCGAGCCCCCATCCCCATGTTGGTTTCTTCCGAACCTGCGCCCCACCCCCACCCTCACCCCCACCCAGGCCCTGGCAGCCATGCGCCAAAGACTGCAGCACCCGAGCTCGCGGCCCGCAGGCGCGGCCGACCCCGCCCTGCACCGGCCGGCGCGGGGAGGGGCCCGGGGCCAGGAGCCCGCCTCTGCGGCGGCCGAGCCGGGCGCCGAGTGGGTGCGCCGGGCCGGGGGAGGGGCCTGCGGCCATGGCACCGCCTGTGCCCAGCCGCCCCTCCCCGGACCTCTACTTAAGTGGCTCCCGCACCGCCCCCGCCTCAGTGCGTTACTTACCTCGACTCTTAGCTTGTCGGGGACGGTAACCGGGACTCGGTGTCTACTCCTGTTGTCTGCGCCTGCTGATCCGTAGCCACCATGGTGAGTGGACCGCCAGCCTCGCTCGGGAAACCGGGGAAGAGCGAGCCGGGGGAGCGCGGAGGGGCTCTAGCTAGAGAGGGCCGGGCCACCGCTGTCCATTTGGAGGGCGAAGAGCGAGGGTGAGGCTGTGGTTTGTGGAGGACGGCTGGGGCCCGGGAAGAGGGGGGCCACCGCCTTTTCTTGTGGGACTCTGGAGGCGGATGGCGGGGCACTGGCTCTCGCTCACCGTGGTTGGGGTTCTCATTCAGCCCTCCTGGCTCGGTGCCCCCAAGACCCTGCAGTCTTTTCCCGCGCGTTCCCATCCCCCCACTTCCCCCCCAGCCTTTGGCGAGCGCGCGCGCGGGCTCTCCCCGCCCTCACTTCCTGCTCAGCACGAAAAGCGGAGGCGGGAAGGAGCTGGACACAAAAGCGCACGCGCGACCGTTACCTTCCCGCCAGGGAGTGGCGGGGAGCCCGCCACTGCAGTATGCGCATGCGCGCTGGGGCGCTGCAGGTCTTTGGCTGGAGGGCGTGTCTCCTCTTACCCTGAGTTCTCTTTTTTTTTTTTAAATTAAAAGCAGTAAGGTGAATGTGGAGAATGACTCCTTATCGGTGTGCTGCACTGCGCCAGTGCATTAGGACAGCTGTAAAGGCCATCTGTTCCTCCCTGGTGTCTGCTGTGTTAGGAGTGCGTGGGGGAGTAGGTGGCGGTGAGGGGTTTTGAGGGAACGGAAATCCGAGCTTGGTCCAGATCTGGGCCGCCGATAATCCCCTGCTGCGTCGTGACAGATGTGGAGGTGCTGGACTGAGCCCAGCGCCTGCGGGAAGCGGAGGACGGCTGGCCACGGCTGAGCCTCTGCAGACGTGGCTGTTGAGAGCCTCTGCAGCTGCGCGGCGCCGCGGACCGCAGGGGGGCGCGGGCACGCGCACCCGGAATTGCTCATTCATCCTTTGCCGCAGAGCCCCACCCCGCGTCCCTGCGGCCAGACATTTCCTCTGCGCTGCCCTGGCCACGTGCTTCCTGTGCTAGGAGCTGCCCGGAAATCTGGCCACCTACTCTAAAATGGGATTCTGGGGCCTGAGCGCTAGTGGATGACCACCTCCCTATCTTGATCCTCCTCTGGAGGAAGCAATGACTAAGCTCTGTTCTTGGTTTTGGAAAGAGGCCTTCCCAGTTTAGAGGGGCAAAGGAAATTATTAAAAGCAATGTAGATCAAAAGTATAGCCTTTCTCCCCTAGATCTAAAAAAAATAAGCATTACATTTTAATTCCTTTTAAGAGGAAAATTTTTAAGATTATGATTCCATGAGTATTTTATTCTGCTTCATAGTCACCACTAATTGGTTTTTAATGTTTTTTTCCCCTCTCTCTTACAGCGTGAGTGCATCTCTATCCACGTTGGCCAGGCTGGTGTCCAGATCGGCAATGCCTGCTGGGAGCTCTACTGCCTGGAACACGGCATCCAGCCCGATGGCCAGATGCCAAGTGACAAGACCATTGGGGGAGGAGATGACTCCTTCAACACCTTCTTCAGTGAGACAGGCGCTGGCAAGCATGTGCCCAGGGCAGTGTTTGTAGACCTGGAACCCACGGTCATTGGTGAGTTGACCTCAGTAACCCCACTGAGATCCCGGGAGTCTGGGACAGGAGGTGTGTCCCGGGGGCTCCACTGATGCCCCGGGGTCCAGCAGACTTGTGCAGGTTGTTAGTGATGGGTGGCTGCTGCGTTTTCCTTTTGCAGATGAAGTTCGCACTGGCACCTACCGCCAGCTCTTCCACCCTGAGCAGCTCATCACAGGCAAGGAAGATGCTGCCAATAACTATGCCCGAGGTCACTACACCATTGGCAAGGAGATCATTGACCTCGTCTTGGACCGCATTCGGAAACTGGTATGTTTATTCTCAAGAATAAGCTAAATTAATGAACCTAAGGGAGATAATCTGAAATACACTCTTTTTCAAACACAGAATTGAAATGTAGTAAAGAGTGAGGTTATTAGCCTTTTATAGTTTTTTTAAAGTTCAATTGAAATATGAACTATTTGATGTCCTCTTATAAATATTAATATTTTAATAAAGAAATGCTGAGTAATTTAAGGAAGGCCTGCATTTTTTTTAAAGTGTTTCTTGTCAAAATACGGTCCAAATCTTTGGATTTAATATGAAAAGTGAAAATATTTACTATGGTTACTATGATGGTATCACAAAGAGCAATAACTATGTTTCCTCTACTCCTCTTTTCTAACAGGCTGACCAGTGCACAGGTCTTCAGGGCTTCCTGGTTTTCCACAGCTTTGGTGGGGGAACTGGTTCTGGGTTCACCTCCCTGCTGATGGAACGTCTCTCTGTCGATTATGGCAAGAAGTCCAAGCTGGAGTTCTCCATTTACCCAGCCCCTCAGGTTTCCACAGCTGTCGTTGAGCCCTACAACTCCATCCTCACCACCCACACCACCCTGGAGCACTCTGATTGTGCCTTCATGGTAGACAATGAGGCCATCTATGACATCTGTCGTAGAAACCTCGATATTGAGCGCCCAACCTACACGAATCTTAACCGCCTTATTAGCCAGATTGTGTCCTCCATCACTGCTTCCCTGAGGTTTGATGGAGCCCTGAATGTCGATCTGACAGAATTCCAGACCAACCTGGTGCCCTATCCCCGCATCCACTTCCCTCTGGCCACGTATGCCCCTGTCATCTCTGCTGAGAAAGCCTACCATGAACAGCTTTCTGTAGCAGAGATCACCAATGCTTGCTTTGAGCCAGCCAACCAGATGGTGAAATGCGACCCTCGCCACGGTAAATACATGGCCTGCTGCCTGTTGTACCGTGGCGACGTGGTTCCCAAAGATGTCAATGCTGCCATTGCCACCATCAAGACCAAGCGCAGCATCCAGTTTGTGGACTGGTGCCCCACTGGCTTCAAAGTTGGCATCAACTACCAGCCTCCCACCGTGGTCCCTGGTGGAGACCTGGCCAAAGTGCAGCGAGCTGTGTGCATGCTGAGCAACACCACAGCCATCGCTGAGGCCTGGGCTCGCCTGGACCACAAGTTTGACCTGATGTACGCCAAGCGTGCCTTTGTTCACTGGTACGTGGGTGAGGGCATGGAGGAAGGAGAGTTTTCTGAAGCCCGTGAGGACATGGCTGCCCTTGAGAAGGATTATGAGGAGGTTGGTGTGGATTCTGTTGAAGGAGAGGGAGAGGAAGAAGGAGAAGAGTACTAATTACCATTCCTTTCAGCCCTGCAGCATGTCATACTCAGAACTTCAGCTTCAGCATTAGCTGACAGGAGTAAAAGCTGACTAAATTGTCTTTGCTTTCAACTGTGATCATGTATTACTTTTCCTTGTGTACCTGTAAGATTTTTCTGTCATGTCTCAAAAGTAAAGGCTTTAAGAAAGAGTTCCATGCTTCTTTTTTAAAAGTTTATTGGAGTATAGTTGATTTACAGTGTTGTTTTCAGGTGTACAGCAAAGTGAATCGGTTACACATATATCCACTCTTAGATCAACCACTGTTGAAATCCAGGTCAGAACGCTTGGAAAAATGTAAATTTGGACGAAAGTGGTTTTGCTAATCTAATTTTTAAGGTTATTGAGTAATTACAAGTTAGGTATGGGAAGTAGTTTTTAATATCCTGCAACTATGACTGCCTGGAGGCCTGCTAACCCATCATCAGTGGAACAAAAAATCTCAGTGACACTTGAACAGGTGTTTACCTGTCCTGGCTGGAGGACTATTTGAGAAGGAACATGTAAAAGCTGTTTCTCACCCTGTAATGATGGGAGGAGAAGTTATAGGATCCGAAGTTTCCTAGTGATGGATAAAAACCCTAACAAAAAAAAATGGAGAGTAAACTGCATGTGTGGGAGAGCTCTGCTTCACAAAGGGTGAAGTGGCAACATTTGCAAAGGTTAGAAGTTTACATTCTTTCCAGTATACATAGTTTGGGTACATCTAAAGTTGACTATAGAGGAGATAGATTATATCTTGTGTGTCTCATTTGGCCTAGGAGAAAAATGTACATTTCAAATTCAGGAAGCACAGGGATTATTAAGGTCTGAAGACACTTATGTTTTGGTTTAAGAGTAGAGGCCAAAGTTGTACCAGTTTTTTCCCTAGCCCATAAATCATATGAACTTAGAAAATAGCTGTTCTCTTCTGGGAAAAAAAATCCATAGACATTTCAGAGAGAAAGCTCTGTTGTCTGCCACTCCAGGCCAAGCACAGCAACACACATGTAGCCAGATAACACAGGTCCTGGGGGAAGGCAGATGCCAGGGCTTTACAGCAGCAAGGGGAACCCTAACAGAATTAGTGACAAAATAGAGAGGGTTTTGAGTTAGTGTTGAACTCTCAGGAAGACCATCTTGAGAGATGACTGAAGAACTTTTGAAAAGTATTCTGTAACAAGAGGCAAAGACAGCTAGGCTGGAGCCTAGTGTGCCATGGAGCTTTTTTTTAAGAAGCCAGGGTTTCAACTATAAGGTTTTATATTTTTGTTTTTTGGGGGGAGCAGTGTTTGTATTTTTAAGAAAAGATCTGTAGTAAACAAAGTGTTATGACAGCTTGGGTGGTAGGTACATAGGTATTTGCAATGCCGTTATCGCCCAAAAACTTAATGTGGCTTAATATATTCGTAAAAAAAAGAATATATATGTATAACCTCATGCAGTTTCTGAGAGTCAGGAATTCAGGAGCACCTTAGCTGGATGGTCCTGACTCAAGATTTCTCAAGTTTTCAGTAAAGATGTAGTCTTTCCAGCCCCAAGAGGCACGGGCTGGTTTTTTTTGTTGTTATTTACTTTAATTGGCTGCGTTGGGCCTTCATTGCTGCACGTGGGCTTTCTCTAGTTGCGGAGAGTGGGGGCTACTCTTCGTTGTGTGCGGGCTCCTCATTGCTATGGCTTCTCTTGTTGTGGAGCACGGGCTCTAGGTACACAGGCTTCAATAGTTGTGGCTCGCAGTCTCTAGAGCACAGGCTCAGTAGTTGTGGCACATGGGCTTAGCTGCTCCGAGGCATATGGAACCTTCCTGGGCCAGGGATCGAACCCATGTCCCCTGCATTGGCAGGAGGATTCTTAACCACAGCGCCACCAGGGAAGTCCTTCAGTAAAGATGTTGACTGAGGATGCAGTTACCTGAATGCTTGATTGGAGATGGAGATTTCACTTCCAAGGAGATGGAGATTTCACTTCCAAGCACTTTCAATGCTTGATTGGAGATGGAGATTTCACTTCCAATTGCCTGGCAATTTAGTGCTGGTTGTTGGCAGGTGGCCTTAGTTCTTCACCATAAGGACATCTGCATAGGGCTGCTTGAGTGTCCTCATGACATGGGAGCAGTCTTTCCCTCAAGACAGAGTGATCCAAGAGAAGGCAAGTTAAAAACCGCAATGTCTTATGACCTAATCTCAAAACTCACACTCTTATTTCTACAATATCCTATTCATTACACATATCAGTCCTATTCAGTGTGGGAGGAAACTAGACAGTGATAGGAGGCAAGAATCAGTGGTAGTTACATACAAAACCCTAAGGTTTAAAGTTTCTTATCAAATAGAACAATACCAATTATATTATTCTTTTTACATGTATGCTTGAAATATTTCATTTTTTAAAAGGGAGGAAACTTGTAGTTTAGAGAGAAGGGGGCTTCCATTTTCTACAATTCAAACTCGAATTTCAGTGTCTCTGGTTGCCTTTTAAGTGATCCTTTAGAACAGACACTTCCTATCTACACTCCTCCTAAACTCTCCAATCTCCTTTATATCCTAGCTATTTGGTTGTTCATCCAACTTGCTGCTTGAATTCAGTATTTCCCTGTGTCCCCTCTGTTCCCAATCATCTTATAGGTAAAAATGATGACTAGTAGGTACTAGTAGTCAAAGCCTTTGGTAACATGAGATACTAAGTGTGGGACATGGGGGTGGGGAGTGGAAAATGGCTATAATGAAATGCTGAGGCGACCAGGAAATGCCATCAAGCAATCCTATGTGGGGTACTGGGAGTCTTACTATCTACATCTCTGCCCCAACAGCAATCACAGTGTCTGATAATATTTATGGCCCACAGAGTGTTTTAATGGAAGTAAAAATAAATAATGATTATTTCCCTCTTAGGCCACATTTTTTATTGTTCTCTTTAAACAGTAAACTCTAGGGTTTTGTAAAACACATTCACTTTCTTTCCAGGCCTAAGTCTCTCTTTTTTTTTTTTTTTTTCTTTTTTCTTTTATTCCAGGTCTCTTTTAGCACCACCTGAGAAGTTGAGCCTCAGGGTAGAGAGGCCTTGGAAACAGATTGATTGAGACACTTGACTTCTTGTTCTGTCACTAGTCAGGCTCTCTGAATCTTCTGGGCCTATTTCCTCTCTTGCACTACAGAGTTCCATCCTGTCTTTCTCCAGGTGTGGGGGAACTGGGGAGTGGCAAATAGGGCAATCAAGTCTGGAAGGACTTGTAAGCTTAGAGTTGTGTGTTCAAGCTTGGGAAGTGAGGGGCAGGGCACCCCAGGACTTGACAGTTCTGCTCAGCAAGACACCAGAGCCACTGCCCAGGAAGAATGAACCATTTATTTAGAAAAGAAATAGAAATAAATAAAGCCCAAGAAGGGTTTACTTAGAAATTGATGGGTGGGGACGGGTGATGATACTATAACAATGATTATTAACCTTAACCACATCAACACTTTCAATGTACACCCACTCACATTTTTAAAAATTTTTAACACCATAACGCTTAAGGGCTTTCACAGCCCAGCATTCTTAACCTCATTGAGGTGACCTTAAAATGGGAGGAGCCCAGATTTAATTGGCAGGAAAGAAGGGAAGTGATACTACAGCCCTGTGTCCTGCCTCGTAGGACCAGTTGCCTTAAATATTGCCTGACAAAGGTCACAAGAAATAGGGGTCTTTTACCCTATGGAGGAACAGAGCTATGATTGAGGGACATGCTCAGATCAAGAGGTTTGAGGGAGGGAAGAGAGAGATGCCATTTTCCCCTCCCAATCCCATCAAATTCCTGGCAAATTCCTTAATGCCCTGCAGATGGCACCACTGACAAGGAGTTCTCTGCCCAGGAGAGTCAAGCTCAGATTTGTGAACTCTGCCCTCTCTGTCACCTTGGAGCGGAGCCTAAAACATACACCACAAACAGGAAGTGACTGACCTGGCATTCCTGGCATTCACGGGCTTGTCACTTTTTGTTCTGTCCATTCCCTGAGGCAGCTGGGCCTCTTGCTAGGCTACTCTGAATCAGTCAGCCACAGGAAACCCCACACTCTTGGAGCTCTTGACTTCAACTCCTGCCTCTAGGGTGCTTCTCAGGGTGGAATGAGTTTCAAAATATGGCCTTGGGGTCAACATGTAGCAATGGAGGAGCATGTTGCCAGATCAAGCTGAATTCAATACAAAGTTAATAACCACCTGATGATGTGTAGATACTGATATCATTGTGTTGCAAGGGCCAGTTTCTTCCTCTCTGCCAAAATAAATACCACCCATCCATCCTTCAACTGATCAACCCATCTCCCAACTGACAGCTTGCTGTATGTTACTGTGTTCAATAGTGATGGATTAAAGCTTATCACCTCATTCCTGGGGCCTTCAAACACTCTTCTCTCTGCCTATAATACCTTTTACAACCATAACAGATCCTACCACCTTTGCCAGTTAACTCATATTTTCTTCCTTTGATGATGAAAACCCAATTGTCACCTATTCAAGGCCATAAAGGCTAGGTCAGACTAGGTCAGATTCTCCATTATGGATTTTCATAGTCTAAGAATTAATTTTGAGCAAAAGCAGAGATTCCGACTTTTCACTCTGAAAGCTGGAGGCGACTATTCCTCTCCTGCCTTCCTCTTTTCCCCAGGCCCAGGAAGATACTATAGGGTGGACAGTGATACCAAATGGAGGTGGAAGGGAAAGCTGCTGTTCTGTTTTAAAGATTCTTCATAAATCAGATGCTTCAGCCTCTCTCTGGCCCAGCTCTAATGTCTCATGGTACTAGCATGCAGGAACTTCTCCTGGCTCATATTGATCAAATGCATGCGTGCCATGAGTCAAGGTGCGACCCAGCTACCAGAACAGGCTGATGTCGCCTAGACATTCCTTCTATAGAGCAGTGTGTAGAGCTAGGCAGATGAGCGTTCCCACCATCTTCTTCACTGGTCACCCTACTATGCAAATTGTTACCCAATTCTGGGCACCTTAAGAAGGATATGGACAGGACTTCCCTGGTGGCGCAGTGGTTAAGAATCCACCTGCCAATGCAGGGGACATGGGTTCGAGCCCTGGTCCGGGAAGATCCCACATGCCGTGGAGCAACTAAGCCCATGCACCACAACTACTGAGCCTGCATGCCACAATTACTGAAGCCCATGTTCCACAACGAGAGAAGCTACTGCAATGAGAAGCCCACTCACCGCAACGAAGAGTAGCCCCTGCTCTCTGCAACTAGAGAAAGCCTGTGCGCAGCAACAGACCCAATGCAGCCAACAAATAAAAATAAATAAATTTATTAAAAAAAAAAAAAGGAGGATATGGACAGACAAGAGAGTTTCCTCCAAGGGGTAAGTGGAATGGTAAGGGGTCCTGGGTAAAGCAACTCAGAGAACTGAGGATGTTTAGAGTACAAGAGAAATCCATGAAGAGTTGCTGTCCAGAAATGGCCACAGACTCATTCTTGAAACCCAAAGAAGCACAGTAAAGGATGAGGAAGAACATTGCAGCTTACTTTGTAACAATTAGCTAGAACCAACAATGGACCACCGTGCCATCCATGTCATGAAGGACAAACAGGCAGAACTGAAGACTTCTAAGATCCTTCTCCATTCCCAGAGTCTAGGAATTCACAAATTTTCCTGGTATCTCAAGGCAATCTTTAATTATGCGTATTCTCTCAAGTACTTTTGGAGAAGTCAGAGATAGGTAGGAACAAAGGAACAGAATCTCTCAAAACATGTTTTTTAAACCCTTTCCCTCACCCCTGCCAACAACAACAGCAAAAGTTCTCAGACCCAGAGAGGCCTTGCCTAATGGGAACCTCTGGTTTTCTGGCTTCCCTGGCACCCTAGACAAGAGGGCAATTCCAAAGTTGCTGGGCTATTTCTAGGAATTGGTCCAATTTCCATCAGAGATAAGGAAGAAGGTTTATAGCCTGTCTTTGTTTGCACTTCTATAACAAAATACCATAGATCAGATAGTGTAAACAACAAACATTTATTTCTCAAAGATTTGGAGACTAATAAATCCAATATCAAGGTGCTAGCAGATTAAGTGTCAAGTGAAAGCCCTCTTCCTGGCTTACAGATGGCTGGCTGTCTCCTTGCTGTGTCCTCATGTGGAGAAGAGAAAAAAAAAACAACTCCCTTCCTCTTCTTATAAAGATGATAATCCCGGACTTCCCTGGCAGTCCAGTGGTTAAGACTCCAGAGCTTCCAGGACTTCCCTGGTGGTCCAGTGGTTAAGAATCCACCCTCCAATGCAAGGGACCCCGGGGGGTTCGATCCCTGGTCTGGGAACTAAGATCTCACATGCCCGGGCCAACGAAGCCCGCAGGCTGCAACTACTGAGCCCGCGTACCACAACAAAAGAGAAGCCCGTTCACTATAGTGAAAGATCCCAAGCGCTACAACTAAGACCCGATACAGCGAAATAAATAAATAAATATTAAAAAAAAAAAAGGGCCCCAGTGCTCCCAATGCAGAAGGCATGGGTTCTATCCCTGGTTGGCAATGGATCCCGTGGGGCCCGTGCTGTGGGGCAAAAAAAACAAAAACGGATAATCACATCATGAGGTTTGTACCTCTTAACCTCATCTAAACCTAAACCTGATCACCTCCCAAAGGCCCCACCTCCTAATACATCACACTGAGGGTTAGAGTTTTAACATATAAATTTGGGGGAGGGGGTTTCCCTGGCAGTGCAGTGGTTAGGAATCTGCCTGCTAATGCAGGGGACATGGGTTTGAGTCCTGGTCTGGGAAGATCCCACATGCCACGGAGCAACTAAGCCCCATACGCCACAACTATTGAGCCTGTGCTCTAGAGCCCACAAGCCACAACTACTGAGCCCACGTGCTAGAGCCCATGCCTAGAACCCGTGCTCTGCAACAAGAGAAGCCAAGGCAATGAGAAGCCCGCACACCACAACAAAGAGTAGCCCCTGCTCTCCGCAACTACAGAAAGCCCGTGTGCAGCAAGAAAGACCCAGTGCAGCCAATAAATAAAAAATAAAAACAAAATTTGGGGGGGGGACTCCATGGTAGTCTTAGAGTGAGCTGGAATTTTTCTGTACTTATTGTGTTTTTTGGGGGGAAATTAGGATATGTAGGTAAGCAAAGAGAAAATGAAAATAACCTATAACCCGAATGAAAAGTTTTTGAAATTTTTATTTGAAGAAAAGAGCAACTTTTCCTAATGCCCCTCTCTGCCCTCCTGCACCCCAGTCACCTCTGGGATGGATAGCCCTGGGTCTTCTGTCTGCTCCTCTCAAGTGCTGTTCAGCAATGTCTTCATCATTTGGAAGTTCAAAGGTAGCCCCACAAGAAGGAGCAGAACAGTGAGCCCTTTAGAGACAGATGGAAGGTACCAGGGTTCTTAAGGATACTAAGTTCAAGTTTTAGCCTTCTAGTACACTAAGCACTATAGTAATAAAGGGAATACAGAACTAGGGGGATATATCTACTAAAAGGCAACTGCAGAATATTGGGGAAAAAAGGCGGCTTTGGAGTCGAGAGGCCAAGTTCAAATCCCAGTTACACCACTTACTATTGTAGGTCCTTGCAGAAGTTACTTAATCTCTTTGAAATGATTCCTCATCTATAAAAAAAAAATAAAGTCTATTTTGTAAGGTCCCTGTGACACTGAGTAAACTAATCTTTGTAAAGTGTCCACTAATGTTTAGCACTTAGTGGAGGCTCAGTCTGGATTAGTTCCCTTCTCTGTGTTGCTTGAGGACATTGAAATTTACTCTCCACAGTCAAGGTGGCCCCTTCCCTACCAAGAATAGGTAACTAATCTCCTGGGCAGATCAAGTCCACAAACATTGTTTTGAATGTTTACTGTGAGAACTGCACTGGGTTAAGAACTTAGGTTGGAATGAAAGGGGTGAATTAGAAGCCAAATATAGATTTCCAACCCTCTAAGGGAAGAGGAAAGGAGAAAAGACATAAGTGGAGGTAAAGTTTAACCATACAAAAGATTTAAATAACAGCTCAGGGTAATGAATGTTCTGAGATACTGCCAAGACAATTAGACAATATGTCTAATTGGTCACTGAACTATACAACTAGAGTTGCTTTGGTAGTTTAGAGAGGGTGGAAATCCCTTCAAGAAAAGATGGAAGAGTGCTTCCCTGGTGGCTCTGTGGTTAAAAATCTGCCTGCCAATGCAGGGGACACGGGTTTGATCCCTGGGCTTGGAAGATCCCACATGCCACAGAGCAACTAAGCCCACGAACCACAACTACTGAGCCCGAGCACCTAGAGCCCATGCTCCACAACAAGAGAAGCCGCTGCAATGAGAAACCCGTGCACAGCAACAAAGAGGAGCCCCCACTCGCTGCAACTAGAGAAAGCCCATGTGCAGCAACGAAGACCCAACACAGCCAAAAATAAATAATAAATAAATAATAAAATAAATCTTTAAAAAAAAAAAGAAAGAAAAGGTAGAAGAAAAGATGTTTTGGGTTGAGCCTTGGAAGTAGATAGGATTTGGACAAAGGGAGATTTGGTAAATTTAAACAGAGAATTTGTAGTGTCTTTTTGCAAACCGATCTGAGTGGTAATTTAGTAAATAGAGACGCTTTCACCAACTCTAAACACAGGCAATGGAACGAAAGTTATTATGCTTCCCGTGGATTTGTAAACAAGGGCTCAAGGACCTGCGTGCAAATAAATCAGATTGCTGCTGGGCTCAAAATGACTTTCTCAAGGGAAGTCTTCTAGATTCTTTCTCTCAGTTCTGAGTTCAAGTTTGTCTTATACTATGCAGTTTCCAGTTCATTTGTTCATTCCAGTTCATTTTGCCTCTTAAAGTTCACTTCAGTTATATATTCTGGATGATGATAAGTCTCTAAGCAGAATCTCTGTTAGCCAAGTGTTAAAAGAATCAGATGTAATAGTCTGTGACTTGGGTGATATCACAGAAATTTGTAAACTGTAAAGAATTGTGAACATTAGATTCATAGATCTGGAAGTAATCTTAAGGGTCTTCTAGTTCTGCAAATGAGATCAAGTGTAGCCCAGGATGACAGTGCTAGAACCAGAACCCAGCTCTTGATAATTAGCAATGCCTGCCATCTTTCTCACTACATTTGCCAATATTTGAGTGCCTACATGAATTAGGCATGGGGCTAAGAGCTAAGGAAATAACTGCATACAAGACAAACATGATAATTTCCCTTTAGGAGCCTATGTGGTAGAAACAAACAAACAAATGCAAACAAATTAAACTATGGCAACTTGTGATAAATAAAATGACAAAAACAGGTTGCTTTAGATAAGGTAGTGGGGTATCATTTAAGCGCAAACCTGAAGGAGATCAGAGCCAGCCAAAAGTGAAGTGCGAAGGGGACTTCCCTGTGGTCCAGTGGGTAAGACTCTGTGCTCCCAATGCAGGGGGCTGGGTTCGATCCCTGGTCAGGGAGCTAGATTCCACCTGCATGCCACAACTAAGAGTTCACATGCTGAAACTAAGACTTGGTGCAGCCAAAATTAAAAAAAAAAAATAGTGAATTGGGAAGGAGGGGAAAGGGAGAGCACTTCTGGGCAGAATAAACAGCAAGTGCAGAGCCCTGGGGAAGGATAGAGCTTGGCAGGGTCCACAAGAACTGACCAAAGGTCAGGGTGAGGATGATGCCAAGTTGAAGCAGTAGAGAGGTGCTAACTCACAGGTCACAAACTCAAATGCACAGCTGGTCTGACAAGGCATGTTTCCTCAAATTTGTTAAAGAGTCTGTGAGCCAAACACAACACAGCATGTCTAATTGCAGCCCAGAGGCCACCATTCTGTAACCCCTGAGGACATTTATTTATTTATTTATTTATTTATTTATTTGGCAACACCTTGAGGCTTATGGAATCTTAGTTCCCAGACCAGGAACTGAACCAAGGCCCTCAGCAGTGAAAGCACCGAGTCCTAACCACTGGACCGTCAGGGAATTCCCAGGGCTTTGTATTCTTAGTTTGAGGCAGGTGAATTTCTAAGTGCAAATAGATTGCTTTTGAGGGATTTTGAGCAGGGACAGATGTGATTTGTGTTTTAATAAGATTGTTAAAGTACCTTGGCTTGAGATAAAGAGTTAAGCGCCAGGGTCACTCAATAGGCCCAAGCCACCTCTCTGTGCTCTCCTTCCCTTCCCTGCAACAGAGCCAAGGACCCAGCCAGCTGTCTTCTCTTTCTATCTCTGCCCACTTTCCCCATTGGCTTCTGTTCACTCCAAGCTTGGTTGCTAAAAGGGAAATCAGTTCTTCAGGTCCTCTCATTATCTTGCTACTACCAAAGACACACACACACACACACACACACACATGTGCATGTATTATATTTACATATAATACACACACGAATACAAATATGTGTCTATATACAAGTATATGCTTTTTATTTCCCGAGGTTCTACTGCAAATCACTGGGGAAACAGAAGAGTTAAAAGTAACTTGCCCTGTTTCAAGAGTACAGAATTCAGTTGTTCATTCTGGCCCCTGACTTGCTCAGATAGTAATGGGACACAATCTAGTTCTTTAGAATTGTGCTCTTATTCTCCAGTGGGGGCTTTGTAAAACTCAGCCCTTCTTTTAAGTTTCCCTGTACTGCTCCCCCCATTTTAGAGGAAGGGTTTAACTCCCTTCCCAAACAGTACATGGGTCAAGGTCACAGGAAAGTAACTTGCATACCTTAATTGTGTGACAACCTCTCACCATTTTCTAATCTCTAAAATGCTAATCACAACACCTTTCCCTGAAGGGTTGTTGTGATGGTAAAATGAGATAAAATCTATAAAGTGAGTGGCACACAGGTGGTCAGCTAATGTTTGACTCAGCCAATGATCCCCTGTGGGCATTTACTCACAAAGTTTCAGATGGATATTTCTGTAGTTTTCTATCTAGTTTTCTTTGGTATTTGTTCTAGCACACACTAGGGCTCCCACAAAAGAGACTGAGTGAAAATTCTTTGGCGGCAGAGGGTTCCTCATCCCAACATAAGCACCTTCAGAAAATGCCACTACGGACCTTGAATTACTGAGCAGCGGTACCTTTCAGAACTCTGTGGTGCTCTCACATCCCACCTGGCTGGCCTGATCCGAATGGCTTATTTAACCAAGGTCACACTCTACACTTACCAACTACGCGAGGTGAAAAAGACAGTTGCTTAGCTTTAGAACGGGCACCAGTAGGCCCCAGAGATCCCGCCTCTTTCCACGGGGCGAGCCTATCAGTGTTCCTCTAGCGAAGAGCGGCAGCTCCCTAGCAGCCAATGAGTTCGGCTCCTTGGAATGATCCCGCCCATCCGTTGTGTCGTCACTCCGCCTCTTGTAAAATAGAACCAGGACTTGCGCTTCCTCTCAGCTTGCCTGTTGGCGGGTGTTTGCGTTGAAACTGTACTGAAGCCTGACCTTAAAGGGGAGGGGGCAGAGGGGGACCCGGACCCTTTAAAACGAGGCCCGCCGGTGCCTGCCCCTTTAAGGGCGGGGCGTCCAGAAGACCGAGTCTGAGCCCCAGATTACCTTCGAGTTTCCGTCACAGGCTACAAGGAAAGGCTCCTTCGCTGGGTCCGGGTGCTTGGCGGCGGCGGTTTCATCCCCGCCGGTCCTCCCCGGGCCCGGAGACACCCCCGCCCCAGTCATGCTGAACAGAGTATGGAAGCAGCTGACTACGAAGTGCTATCCGTGCGAGAGCAGCTATTCCACGAGAGGGTCCGCGAGTGCATTGTGAGTGCGGGACCCGAGCAGGAAGGGTAGGACCAAGTGGGAGACGGGAGTCGCGGGAAAGGGAGAAGTCCGGGTCGGAGTGAGACCACCTGGGCTCAGAGCGCTGGCAGACCCTGCTTGGCCCAGGGGCGAGCGGCGAAGGGCCCTGGTTCGACCAGTGCTTGGGCTGGCGAATCCCTCGATCAAGTCAGCTGGGTAGCTGCGCGATAAACAAAGCCGATCGGTTTCCGTTCCTCCTCTCTACACTCCCCTCCCCCCGCCCTCCCTCCTGTCCCCCACCCCCGCCGGTGTTCGGAGTGCGGGTCTTCGTGTGTCTGGGAGTCTGGTGAACCTGCCGATATTAGTCAGGTGGAGAGGGATGGGTTTGAGCGGGAGAAGGCTTATTTGCACTTACCCCTCAAACCCAAATGATGTTTAATGAAGGGAGACGAACAGGAGACTTTGGTGGATTTCCATTGGAAGAAAGGACTCATGCTGGGGTGGATTCTACTGTGCAGAGACGGAGGACAACCAAAGTTCCCCCTTCCTTTCCTCCCCCTTATTGGTGTTTGTTAGAAACCCTGCAAGCCGAGTTTCCTAGCTTCCCAGCCATTCAAGGATTTCCTCTGTGAGTGGGTGCCCGTCACCACCCCCCAACCCCCCACCCCCGGTGCTGCAGAGGGCACCTCGCTGCTTTCCTTACACCCTCACTGCCACCTAGAGTAACAGCTGAAACTGCCACACAGCAAGGGACTCCTCACTTCTGGGCCGGGGCACCCAGTGGAGCTTGTGGGATGGCATCTTTCTCAGGCTGCTCTGAACTCTCATCTCTCTCCTTTCTCCTCTGTCTCCTTCCTCAGAATTCCCCAGGGTAGCTGTCACCCCCAGATATTAAAGGGAAAGGGAAAGGTTTAGAAGAATAGAAGTTAGTGACCGGAGGACCCACTGATGGGGTCATCCTTCATTTTTCTCCAACTGGGCTCTACTCAGCCCAGGGCAGCCTTGGGTTGGAGGAGGGTTAAAGTGAGCCATGGCATAACTAGGTCTGTTCTTATCTGTGAGTCCATGTGTGGAACTCCAGATCTGCTTTCAGGAAGCTTTCCTTGTGAATTTCTTATTGGATAGTTTCACATGGCAGGGTTGGGCTTATCCTGGAGGCACACCCAGGCCTTGAGACAGTGTAGAGCCAGAGACCCACATTCCTAGAGAACAGGGAGGGATGAGACCTTGGGCAGAGAAGCAGCTTCCTGGATGTCTCCCCCATCCGTTAGTCCCATTAGCTGGGGACATCATTGCTGGCCAAGGGCAGCCTGAAGGCTTCTAGTACCTCCCCCACCTGGCTCCAGTCCTCCGCTTTAGTGAATGACCTAGCCTCTGCTGGAACTGCGTGGAACTCCAGCCTGACCTTTTGAGCCCTCCCACCTTCCTGCTTATTATGAAAGCTCAGGGCAGAGCACTAGGCAGTAAACATCTTGCAGTTACAATCTGAGTGGCTCATTCTACTCCACTTCCCTAATGTTAAAAGCTATTATTTTGTCCTGGACCCAGGGTCTATGGCTTCTCTCTTTGCATAGATAGCTGTATGCAGTTTCCCTGTAGAGTCAGCTCCTCTTGGGGACTGGAGCACCTGTGAGACTGATCCTGCCTTCTTGGCCTACTTCAAACACAATAACATCTCAAGATTCTCTGGCCCTGGTTGTGGAGCCAAGCTGACCAGTGGCTTCTCCCCTGGACAATAGCAGCTTACTCGGGGTAGATTAGGGATGCATGCATGTGTAGAATAACCTGGCCAAGTCCGGCCATAACTGTCCATTGGAGGACTAGTCACCCAGGGGCATGGGACAGACCCTGAGAGGCCTACCCTGGAGTTGGAAATCACTTTAGGTAGGGACTGGGGATTGATAGTCTTTAAAGGGGCTGATGCCAGCTCTAGAAACTATATAGATGTGGGGCCCCAGTTAAAGCCTACTATTAAGGGCAGGGCATTAAAGAGGCTCTGGTTTGGCCCAGAGCAGAGCTGCTCCTTCAGGGCCCCTGAATAAACAGAGTAGAAGCTCTGAGTTGATCTAGGAACATGATTCCTACTTATTTTCTCCTAGAGCTTGGATCAGGGTGGGAGTGGAGGGAGAGGGGGTGGAGTACCAGGACAATGCAGATATCCCCTTCTTCCCCCAAACCTGCTTCCTTTTCCAGTAATGTATTAGGAGTAAATTCCCTCTGGTTCTGTGGCCTGTTTCAGGTGTGTGGATATGTGCATTCTAGGAGTCTTCTCTGCCAGTTTACTAACCAGCATTCAGTTGGAACTATTTTTTCCCCAGGAAAAAAGCCCTTGTAGAGCTGGACATGGTGCTCTTTCCCCCAGTGCATGGGACAGCCCCTGTCTGGTGCTTCTTAGAGGCCGCTGAGGCCTTGCCTGGAAGGAAGTGCTGGGGAGAAAGATGGAACCCCTGGAAGTACGGAGTCTAGTTTTGGGAAAGTGTCCCTGTGGAATCAACAGAGGCCATTGGGGCTGTGAAATGTGCGGGGATTAGAGCTTCTCATCTTGCTCACACTCTGCCACAGATCTCAACACTTCTGTTTGCGACACTCTACATCCTCTGCCACATCGCCCTGACCCGCTTCAAGAAGCCTGCTGAGTTCACCACAGGTACCTGTGACTTCTCTCCCTCCTGCCTGCCCTCTGCCAGTGTTCCTGTTGCCATGGGACCAGCCTCAGGGGAAGAGGCCTGATGCCTGCTGGGAAAGGAGAGGTGGCTGTTCAGGAGCCTCTGGCTCTTCTGCCTCCCTTCCTCCACAGGCAGGGACGAGGTGGTATAGCGGAAAGTCTAGATGGACGTGTCCTCAACCACTAGAGGCACAGAGCAAATCATGTAACTTTTATGACCCTCAGTTTTGTCCTCTACAAAATGAGCCTAACAGTCTCTACCCAGTCCATTGTCATTATAGAGACAAAATATCATGGTTAATGTGAAAGCTCTTGTGAACCTAAAGAGGGCAACTGCAGGGTGAATGTTATCATGAGTACAGGCTCTGTCATCTCCTCTCCTAGTGTTCCTACACCCAGGACCTGAGACCTTCCTGGCTACGGAGGTCCCAGGACCTGGTGACTGATGACCTTTCTCTTGGTACAGAATTGAGATTAAAGCTTTCTGTAAGCATTGTGTGATTGAGGGGGACACACTACGCTAGTTCCTAGCTCCAGCCTATCCAGATCTTCCTGTCCTGGTCTGAACCTTTCCTCCCCCCAGACAGCTTCATGAGCCCTCAGCCAAGAAGGTAGCTACTCCTCAGTGTGATCCCCCTGGGGACTTTCTCTGTGATTCTCCCCTCCCCACCCCCACCATTTCCCTTTGCTATACCTAGCACTGATGTAACCAACCTCACAGATCGGTCATTTATTGTATTTTCAGCTTCCAAAGAGGAACCTATGGTGGAGGAGATCTGGGGCAGAAGGGAAGTGGGGGAATTTCTGGTCCATACTCTGTCCACCTAGGACCACTGATTTTTTACCTGCCACCCTGGCTGGAGAATAGTTGTGGAGTTCCTAGTGTGAGCTCTTCTAGGGCCTCCTGTCCAGCTCTGCCTCAGTGGGCCAAGGCTCTTCTTTCAGGGGACTGTGAGGGAGCAGGAGGGCACACTGCAATGCAGATGGCTCCCAGAGCTGCCCACTGATGACCTGCCTCTTCCCCATGCCTCTGTCTTTCGTAGTGGATGATGAAGATGCCACAGTAAACAAGATTGCGTAAGTGTCACTGCCTCAGTACCTGGCACTAGTAGCCTTTAGCAACTGGGATCTAGTGAGGCCCCTGGAGCTGGGGGAGAGTGAGGTGTCAAAAGAGAGAGTTTCTGCTTCCGCCCCAATTTCTGGCTTCCGGCTTGACACCATCCTGGGGACGACGTGTGGAAAAGCTGCTATTCCTGTCTCCCTGGTTAGGCTGGGAACTTCAAGGAGCCTCTTGGCCAGGAACTGTCTGCTGGGGCCTGAGTCACCGGAAGTGGCTCCAGCTTGGCTTCACCTCCCAGCAGCCACTGGGGAGGGAGTAGGGTGGGGATACAGACTGATGGAAACGGCAGGGGATGGGTAAGGTGGAACCCTTGAGGGCGGGGCATGCTTTGTTCTGAGAGGATGGCCCTCACTCTAGGCTGTTATTATTCACTAGCACCTACAGAGAAAAATATAGCGATGACCCCTCTATAACAGACAATAGATTAAAAGGGGGCCCCCACTCTCACCCCCTATAGACCAACTAGATAATTGTCTCTTCTTTTCAGCTGATGCAGCCCAGGGCACAGGCCTTGGCTATGAAGCTGGGTTTCAACGCCCCTTGTCCCCGCTTTGCCTTAGTACCTTCATGCAGGGCATAGCCATATGGGGTGACCCTGCTGTGTCCAGGCTGAAGAAGGCAAGCCCAGAAATCCATATCCTTGAGCTGAGCAGAGAAGAGAAGTCAGGGCCCTTAGCTTGGCAGCGCCTGGCTGACCCTATAGGCAAGTGCGGGAGGACCACATTCCTGGGGACAGTCTGGGCAAGTGACATGGCAGGTGGATGGACCAGGTTTCCATAGATGCCTGAGGGTGCCCATCCCACGTGCCAAGGCTTTCCTGGAGGTGAGGGATAGAGTAGGGAGGCAGTAGGTAGAGCCCCAGCTAGACGGCTCTTTCCCTGGGTCTGTCACTGCTACAGCTGGTTGTAGGAGAAGTCACAGATACCTGTGGGGATGAGTTGGGGCTGCTTGGGCCCAGGAAAGTGAGTGTCTGAGCTAATCAGAGGCACTACCCCTTCTCTGCCCAGGCTTGAGCTGTGCACCTTCACCTTGGCAGTTGCCCTAGGTGCTGTCCTGCTCCTGCCCTTCTCCATCATCAGCAACGAGGTGCTGCTCTCACTGCCGCGGAACTACTACATCCAGTGGCTCAATGGTTCCCTCATCCATGGTGCGTCACTCCTGGTTGCAGCTGAGGGTGGAGATGGGAGCAGATAGGGTCAGGCAGACACAGACCGCCTGCGGCTGATGAGTCTTATATCACCCCACCCCTCCCACCTTCCCTGCCACATGGTCAGTCCCCAGTGAGTCAGGTGCCCCCTTGATGACCATCTCTGCTTTTCCTTTTTTGCTCTAGGCCTCTGGAACCTCGTTTTCCTCTTCTCCAACTTGTCCCTCATCTTCCTCATGCCCTTTGCATACTTCTTCACTGAGTCTGAGGGCTTTGCTGGCTCCAGAAAGGTGAGTGGGGAAATGTATCAATCAGTCAGTGCAAATGGGAAACAGAATTCGACTGAGATGGTTCAACTGAAGAGATTTTAATGAAGAGACTATTTGCAGAGGTTTAGTCAGCATTAAAGAGCTTGAGGTGCTAGTGACAACAGGAATTCATCACCACCCCTAAGCCTGTGAGAGCCAAAGGAAGAAACAATTTCTGGAACCCACTGATAGTTGAAGCTGGGGAGGTGTGGCCATCGAGGAGAGGAGCTAGTGTCAAAAGTGCCAAATGTGCCAAAGGTGGGAGGAAACACACAAAAATACCCTGGCCTCTTTCTCTTCCTACTTTCCACTCACCTGTTGGCCCGTCCCACCGGCCAAGGTGAACAGGAAAGCAGAGGGTAAAGAGTTTGTGTGATGCAGACCTTGTGGGGGGAAGTGGGGGGTGGGGGGGTGGGGTCAGCTTCCCAGGGCAAGACAAGGATGGAGAAGAGATCTGGGGAGGTGGACTGCCAGTGAAGAATATCCAGTAGAGGGAATGAGCCCAGACGGTGGGGTAAGAGGACAGAGTGACTTAGCAGAATGAGAGGGAAACGCCGTCCGCTGCCTCCCAAATCCGGTCCTCTCTGGTTCCCCAGCCAGGCTGCATCTCCGCCGTCTCCTTCCTTCCCCACACTGCCCCCCTCACCCACTGCCTCCTCCTGTAGGGGGTCCTGGCCCGGGTCTACGAGACGGTGGTGATGCTGACGCTTCTCACTCTGCTGGTGCTGGGCATGGTGTGGGTGGCGGCTGCCATCGTGGACAACAAGGCCAGCAGGGAGTCCCTCTATGGTGAGAAGGCCAGCTTCCTCCCCGCCCTCCAGGCTGGGTGGCTCTTCAGCTGGCTGATGTTCCCCTGCCTGGACCAACTGTATCCCTCTAAGGTGGAAAAGGTTGGGACCTTCTCCCTTAGACTAAAGTTTCAAACTGATGGCCTTCAAGCCAAATCCAGCCTGTGGACGTGTTTCATTGGGCCCATGCAATGATTTAAAATATGTGAGTCCATTGAAATTGGGAGACTTCTTGTTAATATCTAGGTTTCTGGCTTTGCTTGACAAGGTTGAGGATCTGGGCACACTAGACCCCAGTGACTTGGGCCAAATGGTGGTTGTGCCCTTTAGATAGGGCTTAGGATCTCCAGTTTGCCATCGTCTCTGCCACTCCCCCGTCTGCTGGCCAGCTTTCCTCATTTGCACTACTTGCCTAACGCCTGTGGGCTTCTGTGTTGTGTCCTTGCCTAGTCTCTGAGGCCTGTCAGCCCCCAGTAAGCAGGAGGAGACAGATGGGCTGACCTACTTTTTTTACCCTTAGACTTCTGGGAGTACTACCTCCCCTACCTCTATTCCTGCATCTCCTTCCTTGGGGTCCTGCTGCTCCTGGGTGAGTGTCCAGGGCCTGGGAGGGAATGGGTAAGGTCCTTGGGCCAGAGCAACCAGGGTGGAAGATGGAATGGTGGGGCGGGTGGGGAAAGTGGTAGAGAGAAGGGTCAGGCAGGTGACTGGCTCTTGTCCCCACAGTGTGTACTCCGCTAGGTCTCGCCCGCATGTTCTCAGTCACTGGGAAGCTGCTGGTCAAGCCCCGGGTAAGTAGTGCTCCTTGTCCTTTGATCCTTCAAGGAGAGCTTCCTGCAAAGCTGGAGCCAAATAATGAAGCAATCCTACAGTTATGCAGTGCACACCTTGCAGAGGGCCACAGCCTTTGCTGGCTCCTGTATCCTTGACTCCCATCATCTGGAGCTGGTCACCAGACATACAAAACAGAACACAAGGCAGTTGGGAGGGATTGGATAAAGTTGCTGGCCACAGGGTGGTGAATGAGGGTAGGGGAAGGGATGAGACAATGGGGCCCTGAGATGAGCAGGGTTCTCCTGGGGCCTTTGGGATCACAGAGCCTCTGACAGTCCATCCCTCCCTTGCCCCTGCCCACAGCTACTGGAGGACCTGGAGGAGCAGCTGCACTGCTCAGCCTTTGAGGAGGCAGCTTTGACCCGCAGGATTTGCAGTGAGATACAGTTCTTCCCAGCTGGGATGGTGGGTGTGGCTTGGGCAGGGGCTGCAGGACTGGGGGATAGCACCATCTTCTCTGCCTTCAGATCCCACCTCCTGCTGGCTGCCCTTGGACATGGAATTGCTGCACAGACAGGTCCTAGCTCTGCAGACACAGAGGGTCCTGCTGGGTAAGTGGGTTGGTAGGCATTGGGATGCCTGCATTCCCCAAGGAGAGTAGCTCCTCATTCGAGGCCCTTGCTAACTGCTTCCCATCCCTGCGCAGAGAAGCGGCAGAAGGCCTCAGCCTGGCAGCGGAACCTGGGCTACCCCCTGGCCATGCTGTGCTTGCTGATACTGACGGTATGGATACCAGCCTTGGTGGGAGTGGGAAGTAGTAGGCCCTTGAGTACTTTAGGCCTTCTCAAGGAGAAGGGAGGAGATGCAAGGACCTGGTTGTCGTCAATAATAGTAGTTGCCTCTCAGGACTTCCCGGGCTGTCTGGTGGTTAAGACCCCACGCTTTCAGTGCAGGGGCGTGGGTTCGATCTCTGGTCAGGGAACTAAGATCCCACATGCCGTGCAGCATGGCCAAAAAATATAAAAAATAAAAACAAAACAAACAAACAAAAAATAGTCGCCTCTCAGTGAATACCTGCTTTGTGTCCTGCTTTGTGCTGAGCACATCAGTCCCCATTTTGTAGATAAACAGAGAAGTTAAGGAGTTTGCCCAAAGCCACACAGGGCCTAAGCAGTTATGCAGGTTTACTCTGGGGTGAAAATAATTGTGGAAATCCAGTCTGTCCCCCCATTTTCCACATCTTGAACTTGGGAATGAGTCTTATTGGTCTGGAGGAAGAAGTATATTTTTCTATTTGGCCTTTTTGCAATCCTTCCATCTGGAGTGGGTGCATCTTATAATACCCTCAAAGGTGCTCAGCCTTCAGGAGGTCCCACACAGCTAATTGGACACTGAAAATGTCGGACTAGAGTGTCTGCTCTTAACATTCAACTCTGGATACAACTGTGGGCTGGGGCAGGGAGGGGAGTCCGTGACCTTGCCTCACACAGGGCCTGTCTGTGCTCATCGTGGCCATCCACATCCTGGAGCTGCTCATCGATGAGGCGGCCATGCCCCGGGGCATGCAGGTACTGGGCTGCCCTCCCCACCGTATTTTTTGAGGGGGGAGGCCTAAGAAAAGCTGGGTCGGGGGCAGAAGCTGCGGCCTGAGGTGGGGCTGGGTGCTGGGGGTGCTGGTGCTGGTTGGGAGTGCTGCACAGTGACACTGCTCCATCTCTCAGGGGGCCTCCCTGGGCCAGGTCTCCTTCTCCAAGCTGGGCTCCTTTGGTGCCATCATTCAGATCGTACTCATCTTGTATCCTTCTGGAAACCCACCGTTGCCTCTCTTCCCCAAACCTGTCTCCTCTGGGATGCTGGGCAGAGCTACAGTGGGAGTGATAGGGGAGGGGGCAAGACTTGACCCACCCGGGGTTCAGAAAGAAGGAAAAGACTTGATTTGAAAGGAGAGTTGGGGGAGAGAGGTCCATTCCCTTTGAGATGAGGCATCACTCCTTGCAAGCTGACCAGTTCTTCCCTAACCCAGTGGCAGTTACCTGATGGTATCCTCGGTCGTAGGATTCTACAGCTCTCCACTCTTCCGGGGACTGCGGCCCAGGTGGCGTGACACAGCCATGACGCAGGTAGCTGGGCGAGAGTAGGGGAAGCTTCCTGGGGGTGTGCCTGGGCACTAGTTGCTGGCAGCCTTGCTACCCTGACCTCCCCTTTCCTTACTCCCACCCAGATAATTGGGAACTGTGTCTGTCTTCTGGTCCTAAGCTCAGCACTTCCTGTCTTCTCTCGAACCCTGGGTAAGTAGCAAAAGGAGGGAAGGGAATTGGCTTTTTTTGAGTACCTACTGGTACTAAGCAGACTCTTTATATTCATGCTCTCTCTAATTCCCACAACAAACCTCTGAGGAGGTATTATCTCCATTATATAGACTGAGAAACAGAGGCTCTATAAAATGCTATGCTGAGCTTTAGAGCAGTGTTGCTTCAAAGCTCATACTTTTTCCATTTGCTACATCCCACAGCCTCCCGCATTTACTTCCATTTTTTCCATGGAGAAGCACCACTTTCCCCCAAATCTTCCGGGGGGGGGGGGGAATTATTTGTTTGTTTGTTTGTTTATTGGCTGCGTTGGGTCTTTGTTGCTGCAGTGCGGGCTTTCTCTAGATGTGGGAGAGTGCGGGCTACTCTTCATTGCGGTGCGCAGGGTTCTCATTGCGATGGCTTCTCTTGTTGCAGAGCACAGGCTCTAGGCACGTGGGCTTCAGTAGTTGTGGCACGTGGGCTCTAGAGCACAGGCTCAGTAGTAGTGGCACACAGGCTTTGTTGCTCCTCGGCTTGCAGGATCTTCCCAGTCCAGGGGTCGAATCTTTGTCCCCTGCATTGGCGGGCGGATTCTTAACCGCTGTGCCACCAGGGAAGCCCCTCTTTTTTTTTTTTTTTTGGCTCTATCACTCAGCATGTGGGATCTTAGTTCCCCAACTAGGGATCAACCAGCACCCCCTGCAGTGGAAGCATGGAGTGTTAACCACTGGACCGCCAGGGAAGTCCCTGTTTTGCATCTTTTAAATGAGAATGTTGGGACTTCCCTGGCAATCCAGTGATTAAGACTCCATGCTTCCACTGCAGGGGGTGTGGGTTCGATCCCTGTCGGGGAACTATGATCTAAGATTCCGCATGCCATGCAGCATGGCCAAATTAAGATTTTTTTGAAAAATGAGAAACAGAAAAGCTAATTGATTTACCCAGAGTTATATAGCTAGTTTGAAGCAAGGCCAAGTCAAGCTAGAACTTTTGTCTCCTGAACCCCAGTCCAATGCTTCTTCTATACACTGGGCATCAAATAATATGCTCAATTCTTCTCCCATCTTTAGAGCTATGATCTAGCGTTACCTGGCAAAAATGTTCAAAAGTGTAACTAGTTCACCTAAGGCAGGAGAGTTGCATATGTTCCCTACCTCCCCTTCTCCCAGCATCATCCACAGACCCTACATGATTTAGTATTTAAATCAGTTCTGTTTGGTTCTTAAGTTCATATTCTCTCTGCTCTACCATTTGTACTTATGCCATGGGATTTAGGAAACTTGGCCAGTGGGTCCACCCACCAGTTAGTTCCTTTAGGTTGGATGCTGGTAGGAATACATTGGTGGGGGGGGGGGGGGGGAGGGTGGCTCTAGAACTTTAATTTGTGATGATTATATTATTATTATTAGGGGCTCAGTAAGTGTTCGAGTGGTGCCTGGCACATACAATGCTTTATGTGTGTTGTCTCATTTAATTCTCACAGTCCCATTATTTTCTCTACTTTATAGTTGAAGAAACTGATGCACAGATATTTAAGGAATTTGCCCCAGACCACACAGTTAGATGGGGTGGAGTTCAGACATGAACCAAAGCAGCTGTAATCAGTCAGAGCTTGGTGACCAGCTTGTAGGTTCCTGGCCCAGGAACAAGTAGCAGGCCCAGGATGCTCCTCAGGACACCTGGAGCCAGAGGGGACACCCCCCCACTGGAGGAGAAGATGCCAAACTCTGGAAGGGAAGTTAGAGCAAGCCTAGCTGCTGACACTTTTTTCAACAGCCCTGAACTGTCCCTGAGACAGAGATTGGGAGATAGGAATAACCTATCAGTTGCAGTGTTGAGATATGGCCGCCAGAAGGCAGCAGAAAGCTGGGCTCTGAGCCAGGGAAGGATTGGGGAGCCTACCTCCCATTCTGGCCTTTGTACTTCAGGGCTCACTCGCTTTGACCTTCTGGGTGACTTTGGACGCTTCAACTGGCTGGGCAATTTCTACATCGTGTTCCTCTACAATGCAGCCTTCGCGGGCCTCACCACCCTCTGTTTGGTGAAGACCTTCACCGCAGCTGTGCGGGCAGAGCTGATCCGGGCCTTTGGTGAGAGGGAGTGGGGGCAAGGCTAGTGGGGTGGTTGTGGGGTGGAGCCCTCTGGAACAGTGGTCATCCCAAACAGGGGGGACGGCATGCTGTCTGCATTGTTTGCAACATACCTCATCCACCCATTCTGTGGCTTGGTTGTCTTATCCCTGAGAACTGCACATACACCCTGCTTTTGACTGCTCACCCTACCTCTTCCCCAGGGCTGGACAGACTGCCGTTGCCCGTCTCTGGTTTCCCCCGGGCATCTAGGAAGACCCAGCACCAGTGACCTCCAGCTGGGGTGGGAGGGAGAAAACTGGACACTGCCATCTGCTGCCCAGGCCTGGAGGGGTGCCCAGGGGTGGGTGGACCTCAGGACCTGGAATCTGAGAGGGTGGGTGGCAGAGGGGAGCGGAGCCGTTGCACTGTTGCATAATCTGAGCCAGAGTTTGGGACCAGGCCCCCCCTGCTTTTCCAGATTTAACTGTGGGTCCCAGCATGGGGTGGGGCTGGGTGACTGGGTCTGGCTTCTGGTCCCAAATTCGTTTACACGTCAGTCTGCCTCACTGCTGTTCCGGGCCATGCCCGTAGCCATGTTTACATGATTTGATGTGCAATAGGGTGGGGTGGGGGCAGGGGAGGGACTGAACCAGAGGCAGACTGGGGAGGCAGATTGTCTCCCTTGCCTCTGGCCCAGCAGAGCCTAAGCGCTGTGCTATCCTGGATGGGCTATGGACCACCGGAGAGATGAGGGCATAGGGAGGAAGAGGCCACAACCATCAGCAATAAAGTTGATCCCAGGGTTTGCTTTGGTTTTTTAAAGGGCCTGTCTCTGTGTCTGTTTGAACAGCTTTGCTGCCACCAGTCTTGAGTCTGCAGAGAGAAACAAAGGGGTCCTTCCCACCATCCTTTCCCTTCCCCTCCACCCGCATTCTCAGTGACCTTTGGGGACTTGGATATGGTGTTAGGCCATACAATTAGGCAGTGAGAAACTCCTCCCCCCCTTAGCCTTGCTTAGAGCTGGCTGGTCACCTGACTTTTCCCTATGCCCAGGCCTTACTTCTGTGCCTTGGTTATTGGGGGTAGGTAGGCATCAGTGTTAGGAATAGGATAACCGCCCCCTATACACACCACCCCCCCACGAGCCCTTTCCTTCTTGACCTATTGGATATAGAGTAAAAGAAGTGGCTGCCTGACAAGGGTATGTGATTCTTAGAGAAGAACCTAACTCCATCTTTCCAGAGGCTATCAGTGCCTTGAATACTCTGCAAGCCCCCCTGCTATGTTAGGGGAAGGGGCAAAGTTTGTACATTGTACAAACAGATTGTACATTGCATAACTTCTAGGGACACCATTCACCTCACAGTCACTGTATGTATAGTTACTATGACTTTTCTTGCAAATGGCAATCAGGTGGCTTGAGGAAGGTCTGTTTTTTTCTAATGTACACAAAGTTACTATGAATGCTAGGCACGGAGCTGAGTGAGGAGTGAGTATGGAATACAAAAAAAAAAAAGAAGAATGTAGTTGCCACAAATACTTGCTGAGCACCCTGCTAAAGGCCAGGCATTCAGCTAAGTTTGTGTTTAAGTTTGTGCTTAAGAACTGCGTTGTCTAGTAAGGGTGACATAATTTTAATACCATACCCACAATTGATGGCAGTTAATTACTGGTTCCCAAGGAAACATAGAGGTCCGGTGTCAGGACATCAGGGAAGACTTCTTAGAGAATGATTTCTAAATGAGAGTAGATTAATGGGTGCAATGTTGCAGGCTCAAAGCCTCTGAGATGAGACCTAAATGGCTGGAAGGAAAAAAATAAAGAGGTGACTAGATGAAGGGTAAAGGGAAGCAGTCATTAGCCTGTTAGAGACTATGACTTTAAGTACCCACTGCCCTCCGGCAGCTTCCAATCCACCAGCTGGGTGTTTGGCAAGGATAAGAGAGGGGCCAAAAGTCTGAAGTCCTAAACCTATTCTGGGGAAACTCCCAGCAGAAGACTGCAAAGCTGCTAGAGAAGATGGTCCCCTGGTACCCACCCCTTCCAGTCCTGGTTACTGCTAAAGAGGAGACATGGAAATGGGGGAGGTTGGGGGAGGACCACAGAGAAGGGAGGCTCTGGTTGTGTGCCCAAAGGGTTTGGCTGGCCTTGGGCAGAAATTGGATCCCATACCTCCTGGATGATAGGGGACATGGCCTCCCGGGTAGACTTGGGGAGAGCAATGATCCAATTCAAGTATCAGAGGAGGGTGGTTCCCTGCCACACATAGGCTTAGAGGCAGAAGGATGCTTATCCAGGCAGCCAAGGACTGTAAAGCTGCTAGAATTTCCTAGGCAGGTGCCTGCCTGGTTTCCAGGATGGAAACGAAGTGGACCAGCTGTGGCCGACTGGAGCCCCCGCCCCGGTGGGAGGGGGCGGGACGGTCCTGGGAGAAGGGCGGGGGGCGGGGCCAGGGGCCACTTAAGGCGGAGCCCCGGCTTTCTGGCAGCGCCCGATCCTGGCGGCAGAGCCCGGCAGGGTTGGCACTTACCCACGACCCCCCTTCCCTGCTATGATGGCCCGTCAGTAGCAGGTTCCAGACCCCCGGGGGTATGTGGGCAGAGCTAGCGGCAGCCAGGTGCGCAAAGCCACAAGAGCTCTAGGGCACGCTGGGGGCAGCTCTGCCTGCCGCGCTCACTGGTGCCTGGGGAGATGCCCAACTGACGGGCGAGCTGGTGAGGACAAGAACGTTCCCTCTGGGCCCGAGTCCGCTGCATCCATGGCGCTGCCGGCCAGTCTGGTGCCCCTGTGCTGCTTGGCACTTCTGGCGCTGCCAGCCCAGAGCTGCGGGCCGGGCCGGGGGCCTGTTGGCCGGCGCCGCTACGTGCGCAAGCAGCTCGTGCCGCTGCTCTACAAGCAATTTGTGCCCAGCGTGCCCGAGCGGACCCTGGGTGCCAGTGGGCCGGCCGAGGGGAGGGTGACAAGAGGCTCTGAGCGCTTCCGGGACCTGGTGCCTAACTACAACCCTGACATCATCTTCAAGGATGAGGAGAACAGTGGTGCAGACCGTCTGATGACCGAGGTAAGGAGGGCCTCTCCCCACCTGCTCGAGGGCACCGCCAATGTCTCTGCTTTCCTCTGGCAGCTGGTGGAGGGGGCGGGGGATCGTGTGAGCTGGGTCTCTATAGAGAGCTTGATCTCAAGGACCTACCTACACTACTAACCCCTTCCCCCCCCCCCCAAAAAAAAAAAACAACACCTCTGCTGGCGGCACTGAGTGATCAGGAGAGATCCAGGCAGAGGCTGGATGGGGAGGGAGAGAAGGGACTAGTGAGAGTGAAGTTGGGAGAGACAGGGAGGGCGGGGAAAGGAGGATGGCGGCAGGCGAGACGGGAAATGGCTGAGGCGTGGACCGGGGGTCAGCTACCGAGCCAGGCAGGAAGGGCTGGGGTGAGCTGGGGGCCAGGAGCTGGCTAGGCAGCAGACAGAAAGCTCTGCCCTTAGCCTGGCTCCTGACCTGATGGTGTTAAAGCTCTGAAGGGGCTGGGAAAGGGGTGATCAAGGGTCAGGTCATCAGGCCATCTACCTGAGGAGGGGCTGGGCAAGAATTGTCTTTGGCATGGGGGAGCCATCCCAGAACTAGGGTAAAGCTATTCTAGAGTCTAAACGACGGTCGTGGAGTGAAAAGTTATCTTTGATGGGAAGAACAGATGGGCCCACCTGAGAATCAGGGTTCCTGTGTCCCTGAAACTCAGTTTAGCTCAGGGACTTTCCTTGGAATTAAAGGGTTAAAATGAATTCAGCTACCATGTATTGAGCATCTGTTGCAGACCAGAACCTAACCAACCTAGGGTGAGGTAAGAAGGACCACCTCTGGCCTGTGATCTCAAATGTCAGAGCTGCAAGGGAACTTGGAGGTCACATTCTTCCACCCCCACCTCCCATTTTTACATCTGAGAGTTGGGCCCCAGGAGGAAAAGCGATTTAATCAAAGTCTTGCAACTAATTAGTGGCATGGCTGGGACTAGAATTTAGGACTCCTGATTCTAAGTCCTATACACTTTCCATTACACCACCTAATTGTGTATGGAGTGGGGAGGTGGGGGGAGAGGGAGGGGTACGGATTTCCTCTGATTAACTGCCATAGTTTTCCAGGTTACTTTGTTAGGAAAACCTGTCCAGAGGAGAAAGAATTCCTTCTTGCTCCTGCCCTGAAGCCTTCCTCCTACCCAGAGACTGGGAAGGGGATACTCCTTCCCTCCTTGGTCGTGGGATATCGTGACCCTTTCCTCTGGCTTCCCCCCGCAGCAGAGTGGGCAGGACCAGGGACAGGCCCAGGAGAGGCTCTGACAAGCGAGGGAACCCCCTCGGTCCTGCTTATCTCCCACAGCCTGGCTGCAAAAGGCCTCCATTGAGTTGGCTCTACACTGGGCTGCTGCCCCCGCAGGTCAAGGCCTCAGGGCCTCCGTAGGGGACAAAACGACAAAAAGTTGGAAGGAGTTACCACTTTTCCTGTCTTCCCCCTCCCCTCCTTTCCAACTCTGCGGAGGTGTAGAAGACTCGGGAAGGAGGGCAGGGGGAAAACGTCCCTCTGGCAGTTAGTAGAAAACCAAGTCCGAGGAGAGGTCAGAGCGGGGAGAAGAAAAGGAAGCTGTCCTCTCTGCGCCTCCTCCCGCGAGGTCCGTGCTGTGGTGCGCGCCAAGGTCTCCGGCTCCCAGACTGGAGCGGCCGAGATAACCGTGGTCTCACTCCCCCGGTGCAAGCTTCTAACCGCTGCAGCTTTTCCTCCTCTCCAGTCCCACCCTGCAGGGGGCCCCCCAGATTCGCGAAAGGGCAGCTCGCGTTATTCTCAGGTGCAACTCCCACGCCTTTCTGCGCTGCCTCTGGAGCAGAGACGGAGAGATGGAGGGCTCTCAGGGCTGGCAGAGCCTGAGCTAGAACTGGGAGGGCTGGCCGCGCTGGGGGAGGGGACCTGGCGGGCCGGAGCAGGGATGGGGGGCGCGGCTTTCTGCCCTTTCCTCTCCCTGCGCCGGGGCGGCTGAAAAGCGCCTTTGTGGATGGAGCTGCTGAGTCCGCTTCTCCCGGCGCGTCCCCGGCCTCGGCCCGGGATTCTCGCTCGGTTAAGTCATCCCGGAGAATGGCCATTGTACTTCGCGCAGCCCCCGCCACCCCAACCCTTTTTTCCAGCAGCCTTGATCCCGCGCGGCTCCGCTAGGGCACCTCTGCGGGGGGGCACCACGAAAGGGTTAACGCTAGGGGCTGAAAGGAGGAGGAGGAAGGAAGGAAGGAAGCGATGCCCGGTGCCAGGGAAGGCAACGAAACAAAAGATGAATCAGGCGGAGGGAGGGCAGCCTGGGCTTGGGGCGGGGGCCAGGCTGAAACAGGGGCTCCTCTCGCCAAGCCAGGCTGCTCAACCCCTCCCTGACCAAGCTTCCAAGCCCTCTCTCAACTCTTGTCCTCTCTCAACTCGTGTCCTCTCCCAGGTTGAGCCGAGGTCCCAGAACAACTAGGGATGAGGGGTGGACATTTAAAGTGGGGGAAAAGTAGGTTTGGGCGCTCGCTCTCAATCTCAGGGGTGACCCCACAAAGACGCTCTGGAGAGTGTAGTTTAGCGACTACACCCATTCAGATTCTCACTTCCCCGGGACACTCAGAATCTGGGAGGGAGTGGAGGGGGGTCCGGAGAACAAAGGAAAATCACCCCGCCCGTCCAGGTCGCCTTTGCCCCCATGGCGGTGGTAGTGGTACTAAAGAGACTGACTCCTTTATTCCCCGCCGCCAGCGTTGTAAGGAACGGGTGAACGCGCTGGCCATTGCCGTGATGAACATGTGGCCCGGAGTGCGCCTACGGGTGACCGAGGGCTGGGACGAGGACGGCCACCACGCTCAGGACTCACTTCACTACGAAGGACGTGCCTTGGATATCACTACGTCCGACCGCGACCGCAATAAGTATGGGTTGCTGGCGCGCCTGGCAGTGGAAGCCGGCTTCGACTGGGTCTACTACGAGTCCCGCAACCACGTCCACGTGTCGGTCAAAGCCGGTACAGTAGTGGGTGGGTGGTGAGGTCCCTCCGGGGAACCGAGGGTGTACAGCCCTTTTGCGACCCTAGGGGAGACCAGATGGGCGTTAGAGTTGTAAACCACGCTTCCATTCCTGCCCAGGTTGGGACGAGATCCGTGGGAACTTGTATGTTGTTCCGGTGAGGTCTGCGCTGGGCTTGACCCACGTCTTTGAGAATGTGTACTAACGTTCTGCAAGCGTTGGTCTTCGTTCAATCCACTCTCTGCTTGTTCCCTGCAGATAACTCACTGGCGGTCAGGGCAGGCGGCTGCTTTCCGGGAAATGCCACCGTGCGCCTGCGGAGCGGCGAGCGGAAGGGGCTGCGGGAACTGCATCGCGGAGACTGGGTGCTGGCTGCAGACGCGGCAGGCCGGGTGGTGCCCACGCCCGTGCTGCTCTTCCTGGACCGGGACTTGCAGCGCCGGGCCTCCTTCGTGGCTGTGGAGACCGAGCGACCCCCGCGCAAGCTGTTGCTCACGCCCTGGCACCTGGTGTTCGCCGCTCGAGGGCCAGCGCCCGCGCCAGGCGACTTTGCACCGGTGTTCGCGCGCCGGCTGCGCGCTGGGGACTCGGTGCTGGCGCCAGGCGGGGACGCCCTTCGGCCGGCGCGCGTGGCCCGAGTGGCGCGGGAGGAAGCGGTGGGCGTGTTCGCACCGCTCACAGCGCACGGGACGCTACTGGTCAACGACGTCCTGGCCTCTTGCTACGCGGTTTTGGAGAGTCACCAGTGGGCGCACCGCGCCTTTGCTCCTTTGCGCCTGCTGCACGCGCTGGGGGCGCTGCTTCCGGGCGGGGCTGTCCAGCCGACTGGTATGCATTGGTACTCTCGGTTCCTCTATCGCTTGGCGGAGGAGCTGCTGGACTGAGCATTCCAGGCATGGAAACCTCGTGGCACCCGCCTAAACGCGAGCGTGCGGGCTGAGCTCTGGGGATGTGGGCAGCAAAAGATGCTGGTTGGGAGGGAGGGATAGGGAGAAAAATGAATGCGATGGTTTAGGGGCAACCTCTAACTGAGAGGTTGGGTCCTAGGTAGGTGGGGTTGATAATGGGTACTCCTTGAGGAGGGCTATTTATCCTCTTCTTCCCCAGTGCCTCAGCCCCACCCGATTATTTTATTTTATTTTCTATTTATAAATTGTAATATAATGATCTGCTTGTCCAGCCTGGCAAGGTACAGGGCTGGGGCACGGCGTTAACACTGTCTGACACAGGAGCCAATCTGACATCTTGACATTTTCCTACAAGTGGGCTAATAAAGGGAAGGCTTCCGGGAGCTTATTGGGAAATATCTCTGTTCAGATGGTGATTTACCTCCAGATTGGGGGAGGGAGGCATGGAGAAAGGGGACCTTACCATACTTCCCCTCCTCGCCTCCTTCCCCAGCATGTCGTCCTGCCCTACTTCCTCCTCTCAGAGGTGGCATCCCAATCAACAAGCAACAGAGACCGGAAGAGTCTGCCGTTTTCTAGGCTGCTAGTTCTTTTTCCCACCTGGAGAGGACTAGCATTCTGCCCACATATTTGTATACCAACTGTTGGAAGGACCAGGGTTATCCAAGGAACAAGAAAACCCAAACACATCCTTTCTCTGCTTATAGGGGCTCCAAAGGTGGCTCAGGCCATTGTGGGTACTGATACTGAAAGAATTCTGGCCCCCAATTGTTAGCCTGCAGTCCTAGTCCCTCCCTCAAGTAGTACTGTAGCCCCCATCCTACTCTGGTGTAGAGGTCTACATGGGGCTGATTTTTTTCCCTGGGATGTCACTGGACCAACTGATGACCCATGGGAATCCCTAGCTAATTCATAACTGATAGTCCCCACACACTCTTGATCAAGAGAAAGAACCTAGACAGAAGGCTAGAACCTATCCTTCCTAATGGGCTGAACACAGAGAACAACTTCAGCTCTCTCTGCTTAGCAGAGGGGGCAGAGGCTCTCCAAGCCAGGGCACAGAGGAATTAAAACCTGAGCCCCCTTCCTGATTACCTGTCCTTGTTGTTGTTTCTACTGGCTTCCTCCACCTTTTCCCTCTACCCTCCCATTACTGCTAGCTCTGCTTTCCTAGCCTTGGTGTTTCTGGAATCTTTGGGTTCCAATTGCAGCAGACACCTGGAATCCGGGCAGGCAGGTGCCCCTGAGTTAGGAATGGAAGCTCCGAGGAAGTTGGACTGCACTGGAAGGAGAGTGTCAGGGCCTGGGGGATGGTAGGGGTTGGTGGTACCACCAGGAGCCCACCCTTCCCTGTAGCAGCAGTGCTCTTCCTGTGCAGGGTCCCTGCTATACACTGCCCTCTAGTGGCCTTCAGGATCCGTTCCCTTCCAGGCTTTAGCATCTTTGGAAAGATGCTACACAGAGGGTGGCCTGGATTTGTGCAAAAGCGAGAAGCCCACCTGCCTCTCATTTGGAAAGTGGCACTTTGCATCCTTTGCGCCAAGTTTAGCCCTGTGGCTCCTGGAAGCTGGAGGTACAATTGTAGCCAGTAGTATTCCAGACTTCCATTTGCTTCCAAGTTGCCCACTCATCTCCCTCACCCTGTGACACTTTGAGTTTAGTGTCTGGAGATGAAAGCATACCCAGGGTCCCAGGTAATGCTTGCTAAAACCAACATTTGGAAGCAGGCTAAGGTTTACCTTTAGCATCCTTCCACCTGCTATTTCCCTCAGTCTACACCAGGTGCCCATTACCAGCACCCTCCGCCTTTCAGAGTGATTTCAAAAACACACCGAGCTGTGGACCTTTCCTACTTTCTAAACCTGCCCTTGTCTCATTCTATCAGATCCTGATTCCCTCCTGTAAAGTCACTCCAGGGGATGACTGATCTGATAAACTAATTAGTATTTCTATGTTGATGGGCCTGTTTTCACTACTCTTTTCATGTAATGCATATATCTTAAAGGCCTGCTGAAAATAAGGCCTTGAACCATAAAACCATAATGGTGCTGATTCCTAGCACCTTAATATGTTGGGCAGGAGATATTTGGGGATAAGGAGAACTAATTTGTTTCCCTTCAACTACATTCTGTAGACTAAGTCCCAGGCCTGAGGCTCACCTCTCACCTCTGACTTCTACCCTTCATTATTCTTGTCCCCTTGAGGCCCTCCCAGCTTCCTGAAATAAAATCCTTTACCTTCCCTCAAGCAGCAAAGAGTACCATCTCTATGAAGATGGTCAGGAAGGCATACTCACTTGGCTATACAACATCTTCTCATTAACAAAATTGGCAATGAGGATTAGGGAAAAGTCATGGCTTGGAAGTCAGGTAGACCTGGAGATAATGATCTCTCCCTGGCAGGACTGTTGACAACATCAGTGTATGTGCCCAATGAGAAGTAGATACTACTGAGTTTTCTACACTCTGCACCCATTTCTCACTGCCTTTGCTGCCCTGCTGTCTGCTGTGAGTCTGCTTCTCTACTTACCACTTCACCAGAAGCAGCATTATCAATGATTCCCAGACTTTTGGGGAGGGGGGGTTGTGTTGTCCCTATAATTGTTTGATTTCATAACACTGTTCTTTAGAAGGTGCTATGTGACAGATTTGGGTTTGCTTTAGAACTAAAGTGTAATTAAAAGTAATCTTGTTTTGAGAATTTACAGAACCTTTTGTGATCATCCTGGCAAGACCTCTCTCCATATTGGGAAACCAGAGTTGAGAAGCACTGCATCAAGGTTCAGGTGACCTTTTTATTGCCCAGAATTCAGATTTTTCTCCCTTTCCTTTCTTCAAGCAGGATTTACTGAACATCTACAGCATAGCACCATATAAGGCCCTGAAAAACACACAAAATTAAGAAATAGCTTCTTAATGGTATAAGATGGTTAACTATCAAAGCAACATTGTTACTTAATCAAGATGAGTTGAATGGATGGTAAATGTCATATTTGTACACAGAAGGCCCTGTGAAGAAAGTTGGGCCTGAATAGGATGTTGTCACATGTGTAGGTGGAGGAGACTAAGAAGTCCCTTCCAGACAGAAGTAACAACGTGAACAAGGACTTGGAACCTGGGATGAAGATGTGCAGGCTGGTTTGAGCAGGAGATTGGGAAGTGTAACTATATGTAGCTAACATTTCCTGAGAACTTACTACAGGCCAGGCCCTGTTTTAGCATTTACATTCATTCTCAGTCCTCAAAGTAACCCTATGAGATTGTATTACAGATGAGGAAACTGGAGCAGGAATAATGAAATAAGAATGCCGTGATAGATGGGGCCACATCCTATGGGTCCTTAAGCTGGTTTTGACTCTTCCTCATTCCCTTCATTGAGTCATTAGTAAGTCTAGCTTCCTGACAGTTATTTCTCTCTCATTTTCATTGGCTCTTCTTCCTCCTGCCTAGATGACTGTCTTCCTTAACTAAAGCTACATAGCCACCAGTTAAGGAAATACAGATGTGGGTGCAAGTTTCTGGCAGTAATCCAAGGCAGGTTGGTAAACCAACCCAGAAAGCAGGAGACTCTCAGTTCTTGTTGAATTAGAGGAGAGGCAGTATTGAGCTTTGTTATGGATGGATTATATGTGTCACTCCTCAAATTCACATGTTGAAGTCCTCATGGCTGTGTGGCTGTATTTGGAGATGGGGCCTCTAAGGAAGTAATTAAGGTTAAATGAGGTCATAAGAGCTGGGGGGGGGGGAGGGGGCACGCGGTGCGCTGATCTGATAGGATTAGTGTCCTTACAAGAAGACACAGGAGAGGGCTTGCTTTCTCTCTCTTCACATGTGCAACCAAAGGCCATGTGAGGCCATAGTGAGGAGGCAGCCGTCTGTAGGTCAGGAAGAGAGCTCTCACCAGAAACCCAATTGGCTGGAACCTTGATCTTGGATTTTTCTAGCTTCCAAAACTATAAGAAAATAAATGTTTAATGTCTAAGCCACTCAGTCTATGATATTTTGTTATAGCAGCTCTAGCAGAATAGTATAAGCTTCCAGAAATGTTTGAAATAAGAGGCCAGTGCTAAGATGGGGTCCTTAGTGAAAATAATCAACTCTGCTTGAAAAAATTAGCATTTCTGACCTAGAGCCTTGAGATGTTTATCCCTGACTGTGCTTTTGTGGTCCCTGCTATATTAGAGGAAGCTTTCTTCTCTGTCTGGGAGACTGAGGCAGCTGTCTATGGGAAGCAACCCGTGGCCGGTTAGGGTATTTCCCTGTGGGGGATTTTGTGGCCAATTAGCACATTCACATCCTCCTCTCCAGTTATTGTCTCTGTATGGGACTTGGTTGATGTTGAACATCTCCTGTGAGAAAGGGGTGTCTTTAATAAGGCTTTACTGAGTGCCTACCATGTGTCAAATATTGTGTTGTGCCATGGGAATGGGACAATAAAGTCAGGCGTCACTCTTACAGGTTATCTGGTGAGACAGGCATAAGTGGTTAGAAGGTTGTTGAGTGGGGTAAAGAGAGGAAAAGTGGCATTTAAGCGGAGACCTGTAAGATGGGTAAGAGTTGTTCAAGCAGAGGGAACAGATGTGCAAAGGCCTGGTGTTGGGGAGAAGTAGTGAGATGAGTGTGAGGGGCATCAACAAATTCATATAGTGAGAGGGAGACGGGGTCAACTTTAAGGATTTGCAGTTCTATCTGGAAGTTGGAAAGCAATTGCAGGATTTGAAGCAGGTGAGGGGGTAAAGCAAACTTGCATTTAAAACAAGGAAATTGCCGGGACTTCCTGCTGGTTCGGAGGTTAGGACGCTGAGCTTCTGCCACAGAGGGCAAGGGTTTGATCCTGGCCAGGGAACTAAGATCCCACATGCCAAAAATAAATAAAAAGTGAAATTGCCAATTGGATGGGCTTTTGGGGTCATCTTTACCCCTAAGTAGGTTGGTTCTCACCTGAGCATATGAGTATCGCTAGTTCTGAGCACAAGTAGGAAATGCCCCCGTCCCCACACAGAGTATGTTATGGGAACAGATGGTGGTGGGGTGCCGGGATCAACTCGGCGACTCGAGGCGAGTGACGGGTGCCGCAAGCTTGAAGAAGACACAGACACAGACTGAAGAGAAAAGTGGGACCGGGGGGCTCAAAACCTCTCGGATCAAGAGCCTCGCTGATTGATCCCACGTTGCTTTTATTGAGTTCTCGGCATAGTCTAAGGGTCTGACACTCCCAGGTTAATCCCATAAACAATCAAAGGCCTCACATGACTGGGGGCAATGATCTTTGTTTGCCTCCTGGGTCCTGATTTGAGCTGGGTGTGGAGAGCAAAGCAGCCCTGGGGGAAGGAGACCTCTCTCAGAAGGATTAAGGGTCTGTGCCCCACCCGTGTTGGCCCCTCTGTGACTGTGCCTGTCTTAGGTTGTTCCTCCCTTGAGGAATCTTACCCGTCTCTGGCTAACCAGTCATCCTCCAGGGCCAAACAGGGTGATATAAGGAAGGTTCTATGCACCACCCCTGTTGGCCCCTCTGCGGCTGTGCCTGTCTTAGGTTGTTCCTCCTCTGAGGAATCTTACCCGTCTTTGGCTAACCAGCCATCCCTCAGGACCAAACAGGGTGATATTAGTCTCCATGCCCCGCACCCTCAGCTCCTCCACTGCTCAAGCAGGACATTCTGAATCCCATCGCTCGGCCCACATACTTCAACATTTTCAATGTTTCAAAAAGGTTCCAGAATGTCTTCCCACAGTGGGGCAGTGTAGGGAAATTGGAGCAGGACAGGATAGGATAGGAACAGAATTGAAGGTGGTACCTCTAGCCCTGGCTTTGCGTCTCTCTGAAACCTAAACCCAAACAGTCTCTCAACTTCCCTCCTTGAGACCATGTAACCTAAGAACACAGTTGTCTGATTTCAAACCACATAGTGTCCAAACAGAATTTCTTGGGACTAGGGACTCTCTTTCTGCTATTCTCTTTTGCTTTTCAGCGATTCTTTCTGGAGAGCCTTGGCTTTGCTTGGAGCTGATGGCCCTAAGCTGAGACAGAGCTGCCGCCCTGAGAGCCCAGTCTGGGCTGAACATTGCAGCTGCCCAGGGAACAGCTGGTTAAGCCCTCAGCAGCTGCAGCAGCTGGGAGTCCACCCAACATTTGAGCTGGGATTAATCCCATTTCCTGCACACACATCCTTTCCTTGTTCTAGTCCCTGGCTAGTCTATGGTAGCTCGTAGAATCTCTCCCTGAACTAAGCTGGAGCCAAAGTCACCCATCTTCCTCTTCTCTTGGAGGCAGCTGGCCCAAAACACCTTAGCACCACCATAGGAGGGAGGATGTGGGTCTCTTTCTCACACACAGCCTCCTTTCCCTCATTCTGTCTATCCTTTGATAAACTGTCTAGGATGGATTATTCTTTGAACTCTCTCATTTTCAATAACTGATAGAATTGTCTAAAGATGAAGGAGCTTCTTTGATGGGGTAAGGAAGTGGGTTTCCTTTATCTTTGAAAGACTCTATACCAAGGCATGGAAACTTGGTGGGAGTGATGCAGGAGGATCAAGCATTCTACTGGTGGTTGTCACTTTTGAATTGTGATTGCTTCTCACTTAACTGTGGCTCCACAGTTAAGAACAATAGGGCTGTATATTCTATTTGGTGCTAATGCACCAGCTGTGTAACCTTGAGGACAATCACTTTGTGAGAAATGCCGGAGGCTACTACAACGAGGTGTTTCCAAGAGGTTGGAAATAAGGAGGTGCTCTGAGATTTAAACAAGTCGGATTAACACACAAAGGGACAAGGCGTTTCCTCTCAGGTCCGGAGACTTGACTCCCTCCCTTCAACAAATATTTATTAATGCCCCTGCAAATACTATGAGGCTTTGCACTATGCTAAGGATTTTTGACACTTTTCTAGAGAAACAGGCAGTCATTTTAATGGATTAAATTAATTAGGTTTTAGCTTAGAGAAGTGGCCTGATCAAATTTGGATTTAAAAAAAATCACTCTAGCTCCTACGTGGAGAATGGATTAGAAGGGAGTTAGTGGGTCCAGGGAGGAGAGCAAGCAAAGGATAATGAGATAATGAGATAATGAGAGATGATATTGGTTGAGATAAAGAGGTGGCAACAGAGATGGAAAGGACAGTTTCAGGAAATATTTATATTTGTGGGATTGATAGGACTTGGTGGTTGATTGGATAAAAGAGGAAGTGAAGAGAAAGGAGAGAAGGATTTCTCCCGACTTTATCTGCTTGATATTAATGTATCTAAAATGAAAGAAAAAGAGTCATTGATCAGCCAATGTCAATCTATTAATCCAAAATGGAATGTGGCAAACAGGCGACTCAGTTAATTGGAATTGTTACCACGTGCCCAGAATTATCTTGGGGATAGAGGCGCCAAATGTGGTCACTATTGGGGCAGGGATGGTTCTTTGGGCCTCCATATGTCCTGGCCAAAATACCTTCACAGAGTTAGTCCTCTTCTTTTACCCTAATTTTCTGCTCAACAGATTGATACCTCACTCAAAACAGAGTGCTCTAGATAGAGGATGCGCAGACTTCCTCGGTAGTGGAAAGGGAAAGCAACGGATACATCACGGGCGTGGTGGGAACCCAGATCAGGCATTCATGAATTATTGTGAGGCTTCCCTAGCACATGAGTGTTTGGAGGTCTCCTGAGCAAGTCCAGTTCCCAAGTTGGCTAGACTGAGTGCTCTTCCCAGCATTGTCTTTCTCAGTGGTATCCAGGGAGGGAGCCGGCCATCTGCCTCTGGGCATACCTCTCTGGCTAAACTGCAAATTCATTTTCAAACTAATAATGATAATTATTATGATGGCTTCAATTTAATGAGTACCAACTATTTTTTAATAGCATGATAGGGATATCACGTACATTATCTCATTTACTTCTCACAACAGTTGTGCAAAACAAGTCTTTCATCCCAGAAAAATTTAAGCGGGTCATAGGAGGGCTGGGGAGTCTGGGTTCCAAGGTGGTACAGCCAGAAACAATGCCTAAAATGATAGAGGCAAGCCAGCAGAGGCATTGTGGCAACTGCCGTTAAACACTAGACAGTGCAATTTGCAGACCAATGCCCTGACTGGATGCTGGAAGGCACTGCTGACACCTTGGCCACTGTCCACCCTGGAACTTGATCTTTCTGTGGCAGCCAGAAAGAATAACAAATATCTACTACCTTTTTGTTCTAACCATTTCATAGAAGAGAAACTGAGGCTTAGAGTAGTTAAGAACCTGCCTGAGATCACACAGTGAGTCAGCCAGGATTTTAAACCAGGTCTGGTTGACTGCAAAGTCCATGTTCTCTCCCATATGTTTTGCTGCTATGATGCACTTTACCTCTCCAGGCTGCAGTTTCTCAGCCTGTAGTCTGGAGAAGTTGTGTTACGTCAGGGGTTCTCAAAATATAGTGCCCAGACCAGCAACCTCAGTATCATGTGGAAACTTATTCAAAATGCAAATTCTTGGGCCCTACCCAGAACTACTGAATCAAAAACTCTGGTGTAGGGCCCAGAAATCTGTGCATTAACAAACTCTCCAAGGTGACTCTAATGTGTCCTCACGCTTCAGAGTGACTGTACCAGATGATCACCAAGATCCTCCAGCTCTAATACGTTATAATTCACTTATTCTGGAAGTTGCTGGTTGTGATCCCTGGATCGAGCAATGTCCCCCTTGAGAGGAGCTAAGTACTTCTCATTTTCCTGAAATGGTTTGGTGTTTATCAAACTCCATGATAGCAGAATTCAAGAATAGATGTAAGTGTGAGGAAAGAACCAGACATATGGAACATGTAGGGAAGATGCCTGCACGTGTATCCTGGCTATTTTTCTGGGGAGTGCCTAGAGACATATATTCTTAATTGGCCCATCGACATGTGAACATCTGGGAGGTGCCCCCAAATCCACATGTCAAACACGAGTGCATTAATTCAATTCTCTCCCCATGTGCCCACTAAGCAATTCCTGCTCTTCCCATGTCCTCTAAACCTATAAATGGAATTTTGTCTCTTTTAATCAGGTCATCAACATTTTAACTTATATCTGGAGTGCCCTATGTGTGAGTCCTCACCATCCTCTCTGTTGCTACTGTGGTCCAGGCCCTCATCTTTCTCCTCCTGGATATCGGCTTCCTAATAGTGATCCTGCCTCCATCCCCAGACCCTCTTGGTACATCCTCCTCCACAGGGTTGCCAGCGTGATCCTTACAAAGCACAGCTGTCTTCATGGTACTGCCCTCCCCATAACACTCCCACGAAGGAAACAGCAAAGGTCCCACTGCTTATTGCAGTGCTTCCCAAACCTCATACTATTTTCATGACTATGCCTACAGTCCCATTCCACCCATATAATTATTTAGTATTTTTCGCTAATCTTACTGGCTTTTCTTTCTACCAATTTCAGCCTCTTCTAAGCAAGAATATTTGTGAAGTCAGTTTTGGCATTCTAGCTCTTGTTTTTGCTACCACACATTAAAAATTGCATAACAAAAAAATTTATTTTAAGTTTGTGTATTACCTAAGTTATCTTACATAGCACTAGCGGTATATTTTGAAAACCCTGGGGTACTGAATAAAGACCAAATTCTCTTTTTAAAAATTAATTAATTAATTAATTTTGGGCTGTGTTTGGTTTTCGTTGCTGCGTGCGGGCTTTCTCTAGCTGTGGCAAGCGGGGGCTGCTCCTCATTGCGATGCGTGGGCTTGTCAGTACCGTGGCTTCTCTTGTTGCAAAGCACCAGCTCTGGGCATGCGGGCTTCAGTACTTACAGCACATGGGCTCAGTAGTTGTGGCACACAGGCTTAGTTGCTCTGTGGCATGTGGGATCTTCCCAGCCCAGGGATTGAACCCGTGTACCCTGCATTGGCAGGCGGATTCTTAACCACTGTGCCACCAGTGAGGTCCAAGACCGAGTTCTTAAAGTTGGCATTCAGAGCCCTCCCTAATCTGATTCCAGTCAAATTTCCAGCCTTAAATTCCACACATAGCCCACACATACATAGTGCTCCAGGTATAGGGTCCACTCTGTATTTTCAGACATGCTGTGCTTTTGCTCCTCTCCTAGCATTCTGCCTTTAAAAAAATTTTTTTTGTTGTTGAAGTATAGTTGATTCACAATGTTGTGTTAGTGTCAGGTGTACATACAGCAAAGTGATTAGCTGTATATATATATGTGTGTATATACATATATATGTGTGTATATACATATATATATGTATATCTGATTCACTTTTTTCAGATTCTTTTCCATTATAGGTTATTACAAGATATTGAGTATAGTTCCCTGTGCTATACAGTAGGTATTTGTTGGTTATCTATTTTATGTATACTAGTGTGTATATGTTAATCCCAAACACCAATTTATCCCTCACCATCCCAGTATTTTGCTCTTTTGCTTAGGGCCTTCTTGAGCTTAAAGGCTTAGCTCAGTTATCAATTATTATGTGGAATCTCTGATTCTTTCAGACAGAATCAATCCACTTTTCTTTCTTTCTTCCTTCCTTGCTTTCTTCCTTCCTCTCTCTCTCGCTTCTTTTTTTGAAGAAAAGTTTCTTCTGTGCTTCTAGCTACTTATACTGTAATGTGAGACGATATAATTTTGCCTTCTAATCTTTTGCTTGATAATTTTCCCTACTATAACATTCAGAGGTGTATCATTCAGAAACCCTGGAAGAAACAGATTGCATACTCAAATGGGGAACTGGGGAGAATATAGTGAAAGGGGTATTCATAAAGGTGTGGATGGGGTAATGAAGTATCTGCAAGTGTGATGAAGTGTTCGGTCTGGCATCAGTGGGGAGTCCCCAGAGGTGCTACGTCCTAGGCCTGAAGGGGCAAGGGAAGGAAGGGTTATAAGAACTCAAGAGAGCTGCAACTGTATCTAGTTGAAAGAGAGGGCCACCCAACAGGGTCTGTGGCCTCTGGTAGCCCCATGAGTGAGTCCAGGAGAGACAACAGAACCGCCAATTTAATTCACAAAATCATGAGAAATAATACATTGTTATTGTTTTAAATCACCAAGTTTTGATATCGTTTGCTATGCAATAATTGATAACTGATGCATTAGCAGGGAGGTAAAGCCGTAACAATTTCTCCACCAAACCTGTGGAAAATCAAAAAGCTCTGCAGACCTGTGAAATGGAACCCAACATTTCAATGCAAACATAGTAAAAGTGTTTTCACTTTTGACAGAGTTACTTAAAAACAGTTTTCTGGGAGCATTTCATCTTTATCTCTGTTTGAGACAGAGCAATGTATGATGCTGTCACTAGATATTTTATTCTAAGCTTATTTACCTAACATTAGGAATAGTGTGCTTCCTTTATTTTATCCTATATTGGTGATCTTTGCGTATCTATGATCTTTACAAAGAAACAATTTATGCCCCACCTTTTACAGTGATTGATATTTAACAAACAAATATCTTGGTCCCAAGATACGCAGGTCTTGTAGAATGTCTCACTAAACATTTGTTCCTATTCTCTTTTCCCTTCCTTTACTATAGAGGGTAGAAAAAAAAAATGCTGAAATTTCCAGGCTCTCTTGTAGGTAGAGATGGCCATATAGATACAGTTCTGTTCAAGAAGATATAGGTGAAAATATTCTGAGATCTTCTCTTCATGTATAAAAAGAAAAAAAGAAACCACAAGAGAAAGCCCTTTGTCTTAGTCCTTTTGCCTCCTTGATTGAAAAACAAGAGAGTTTCAGGATAATTTAATAAACGGACTATGTACAGGGACTTCCCTGGTGGCACAGTGGTTAAGAAGCCTTCTGCCAATGCAGGGTACACGGGTTCAATTCCCTGGCCTGGGAAGATCCCACATGCTGTGCAGCAACTAAGCCACAACTATCGAACCTGTGCTCTAGAGCCCACAAGCCACAACTACCGACCCTACGTGCCACAATTACTGAAGCCTGAGTGCCTTGAGACCGTGCTCGGCAACAAGAGAAGCCACCACAATGACAAGCCCATGGAATGCATCAAAGACTAGCCCCTGCTCTCTGCAACTAGAGAAAGCCCTCGTGCAGCAGTAAAGACCCAACACAGCCAATAAATAAACAAACAAACAAACAAACAAATTTATTTTAAAAAAGAGAGAGAGCGACTATTTACAAAGCTGTGGGCAAGGTGTAGGGAAACAAAAGGGATAGAGCGGCACCCTTCCCTGGGGTGAGTATCAGAGAGGCTGTTATTACTGTAGGCCTGAGGGTGAGGGGAGAGAATTACTGGAAACGGAACATAAGAGCTGCCTCTATTGGGGTGGGGAGAGGTGCTGTGACCTTCACTGTGGGAATGCATCATCTCTTCCTTCCATCTGATATTTTGTGAGTACTCCTTTTTGGCTGAACCCCACTGGGATCCAAGGGGCAAGGTCTACCTCCAGAACACACATCTGGGTGGAAAAGAGTAGAGAGTTAATCTGGAAAGACAAACGGCATAAAAGACATCTATCAATATTATTTATCTTTATATCCCTAGTGTGCAAAACATGGTAAGAGTGCCTGGTACAAAGTAGGAGATAAATTTTTATTGAATTGAATTGAATCCAGTTCTTTCTTTTATCCTACAGTGCTTAAAACCTAATTTGGAACTACCGCCAACCTCATTCAGACCCAATAATCCAACATGAAATTGTAAAAATAATTATTTATTTTATTTCTGGCTGGGTTGGGTCTTAGTTGGGCATATGTGATCTTCTTTGCAGCGCATGGGCTTCTCTCTCTAGTTGTCGCTTAGTTGCCCCATGGCATATGGGACCTCAGTTCCCTGACTAGGGATTAAACCTGGGTCCCCTGCATTGAAGGATGGATTTTTAACCACTGGACCACAAGGGAGACTTCCTTTACCCAGTAGAAAAGGTATTTGGGTTCCTTTCTGAGGCCAGATTAAGAAGTTGCTCTTTGAAACAACTTTTGTAGATCTGGATGTTTTTAAGCATGAGATAGTTCTGTAGTTTTATAAAGCCTGTCCTCTAATACAATCTGACTTCTACACACCCACCTCATTAGGGCCTTGCAAAAGAAATAACTTCTGTGTGCTACCTGTATGACTAAGTCTCAGTTTCCACATTTGTAAGAGAATAGTGATAATAGCTACCCATTACTCAAGTCTCAGGCTCAAATGCTACCTCCTAGGCTTCCTAGGATATTACATAAAAACAAAGAGGAGTAACACCCCAAGTTACTCTCTAGCCCACTAATGCCTTATTTTTTCTCATTGTAGTTATTACTTTTTGTAAAATTTTTCTTTCACTGCACCAGGTCTCAGTTGCCTTGTGTGGGATCTTTTTCAGTTGTATCTTGCGGGATCTTTAGTTATGGCATGAGGGATCTAGTTCCCCGAACAGGGATTGAACCAGGACCCTCTGCATTGGGAGCTCGGAGTCTTAACCACTGGACCACCAGGGAAGTCCCTGCAGTTATTACTTTTTAACTGTAACTCATTTATTGTTTACTTGTAGACTGTTAGTCTTTTCCTAGAAGAATACTTGCCCCTTGTAAGCAAAGACTTTGTGTTGTTCATGGCTCTATTCTAAGCACCTGGAAGGGTGCCTGGGACACAGTTGTTGTTTGATAAATATTTGTTGATGAATGAATGAATGATGCCAATTCACAACCTCAGGCTGTGGTAAATATTAAATGAGATGACAATGAAATGCACCTGTCACAAAGTAGAACTCTCTAAACCTAGGCGTTTTCTTTCCTCTTTTTCCTCCCTCATCTCCTGTATCCAATCTTTCAGCAAGCAAGTCAGCTTAACCTCAGCCTCAAAACATACACCTAATTCTCAACTTCATTCATTTCTACCACTCTAATCAAGCCACCCTCACCTCTCACCTGGACTACAAGTAGCAGTCTCCAAGCTGATCTTCCTGCTTGCTCTACTTGCTCCTGTTTCTCTCAAACCCCAATCCATTCTCCACAGCCAGAGAGATCTTTTAGAAACACAATTCACATCATGTCATGCCCCAACTTAATTAGTAACATCATCAGTAGCTTTCTAGGTACTTATCAATAGAATGAGTCCAAACTACTTTACACGGCCGGGCCCCTGCCATCCTCTTAGCCTTCATCTGCTTTATGCTAACTGGCTTTCTCTCTCTCTTCTCTGGATTTGAACAAATCTTATTTCCATCCCAGCGACAGAACACTGATGGATTCTTCTGTCTGAATCTTTTGCTAGCTGGCTCCTTACTGTCATTCGGACTTTAGCTTAAATGGGGCCTCTTTTGAGAGGAAGTGTCACAAATCTAAACTGGTTTTTTCTTATCACACTGCTTTTTATAGCATTTAATACTATCTAATACTTGTTTATATTTGTTTCTTCCCAACTAGGTTTTTTTTTTTTTCCAACTAGGTTTTAAGCTTTGTAAGCACACAGATCTTACCTTTCATGTTCATCGCTCCATCTTCACAGACAAAGTAATGCCTAAAACATATAGTATACGCATAACAAATATTTGTTTGAATAAATAAATACATCGATTGTGATAATGATGACAGCTAAACCTCAGACGACTTGGCCACAAATTCTAACAATTTTCCCAGGAAAAAGAATTGCAGTTCCGAAGTTAGATCCTGGAAGACTATGGAAACCCGGCAATAAAATATCTGGGGCTGACGTCTGGGGGAAGCGGAGGGAATATATTGCAACTTTGGCCTTTTTTTCCCTACCCAAGGACTCCGGAGACCTTGCAAAAGGGAGGCCTAGAATCTTTTGACCAGAAATTCCAGCTCAGCTACAATGGATATTTTCCATCCACGATTCTTTACAGCCACTTTTACCAGGTTGCAAAGGCGCAAACACCTCTAGGACCCCGGGTTCCTTTCTGTTTCTTTATGAATGAACCGGGTCTAGTCTGCGCATGCGCAGCTCCCAGTTGTCCCTCTCCACGTGAGGCCCGCCCTTCCCTCCTGCTAACGGCCCCGCCCCTATCCTTTCTAATGGACCAATGGCGAGCGGCCTGGGAGGCGGAGCCCTGAGCAGCGCGGCAGTGTAGTTCCCCCGTCGCCCGGCTCCCTCGCCTTAGTCTTGCGGTGTTGTGATCACGTGGCCAGCTCCGGGCGCGGCGCTTGTTTTGGTTTCCCTCTAGCTTGCCCCTGGCAGCTTCAGGGTGAGCGACTTTCCTCTGCCGGCTGCCACACCTGCCTGCACCCCGACTTTCTCTTCTTGGGGCTCTCTCAGCCCCAAGTTCTGCAAGCCCCTCGGGGCCGGCTCCTGCCATGCCGTTAGTTCGCTACAGGAAGGTGGTCATCCTCGGATACCGCTCCGTAGGTGAGTCTCCGTCTCGGGGAGAGCACGCATGCACCGCGGCTTTGTGGCCAGAGGAGGCGCGCTGCCGCGGGAACGCGACCCAGGGAGGAATGGTGGCATCCTTAGAACCAGCTTGTAGAGCGAGGATTGAAAGGTTGGAGTAGGAAAGGCTGGGGTGGTGGTAGTGTGGAAGGCTGCAGGAAGCTGGAGAATGTAACAGCTAACGTGGGCTTGACTGCTGGATCTCCGCGGTGGTCCTCAGCGTTACTCTGGGGGATGGAGGTGGGGTCAGGATTTGATGGCGGGGGCGCGGTCTGGGTGGGGCAAGTCTCAGGTGTCCGGTGCAGGGCTGACTGGGTCCTAGGGAATCTCGGATCTTCCCAGGGGCGGGGTGGGGAAAGGCGGCGGGAAAGGCTTCCTGCGGCGTTACTGTATGCATCCGGTGGCCAAGGTGCAGAGACCCAGGGCGCAAAGAGGTTGAAGGTAGCCTAAGAGAAAGCTTTGCTTGGGGCACTCACAAGCTAGGATGCTAATTTGGGGTCCCTTTTAGGCCAGGGCCACAGCCTGAAAGGACAGAGGATGTGAATATGGATGGGTGATTTGGATACAATTACCTCTGCTTCCCACAGGGAAGACATCTTTAGCACATCAGTTTGTGGAGGGCGAGTTCCTGGAAGGCTATGATCCTACTGTGGAGAATAGTGAGTAGACTTCTCCCCTAGGGATGGGGTAGGGAGGGCTTGGGTGCCCCACCCAGGTCCATAGTTTGGGATTTTCCTGGTGCAAAGGGATGATTTAATTAGATATTAAATCTAATCTCTTCTCTAGCAATCCTGTTCTATGAGTGGAGCTAGAGTATGGATTTTCCAAGATACTGAGTTCAGGATGGTATATATGTAGACAATAAGAAGCTTAACATTGTCTCTCCAGTTTTCTGGAGAGGTCCCTAGACCTGGCCCATCTATGTCATTATATAGGGGCACAGATTGCTAGTCCTACAAGGCACCTCACAGTCAAGTTTTCTTTTCTTTTCAGCTTACAGCAAGATAGTGACTCTTGGCAAAGATGAGTTTCACCTACACCTGGTGGACACAGCAGGGCAGGTACCAGTTTGGGGTAGGGTATCTAAATGTGGCAGTTCAGTCCTGGGAGATGAAGTCTGGTAGCCTCTGAGGCTCATCTGTAAAGTAGTGTTAAAAGACAAGCATTTTAGCAGCATTTCAGTGTACAGCACTGATTGGAGCTACTCGATAAATACTTGTTGAATAGAAGTGACTGGAGTAGCGAGTGCCACAGGGAGGGTCCCCAGGATGCAGCCCAACAACCTTGGTTGGCCATCTGAGTTTTGTGGATCTAGGTATTGATGCTTCTATTTCTTGTCAGGATGAGTACAGCATTCTGCCCTATTCACTCATCATTGGGGTCCATGGTTATGTGCTTGTGTATTCTGTCACCTCTCTGCATAGGTAAGTGACCAAGGTTGTGAGTGGGGGACTTGGGAGAATCTGAGGGCTGTCCCAGAACAAAGTTATAGATTCATTTCTTGTGTTTAAAGCTTCCAAGTCATTGAGAGTCTGTACCAAAAGCTACATGAAGGCCACGGGAAAACCCGGTACGTGGCTCTGGGAGATAAAGACATAGTGTGGACATGAGGGGAGAGGGAGGACAGAGAGGAGTATTGATCCAAATTAAGGAGGAAGATGGGACATAGATCCTGTCTGGTTTGATGGACTGTCGTCCGGCTCTGATATGAAGGAGGTTGGGGTTCATGGGGAACATTGGTGGTCCAGTAGTAACTGCTGTTTCCTCCCAGGCTGCCGGTGGTGCTGGTGGGGAACAAGGCAGATCTCTCTCCAGACAGGTATGGAAATCTCTGTAGCTTAAGGCGAAGGAAAGTGAGTTGGACTAGGAATGAGCCCAGGTTCTTGTCCTGGCTCCGCCACTGATTTGAACCAGTCATTTTACCTCTTCATTTCTAACTTGAAGGTGAAGACAAAATAGCCCTTCTATTTCAAAAACTGTAATTTCATATTTCAAGCCTCAGTCCTAGGCTCCTTTGTTTTCTATTTTCTCCTTCTCCCAAACCTTGGAATGAGATAGCTCAGAGGAAGTCTAGTTTCTGTAAAGATTTTGCAGAGAACACGGGGCCATTGCTGTCCTTCATTTTCATGTCCCAAATTTGCTTCTAGGGAGGTCCAGGCTGTGGAGGGGAAGAAGCTGGCAGAGTCCTGGGGTGCGACATTTATGGAGTCATCTGCTCGAGATAATCAGGTGCTGGGCCTGAAGATTAGGCAGGTGGGGGGGGGGTAGCAGTGTTTTTCTTATGGTACTGCTTGGCGGTGGGGATGCTGGGGGAGTGGGCTATTTCACCTCACAGTTGGGTGGTACTGGCAGTGAACTAATTTTTTTTCCCCCTGAATCTTTATCCTTTGCAGCTGACTCAAGGCATCTTCACCAAAGTCATCCAGGAGATTGCCCGGGTAGAGAATTCATATGGGCAAGAGCGCCGCTGCCATCTCATGTGAGCCCTTGAGCATGGGATAGCTGCCTTGATTCTGCCCCCGGCACTAGCCAGGCTCCAGTGGGGGATTGGGGGGGCAGGCCCTCAGGACTTCACGGGTTTGTTTGGTTGCCAGCTGTGTCCCTGGTCCTCTGGGCACACTGTGGTACCCTCATGTTTGCACACTTACCCAGGCTCCAGTGGCCTGATTGTCAATGTTTACAAAGAGGCAAGGATGTCTCAAGGGCAGTGTCCTCTAGCTCTCTGTTTTTGCTAAATAAATGAATTGTTATAACCTATGGGGTTGGGGTATGAGTCCTGGGCATTGTTTATTCAGGACCCATTCTCCTATGTAGGTTCTGGGTGTTGGCTGGGTGAGGGGAGCTGGGGACTCCTGAAGTGGAGCTGGCTTCCTGGAGTTACAATGTATATATGCAAATAAACTAATCTTTTTGTAGTTTACTTCTCTGTATATGGTAAGAGCTCAGGGCCCATATCTCATTTTCTACGGAGTGATGACTATGGCCTTTGGTAGAGAATCGGGGTTAACGCTTTCCTCCTACCTTGTTCCTATTCCTTACCCCTCACTCGTTCAGGACCATTACCCTAAGACTTACTACTTAGCTTTCCCGCCTTTCTTTTTGACTCTGTTCTCCCATACAGGTAACCAATTGACTGCCACTCCCATCCAAATTTGTAGGCGCTCACAATCCCCTTAACTACAGAAACACCACCCCCTAGTGGCCAGCTGCCACATGCTGACCTAGCTTCCCTCCTGGGGCCTTGGCATTTGCTGGAACTTAGAGACATACTGTTTGGGTTGGAGGAAGAAGGACCCTTGTTCCTAATGATGTAAAAATTGTGAAGTAGTGTGAAGGCAGGGACTAAAGTGTTATGAAGATTTTAGCTTTTTAAGAGAGTTGAATAAAGTAAGAAATAATACCCCTGATCAATCCCCACTCCCTGCCACCCCCCATCTCCCCAAGAGCCTTTCATTACAATGGATGTTCTTTGTTCCTTTCATGCCTTTCACACCTTTGGAGTTGTACTACCTTTTTTAGGTGTCAAAGGCTCTTGCTTCTGCTCTTTCTTATTGACCCACCACCTCAGTAGGAGGATGGTTCAGCTAGGAAAATTTGGTCCTATCTGCCTCTACCCCCCAGCCCTCCCCAGCAGCCCTAGGGCCTAACTGGCCCTAATACCTCCTCCAAGGACTTATAAGGGTTACCTGAATGGTATCCTTCACAGGAAGGGCATAGAGTTCTCCTGCCAACTGGGGGAGCCTGTCAATGTACTTAGTTGGGGAGAATGGACAAAATCTAGGTGTGATTTTTAGCTGTGACCTTGTTATCGCCTGGCTTCAGGCTAGTTGGGCTTATAGTTGGGGATGATGGTTTGTCACGATGGTTTTCAAAAGTCCTGCCAGCAGCTTTTGCGTCTCTGATCTAGAATCTGAAAAGAAATAAGGGCTGCAGGAAGGAGCATATTCCAAAGAGCAATCTCTCCAGGACTTAGGATTCTCTTCAGGGTTGTCATCACCCTCTCTCCTTACACTAAAATTAGGTCCTGTTGCACATCTGACCTGGAATTCTCATTACGGGTACCTACACTCCTGCTGTTATTTCCATGAGGTCTGAGATAGAATAACAAATGTCTGAGGTTTTCTGGAAGTGTATCAAACAATGTCAAGGCCTGATAGTAGTACAGAATAGTGGTTAATGGCTGGGTTAAAAGTTACTCTTCCATTTAGCTGTGTGACCTTGGGCAGACACTTAACCTCTCTGAGCCTCTGAACTTCTCTCAGTTTCTCATTTATGCAGCGTAGTTAAACCTCCCTCATAGAATTGATATGAGAATTTTAAACTGTGGTGATATATGAAATGCTTAGCATAGGTCCCTATACATAATAAACCCTTAAGAAATGGTGGCTATCACGTTATTTGAGGTCTTTCTGGTGAGGGTCTGGCTCCCTGCTTCTGGGTGCAGACAGTAGGGATAGGACTTTCATTTTTCCAACTTCTGTCTCTTGGTGAACTTATTCCATTATAGCTGGGACACGTGTCGGGTCACTGCTGGACTTTTTTGCTGAAATAGACCTGAATGGTCAGTGCAGAGCATATGTCAGTGTGTGGCTAGCACAGGACACACTTAGTCCTGATCCCTCCTATGACTCTGGCCAGTAGGGATTTAGGTCTCCTGCACTGTCCAATATAAAGCCACAAGTCACATATTACTATTTAATTTAGTTTTAAAATTAAATAAAATTCAAAGTTCCTCAGTTGCACCATCTACATTTCAAAGTGTTCAACAGCTACATGTGGTTAAGCCATATTAGAGTATAGTGCATTTCTATCATTGCAGAAAATTCTATTGGACAGCACTGTAAACCCTTTCCCACAAAACCAGTCCTGCCCCTGATTTGCCTGCCTCTTTCTTCACATCTTAAAAAAATAAAAACATATATGCACACACACACATATCCTAGGAAAGACATGGCTATTGGTTTATATCATGCACGGCTCAACTTCTCACTAGATGTGGTTTGTTGAGCAATTTTACCTTTTAGTCTCAGTCTCTTCATCTGTAATACGGACATAATTCCACGTAATTCAAAACGAGGGCAAAGAATAACTAAGAATATATAAAGCATCCAGCACATTTGTTAATTTGTCTCCTCCTGTCCATCCGGCGGGTAGAGTTAATGCAGAGAAGTCATTTGCAATCCCTTCTCTTCCAGACTAACTGGGGGGCGGGGGGGTGGGGTGCCTGCAAGCCGTTTTGGGATCTTGTCTAGCACAACAGTACTCTGGCCAGGTAGCAGCAAGGCTACAAGATACATGCTCTCTGTTTACTAAAAACGGGGACACACAGGCCCTGAAGATTCGGAAAGAAGGACTGGGGCTGGGGGTGGGAGCACCCGGGAAAGGTGGGGAAACTCTACATGTATATTTTGATGCGAGAGGTGATTGTGGGGGCACGAACAGTCCTCTTTCCTCTCGAGGGGATTTGAGAGCCAGAAGGAACGACGAGGGACTCGTTCCGCTTTCCTTCAGGCCCCCGAACGTGGCAGGAACCCACCCTTTGCAGCGCCAGGCGCCGTGCCTCACTTTCTCCATTTGCGGACTCCAGTTCCCAGGATGCAGAGCTGCGGCCAATCTCCTGGCTCTTCTTCCATCCCCCTCCCGGGAAAGACTGCTCCTGCCCAAGGCCAGGGGTAGCTGGAGTTTCAGGGGCCGATAACTCCAGGGAAACGGAATTAGAAAGTGCCCGGAGTCCTAGTTTCAGTAGCCAGGCGGTAAAGGTGGCAGTTCTAGGGCCGGGGCGGAGAGGAGGGGGGCTTCATTCCCACGTGTCTGCACAGCGGCTGGCCCGGCGCAGTCGGGGTTAACCCGTGGCGGAGGGATCCCGCAGCGTGTGCGTAGAACTGCAGAGTCACAGCCTTTCCTCCTAGAGGGCCGGATCCCTCCGCCGCCCCGCTCCAACACAAAATAGGGCCGCGTCTTCTCCTTTCTCCCCTTCTGGAGTGGGGTTCCCCGGGCCAAAGGGCCACCCGGATCTCGCGCCGGAGGCCTCCTGAATCTCCACGACCGCTGCCGAGATCGCGGGCCAGGAAATAGCCCCTTCGCAGGAACCACCCTACCGGCCGAACAGGAGGCGGGGGGTGGGGGGGAGGCGGAGCGGCGCCGCGCTGCACTACTTTCCTCTCCGGTTGCAAATGGCTGCCTCGTTCCCCACTTTCCGCTCAGTTTCCTGACCCCCCGGCGCCGGGAGCCGGGGTTGGGCCATGCACCTCTAGGCCCCCCGCGATCACAGCCAGCCGGGGGTCGAGGGGGTGCCGCCGATCAGAGCCGGCCAGGCCGGGGGCGGGGCAGCTCCCGAGGCCAGAGGGGAAGGGAGGCGAGCGCAGGGCCTGGGGCGGCCGGAGGGGAGCGGGCAGAGGGCTCGCACCGCCCGCCCCTTCCTCTTCCTCGCCCACCTACCCTCCTCCCTTCCCCGGGGGGGGGGAGCAGAAGGTGGGGGGCTCGAAGCCGCCGAGGGCGAGCGCTCGGGGTCGAGGAGCCCGGCGCTGGGTGTGTGTCAGGTTCAGCCCCGCGGCCCCGCCGGCTCCGTGTCGCCGTAGCTCGCGCGGCCCCGGGGCGCCGGCCCGAGCGGGGAGAGGGGCTCGGCGCTCCTGCGAGGGTCTCACGTTCCATCTGGGCCCGGCGCGGGGCGGCGCGGCATTCCTTCCGGGCTGCTGGGGAGGCGCCTCGACGTTCCATCTGGAGAGCCTCGACGTTCCGCCCGAGCCCGGCGCGGGCGGCCGGGGCGCTGGCCCGGCCCTGGGACTGAGAGGCCGCCCGGCGACGCGGATGCGGAGCCTGCTCGCCCAAGATCAAAGCCGCCGGTGCTCTCTTTGTGTCCGCTCGGGATTCGCCGCCCAGGGGCTGTCCATGGAAACCTAAACTGCTGGAACCCGAGGCAGAGAACCCTTCTTTGGCTTCTTGCTTTTTTGGGGGGGGGGGTGGGAGGGTGGCCACTCCGACCTGGATTTACCGTTCTTGGCCCTCCTAAGCCCCCCCGTGCGGGGGGCGGCTGTGATCGCTCTGGCGGTTGGAGGTCGGGGAGCGGCCCGGGCTCTGGCCATGTTCTCGGATGAGGATTTCTGGACCGCCCTGTGAAGAGGTGAGTGAAGTCCGCCCTGCCAGGGCCCAGAAAGGGTTGGACTGGGGGCATAGCCAGATGGACTATCTTGGCCCGAGCTGGCCTCTAGGTTGGAGAAAGGGGTGCCAGAGCTGAGGAGGGTTCCTTTGGCAGGGTCTGTCAGGGGAACCCGAGCCAGTCGCCGGAGCACAACCGAGGCCTGGTGTCCTGGGGTGTGCCTCTTTAAAGACTGGGGGGTTCAAGGAACCACGGGAGTTTGGGAACCTGGCCAGAAAGCCTCTCTGCCTGTTTATTTTTGTGTTGGGGGGAGCTCTACTAAACTAGGACCCAAGCCCTGATGCCAGCACCAATCCCAGTCAGCTGCTTCTCCTTCAGGGTTCCTTGTGGGCCTTGGGAATTGGAAAACTTGGGAGCAGGGGTAAGGTGGCACTGCCAGGTCAGACTTACTGCCAGGTTGGACTTTAAGGTTGTTCTTGCCCATCCTGGCACCCAGAGCAGTCTTTGGGAGACTCAAGGAACCCTAGATCCTTCACTAGGCCTTATTTCACTGTGCAAAGGGGTGAGTGTGTGGAAACTGACTATTGTGATGAAGGGGGTGGCTGGGGCAAGAAGGAGGCGGGGCTGGGGGCAGCTCTGGCCTTGCTGTTCAACTTTAAACTACCCCTGCCTGGCAAAGTGACCCCAGCGAGGCCTAGTGCTGTCTTAGCCTGCTTTGCTTCCCCTCCTCTTGGGATGGACATAATCTCTAGGGGATTATAGAGGAGGCCGTTGAGATTTGCTCCCTGCGAATGTGGGCTGCAAAAAATGGCTTTTGTCTCCCGCTTTCTCTGGGCCTGGTGTGGAGAGCTCATTGCCCATAAGTCTCTGGCCAGTCCTGCAGGTCCCTCCCAGATCTCTCCAACCTTTTTCAATCAGGGAATGGTAACTAGTTCTCTGATCCTGTCCCAACCCTGCAGAATAGGGTGGCCTGTACCTCTTTGGAGGAGGAATGAGCTGATCAGAGCTGTGTCTGCTGAAGCTAATGTTTCCAGCCCTGGCAGGAAGTGTTGGGAAGAAGGGGTGTGTATGTAGTTGCAGGAAGGGTGCAGCGTGAGCCTGATGCCTCTGACCCTGGGCTGGGACAGCCCCTCTCACAGCTGTCATGCTGCCCAGCAGGGATTTGGCTGGTGTAGTTTATTCTCTCACTCTATCCCCTCCACCATACTTAGGGTAGATCTCTTTGAGCCTGGTCTTGGAAAGTAGAAAATAGGGGTTTGCCCTTGAAAGATTTCTGGGTGGTAATCCTGAGGTGAGAGGTGACAGGTGACAGGGGTGCTGGAATGAGGCTAGCTGTTACCCATGCTCTCTGCCCTTGCCTCCATAGGAGGGCCTCTCCTGTTGTCGGTCCCTGAAGAACTTCTTAGGAGAGATCTCTCCTTGTTAGCTGTGGCTGACCCTAGGATGACCCAGGGGTAGTCCCGAGGGTCTACAGGACCACTGTTGCCATTTGGATTCTTCTCTGGAGGGCCAGCCCAAAATGGGGGTGGGGAGAGGTGTGGTTTGATTCTCAGGCTGGGAACCAGGAAGTCCTGAGTCCTGCAGAAGAGCTGTTCACTCAAGGGCCTGCTTCAGCCTTTCACCTCTCCAAGCCTCCATTTCCCTTTTGGCTGGGAAAATGGAGTTAAAGCTTTTGGTCTGGGATGGAGGCAGGGAGGAGAGTGGATTGAGATGAATCCCTGGCTTTTTCCTTGCCGTTCTGGGCCCCTTAGGCCCAGTTTAAGGGGACCTACCTAGGATTAAGGGGACCTACCACGGTTTTACTCCCTAGATCTGTATTTCTCTGGGATCCCTAGTTCCCCTGAGGAAGCCTGGCCGGGCATTAGTCCAGTTTAGATCCAGGGAAAAAACTGGGTGTGTATGTGTGGTTTCTGGCTGTGAATGATGGGACAGGGGAACAGATCTAAACAACCTTTACTTGTTTAGATCTGTTCAGGGGCCTGACAACTGACACTCAGCATTGGGGTGCAGGTTCTAGACTGCAGAGTAGGGAGACGGGGCTTCTTGGAAGTGCCTCTAGATTCTGTTTGGTACAGCTTAGAGGACACTCAACCCTTTGCTTATCTCTCATCTTCCATGGTCCCATGAATGAGGCTGCAGCTTTGGAGGATGTTAGTACTGTTTCCCAAGGCCAGACAAAGGTGGTTTCTGTACCTCCCCAAGCAGTACCAGCATTACCAGCTTGAGAGGGCTGCGCTTGGGGGAGGGCGGAGGAATTTGTCCCTCTGGCCTTGTGTGAGGCAGTCCTCCTCCCACCCACTGTACTATCACTGTTGCTTTTGATTTCTTGCTGTTTGTGACTCCTTTAGCCTGAACTTTGAGAGCGCAACAGTTGGAAGATCTTGGGGGCATTTAGCAGTAAGGTACAGCAAAAGTTGCACACATTTAGGAAACTTTGAAGCCTTCTGGATGTGGTCAGGCCTTGAATGACCGAATAAGAAGAGGAGCCTGGCTGGTGCCCTTATCTCCAACCCCTGCTTCACCTAGGTGGCTTCTAGGGGGCCCCTTGAAGTTCCAGAGTAGCTTTTCTGTGGGTCGGCCAGATGACCACCCTGCTTTCTTTTCAGGTGTGATTGTGTGGGTAGCAGGTTTGGGAAAGAGATGATCTGGGAATAGAGGTAACAGGTATCAGGTGATATTTCATTTTCCCAATCTAGTAGAATCTAATAGTAGGAGGGGAAAAAGGTAAAGTAATATTTCCCTTCTTGGGATAAGCCACGTGAGGCCCGTTGCCAGCCTCTGGAAATGGAGTGTTAGCTCAGGGAAAGAGGATTGATAATGTGGTTCTTAGGTAATTGATTTATGGATCCTGGGCACCTTTGAGGATTCCCCCCTGTCTTATCTGCCCCACTCAATCCCAAGTGGCTGACTGAGGTATTTGGTTTGGGAAGAGAGGTTCATCCTTACTAAGGTTGGTGTGGTCCTTCTGCTTAAACAGGAGGAGTGGAAAAGGTGAGAGAGACATTTCTCAAACTTTATTATTTAGAGTTCTGTTTTAGGGATTCCCCACCACCTTCTGTAGGAAAACTGTGTTTCTCTGCTCAAGCCCTTACCCTTCCTGCTAAGAGCTGTTGGCACCTGTCCCTTTCTCCCTTCTTGTATAGGACCCCTTTCCTCTTCCACAGCTCTGTAATTCTTATTCTTTACTTCTCTTTTTTGTATCGTGTTTAGTTTTATCTGAGGTTTAGGAAAATAAACCCACATGTGTGGGTCCTGACCTTCTTAGGTATAACTTTAGTGTGTTTCATTTGGCTCTTGGATAGGAAGGCATATCTTAGAAGAGGGGACCGTTACCCGCCACCCCCATAGTGTGTGTGGAAACCCAGCTTGACGGAAGAGGAAGGAAGCTACTTTGCTGTGTCCTGCCCCGTTTAGAACAGCTCCAAGTGGTGGTGTGCTTCCTGAGACTACAACTCCCAGCATGCCTAGCTTCAGGCCTGGCTACACATGCTCAGTAACTCATAAGGCCCACTTCTGTTAACTACTAGGGACATCTGAGGAGGAGGGCAGTTGGCGTTGCTAAGGGCAACGACCCGAGGCCTTCAGGCTGGGTGAGTTCCTGAGCTCAGTCATGGCAGGGGCCAGGGGATGGGCCTAAGCTGGATTTAGATGGGCAGTGGGTAGAAACTGGGGAGTTTCTTCTGTTGTGATTGGGATGTTCTGGTTGAAACCAGTGGAGGTGGGAGAGATCCATTCATAGCTGGGCTTTAGTTCTTGCAGTTAAAGTGTTTTACATCCTGTAAGACCCCAGATTTTGTCTCTGGGAGAGGGATTTCAGCTGGACTGAGAATTCTTGGTTTATGACTACCCCTGGGTTGGCACTGAAAGACCTCTAGGATGGTAGCTGACTTGAGACCTGAGGAAAAAGTCCAAGGGATAGGGCCCACCAGAAGCCAAGAACTCAGTCATGATGCAAAGGGTGATACTAGATGTAGATTCTGTGTGCCTCTGTTGGATGCTGTTGTCCTGGGAACTTTTAAACAGGAGGTGGGAAGTGGGAAAGGGGAGTGGATCCCCTGAGAATTCAGAGTGGGAGAAGAGAGTATGTGTGTGTCTGGGGAGGAAGTAGGCAGTGGGACAAGGGTTGGGGAGAAGGACTTTTCCTTGTCATTAGTACAGGAGTTTGTAGTTATGGCTTTGCTCTGATTTCTGTAGGGTCTAGATAACATTAGCTGCCTTCTTCCTAGGATTTGGGGGAAAGTTTTTCGTGGGAAGACTTACTAAACAAATAGATATCTCTTGGGTCTGACAGGTCTCCCCGAGAGGGCTCTGCCCAGTCGGAGAGAGGGATGGACAGCCCGAAGCCGCCTGGTGAGGATAAAGATTCAGAACCAGCAGGTGAGTAGGGCACGTTCTGGGTTTGCTTGGCAGCTTTCTCGTCTTCCCAGGTCATCTTAGATTTCTGGTCCTAGCACAAGGACAGGAGCTAAGTCGGTCTAATAGACAGGTAATTGAAGGACTTTGTCCTTTGGGACAAAAGTTGAAATGCCATCACTGTTATGCACCAAGGGTTTTGGATAATCTCATGGGTCTAATGATTGGACTGGTATTAAATAGAGGATAATGGCTGATGCACGCTTCTCTGTCTGTTCATTCAGCTGATGGACCTGCAGCCTCCGAGGAATCAGGTGCCACTGAGCCAGACCTTCCCAAACCACATGTGGTGGAGGTCTCTGTGCCCAGTTCTGGGGGTCCCAGGCTTCAGGAGCCTCCTCAGGACTGCAGGTAACTAGTTTGGGGAAATGAGGATAGTAAGGACATATGAGGATTCGATTTGAGAGCCTGGGGCTTTCAAGGTGGGAAATGTTGGAAAATGAGTGGTTGGGAAGCATAGGTATGCCAGGTCGTGGGGTTGTTGAGGGGTGCCTGCGGGCAGGGGCCAGCGTGGTGCCGACGCTTGTGTGTTCACAGTGGGCGTGCAGCACGGCGTTGCGCTCTCTGTAACTGCGGGGAGCCCAGTCTGCATGGGCAGCGGGAGCTGCGGCGCTTTGAGTTGCCATTTGACTGGCCCCGGTGTCCAGTGGTGTCCCCTGGGGGGAACCTGGGGCCCAACGAGGCAGCGCTGCCCAGTGAGGACCTATCACAGATTGGTTTCCCTGAGGGCCTGACACCTGCCCACCTAGGAGAACCTGGAGGTAAGTGAAGGGAAGTGGGGTAGCTAACTTGGTCAGGAAACGGGGTAGGGGCTGGGTGGTCCTGAACCAGTAATCACGTTCCTGTTAACTCTTTCCCTCTTTGTAAAGGGTCCTGCTGGGCTCACCATTGGTGTGCGGCGTGGTCAGCAGGCGTGTGGGGGCAGGAGGGCCCAGAACTATGTGGTGTGGACAAGGCCATCTTCTCAGGGATCTCACAGGTGGGGCCGGGGCCAGGGGATTGCATAGGCCAAGGGCAGGGTGGGCAGGGCAGATGGGCCTCTGGAAGTCAGGGTGGAGTGAGAAGGGCGGGGGCATACTGGGACGGAGCTAGTGCCTGACCTGTTGTTCTGAAGAGAGCTGGCTGGTGCTGAGGCTTTGTCTCTGCCCTCACAGCGCTGCTCCCACTGCACCAGACTCGGTGCCTCCATCCCTTGCCGCTCGCCTGGATGTCCACGTCTTTACCACTTCCCCTGTGCAACTGCCAGCGGTTCCTTCCTATCCATGAAAACACTGCAGCTGCTATGCCCGGAGCACAGTGAGGGGGCCGCACATCTGGGTGAGAAGTCCTGCCCTTTGGATGTAGGGCGGATGAGGGTCCAAGCGTGCTGGGGATTTTGTACTCTGCAGTCAGAAGTCTGTAATTACTGTCAATCCGCCCCACTAAAATAGGTGTGGACTTTGTAAGTGCAGGGGCTCTGCCTGTCTCGTTTGCCATGGTGTATGCACTGCCTAGGGCAGTGCCTGGCATATGTTAAGCAGACACTTAGTAATTATTTGTTATTTGTTCATTCTCTGTCTGCGAAATGCCTGTTATGTGGACAGCACTGTGCTGAGTCGTGTAAGGAATCCATAGCTGACCTGTGTCCTCTGTCCCCTCCCACTGCAGAGGAGGCTCGCTGTGCAGTATGTGAGGGGCCAGGGGAATTGTGTGACCTGTTCTTCTGTACCAGCTGTGGGCATCACTATCACGGGGCCTGCCTGGACACTGCTCTGACTGCCCGCAAGCGTGCTGGCTGGCAGTGCCCTGAATGCAAAGTGTGCCAAGCTTGCAGGTAAGAGAGGGAGGGCAGGAGAGAACCTTCGATGAAGCACAGGTTAGGGTTGAAAATATGCTGGGAGGACCCTGTGATGTGCCCTGTGCCGCTACAGGAAACCTGGGAATGACTCTAAGATGTTGGTCTGTGAGACGTGTGACAAAGGATACCATACCTTCTGCCTGAAACCACCTATGGAGGAACTGCCTGCTCACTCTTGGAAGTGCAAGGTCAGTGTCCCCTGATCCTGCCTTACTCTCCCTGATTCTGCCTCCTACAGCATCCTGAGTTTCTCTGTTGTGACAGGTCCTGTGCTCTCCTTCAGCCTCTGCTGTCTGACCGTGCCCGTTTTGCCTGTTCCCTTCCCCTAGGCATGCCGGGTATGCCGGGCCTGTAGGGCAGGCTCAGCAGAGCTGAATCCCAACTCGGAGTGGTTTGAGAACTACTCGCTCTGTCACCGCTGTCACAAAGCCCAGGGAGGACAGTCTGTCAGTTCCGTGGCTGAGCAGCAACCCCTGGTCTGTAGCAGGTAGGCGGTGCCGACGGACAGAGCTTGAGATGGGGCATAGGAAGTACTGAGATTGGCGGGGGTTGTGGTAAAGCAGGCTGCCTTTGAGAGGAGAGCCTGCAGGTGGGCAGCACCGTCCGTGGCGTTCCTGCTTCGCCCCAGTGTGCTCTCGAGGAGCCGAGGGCTGATGAGAGCCGTGGTGCCTGCTCCCCTGTCCCCTCTGCAGGTTCTCACCCCCACGGCCTGGCGATACCCCCACTGATGAGCCCGATGCTCTGTACGGTGCACGCCAAAGGCAGCCAAAGGGTGGGCACGTGACCTCTATGCAACCCAAGGAACCGGCGCCCCTGGAATGTGAAGCCAAACCACTAGGTGAGTAGGGTTTGAGGGTCCCTGGAAGTAATCCCCTTCTTTCCTGTGGCAAGGGGCAGTTTCTGCTTTGCCCCAGAGCCTGTACTTTCTGTGGGGTGCAGCTGAGCTAGGTAGGAGCATCATGTGTTATGTCTGCAGGGAGAGAAGGGGCCCAGCTTGAGCCCCCGTTGGAGGCCTCCCTAAATGAGGAGATGCCACTGCTGCCCCCACCTGAGGAGTCGCCCCTGTCCCCACCACCTGAGGAATCACCCACATCCCCGCCGCCTGAGGCATCGCGCCTGTCCCCACCGCCTGAGGACTCACCCCTCTCTCCACCGCCTGAGGAGTCTCCTCTGTCTCCTCCACCTGAGTCATCACATTTTTCTCCCCTGGAGGAGTCACCCTTCTCTCCCCCAGAGGAGTCCCCCCCATGTCCCCCACTTGAGACACCCTTGTCCCCACCACCTGAAGCATCACCTCTGTCCCCACCATTTGAGGAGTCTCCCCTCTCCCCGCCACCCGAGGAATTGCCTACTTCCCCACCACCTGAAGCATCGAGAGTGTCTCCACCACCTGAGGAGTCACCCATGTCCCCTCCCCCGGAAGAATCACCCATGTCTCCACCACCTGAGGCATCTTGTCTGTTCCCACCATTTGAAGAATCGCCCCTGTCCCCTCCACCAGAGGACTCTCCTCTCTCCCCACCACCTGAGGCATCACGCCTGTCCCCACCACCTGAGGACTCACCCATGTCCCCACCTCCTGAAGACTCACCTATGTCCCCCCCACCTGAGGTATCATGCCTGTCTCCCCTGCCTGAGGTGTCACGCCTGTCCCCACCACCTGAGGAATCTCCCCTGTCCCCGCCACCTGAGGAGTCTCCCACATCCCCTCCACCTGAGGCTTCACGCCTGTCCTCACCACCTGAGGACTCACCCACATCCCCGCCATCTGAGGACTCACCTGCTTCCCCGCCACCGGAGGACTTGCTTATGTCCGTGCCCCTGGAGGAGTCACCCCTGCCACCACTGCCTGAGGAACGGCGACTCTGCCCCCGGCCCGAGGAGCCGCGCCTGTCCCCTGTGCCCGAGGAGCCTCGCCTGTCCCCTGCGCCCGAGGAGCCGCGCCTGTCCCCTGCGCCTGAGGAGCCGCGCCTGTCCCCTGCGCCTGAGGAGCCGCGCCTGTCCCCTGCGCCTGAGGAGCCGCGCCTGTCCCCTGCGCCTGAGGAGCCGCGCCTGTCCCCTGTGTCCGAGGAGCCGCACCTGTCCCCTGCACCCCAGGAGCCACGCCTGTCCCCTGTGTCCGAGGAGCTGCGCCTGTCCCATGCGTTCGAGGAGCCTTGCCTGTCCCCTGCACCTGAGGAGCTGCGTCTGTCCCCTGCGCCCCAGGAGCCGCACCTGTCCCCTATGCCCCAGGAGCCGGTGCCCGAGGAGCCTCGTTTGTCCCCTGCGCCCCAGGAGCCATGCCTGTCCTCTGCACGCCAGGAGCCGGTGTCCAAGGAGCCTCATGTGTCCCCTGAGCCCCGGGAGCCGCGCCCGTCCCCTGCACCTGAGGGGCTGCATCTGTCCTCCCAGCCTGAGGAGCTGCGCCTGACCCCTCGGCCTGAGGAGCTGTGCCTGCCCCCCGTGCCCGAGGAGCCACCGTTGTCCCCAGTGCCTGAGGAACCGCGCCTGTCCCCTGGACCTGAAGGGCCCCCTGAGGAGCCAGGCCTACGCCCTGCACCTGAGGAATTGCCCTTGTTCCTCCCGCCCGGCGAGCCCCCCTCTTCCCCCTTGCTTGGAGAGCCGGCCCTGTCTGAGCCTGGGGAACCACCTCTATCCCCTCTGCCTGAGGAGCTGCCGTTGTCCCCATCTGGGGAGCCGTCTTTGTCACCTCAGCTGATGCCGCCAGGTGAGGGGATGTCAGGACCCTCTTACTCTGGGGTAGTCTTAACTGTTGATGGCACTTCGAATCTAAGAGCCTCTCTTTTTCTCTTTGTCTCCAGATCCTCTTCCTCCTCCGCTCTCACCCATCATCACAGCTGTGGCCCCACCGGCCCTGTCTCCTTTGGGAGAGTTAGAGTACCCCTTTGGTGCCAAAGGGGACAGTGACCCTGAGTCGCCATTGGCTGCCCCCATCTTAGAGACACCTATCAGCCCTCCACCAGAAGCTAACTGCACTGACCCTGAGCCTGTACCCCCTATGATCCTTCCCCCATCTCCAGGCTCCCCAATGGGACCGGCTTCTCCCATTCTGATGGAGTCCCTTCCCCCTCGTTGTTCTCCACTCCTCCAGCATTCCCTGCCTCCCCCAAACTCCCCTCCTTCCCAGTGCTCTCCTCCTGCTCTGCCACTGTCCATTCCTTCCCCGCTGAGTCCCGTGGAGAAGGCAGTGGAGGTCTCGGAGGAGGCTGAGCCACATGAGATGGAGACTGAGAAAGCCCCAGAACCTGAGTGCCCAGCCTTGGAACCCAGCGCTACGAGTCCTCTCCCCTCTCCCATGGGGAACCTTTCCTGCCCTGCACCCAGCCCTGCCCCAGCCTTGGATGATTTCTCTGGCCTGGGGGAAGATACAGCCCCTCTGGATGGGACTGACACTCCTGGTTCACAGCCAGAGGCCGGACAGACCCCTGGCAGTTTGGCTAGTGAACTTAAGGGTTCCCCTGTGCTTCTGGACCCCGAGGAGCTGGCCCCTGTGACCCCTATGGAGGTCTATGGCTCAGAATGCAAGCAGGCAGGACAGGGCTCACCCTGTGAAGAGCAAGAGGAGCCACGTGCACCAGTGGCCCCTACCCCACCTACCCTCATCAAATCCGACATCGTTAACGAGATCTCCAATCTGAGCCAGGGCGATGCCAGTGCCAGTTTTCCTGGCTCAGAGCCACTGCTGGGCTCTCCTGACCCCGAGGGGGGTGGCTCCTTGTCCATGGAGCTGGGGGTATCTACAGATGTCAGTCCAGCCCGAGATGAGGGCTCTCTGCGGCTCTGTACCGACTCGCTGCCAGAGACTGATGACTCGCTATTGTGTGATGCTGGGACAGCTGTCGGAGGAGGCAAAGCCGAGGGGGACAAGGGGAGGCGGCGCAGCTCCCCGGCTCGTTCCCGCATCAAACAGGTAAGGGGCTGTTGTGCCACTGGATGTGTTTGATGTCATGCCACTGTCAGAGGTGTAGTCACTGATACCTTCCCACCTGGCTTACTGAGTCCTAGACTTTCAGAGATTCTTGAGTGCGTCTTCTTATTTTATTAAGGAGAATACTGTTACATAGAGGGAAGTGACTTGCCCAGGTTCATGGTTACATAGTCACAGAATTGAGCCTAGAAACTTAGGTCTCTCAAGCCAGTATTTTTTTCTCGTTGTACCCTATTGACCACTCTTTCTTCTTGGAAGATGGAGAGTATAGATCAGAGCTGTCTGTTGCTATCCGAGAGCTTAGCTTTTTCCCTGGCCCTGACTGGGATTCTTGAGCTTTGTTACCTGCCATACTCTGTTCCTTCATCTCGTCTCTTCCTTCCAAGCCTGTGGACCCAACATATTAGCCCTTGACTTCTCCTGTCATCATCCCTTTCCTTTACTCAGGGTCGCAGCAGTAGTTTCCCAGGAAGACGCCGGCCACGTGGAGGAGCACACGGAGGACGTGGGAGAGGACGGGCCCGGCTAAAATCAACTACTTCTTCCATTGAGACTCTGGTAGTAAGGAGAGGCCTCCCACCCCTCAAACATGCTTCAGCTGGCCCCTTCAAGATTAAACACCCTCTAAATCCTGCCAGTCCCCTGCACGCTCACCTGCCTGCCCACTAGCCTAGGGCCTGTCCAGCTGTGTCTGTCCTCCTTCTGTCCTCTTGGCCCCCAGGCTTCTCTGGAATCTGATGTCAGGCTGAGGCCCAGTTTGGGAGCCGGGGTGTTCTTCTGCTTCTTAGTCCTGGCTCCTGGCCTTCATCTTAGCCAGGGGTTTATGCCGCCTTCCCCCAGCACCAAAGAGGAAAGCAGCTTAGTTGGGGCAGATGTAGCTGCCTCACTTTCCACAACTCTCTGCCTATAAGGTTGCTGATATCGATAGCTCTCCCAGCAAGGAGGAAGAAGATGATGATGATGACACCATGCAAAATACTGTGGTTCTTTTCTCCAACACAGACAAGTTTGTCCTAATGCAGGTACCATACTTGACTTTTGTAGTCTCATCTTCAACAGTGAGACCTGGCAGACTGAACGTTTGATGTGTGTTTTGGTGGGAGGGTAAATGGGGAAAACCAGGGACCTACTTCTGGGGATACCAGAGAATGAGCTTGACACTGAGCTAGGAGCTAGGGATGTAGCAGTGAAAAAGGCAGAAATGGTTTCTGTCCTGTTGAAGCTTATAGTCTAGGCAACACGAATAATCTCAAAGCTATTGAATTTTGTCGCATATGTTACTGTCTCATCTTGATCAGTTTTTACCCATCTTATCTTTCACTTCTCATTACCATTACTCATGTCAGGCTGTATCATTTCAAATTACCTGATCAGGTGAGCAAGGCATGCTAGGAAGGAATAGGGTCCCGTGGTGGCTCACAGCGTCCTGATGCTGGGAATAGGCTTTTGGTTCTCTGACTCCCTCCTCTCAGATTGGTGATGTAGTCAGTTACTGGGACTGAGTGGTGTTGAGGATGTGAGGTTGGACATTTGGGTTTCTGTGTGTTTCCCCAGGACATGTGTGTGGTATGTGGCAGCTTTGGCCGGGGGGCAGAGGGCCACCTCCTAGCCTGTTCCCAGTGCTCTCAGTGCTATCACCCTTACTGTGTCAACAGCAAGGTGAGTTCAGGGCCCAAGCGGTCTTGCCTGGGTCTTGGGGTCGGTCATTGCTTATCCTAGGTCCCTGTCCTGGCCACTCTACTTAAAGCATCCGTTGGTTATGGAAGTCGTTCATCAGTTTCCAGGTGGTTATCAGATTCGTCTTGGGAAAAAATACTTTGGGAACCATAGTGGTCTTTGTGAGTTTCTTTGTGGTAGACCATGACTTACTGGTATAATTCAGTCCATCATATAAACTATGAGAACTTTACTAGCAGAAAACATGATATGGTCTGGATATAAAATGTAAAATCAGAATCTAATACATGTCCACAAAGAGAAAGCAGCATTTTTGACTCAAGCATGATCTGTCATTTTGTGGCTTTCATTAATGTTAATGTAGAACTTGTCTACTGCTAACATTCACGAACCTGCAGCAGTAGCAGTTTCTACATGTTCAGGAAAAACTGGGAGAAATACAACCTAAGTCTCTCCACAGTCTTTTTGAAGACTCGGCTAGGGAACGATCGTAATCAAGCAGAGTCCTGATGAGGCTGTTCTCTGATCAGCAGAGAGCCCTGGAAGCCTAAGTTTAAGAGCCTCTATTTCTGGGTTGAGGGTGCTCCACGTAGCTTCCCTGGGCTCAGGTGGAGGTCTGGCCTGGGCACTGGGCCCCTCCAGCCCCACCCGTGTACGTCCCGCCCTGCCCTGAGAGGTCCGCCTTGCCCTCTGCGTCACCCCCTGAGGAGCTGCCGTCTCCTGCACCAGGTCAGCAAGGTGATGCTGCTGAAAGGCTGGCGTTGCGTGGAGTGCATCGTGTGCGAGGTGTGCGGCCAGGCCTCAGACCCCTCCCGCCTGCTGCTCTGTGATGACTGTGACATTAGCTACCACACGTACTGCCTGGATCCCCCACTGCTCACGGTGCCCAAGGGTGGCTGGAAGTGCAAGTGGTAAGGAGACCGGGATCTTCAGAGGGGCCTGAAATGGTGGTGTGGGGTGTGATGTTGAATACGTGGCAGAGGCTGGGTTTAGAAGGCCAGGCTGGTTTGGGTGCTTTGAGTGGGTTAGGTGCTGAGGGTCTCTCTTTCTGCCCCCACCAGGTGTGTGTCTTGTATGCAGTGTGGGGCTGCCTCCCCTGGCTTCCACTGTGAGTGGCAGAATAGTTACACACACTGCGGGCCCTGCGCAAGCCTGGTGACCTGCCCTATCTGTCACGCCCCGTACGTGGAAGAGGACCTACTGATCCAGTGCCGCCACTGTGAACGGTGAGGGAGCCCCTTTCCCCTCACATAGGCCCCTTCTTCCCTGTTCCCGGCCTTGCGTGGTCTCCGTTTATCTCCTCGTGTCTCCCTTCTCCCAGGTGGATGCATGCTGGTTGCGAGAGCCTCTTCACGGAGGATGACGTGGAACAGGCGGCTGATGAGGGCTTTGACTGTGTCTCCTGCCAGCCTTACGTGGTAAAGCCTGCTGGTGAGTACCAGATGCTGGGGAGAGGGGAGGAGGAGTCAGGGCAGGGGTGCCTTGCCTTGGGACAGGGCCTCCAGCTGCCTTGGTTTGTCCTCTCCACAGCGCCTGTTGCGCCTCCAGAGTTGGTGCCTATGAAGGTAAAAGAGCCAGGTGAGTCACAGAAATTCTGAATGCCACAGCCAGAGGAGACCCTTAGTCCAGCTCCAGCCCCCCCAACTTTATCTCCTTATTTTCAGAGAAGGAAACTAAGGCTCAGAGAGGGGTTAAGTGGCCTGCCCGAGGTCACCCCCGTAGCTCAATGGTAAAGTTATGACGAGAACCAAGACCTCTGGTTTTGCAGGCAGAGTTCCTTCCACCAGGCAACATGGCTTTTGTACGGCCAGAATCTCACCTCCAGAGAGCACAGAATACAGCTCTTTCTCCTTAATGAAGGAGCTGGGGCTCTCTCACCTCCATCATGATGTGGGCACTGCTCCTGGCATCTGGGGCACTGTGAGCTGGCATTCGGCAAGAAGGAGCCCTCCTGGCCCTAGATAGCTAGAGAATATATTTGGTGAACTGAGGGTTAGTCACAAGCACAGTCTGGCTTCAGCAGGAGCAGTCTCTCTGACGTCCCTGGGTCACTGGTGGAGCACTCAGGCTTCAGCAGGCGCCCGTTGGTAGTCTCTCCTCTCCAGCCCTCAGACTCCAGCCCGGACTTCAGCCTGTCTCTGTCTCGCTGCCTCGTCCCAGCTAGGGACTCAGGCCGAAACTTGGAATTTTGGGTCCCCTGGGGCCTCCACCAGGGGTCACATGCTCTTCCTCTTTGTGCAGAGCCCCAGTACTTTCGCTTCGAGGGTGTGTGGCTTACAGAAACTGGCATGGCTGTGCTGCGTAACCTGACCATGTCGCCCCTGCACAAGCGGCGCCAGCGGCGAGGACGGCTTGGCCTCCCGGGCGAGGCGGGGCTTGAGGGTTCTGAGCCTTCAGATGCCCTTGGCCCTGATGACAAGAAGGATGGCGACCTGGACGCTGATGAGCTGCTCAAGGGTGAAGGTCAGGCTGGGGAATCTCAGGGAGTGCCAAAGTAGTGGGAGCATGCCATTGAGGGTTGACTGTTGGGCAGCAGCAGCGTTGTCACTCCCAGTCACCCTCAAACCGCTGTTGGTCTTGTCCAGGTGGCTCTGTGGCAGGGCACTCAGCTCTCTGCTCTTAGGTGGCAGGATGACAGGGTTAAAGGGGTCCATGCCTCTGACCTGCTTCCATCTCTTCTGTCTCTGTACACAGGGGGTGTGGAGCACATGGAATGTGAAATTAAACTAGAGGGCCCTGCCAGCCCTGATGGAGAGCCTGGGAAAGAGGAGACCGAGGAAAGCAAAAAACGCAAACGCAAACCCTATCGGCCTGGTGAGGCCCTGGGATGCAGAGGTGGGATGGTGAGGGGCAGCTCACCAGGTCCCCAGCGGCTTCTCAGCCTCAGCTCTGCCTCCTTATAGGCATCGGTGGTTTCATGGTGCGACAGCGGAAATCCCACACACGTGTGAAAAAGGGGCCTGCTGCACAGGCGGAGGTGTTGAGTGGGGATGGGCAGCCCGACGAGGGTGAGACGGGTGAGGGCTCCAGTGGGGCCTGGGAGAAGGTGGGGGTCACAGGACCTATGGGACACTGCCAGGGAGGCCTGGGGCAGGGGAGCTCACTCAAAGGGCCCAGCGGGTAGTGCGCCCAACTGGCGTTGGGGAAAGAGTAGGCAGAAAGCAGCCCCAGGCCAAGTTGGGAACAGCATGCCCACTGTCCCAAGAGAGGCTGACACCTCCCATTCGGTCCCCAGTGTTGCTTGCTGACCTGCCTGCAGAGGGCTCTGTGGACCAGAGCTTAGCTGATGGGGATGAGAAGAAGAAGCAGCAGCGGCGAGGGCGCAAGAAGAGCAAGCTAGAGGACATGTTCCCTGCTTACCTGCAGGTGGGTCTTAGGCTCCAGGGGGCAAGGGCAGTGTCTGCCTTGCATGGCATAAAGAAGCCTGTTTCTCCCTGACTCCTCCCACAGGAAGCCTTCTTTGGGAAGGAGCTGCTGGACCTGAGCCGGAAGGCCCTTTTTGCAGTTGGGGTGGGCCGGCCAAGCTTTGGACTAGGAACCCCGAAAGCCAAGGGGGATGGAGGCTCAGATAGGAAGGAGCTCCCAACCTCACAGAAAGGTCAGTCGTGTGGGGGTAAGATGGTCTGAAGGGGTCCAGCTTCACTCTGTGGTTAGAAGCTGGTAAGAGATTTTGGTGGGAAATGGGCTGGTCTCCAGGAGTTGAGGGTGGGCCAAGGGCCCTGGCCTTGGCGCTGGGGTCCTGTTCTGGGCATCAGATACAGGGCATCTCTGATTGGATTGAGGACTGTTGCTCGTAGGAGATGATGGTCCAGATGTTGCAGATGAAGAATCCCGTGGTCCTGAGGGCAAGGCTGACACACCAGGTGAGGGCTGCTGGGAGGACTGTGTGCCATCTTGGTTTTGCTTCTCTCAACCTGTTCTGGCCCTGAGCACCATCAGGGTTGGAGGCTGGAAAGTGTTCCACGCCTTCTGTGGTTCAGGTTGGCCAGTGTAGTACCTCCATACTGGCCTTGGCTGATGGGTTTCTCCTGACAATTACAGGACCTGAGGATGGCGGCGTGAAGGCATCCCCAGTGCCTAGTGACCCCGAGAAGCCAGGCACCCCGAGTGAAGGGATGCTTAGCTCTGACTTAGACAGGATTCCCACAGAAGGTGAGGCTGTGACCTGCTCTCCTTGTGTATAAGGGTCCTCTGTGGGAGAAGGAGGGTGTCCTACCTGTGGGACTCTCCTCTCTACAGCTTCTCTGGTGGGGAGTCCTGGGCACCTTCCTTGGCCGTGACCATTTGTAGCCCTGTGGTGTCCCTTCAACTCCCCAGTCTTCCTCAGCAGCATCCTTCATCGATCCCTCACAGAACTGCCCAAGATGGAATCCAAGGACCTGCAGCAGCTTTTCAAGGACGTTCTGGGTTCTGAACGAGAGCAGCATCTGGGTTGTGGAACCCCTGGCCTAGACGGCAGCCGTACACCGCTGCAGAGGCCCTTTCTTCAAGGTGATCATCGGGATAGGAGTGGTTTGAAGACTGGGTGGGCAGGTCTGGCCAAGCCTGCCTCCAGGATGGGCCACTTGCTCCCTTTCTCTGATCCTATGCCTCTTGTAGGTGGACTCCCTTTGGGCAATCTCCCCTCCAGCAGCCCAATGGACTCCTACCCTGGCCTTTGCCAGTCCCCATTCCTGGATTCTAGGTTGGTATTTATGCTTATCCCCCATGGGCAGTCCCTTCCCTCCAATTGGGGCCGTGCCGAGGGAGGGAACTGTGGACGCTGGGGTGCTACTGTAGCAACACCTGCCTCTGCTCTTTTGTTAGTGACAGTCCTCTGTTGGGGCAGGGCAGTGGCCTGGGGACTCTGGGCAGTTTGTCTGGGGTGGGGCTTGGCATCCCTGCCCTCTGTGACTCTCTGCCCCTGCGCCCAGGGAGCGCGGGGGCTTCTTTAGCCCGGAACCCGGTGAGGCAGACAGCCCCTGGACAGGCTCGGGGGGCACCACGCCCTCCACTCCCACTACCCCCACCACGGAGGGTGAGGGCGACGGGCTCTCCTATAACCAGCGGAGTCTTCAGCGCTGGGAGAAGGACGAGGAGTTGGGCCAGCTCTCTACCATCTCACCTGTGCTCTATGCCAACATGAACTTTCCCAATCTCAAGCAAGATTACCCAGGTACTCATGGGACCAGGGCCAGGGAGAGACAACCTGGTAACATGGCAGGTGCAGGGGTCACCCGCCAAGTCGCCTCTAACACATTCTCTTTGCCCTTCAGACTGGTCTAGCCGCTGCAAACAAATCATGAAGCTCTGGAGAAAAGTTCCAGCTGCTGATAAAGCACCCTACCTGGTGAGACAGAGGGAGCCTGGGTCAGCGTGGGAACTGAGGGTGGGGGTGACTTTGGGAGAGTCCCCTCAGTTGTTGCCATTCCCCACTCCCAGAGCCACTGGGACAGTAGGGATCAGCTTCTGGGTAGGGAGTGTGAGTGACGTGGTGAGGGATGGGGGCTGGGCAGGAAGTTGAGTCCTAGCCCGAGGCTGTGTCTTCTGTTCCGCAGCAAAAGGCCAAAGATAACCGGGCAGCTCACCGCATCAACAAGGTGCAAAAGGTGAGTGGGGGCCAGGCTGGGTCGGGCCACCCGAGACCTGTGGCGGGGCGGCCTCGCTGAGGGTGGGGGTGGGGGAGGGGGCGGGGGATGCAGGGCCCGTCCACAGCAGCCTGACTGCCCTGTGCCCGGTCTCCCCCTGTAGCAGGCTGAGAGCCAGATCAGCAAGCAGACCAAGGTGGGCGACATGGCCCGTAAGACTGACCGACCGGCCCTGCATCTCCGCATCCCCCCCCAGCCGGGGGCACTGGGTAGTCCGCCTCCTGCTGCTGCCCCCACCATCTTCATGGGCAGCCCCCCTCCCCCCGCCGGCTTGTCTACCTCTGCGGACGGGTTCCTGAAGCCGCCGGCGGGCACGGTGCCCGGCCCCGACTCGCCCGGTGAGCTCTTCCTCAAGCTCCCAGCCCAGGTGCCCGCCCAAGTGCCTTCGCAGGACCCCTTTGGACTGGCCCCCGCCTACGCGTTGGAGCCCCGCTTCCCCACGGCACCACCCACCTATCCTCCCTATCCTAGTCCGACCGGGGCCCCCGCGCAGCAGCCCCCGACGCTGGGCGCCTCAGCGCGTCCTGGGACTGGCCAGCCAGGGGAGTTCCACGCTACCCCACCTGGCACGCCCCGACACCAGCCCTCCACACCTGACCCCTTCCTCAAACCCCGCTGCCCCTCACTGGACAACCTGGCTGTGCCTGAGAGCCCAGGGGTAGGGGCAGGCAAGACTTCCGAGCCTCTGCTGTCGCCCCTGCCTTTCGGGGAGTCTCGGAAGGCCCTAGAGGTGAAGAAGGAAGACCTTGGGGCATCCTCTCCGAGCTATGGGCCCCCAAACCTGGGCTTTGTTGACTCACCCTCCTCAGGCCCCCATCTGGGTGGCCTGGAGTTAAAGGCACCTGATGTCTTCAAAGCCCCCCTGACCCCACGGGCATCTCAGGTAGAGCCCCAGAGCCCGGGCTTGGCCCTAAGGCCCCAGGAGCCACCCCCTGCCCAGGCTTTGGCCCCTTCTCCTCCCAGCCACTCGGACATCTTTCGCCCTGGCCCCTACCCTGACCCCTATGCCCAACCCCCGTTGACCCCTCGGCCCCAGCCCCCACCCCCCGAGAGCTGCTGTGCCCTGCCTCCTCGCTCACTGCCCTCTGACCCTTTCTCCCGAGTCCCCGCCAGTCCCCAGTCTCAGTCCAGCTCCCAGTCCCCACTGACACCCCGTCCTCTCTCTGCGGAGGCGTTCTGCCCATCCCCTGTCACCCCTCGCTTCCAGTCCCCTGACCCTTATTCCCGCCCACCCTCACGCCCTCAGTCCCGGGACCCATTTGCCCCGTTGCATAAGCCACCCCGCCCCCAGCCCCCCGAAGTTGCCTTCAAGGCTGGGCCTCTAGCCCACACCCCGTTGGGGGCTGGGGGTTTCCCAGCAGCCCTGCCCTCAGGGCCAGCAGGTGAGCTCCATGCCAAGGTCCCAAGTGTGCAGCCCCCCAATTTCGCCCGGTCCCCTGGGACCGGTGCATTTGTGGGCACCCCTTCTCCCATGCGTTTCACTTTCCCTCAGGCGGTAGGGGAGCCTTCGCTAAAGCCCCACGTCCCTCAGCCTGGTCTCCCTCCACCCCACGGGATCAACAGCCATTTTGGGCCCGGCCCTACCTTGGGCAAGCCTCAAAGCACAAACTACACAGTAGTCACAGGGAACTTCCACCCGTCGGGCAGCCCTCTGGGACCCAGCAGTGGGTCCACAGGAGAGGGCTACGGGCTGTCCCCGCTACGCCCCCCGTCAGTCCTACCACCACCTGCGCCCGATGGATCGCTCCCCTACCTGTCCCACGGAGCCTCACAGCGGGCAGGCATCACCTCTCCAGCTGAGAAGCGAGACGATCCAGGGGCTGCGATGGGCAGCTCTTTGGCGGCACCTGAACTTCCAGGTACCCAGGACCCAGGCATGTCCAGCCTCAGTCAGACAGAGCTGGAGAAGCAGCGACAGGTGAGTCAGCATCCTGGAGCTGAGCCCCCCGTATCTCCTCTGTTTCTGTGCCAGCCCTTTGGTTCAAGTAAAATCGACTTATCCCTCTTCTCTGTTCTCCATGCAGCGCCAGCGACTACGGGAGCTGCTGATTCGGCAGCAGATCCAGCGCAACACCCTTCGGCAGGAGAAGGAAACTGCGGCAGCTGCCGGAGCAGTGGGGCCCCCGGGCAGCTGGGGTGCTGAGTCCAGTAGCCCTGCCTTTGAGCAGCTGAATCGAGGCCAGACCCCCTTTGCTGGGACCCAGGTAGGTAGAGTGGCAAGGAGTGGTGGATCCAAGGTACTGAAGGCAGCCCCATCTTCATCTACCCTCATCTCTCCTAGGATAAAAGCAGCCTCGTGGGGCTGCCCCCAAGCAAGCTGGGTGGCCCCATCCTAGGGCCAGGGGCTTTCCCCAGCGACGACCGACTCTCGCGGCCACCTCCACCAGCCACCCCTTCCTCTATGGATGTGAACAGCCGGTGAGGCTCCATGGGGTTCCCTGGGGGGACATCAAGGGAGCATATTGTACCACCATTGTGTGCTGCCTCTGATTTTCCATTTGTCTTTAATTCTTCTTCATATTAATCACTTACTTTTCTTCACCATTCTTTCCCCCTCACTGCATGAAGTTCATCCTTCCTTCCTTAGCACAGCCCGTGTTCTAGCTCTTTTTCATCCTGATTTCATCTTACTGACTACTGTGTATTCTTCCAGGCAACTGGTGGGAGGTTCCCAAGCCTTCTACCAGCGAGCACCGTATCCTGGGTCCCTGCCCTTACAGCAGCAGCAGCAGCAGCAGCAACTGTGGCAGCAGCAGCAGCAGCAGCAGCAGCAGCAGCAGCAGGCAACAGCAGCAGCTTCCATGCGACTTGCCATGTCTACACGCTTTCCATCAACTCCTGGGCCTGAACTTGGCCGCCAAGCCCTAGGCTCCCCCTTGGCGGGAATTCCCACCCGCCTGCCTGGCCCTGGTGAGCCAGTGCCTGGTCCAGCTGGTCCTGCCCAGTTCATTGAGTTGCGGCACAACGTACAGAAAGGACTGGGACCGGGGGGGCCTCCATTTCCTGGTCAGGGCCCCTCTCAGAGACCCCGTTTTTACCCTGTAACTGAGGATTCTCACCGACTGGCACCTGAAGGGCTTCGTGGCCTCGCAGTATCAGGCCTTCCACAGAAACCCTCAGCCCCGCCAGCCCCTGAACTGAACAACAGCCTCCATCCAACACCACATACCAAGGGGCCCAACCTGCCCGCTGGCTTGGAGCTAGCCAGCCGGCCCCCCTCAAGTACTGAGCTTGGCCGCCCTCCTCCTCTGGCTCTGGAAGCTGGGAAGTTACCCTGTGAGGATCCCGAGTTGGATGATGACTTTGATGCCCACAAGGCCCTGGAGGATGATGAGGAGCTTGCTCACCTGGGCCTGGGTGTGGATGTGGCCAAGGGAGACGACGAGCTGGGCACCCTGGAAAACCTGGAGACCAATGATCCCCACCTGGATGACCTGCTTAACGGGGATGAGTTTGACCTGCTGGCCTATACTGACCCCGAGCTGGACACTGGGGACAAGAAGGACATCTTCAATGAGCACCTGAGGCTGGTGGAGTCGGCCAATGAAAAGGCTGAGCGGGAGGCTCTGTTGCGAGGGGTGGAGCCGGGACCCTTGGGCCCTGAGGAGCGCCCTCCCCCCGCTGCTGATGCCTCTGAGCCCCGTCTGGCATCGGTGCTTCCGGAGGTGAAGCCCAAGGTGGAGGAGGGTGGGCGCCACCCTTCCCCTTGCCAGTTTACCATTACCACCCCCAAGGTAGAGCCAGCCCCTGCTACCACTTCCCTAGGCCTTGGGCTGAAACCGGGACAGAGTGTGGTGGGCAGCCGGGACACTCGAGTGGGCACAGGACCTTTTTCTGGCAGTGGGCACACAACAACTGAGAAGGTCCCCTTTGGGACCACAGGAGGACCGCCCGCTCACCTGCTGACCCCCAGCCCACTGAGTGGCCCAGGAGGGTCCTCCCTGCTGGAAAAGTTTGAGCTAGAGAGTGGGGCCCTAACCTTGCCCGGTGGACATGCATCTGGGGATGAGCTGGACAAGATGGAGAGCTCACTGGTAGCCAGCGAGTTACCCCTGCTCATCGAGGACCTGTTGGAACACGAGAAGAAGGAGCTGCAGAAGAAGCAGCAGCTCTCAGCACAGCTGCAGCCTGCCCAGCAGCAACAGCAGCATTCCCTCCTGCCCACCCCAGGCCCTGCCCAGGCTGTGTCTTTGCCTCATGAGGGCTCTTCTCCCAGTGTGGCTGGCCCCCAACAGCAGCTTGCCCTGGGACTTGGAGGTTCCCGACAGCCAGGCTTGGCCCAGCCGCTGATGCCCACCCAGCCACCAGCTCATGCCCTCCAGCAGCGCCTGGCCCCATCCATGGCCATGGTGTCCAACCAAGGGCATATGCTAAGTGGGCAGCATGGGGGACAGGCAGGCTTAGTGCCCCAGCAGAGCCCACAGCCGGTGCTGGCACAGAAGCCCATGGGTACCATGCCATCTTCCATGTGCATGAAACCGCAGCAGCTGGCGATGCAGCAGCAGCTGGCTAACAGCTTCTTCCCGGATACAGGTAACCTCAGCTGGGTGCACTGGCTTAGTTACTCAGGGGTGGTCACTGTTACTACTGAATGCTCATGGAGGCTGCAGAGCCAAGACACTCCCTAGTTGAAGGGGATGGAACACAAAGCACTTTGGCTAAGTTCTATAGGAGTGATGTAGGCAGAAGTACTGTAGCTTTTAAGGGAGGATAGTGCCTGGCATGTAGTAGGCATTCAGATGTTTGAGTGGCTCTATGAAATGGACGCACGAAGTCTGATTAGCAAAGGCATTGTAGCTGTGGTGAGACCCAGAGATTAGGACTTGGAGAGAAGTGCAAGAAAAAGCAATCGGGTTGGTGAAAAGACTTAAGACTTAGCAGCAGGAAAGCCAGTAGGGTATATTTGGAGACAATGAGTGGTTACGCCAGAGTAGGCTTTGTGGAGGGAAGTGAGGGGGCACTGCCATAACTTTGGAGAGGTAAGAAGGAGGCCCAGACTGAAGAAGACCTCAAATTATAATAGCACTTATTGAGTAATGACTGTTTGCCAAACACTGTGCTGAGTGTTTTACATTCAGTGTATAATTTAATCATCACAACAAACAAATAGGTACTATTATTATCTTAGATGATGGAAAAGGAAACTGAGGCAGAGAGATTAAGTGACTTGCCCAAGATCACACAGCTAACAGAGCCGGAATTTGAACCCTGGCCCTCATATCCTCTGAACTGTTTTTCTGCCTCAAAATAACCAGAAGAGGGAGTTTGGCTAGTCCTCTTAAAAGTAGGGAGTCAGGGGACTCCCTGGCAGTCCAGTGGTTAAGACTCCACGCTTCCAGGGCAGTGGGCTCGGGTTCGATCCCTGGCTGGAGAACTAAGATCCCACGTGCCGCGTGGTGCGGCCAGAAAAAAAAAAAAACAAGAACAAAACTAGGAAGTCAGTTAAGCTTTCTGAGCAGTGGAGAAATATACAATGTACAGGGTTTTAGGAAGATTTTAGTTTTCGGTGGCTGCTTGTTTCTCTTTTCCTACCCAACATCCTGGACAGGCAGAAGAGTGGTCTGTAGGTGATGTGTGTTGTGCCCAAAACAGCTCTGGCATTGGGGTTTGGCACAGTGCCCACATCTTGGGTTCTTGGGTTGCACTTAGTTGTGCTAAGAGCACTACTATCGAAGAGTGCTTTCTAGATCATAAAGTGTACTCATATTCTGGTCACGTTTGATCCTCTCAGTAGCTTCATGAGGTAAGCAGAATACGGAATCATGATCTCTATCAAATAGAAGAGTAAACTGAGGCTCATAGAAGTGAAATGACATTGATATATTGGCTCAGCAAATATTTACTGAGTACCTTTTCCTAGCACCGTGCAAGTAAAAACAGAGCCGCGTGTCCGGTGAGTAATAGAACTGAGTCACCTTTGTTGCCTGGCTCCTAGTCCAGTGGTCTTTTCACCATGCCATGCCATTATTCTGCTTGGCTTAGTGGAGGTCAAGGTGTTGGAATAGCAGACGTGGAGTGGGGCATTGACCTCAATGCCCAGCTCACTTGGCTCTTCCCTCTCTAGACCTGGACAAATTTGCTGCAGAAGATATCATTGATCCCATTGCAAAGGCCAAGATGGTGGCTTTGAAAGGCATCAAGAAGGTGATGGCTCAGGGCAGCATTGGAGTGGCACCTGGTATGAACAGGTAAGACTTGCAGGGTAGGAGGGTTGGCCCTTTCCTTTTCCAGTCTGTCCCCTGTTCTTCCTGGTCCTTCTTCCTGCTTGTCCCACTTCTTTGCTCTTCAACTTTCCCCATCACCAACACATCCTCTTTGCTTTGGCGGCCTCCAGGCAGCAAGTGTCCCTGCTAGCCCAGAGGCTCTCAGGGGGGCCCGGCAGTGATCTGCAGAATCACGTGGCAGCTGGGAGTGGCCAGGTAAATGGTCAGGTGGGAATGGGAACTTGGGTCCTGCGCCATGGGGCCACCCTTCTTAGGGCCTGGTACGGAACAGTGACTCTGTAACAGTCTCTCTCATCACAGGAGCGGAGTGCCGGTGAGCCCTCCCAGTCTCGTCCCAACCCACCCACTTTTGCCCAGGGAGTGATCAGTGAGTATGGGGGTGGGAAGGAGTGTACGAGGAAGTGGCTTGGGGTATGTGGGGAAGGAGGGATTTGGATCACCTGACACCCACCATAACACCTGCCTGCTTCCTTTCCCAGATGAGGCTGACCAGCGGCAGTATGAGGAGTGGCTCTTCCATACGCAGCAGCTCCTACAGATGCAACTGAAGGTGCTAGAGGAGCAGATCGGGGTGCACCGCAAGTCCCGGAAAGCTCTGTGTGCCAAGCAGCGCACTGCCAAAAAGGCTGGCCGTGAGTTCCCAGAGGCCGATGCTGAGAAGCTCAAGCTGGTTACAGAACAACAGAGCAAGATCCAGAAACAGCTGGATCAGGTGGGGAAGGCAGACTTCAGCCTAGCAACCAGCAGCCTGGGAAGAGGGCTGGCATGGGTGGGCAGGCCCCAGGCTGACCTCCCTGGCCCTCCCACGTTAGGTCCGGAAGCAGCAGAAGGAGCACACTAATCTCATGGCAGAATATCGGAACAAGCAGCAGCAGCAGCAGCAGCAGCAGCAGCAGCAGCAGCAGCAGCAGCAGCAGCAGCACGCAGCTGTACTGGCCCTCAGCCCTTCCCAGAGTCCTCGGCTACTCACCAAGCTTCCTGGTCAGCTGCTCCCTGGCCATGGGCTGCAGCCACCGCAAGGGCCCCCGGGTGGGCAAGCTGCAGGTCTTCGCCTGCCCCCCGGGGGCATGGCGCTACCTGGGCAGCCTGGCGGCCCCTTCCTCAACACCACCCTGGCCCAACAGCAGCAACAGCAACATTCTGGTGGGGCTGGGGCCCTGGCTGGCCCCTCAGGGGGCTTTTTCCCTGGCAACCTTGCTCTTCGAGGCCTAGGACCTGACTCGAGGCTTTTGCAGGAGAGGCAGCTGCAGCTGCAGCAGCAACGCATGCAGCTTGCCCAGAAACTGCAGCAGCAGCAGCAGCAGCAGCACCTCCTAGGACAGGTGGCAGTCCAGCAGCAACAGCAGCAGGGCCCCGGGGTACAGGCAAACCAGGCTCTGGGTCCCAAGCCCCAGGGGCTTCTGCCTCCCAGCAGCCATCAGGGCCTCTTGGTCCAGCAGCTATCCCCCCAACCACCCCAGGGGCCCCAGGGCATGTTGGGCCCTGCCCAGGTGGCAGTGTTGCAGCAGCAGCAGCAGCAGCAGCAACAGCACCCAGGAGCTTTGGGCCCCCAGGGCCCTCACAGACAGGTGATCCTGGCCCAGCCCCGGGTGCTGAGTTCCCCCCAGCTGGCACAGCAGGGTCAGGGCCTTATGGGACACCGGCTGGTCACATCCCAGCAGCAGCAGCAGCAGCAACAGCAGGGATCTATGGCAGGGCTTTCCCATCTTCAGCAGGGTCTGATGCCACACAGTGGGCAACCCAAACTGAGTACTCAGCCCATGGCCGCCTTGCAGCAGCAACAGCTGCAGCAGCAACAGCAGCAGCAGCTACAACAGCAGCAGCAGCAGCAGCAGCTACAGCAGCAGCAGCTACAACAGCAGCAGCAGCAGCAGCTACAACAGCAGCAGCTACAACAGCAGCAGCAGCTACAACAGCAGCAGCAGCAGCAGCTACAACAGCAGCAGCTACAACAGCAGCAACAGCAGCAGCAGCAGCAGCAGCAACAGCAGCAGCTACAACAGCAGCAGCAGCAGCAGCAACAGCAGCAGCTACAACAGCAGCAGCAGCAGATGGGTCTTTTGAGCCAGAGTCGAACTTTACTGTCTCCTCAACAGCAGCAGCAACAGCAGCAGCAGCAGCAACAGCAGCAGCAGCAGCAGGTGACACTTGGCCCTGGCATGCCAGCCAAGCCTCTGCAACACTTCTCTAGCCCGGGAGCCCTGGGCCAAACCCTCATTCTAACGGGCAAGGAACAAAGCGTTGCAGAGACGGCTCTTCCTCCAGAGGCCACTGAGGGGCCCTCCACGCATCAGGGAGGGCCGTTAGCAATAGGGACTGTAGCAGAGTCAGTGGCCACTGAACCAGGGGAGGTAAAGCCCTCCCTCTCTGGGGACTCACAGCTCCTGCTTGTCCAACCCCAGGCCCAGCCTCAGCCCAACTCTCTGCAGCTTCAGCCACCTCTGAGGCTCCCAGGACAACAGCAGCAGCAAGTTAACTTGCTCCACACAGCAGGTGTGGGAAGCCACGGGCAACCAGGCAGTGGATCATCTTCTGAGGCCTCAACTATGCCCCACCTGTTGGCCCAATCCTCTGTTTCCTTAGGGGAGCAGCCTGGACCCATGACCCAGAACCTTCTGGGCTCCCAACAGCCCCTTGGACTAGAGCGGCCCATGCAGAATAATGCAGGGCCACCGCCTGCCAAACCAGGATCTGTCCCTCATCCTGGGCAGAGCCTGCCTGGGCCTGGGGTCATGTCTACAGTGGGCCAGCTTCGAGCACAGCTTCAAGGAGTCCTGGCCAAGAACCCACAGCTGCGGCACTTGAGCCCCCAGCAGCAGCAGCAGCTGCAGGCACTCCTCATGCAGCGGCAGCTCCAGCAGAGCCAGGCAGTACGCCAGGCACCCCCCTACCAGGAGCCTGGGACCCAGCCCTCTCCCCTTCAGGGCCTCCTGGGCCGCCAGCCCCAACTTGGGGGCTTCCCTGGGTCCCAGACAGGCCCTCTTCAGGAGCTAGGGGCAGGGCTTCGACCTCAGGGCCCACCCCGGCTCCCCGCCCCACAGGGAGCCTTATCCACAGGACCAGTCCTTGGCCCTGTCCATCCCACACCTCCACCATCCAGCCCCCAAGAGCCAAAGAGACCTCCCTCACAGTTACCTTCCCCTAGCTCCCAGCTTCCCTCTGAGGCCCAGCTCCCTACCACCCAGCCAGGAACTCCAAAACCCCAGGGGCCACCCTTGGAGCTGCCTCCTGGGAGGGTCTCACCTGCTGCTGCCCAGCTTGCGGATACCTTCTTTGGCAAGGGGCTGGGACCTTGGGACCCCCCAGACAACCTAGCAGAAGCCCAGAAGCCGGAGCAAAGCAGCCTGGTACCTGGGCATCTGGAACAGGTGAATGGGCAGGCAGTACCCGAGCCACCCCATCTCAGCATCAAGCAAGAGCCTCGGGAAGAGCCATGTGCCCTGGGAGCCCAGGTGGTGAAGAGGGAGGCCAACGGGGAGCCAGTAGGGGCACCAGGTACCAGCAACCACCTCCTGCTGGCAGGCCCCCGCTCAGAGGCCGGGCATCTGCTCTTGCAGAAGCTTCTACGAGCAAAGAATGTGCAACTCAGCACTGGGCGGGGGCCCGAGGGGCTGCGAGCTGAGATCAACGGGCACATTGACAGCAAGCTGGCTGGGCTGGAGCAGAAACTACAGGGTACTCCCAGCAACAAGGAGGTGAGTGCTCCAGCTGGAGTGGAGCTGACAGCGTGGGGCCTGGAGCCTGGGGGCAGAGTGAACAGGTCTGGGTGAGACAAGAGGTGAGGGCTTTGAGGGGTACAGCGGCCTTCACTGTGGGTTTATCTGGCTTAGGATACAGCAGCAAGGAAGCCTTTGACACCGAAGCCCAAGCGGGTACAGAAGGCAAGCGACAGGTTGGTGAGCTCCCGAAAGAAGCTGCGGAAGGAGGACGGGGTCAGGGCCAGCGAGGCCTTGCTGAAACAGCTGAAACAGGTGACCCCCAGGAGCCAGTCCCCTGGTCCCATCCCAGGATAGGGCGCAGCCTGGCCCCCAGCTGTGCAGTAGCAGAGATGAGCACGCGCCAGGTTTCCAACCCTGTCATCTTGCCCCTCCTAGGAGCTGTCCCTGCTGCCCCTCGCGGAGCCTACCATCACCGCCAACTTTAGCCTCTTTGCTCCCTTTGGCAGTGGCTGCCCCATCAATGGGCAGTGCCAGCTGAGGGGGGCCTTTGGAAGTGGGGCGCTGCCCACGGGCCCTGACTACTATTCCCAGCTGCTTACCAAGGTCAGAAAAGTGGCAATACCTTTTGGGAACGATGAGCTTCTTGGGGAGGTGGAGATGGGGGTGGCAGACTTGAGGAAATTGCTGGTGTAGTGTAGGCCCAGGAGATTATGTCAGTCTCCCTGTGCCATCTTGCACACGACACCCCACCCCACCCCCAGAATAACCTGAGTAACCCGCCGACACCACCCTCGTCGCTGCCCCCCACCCCACCCCCATCGGTGCAGCAGAAGATGGTGAATGGCGTCACTCCCTCTGAAGAGCTGGGGGGGCACCCCAAGGATGCCGCCTCTGCCCGGGACACTGAAGGGGCGCTGAGGGGTAAGTCAGGAGCGGAGTGGGCTTCTCCTCTGCTAGGTCTTGGTGGCTGGGGTCATGTGGTACAGTTTAAGATAGGAGTGCGTTGTGTGTTGCTCTGTGTGCATACACGACAGGGTCCTTGAGATAGGAAGGGCCTCTTCAGGACTGATTTGTTGGAGGCAAGGATCGGCTTCCGGAGTCTAGAGCAAAGGCAGCAGGGTGGGGAGAGTATTAATGAAGCTTTTGCTTATAAGGAATAGCCCAGCTTCCTTACCCAGTGGATATGAACTACAGTCAGATCTGGATTTGATTTCTGGCTCCTGCGTTCATTTAGCTGTGTTACTGCAGCCAAATGGATTGACTTGTGTGAGCCTCCTTTTTTCTCACTATAAGATAGAAATAATACTTGCCTTATGGAGTTGCTAAAAGACTCTAAACAAAGAGCGTACCTACAGAGTACACGCTTTAGAAAGGCTCAATAAATATAGCTCGCCCGCCCCAAACTGGTAGATGGGTGGATGGGTAGACAGTGGCCATGATAGCTAAGCTAGATCTTGTGCTCGTTAGACCTGAGACGTGGGCGAAAGCACCATCGGCTCTGGCCACCCTCAGCCTGACGCTTCTTCTGCCTCCCTTTCAGATGCTTCAGAGGTGAAGAGTCTGGACCTGCTGGCCGCCCTGCCTACACCCCCTCACAATCAGACTGAGGATGTCAGGTGCGGGTGGGGCCGGACATGGGGATGAGGAATTGGGGTGGGGGACAGGTCGCCTTATTTCTCCTTTGGCCAGTGGCAGATTTCAAGTAGGGCTGTGACGTCTACTGATCTCTAGATTTGGGAGAGGGCATCTTTAGGGCTGTAGCAATGAATGTCTACTTTTGGCCCACAGGATGGAGAGTGATGAGGACAGTGATTCTCCTGACAGCATTGTGCCAGCTTCATCACCCGAGAGCATCCTGGGGGAGGAGGCCCCTCGTTTCCCTCAGCTGGGCTCAGGCTGGTGGGAGCAGGATGACCGGGCTCTCTCCCCCGTCATCCCCATCATTCCTCGGGCCAGCATCCCAGGTAGAGGTTGCTCTGAGCATGGACCAGGCCTGGGCAGGCCGGGCTTCATTTTCAGAGGCTGGGGATAGAGGCAGCTGGAGCTTACACAGGTCTCTCTTTATCATTCAGTTTTCCCAGATAGTAAACCTTATGGGGCTCTGGATCTGGAGGCCCCTGGGAAGCTGCCTGCCACAACTTGGGAAAAGGGCAAAGGAAGCGAGGTGTCAGTCATGCTGACGGTTTCTGCCGCCGCCGCCAAGGTATGTCCTGGGGGTGCCTCAGAGGCCAAGGGGATGCTGGTCAGTGGGCCGTCCCAGGATCTTCTCTGGATAAGTTCAGTCATTTAAAACTGTACTGAGGACCTACTGTGTAGGAAAGCCTGAGCCAGACTGTGGGATTAGGGAAGATGTAGCACAAGGGGTCCCTGCCCTCAAGGGGCTCACAGTTCAGTGGTAAAGACACAAGTCAGCAAATAGGAGAGTGTATATAAGGTGACAAGTGCTACAAAACAGCATGTCCCCCGTCACATTGCGTGGAATTCTGCTTTTTTGAAAATGTTGTCAGGGTTTTGCGGTCAAGGGAAATTGGAAATCCCAGTTGAAACAGCAAAACAAGTCTCTTTATTACAAGACTCTTCAGATCCTTTACTTTGCTAATGTGTATTATGAATTTCCAAGTAGTGGATGTAGTGTGTGTCATTTCCCAAACCCAGTTGACACAGGTCTCTTTCTGTGGAGCTCCCGTTAATGCCCACAGCGGTTTGGGAAGGGCTGCCCTTAAAGGAAGCGCATGGGAAGAGCTGGATAGCACAGGGGCAAGACTGACCGGCTGCTTGGGGAGTAGCCTTCTGGGTGTCCTTGTTCCCACCAAGCTGGTGGTAGTTCTCAATCCACACACTCTGACGACACGGCTGTTGCATCCCCTTCCTGCCCTGGCAGAACCTGAATGGTGTGATGGTGGCAGTGGCAGAGCTGCTAAGCATGAAGATCCCCAACTCCTATGAGGTGCTGTTCCCGGAGAGCCCTGCCCGGGCAGGCATTGAGCCTAAGAAGGGCGAGGCCGAGGGCCCTGGTGAGTATGGCAGGAATACTCCTTGGGACCTGCGGGGAGTGATTCTGGTGGGAGGCTCTGACCCCTTCCTTCCTGCAGGTGGGAAAGAAAAGGGTCTGGGAGGCAAGAGCCCAGAAGCCGGCCCTGATTGGCTGAAGCAGTTTGATGCTGTGTTACCCGGCTATACCCTCAAGAGCCAGTTAGACATCTTGAGTCTCCTCAAACAGGTGGGTCTGTTGGAGGAAAGGAGGGGTTATCTGACTAGGACAGAGAAGGCAGAGGGCTTTTGGGCGAGCGGAATCTGGGTAGGAGGAGAGAGGCGACTAGTTAAATGAGGAGCTGGCATTAATGGTACAGGGCGTCATCCCACAGGAGAGCCCCGCCCCCGAGCCACCCACCCAACACAGCTACACCTGCAACGTCTCCAACCTGGATGTGCGACAGCTCTCGGCCCCACCTCCTGAAGAACCCTCCCCACCCCCTTCCCCTTTGGCACCCTCTCCTGCCAGCCCCCCTGCTGAACCCTTGGTTGAACTTCCAGCTGAACCCTCAGCTGAGCCACCGGTCCCCTCGCCTCTGCCACTGGCCTCGCCCCCTGAATCAGCCCGGCCCAAGCCCCGAGCCCGGCCTTCTGAAGAAGGTGAGGATTCCCGGCCCCCTCGCCTCAAGAAGTGGAAGGGGGTGCGCTGGAAGCGGCTCCGGCTGCTGCTGCCCATCCAGAAGGGTGGCGTGCGGCCCGAGGATGAGCGGGCAGGTGCAGAGTTTATGGAACAGCTTGGCACAGCCCTGCGACCTGACAAGGTGCCTCGAGACATGCGGCGCTGCTGCTTCTGTCATGAAGAGGGGGATGGGGCCACGGATGGGCCCGCCCGCCTGCTGAACCTGGACCTGGACTTGTGGGTGCACCTCAACTGTGCCCTGTGGTCCACGGAGGTATATGAGACCCAGGGCGGGGCGCTGATGAACGTGGAGGTTGCCCTGCACCGAGGACTGCTCACCAAGTGCTCCCTGTGCCAGCGCACCGGCGCCACCAGCAGCTGCAACCGCATGCGTTGCCCCAATGTGTACCACTTTGCCTGCGCCATCCGCGCCAAGTGCATGTTCTTCAAGGACAAGACCATGCTGTGTCCGCTGCATAAGATCAAGGGGCCCTGTGAGCAGGAGCTGAGCTCTTTTGCTGTCTTCCGGCGGGTCTACATTGAGCGAGACGAGGTGAAGCAGATCGCCAGCATCATCCAGCGGGGAGAGCGGCTGCACATGTTCCGTGTGGGGGGCCTCGTGTTCCACGCCATCGGTCAGCTGCTGCCCCACCAGATGGCCGACTTCCACAGCGCCACTGCCCTCTATCCCGTGGGCTACGAGGCCACACGCATCTACTGGAGCCTCCGTACTAACAACCGCCGCTGCTGCTATCGCTGCTCCATCGGCGAGAACAATGGGCGGCCGGAGTTCGTGATCAAAGTCATGGAGCAGGGCCTGGAGGACCTGGTCTTCACTGATGCCTCTCCCCAGGGTGAGCACGGGGCCCTGGAAGTAGTATTGGGGAACTGGGCAAGCTTCTCCCAGAGTCCCCTTTACGATGTGGAGAAGAGACCTGCAGGCTCCTCCTGAGTGATCTTTCTCCCCCACTTAGGGCAGGCAGAGGTCTCTTGAAGATCTCCAGGGAGAGTGTTTTCTGACCTCTCAGTCACCTTGAATTCCCTTGTAATTGAGGATATGTGGCTTGGCTGACGACACATAGGCTAGCTCCTTTTTTTTCCCACCCCCCGCCCCCGAACCTCAGTGGAAATAAAGGATGCGGTTCTGAGACCCTGTGGTCCAGCTCACCCAATCCGATGCTAGCCTTGAGTTCCTCATGGTTGCTTTCCCCTGGGTAACATCTTTTGATCTCAGTTTCACTGTTAATGATAAAAGTAACAGTAAGTGTTACATTGTAGGGAGCATGTGCTATGTGCCACAAACTAAGCCAAGTGATTTATACCGGCTATTTTGTTCATGCAACCTTACAACCTTATTATTATGCCAGGTTTACACATAAAGAAACTGAGTAGTGGAGAGATTTAAGTATTTGCCTTAAGGCCCCATGGCCAGTATTAGAACCTGAATCCAAGCTTTCTCAACTCCAAAACGTGCCTGTTGTTCTGGCTTTCAGTAAGGCCCATGGCCTGTGCTGTTTATCCTGGGCCCTGGGTTCATGTTTCTGTGTCACAAGGCCCTCTGATGTCCCTCCAGTGTGGGAAGTCGCCTAGCTTGTTGAGGGAGACTGAGATTGGGAGGCCAAGAGGGGGTCCTGAAGAACCACACAACCTCTTGACGCAAGGTGGGCAGGCTACAGAAAACAGCTGTAGCTTCAGATGGAGGTTAGGGCTGAGGTCAGTGAGCAGAAGTTGCCTCTGAGGGCTGCTCTCTTTCCTTGCGTCTTAGCTGTGTGGAATCGCATCATTGAGCCTGTGGCTGCCATGAGAAAAGAGGCCGACATGCTGCGGCTCTTCCCCGAGTACCTGAAAGGCGAGGAGCTCTTTGGGCTGACGGTGCACGCCGTGCTGCGCATAGCTGAATCAGTAAGGATGGGGCCGGGGGCCAGGTGGGCACGGGGAATGTTAGTCCTGCCCCAGGAGTGCTCAGGCTAAAGTGAGCGTGACCTGTGCCCACAGCTGCCTGGAGTGGAAAGCTGTCAAAATTATTTATTCCGCTATGGACGCCACCCCCTGATGGAGCTGCCACTCATGATCAACCCCACTGGTTGTGCTCGATCAGAGCCTAAAATCCTCACACACTACAAACGGTGAGCTTGTGGGACTAGGACCAGGGGATGTGGGTGTGGGGGCGGGTAGGGACCCTCTGGCCAATTATGAGTGTTGGAGGTTACAGATCAGAGTTCCCTTGGAGAGGATGGGGGTTCACTCTAGGCCTCCTGATTAGAGGGTGCGCAGGTGTCACTAGGGTATCCTTTTCCTCCCCCAACCTGCTCAGTATCCTGGGTTGACCTGCAGTCTAGGGACAGACTTATCTTGGGCATCCTGGGAATGGCCACTGGGGAGGTTCTGGGTCGACAGTGGTGAAATCATATGAAATGTATAAAGGACCCAGTCACCACCTTCCTCTCCTCTTTTGCTTCCAGGGGGCCTGTGATTCTCCCAAACCTCAGACAGACACCCCTTGAGTGCTAGGTTCGCCTTCCCTTCCCCAGGCTGAGTTGGTGTCCAAAATAAATAATTAGGAATATAATAGGAAAAATAATAAAATCTTACATTTGTATAGCACTTTATACTTTTTTTTTCAAAGCGTTTTCACATCCATTATCTCATTTGATCCTCACAACAACCTTATGAGGTAGGTAGGGCAGGTGGTATGATCCCCATTTTACAGCTGAGAAAACTGAGACCCAGAAAGGTTAAGTGACTAGACAAAGGTCACAGTTGGGGCCAGAGCCTTCTCTCTTGATTTGTGGTTCACTCTTCTTGTTGTGTACCACAGTAGGCTGACCTTGGTCCCTGGGTAGAGGGCGGCAAAATCCATGGTAGGAGGGCTTTCTTGAAGGCCTTCGGTTGCTCCTCAGGCTGTTGTAGAGCGTCAGACTCTACCCCAGCCAGCCCTGGTCCTTGATGCTCTGCAACAGTGGTTTTCAAACTGTGTGTGTTCCAGAAAGCCCTGAAACACGCAAACTGAGTGGGCAGAACTTGGCCCTCTGCATGCATAACTCCCCCTTCCCCAAATTGGATTCAACTAGAAGAGTTCTGTTTCCATCTAGTTTATGTATTGGAGTTTCTGTAATGTTTTGTTGAAGGAAAAAAACAAAAAGGATTTCTGCTGTATAAAAAAGAATCAGTTTGAAAACCACTGCTCTGGGATGGGCAAGAATTTGGCTGGTGCCCTAGGGTGGTGAGAAGGCATCCTGCTAGGCAGCAGTCATTCCCCTGCACTGAGCCATCTGCACAGAGCCCAATGTTATGTCAGAGAAGGGGACAGTCTACAGAAAGGAAAGGATACTACCTTTTGGCTATGAATTCAGAGCCAGTTTTAATTCACATCCAGCCCAATGTGGTAGACACAGCCCCCATTTTCAGAGCTTCTAGTATGAGCAGGAGGTAGGACTCAGATATTTGAAAAAACCTCGAGCTTAAATTCCAGGCCTGGGCTGCTTGGGGAAGACCTCCCAGAGGTCTTGAGCATGGCCCTGAGTCTGGTTTGGGAGGAGGGTGGTAGAAGGTGGGGAGACGGGAGAGCAGGCTCAGTGTCGGGGAATCAGTGCCCCTTCCCTCCCTCCACGCCTCCTCCCCCACCCCATCCTCTCTGCCACCCAGGGTGTTGGAAGGGTCCCCATAGCTAGTTGTTGCCTCACCAAAGCCAAGACTCAGTTGCCTCTAGTCCATTCCCAAGGCAGCACATGACCCTAACAGGAGTGTTGCACACCCCAGGGAGGAAGTGGGTGGCATGTGCCTGGTCTGGGGGAGAGCTGTCTTGTCATGGACTATATCACCTCCCAGGCCCCACACTCTGAACAGCACCAGCATGTCCAAGGCATATCAGAGCACCTTCACAGGCGAGACCAACACCCCGTACAGCAAGCAGTTTGTGCACTCCAAGTCATCTCAGTACCGGCGGCTACGCACTGAGTGGAAGAACAATGTATATCTGGCTCGCTCCCGTATCCAGGGCCTAGGGCTCTATGCAGCCAAGGACCTAGAGAAGCACACAATGGTCATTGAGTACATTGGCACCATCATTCGCAATGAGGTGGCCAACCGGCGGGAGAAAATCTACGAGGAGCAGGTATGGGCTGGCAGAGGGGCCATCATGGTGTGTGGTCCACACTTAGTCAAGGGGCAAGGGGCAGAACTGGGACCAGAGGAGCAGGTGGAAAGCTGTGGGAAGAAGAGGGGAGAGCCAGGAGGAAGGAGGAACAAGGAGTGAAGATAAGCCCGCTGCCCAAGCCCACTACCTGATCCCGCCACTGCTGCCATTCTCTGATATTCTTGCCCCTCTGCAACCTCTGCCTTTCTAGAATCGAGGCATCTACATGTTTCGAATAAACAATGAACATGTCATTGATGCTACGTTGACCGGAGGCCCTGCCAGGTGAGAGCGGGATGAGTAAGAAGGGATTTAGGAGTCTCTGGGGGTGGGCCAACAAGGAACCAGAGTCATCCAACCCAGCTGCTTGACATTTCTGACTTTGACCCACTGCCTAGGTACATTAACCATTCCTGCGCCCCTAACTGTGTGGCAGAAGTTGTGACATTTGACAAGGAGGACAAAATCATCATCATCTCCAGCCGGCGAATCCCCAAAGGAGAGGAGGTGAGAGGAAGCATCCCTCAGTGAGTGACGAAGCAGCTCCCTCTTCTCTGCCATTCCCCGGAAGTCAAATTCCAAGGCCACTGCCCTCTCCCACTTCCTCTGGGGGAATGGCATTGATTCTGCCCTCTTCTCTTTCCAGCTGACATATGACTATCAGTTTGATTTTGAGGACGATCAGCACAAGATCCCCTGCCACTGTGGAGCCTGGAATTGTCGGAAATGGATGAACTAAGAAGCTTTGAGGCTACCAGGCAGGGGAGTTCCCCCACCCCCAACCTCTTCCCTGAAAGGGATGAGGGGGAAGAGAGGTAGCAGCCAGAGCCAGGACCCAGGGCTGGGGCTGCCGGCTGACCGGAGCCCCTGGAGCAGGAGGCTGGGGCAGAGGGCCCTAGGCCAAGCCCACCCTGGGCACCAGGGACGACCCTCTTCCCCACCACCGGCCCCCAGGCTGGCATCTCTGCCCCCAGCTCCAGGAGGGGCCAGACAGAAGCAGCCATTGGGCATCTCAGGTTTGAGGGGGATATGGGCCGGGAACTACCCAGAAGCATCTGGGAGGCAGCAGGGAGGGGGGAGGAGGATGTGTGGCCGGGCCTCACAGCCCTGCTGCTCCCACCGACCTCTCTGGCCCAACTCAAGGCTGCAAAGAGACTTGACTAAGCTTGACAATCCCAAAGGCCGGGTCCCACACCTGGCCCTGCCTGCCGGGTCCTGCCCCCACCCTCACCCCCATCCCCTGCCCTCTAAATCTGTCTCTGTCTCCCTCTTCTCCTCTGTGTTTCTGTCTCTCTATGGGTTGTGTTTCCTTGTTTTCCACTCTGACAAATGCAACATGAACGGGAAAGAGGCGCCCAGCTGCCCAGGAGGGCAAGCCAGGCAAGCCGGGCAAGGAGACCCCGCACCCACACCTACCTCATTTAAGTGTTGGATTTTTTGCTGTTTTGAAATGTGAGACCCTCTCCAGGCCCCCTACTGCTCCAACCCTCTCCCCCACCTCACTGCCCTCTTCTGAGTGGGTGGAAGGGGGGTAGGAGGAAGAAGAAAAAACAACAACAAAAAATCCATCTTTGTTTTTAATTATGGGCATGGGATGGTGGTTGAGGCTGATGCTGATGAAGATTGGGGATGACTGGCCCCTAGTTGCTCTAGGACTTCCTTCTCCATCCAGACATGGGGGCAGGAGGGGTGTGCTAAACTTAGGACCAGGATATCCCCCTCCTGTTTTCCCAACCCCATCATGAGCCCATTTGCCCTCCAGCCCCTGGATGGGGTGGGTGGGTGGTAGGGTGAGGGCTATCCCTGAGTGGCATGCCCGTACCCAGTGAGGCAGGGTGTGGCCCGGAGCTCCCACTTTCCCTCAGTCACCAAACTGCTGCTGGTCTGGTGGGAAGGGGTGGTGATGTGGGGGTGGGGGAGCTTAGTGTCAGCGCGGGGAGGGTGGGGGGTATTTATCTATTTATACATGGGATTGTACATAGTCTTGTGGGGCATGGGGGAGCCGGCTGGAGGTGAGAACCCTCCCCTCTCCCCCCACCCCCGGGGAGAGCAAATGTAAAACTACTAATTTTTGTGCTTTATATATTCTATATAAATATATCTATTTTCTTTTTACAAAACCAGTTTATAAATGGTAGGGGGGCGTGGGGCGGACACATGGAGCTCCCCTTGTGGGGGAGCCCCCTCCATTACCCAACCTACCGCCCTTTTCCTCACCCCCTCCTCCCCACCCCCTGGCTGTGACTGCTGTAAGGTGGGGGTATAGAGGCTGGGCGATTCCCACCCCCTTTTGTATAGTTGGACTATGTTATAACGCACAAAAGTGAGCTGGCCCCAGGGGGAGCCAGAGGGTAATGGGTTCCCCTGCCTCCCTTTCCTTCCCCTTTCTGCCCAAGCTTGTGCTGCAGTTGAACCTCTTCCTGGGGGTAGGGGTAGGTCAGGGGGTGGGTGAGGCCCCAGACCCCTCTCTGGTAGGGAGCCACGGGGATGAAGATGAAGCTTATATGCAGTTCTCTCCTAGGGGCTGTGGGCAAAGGGCATTTTGTAATTAATATTTTCAAGAATCAAATGTCTGGAGTGTAGGGGTGGGCTTGGTGGTGGTGTATGGGCGAGCCTGCTGGAGGGGGAGCACGGTCGCTGTTGTGATTTTAGGTTTGTTTTTGTTTGTTTTTGAATTTGGGGGGTTGCGGATTGATGGGGGTAGGGAGATTTTTTTTTTTTTAAGCTGCTTCCTCAACTGTTTCAAGCTGCAAATGTTTAAGAGAATAACATCCCCCCCACCCCCACAAAAACCACTGTAATTAAATCAGACAGTGGGGAGACTGGGCTGCTGCCCCTAAAGCCATTGGATGTTCCTTTTCCAAGAGCAGAAGGTCTAGGCTACAGGGAGGGGAAGATTGGCTCCTGTGAGTCAGGCTCTGATTGGGGCTTGGGCCCTGGGATTGGGAAAAGGGGATGGGGCCGACTTTGTAAGCATATGCTAGGTATCTGATAGTCCTGTAGAATTTAGTGAAGAAACCTTATACAGTTTTTAATTTTTATATAAACTAACTCAGACCCAAGCTACAAGGTTGGAATTTTGGTTGTTGGTTTGTTTTTTTTTTAAAGTACCCCGCCTGTATAATTGCATCAGAGTTCCCTCTCCCCCGCCCCCCCATGTTTGTATTTTGGGTTGGTTTACACTTGCACATATTCAATTTTCAGTTTTTCCCCTTTACAGTCTTCTCCCCTCACCTCCAGGACCCTCCCCCTTTTTAAAAAAATAAATCTCTGACAAGTGTGAATCCCGTGAAGACTTTATTTTGTGTTGTGTGTATCCTGTACAGCAAGGTTGGTCCTTCGTAACAACGGATGAAATGATTCCCTTTTTTAAAGCGCCCTCTCCCCCTCCACCCCCAGCGCCCTGTCCTTGGCATGTTTTGTATCAGCGATCATTCTGAACTGTACATAATTTATGTTGCAAGAGGCAAAGGGCAAGTTTTGGATTTTGCTTCTTCCAAGTTTGTTTTTAAACGACAAATAAAAAAAGAACATTTTAAATACAAGCGGCTCCGTCCCGTCAGCCTCGCCGTCGGTGGGGTCCGTGCGGTCCTAGAGGACCCGGGGAGGGCGGTTTCTGAGGCCGGGCCACACCGGAAGGGTAAGCTCCCCGCCTTTCGCCCTTGGCTTGCGTCGGTTCTGACGTAGGCGGAAGTGGCGTCGCGGTACCGGACGTGGGGCGGGGCCTTCTCCGCCCCCGGCCCCGGGCGAGCTTCCTAAAGCTAAGGAAGTCAGCCGGCGTCTCTCGCGATGGAGGCGGTGAGGAGCGCGGGAGGGTGGCGGGGGGAAGATGTGGAGCCTGAGACCCCCGTCAGGGCACAGGGAAGCCGGGGCCGGCGCTGGTGCCCGGTAAACGAGAAGCAGGGTGTCTGTCCTATCCCGTGACCCTGCCCCTCCGCTCCTTCGCTGAGCGCATCTCTTAGGACTGGGCCGCGCCCGTGCCTGTCTTCGGTCCGTGGTAGTTTTAGCCCGAGCGGGCAGTGACTCGTAGCTCCCTCCTTGGTACCCACGCACGCCCTGGCGATGTCAGGCCTCCTTTCCTTTAGCGCCTCAAGCCATCCAGTGGTTTGCCTGCCAGAGAAGGTTGTGAGCCAGCTTTCATGGGTGAAGCAGGGGGTTCCAAGGGAACCCCGCTTCCAGGTAGTACCTGGTCCCCAGTTGTCTGAGTGTGATTCATGCAATCCTTGGCAGGAGGGACGTCTGAAAGACTTTTATACTGCATTGAGGTGTCCAGCGAGGTCACATACCCTTAATAAGACTCAAAAGTGGGGTTTCCCAGAGGAGGAAATCTTTCACTGTGTCCCTGATCTAGTTCAGGGCATGCTCTGCTCTGCGATTCTAAGCAGGTGTGTTGGCATATAGCTCCTTCTTGGCGAGCAGGCATTGACGGATTGTGGCGGGTCCCTGTCATCCTCCCAGACTTGCTGCACGCTGCCTACTACCTGTTTGGACCCATCCTCACTCTCAGGAGCCTTTGTCTAGCACTCTGGAACCCTCCCCATTCACCTCCCTCCATGTATCCTTTGTCAGGCAGAGTAACTCTTCCTATCTTGGTTTTTATCATCTGCTACTGTAGTTGTGTGAGGGCTGCAGGTTCAGCTTTCTCTGGATCAGTTACATGCCCAGGGTAATTCCCTTACTGTACCCTTTCTCTACCTCCAGAGAGGTCACGTCCTTCAGGTTATAAAGAAGAAACCAGATCAGAGTGGTAAAATGATTTGCAACTGGTCATCCAGGCAAGGGAGTAGGTTCTTACAGATTAAGAGAATTTTGAGCAAGAATAAAAGGTCTGATTCCACTAAGTTTAAAATAACATTATTTTTTACTTACTTATAAATATATTATGGTTTACAAAGCATTTTTATATGGATTTTCTAATTTAGCCCTCATACTTTATGTACTGGATTAGGTTCTTGGAATAGAAATTGTTCTAAAAAAAAAAAAAGGGAGTTCCCTGGCAGCCAAGTGGTTAGGACTCAGCCTTTTCACTGCTGGGCCTGGGTTCAATCCCTGGTGGGGGAACTAAGATACCTCAGGCCATGTAGTGCGGCCAATAAATAAAATAAAAAGAAAAGAAAACCCCTGCTTTGAAAATGCTCAGCCTAACTGGACTGGGGGTGAGGGCCAGTCAGTGACAGCTGTTATTTAAGGTAGACTGTAATAAATGCTAGCATCAAGATGCAAAGAAAGGACCGTGGTAGTATAGGGGAGGGAGAAATTACTGTTAGCCCATGAGAGGACAGCGCAGTTTGCGAGAACAGTGTGAGCAAGGGCATAGAAACTGGGCTATGTAGAGATTAATTGGGGGTGAGCCAGTGGCTTGATGTTGCTGGAGCTTTGGATTTTGGTCACAGTTGGAGAAAAGACTGGAAAAGTAGGCTGGGGTCAGGTTGAAGATATTGCATACCACGTTAAGTTTGAACTTTGTTTTGTCATAAAGGGACCCATGGAAGATTTATGAGCAAAGTAGTGAGTGTACTTTAGGAATATTCCTAACAGCTTTCTGTAAATGGATGAAGCGACTTCAGAAAGTAGTGAGTTCTTGGTTGCTGGAGTTGAAAGTCCCTTCCAAACCTGAGATGCTTGGTGAGAGAACTTGGTGACAAACTGAAAGATGAATTGAAGTGGAAATAGACTTCCTCATCTCTAAACTGGCAGGGAGACCAGTTTAGAGAATGCTCCAAAAATGGGATGTAAAAGGCTAATTTAAAGCTGTGAAAGTGGAAAGGAGAAAGATGGATTTAAGACATTTCTAACATAGCAGCTTAGCTGATAAATGTTAAGGACAAGTTTAGGTCATGCCCTGCTCTGTCATTCTAAGCAGACATGTTGGCATGGCTGATTCTTGGAAGAATCAAGACTACAGTTCTAGGCACTGGGGAAGACAGCAATGCAAAAACAAAGGTGGGGACCACAGTAAGAATAATAGGATTGGAGGGACAGATGCTATTCTGTTTTGTGTTGAAGCATTTGAGGAGTCTCTGTGACATCTGTGGTTGTCCAGCAAACAACTGAAAATGTGGATCAGGACTTTGGAAGACATTATAAGTCTCTGTGTCAGATCTCGGGTGTGTCTCTGTAAATAATATTTTGTACTTATGTAGCACAGTAGTCTCAATTCCCTTATGTTATTAAATGTAGAGAGAGTGGACATAATTACCCCACGCCTGTGTGGAGAAACAGGAAGGAAGATAAAGTCATATTCAGTTGTGTCTGACTCTCTTATGTAGGTATCTATGTCTCTGTTTAGCTGTATGTCTCTTTTCTCTCTCTGTAACTTAGTCTTAGGTCTCTCTGTTCACATCAGTGTGTATCATTATCAATTTAAGAGTTAAAAAAACAAAACAGTTGAGAATTATATGCAAACCCCCATGCTAGGTGGTACAAGGGGGAGATACAGAGAAGTATGAGATGGTTCCAGGCTTCCAGAAATTTACGATCTGCTTGGATGGAGGACGAGCGAAGTCACTGTAGCACAGCACAGCGAATCAGTGTCACGTGGGGGGCACAGTGATTTCTGCAGGAGTAGCTGGTCCTGTGTCTTTGTATAGACCCTTGTGAGATGGCTTTACTGCTAAACAGCTCTCTCTCCCACTTATAAGTGGTGAGGCTGTTGTTCCGATAGCTTTGCCAAAATGCTAGGCCATGCTGAATAGTCTTATGCAGCCTAGAGAGAAGAGAGGGAGATTATCCCCCTGCCCCCACCCTGGCCCATCAGAGGAAGGAAGTTTAGGGCTGTCCTGCCAACTTGACCCTGTTTACCAGCCAACCTCCCACGTTCAAGCCAAGACCTTTAACTTCATGTTACTACAGCAGCTGTGGAGGTGAAGTATGACTTTAAGTTAGTTTGGGGATATTACCTACACAGAGCAAATAGAGCCAAAACTGTGGATTCCAGCAGACAAAAATTATCATGATCTCTCCTGGGTTCCTAGATAACAATGACATTTCCAAATGTTCCCACTTGAGGGAGCACAGAGATGGTTCTGAAGGTTTCTCTATTGAAAGCACTTTCTAATCTCAGACTGTCATGAACAAGGAAACTTGGAACACCAGCACCCTCTGGGCTACAGCAGCCTTTGACTCACAAGGGTGCTGAGAGGACTCAGTTCCCTAGTTTCAGAACATTTATCCTTCTCATCTACCCCTCAGTCATTCAAACTTTGACTCTGATAGCCAGCTGCTGGGATCCTCCCCAGATGTGGCCCCCTCTCATGGCAAGGGGTATGTCCGTGACTCAGGTGCCCACAGCTATGCTTAGTGACTGTTTGGGGGAAAGCAGTGTTGTCTCTCTTGCGTCCATATTTTTATAAAATAGGTCTGTGAGAGTCTTGTGGGGCCAACCTTAATCTCATATTTTCTAGTCTCAGCTTTTAAGACCTAATGTTTCGTTAGGCAGGGTAGTAAAGAAGGGCATGAGCTTTGGAACCGCACAGATCTGTATTCAAATCCCCATTCCACCCCTTGCCAGCCATGTGACCTTGGGCAGTTTGCTTAATATTTCTTGAACCTAAGTTTCCTCACCTGTGAAAATAAGGCTAGTAATAGTATTCACCTCAGAGTGATTATAAAGATTAAATGAGATAATATTTCTGAAGGACCTTATAGTAAAGGAAGTCATTAGTTCACCAGCCCTTTCCCTAATGTTGCTAGGCTCAAATGGTTGGAGCCTAAGACAGGCTGAATCGTTGTTTCTCTTGTCTCTCCAGGTGACTTCTTCAGATAGCTACTCAGCTCTGGAAAATGAGCATCCTCTAGGTAAGTTTACTGAAGAAAGGAATCTGGTATGAAAACCATTTTCATACCAGTAGGCCAATCCTAATTTGTCTTCAGCAGTGCTTTCGAATTCCTCCCAGAGTCTTCCCTGGGAAAATTGGAGCTGGGCCAGATAATGTGCCAAACCACATAAATCAGGAACAATGATTTGGCAAGATCACCTAGGAATAAATCTTGGGCAGGGTGAGGATGATTAATATCTTCAGTTATCAAACCACTTGAGAGAAACTTTTTGAGGTACAGGGAAAACTTCCATAGGCAACTCTGGGCTGGCTAGCCATGGTTTGAAAGTCCCTGGTAGGGACTTCCCTGCTTGTCCAGTGGTTAAGACTCTGTGCTGCCACTGCTTGGGGCGCCAGTTTGATCCCTGGTAGGGGGAACTAAGATCCCACATGCCATGCGGCCAAGAAGAAGGAAGGGATGGAGGGAGGGAGGGGAGGAAGGAAAATAAATGCATTAATGCTGCAGGGAAAAAAAAAAAAAAGGCCCTGGTATGTTCTGAGTGGCCCAGAAACAATGCCTCTGGGATTTTATCGTCCAGAGATCTCACTAAAACCACTGAGTATACACATGAAATTATAGAGAGGACTTGAAAACCCTTAGAATTAATCTAGAAATAGAGGCACTAAATCCTAAAATTCAGGGCACAGGAGAAGGCAATTCCAGCACCTGCCCAAATACTTGGTTAGAATGGAATGGTGCAACCGTAGGTCACCTAGGAAGAAGCAAAATTTATAGGCATCTCTGGTAAAGAATTTTGCCCAGGAAGACTCCTAGTCTTCCTAGGACATGTTTATGGCATTAGGAGTACAAACTTTCTCAGAGGCTTGAAATATGGGATGAGATCCTAGGACATATTATTGAAGGTCTGTGAGTTCTCCACAAGAATTTTTAAATGTGCTGTTTTCATGCCGTTGGGATCCAAAAAAGTTAATATAGTCATATTTTTAATTATCTGGATGATTCTTCATAATTGAGTACTGCCCCATGATATCAGTGCCTGCTTTGTGTTTCAGAGTGCATTTGCATTAGCACCAACTGAGGCAGGGGTAAGAAACTCAGAATTGTCTGCATGGATCAAGCAGTGATGTGGGCTGCATATGACTACAATAACCTGTAGATCTCATTACTCCTAAAAGGAGGCAGCAACTATGCAGGCCTGGTCAATTGCTACTATTCAGGAATTCACAACCTACTTTTGTCAGATCTTTTGATTTTGAAAAGAAACTAAGAATTTGGATTTTTATATAAATCTCCAGATTTTTTAAATTGGGCAACTTATTTAAATTATTTTAAAAATCCTGGGAAAACCAAATCAAATATGTTTGTAGGCTTGCTGCCTGGAATGATAGTATTTAACTATCAGCTGTAGCATGTCTTAAACTGGTATCAAAAGATATGTTCTTGGGAGTCTGTGAGTTTTCAAATTTGAAGAACAGCGGTGGCCTTTCAGTTAAAGATGGTGGATTGAATACATGCATCTACTTTCATTCCTTCACAAAAAGCCACTAAAACCACCACGAAGGAGTTTTTTAAAAAAGGGACAAAACCACCAGAATAGGGAGAAGAAGAGAGGAGATAATAGCAATGAATTTTTGGAAGCTGGGAAGCAGACAGAAGTGTGGTAAAGGACTTAGCAGACCTGAGAAAGCTGAATTATAAACCAGCAGTGGGGAAATCCCAGAAGCATTGACAGTCTAAGAAGCAGTAAGATCCCAGGACTCTCTACTCCACTGAGTGCAGCTGGGAAACTCCCATCCCAACTTTGGCAAAGACTGGAGGTACGGAAAGGGGCGCAGGCCCAGTTGAAGGCTGAGGTACTGTGCTGAAAACAGGAGCATGAAGTGAACTATACTGGATGCTAAAATCCCAGTCCTTTTCCCACATTCAGTTTTCAGAGTGCTAATAGTAAAGACTTCAAGCACAAAATCAAATGAATAATCCTTCTTTTCAGAATCCCATTGAGGGGAAAGCCCTAAAAATATAAGTATTGAGAGTTCCCCATGTGAATGGACAGTCAACAAGGCTCATTTATACACAGAGCTTCTAATCAGCTTTAAGGACTCCACTCTTAACATATGGTTTGAATCCTCCTTTAAACCAAGGATTACCAGACATCTAAAGAAAGCCTAATATGAAAAAAGTGATCCAAACTGCCCCCCCCCCAAATGGAAAAAAAAAAAAAAAAAACAGGAAAAAAAGCAATAGAGGGGAAAAGTCAATGCATAGAGAAGAACACTTTAAAAGTTAGGGGGACTTCCCTGGTGGTGCAGTGGTTAAGAATCCACCTGCCAATGCAGGAGACATGGATTGGAGCCCTGGTCCGGGAAGATCCCACATGCCATGGAGCAGCCAAGCCCGTGTGCCACAACTACTGAGCTTTCGCTCTAGAGCCTGCTAGCTGCAGCTGTTGTGCCCATGTGCTGCAACTACTGAAACCCATGCGCCTAGAGACAGTGCTTCGCAACAAGGGAAACCACTGGAATGAGAAGCCTGTGCACCACAAGGAAGAGTAGCCCTTGCTCACAGAAACTAGAGAAAGCCCGTGTGCAGCAATGAAGACCCAACACAGCCAATGAATAAAATAAATAAATAAATACATAAGTTTATGGAAAAAAAAAATCAAAGAAGTGGACTCACAGACATAGAAAACAAACTTATGGTTACCAAAGGGGAAAGGAGGGGGATAAATTAGGAGTATGGGATTAACATATACAAACTACTATATATAAAATAGATAAAACAGCAAGGTCCTACTGTATAGCACAAGGAACTATATTCAGTATCTTGTCATAAACTATAATGGAAAAGAAGAAAATCAAAGAAGAGGAAAACAGGAGGAAAAGATACAGTAGTTAGTACCTCCTTATCCTTGGGGTATACATTCCTAGACTCCCAGTGAATGCCTGAAACCGCAGATACTATCAAACCCTATATATATATTATGTTTTTTCCTATACGTACATACATACGTATGATAAAGTTTAAATTATAAATTAGGCACAGTTAGAAATTAACAGTAACTAATAATAAAATAGAACGATTATAACTATACTAAGGGTTATGTGAATGTGGTTGGTCAGTCAGTCTGTCTGCTCTTCTAAATATCTTGTAAAATTTAATGCCTTTTCCATCAGTTACACTGACCCCGAAATTTTCGTAATTGGAGGTGCAACAGCAAAACTGGCATGAATTCCTTTTTCATTCTTCACAGTTTTACAGATAGAAGATTCATTCTTACCATAGATGTTAGCAACCTCAGCATATGATTTTTTTTCCTTTCCTTTATTAAGTTGAAAACTTTCACCTTTTCACTTATAGCAAGCACTTTAGGGCTTCAATTTTACATATCCGAATTGCCAGCATTACTACTCTTGTGTTTTGTGGCTATTATTAAGTAAAATAAGGGTTACTTGAACACAAGCACTGCGATACAGCAACAGTCAATCTGATAACTGAGAGGGCTACTAAGTGACTAAATGCAGGATACGCAGGACAAAGGGATGACTCATGCCCAGGGCTGGAACTGAGCTGAATGGCAAGGGATTTCATCAAGCTGCTCAGAACGCCACGCAATTTAAAACTCATGAATTGTTTATTTCTGGAATTTTCCACTTAATAGTCAGACTAGGGTTGACCATGGGTAACTGAAACCGTGGAAAGTTAAACCTCAGTTAAGGGGGGAGGGTCCACTGTATTGTAAAAACAACAACAATAACAACAAAAATAAACCTTAAAGGGTCAGTTTTGGAAGTCCAATGTCTAAATAATAGGAGTTACAGAAAGAGAAAAATGACAGCACAGAGGGAAGGAAACAATCAAGGAAGTAATTCAAGAACATTTCCTAGAACTGAAGAACATTAGTTTTCATATTGAAAGGACTCATTGAATATTCAGCACAGTGGGTGAAATTGTCCCACCCAAAGCACAATCATCATGAGATTTCAGAACACTGGGAACAAAGAGAAGATCCTGAGTTTCCAAACAGAAAAAGAAACAAGTCACATACGAAGAATCAGAATTGTCTGTGACTCTGGACTCTAAACAACACCAGAAGCTAGAAGGCAATGAAGCAGTGCCTTCAATATTCTGCAGGAAAATAAATTCCAACCTAGAATTCTATATCCAGCCAAATTATAAATCAAAGATGAGGGTAAAATAAAGATATCTGCAGGCTGCAAGGTCTCAAAAAATTTACCTCCCATGTACCCTTTCTCAGGAAGCTACTGGAAGATGTGCTCCACCAAAACAAAGGAGTAATCAAAAAAGATAAAAAACATGGGATACAGGATACAGCAGTGCCAATAGTGGAGAGACCTGAAAGGGGTGCCTAGGATGGTGATGAAGGAAGATCTCAGTATGACAGCAGTGCACACCAGACAAACCAGCCTAGATCTGAGCAGATCAGAAGACTCCAGAGAGACTTCTTTTGGTAGTTTAAAGTGATAGACTGGACTTCGCTGGTGGCACAGTGGTTAAGAATCTGCCTGCCAATACAGGGGACACGGGTTCGAGCCGTGGTCCGGGAAGATTCCACGTGCCGCGGAACAGCTAAGCCTATGTGCCACAACTACTGAGCCTGTGCTCTAGAGCCTGTGTGCCACAACTACTGAAGCCCACGTGCCTCGCGCCCATGCTCTGCAACAAAAGAAGCCACTACAGTGAGAAGCCCGCGCACCGCAACCAAGATAGCCTCCGCTCGCCACAACTGGAGAAAGCCCAGGCAGCAACGAAGACCCAGTGCAGCCAACAAATAAATAAATAAATAAATTTATTTAAAAAAAAGTGATAGAGCATCTCATGCTTCTGAACTTCTTGAAGGAAGATTTAAACAATTGGCAAAGAGTTTGGGGACTGAATTAGTTATAAGTACTATATATAGAGAACTAAGCAAACAAAAAGGCAAGACAATTATTAACTCCAAGGAAAACAAAGTTGTGAAAGAAAAAAAAATCAGATTTTACTACTTGACTTAGCTCTGAATAATGAATATTATTTGAAATTTAATAATTTAAAATTATTTAAATGCTGATGTAACCAACCTTACCATTTAACTTCTGGGAGAACAGAGTGATGGGAGGTGCATGTTTATAATGGGGTCCTGGTAGGAAAGAGAATTGAAAATTCTCATCTTCCTTTCATGATAATAGTTAGCGCCTAAAAGTGAAAAAAAAAAAAGTAGCAATATAAGTATGTTATTTGTAGACATGGAAATAAGTACCAAAATAATCAGCTAAAAGACGTCTCATCTCTGGGGAGGGGTGGTACAAGGAAGCAGGGACTGCAGTTTTTCTTCACAAAATTTGTAGACTATTTGATTCTTTAAACTGCATACCTGTATAAATTTGGTAAAAAAAACCTAAAAATTAAAAACAAACAACTGGCATAGGTTTTAAAAGCCTGAACTTTGGAACCAGGTAGATCTGTGTTTGAATCTTACTTGTTACTAATGGTATGACCTTGAGCAGGTTTTTTTTTTTTTTTACACTGCTTTCCACCTGTTTTCTCAGCTGAAAAATGAGATTAATATTTATTTGCCTTACAGATTAAATGGTGTAATATTTTTAACTACACATAGCATACTATGTAGACCCACATTTGGGCTATTATTTGGGGGCTTGTTTCTCCAGTTGAGAGCAAGCAATTAAAATCAGAGGAATGGAAAGGTAAACATCGCCAGGGTCTCTCGTTTGTCTAGAGTAGGTAGGATGATTTCTGATTCATAGGGTCATCCCAAGATGGACTCTCAGGTTATTTGGGGCCAGGTTGATTGAGCACTGGGCTTTAACTTAGTGTTGTTCTGAAATGGCCCAGCTTGGACCATGACTTTCTCATCTGTGGGTCTTAGAACAATTTAAGAAGTTTACTTGGGGGCTTCCTAGGGGGTGCAGTGGTTAAGAATCCACCTGCCAAGGCAGGGGACACGGGTCATCCCTGCTCCAGGAAGATCCTACATGCCACGGAGCAACTAAGCCCGTGTGCCACAACTATTGAGCCTGTGCTTTAGAGCCCGTGAGCCACAACTATTGAGCCCATGTGCCACACCTACTGAAGCCCACGCACCTAGAACCCTTGCTCCGCAACAAGAGAAGCCACGGCAATGAGGAGCTGGTGCACCACAACAAAAGAGTAGCCCCCGCTCGCTGCAACTAGAGAAAGCCCGCATGCAGCGATGAAGACCCCACACAGCCAATAAATAAATTAATTTTTTAAAAGAATTTACTTGGATTTTAACAAGCTTAATTATATCTTAATTGAGAAAGGAGAACAAGTAAAAATGTGCCAAATATATGAAAAGAGAAATGAGTTAAAGATGAGAAAAAAAACTTTTACACTAGACTAAGTTAATGAAAATATTATAAACTTTCTCTTTTAGTCAGCCATCTTTTGCCTAAGGAGCCAATAGATACAGTTCTACCTGGGAGTGGGCTTAGATGAAATGGTTTCTAAGGGATTTATCCAGGTTTTGTGGGAACAACAGGAACAAAACAGAATAGGGGACTTATAAAATCATGCTGTAAATATTTGAGCAACTACAACATTTTTATTTTCTGCTTCTTTTAATTGTGAGTTGTTACATGGAAGGAAGCTACTAACTATCTCACCCTATGCAGAGACTCCAGAATCCAACAATAGTGTGTATACTTCCTTCATGAAGTCTCATCGATGCTATGACCTGATTCCCACAAGCTCAAAATTGGTTGTATTTGATACTTCCCTTCAGGTAGGTGAAATCCTCTTTTCCCTTCCCCTCTTCCTTGGAGCCTGTGGTTCAGTGCCTCTCATCCTGCCTCATCCCACGGGTAATACCCTTATCCTTCTATGGGGTTAGGCTCATGTTTTCCCCAGCCCCTGTTCTTTTAAAGTCCTGCCCCTGTGAATTTTCCTTTGTGATTCTTACTCTTTCACTACAGGTGAAGAAAGCTTTCTTTGCTTTGGTGACTAATGGTGTCCGAGCTGCCCCTTTGTGGGATAGTAAGAAGCAAAGTTTTGTGGGTAAGCAGACATGTTTGGAACACACTTTTACTGGCGTCTCGTGCTAGGCAGGGAGAGAAGCTTTGAGCAGTGCTGAGGGCTCTTATCTTGGCCTCTAGGCATGCTGACCATCACTGATTTCATCAATATCCTGCACCGCTACTATAAATCAGCCTTGGTAAGGAGCCTTAGCCCAATGGCCAAAACCACTTTCCCTGTCCAGAGTCCCTCATTCTCATTTCCTTTCTTCCAAGCAAACTACAAGGAGTTAATGAAGCAGGGAGATCAAGTCTCAAGTTCTGTTGCATCTGCTTTCAGGTACAGATCTATGAGCTGGAAGAACACAAGATAGAAACTTGGAGAGGTATGTAGAGAACTAGGGGTGTAAAAGGATAAAGGGATGGAAATTTCCTGGGAAACAGTTTTTCATGGTGGTATTTTGTGAACCTCCCTTTTCCCTTCAGAGGTGTACCTACAGGACTCCTTTAAACCACTTGTCTGCATTTCTCCTAATGCCAGGTGAGTTCCAGCTAACCATTTGTCCAGAAGGGGAAAGAGCCTTGCCTTCAGCATAGCTAAGGTCCTAGATACCCAAAGATCCATGGGCAGAAGAGAGACAAGACACTCCTCCCACGAGCGTGCATGCGCGCGTACACACACACACACACACTCTCTCTCTCTCTCTCTCTCTTTAGATCTAGTATGAACACTGCTTCTCGCCCCCAACCGCCTGTTTTCCCTGTTTATAAACACACTCTAAGGAGCTATTTAACCACCCTCAGGCCCAGCACTGTGAAACTTATCATTATCCCTTTACCTTCCCATAGCTTGTTTGATGCTGTCTCTTCATTAATTCGAAACAAGATCCACAGGCTGCCAGTTATTGACCCAGAATCAGGCAACACCTTGTACATCCTCACCCACAAGCGCATCCTCAAATTCCTCAAGTTGTTTGTAAGTGCTCCTCAGCCCAGTTTTACTTAATATACTGGTTGGAGGGGTATCCAAGGGTGGTTTGAGGGGCTTGAAAAAAAATCAAGATGATGGATATTTCCTCAGATCACTGAGTTCCCCAAGCCAGAGTTCATGTCTAAGTCTCTGGAAGAGCTACAGATTGGCACCTATGCCAACATTGCTATGGTCCGCACTACTACCCCTGTCTACGTGGCTCTGGGCATCTTTGTACAGCATCGAGTCTCAGCCCTGCCAGTGGTGGATGAGAAAGGTGAGAGATTGGGCAAAAGGAGGGGGAGGGCTCCAGGGAAGCCAGGGAGGCTGTGGAAAAATCTGCTGTCCCCTCAACTCAGCCCGGAGGGTGATTCTATAGGCAGGGGGAGCCTTGGATGCCAAATCCTCCTTGCTGAGCTGCCTCTGTCCCCCTAGGGCGTGTGGTGGACATCTACTCCAAGTTTGATGTTATCGTGAGTGATTGTGGGGGTGCTGGGAGGTAGGGAAAGGGGTGGGGTATTGACTGTGGAGAGGGAGAAGAAGAGAGTCTCTTCTGGGACCTAAGGCTTTTAGAAGCTTCCAAGCTTTCAAATCCTGTTTGAAAAGGAATTGAATGAGCTGGGTGTGGCTTGTGGGCATGGCTGACAACTGCCCTAAATCACTCTGGTGAGGTTGGGTGGGCCCAGGGTTTGGGGGCAGGCTCCCTTGCTTCCCTGCATGAATATTCCTCTCTCTCCCCAGAATCTGGCAGCAGAAAAGACCTACAACAACCTAGATGTGTCAGTGACCAAAGCCCTACAACATCGATCACATTACTTTGAGGGAGTCCTCAAGTGTTACCTGCATGAGACTCTGGAAACCATCATCAACAGGCTGGTAGAAGCAGAGGTATGGGGGACAGCAACCCAGAAGGAGCTGGTGGGGAGCAGCTTTGGTTTGGCATGGAGGGTAGGGGCTGAAGGGCTCACCTTAACGGAGGCTAGCACTAAACATCCCTTTCTCCCTTATTGCTCTATGCAGGTTCACCGACTTGTAGTGGTGGATGAGAACGATGTGGTCAAGGGAATTGTATCACTGTCTGACATCTTGCAGGCCCTGGTGCTCACAGGCGGAGAGAAGCCCTGAGCCGGGGGAAGGGGTCATGCAGCACCAGGGGATATGCCCCACTCACTGCCTGCCCAAAGCTCTGGGAACCACAGATGAAACCTTTAGAGAATTGTGACTCTGTTCCCTGCCTGGGAGCCCCCTACCCTTCTACATGGAAGTGAGGGAAGGTGTGGGGGAGGAAGGAGAATGGATTTGTAGCTGTCCTTATCCTCATCCTTGAAGAAAACTTTCAGCCTAGCCCATCCCAGCCCCTGTCCTCTTTAGACATAGCCCCTTTTCTGGGTGAACTATGGGCTCTGTGCTTCTCAGGCAAATTCTGATCTCTAAGAGATCCCCAGACCTCACCCAGCCTTTGCCTCTATCTCTGTCCCTGACTCCACCCTAAGATAATAGGCACAAGAAAACTCTTCATAAAGACATTTTTATTCATCCTGTTTCATGCTGTATGGAGGAGACAGTCCATTCAGTGGCATTTCTTCCCATAATGGGAGCGGGGAGGATCATGGGGAGCAGGGCCTTTGGGTTCCTGTGCTGTATACATATGAAGGGAGATGAGAGTTAGGTGGAGGGGGAGGGCAGAGTGGTTAGCTGAGGTTATTGCTTTTCGTGGCAAAGCTAATTAAAATGACAGGAACCTCTTCATGGTATTTCAGTGTGTGATTTTTTGTAGTTGATAGACACTACTATTCCAGCCTTCCTACTTCGTGTGGCTTCTTCAACTCATCATTAATAACAATAATAATAGCACACACACACTTGTATATAAAACTGTGTGCCATGCACCATTCTTAGTGCTTTACATCTGTTACTTCAGTTAATGCTCAGAACAATGGTAGATACTATTTCAGTTTTCAGATTTCTTTTTTAACTGAGGCACAGAGAGGCCAAGTAACTAGCCTAAGGCCACACAGTTAATAAAAAGTAGAGCTAGGATTTGAGCCGAAATAGTCTTGCTTTAGAGCTCACGCACTTTACCACTACACTAGATTTACTGCCTTTCTAATTCTCTGTTAGTAACTATTCCCCACCGTATTCCCTGCAGTCTCCTTATCACCTCACTTTCTCCTCTGCCTGGAGACCCAAGGAAAATCATGTAACAGACCTTTAGGTAGGCAGTTAGACCTGCCACTATCATCAGCTTCTTACGGAAGGTTGGACTCTGGATTTGCTGAGCTGGCACGGTCTTTGAACTCACAAATCCCTTGCTTGCAAGGTAGATATGAGCTGGAGAGTGGGGGATGGGGAGCAGCAGGATTATGGTCACCCCATCATCAGGCCCTTTCCCTGTGCTGAAACCATGTGGACCAAAACAGCAGTCAGCACCAAGCACCATAAGGACTGCTAGATTGTTGGGTATGAACCAAATTCTGGGTACCGTCTCACCACTGTCTTACAGGTATGATACCATTTCCTATCCAAGATTTGAAGGAATTTCAGAGTAACTCCTCACCCCTACCGACACTGTGCCTAAGAACTCTCATGATCCCAGCCATATCGTACTGGTTCCGCTAAACCAGGCTTCTATGATGGAACACAGGGAAAAGCATTAGGGCACTCATCAGAGCTCAGTGTTCAGTGCCGCATCATGGCTTTGGAGAAGCCCCTGCTTCTGCATTCTCCCCTTCAGAGCTCTCGCAGCACATTCCCAGACTTGAGGGAGGGAGGCTTCCAAGTTATTAGAATTAGGGTATGTTTATGTGTGTGGGGGCGGGTGAATGATGGAAAGAACAGATGTCTCCTTATGTCACATTCCATCATGTCTAGGGAGGAGGCAAAGCCTTTTAAAGCCTTAGGGCTCTGGTGCGACCTGGGTGGAAGGAAGCACCTTCAAGCAGACAGCCATCAGTGCAGCTGGTAGGTGTAACGCAGGGTGGACTGGATGGGACAGGGGATGTTTGGGTTCTCTCTAAAGGGTCCATGTTAGGGAGCAGGAGGCCTGGGTTTTGCTTCTCTGGTTCTCAGTCAGTCAGTCCCTGTCCTAAAACAACCCTCCTTGGCTCATCACCTTAAAAGGAAGGGTCTGTGCCCAAGGGCTGCATATACTTTGGTGGGAAACAAACTGGGATCTGCTTCTCCCGCTCCCCCCCTAAAACCCAACCAGTCAGTCTCAGTCTGAGGTTGGAGCAGAAGGAAAGACAAGGGACAAAATTTGGGAGCCTCATAGCCTTCTATTCTTACCTATTCCTCTCAGGAGAGGCAAATGATCCCTTCTTCAGGAACCATTGCCATACACAATCTCTTCTCCCACCTCCCCGCACCCCTCCTCTCACTGGAGCTGCTGCCATGGTTGCCAGGCATGGTTGCTAAGTCTCTGCATGGAAGGGTTGGCGTGGGCTGTGCTGCCACTAACATTACCATGGTGAATCAGGGGACACCTGGTATAGGCTTGGGGGGAGGGACCATGTAGATGTAAGCAACAACCCCCTGGGACAGAATGAGCCTAAAAGGTGATCATCTTGAGCACCACTTCAGGTGGGGGTTGAGTGAGCTGGGCATTGTGGTAGTGGTGACGGAGTGCTCTACACTGGGTAATAGGCGCCACTTTTATCATTTCAGTTGCTAGGGGATTAGTTTTGCCAAAGGAGCACGCCATTCCTCCTTTATACCCTCTGAAGGGGTGCAAGTGCATAAGTACCCTAGTCTGTCCTCCATAAGGCTGAGCAGAGCTCGGGCCGAGAACCGCATGACCCCCAAATCCAGGCTTCTGGATTGGGGGAGAGAGCCTGCTTCAGGGAGAGGGCTCCATGGGTGCCCAAGGACAAACAGAATGAGAGTGTGGGCAGCTTCGATGGCTAAGACAGACTCTTGTCCTGCTGCACCAGCAGCCCTGGGCAGAACACTGAGAGCGTAAGGAGTTAAGGGTGTGGGGGGTGACCCTTTTTGAGCTTGGAGGCAGCTCTCCCCCAGAGTCGCACAAAGGCTGCGTGAAAGCCAACGCCTCCTCCCTCCACCGCGTGGAAGCTGGTTACTCATCTCCTCTCTGCACCCGAACGCCACTGCCGCTAAAAATAGCCCCCCCAGCCGTGGGCCAGCCCCTCCTGCACCCCAACCCCATGGAAACCAGCAGAGAGTGGCAGGCGGAGACCTTGAGTTCCATTCCCATCACCTCCCTGTCGGAGAAAACAAAATCCGAGGCAGGAAGTCAGGGGCAGAACGCTGCTGGTCAAACAACCTGACAAGCAGGAGAATAAAGGGTTAAAACGGCGGGAAAGCTGAAGAAATGGGGGCGGGGGTGGGGGCACTGTCAGCTTGGCAAAAATAAGAAATCCCCTGCCCACTCGTGCAGGTCCCATCAGGCTTGGGGGACAAGAGCAGTGGGAAGGGGCGCCCAATCCCGGGCCCCAGGGGGCGGTCGTGCACGTGGGGGAGGTAGCAGCGCGGAGCCGTCCGCGCCGTGTCACATGCGCGCGCACACACACAGAGAGGCACACACACGTGTGCCTGGGTATATATAGTCCCCAGTCGCTGGGCCCGCCGCTCTGCAGTGGGCGCCGGCTCCCTGGGCTGGGAGGGGGCTTTTGGGGCGGGTGGGAGGGTGGGGGGCCGGGGTGGGGTGGGGCAGGATGCTGGATGGCCAGCTATTCTCCGAGGGGCCCGATAGCCCCCGGGAGCTCCAGGATGAGGAGCCTGGCAGCTGCCTCTGGGTGCAGAAATCTAAGCTGCTGGTGATCGAAGTGAAGACTATTTCCTGTCATTATAGTCGCCGCGCCCCTCCTCGACAGCTCATGGACTTCCAGGCCAGCCACTGGGCCCGCGGGCCCCAGAGCCGCACGTGAGTGAAGGAGGGGTAAGAGGAAGAGAGTGGTGGGGCAGGGATTGGGGTCCGGACCTCCCCGTGGGCACCAGCCAGGGCTGCTGTTCCCCCTTCTCTTTCCCACGCCTCCCCCCACCCCAACCCGAGGGCTGGGGCTTGACTCATCCCGTTTGTTTGAGGGGGGACAGGAATGGGCGTGAGAAAGGGCAGGTGAGATGGGGCAGACGCTGTTAAAGTGTGCATGGAGAGATGGTGAGGAATCCCGCTTCGACTTCAACCCTAACATATACGCACGTGCACACGCGCACACACTCACACACACCCCTACACACTGCGGCCCCAAGTGGTCTCCAACGCTCCCAGCTCCCCGGACCTCGGCTCCCTTCCCCTACAAACTGCTCACCTGGGTTCCTGCTCATTGTCCCAGGTGTGGGCCGCGCCCGGGATCCCCTGAGCCGCTGCCCCGCCGGCCCTGGGCCTCCAGGGTGCTGCAGGAGGCGACCAACTGGCGGGCGGGGCCCCCGGCCGAGGCCCGAGCCCGGGAGCAAGAGAAAAGGAAAGCGGCATCGCAGGAGCGGGAGGCCAAGGAGACCGAGCGAAAAAGGCGCAAGGCTGGTGGGGCCCGAAGGAGTCCCCCTGGTCGGCCCCGCCCGGAGCCTCGGAACGGCCCTCGGGTGGCCCAGCCTGCAGGGCTCCCAGCTCCCTCACGGCCAGAGCGCCTGGGGTCCACGGGGCGGCCGCCCCGTCCATCCGCGCAGCCGCAGAGCAATCCAGGGGCAGCGTGGGCGGGGCCCTGGGGAGGTCGGCGGCCAGGGCCCCCCAGCTACGAGGCTCACCTGCTGCTGAGAGGCGCTGCCGGGATGGCCCCGCGACGCCGCTGGGACCGGCCGCCACCCTACGTGGCTCCACCTTCTTACGAAGGCCCCCACAGGACCCTGGGGACTAAGCGAGGCTCCGAGCCCTCGCGGGTGCCCGCCTCTTCAACCCCTGCTCCGACCAGGACAGAGGGAGGGTGCACAAAGAAGAGGCTAGATCCTCGGATCTACCGGGACGTCCTAGGGGCCTGGGGTCTCCGTCACGGGCGGGGTCTCTTGGGGGGATCCCCAGGCTGTGGAACAGCCAGGCCAAGGCTGGAGTCCAGTAAAGGGGCCGCGGAGAAAAGCCGCAGGCTGGCTGCTGCTGGCCTGAAGAGTGGTAGCGACGGCCATCCCCAAGCCAAAGCTGCTGGGAGCCCAGGCGCGGAGACCCTTCCTGCGGGGTCTGCAACTGCCACTCCCAGCCCCCCGCGTCCCGCTCCCAGGTCCAGGCCCCATCCCAAGGGCTCCAGGGAAGGGAAAGAAGGTAGAGAACAGAGCTGGCTCCCCAAATGCTGGATTCCCTCCGTTAAAAAGCAGCCGCCCCGACATAGCCAGACCCTCCCCAGACCCTGGGCTCCAGGAGGCACGGGATGGAGAGAGTCCCTGGGTCATAGAGAGGAGGCTGGACCCGAGACCTTGGAGGGTTGGAAGGTGACCCGCCGCCCCCATACCCTGCCCCGAAGTTCCCGTGGCCCGACTCGTGGGGAAGGCGTCTTTGTCATTGACGCCACCTGCGTGGTCATAAGGTCCCAATACGTTCCAACCCCTCGAACCCAGCACGTGCAGCTTTTGCCCGCTGGGGTGCCGCGCCTTGTGGGGAATGCCCCCAGCCATCCGAAGCCCAACAAGGAGGAGGGAGAGGGGGATGGGGTCCTTCCCTCCCCTTGCCAAAAGCTGCTGTTGAGCAGTCGCCCTTCACATCAGCCGGGTGGGGGACGCGGGCTCGAAGCTGAGGGAGGGAAGCCCGCGGACTCCTCATTGGAGGAGCGGGCCTCCCGCATCCTGGGGCTCCCGGTCGGCGAAGTAAACCTGCAGAATCCCCCTGCGCAGCCAGGTAGCCCAGAGCGCTCAGTATCAGGCCCAGCGGCTTCGGGAGGCGCGCGCAGGGCCGAGGGCTCGGAGCAAGTGGCGGCGGTCCCGCGGCGCGCAGGCCGGGGCTGGACGCGGACCCCGGGGCCCTACGCCGGAGCCCTGCGGGAAGCCGTGTCCCGCATCCGCCGCCACACCGCCCCGGACTCCGACTCAGACGAAGCGGCGGAGCTCAGCGTCCATAGCAGCTCTTCGGATGGAAGCGACACAGAAGCCTCGGGCGCCTCCTGGCGGAATGAGCAGACCGGGCCCCCGGAAGGCGGGAAGACAGCCGAGCTGAGCGACAATATCCGAGAGATTCTAGATGTCTTCAGTCGAACTGAGGAGGTCCTCTGCGGGGCGAGGGACACTAAGGAAACCCCACAGGGAAACAGGGAGCCCCAGTGAGAGGCCCTTTATTGTATTTGTGTCCCCTTTCTTCCTCACAGACTTCCTTGTACCCCTTATCTATACCCGTTCCCATGCTCAACATAGAAGGCGCACGGGTGAAAGGCAAGGGAGCATATGTCAATTCATGATTTTTTTTTTTCAGGAGAGGTGAGCGTGCGCAGTAGACTAATGTCTGCTCCATTCAGGGCACTCGGGTAAGGTCTTCAGCCAGAGCTGATGCACTAGGCATGGAGCTGAGCAGAGAGGCCTGGCCAGGATAAGGCAGGAGGGCAGGGATGGGATAGTCACAGGGCAACTTCAGGGCAGGGCCTCTGGGCAGGAGAGGGAAAGTGATGGAGAAGCTTCAGACTGAGGTGACCAGGTGACAGAGAGGCCCTTGGCAGAAGAGGAAGGGCTCTTGGCAGAAGCCACCAGCAAAGCAGGAAGAGGACTTACTTTGGTGTCACAGATCTTGGGTTTCAATCCCATCCTGACACTGATTTGCTGGGTGACCTTAGGCAAGTCACTTCCCCTCTCCAGGCCCTGTAATATGTAAAATGAGTGAGCTCTAATGTCCATCCCTGGTGTTTTGGAGTCCTTGGGGAGGCTTTTAACTCATCCTCCCCTCCAGAAGCCAGGACAGTTAGGAATAAGTGAATAGAGTTTGGGAGTCCCTGGGTGGCTTCATTAACACCTGCATTCACTCTCAATTCAAGAGACTGTACAGGGTTTGCAGAAGAGCTGAGTAAGTGGGCAAGGGCTCCTATTCCAGTCTCTCAGGTTTAGGTGTAGGATCCCCAAAGCAGGGCAGGATGGTGGCCTTGTCACTGTCCCTGGCTTGTGGTGGCCTGAGCTGGGGAGGGAAGGCACCCAATGAAGCAGCTTGGGACCTCTTTAGGCCTTCCCCTTTTTCTACTCCCCAGTGGTCCTTAGTGATGCTCTGAATAGTTACCACGATTTCCCACTCAGGTGGTATCACCCATCTGAAAGAACCCTGAGAATGTCTTGCATGTCTGCCTCTTCCAGAAGCCAGCCAGGGAAGGAAGAGGGAGGCTGGTCCCCAAAAGCCTGTAGGTGTGGGGTGTGATACTCGCTGTAGCCACTACGGGGCGCGCGCAGGTCGCGGATTTCCCTGGTAGCTAGTCCGCGAGTCCCTCCAACCCCGGCACTGCCAGTTAATCAATTGCTCCCTAGTTACTGCGCGCGGGTCCCCCTCCTTGCGTCTCCAGCAGTGCGAGATCGGGAGCAGACCTCTGGCCTTGCAGACCTCTGGAGCGCGCGGAGCCCCTCTTTGTACTATCACACCAAACGGCTTGGGACACAGACGCTGAAGTATTTTTTTTCTTCGATCTCGGACACCGCCTCTGTTCTATTTACTAGCCATGTGAACTTGGCCAAATCACTTCACCTCCCTGAGCCTCAGTTTCCTCATCCGTCAAATGGGGGTTTAAAAACACCTACCTCGCAGGGTTGTTGTGAGGACTTTATGCGATAATGTATGTAAAGCGCCTTGCACAGTGCCTAGTACACAGTAGGCGCTCAATAAATCTAAGCTTCCCTTTGTCCGACCTCGGCATCTTCTTCCTTTCACCTACCCATTCCCCATAGTGTCCCTCCCCCAGAGCTCCTGCGCTCCTTCCTGCTTGGTGGGCTGTTTAGGAGACTCCTTTCTTTGATGGAAACTCCCGGCCCACCCCTGGCTCCCCCAGTCCGGACTCTCCCTTCCTTGCCCCCCACCCCACCCCCGCTGGCTCTTCCCATTGCCCTGATGCACTCCCCCAACCCCCCATTCCGGGCAAGGGTTGAGTCAGCCTGGGTAAATTTAGCCGCCGACTAGGCAGGCGCGGGGGCTTCGCTCAGACTCAGTCGCGAGTCCTGGCCGGGCCCTCGGCCCCGCCTCTGCCCCCCACCCCCACGGAGTCCTGCCAACTCCAACTCAGGCTCAGTGTTCAGATCCCCAGCCCCGCTCTCAAACCACTTATAGTTTTGGTCTCCAATTATCTCAGTGTCACTCCCCACCCGACCCGGAAAACTGGGCAGGACGAGGAGGGGGGAGGGGGCAGGGTAGGGAGGCTGCTGGACGGGCTCTGGCCTTGGTTTGTGGAATGGGGCGGGGGTGGGGGGTCGGGGGGTGGGGGGCTGGTCCTCTTCTGGCTTTGAACCTAAATGGAGCACATTGGTCAGTCACCCAGGAAGGTCCTCCCAGAACCTGCCTGGAACCCACACTGCCAGGTTTCAAGTTAGCTCTTACTGGAGGAAGTAAAGTAAGTGGGGTTCACCTTGGGCAGAGATAAAAGGTTCCTGAGTTCTGTCTCCCTTCCACCTACAATTCTAACTTCTACCCATTCTAACTGCTATTTACTGAGCACCTGAGAGGAACCTGGCACTGAATTGGGCTCCAGGAAAAAGATGAGTGAGACCTGCCTGACAATGGGGTGAAGATGAAGACACACAAATAATGATCGATTGAGCAGTGGGTGTTAAATACTATAAGGAATCAAACAAGGCAGATTGTATGGATTTTATGAGATCAGGAAAGTCTCCACGGAGAGGTGGCATCTGAGATAGAATTGGGGGGAAAGGGTTCCAAGTAGAGGGAACAGGAAAAATAGAAGCATGGATATAGGTAAACAGAGTATGTTTAGGAAATCGTCAAATGATCTGGTTCGAATGGAGTTAAGGATACATTCAGAGGAGTTGTGGAAGATAAAGACAGGAGTGAGAACTGGGGCCAGGCTGGGGTGAGCCTGGTCCCGCTGAGGGGTGCGTGCCTTCGACCTCCGGGCCTGAGAAGAGGATGGACTTCAAGCTAGGAGGAAGACTGAGGAAGACCAGGGCAGTGGTGAGAGCATCTGCCTCGATTTTGCTGTAGCCCAGGGGGCTCCATGGCTCTGGGGCTGGCAAGGAGAGGTGAGCTGCATGGCAAAGTGTAGGGACTGGCCCTGTGAGGTGGACACCACTATGCTTGCTGCCTGGGCCTTTTAAAGGCTGAACACACAGGAGGCCAGTTTCTAAGATCTTACCCACACTGCTATCCTTGTTAGAGAACTATGGTAGTGTTGCATTCAGAACATGGACTCTGGGACCTGGCAGCCTGGGTTTAAATCTTGCATTTACCTCATACTAGCTGTGTGACCTTGGCAAATTACTTAACCTCTCTGTGCCATGGTATCCTCAGTTATAAAATGAGGTTATTAATAGTGCTTTTTTTCATAGGCTTGTTGGGAGGATTAAATGACTCAATATGTAAAGCACTTAGATCAACACCTGGTACATAGTAAGTGACATGTAAGTGTTAAGCTCTGATTATTATTTCTCTCTAGGGCTATTTCATTAGTGTTGGGATATCAGGCTAGGAAATGGGAAGAGAGAAGTAGAGGTAGGGGAAGAGGAGAAACAGGCAGTAGAGGCCGAGAGGAGAGGGGATCACTGGGGTGGAGACAAACAGCCCCTTGAATGGGTGAATGATGTACTGGGAGCACTTGGGTGGTTAGTGCGATAAGATGTCAGTGCAGTACCCCCTCCCCCAGGACTTCCTCCATTTTTGCCTAAAGGTGGAATCAGCACCAGCTGCTAAAGATCTGGGGAGAAAGGGAGAGAGAGAGGAGAAGAGGAGGAGCTAGTGCAGGTCTGGGGGCCAGCCCTTGGTGAACCATATCTCAGACTGGCCCTGCAGGGCCCTGTGGGTGGGAGGCTGGAGGCTCCCTGCTGTGAAAATGACTTCTAAATCTGGCTGTGTCTGCCAGCCAGCCAGCCTCAAGACAGAGGCCACAACTACCTCCCCCCCGCCACCCCACCTTGGGACAGCCTCATAGGTCAGGAGTAGGGACGGCAATGCTAGAGGGTGTGTGTGTGGGGGGGGGGCAGCAGCCCTCAGGTTAGCACAGGATGTTCCTGCCCTCCCAATAGCCAGGTTCTTCTCAGGGAAGCCCTTTTCTGAATGCGTCCCAGTTAATATGGCTTTACAGGAGCTAAGAATCCCCTCCCCCTTCAGACTCTCAGGAAGGCCCTGGGACGTCCCTAGATGGGCCACAAGTGGGTAAGTGAAACAAAGAACCAGGCCGTAACTCTGGAGTGTGTGTATGTGTGTGAGGAGAAGACACAGAGAGATGGCTGAAAGTGAACACGTAGGTAGTGGGCAAAATGTGTCTATGGGGAGGAGTCGACATTCACTCACTTATTCATTTATTCACTCACTCACTAAACACGTATGCAGGCTCTAGGGACACACAAGAGACTGGGACACATTACCTATCCTCAGGGAGCTCCCAAATCTAGGCTGTGTGTGAGATAGGGGAAGAGATGTGCACGAGGAAACCCACAGAGTCATCACAGTGCAGGCAGTACAATATACGTTGATGAGGGCATTCTAGAGGGTCTAGGGGAGCATGAAGGAAGGAACAGCTCCCAAACCGTGACTTCTGGGGAGTCAGAATATACCCAGGCTTCTGGGAGACCAGTCACTGAGGGTGCACATATTAGTGAAAGAAGGCTCAACCTGGACATGGGTCTCTCCTCTGCATGTCCTGACATGGGGTAGGCTCTCTCCCCTGAAGCCCCTGGTACTACATAGCCTTTTGTGAATCTTTTTAGAGAAAAGTTGTTTCATTCATCCATCGATCCATGCATGCATCCATCCATCTATACATCCCACCCATCCATTTATCCATTCATCCACCAACCTATCTGTCTTCTTTCCATCCATGTATCCATCTCTTCATCCATCCATCCATCCATCCACCTATTTTAACTAGGGCATATGATGTGCCTAGCTCAGTGCTGCAACAGATGCCAAGATGAACAGAACAGAGAGTCCATGTCCTTAGTAAGCTAGAAGCCAATAGGAACATGAATAATATACACAGATAGCCACCCATGGGACAGCCAGTGTGTGCTGTTAACAAAAGCCCTGCCAAGAAGGTGCTTCAGGAGGCAGGGCCGCTTTGCCAAGGGAAATTAGAAGAGCTCCAAGAGGAAGGTAGGTTTGAGATGGATTTCAGCAGGGAGAGATAGGGAAGAGGTTCATTCCAGGGTGTGGGTGAAGGTAGAGAGGTGGAAAAGCACACAGCTTTCACTGGGAACAAAGGCACTGGGGAAGGCAGAGTTGCAGAGGGATGGGATCCCAGAATGATGTGTGGGAGCCAAATCATGAAGTGTCCCTGGAAAACAAGGATAAAAAAAACATTCGAGCTTTAGTGAGAGGAATTGAGGGAGAGGTGAGGGCAGAGAGTTTTTGTAGAATTCCCTACTGGGCCATGAGCTACGCATGCATGCTTAGTGCCTTTGATTTAGCGCCATGTTGCCTACAAGCTTGGCCTGGGGCAGGCTCTCAGCAAACGCTGGCAGAACGAAGGAACAAATGATAAAACTGTGACACAGGAACACTGGCACAACAATTCAGTGTCAATATATAGGGGGAGGGGTTGCTGCTGCCTGGTGTGACCATCCTCCCACCCTCCCCTCAACCCCCAGCCCCACCCCCCTACTAGGGAGGGACGACCCTTGCTTCCTTTGCTGGGGTCTCTCTAGGAGCGCTCCCAAGAGGCACCACAAGGTGGCGCTGTTCCAATTGTAGCACTGAGTCCTGCCAAGGTCCTCGACATCCGCAGCTGGTGAAGTGCCCATTCAAGAACCGCCCCAGGAAGGTCAGAACTTTCTTTCAGCAAGTCCTGAGGCGGAATGAAGAGTCTGCGTGCAGCTACGGAAGAGTCGACAGATCTTAACCCCAATGAAAGTACAGTCCTCACCTATCCATTCATTTGACAGGATTTATTATGTGCCAGGTACAGTGTTAGGCTCTTGAAAAAACAACAGTGACCAAGACACAGTCCCTGCCCTCAAGGAGCTCACCATCTAGTCCTGTCCAAATCTTCCTTTGCTATCTTTCTCTCTCCCTCTTTCTTTCACACACACAGATAAACACACACCTGTTCCCCAGGGCCAATCCCTTTGACCTGGGAAGCCATCTCCATGTGAAATCTACTCTTTGGCACTGCTTACCCCTTCAAATCTAAGTTTCTCCCTAAGGTTATTGCACGGCCACGTTAGCGTGAGCCCTGGATGCTCCCTCCTGGGATGGCTCCCCTTGCTCTTTCCCTGAGCTCCCTCACTAGCTCTTTCCTATTCTTTCTCCCCACATCCCCCATCATACCCACACTACTCCGCCAGCCCTGACAGCTTTAGGGACCTCCCTAAAGTACACCTGGCATGGGATAGGGCCTCCTAATACTCTAGAGTGCTGAAGGCTACAGGGACATGAAGGTGGATCCACAGAAGGGCTCTGGGAGACCCTGGCGCCACCAACCCAGAGGTGGGGCCGTTGGAGAGCCCAGAATACCAAAGACCTCAGAGACATGCCCCTCTGTGGCTTGAGGGCTCTGGCAGCCAAACCCATCCCCAGACAGGCTGCCTTCTTTTCTGGCCTGCTTTGGAGGGATCGGGCCTCTCCCTAGCTGCAACTGCATACTGGTTGGGAGGTGAAGCATTGTGGGACATGGTCCACTTTCCCATCATGCTCCAGGGCTCCACTTAGCCCACGGCGGGTTTGGGAGAGGAGAGGAGGGAGGGTTGGTGCGGAGAGTGGGAGCCAGGCCCATCGAGGTCCCGGGAGTGAATACCGCATTGTTGGCCAGGCCAGAGTCACAGATAATTACCTCAATTAGTGACAATGGGAGAGTAATAAATACAGGCTTAGTGTCTCCTACCCCACCAGGGCTCCAAAGATTAATCCAGGCTGACGGGCGGGCCCTGAAAGGCGTGATGGACAATTCATTAAACTCCCCAAATGCCGCACAACCTGGGCGTGAAGGCTGAGTTAGCCCCCTGGGGGCTGCGCCTTTGTCCCGATTGTGTGTCTCCGCCACAGCAGAGCCGGGCAGCCCCCAGAGAGCGGGGAGGTGAGTGGGGCTCCCCCAGCCGGGCCAGGCGGCGGGGGGATTAGGCCTCGGTCCGGCCCTGGTTGCCCTGGCACACCAGCCCGGCCGGGCTGGAATGTCCGTGGTGGGGAGCGCCGAGCGGAGGGGCGGGGCCGACAAGGTGGGGTATGGGGGGCGCACAAAACCGGGGGCAGGAGGAGTTAATTAGACGCCAGCCGAGGAGGGCCAGGGGCCACAATAGGGCTGAGGGGCTGCCAGGGACGGCCCCTTCACTTCCGAGGATTAATAGGGAGGAGAGAGAAGGGAGGGGTTTGGCTATGGGGGAGGAGAGCTGGGAGCTTCCCAGGGTGGCACTGCCCCCTCTTGCCCAGCTTGGCACCTACTTGGCAAGTGACTGGGAGGCAGGAGGCTCTGGCAGCCTGGGCAGGCGCCCCCCAGCATCCCACAGAGTGGCTCTTTCTTCCTTGTGTGGCACCTACATTGGTAGGATGACTGGGCAGGGAGGAGAGAAAGGACCCTCTCATTTGTCAGGGAAGTAGTGGAGGCAGGAATGTTTAGGGGCCCTGTTTTCAATGTCCCCCCTCACCCTGCCCAACTTATTCTGAGAGAGAACCAGGAGCCTGAAGCTTTACCCTTCCTGATGAGGCTGCCAGGTTAAAGCCAAGAAGTCTGTAGGACGGGCTGGAGCTGGTGTGAACGTATGGGAGTAGGGGCTGCTGTGTGCATGTACATGTACGTGCATATGCTTGTATGTGTGGACATGCTCATGCACAGGGCCTGGCATTCAGCAGGCCCTCTGTTAATATCTGTTGAGTGAATGAATGAACTTTGGTATTGGGTGTGAGGAGGAGAAATGGCACTGGGCTCCACCATGACACAGAGTGAATGGACTTGGGCCCTTTCATTCTGAGCTTCCAGCCACGGCCCAGGGAGGATGGGGAGCCCACCTCTGAGCAGATGAGCAAATGTCCAGGAAAAATGAAGTGGCAGTGGCTCCTTCCCTTTGAAAAGGGGGGGAAAAAATGCAGTAGCCTCTTGGAAGCCCCACTTCCTCCTAGGCCCCAGGGAACAGGGCAGCCCTGGCTCCTCCCTAGGAGCCACCCCACCCTATACCCTCCCAGGGGATGACAAGGGAGCGAGTTGGCGGCAGTTCCCTGGGCATATTTATAACCTGCTGCTCGCTCACCAGCGTCTGCTTTTAGCCCAGACGGGGGAGGGGCAGGGGGGTGGTCTGTCTCATGCTGGGCGCCCTGGCTGGGTGTGGAAAGAGTGAGTAAGGGTGAGTGGTGGGCAGCTCTGCATGGATATTCCTGCTCACACCACAGCCAAACAGCTTATTTTCTCCTCATTTTGTTATTTTTCTCCCTCTGGCCTGGAGAGGAGGACTGAGCCAGCCTGAGGTGGGGGGTGGGTGCTGGACCCTGGGGTATTTGCAGTCCCACTGACAGGGTTTTTCCAGGGTGCGTGTGGCAGGGTGTGTGTGGTGCCGGCTTGCTGCCCCCCCGGGGACGGTGCAGGCTCAGTCCTCTCAGCTTTTCCGCTCCCCCCGGGTATTTCAGGACGCGTGCCTCCCTCACTCACGGAGGCCCACCCTGTGTCCGGGGTCCCTGCCAGTCTCAGATCCCACCTGAAGATCAGAGGTGGGTGGGAGGATAGCCTGGGTGGACATCAGGACCATTCCTGATAGTACTAGCCCATGGTGACCCCCCTGAGCGTGCTCTGGGCCCTAAGACGTTTGTGAGGCCTCTCTCTAGGCACAGCTGCTCTCCTCCCCAGGATTTACCTGCCGGTGTGAGGATGGTACGGATGATCACCATAAATAATTAGCTCCTATACAGTGCTTTGCAGATCCTATAGCAATTTTGCTTGCTTTTTTCATTTTTATTATTGCATGTCCCCTTGAGGGCCCAGCCCCATTCTTGTACTTCCCTACCCTCTCCCTTGAAGTCCCAGTGCCTGGAAGTGAAGGGCCTCCATGCTGAGGACTTGAGTATGGGAGTCTGTCCTTAAGCCTCATACACGTGCAGAGGGCTTTACACGTCACTGAGCCTTCACTGCACCGCGCCCATTATCTTGACAATATCTGTTGATGTGTTTGATTCCCTGGCCAGACTGTAAACTCCTCCAAGCAGGCTCTGTGACTCATACGTCACTGTAATCCCAGCATTTGGCATATGCCCGGCAAGGAAGAGGTATCAGCAAGTGTTCAAAGGACCCAAGGTTTCACGTACATGATCTGTCTGAACCTGATCACCTTCCTGAAGAAGACAGGACCAATAGCCATCCCTGTTGAATAGACAGAGGAACTGAGGCTGAGAAAGCAATGGATTTTTGGAAAGTCTAGTTAGGACCAGGACAGGATTCGCTTCTTCCATTGCTCTTCTTCCAGCTCCTATGTGTCAGCTCAGCTCAGAGCCCCCAGCTTCCAGATCTGAAAGCAGATACTGATTTTACTTCTTAGAGTTAGAAACTAGGCAAGAGTTGTTGGGGACAACTGCCAGCCCTGCTGCTTTTCCCAAATCTGGGTATCGTCTAGCAGGGGCCCAAGCCCTCTCTCCTGCCTCTGGCAGCCCATTAACTTCTGCTTTGGGATCTGGGGGATCTAATAACTCATTGAATTATAGACTGGACATTCTTTGCAGAAGATTCTTTACTGGAAACCCAAGGCCTGTCAGGTGCCTTCTACCTAGGATCGATAAGATTTCTATTCCTCCCCCTCAGCTGCCCATCAAACCTGAGCTGATGCTAGCTTGGTGGATGGAGAGAAAGGAAAAGGGATGTCACTGAGGGTTGAGCAGCTCCTGGCTCCACTTCCCTACCCCCCACACATATCCCAAAGGCCAACAGGGGTCAGAGTTCACACAGCCAGGGAGAAGTGGGAGGCAGCAACAACAGCCAAAGAGTCCTGGGGGGAGGGGGACATTCTCTAGTAGGCTGGTGTCAGTTGTTGCCCTTGGGGGTGGGGTGCTTCATAGCTCCCCCTGCCCTTTGGGTCCTCCCCTGGGGGGAAGTGTTAGGATTAGGGACAGGCATTAGAGCTTAGGAAGCTGTTAGTGTTTGTCTGAAGTTAGGTTAAGGCTAAGGTTAGACCTAGACCTAGGGAGAGGGAGTGGATTAGAGTTAGAGGTAGGTTTAGGGCTGTGGGCAGGATTAGTACTCTCCTCCAGTCTGGTGAAATGCACACAAAGGTATCACATTGGTGTTGCTAGTAACAGAATCCTCATTTGGGCTCTTCATAGGAATGGCTAGCTTCATGGTTTGGTTACAAACCACACTTGGGTTTCCTTTCGGTTACACTGGTTTAAGTCTAGCCTCTATTTGGATTCTAACCCTTCTGCTCCTTTCTTCTTCCCCATTATCATCTCTGAGCTTTTGGGTCCAGGAATAGAGCCTATCACCTGTTACTTGGATCCTACTTAGCCCAAGGTTTGGAAGCCGGCATCCTAATATAGCATTTCCTTATCTTGGGAAGGGGCGTGGCTTCCTCATCGCCCAACACCCTGACCACAGCTGATAGCTGATACCCTGGTCCCCAGATTGGCTTTGGGGACCAAAATCTTTACACCAGGAGCACAGCACCCTTTCTGTTTGGGTCTCTCTTTCTCTTTCTTCTTTGGTTTCTTTTCAGAACACCGTCATAGCTATCACTCAGTTGTGGTGATTTTCACAACAGCTCTTCTACGTAGAAAAGGCAGGCTCCAAGTTTGTTTGTTTAATCCCCACGCAGCAAGGGAAGAAACTGAGAAAGTTATGGACGTGCCCGATATCACACAGCCAGTTGGTGTTCAAATAGGAAGAAGGATCCTGCAGTGTCTTTTGGCTCCTGACTGGGTTCTTCTGGAGATCTGGATCCCCAGTGGCCTCATTAGGGTCATCCCCGGGGACAGAATCTCAGAGTCCTCTTCCAGGGTCAGGAAACCAGTCCCCCCAAAATGTATCCTATTTGTTTAAAGGAGGCAAGCAATATTGTGTTCTGGATTCAAGGAAAAGCCACCAAGTCATTGATAAAAATAGAGATTTTATTCTGCAGAGGAAGATACTACATTGGTGGGGGCGAGGAGCCACTAATAGCTACAGTGGAAGGAAATACTGATCCCGGTATGCAAAGGCATCTTTGAGAAACTGGGGAGAGGAAAAGAGGGGTCAGAAAAGGCTGGAGGGCAAAAGGAGAGAAGAATGGAGAGGGACTGGGTTGGGGTGGAAGTGGTCTCTGCAAACCGGGCTGGGACCCAGCACAATAAATAGTTTTATTTACAACAACCAAACTTGTGGCTTTGTGTCCACGTTTCAGTGCAAATTATTTACACACTGATGAGGAGGCAGGACAGGAAGGGGGTAGGAGGTGGCCGAGGGAGGCATGGCTCGCAGCTGTTCAATGGCTCCATGTCAGAGGCTGGAAGAATGGGAATATTTCTGCTGGGTCCCCCAACCTCATTTTCCACATCACCACAGCTGCCCTTCCGCCCTGGAACCTCCCTCTTCAGCTGTAGGTGGGGATGAGAAAGGCCCTGATGCCCAGGTGTGTGTTCAGGGTCTGCACCCTTGGCAGGAGAATGAGAAGGGCATATGGGGACTTGGAGAAAAAGGAGGATAAAGGAGAGGGAGAGAGGCAGGCAGGTCCCTGGCATGGTGGAGGAGGCAGCGCTACACCTCAGGAGCTGAACCTGATGGGGGAGGGGACGAATCCTTCTCTCACCTCCTGGCCAAGCAGGGGGCAGTGCAACAAGGGGTCTCCCGCGGAGATGGAGGGAGGTAGGTCCGGGGCAGGTCCATCAGGATGGCAAGAGGGTTCATGCCGCCCCAGGCAAGTGGTTTCAGGAGTCCCCAGGTAGCAGGAGGTGGGAGAAATGATCGGATACGTAAGAATCGCGGAGTGTGGCTGGAGGGACTGGGTGGGCGCGGATCCGGGTCTTAGGTTCCAGCGAATGAGTCTGGGGGTGGGATTGAGGAGAACGCTCCTAGGGACGAGTCCGCGCAGCGCCTCACAGGCACTCGTGCAGTACGCGAGTGTGCGTGCAGTTGCGGCAGCTGACGTGGCAGCACCAGTGGAAGGTGCAGTTGCAGCGCTCGGTGACGCGCTGCGTGCGCGTGCGATGGCCCCGGCCGCAGCAGAGCAGCTCGCAGCCGTCCAGCGCGGGCGACGAGCTGTTGCAGGCGCGCCCCGCCGTGCCCGCTGTACCTAGGCGCCCGCTGTATGTGCAGAAGTTGGGCGATTTCTCGAAGTAGACGAGGTCGTGGGGGGAGGGAGGCTTGTGCGCGGGGTCCTCGGGCTCGAGGCGCAGCAGTTCCGCCCGCGAGGCACGGTTGTTGCCGCGATTGCCGTAGAGGACGCGTGAGGCGCCGTCGAAGCGGTCCCGCAGCACGTCGCCCACTGCGCGTAGCGTGGGCAGCCGCATCCAGCACGTGCGCACAGTGCACGAGCCGGACATCCCATGGCACTTGCACTCCTGGCGCATCTCGGAGAACACGGTCTGCGAGAAAAGGAGAAGAAAGGGTGTCCCGGGGCCACCGTCGGAGCCTGAGCCACCTTCCCAGATACCGCCCCCTCCCGGACGTTGCCGGGACCTCAGCAAAGGCCCACGCCCAGCCGAGCCCAGAGGAAGGGAGGCGCGAAACGTCCCGCAGAGATTTGGATACCAAGCCCAATTCTGCTCCTCCCGGAGAATCTGTCTCTGCCTCTCAGCCTTATTATTTGAACCTGTGCAGTGGAGGGACTGTAGGCAATACAGTCTATGGGTTACATGACTTCTAACCTCTCCGTTGTCAGCCACTATCTCTTCCATTCTCTGCCTTCCTTCCAAGCCTCCGCGCCCTCCGGACGCCCTCGCCTGGTTCCTTATCCTAATCCCTGTCCTTACCACCGACCATTACTTCCCAAGTTCGAGGTTAGCCTCTACGAGGGACTCCGAGATCCCTGCCATTCCGTTTCGGGTGCGGAGGCCCTCAAGCCCGCTCACCGTGCGGCCCGCCTCGTTGTTGTGAAGGTTCATGAGGAAGCGCAGGTCCCGCCCCTTCTCCCCGGAGTCCACAAACTCCCGGCCAAAGAGGCGGCCGAAGTCGATGTTGTCGCTGCAGCCCCCCCAGTGCCAATCGGGGCCCCCAGGGCCGCGCCGCCGGTAGTCGCACGTGCAGGACTCGATGGAACCCTCCGAGCAGGAGCGCGCCACCGAATGAGTAACCCCGGCCGAGGTGATGGCGAAGATAAATGCTGTTTCCCTACAGCCTGTTGGGGAAGGGATCGGGGATCAACGAAGGGGCACGCGGGGTGCAGCAGGCACCTTCAGTGGAGGGCTTGGGACCCTTGAGTCCCACGCCCCAATTCCTTCCTTAGAGTCCTGAAAGGCCGGCGACCGGCGGTGTTAGGAACCTGGTCTCACGGAGAAAGCACGTGCGTGGGCACGCAACCACGTCCACGCTTGTAATCAAGCGTTACTGAGACTCAGGGCGCCTTTTGGCTCCTCCGTGGAAGTGGGGCAGCCCCAGAGAGAAAAGCCGAAAAGAGGCGAGCGGAAGAATTCTGCGCCGCCAGGACCTCTCTGCAGCCCAAATTTTCGGCTCGGCCCACGTCAGCGATGCAAGCCTTGCTGGGCTGGAGGAAGGACACACGCCCGCAGAGAACAGCTTCCCAGGCGCCTTTGAGAGGGGCTGGGGGACAGAGGTGGCCAGCCAGCGTCCACGACTCGGAACCCCCTTTCTCTGGGGCAGTAGCTCAGAAACGTTAGCTTCATGCGGGAGGTGCACGGCTTGAAAGCCCCTGGTAGAACGAGTCTGGCCCAGAACTAGTGCTGGCATGAAGCTCTTGGCGGGTGTGACCCTGCAGGCGCCCCGGACATCTTCCCTACACTTGCCCGCCCGTGCCCTGGGGGTGACCCCGCGTTCCCCTGGTCCCGGAAGCGTCGCCTTCCTGGGTACCCACCTCGGTTGACGATCTTGCCGAAGAGGTGGGGCCCTGAAGCTGTGGGACAGTTCCAGCGGCGGTTCCGGAACTGCCACTTGCACTCTCGCACAGCACTCTGCAGCCCCCCGCTCACACTGTGCAGGATCCCCGGGTTCTGGCGGATCAGCCGCCGCTGTTTGCGGCTCAGCAGCTGCAGACTGGGCTCGAGTACCAGTTGCAGACTCTTGGAGTCGGTCAGCAGGTTCGTGGAGGAGGCTACGTTTACGATGCCCCTGGTGAGACGCGTGATAGAAGCTAAAGCTCTGAAAGAGGGACCTGCGCCTTAACCAGAAAGGTCATGCCCACCCTGTCCTCTTCCTGGAGCTATTTGCCTGCGAGAGCTGCAGGAGATCAAAATAAGGTAAGGATTCCTCGCTCCGGGGCTCACTAGTTTGAAAGGACTTGGCGTGCAGCGTTTTGTGTTCCCAGGAATCTTAGGGCTGCTCGGGGCCGTGCACCCGGAGCTGGACAGCAGAGGCATGGAGAACCGGAGACTAGATATTCACCTTGGCTCTCAGAGCCTGCTTCCGGGCAGCCTGGTGAACAAATCCTGGCCTGCCGTCCATGCCCACCCAAGGCGTGAAATGCTTGGGAGTTCCACCCTCTTCTTGGCTTCTTTCTGAGTGCACGCCTGCCCTTTTTCTCCGGAGGCTGGGAAACCTGTGGTGTGACTGCCGCTGTAAGGCTCGGTTTGGGGCTCTTGGAAGAAGGGCGGTGCTAGCTGGGAGTGGGCTTCCTGCCTGGAGTATAGTGGGCCACCGGGCGGACCATTCACCCCACTTAAGCAGAGCTGGATTCTCTGAAGCAGCTCCGCTCCAGAGCGCCCCTCGGTGTCTCAAAGGGAAGTCAGAGCGCTGGAGGGAGCCTGTCTGCAGACGGATCCCAGAGCGTGGGAGCTGGATGGGGCTGGCCCCTGGCTCTGTGCCCCGAGACAAGTGGCGACCCCACACCAGCTCACTTACCACCATCGGCCACTGCTGTTGGCGGCCAGGGCTGCAGGCAGAGCGGCCAGTGCCAACAACAGCGAAGCAGAAACCCAGCCAGGCAGCAGCGCCCAGTGCCCCATGGCCTGCCCGGCCTTGCCCGCTCTGTGCTGCAGTTGGACGGCTTTGGCTGCTGCCCGCGGCGGTGGGACGGGACGCGGCGGTGGCGGCTGTGGCTAGAGTTCGCAGTCTGGCTCTAACAGCCCTGGGGGCGGGCGACGGGCTGCATGGCTCGCGGTCCCAGCTGGTGGGCTGAGGCAGCCACGGCGGGCGGCACCGCCTCTTATAGTTGCGGCGCTGGCTGAAGTGACGATAGGAGGCTGCCCCGCCGGACCGCACTGTGGCACCAGGGCGCACCGGTCAGGGGCGCAGACAATGGGCAGCGAGCGGGGCCGTGGCTCCCGCCCGTCTGAGCCGAGAGCTGACGGGCTGGCCGTCGGGGCTCACCCCCGCCCCCTGCCCGGTGGCTCCCGCCTCCGGACCTGCACTGGCCGCCGACCCCTCCCCTTGGGGCGCCCTCCCACGCGCGCCCGCCTCACTCCTCTCCGCGTCCGGAGCCCGTCGGGGACCAGCGTCCGCCAGAGGGCGCGGCGACCAATGTTCTGGGGGGACAAACTGCCGGCAGCTCAGCCGCTTCGCTGCCCGCTGTGGGGCTGTCCCCTCGACGCCACCCCAGTCCCGGCCGGCGGCTCCTCTCTCCGCCATCCTGAGCGGAAGAAGGAAAGCTGTGGTTCTGGGCAGCGACTCTGGGGAGACGCCTCCCCACCCGGGAACCCCCGACGGCTGGACAGGGAAGGAAAAGGGGGAGACTGGGGTGGGGTGGGGGCTGTGGTCAGGGAAATCCCAGAGGTGGGTTGAGGGGATGAGCGGACTACACAGAGCCCGGCCATGGAGAGAAAGCTGAGGCAGTCGCAGTTTGTGCTTGTAGGGTGAGCTGGAAGGAGCACATAAGTGGGTACGTATGCCATAAGTGGAACAGTGCAAATGAGACTGTGTGTGAGAATGTGTGTGTGTGTTCTGAGGGTGCACCCTCATGTGTGTCCTCATGTACAGACACTCCATGTTTGAAAGAGGAATGTTAGCAGCCTTTCCCAAGAATCTTGGAACTTTGCTCAGGTCAGAAGGGGTCATCTAGTCATCTTGTCACAGCCACCACCTGGGGCAGTGCATCATCTCCTATGTGTCGGGAAGGAGGTGGCAGCTATGTCAGGAGAGACCCAGAAGGTTGACTGAAGAACAGAGAGTGTCTGGAACTGTGTGTGGAGGTGGGTGGATGGGTGGATAAGTGGGAGGTTAAATATGCATATGTGTGTCACTCTCATCCTGTGTACCTTGTGTGATCCTATAGTGTGTCACCCTGTGGCATGCGTCAACGTGTGCATGTCACTGGGGGAGGGAGGACTAAGCCTGTAACCAAGGTGGTATCAAGATGGATGAGGCCTGGAGTGGTGGCATCCCTGAGGACTAGGCTCAGAAAGGAAGGGCAGTGGAGTCGGTGTCAGGTGTGTGTGTGGAGGGGCTAAGAAGAGAAGGACTGCTGGCTAAATTGAACCCAGAATAGGAAACTTGTTTCTCCATGTTTCCGCTTCTTTCTGAAACTTTCTGCCAAGTTTCTGTCTTCTCCCCCCAAAATTCTGACTTTCTTCACTCTCACCACGCCGGGATACCTAGAGCACCTGCAACCATCTCACCCTTTGTACGCTTTTCTCTTCCCTTCCCCCAGGACTCCATCTCAGCCTCAAGGCCACCTCTGCCTCCTATCGAACAAGTGGCAGCTATTCCCTATGTGGGGGATAGGGGGCACTACTAGCCTGGTTATCATGCCCCACCACCACGCTCAGATGGCCCCTGGAAGAGGGAGCATCTCCTCCTTTACCTCTTTCCTCTCTCTCCATTTTACAGAGGAAAAACTAGATTAGGCAGTTGTCCAAGGGCCACACAGCTAATAAAGGAATAAATGGTAGATCTGGGTTACAACCCAGACTGTTTTGACTCAAAGCCCATGCTCTTTCCACCTTACCAGCTGCTCACGAATGTGCAGCAATAGCAGGCTGGGGACTCTTCCTAAAATTGGCAGATAAATTAAAATGGTCTTTAGGATCTTCCTGCCTCCCTTTAAAAAAATTTTTTTATTTATTGGGATTTCCTTGGTGGTCCAGTGGGTAAGACTCTGCACTCCCAATGCAAGGGGCCTGGGTTTGATCCCTAGTCAGGGAACTAGATCCTGCATGCATGCCGCAACTAAGAAGTCCTCATGTTGCAACTAAAGATCCCACATGCTGCAATGAAGATCCCATGTGCTGCAACTAAGATCCTGTGTGGCCCCCCCAAAACAAAAATTATTTGGCCGTGCCAGGTCTTAGATGCAGCACTTGAGATCTTTTAGCTGTGGCATGCAGGCCCTAGTTCCCTGATCAGGCACGGAATGCCGGCCCCTGTGTTGGAGTTCAGAGTCTTAGCCACTGGACCATCAGGAAAGTCCCCTGCCTCCATTCTTGATCCTCTCTTTTTTTATCTCCCCTGCCTTTAGGATGCTTTTTGACTGAGTAATGTACCCAGGCCTAATCCTAAAGAGTTCCCAATCCCAGAAATGACCAGGCTTCCCCTCCAATGCAGGGAAATCACCTTAAGGAATAAATGCCTGATGTTTAATTAATCTTCCTGGGGTATTTGTGTTTTAAAAGAGATGCATTTAACCCAAATGAAGCCTGATGGAGGTTATTTTTGAGGGGAATATCTTTCCCAGGCCCTTTGCCCAATCCAGTGTACTTGGCCCCTCCAAGGATTTGACCCTGAGGGACAAGGTGTACTGGCCTAGCATCCTCCACAGGTCTAAAAGCCAGGGGCCTCTGCAGAGGCCACCCAGCACAGAAGGCTCAAGTAAATAGACAGTGTACCATGGGCAGCTTGTCCTTTGTCCCTTAGGAGTTTCTTCCCTCTGGGGCCTGGGTCACAGCTTTTGGCTTGGTAGGTTGATAAAACCCCATGGAGGAGAGAGCTGGGCTCGAAGACAGGGTAGTCCTGTCTGTGGCCACTGGTGACAAGCAGAGGTGAGAAGAGAGGAAAGAAGGATTCAGTATCCTTTGTTCCACCATTCCACCCACCAGGAATAGTAGGGAAGAGTGGGAGGGCTCTAGGTCTGGTCACACTCTGTATGACCTGGCCCAAATTTCTATTTAGATCAAATCATCACTCTATCAATTGTCCTCTCTTTCTTTTCTGCATCATCAACTTACCTCTCTACTGGATCATACCCATCAGCATACAAATATGCTGTAATGTCTCCTATCTAAAAAACCCCAAAACTTTGTTTGACTTCACATTACTACCCAAGATTGCCCCCATTTTTCTGCTTTCTTTTCTTTATTCTCTCTCTCCACCACCCGAATCACACCTTTGAACCCACTAGGTTTCCTTATCAAAATCATCCATGACCTCCATTTTGCTCTACAGCCAAATCTCAGTTCTCATCCTAACAAACTTTTTAGGAATAGCGGAGAAAGTTGAACACTTCCTCCTTGAAATATTCTCTCTTGATTTCTGGAACACTGTTCCTACCTCCCTGGCTGCTCAGCTTCTGTCTCTTAATCTGGTTCCACCTTTGTACCCAATTTCTACCTGACTCATTGGACTGCACCCCAATTCAATCTGGAGCTTCTTCTCAGACTATACTCACTCCTTTGGTGAACTATCCAGTCTCATGCTCCCTACTTTTATCTCTGGCCCTGAACTCTGGACTTGCATATCCAGCAATTGAATAAACATCTCAAAATGTACAATGTCCAAAACTGAGCTCCCGATTCTTCCCTTGCACCTGCTCTTTTTTCAGTCATCCCCACCCCAGTAAACGGCAACCCCATCCTTTCAGTCGCTCAGGACAGGAATCTTAGAGCCATCCTTGACTTGTCTGTTTTCTTACACTCTATGTCAAGTCAGCTAAAAAAACAAAAAGTCCTGCCCTTCTCGCCCTTCTCTCTTCAAAATGTATGTAGAACCTGATCCATTTTACCATTCCACTCCTACAAAGCTGCTCAGAGTCACCGTCATCTCTCTCCTGTACTATTGCGATGGCCTCCTAGCAGTTCTCCCTGCCTTGATCCTTGGCCCCCATAGTCTATCTTCCCCAGAGCAGCCAGAGCCATTCTTTCTAAAACAAAGTAAGATCATTTCATTCTCTGCTCAGAATTTTCCCATGATTCCCTGTCTCACTCAAAGGAAAATCTTTCTTTTGCCTACAAGGCCCTGTATAACCTGACCCCGCTCCTTCCTTGTGCTCTAATTTCATCACTTACCACTCTCTCCCCTGTGGGTTCATCTCTCCAGCCACACTGGCCTCCTTGCTAATTCCTTGAACACACCAAGTAAGTGTCTGTCTCAAAATCCTTGCACCTGCTTTTCTGTCTTCTGTAATGCCCTTCCTCAGATACCTCCAGGGATGTGTTCCTTCCTTTTTCTTCCCCCGGTATAAAATGGAATTCCACTACCTATCTCCTGTACTCTGCTTTATTTTTCTTTGTATCACTTTTGACCATGGATAACTTTGAAGGCTTGAAGTAGGCAATCAGTAGCAAGCTACCCCTCCTTGAAATCGGAATAAGAGAGAGAGATGTCAGAGGGGAGAGAGGCTTTACCTTAATGGGGCCTGGGGAGGAAGCAGGGGACCAGGGCTGAGAGTTGTGGGCAGAGAAGCCTACCTTCCTCTGAAGCACCAGCAGGTGGCACTACCTTCTTGGGCTGGGAAGGCATCAGCCTCTGGTAGAGAAGGGGGCAAGGTTCTGTCGAGGGTAATCTCACAGATATGTTGGGGCCAACTGCTGAATATGGGGAGTTTCTCGAGAGTCCAGCGTTGTCGGGCTGCGGACCCTATGGTGCCTCCGAGTGGTGGCCTGTGGTGCTGCAGCAGAAGGCGTGAGAGGCGGAGGGTGGGCAGCACAGCTGAGCTCACTGCCGCCGCGGGCGCATCCATCCCTCCAGGGCCTATAATTTGGGTTCCCCGTGCCTGGCCGCCCCTATCAGTGGCTCAGCAATAGATGAGTCACCCGGGACCCCGGGCCAAGGCAAACACGGGGGGGAGGAGGCTTTCGACGCTGCGCTCAGCTTTAGCCACCGCCTCAGTTGCTTGATCCCCCAATCTCCAGGGGCTCCCACTCTTTTCTCTGACCCCCGCCCTATAGGGCCCCAGTGTTCTTCTAAGATTGCTCTTGATCCGTCCATCCCCATGATCGGAAGGCGGCCCCCTACTCTTCCCGTCGAGGGGAAGGGGGACCAGCTTGCTCCCATTCCCTCCCTGAAGTAATGACAGCCCCTCACTTTCCCCCTGCTGTCATGGCCCCAACCCTTGTCAAGGTCTCTCTGGTTCCCGCCCCTCTCCTTTCCTGGAGCTCGCCGCGTGCTTGGGGTATTAGGCAATGGGTGTGTACCCGCAGCCCTCTCCAGGCCCCGCCTGCCCCACCACCCTCCAGCCGCCTGCGGGTCAGTGCTCAGGCCAGCCGGTCGGACTGAGGGCACTGGGGGCCAGCTGAGGCCACCCAGTCTGCCTGCCTGTGGCCTCATGTCCCAGAGCTGGGCTTCTGCAGGGAGAGGGAACAGGAGTATGGGTCCTTGGACCTGGGACAGGCCAGCTTGAGGAGTCCTGGGGTCACTAGAAAGTTGGAATCTGTGGTAGCAGTTCTGACCCTAGCCTTTCCTTGGCACTTGACTATACTGCAGCCCGACAAGGGTAGAATCAGCAGGAACAATCCGAAACCCGAGGGAGACCTGGAGACACATGGAGAAATCCGAGTATCCAAGAGGTCCCTGTAGGAGAAGAGGGGTGAAGGAAACCTCGCTCCCCTCCTCCAGAGACTTAGGTAAAGTTCCAGGCAGACATGCAGGGAGAAGAACAAGGACACTGGCAAGAATCACTGAATCTAGGTGTAAGGATGAAAGCTACTGAGACAGGGTGCAGATTCTGGTGGCCTCAAAAGTCACACATGGTTTGGTTCTTGGTCCCTAAATAGGAAGGAGGGGGAAGAGCTCTAGGGCTCCTTCTCCTGTACTCCCCTCTCCTCCAGAGGTGGGAAAGCAGAGAAAAGCAAGCAACCCTCTGCTGTCCTAGCTATCCAGTGTTAGGAACCATGGCACTTTCACCTCCCCAGCCTGCTTGAGGCCTGGCACATAAAGGTGATCAATAAATACCCCCAACAGATGAAAGTCATTAATCTCTCTCAGACGGCTTTGCCCCCTAGACAGCAGTGCCCCCTGCAGCACAGGGCAGGACCTGCAGCTGCACAGACTGGAGGCTGGCTGCCCAGCAGAGCTGCTCGGCCACTACCAAGGAAGAGATGACTGTGGCTGTGGGTTTCAGTCCCATGGCTCTGCTTCCCCCAGGGGCCCTGTCTCTGAGTCAACGTGCCAGTCTTGGGCACACGGGGCCAGCCGTGCCTTGGGCTGCGGTCTGGCGGGGCGGGGGGCGGCTGGGAAGCCTGGGGCCCCTCTCTGGCAAAAATAGCCCACAGTGGTTAGAGCTGGGAGGGTGAGTCAGGCAGGAGCGCAGTGGCGCCTAACCCCTTCGCTGCCGCTGGAGCTCCCTAAGGTGGTTTGCCTCCGTCTGTGCAACCCAAGATCAGGCTCTTTCCCTGGCTGTCCTTGGCTGGGCTCAGTTTGGGATTCCGAGGCCCTCCTCATTCCACATGAAGCAAGTCTGCGAGTCTGGAGCAGGAATATGGGCCACCCGGAGCGCAGACCCGGGATCCTAGGAAGGGCAGGAGACCTCTGCTGGCAAGGATGCCTGTAAGCCAAGGGAAGCATTGGGGCAGGCTGAAGATCTCTGGAGCTACCTGAGCCTCTGCTAGAGCCAAACTCTGAGGCCAGAGCTGACCCCTCCCAAGGGGCAGGCGTAGGGCTGGGAGGTGGGCGGAAGCCAAGCCACCCAGAAGGGAGCTACTCCTGTCGGCTCCAACTGCCCTGCAGTGCGCTCTCCCTGAGGGCTCTACCCGAGACTGTACAGCAACGAAAGTTCAGTCTCAGCTCCATTTTCATCTTGTCAAAGTCACCTTCCAGCCATCCAGCTATCGGTGGGGAAACTGAGGCAAAGAGAAATGACCACGTGGGACCCAGGTCCTGGCTCCCTAGTCTGGGTCACTGCACCCTCCTTGCAGCCTTGGCTGTCCCAGGGCAGGTGAGTGGAACTCTGGCCACCTCCCCCTTCTGTGGGGCCAAGCCTGAACCCAGGCGTCGGGGGAGAGGGTGTGTGTGTACGCTGGGAGGAGGGGGAGCGGCTGGGTTCCCCGGGTCAAGGCGGGGAGGGGGGGTGCGAGGAGCGGGGTGGGGATGCCCGGGGCTCGGGGAGGGGCCGCCGCTCTGTAAGCCTCGGCAGAGCCGCCGGTAAGCTCGGCGTGAGTAGCGCCAGAGCCCCCAGTTCTTTGCTTACCCGCTCGCTAGCTTTCTCGATCACTCCCTCCTTCCTCCCTCCCTTCCTCCCAGCGGCCGCGGCGGCGCTGGGGAAGCGGCGAAGAGGAGTGGCCCTGCCCTGGAAGAATGCGGCTCTGCCGAGGGGGCAGAACCCGACGCAGTCTCCCCACGGTTTGAACAGCCCGAGCCCAGGCAACCCAACCGCGCCGGTGGTGGTGGCGGACTCCGCACCAGAGCAGCTGGAGGTAATTGGAACCGGGAAAGCAGGGAGGGCAGGGACTCGCACATGGGGACGAGACAGGCACACGGGTAGTCAGACGGACACGCATCCGCTCACGGGGGCACAGAGATGCAGAGACAGCCAGGGATCTTGCCAGAGATAAAGACACAGCAAATAAAGGAGCGGCCCCAGATTTGGAGGGCAATGAAAGGAGAGCGAAGGGGTGGGGACTGAGACTGGGGACTTGGTGGGGACCAGATGGGCTACGCGAGGAGGAGGGAAACGTGTAGTTAGGAAAGGTGGCAGATGAGGAAGAGGAATCAGCTTGCACCACGGTCCTCGCCTTGACTTTGAAGCACCTGGAGCCTCTCCTCGCTCCCTACTGGGGCCGAGGGGGGGAGAGTGGAATGGGCAGCCCATTCCTCCACCCTTTTCAGGGGAGCTGCTGGCCTTAGACGGCACCTGGAAGTGACACACCCCCACCCCCACCCTGCCGGCTGTGGGTGGTGGGGAACCCCCTCGTGCAGGGCAGCGCTGTGAGTGTATGAAGCTGTATTGGGCCGGGGAAGCCAGTCTTGGGGCCCTTGAAAAGGGAACGGTGGGCAAGGTAGTGGAGAGCTGTTTGTGAGTCTATACATCTGTTTGCACGTGAGCGTGTCTGTGGTGGGCATTGTGTTTGGCTGGGTCGGCTCCAGGGCACTGGCAGAAATCTCAGCTTCTAGGTCCAGACTCTTCCTTTGGGGCCCAGGTACTCTGGGAATCAAGGGGTGATCCTTCTTGTTTTGTTTGAGCAGGATGAGAAGGGTCAGTGGGCTGGCACTGGTGAATTAGGAGCCCGAAGGTGGGCATTCTTGGGTCGCGCAGGCGAGCCACCCTATTCCGGAGCCCTCCTTAAGTCACCCTGTCCGGCAGGCCCTGATCGATCTGCCCACCGGGGCCTTCGGGCCCGGGAATCGACATGCGGGAGGAGCCCCGGCCGCGACCTCCGCCCTCGGGCCTCGCGGGTCTCCTGTTCCTGGCATTGTGCAGTCGGTGAGCAGTTCCCCTGTCACCCAGGCCACGAGAGGAAGCCCTGGGCTAGAGGCGGGGCGGGAGGAATCGGAGGGGGCGCGCAGCCTGGACCGCAGACCCTGAAATGCCTTCCCGGTTCCCAGGGCCCTAAGCAATGAGATTCTGGGCCTGAAGCTGCCCGGCGAGCCGCCGCTGACCGCCAACACCGTATGCCTGACGCTGTCGGGCCTGAGCAAGCGGCAGTTAGGCCTGTGTCTGCGCAGCCCCGACGTGACGGCGTCGGCGCTTCAGGGCCTGCACATCGCGGTCCACGAGTGTCAGCACCAGCTGCGCGACCAGCGCTGGAACTGCTCCGCGCTCGAGGGCGGCGGCCGCCTACCGCACCACAGCGCCATCCTCAAGCGCGGTGAGCCTGACCGGGCGGGTCTGCGCCGCCGCCGGGGCTGGGGGCGGGGGGCAGGCCGAGGCGAGCGGAGGCGGGAAGGGACCGGTTCAGGACTCCGGGAGGGGCCTCTCCGGGAATTACCCCTGGAGCCGCGCGCGGAGTAAGGTCTGGCCACCCGTGCTTCCGACTTTCACCTGCCGCGCTGCCGGCAAGGCAGCTGGGTCCTTGCTCCCCTACCCTAGGGCCCCCCTTTCCTGCCTCCGTCCAGCTGATCTGGGCTGCACCTGCGAGCAAGAGATGCCCCCAGCCCTGAAAGCTTCAAATGCCCCCCTTCTTCCCCTCCCTCAATTTTCTGCTCCTCCCTCTCTATGGAACAAGCCTAGGCTGGCGTCCCCAGAGCCTCAGCGGGGGTGGGGTGACGCCCCCAACCGTTTAAGGGTTAAACCTACTCCCCTAATTACTGGGGTTCCCAGGAGCAGAAGCTGGGAACAAAGACCCTGATGGCTTTGAAGCCAGGGAGCATCCCCCTCCTCTGTGCTGTGGGGGCCCCAGGTGGCTTTCACCAAACAGGTGAGGAACGGCTGGAGGGGTGGAGAACAGGTCACTGCCGGGCCTGGTCTGGGGGCCCTGGTCTGAGAGGCAGCCCTGTCTCTTGCCAGGCCATGCCCGAGTTTACTCCCTAGAGGAGTTAACATCCATCTCAGGCTCAGCCCAAGGGTGGGGGCAATACTTTGGGGACTACGGGGTTAATAGGCAGCTGCCATCTGTGGGGGAATTCCCAAGACGTGTGCAAACAGCTTCACCCCTGGAGGGTTGGGGTTGGGGGATCAGGAGGCTGGGCCAGGAGCCCTGCATCCTGGGGTAGGAGAGGCCTGGCCCCTAAGAAGGTGCTGTCTCTCATCCACTCAGGGCTCCAGAGAGCCTCTGCCTAAAAGAAAGTGAGGGACCCCCTCCTTTTCCACAGGGCCCTGGTGCAGGGGAAGCCTTTGATGCCCGAATGAGAAGCATGTCTATCTAAGCCTGGGAAAGGCTTGTCATCCTGAGCCTCTGTGACCCCCAAAACATAACAAAGAAGCCAGCATTTTAAGAGGGCCTTAGGGAGAATCACTCACGCCTCTCTCCCTCTCCCAATGTTTTATAGAGTAATAGCAGGTTAGGATAAACATAAAGGGCAGTCTTAACGGGCAAATATAAAACTAGAAACTGGAAAGAGGAAGGACAGCTCCACAGCTCCAGTACTTTGGGGCTGTTGGGGCAGTGGAGGGTAGATTGGTTAAAAGACTAATTAAAATAACCTTGAATTAAACACATACACACACATGCACGCACGCGCGACACACACATGCACGCACGCGCGACACACACATGCACACAAAAGCAAAGGCCTTGGCTTCCACCCCACCTGCAGGGCTGGGGAATTTCTAAGGCTTTCAGATGTAGAACTAAGTGAACACATCTTCAAAGACCTCGGGGACTCTCTCTCTTAGTCATCTCTCAACCCCAGGGGTCTTTCCCTCTAGGCTAACTCTTTCATCCGCACCTGAAAATCCCAGACTTACAGAGCAAGAATGGGCCTCAGGGGTGTTCTCAAATCATTGTCTGTCTTTATAGATGAGGAAACTGAGGCTCTGTGCTTTCCGTTCCCTTCCTTCCCTTGTGACTTGCTCCCAAAGTACTCAGCCGGTGAATGGCAGGATCAGGAGTCAGGAGTTTCTGGCATTGGAGGGTGGCTGTTTATTTCCTTTGGCCTCCTTACTCTCAGCTGCCTGTCAAACTTAACCCTACCATCACACTCTTTTCATTCCCAGGTTTCCGTGAGAGTGCTTTCTCCTTCTCCATGCTGGCTGCTGGGGTCATGCATGCGGTAGCCACGGCCTGCAGCCTGGGCAAGCTGGTGAGCTGCGGCTGCGGCTGGAAGGGCAGTGGTGAGCAGGATCGGCTGAGGGCCAAACTGCTGCAGCTGCAGGCGCTGTCCCGGGGCAAGAGTTTTCCGCACTCCCTGCCCAGCCCGGGCCCTGGCTCAGGCCCCAGCCCTGGCCCCCAGGACACATGGGAATGGGGTGGCTGTAACCATGATATGGACTTTGGAGAGAAGTTCTCTCGGGATTTCTTGGATTCCAGGGAGGCTCCCCGGGACATCCAGGCACGAATGCGAATCCACAACAACAGGGTGGGGCGTCAGGTATGTGTGTGCGGCTTGTCCTGGGTCTCCCTAGCTTTCGGGGCCTGGATGGATTTTGGGAGGCACAGCAGAGTAAGAGGATGAGATGTGGTGGGTGACTGTCACTCACCAGCTGGGTGGCCTGGAGCAGAGCAAGTCACTTAACCTCAGTTTTGCATCTGTAAAGAGAGTCTAATGATACCTACCTTACAACGTCATTAAGAGTGAGCTAGCAAATAGAGCACCCAGAATTGTGCCTAGTCCTAGGCAGGTGCTCATTACATGGTAGCTATTATTATAGCTGCCTTCCTTACAGAATTTAGGGGTGCTCTGGGCTAGACTGCCTGGTTTAGCAGTGCTCACTCTGAAAAGAGCAATGAACTGGGAGTCAGGACAACTGGAGCTTAGTCTTGTTGCTAGCTAGTTACTAGCGGAATTTCTGTTACCAGCTAGTTGTTGAAGACGGGCAAATTATACTCTGCTCTGACTTCAGTTCTCCAATGAGAAAACGAGGGAGGTGGGCTGTTAGCCAGCCTTCTGATATTTCATTTTCATTTTTGCCTCTGTTCGGCCCTCTGTGCCCTCCCCTCTCCTGTGCCTCTGCCCTCCCCTTTCACCTCCTCCCTGCTGATGCTCTAGGTGGTAACTGAAAACCTGAAGCGGAAATGCAAGTGCCACGGTACCTCAGGCAGCTGCCAGTTCAAGACCTGCTGGAGGGCAGCCCCAGAATTCCGGGCCGTGGGGGCAGCCTTGAGGGAGCGGCTGGGCCGGGCCATCTTCATTGATACTCACAACCGCAACTCTGGAGCCTTCCAGCCCCGCCTGCGTCCCCGTCGCCTCTCAGGAGAGCTGGTCTACTTCGAGAAGTCTCCTGATTTCTGTGAGCGAGACCCCACCGTGGGCTCCCCAGGCACGCGGGGCCGGGCCTGCAACAAGACCAGTCGCCTGCTGGATGGCTGTGGCAGTCTGTGCTGTGGCCGCGGGCACAACATGCTCCGGCAGACACGAGTTGAGCGCTGTCATTGCCGCTTCCACTGGTGCTGCTACGTGCTGTGTGAGGAGTGCAAGGTCACAGAGTGGGTCAACGTGTGTAAGTGAGGGTCAGCCTCACGGCGGGGCTGGGGAAGGGGCCGGGCACCTTTACAGCCTTTTGCTCTGATTTCTGTCCAGGGTCAGTCTTGGCCCCTGGAAGCTCAAAGTATCTGCCTGGAAACAGCTTTGGGGGTGGTAGGGGTCAGGTGGAGTCTGTGATGTGTGGCCTTCTCCCCCACAGCAGGAAGGCCTCGAGGGGGAGCTGTCACCCTGTTGTACTCCTTGAACATCTGTATGGACTAAGATGAAGTGAACTGTATTGCCGGCCTCTACCCAACGTGGGGGTCCCTTTAACTCTCATTCACACTCCTTTTGGCTGGGGAGTCCCTATGGTTTGACCACTCTTTTCTTTTGAGGCACAGCCCCAGGCATTGAGTGGAGCCATAAGACCTGAATCCAGAAAGAGACCACTCACTCCTGTTTGCTGCTCCCAAACTCCTCTGCTGCAGCCTGGGCCCCCTCTTACGGAGTGATGGGAGACGGTGGTAGAGAGGTTTTTCTTAGGGAAGGGACAGCGTGCAGGGCACTCGAAAACTCTGAAAGGTGTCTGTCTAGGCCCTTAGGGAAACTGTCGCCCCCAATTCAAATGTTAAAGGGAATCCTCCAAAGGAAGAATTTTACCTAAGACTCTCTGAGCCTCTTTTTCTTTCTTCAGCAGGAGGGGTGGGAATGGATAATTTATTGTACTGAGACTTGTTCTTGGTTTTCATTTGTAACAAAAATAAATTAAGTTACTGGACTGGTGAATACAGATGGTGATATTTCTACCCACACTTGGGATCCCAGCCCTGACTTCTTTTCCCGGTGAATTCTCTACCCTCCCACACGCAGCCACTTTATGTATATCATGCCTGGTTCCACAAAGAATTTGAAATGGTCTTCAGGTGACTTGGCAACTTTTAGTGTGGAAAAACCTGGGCGGGGCAGGGGGACTTCTAGGTGTGAGGGTCTAGAGATGTAAACATAGGCCCTATTTACTTTGTCTGTGCCTCACCTCCAGATTTTGCCTTGGTCACTGACCTAATACAGGGGTTGGCTTTTTTCTTTTTCCCCGGCTGTAAAGGGCTTGATAGTAGATACATTAGGCTTTCGGGCTTTGTTGAAACGACTCAGCTTTGCCATCATTACTCAACTCTGCTGCTGTAGATCAAAAGTAGCCAAATGGGCATGGCTATGTGCAATAAAACTTAATTCACAAAAGTGGACTGCAGGACTGGATTTGGTCCTCTGGCTGTGGTTTGTTTTGACCTCTACCCTACACCATGAGGTCACCTGCATTCTGGGGTTTTCAAGTCCAGAAGATGTCTCAACATTGAACCTGGACTCGAAAGGGCAGGTGCTTTTCTCTCTGGCTCCAAATTAGAGACTTGGGGATAGATACAAGACGAATGGGAAACATATACAAAAGGTTTCTATGCTCAAAATTGGAGGTTTTTGCTCTGGAAACCAGCAAAACCAGAAGGCTCTCCCACTGAATTACTTGCCTATGTAGTTTGTCTTTCCTTATTCAGAGCTCTTCTGCATTTAATCTCAGTAAAACAATTCCTTTATCTTTTAGGAGATAACCGTGACTAGAGAAAACAGAATTTCTTTTATTTCAATTCCAATTTCTTTCTATTCCTAGCCCAGAATCATTGAAAGTAAACAATTATCTTTCAATTCGAAAAAGGAATCTGCATCACAAATTTAGAACTTTACAAAAAATGAACATTTATGGAGTTGCAAGATGCTGACTCCATCTTGGCCAGGGGATGTAGAAATAGCCCTTTTCACTCCTCTAGGCAATAGCTATATCTGCTACCCAAATTACCCTTAGAATCAGGTGAAATGATGGTAGCAACAGGGTAGCAAGGACAGCAAGGGGTGTTGGTTTAGGGCAGTACTTTATGGCAACACTTTATGTCCTAAATTTCTACTTGCTCACTGAGAATTCACGGTTTGGAAATTTGATGGAGGTAGGCCTTTAGGTACTGACTGAGCCTAATGTATGTGTGGGATAGTTGGGGAGAGGGGGATGCAGCTAGAATAGATGTAGGGTATAAGAGAGAATGATGATAAGAAATATCCAGAATGGGAATTGTTTATATTCAGGAAGAGGGAGGAGGATGTCCAATGAAATCACAGCAGGAATATTTCAGTTTTTCCCCCTATTTCCTTCCTCTGTGCTCTCTTTGGCTCTTTGTAGCTTTCTCTCTTCTTTCGTCAGACACACTCTGTGGCAAACTTAAGCCCCAAACCACAACCTTGAGAAATTCCAAATGGATTTTGTCAGCAAGGCCAACACCCCCCTCCCCACCCCTGCTCCCGGCACACGCGCTGGGCTCAGGCCCAGGCCTGGGGTCAGTGACGGGAGTGGGAGTGTGCAACCCACAGAGCGGGTGGCTAAAATTTCAGCTTTAGTTGGTGCCAGTGGCAGCCAGAGGGAGGGAGAAAGACTGGTGAACTGTCAGGCCTCTTGGCCTCCTTCGGCTCTGAACGGGGCTCTTCTCCTCTTAGCCTTTCAAGTGGCTGGGGCGCTGGGGAGTGGCCAGCGGAGCAGCACGCCCCGCCCCCCGGCCCGTGCTCCTGTTTGCTCATGGGAAGCACCCAATAATGCTGCAACAGACACTTTCCTCTCCAGACCCCAGGGGGTGAAGGATAGAAGGGCCGGGAGATTCTCCAGTTCCATTCAACAGTTCTGACTTCAATACCACGGTAATTGCTGCAACCACAGTAGAGGGTCACTGTTTCCATCCTTCTGTCACACCTGGTTCCCAAACTTGAGAGGATCTGAAGACTTGGGCAGGAACACTGACAGGTGTCACCGCCTGTCAGAGTCCCATAAGGCGTGTTAGTGTGTTTGAAGCACTAGCAAGGGCAGTTGCAAAGCATAATTTTGGTGATCAGTGTGTGGGTGTAACCTGATGGAGAGTCCTTAGAAAATTCTAGGAAAAGAAATGAAAAGAGTAATTATGTGGAGGTATCACAAGGCCCATTCTAGGAGTCTGTGGTAATACTGGAGGAGTCCTGCCATTTAAAACACAGAGCTTAGGAGGGCAAAGACCCTTAATGGCAACAGCCCAGGACGGATGCAACTCTGTTATAAACATGCTCCTTGTTATCCATCTCATCCTTCACCATTTTTTTAAAACAATTTATTGGAGTATAGTTGATTTACAATGTTGTGTTCGTTTCAAGTGTACAGCAAAGTGAGTCAGTTATACGTATACATATATTCATTCTTTTTCAGATTCTTTTCTCTTATAGGTTACCACAGAATATTGAGTAGAGTTCCCTGTGCTATTCAGTAGGTCCTTGTTGGTTATCTATCTTATATATAGATAGTGTTAATCTCAAGGTCCTGATTTATCCCTTCCCTGCCGCATTTCCCCTTTGGTAACCATAAGTTTGTTTTTGATCATCCTTCACCATCTTTTTTTAAAAAAAAGTATTTTAATTTTATTGGAGTATAGCTGATTTACAATGTTGTATTAGTTTCAGGTATACAGCAAAGTGATTCAGTTATACATATACATGTATTCATTCTTTCTTAGATTCTTTTCTCATGTAGGTTATCATTCATCCTTCACCATCTTAAATTATGGTCCTCGACTTGACATTCTAGGGTCCGTGTTATTCTGAAGGTTAAAATAAGAGAGAAAACAAACTGAGGGGACTTCCCTGGTGGTCCAGTGGTTAAGACTTCACCATCCAATGCAGGGAGTGCAGGTTTGATCCCTGGTTGGGGAGCTAAGATCCCACATACCTCACAGCCAAAAAACCAAAACATAAAACAGAAGTAATATAGTAACAAATTTCATAAAGACTTAAAAAAAAAACTGGGATGAGAGGAAGGAACTGGTGAATGCATACACCAGGGATTGATGGGGTAGACAGAGTGTAGCTATCTACCAGTCTAGTTCTTCTTGGAAGGAGACAAGAAACAAGGCACACACACACAAAATCAAATTAAAAAAGCGACAATTTTGGCCCAAGCTTTTGGGAAGAGCCATGTGTTCCCTTATACAGGTGGTCCCAACTTACAATGGTTCAACTTAGATTTTTTTACTTTATGATGGTGCAAAACTGTCATGCCTTGAGTAGAAACCGTAATTTGAATTTTGATCTTTTCCCAGGCTTTTCAGTATGATATTCTTTTGTGATGCTGGGCAGTGGCATTGAATTGCAGGTCCCAGTCAGCCATGCCATCGCAAGGGTAAACAACTGGTACACTTGCAACCATTCTGTGCCTATATAACCATTCTGTTTTCCACTTTCGGTATAGTAAAGTATTCAATAAATTACATAAGATATTCAAAATTTCAGCACTTTATTATAAAATAGGCTTTGTGTTAGATTATTTTGTCCAACTGTAGGCTAATGTAAGTGTTCTGAACATGTTTAAGGCAGGCTAGGCTAAGCTATGATGTTTGGTAGGTTAGGTGTAAATGCATTTTTGACTTAAGATATTTTCAACTTATGATGGGTTTATTGGGGTGTAACCCCACTGTAAGCTGAGGAAGATCGGTACTGCTGTAAATGAGGAAAAAGAGTATTTCAAGAATCTTCTGTTCTTAGCATTACTAGCGCCCTTCTTGTATCACAGCCGTGACTATTCCAGGGGAGTTTGCATGTCTAGACCAGGTGCAGAAATGAGTGTGAGGAAAGTGGGGGTGGGCAGGAATAGAGAAACACGGGTGCAAAATCCTTGTTTCCTTGTAATACTAAAATTCATCTTCATCTAGGTGTACTTTCTCAAGACACATCTCTGAATACTAGTCTTCAACAGTTTGTCTTTCAAGTTCCAGCTTCCTAACTGGCCCAGTGTCCAGCTGTTTCCTTCAGTCTCTTAAACTTATCACTCTCCCTCTTCCCTATGGAAAAGGTCTCTTGATTCAGAGCCCCCGCCCCAAACAACCCATTCTTAGTAGGAGTAGCAACACTGATGCAGTGAGGGCTCTCGCGAGGGTGCACGTAGCTCTGGTTAAGAAATGAAGTTGAGAGGTGAAGGGGTAAGGTCCAAAGCGAGGGCTGTTCACTCATACTCTGCTCCTTCCTGACTGTGCCCAAGGAGCCCCAGTCTCCAGTGTGCCCACTACGCGGCCCCAGTCCTTAAATAACAGGCGTGGCCCTGGGGCTAGGGATTCTCACCTCTGCCCCCACTGTCTCACCCCCATTTCCTAGCTCCCGCCTCTGCCGCCCGCAGACTCCAGCCCCCACATCGGCCCCCACCCGGACTTGGACTGGAACACCCGCTGCCTCTGCTGCAGCCGCTGCCATGGTGATGGATCTCGCGAGAACGGCCGCTCGCCGCCGCGCAGCTCTCGCGCGATCAGGGAGGTGGGAAGTATCCCGGTCTGGGGGTGAGGGTGCGCTGCACAGCTCCTGTCGCCGTCGCGGCTTCCGGTGCTAGGTGGAGGGAAGGAAGGAGGGAGCCGGGAGCGGGGCCAGGGGAGCCGCAGCGCTGAAATCGGCTGAGGGAGGCGGAGAGAGTGGAGCGAGAGCCCAGCGAAACCTGCGGGGGCGGAGGCGGCGGCCGCAGCGGCAGAGCTGGGAGCAGGAACAGGTGAGGAGCCGGGAGGAGGGAAGGCGGGTCCCGGTAGAGGAGAGGCTCGCGGTGGGGGCTGAGAAGATAGGTCCCCCCCCGCCCCCCGCTTGCTCGCCCGGCACTGCCTGGTGTGGGGCGGTGTGGTCCTTCTCACCAGAGAGCTCGGAGAGGAGGCGCTGGGCCAGCCACACGCCTGCCCCCGCATTTGAAGGACGCGGAGCTGGGGTGGGGGTGGGGGTGGGGGGCGCACACGGATTTGTCCTCCTCCTCGCACAAGGGGGCGACCTGGGCTGCAGTTAGGTTCCTCTCGCCCGCGGGAGGTGGCCTTTTGAAGGGTTGGGGTTGAGGGGGAGGAAAGCAGTCCAAGGTGAGGTGACGCGGGGGCGGTGATGGCTGTGTTGTATCCTTTTGCTATTTAAAGGGCTAGGGAATGTCGCTTTTTCTCACCCCCTCTCCCCCTCCACCTCAGTAATAGACCAGAGAGAAGCCTTGCTATGGTGACACCCCCTCCCCCCATCGTGGGGCAGGGGTGCGTAGGGGGTTTTGGGGATTAACAGCTAACACAGGCTAGTGGGGCGCCCCCGGGGCACTATTATGGTGAAGGTTGCGCTTTCGGGTCTTGAGAACCGCACGCTGGGAAGAGGGTAGCAGGTGGGGAGCAAGAGGAGAGGAGGCAGGAGTTGGGGGAGGGGGATCTGATCTTGCTTGGAGAAGAGAGGTGGTGCCTTCCTCCCCCAGGCGAAGCGGGGGCGGTCTCACAGGAGGAGGGAGCATCTTGTCACTGGCTCTGAGTTTCTGTCTTCCAATCCGCTTTCTTTCTTTAGGAAGTACCAGGATTCCCGGAACAGAAAATGGAGCCATTGCTTACACCAATTTTTTAAGTGGGGGGGGGGGGGGGGGGTGCGGGTGGGGGCGGTGTGGTATTCCCCGTTAAAATCGGGCCACTTGATTAGCCAAGTGGTAGGGCCTCTTTGGGGAGATTTCCCTTCTTTCCGGTTGTGTTACTGCTGGTCTTTCTCTGGCCAGACCAGGAGGAGTGTGGTATGTGGTCAGGAGTGAGAAGAAATAGTGAGGTCATTGGGTGAGGGAGAAGTGTAACTTAAAACCTGTCTCTGTCGCTGTTAGATTGGGTCACCCCTAGTCTATGGCATGAAAGTTTTATTTGGTAGGAGATCTGCTGCAGGAGTCTGATTGCTTGGGTCAGTGCAACAGGACAGTCTAGTCTCTGCATGCTTCCTTACCTGTCTCTAATCAGGTGGTGACAGTCTTTGCTGCCATTTTGTCTTGAGCTTGTTGTTGGGGTAAGTGTCTCCACTCGCTATGACTGGAGTGGGTCAGTGAATTGGTCATTGTACATTAGACCAGAGTTTGAATAACATGTCTATAAAAGCTCATTCTAAGAAAGAAGCTGATCCACCTTTCACATAGTGGATCATTGACCTTGGATTCAGCTGGGAAGGGTCCTCCTGTATCACATATTCACATGCCTCCTGCCTCCCAGCACAGAGTTATTACCTTGCATAGTCAAAATTTTTATGTGTATCTCTTACTTTTCCAAAGAGAAGAAGCCTTTTGAGTGCAGGAATTGGATCTCATCTCGTATCTCCCACACTTTCTTGTGCACACAGTAGGCAGTCATGATAAATAGAGGATGTGAATGAATAGAACTCAGGTTTTCTGACCACAGTTTAAGGAAAGAGGAGGAGAGGGCTTGGCTGTCAGAGAGAGTGCCTGAAGATAGCTGAGTGAGGGTGTAAAGGTCCTTAGCCTTTGTGATTAAGAAGTCTTGGTCTCTCCACCTTCTTGAGAGGCACAAAACAGTCATGGATAATGAAAGACAGACCCAAAAAGAAAAGTATTAGAACACAGTCATTTATCAGAAATCCCAGGTCTCCTGCTTCCCCACTGTGAGCAAAGGGGTCTCTCCATTAGACCTGAGTCCTTCAGAGTGTTGTCTACAGATTGGGATCTGGTAATTACAGAGAAGGGAGCCAGTGTATGTATGTGGTGCCTGGCATAGAAGTGGTGCCAGTGAATGGTAGCTGCTATTATTAAACTTAATGCAAGTGTAAAGGAGGGCAGACAGCATGCTAGAAAGAGTGGAAGTTAAGTCTTAAGTGCACAAAGGGTCATAAAGTGTTTTCATCTCTACTGCTCTCTTCCACTGGAGTTATAATAGAGGAAATGGACTCAGAGGACAGTGGGCGGGATTTGTTGGTTAGAAGGAGGAAGTTCTTTAAAACCAGGTTTGTTAAAGCTGAGTCAATAACTAAGGGAAATTGTGGAATCTGCTTCCCCATATACCTTAGAAATGGATGCCAAGAGTCCTGAGACTCAAAACACATCACTGTGTTTGGCTCTCCTCACCATTTTTTTTTTTTAAATCGAGGTGTAGTTGACTTACAATATTGTGTTAGTTTCAGGTGTACAGCATAGGTCCCTTCACCATTTTTGTTGCAAGTGAATTTAGAGGCAAAATGGTGAGGTAATTAAGAGTGTGGAGCTTGGAATCAGACAAAATTGAGTTCAAATCCTGCCTCTGCCAGTTACTAGGTGTATGATTTTCATGAAATTATTTGTCCCCTTGTAGCTTTATTTTCCTCATGTGGAAAGAGTGTGATAATGATAGTGCCTATTCGTAGTGTTGGCATGAGAATTAAATGAAAAGACACATGTAAAGCACCTAGTATTACACAAAGCACACATAGTAAGCCTCAAGTAAATGTTAGCTGCTATTAATAATCACCATCATAATAGTAATAATAACATGAGCACTCAGGGCTGCCTTAAAAAAGAGGGGATTTACAAAAGAACAACTTGCTGCCTGAAACGCCTATGTGGAGGGATGATTGTTACCATGACTTTCTGTGCTGGTCGTAGGCTTATGAGCAATGAAATCTTTTTTCAGCATCAGCCTCACAGAGGCAGCTCCTGTTGCCTGAGTGGGAGGTGAAACTGGGGCCCTGAACCATCAACTTGGATGTAGGGTGAGGGTGTAGAATAGTGTTCATGTTAGAAAAGTCAGTGTGACTCTGAGGTAATGGTTGACTTTTCCATAAAAGAGCATCCTGATTGACCTAGGTTGGGCATTTAGATTCTTGGCTCTCATTATTTTACATCTCAATTAGTATTTCAGCATCCTCCATTTCCTGGGCCACTCTTTTCACTTAGTCATATCTCCTATAAATGTCTGCCTCTGGGGGACTTCCCTGGCAGTCCAGTGGTTAAGAATCTGCCTTCTGATGCAGGAGATGCAGGTTTGATTCCTGGTCGGGAACTGAGATCCCACATGCTGCAGGGTAATTAAGCCCACGCGCTGCCCCTGTGCCCTGGAGCCCGCACACTGAAACTAACATGCGACTCAGCCAAGTAAATAAATAAATTAAATAAAAAAAAAAAACCTCAGCCTTTGTTTCAGTATGTACTGTATTAAGATCCAGAGCTGCAGTATCTGTAATTCTGTCTATTATATCTTTTCCAGCATCTATTGCAAATATAGGTAGAGTGCTAATAAAGCTTTTCGATAATGAAAGGACATGGGGAGCGTTTAGAAAAAGTTCTGCGAATGTTGGAAGGCTTTATAGTGTAGTCTGGGAAAGAACTGACTGAGGGAGGGATTCTATGAAGGTGTTAGAGATTTGTCATGGACTTCTGCAAAGGATCTTCTGTATCATATGGGCTAGAAAGGAAATGGCTCAAGATTTCAGGGATCCACCATTATCACCATATTCCTGAAGAAAGGTGAAATGACTGGGCGTGGCAGATCTTAGTTCCCTGATGGCCAGGGATTGAACCCGGGTCCCCCTTAGTGAAAGTGCAGAGTCCTAACCACTGGACCGCCAGGGAATTCGTATAACCTGTCCTGTATGAGCTTAAACACAAGAGTGTCAAGCAAGAATGTTTAAATTTCAGCATGATATAGGATGCAGAAGAACATTTGGTCTCTGTTGGAGTGGTTTTGTCCTTTATCCTCCCCTTTTTCTTAAAAAAAGCAGTCGAACCTAACCTTATATAAAATCTTACTTGAAGTCTAATACATAAAATGGATAAAAGTGCTGCTGCTGTGGTAGTGGTGGAGAGTGGCGGAGCATAATTAGAGCCTCTCATATAGTTCTCCCTTTCCCCCAGGCAGGCTCTGAATCCCATCCAAGGAACCCTAGGGCTCTGAGAATATGGACGCCACTTCTCCAGTTTGTCAGATACAGGAAAAGAACTGGAGATCACCTATAGAATACTGTCTTCCTCAACCTCACAAACGTTTGCCATCATCAGTAGAACCATGTTCAGCAACAAGCATATCAGTCACTAGCTACAGATCAGTCATGGAGCTGGATGCTGGGAACATGAAACATGAATAAGGCATGGTCCCTGCTGGCAAGGGACTGAGAGTCTAGTGAAGTACTTCCCAAACTTTTCCCCACCATGGTATACAGAGAAAATGATAATGGTGAAGCAGGCATAGCTGCTTGCAACCTGAGATGACTGGCCCATGGGCTCTAGCCACCCTAAGAGGTGGCTCTTATCCCCCAAGGTAGGTGATTCCCTTGTCTTCTGTATCCTTAGGCTGCTCTATGATGGGTGGCCTTGTCCACATGGCCACCCCTTTCATCTGTTCACTGGCAATTCCATCTTGACCTGCATGGTGGGACCAGATTGGGGCAAAGGTTAACTGGGGCTTTAGGCTGATTATGCATGAAATTTCAGTGATTTTGTAATTAGGAAAGTACAGTGTTCTGGATACCCAGGGCTGTAGATGAGGGCATTGGAGCAGCCATCGAATATCAGGAGATGGTGCAGTTGTAAGCTGGTCAGATTCTAAGAATAGAGCAAGCTGAAAGCTTGGTGAGAGGGTAGTGCCACAGTGTTCCAAGGAAGCAAAGGAGTCTAGCTTTTAATCTGGTCACTTTTATCTAGCAAGGTCATGTATTCTGAAACAGACCTGATTCTCTGTTCTGACTCACTTGCTGAGGGTTGTCCATGGGAAAAGCCATACCCTTCCCTAGTGTTCCCGTCTTTATCAGGGCAATTTAGGATCCTTCTTCATTTGATGTTGTGGCCTCCTTCGGTTATCCTATACTGGAGTCTTCCTCTAAGACTAGAAGGGAAGTTGGTGTAATGATTATGGCTTGAGCCTAAACGCTGCTAGGTGAGTTAAATGGAGGCTAATTTTAGTTAGTATGTTCTAATTTATAACAAGGTAAATCGTTGATTGCCAAGTAGCTAAGTTCAGTAGGTATCTTTCAGGCCTTATCTTAATGTGACCTTTTTACAGCCTTTGACCCACCTTTTTTTTTTTTCCCCTTTTGCTGTTCTTTCCTCATTGGTGTCTCTGATGTCTTACTCTCTTGATTTCCTTTCTACCATTTTGGGTGCTTCCTACTCTCTTTCCTGGCCTCTTTTTTGCCCACTGCTTTAATTGTTGATGTGCCCTAAGTTTCTGCCTTTGGCCTTTTCTCCTGTCTCATTGTACACACTCTCCCTAGATATATCAGTTAGGATGTATCAGTTGCAAAAGATAGAAAACACACCTGTAGCTCAGTCAGAGGATTTATTAAACATATAACAAGAAGTCTAGGTGAAATAAGCCAGACACAAAAGGACAATTATTGTTTGATTCCACATTTATGAGGTACCTAGAATAGTCAAATTCAGCAACAAAGTAGAGTGGTTGTTTCTAGAGGCTGGGGAGAGGGGGATTATTGTTTAATAGGTACAGAGTTTCAGTTTGGGAAGATGGAAGAGTTCTGGAGATGCATGGTGGTGATAGTTGCACAACAGTGTGACAATACTTAATGCCACTGAACTGTACACTTAAAAATGGTTAAAATGGTAAATTTTATGTTATGTATATTTTACCACACACAGAAGTAGTCCAGGGGTAGAACTGTTTTTTTGTTTTTTTTTTTTAACTTTTTTAATATTGGAGTATAGCTGATAAACAATGTTGTGATAGTTTCAGGTGCACAGCAAAGCGACTCAGCCACACATATACATGCATCCATTCTCCCTCCAACTCCCCTCCCTTCCAGGCTACCACACAGCTGCCTTTTTTTTTTTTTTTTTTTTTTAAATCCACCAACTTGACAATGTTACTAAGGACCCAGGTTTTTCCAGTTTTTCTGCTCTGATATCCTAGTGTTCTTACGTCTGTCCCTTCGTGTCCCCAAGATGACTCCAGCGTCTCACCCTTCTAATCAATATCCAAAGGTTAGACGAGAACATTAGCATATGTTCTTTTTTAAGATTGAGGAAAACTTTCCCAGGTACTCCCAACAGACTTTCCTTACATCTTGTTGCCCAGAATTAGTGCCTGACCATTTGTGACTCAGTCACTGGCAAGAGAAATGGAATGCCCACCTCCTTTCAGCTGATCAGTTTTCATACCCTAGGGCTGGGGAGGGGTAGCTCATACCCACTCCCTGCCAACATCTGAACAAATTAGGGGTTCTGTTAGAAGAAAGAAAGGGAAGATGGCTGTTGGGGTGGCAGCCAGTAACTGCTACCATCCCGGATCATCTTGGTTCCTTCTGGGGTTTCAGTTACTTCCATGTAGATGATTCCATATACCCAGACCAGACTTTTCTCCTGAGCTTCATACCTTAGCACCTCAAAATTAATGTTAATCTAAAAATAAACATCTTCACTCTCAGATCTGTTCCTCTTGTGTTTCCTGTCTGAAGAAGTACCACAGGCCAGAAAAATCGTCTTTGACTCTTCTCGTCTTCCTTCCTACGTTTAATCAGTCATTAAATCCTGTGGATTCTACTATTTTGATGTTTCAGATCTGTCCTCTTTATTGCCACCTCTGTTTCAGAACTTTTGATTTCTTATCTGTGTTACTATACCTCTCAAGCGGTCTCTCTGCCTCCAGTCTTTCCCCCTTTTAATTTATTCCCTAAACTGCTGTCAGAATGGTCTTTCTATAGCACGTATCTGATCTTGTTACTCGTATGACCTTTAAGGCCCTTCATGATCTAGCTCCTGCTTCTCTCTCCAACCTCATCCCTCCCTTTTACTCACCGTGCTGTGTCCTCCCAATTGCACCTGGCTTTGGCTCATAAATGCTCTAACTCAAGTCTTCATGCCTGTGCACACTCTGTTCCCTCTCCCACCTTCCCTATTCCTTAGTGTCTGGTTACTTCCTATTCTTCCTTTGAGAATCAGCTCACGTGTGACCTGAGAATCATGTCTGGGAATCATCCTTTATCCTCCAGTCTTGATTAACTGCTCCAGCTTTCTATCCTCATAATACTATGTGCTTATCCCACTCTTATCCTCACACTGTAATCCTCTGGTTCCTAGTCTTTCTCTCCCATTGACTGAGTTTCATGAAGGCAGAAACTATCTTCCTCTGTATCCCTGGTTCATTATACTCAGTAAACGTTTAATGAATGGATGGAAGCTGACATCAGAAGCTGTTTCTTGGCTTTGGGAAATCTTTGAGTCTAATAGAAGTCATTGAGATACTAATCTAGGAGTTCTTGTGTGCTGATTACAGTGCTGTTGAGGCAAAAATTTGGAAAGTTTACAGAGGTCACAAGCCAGCTGCACTAAGGAAGCTAAATATAGGCAGACCGTGCTTTGGTTTCCTTAAATTTTTTCGTCTGTTCCATTGGCTGTGCTAAAGAATAGCATCTCTGTTAGTGATAACTCAATTTGAAGACTGGGAATAAAGCTGCTTTTAGTGCACCCTCCCTGGGCAGCAGAGGGTTTGGGAGGCTCTGGTCTTCCTTTCCCTGGGCCCATGCAGCCTGAAGAGGAGGTGCTGGATCAGGAGTCCCCTCAGGACACATGCCTGCATCAGGAGTGGGCAGTGTGTATGGCAGACTGAGCTGTGACTCTCAGAATCACCTGGAGGGTGAGGCAGGCATACCTGAAGTCAAGATGACTGAACAGTCAGTGACAGCAACAGCCTACCCCTCCTGGCGGGTGGGAGAGAGGGATTGTGGGCAGTAAGTGATCGTCAGTGAGGACATCCTCAGGTGAGGCTTCAATCAGCCAGTGTGCTTGATTGAGCTCCTGCAGTGTCCCACATGGATTGCACCGGAACACATTTTTCGAGTTCCTGTTGTTATTTTTACCACTGGTAACAAAGTTTGTAACTGTAAGATGGAATGTTGAGACATCCTCTTTGTTAATAGAGATATTAGTATATTCCCTTTTTCATCTTGAGCCACTCACTTTCAGTTTTAACTGCTTTCTGTTTCTACCAGCCCATAGAACCCTGGTATTTTGCCCTGTTGACACAGGAGAGCCATCTGTGGCGAAAGAGAATAACTATAGACTATACAGTACACAGGGAAACAATCCAGGGTTTGTTTGTTTGCCATCTGCTTCCCAGAGCTTTTTCTAGGGATGCATTATGGTGAAAGTGAGAATTGGCTATATAGCCATAGATTTGTGTTCATGGCACAAAGCTGAAAGTTGCCACCATCCTGGTGGGGGAGCAGCATGCTGTCTGGAAATAGGCGGGGACAGGGAAAGCCAAGACAAGAAAGCCAACACCCCCTTTGGCATGTTCATCTGAGTCAAGCTCCTGATTAAATTAAAGAAGAGTTGGGCTTCCCTAGTGGCGCAGTGGTTAAGAATCTGCCTGCCAGTTTAGGGGACATAGGTTCGAGCCCTGGTCTGGGAAGATCCCACATGCTGCGGAGCAGCTAAGCCTGTGTGCCACAACTACTGAGCCCACGTGCCACAACTGCTAAGCCCACATGCCTAGAGCCCATGCTCCACAACAAGAGAAGCCACCACACTGAGAAGCTTGCACACCACAGTGAAGAGCAGCCCCCGCTCACCACAACTGGAGAAAGCCTGCGCATAGCAATGAAGAGCCAACACAGCCAAAAATAAAATAAATAAAATACATTAATTAAAAAAAAAAAGAGGAGTTGTAATGTCCATTAATTTCAAGGCCCTGGGCTGCCATGGGGGACAATGGTAACTATTGGAATATTTCATTAGTCATCTATCAGCCTCACTGAATACTCAATGGCAAGAGAAAATTTTTTACCACTTTTAGTCTTCTAGTCCTTTCATGGCTTTCCCGAACCAGTCTTGGGGTCAGCATGTGTGGAAAATGGCCAAGAATTGACAGGAAAGCTAAGCAACCATCTGTGCATTACACAGAGGTACCAAGTACTGCTAGGACAGAAGAAATGATATAAGGACATCCTCAGATGAGGCTTCAGTTAGCCAATGTGCTTGATGGGACTCCCTCAGTGGGCTTGGCACTGGGAGCAAGGAAAGATCCAAAGGCGTAGTCCTTGCCCATGGCGAGTACACAGTTAAATTGGGGAGACAATAAATGTACGGATTTATAAAAGAAGGAAAAACTCCATAACATAGTGCCACTTGAGTGGTTCAGATAATTCAAGGGCCTTTGTGTGGCATGCCAGAAAAGAGAAATAAGTGTGACACTGGGATCAGATTTTGAACCAAGACTTTCGCATGATAGCTTAGCAAAGAAGCAGACCAAAGGATAGTGTATGCATGTTCTGGGGCAAGGGATATCTTTCAGCCACTGCTTGACTCACAGTTGGTAATCATTTAATCAGCAAGATAAATGTGTGGTATAAATTCAGTTCAGAATCTGGGCCAAAGCCTGATACCTAAGCTTTAAAGCAAAGTATCGTCTGGAGCTGAAGGAAAGGACACCCAAGCAAGAGACAAGATAAAAACAAGGAAGATTTGGGAAAGGTATAAATTTCTGGAAGGGATGGCAGCAGAACCAGAAGTCTGACTACCACAGATTACCAGGGTTGGTGGGATATGGTCTTATGAGTTGGGCAGATGTCCCCTCCTGCCTCAGGAATCCTCTGGAATCTGTCTGGCTGGGTGGTTGAGGCAGGATGGGCAGGGAGGATGGCTAGTGGGCGACTTGGCTGAAGTTGAGGCCAAAGTTGAGCCAGGCCCTCCCCCTGGGGTGTAAGCCCTCTGGGTCAGGGGCAGGGCTCATCCGTGGAACCTACCCGGAGCACCACTCCTGGCTCATTAGTGGATGTCTGGGGAGGCCTTTGAAGATGAAACACTCCATAAACACTCATTGTTTCTGTTTTTTGGACAAACTAGTACTTTGGTCTCCAGAGACTGTTGATCTGGCTCCTTTGTACTAGTCTGGAATTCACTGCAAACTTAGGAGAGTAGGAAACAAACAAACAAACCTGAAATAGTTTTTGAGAAAACAAACTAAACTCCCACCAAACCCCCTGCTTTAGCTTGTAAATAGGATTCCTCTGCATCTACCTTTCACATTCTTGGGTTTGGGTGCACTCTGTCTTGACCTGTTCTTTCACTCGCTGGGTTTGGGGGGTGTGTGTGTGTGTGTCTCTGGTTCCCAGACTCTGTAGAGAGTGCCAGCAGCTGGCATATGGTGATTGCTGAATAAGCTGCCCGCTGACGCATGTCTCCCGCAGGCACAGAGAACTGGTTGGCACGAGTGATTCTGAACCCCCGTTTCATTATTGTTTCAAAGATTCATTTCTGTGGCTGTCTTGAGCCATAGAGAAGGGAGGGAAGAAGAGAGGGAATGAATGACTGATTCTGTCTGTCCGGGGCAGCGGGTGGGATGGGCAGATAGATATTTTGTACTTTTGTAGTGTTCTGACTGCTCCCTTCATTTTTCCCTGTTACGTACCAGGCAGAAATGTCTAACCTGAGTGAGCTGCTGGTGAGGTCAGTAGAGACCTTGGGAGTTAGTTCAGTTATTCAACTACTGTGTGCCAGGAGCTAGTCAGGGTGCTGGGAACACAGCAGGGAACAAAATAGATAAGGAGCTGAGATTATAGTAGGAGGAGAAACACAGTACAGCAGGAAACAAACATGTAACATGTCAGATGGTGATAAATGCTATGAAGAAAAGTAAAGTGGGATAAATGGGGTGGAGAGTGGTGTGGTGTGTGTGTGTATAGGTGGTTGATAAAGTGAGAGTCAAACAGATGCCTGCAGGAAGTGAGGGAGTGCTCCATGAAGGTTGTCTGGGAGAGGAGCATTCCAGGCAGAACGAATAGCAAGGACAAAAGCTTTGAGGCAGGAAAGTATGGGGGAACTGGAGTACGCACAGGGGAGAGTAGTAGGAGATCTGATGAGAGAATTGGGAATGCAGATTGTGCTGGACTTTGTAGGCCACGGTATGGCTTTGGGTTTTACTGAAAGGGAAATATGAAGCCCAGAGAGAGGGTTTTGAACAGAGGAGCAGCATGACCTGGTTTTGGTTTTGAAATCAGTCTGGCTGCTCTGTGGAGAATACACTGAAGGGGGTGGAGCAGAAGCAGAGAATGAGCTGACCGCCTCCTCGCAGGTGGCCATGTGGAGCAGCTGTCCTGGGATGGACCACGGTGAACCTGGGGCATACCTGGCTGAGGAATGAGGGGCAGCCTCTCCCCACCCCACCTCCCAGCTCTTAGTGCGCTGTTACATGAACAGGGCATGACTTTAGCAGCTGGCATTTCGCAGAGTGGAAAAGATCAGCCTCTTTTAGGAGTGCTGCTTTCTCGTCTCTTCCTCATTAACTTTGGTGTGTGGAAGGAAGGTGTAGAAATACAGGAAGGGAAGAAGCAGAGTCTCTTGATTAGAGCTGAGAGCATAAACCTTGGGAAACTGGCAAGCCTGAACCTTGTCAGGAGTCACAAAGAGCCACTCCTCATCCCCCTCCCTCCTCTCCCACCCTTTCCAGAAGTCTCAGGGTGAGGTTGGGGGAGGGAGGGGCATTAATGATCTCCCGGTGCCTTGGGGTATCGTGTAGATTATCAGGACTGAAGGGACTTTAGAAATCATCTAGTTCAACCCCTTCCATTTACAGGTGCAGATAAGGACAGGTGAAATAACTCATCCAAAGTCACATGGATAGGTTCCTGGCAGAAGCAGGGGTCCTGCGTGTTCACTGCTTTGTCTCTGCTCCCAAAGGCTCCGGATGTGTCTGAGTGGGCCTTGATCTTCATAGTACCCTCAGGCACTCAGTTTGTCGTGAAAGAACACCAGCCATGACTTTGGCCAGTGCTATTAACGTGAAATCCTGACAAGCACATGGCGGTAATGAGTTTGCATTTCTTTGCTTAGGATCAAGTCCTCTATACCAGGGACCGGGCCAAAAGCAGACTGCTACTGCCCCCGCTGCACTCTGCTACCCTCAGAAAGCGGCTGCTGTGATCATGGGTAATATCTTTGGAAACCTTCTCAAGAGCCTGATTGGAAAGAAGGAGATGCGCATCCTGATGGTGGGCCTAGATGCCGCAGGGAAGACCACCATCCTGTACAAGCTAAAACTGGGCGAGATCGTCACCACCATCCCCACCATTGGTAAGGGCACGGCTCGGATGTAGGCTTTCATGCCAGCTGCTGAGCCAGACAGGGGGCCTATTCCTATAGCCCCCACCTGGCCACCAGGCAAGTCCTTGCAGTTTGTGGGGTTTAGAGAAGAATGATTATTTAGCTTACTAGCAGGTGCTGGGGCTGCCATTTGCCCACCTACCCTGACCCTCTCTGATGCGGGAACTTCCACAGCCTGGCATCCAACAGTGGCCCTCAGGCACTGAGCTGGTTTGTTCTCTGTTGTTCGAAAAGCAGGTGAAGGGCTTTGATGTTTCTGCCAGAGGCCTGGAATTGCTTCAGTTTAGATCCTCGGTGGCCCTGATCCCAGTTAAGACCTGCCTGCTGGAGGGAGAACATTTGCCTTGTAGAGGCAGCTGCAGATCAGCAGCAGCAGCAGCTGGTTCTGTATTTGGGGCTCCAGGACTGTAGCTCACTTCTTGTCCTTCACTCTGCCTCTCAGGCCCCACTTCTTAGCTGAGACAGACTCCGGTGGCCAAGGTGCAGGAGCGGCTGAGTCATCTCTTTTGCAGGAGGGAGAGGCAAAGACTGAGAGAATGAATGGGGAAGGTTGTCTCACCCAGGTGATTGTAAATCTCTTGACTGTCCATCTTCGTCCTCTTCCGCGTCTTCTCTTAGGTTTTCTTTTGGGCCTTTACCCTGCTAAGTCAAGGAACACCGAGTCTGAGGAAGCCTTTGCTTTCTTTTAGGACATGACCATGGCTGGGGTAAACAGAAACAACCCACCAGGGCATCATTTGCAGGCCTGGTGTTTCAAGCCAAGTGACCGTTGTCTGTTGTTTGTTTTTTTTCAAAGGGTTCAACGTGGAGACAGTGGAGTACAAGAACATCAGCTTCACAGTTTGGGATGTGGGTGGCCAGGACAAGATTCGGCCTCTCTGGAGACACTACTTCCAGAACACCCAAGGTAGGGCATGTGAATTGCCTGTGGACTGGCATGGGTTGGTTGGGTGTGAGCAGAGAATGTGGCTATTGTTCTTGGTTATTGGTAACCAGCTCTCGCCCTGCTGCATTTCCTAGGGGTGGGAGACAGGGAGAAAAGGGAGCAGGTATTTGGAGGGTAAAAGGAGGGTGTTTTCTCTTGGTGGGGGAGGGGAGTTGATCTGTCGTCTCTGTGCAGCCCATGCTCTGCCTCCCTAGGGTTGATATTTGTGGTCGACAGCAATGATCGGGAGCGAGTAAATGAGGCCCGGGAGGAGCTGATGAGGATGCTGGCAGAGGATGAGCTCCGGGATGCTGTGCTCCTTGTCTTTGCAAACAAACAGGTGTGACACCTCCCTACCCCCGGGTTTGAGAGAGGGCAGCCTGGCTGTAGAAATCATGGGGTCTTGGGGCTTATTGTGTGGGAAGCCCTATGACTGTGCTCTCAGTTTTGAAAGTGTGGGAAATATCATTCGCTGCCTTCTTTATGCTCCTCTTCTTGTTCCCCCCATCCCAGCTTTAATGAGCAACATCTCCATCCAGAGGGACTGGTGTGGTAGATACTTCACCTCCAATCCCTCTTTTATCTTACCTATTGTCTACTTTAGTGGAACTGCCCTCAGTCTTACGGCCAGACAGATCTGATTGTTTGCCCGGTCTGAATCACCTCTCCACTTCCCTACCAACCCCATATTTGGTTTCCAGCTCCTCAGTGGAATGACCTTTAGTGCCTTGGATCTGGAGTTCTATGATGATTAAATCCAAAGTAGTTCTTTAGGATTTTGCTCTGGGTTCCTGCTCTGAAGGAGGAGGAGAGGGTGCTGGTACACAAGTCTTTGGTAGATGGGTGCTCTAAAAGCCTTTGAAAGATCCTGAAGCTCCTTTTTGTGTGTCTCCCTTGTGCTCCAGGATTTGCCTAATGCTATGAACGCTGCTGAGATCACAGACAAGTTGGGCCTGCATTCCCTGCGTCATCGCAACTGGTACATTCAGGCCACCTGTGCCACCAGCGGGGATGGGCTGTACGAAGGCCTGGACTGGCTGGCCAATCAGCTCAAAAACAAGAAGTGAGAGCCAGACAGCCCTGTCCGACCACCCCACCCACCCCTACTGTCTCCCTGCCCCAGCCCTCCCTTTCCTTCCTGTTGCCAGTGTGGCCAGGGCGCTGGGTATCATGTCCGCATGCCCAACAAGAGCCTTGCCTCCCCTGCCCGCCACCCCCTGTCCATGACCACTCCCCAGTTGCTGTCCTGATGATGAATCATTCCAATTTACTGGATTTAAAACAAAAACAAGGTTGTTATGGTTTCATGGGGTGGCCCCATCCCCAAGCTCTGGGGTTTGGGAGGTGGGATGGGGTATTCTCCCCCGTTTGCTTCCTTTGGCTCCGGTTGCTGTGCTCTTGGCATCTGAGTCCCTTCCCTCTCGTCATAGGCCCCTCTCCTACTCCCCATCTTCCTTTCCTTTGCTGCTCTCCCCCTGTTCTACATGGAAATTGCACGGGCCTCTCTTTGTGTGCGTGCATGTGTGCGCGTGTATATACCTGTATAGAGAAATATATATGGGGGCCAAGGCGCGGATGGAGGAGGTGGAGCGCAGCTCAGGGCTTGGAGCCAGGACACTGCCCACTCTCGCCTATCATCTGCTCCTCCCATGTTGGTGAGATAAGGGGAAGGAGGTAGAGAGAAGGCTGCCCCAGTCCTGCACTGGTTCCTCTCCTCTGCAGGTAGGCTTTCCTGGATGATAGGACAGATGTTGGATTTTCCGCCACCATCTTCCTTTATCCCTCTCTCCACCCCACTTAGGGCAGGGGAGTGGCATTTATCTGTAGATGACTGTTCCCAAGGAGATGCCATTCTGCCCTGCCTTTTAGTGGGAAGGAGAGAGGAACCCACTCGCTCTTATCAGTTCAGCGTGTTCAACTGATCCTCCCCCTCATGCTTAGATCTGTTCCTCAGGAGCTTGAGGTGGGAGGTAGGGATAGATAGCAAGACCACGGGGTGTATTTGGGACCCAGGGCACTGTGGAGAGGGGCTCAGGTTTTCCATCTTCATCCTCTTTTGTTATTAGGAGAAGGCGAGACATAGATCAGTCCTATTCCTGCCTTCCTGTCCCCCCATCTTCTGATGTTGGGGCTGGGTGGTTCGTCTGTTCTTTGTCAGAAGTTTTCTCACCCTGGTAGTTCTGCTGGCCTGACCAGAGCAGGCTGGCTGGTTTAATGAGGAGTCGGGGAGTGGAGGTGACCTAGCAGACCTCAGCATCTATCCCCCTATTCTCCAGTTCTCTCTAGTCCAGGATGTGCTGAAGGATGAAAATTTTCTGTTTCCAGACCTTCAGACCATCCTGCTGTCCCTCCCTACTCCGTCCCAGCAGTTTTCGCTGCCCTCTTCACCCACCCCATAAATGGATCTGGGCATTGGAATGGAGGAAGTAGGGCTCTGAGTGGTCATTGGTGCTGGTGGGATACAGCGGTCTTCAGAGTCCTCCCTTCATTATTATGTAGTTGTTCAGAAGCTGCTGCTACCACGTCTCTGTCTACAGGAGGCGCTTGTCCCTGAGATCCTGGCCTGGGTCCCAACTTCTGCGGTTTCTGTGAAGCCGTGGCTTTTCTGTGGGCTCCTGTGTGTGCTGGCTGCGCCCTGAGCTCCAAGACGGCCACCCATAACCTTTCTGCTAACGTCAGGGCCCAGGGCCTCCATAGCATGGCTGGGGGACCCCTTCCCAGAAGGGCTGTCCCAAGCCCCACCCCATGGGACTAGGCTTCCTGCCACCTTTGTCTAAAACAAGCAGATCAGTGCCCCCCACCCCACCCCAGACTGAACTGTGAAAGAGAGGTTCCGGGGTGTCTCCCTCAGTGCCAGCTCCTTAGTGATGTGTTACGTACCCAAGATGCAGTGGGTGTATGCAGGTCTCTTGCTCTCTAAGCCTGTGTGTGTGTGTGGGTGTGGGTGTGGGTGGGTGTGTGGGGGGGGAGGGGGGTGCTGGAGCTTCTGTTTCAGTTCAACACGCGTTCACTCCCCTGACCCCGCAGATGCTTCCCTCCACACTTTTTCTTTGCCTCTGTCTCTATTTTGTCAGGTTTTTTTTTTCTTTTTTTTTGCTCCTGCTCCTGTTGCCTCTCCCCTCTTGAACTCTCTCCTTTGCCTTCTCCACTTGGTCACTGCTGTTGCCTGTTTGTCTCCCCTTTCCTTGGTCTTTCCTACTTAGGATTCCTCATTCTGTATCTTTGTGGTTGGTGAGGACTTTGCCTCTTCTCTCGTCTCACTCCATCTGACCCTGCCTAGTTAGATTCCAGTTCCACATGGGTTTTTCTTATTTTAGACTCACCCCCACCTTGGTTTGGGGGAGCTTCAAAGGACTAGTGGGGCTGAGGGTGTCAGGAAGCCGCCTTGGAGGTTGCCTGAGTGCTGCTTGAGGATCTGTCCAGCAGGGGGCAGTACGTGATCTTGGTCGTATCCCAGGCTGCTAGGCCTTTGGCAGGGGCAGTCCTTTCTACACTCCCATTCACCTGAAAGCTCTTTTGGGATTGGGTGTTTCATTGCATTTCTGCCCACTCCCTCTCCCACCCTCCTCTGGTAGGTTTAATTTTTTGCTTTCCTTTGTTCCAGCCTTTCTTGTCCCTGGGGATTTCCCCTATTCCCCCTAAAAGTTTGTGGTGTTATAGTGGTAACTGCAGTTCTGAACTGGTTTTTCTCTTCTTTTTTCCTCCTCTGGAATGTAGACTGTGTATGTTTAATAACTCACCTTCTCTCTCCTTGCTCAAATTGTGGGATACGCGATGACTGTGACTCTGGTTGGAAATTAAACTTGTTTTCTGCAGCTTCGGAGCAGACCTTCGTCCTTGATGTGCAGCTGCCATGGGACAGTGTTTAATGGTGAGGGTAGTTCTGCTTCTGGTCTCGCTCTCTGGGCTGCTCTTTCTCTCAGCAGAGGGGTAAAGTGTACCCTTGACTGGGGAGAGTGAGGTAATGGAGGAACTCAGGTTCATCTCCACATTGCTTACTATTTCCTGTCATACCCCAAAAGGGAGCTTAAATGAATTGGGCCCCAGAGTGTGAGGGCTTCATGACGTTGCCTTTCTAGTTGTATAGGGTTTAACCCTGAACTTAGCCATATTTATCACCTTTTAGTAGACATTAGGGACTTCAGTAGCTTGAGGGCCCTGAACTTGGAGTGCCCCACACTGCCTCCACTCTCAGATCTCCCCAGACCTGTGCATCAGGTGCTTCTAGTTGGAACAGGGTCCCCTCATCCATGGATTGGAGTCTGCTCACCCGTCTAGTTCTGGACTTTGGCAGTGAGTAAGTGAAGGGTAAAGGTCTGGGAAATATAATGAACTTGATCCTCCTTACAGCTGATGGCCCTGCATCACCTCTGCTTTAGGTGTGTGGTTCCCCATTGTCAGGAGGCCAAGCCTCATCCAGAGATAATATTTAGAGGAAAAAGATAAGCCTCTGCCCTCCCATCTCACTCCCACCACTACTGTATTCCTCTCCTACTATTACTCAGGCAAAGAAAGGGGTGATGCTACCCCTGGGAAGCTGGGGGCAGGTGGTGCGGTCTGGGTGAGCCAGGCAGCCCTTCCTGACTTATGCTTTCTTAAGCTTTGAGGACAGAGGTCTTCCCAACCTGATGTTGTAGGAAAGGGACAGGATTTAGGCATGTAATAAATTTGAGAGCCCCAAGTACCAATGTGAAGTATATAATTTGTATTCAGTTACCTCCCTGCTGCCTCCCCTGGCAATTTTCCTTTTTAGCCCCTCTCTTGCTATTAAAATAAGCCATGACTCTCAAGGACCAGTGCTTCTACCCTTATGAAACCCTTAAACTACTCCAGCCAGAGATCGCTTTATTAACCCCTTAAGCTTTGAACACTGCCCACTTACCCCTCAAAAATCATCCTTCTAGGCTTTTCAAAAATCCTGCTTGGTGACTGAGGTTACTGATAAGTTAGGAGCACTTTTCCAAGTACATTGTTTGTATACTAATAAATAGGTAACGTCTAGAGCTACAACCTCACGTAAGATGATAATGGAGAGGACTTTAGCTGGATGGCAGGCCAGTCAAGGGTCTTTTGACCCCCAACAACTTGGGGAAGAGGATGACCTAGTCCCTCTGTCCCTCAGTAATCAGTCTAGGATGCCAGGAACGAGTTGGAGGGAGCTCTCTTGTGGCAGTTGCTTAAACCTTCCAGCTTTGGGAGGGCAAGGGGGAGACATGGGGAGATGAGGAGGAGGCTTAACCTGGAAGGTAAATGTTTAGCATCCAGCTCTTAGGACGCAACCTTATCTTCTCAGAACACGAATAGCTCTGCATTCATGGCTCGGCAGAGGATCTGGGCCTAGGATCCACGTCAGGATAATCTGGGCAAGGGAGCTTCTAAAATGAGCCTGGAGAAAGCCAGTGGAAGGCCTTGGATTGGTCCAGGTGGAGTGTAGCAGTGACAGGGAGAGTGAGTGTGAGTATGTATGACTTTCCCAGACTAGAGGTATAAGGTCTGAAGGCTCTGGGGAGTCACCACATTATTTCCAGTTTCAGGTACCTAGATTGGTCAGAGCAGAAAACTGACAGGTATTTATTTTGTACCTTCTATGTTTCCAGACCTGTGCTAAGAATGGAGTCAAACCACAGTACTGAGGGAGAGACCAGGGAATCTATTTCTAGGATGCTCTGTAATCCTGTGGGATAACCATAGAGTACCGCGTGGGGTAGTGAGAGTTGGGGAGTGTGTAGGGGGGATACCTCCTTGGAGCAGGGAGTGGTGTCTTTGTGCAGGTAGTCATAATACTACGAACAGCCTCTTTTCCAGTTCAGAAGGGTGTGGACGTAGAAGGGTCAAAGTCCAGTTCTCTACTTTGTAACCCAGTAACTGGAGGTTTGGAGTATCAGACTGGTCACTGGGGAGTCATAGGATCCAGGTGCCTTTTTTCCTCTGCAGGTTTTTCATTCAGATTAGGTTTCCTGGCCCTGATGACTGGGATGGGTAAGGATGACCCTGAGTTCCTAAGCAAAGGGAAGAAAGGGTTAGGTCTGAGGAAATCTGAGCCTTGAGTATGTTAGAGGGCACAGTGCTGCTGAAGGCACTGGTTGGAAGTCTGGAAGTGAGGACCTTGGGCCAGGACTGTTCACCATCGAGGCTTGAAGGTAAGTACCTCCTTGTTTGTGTCACTATGGCCAGGGCTACAGAAGAGAGTATCTGGGCTCTACTTTAGGAGCAGCGCTGGCTTCTGAGCTGAATGTGGTAGAGTAGAGGGGACAACACGCAAGCCAGAACTCTGGCTATCTGTGCCCAGAGCTGACCAGTTCTGCCCATGCCCCCTTCCTGCCCCGACCCTTCCTCCAAACCAGGCGCATTAAGAGCTGTCTCTGAGGAGGTCTGGACAGTTAGTCCGGGCCAGGCAGGAGGTTTGAGAATGAACTTGTCCACCTGGCACTCCCTCCCACACATTGTTGAGAGCTGTCCTAGGACAGAATTGAGTACAAGGCCTTTTAAGGGTTGAGGGCTTAGCTTGGGGATTTGAATCACAGGGATTTAGATGCTAGCTTTTTTCTGAGTTCCGAATATAGGAATACTGCCTTTAGGTAACAAACTGGAGATAGAGAATCAGTTTTGGCCTGTGCCAGATCTTGCACTGATGGGATGATACATCCTGAGGTAGAACAGCCAAAGGGGAGAGTGGGGGAGGGAGGTTAATGCTTCATTCCTGGTTGTGAGTGCATAACCATACCTAAAAAGAACACATCTAGTCAGCCAGGGTATGCATGCTCCTGAAAATTTGGTATTCAATTTTAAACCCAGATTTGTAAATGCTGACTCACAAACTTTTTATTTATTAACAATCTGTTAAACATATTAAAACCATTTAAAAAGTAGTGCCTTGCTTACTATGTGGCACATAGTGGGCACTCAACCTTGATGAATGAAAAAAACATCATTGTCCTTGACCCAGCTGGACATGCTGGGTGCCCCATGAGTCTTGGAAACCAGGGGCCTGTGGTAGTTTCTCCTACTTGCTGACACAGACACCTTTGAAGGTAGAAACCTTTCCAGTGGCCCTCTGATTAACTTGTGCCTCGAGTCAGGGTTGGGCCAACTCCCCTACCTTTCCCAGGACCATCTCTCACCTTTCTCCTGTCCTTCATGTTCCTCCTAGCTTAATCCAAGGAGAAAGCTCCTTCTTCCATGTTCCCTTCTGGGTCCAAGAGGGCTTGTGCTGCCCTCTGTGGGCGATGGTGTCTTAGTTTTGCCCTTTTCTGCTACCATCCTCTCTCACCTCTTCCTGTTCAGATTACCTACCAAACAAAGCCCCAGAGCTGGACCAGACAGTAGCCGTCCACCTCCATGTCAGCTGACGCCTCAGTGCAGTATGCATGGTCACCCCTTTGCTCCAAAACTTTCATTGAGTTTCCACTGCCACTCAAGGCTTTCCACAACCAGCTCTTACTTTTCTCTCCCAATTACCTCTGTCTGCTCTTCTGGCTAAATCCCATACGTTTACCCAAACTGGTCTGTTCATTTTTTCCAAATATCAGGCCCTCCACCTTTATACTCTTTCTCACTTCTTTAAAAATACTACTTTCCTTTAAGATATTGCAAAGCTGCCCATGACCTCTCCAATCACAAGGATGTTTTTCTTCCTGGTCTGGCTCCTTTAGCTCCACAACTCTCTCAACACCTCCCACACATTGCCTTTGATTTGCTGTATGTCATGTTCATTCATTCAGTATTTTAATTTAAAAATTTATTTTTATAACCAAAATAATTTTTATTGCAAAAGAGCCAAATAATACAGAGATGTTCAGAGCAACATGGAGAACTTGTTCCCCTCTGCTCACTCTGTCTCCAAAGGTAACCACCCTCAGCTGTTCGGTGTGCATCCTCTAGTTCCTTTTCTAAATATATGTATCTACACATATTTGGGGAGGGATTAAAATATAAAGGGGCTCATATCACATCTATTATTCTAGCTTTTTTAAAGTATGTATGTTTGTCTCGGAGCTTTTCTATGTTAGTATAGTTAGGTTTTCCTTTTTAATGGTTTCTCAGTATTATATAGTATAATATTTACTCAAAGCATATTTGGAATCTGTTATATGGAGGGTATTGTGCAGCTGGCACCTAAGGGACTCCAGATATGATCACAACCTTGCCCTTGCCATCAGTGAGCTCGCTGTTGAGAGGGGGAGGGAGGAGCGGGAATACACAAATAACCACAACACAAGGGAAAATACAGTAAAGTCTCCAAGTATTTGCCTGAAGTTCAAAAATAAGAGAAGTCACTAATAGCTAAGGGGATCAGGACTTAACAGAGGAGGTGATCTTCAAGCTTGGCTTGGAGGGAGCTTGAAGGTGAAGGAAGAGCGTGAGTTGCGCACAGAGATGAAAACACACAATGCAGGTTCATCTGATGCCACGAGCGTGGAGGGGATTTGATTCAATTTATAAACATCAAGCATCTAATGTGTCAGACATCATACTAGGGAATGAATATAGAAATGAGAAAAATGAGGTTCCTGTCTTTAAAAGGCTTTCAGTTTAATGGAATCAAAGCCAAGTTTGGAAAGGCAAGTTAAGACGAGATGATGAAAGCTGTCAATTGGCATTCAGGTAGTCTGAATTTAATTCACTGGACAATGTGGGGGCATGGCAGGCTTTTTAGTGGACAGGTAGGTAATATGACTGAAGCTGAACAGATAGCAGCAGGTGTACAGAATGGGCCAGAGTAGGGAGAGGCTGAGGCTGAGGGGCTTATTACTCTTTTGTTGTTTGTTTTAATAAGATGGAAGTTCATTTCTTTTTAATTTTTTGGCCACACTGCGAGGCATGTGGGATCTTAGTTCTCTGACCAGGGATTGAACGTGTGCCCTCTGCATTGGAAGCACAGAGTCTTAACCACTGGACCCTCAGGGAAGTCCGTGGAAGTTCATTTCTACCTCAGTTAAAAGGTGTCTAGTGGTAGGCAATCCAGGACTGGTATGGTGGCTGTATAGTTATCAGTCTCTGATGACTTCTTTTTGTTCACCATCCTGGCATGTAGCTTACATCCTCATGGTCACCTCATGATCTAACATGGCTGCTAGAATATAATTCATCTTATCTATATTCATCTCACCTATATTCCAGGCAACAGAAAGAAGGAAGGGAAGGAGACTGGGGGGAGAAGGTGGACCACTATGACACACTTCTTAGTTAAATTAACTCCCTTTAAGCAGCCTCCCTGGAAGTCTAGGACAATATTTCAGACACTTTGGTTTATGTCTTATTGGCCAGAACTTAGTCATGTGGCCTTATCCAACTTTAAGGGAGACATGGAAATATAGTTTATTTGTGTTTGATTTTTCTTTCCTTTTTAAAAAATTTGAGATATAATTTGCATAAAGTGCAATGCACAGATCTCATACAGTTTGATAAGTTCTGACAGGTATATACCCATGTAACCCACATCCCTAGAATTCCATCACCCTCAGAAATTCCCTCCTGCTGAGGGGGCAACCCAAAAGAGAGAAATAGTGAAGGTTTAATTAGGGTGGTGGCCATGGGAACGGAAAAGAAAAAGCTGGAGAGGCCGTGGAGGGAGAATCCAAAGGAGGTTGGTTGGATGTGGGGGGTGAGAGAAGAATCAAAGAGAATGCTGATAGCAGAACTAGGAACAGAGACAGGAAATTGGGAGTGAAGTCTAGATTGTTGCAGGTGGGATGCAAGGAGAAAGAGGAATGAGTATGGTATCGTGTGTGTTGATTTGAGGTGGTCAAACATCCAGCTGGAGATACCCAGTACACAGTCACGTCTAGAGCTTGGGAGGGCAGTCAGCTCAATGGCATCATGGACCAGAGAGATGCTAAAGAGGACAAGGCCTAAGAAGTGACCCAAAATATGGTGACTGTGAGCTCACCCATGACTTCTGAGGGAGCAGAATCCAGATACCCAAGGCCTGAGTGGGCAGTGAGGGCTTAAATCATGCAGAAGGGGATTGGTAGGGTCACCTCGAATAACTTAAAAACTCTTTTTAAAAACCGAAGCCCTTGCACACACATAGAAGGGGTGTCTGTAGCTGCCCATTTCACAAGTTTGTTGATGAAAGGGGAAAGGAAATGGTAATGTAAGAGGAAAAGATCAGGGATTCACCCCATCCTTAGAGTAAAATAGCCCCGTGCTCATTTCAGTTACTCTAAGGACACCCTGCCTCCTTTTGGTTGTATGCCCTCCAGAGATTAAGCTGAAGGGCTGGATGTGGGAGAGGGATACAACCTTTGACGACTGCTGGAATGGGGTGAGCCAGGCAGCCAGACACTGCCAGGATACGTGTGAGGACACATGTATCTTTAAGAGGAAAGAGCACAGCGCACACTGGCTGGACTCAGGTAGTCCTGGGTTTGAATCCGGCCTCCGGCAACACTTAGCTAGATGACCTTGAGCAAGTTACTTAACCTGAACACCCAGTTCATCTGTAAAATGGAAACAATTATGCCTGCCTATCAAGGTGGTTTTGAGGATTACAGACAAGTGTCTGGAACACAATAGGTAGTCGTAAATGGGCGCAATTAATGTGACCCGGTCCCTCGCTGTGGGACCGAACGGCTAACAGGTCAGAATCGGCAACCGCGGATCTCAGAGGGCAGGGAGAGCTCCCGCGGCCTCCTCCCGGCAGGAGGTGGGGACACGGCGGAGGAAGGGCCGCAGGAGGAGGAGCTGGCTCGCGTCGCGACCCGCCCCGTCCCGTCCAGTCTGGCCTGGGCGCTGAAGGAACTGCGGTCCTAGCAGCTGCCACCCACCAGGCTGTCCTGGGCGCCCCGTGCCTCCCCACCTCCAGTCATGACCCTGCGCGCCTCGCTTCTCCCGCTCCGGCTGCTGCTGCTGCTGCTGCTGAGCGGGGCGGCGTGCCGGGCTGAGGCTGGGTTCGAAACCGAAAGTCCCGTCCGGACCCTCCAAGTGGAGACCCTGGTGAGGAGGAGAGAGTCCCCGGCGGGCGCTGTGGAGGTCGGGCCTTGTGAGGAGAATGCCGGGGTCCCAAGGAGCCTGGGAGCGGGGAGGCAAGGAAGTGCGGGGACTGAATTGGGGGTGCCGAGTCTAGGGGCAAGAACGGGATCTCTGGAGGAGCCTCCGTGACTCCTGTAGTGCGATCGTAGGTGGAGCCCCCGGAACCGTGTGCTGAGCCTGCTGCCTTTGGAGACACACTTCACATACACTACTCGGTGAGGGGCCTGGGGGGCCGGGGCGGGGCCCTGCTGAAACACGTCAGCTTTGGCTTGGACACGTGGCAGGCGGTTCGGGAGTAACTCCGGCTCTGGGGTCCTCCAGCACGTGGCGGGGGGGAGGGGTGCTTCTCTTCCCTACCCTTTTCCCCTCCCTGCTTTTCTGCCAGTTCCTCCCGGGCCCTGAGAAGTGAAGGGTGGAGGGTATCTCCGAGAAGTACCGGCCCTTTTGGGGCTTCCTGTTCCTTTCTGCCCCGAGGGAAATGCTAGTCTGCAGTTGCAAGGTGTGTGCGCGCCCTGCTGGGAGGGAGAAGTACTAGGTGTGCTCTTTCCCCCCAGGGCAGCTTGGTAGATGGACGCATCTTTGACACGTCTCTGACCAGAGACCCTCTGGTTATAGAACTTGGCCAAAAGCAGGTGATACCAGGTATGTGAGCTGTACCTCCCATTCCTCTTCTTCCCAACCTAAGCCCTTTCTTAGCTTCTTCAGCCCCTAAGCTACAGTGCAAATGTCCTCTGGAGTAAGACCCCAGGGCTCTACCAGCCATCTCCTGAGGTTCAAACCCCACTTCTAGTGCTCCTCTTGCCTCATACCACCTTGGAAGCCAGAGATTCCAGAAGTGGGGAGCTTAACTGAGGGTCAGAGGGGAGCCTTTGATCCTCCTCTCCTGGGATTTGGGGAATGTAGGTAGTTTCCTATTCAGTTGTGTCTTCTTCCTCAAGGTCTGGAGCAGAGCCTTCTAGACATGTGTGTAGGGTGAGTATCTTGGTAGCGGTGGGCTTGGGTATGCCCTTTGCATGGGTGGAGGCTGTCTCTGCTATGCCAGCTCCTAGAGGAGGTGGGAGAATGGGCCTTAGCTTCCTACTGGGCAGGTCCAGGTCATTGGGCATTGAGGCTTTGGATGAAGCCTCAGGCTTTCTGGTGTTGAGACATGTGGGGGGATGGACACCTTGGCTGATCAACCTGTTTGGTGCTCAGGTGGGAAAGTTCATATTTTGAGTGTGAATGTCCAGAGGGTTTTGTTGGTGGGGCTTCAGATGGACTGAGATGGCTAACCCACCTGGTCCCACCTTGGCTATGACCCACATTCCTTCCCTCAGAGAGAAGCGAAGGGTAATCATTCCTTCTCACTTGGCCTATGGAAAACGGGGATTTCCACCGTCTATCCCAGGTAATCTGACTAGGCCTCTCTCTTTGACTATCAAAATACCCAGCCCCAGGGGCTTCCCTAGTGGTCCGGTGGTTAAGACTCTGCACTTCCAATGCAAGGGGTGCAGGTTCAATCCATTATCCAGAAACTAAGATCCCACATGCCGCACTGTGCAGCAAAAAAATAAAAACAAAACAAAACAACCAGTCTTAGTCTAAGAGCCATATACCAGGAGCTATGCACTTTGTCTGGAGCTTGAGAAGGTCTAAACCAAGTTTGCTGAAAGGTACAGCAGTGGCTGAGGCCTCCTTCTGCAGGGCCACCTTTTTCCACCTCAGATCACCAGCAGGGAGTAGAGACATATAACCTGTTAAAGCCACCTGGCTTGTCCTCTGGCAGCCAGCAACTTTTTAGAGAGGAGACACCTGCTTGAGTCACATGGGTCTGCTGCCTGTGCCACCTCTCTGAGAGCTGTGTACTTCTTTCCTGCCCTCTTCCTACAACTCCAAACCGTCGTGTGTGCAGTTGGCATGGCTTCTCACCACATCTCCACTGTTCCTTTCAGCCTCCACCAGGGAAGAGATGGCGAAGATGATCATAGTCAAGTGATTCAAAACAAAATAAAAAACAACTTTTAAAAGCCAAGCCTACCCCCTAATTTTAAAAGCCCTCACAGGCCACTGCTGATACCTATTTTTGAAGGCCTGAGACTGGACAGATTTCCCAAGATGCGTATCTCTTGCTTTTGGTTATAAGAAATGTTCTGTTAGCTAAAATGAGCTGTACTTCAGCGTATTGGGATAAAAGTTCTTATCCTAGTTCCAGCTTAGGTGGAGACCCAGAGAGAGGGTCAGGGACTAAAGGGAAATTCTTTCACCCAAAGCTCTGTTACCTTCTCATTTCCAGCTCTGCCGTTTGCGTTGCTCCCCCAACTCACTCCTGTTCATCCCTCCACTCCGTACTTCCTAAACCACATGCTTTTTCCTCACCAGCCCTTATGTTGAAAGACCCTTTTTTTTTTTTTAAACAATCACATTGAGTGTGCTTATTGGTTGGTGAAATTTTAAAATCTAGTTTAAATCCAATTAATTTTAGCCCTGCAAAGATTCTATCCATGTGGCTGTTTAGAAATGGAATACAGTTAGTACAGAGGTTCTCTAACTTATAAACGGACTTTATAAGTACTTTTCACAGAAAGTTTTCCTGTCCTGTCAAAGAACTGTCAGTGAATACAAGCCGCACTAGTGTATTTGAGGTAAACGTGACTATCACTAGATAGCCTCCTCTGCCTCTGCCTTTGTTTAAGAGAACTCAGCCCCAGATCTAAATAGGCATTTCTCCAAAGAAGACATACTGATGGCCAAGAGGCACATGAAAAGCTGCTCAACATCACTAATTATTAGAGAAATGCACATCAAAACTACAATGAGGTATCACCTCACACCAGTGAGAATGGGCATCATCAGAAAATCTACAAACAGTAAATGCTGGAGAGGGTGTGGAGAAAAGGGAACCCTCTTGCACTGCTGGTGGGAATGTAAATTGATACAGCCACTATGGAGAACAGTATGGAGGTTCCTTACAAAACTAAAAATAGATCTACCATATGACCCAGCAATCCCACTGCTGGGCATATACCCAGAGAACACCATAATTCAAAAAGACACATGCACTCCAATGTTCATGGCAGCACTATTTACAGTAGCCAGGACATGGAAGCAACCTAGATGTCCATCAACAGATGAATGGATAAAGAATATGTGGTACATATATACAATGGAATATTACTCAGCTGTAAAAAGGAATGAAACTGGGACATTTGTAGAGACATGGATGGACCTAGAGACTCATACAGAGTGAAGTGAATCAGAAAGAGAAAAACAAATATCATATATTAACACATATATGCGGACTATAGAAAAATGGTACAAGTCAACTGGTTTGCAAGAGAGAAACAGAGACCCAGATGTAGAGAACAAACATATGGACACCAAGTGGGGAAAGCGGGGAGGGTTGAGGGGGAATGGGGAGATTGCGATTGCCATATATACATTACTAATAAGAAAAAAAATACCAAATTGTACACTCTTAAAAAAAAAAGAGAAAGCCCCACATTTAAATCTTGCTAGCTTTATAGTTGTTGCTGTGGTGTGGTCTGCCCTCCCTGTTTTCGTTCAGATTCTGAGTCCTGGATAAAATGCACAGGGATTCTAACCCTCACGTCCTCTCTGCCTCCAGCGGATGCAGAGCTGCATTTTGATGTGGAGCTGATTGCACTGATCCGAGCTAACTACTGGCAAAAGCTGGTGAAGGGCATTTTGCCTCTAGTAGGCATGGCCATGGTGCCAACCCTTCTGGGCCTCATTGGGTATCACCTGTACAAAAAGGCCAGCAGACCTAAAGTCTCCAAAAAGAAGCTCAAGGAAGAGAAACGAAACAAGAGCAAAAAGAAATAATAAACAATTTTAAAAAATCTTTGCCTTTTTCACACGATGCTATCTGCGGCTACCTTTGTAAATGGGAATAAGGTAAAGGGCTGGGGCAAAAGGCATTCTTAGTTGGGTCTTGCCTGGCATGATTGAAGACTTTGGATCATTTCTCCTGCCCTCCTAGTCCTGTCTTAACTTACCCCAAGGACCATAGGATCTCTGGGTCCTGAAGGTATGTGTTTTGACTCCCATGGTGTCCTGACTAAGGAGTCACATCAGTGAGAAGTAAGCCTCAGGGTAGTTGCCTAGCTATTCCCTCTACCCCCTAGAGCCACTGTATTCCTAGTGTCCTCCAAGTAGACTATTCTATCCAACATGGCAAAGATATAAGGAGCTCATACAATCCATGGAGATTTTTAATAGCGAAGTCCTCAGGTCTCTCAAAACATTCTATGGGATTGAAAAGAGATTTTCTCCTTGTATCACAGGATGTGGGAGATCACATGGGCTGCTTCAATGGTGTTGTAAGTGGTTGGAGGTTTTTTGTCACCTGGCTGGGCTGTAGGCATGGACGGGGGCTGGGTTAAGTTGCTGCGATGATTGACGATGAAGAGTGGGTTGAGCTGGCTCAGCACTTCATCACTCACTGAGATGCCATCCAAGTACTGCTTGAGCATCTCCCGCAGCTTCTCATTGATTTCTAACAACTGGACACGTCTGTGTTGAAGGCTCAGTTGCTCCAGTTTCACTTTGTTGTACCTTTTCCAGAAATTCTCCATCCCTATATAGTCCATTATCACCTGGGAGTTGAGTTAAAGGGAGAAGGTGTGTTGTAGGACCCGTTAGCAAGGGCAGCCCAATGCTCTGTCATCCCCAGGCTTGGGCGGTGGCCTTCGGGCCCTAGGAAGCTTACCTTTCCCAACTCCTCATTAAACTCTTTTGGGTCAGTTTTCTCTATCTCCTCCTGTTCCTCTGGAGTCAATACTGATGAATAAAAAGGCAGCACTTTTTCTTCCTCTGTTTCAAATTTCCTACATATTTCAGCAAGTTTAAGGATCTTTTCACCCTATTGGAAGCAAGAAGAGACCTTTTATTAGGAAAGGGGTGGGGAGGGGAAATAGTGGAGTTGGTTCCCCTGCTTCAATCCAGGGAAAATACTTATCCAAATGGGAGACAAAAGTAATAAAGACATCCAACACAGAGAGCTATGTGCCAAGCACCATTCCAAGTATTTTCTGTTCTTCTAAAATTCATTATTAACTCATTTAATTTAAAATGTGAGAGGAGAGGCAACATGGAATAAAACAGGCACTGCAAGTGTGCACTCGGGCAGGAAGCAGGGGGAAGCCCTCTGTGTCTCCCCAACCCCTTTCACTTCGCGGGAAGCCGGGTTCCTTGGTTTTCTCCTGGCTGCCCTCTCCCCTTTGTTACCTTGTCGACAATCTTCCTCAGGGCCTTGAGGGTGGCATTACTTTGCAGAGTGAGTTTGACTAAGTTCTCCTGTGATATTGCCCGGGCCTGAACCCTCTGGGCCTTAAGTTTTCGCAGCTGTACCAGGACCAACTCCTTGTCGTCACGAAGGTCCTGGTTCTGTTCTTCAGTCTCGCGGCTGTGCACCATGATCTTGCCTTTTAAAATAAGTATGGAATCCTAGAGGAACAGGGGAGATTAGAGGAAACACTTGACTAGGTGAGGGTCTTCAGTGAGCAGGCAAAAGGACTGTCTGGGGGACTGACATCAGAGCATACCATCTTTCCCCAGCCAGTGATAAGGCTCAGTGGAAACTGGGGAAAGAAGAACAGGGGATAATGGAACAGTTAAAGCAGCGAGTCTTTCAGGTTGGCTGCACTAACCTGTAGTCTCTGTATTTTTTTCATCTGGGCTTCAATCTCTTTGGAGCTCTTCTCGTCCTTCACCTTTAAAGTCTCGAAGGCAATCTTTCGATCCTCTGTGGCATCAGTGTAATTCTTGAGTGCATCCTGGAATCTTCTCCACAGATCTTCTACTATATTCTCCAGTTGCAGTCTTAGAAAGTGCTTCTCTTCTAAATTCTGGGAAGTGGCCCCAAAATAGCCAGTGCTTGGAATTACCCTATTAGCGTCCTTTCACTTCCACCAGCAACCTCCCCCTCTTGAACTGTTTGTAGCACAGCATGGTGCAGAGGTTGCCAGTGAAAATGCCTACAGAGACCAGGCAGAGGATATAAATAAGTGCTGCGGGCTAGATGGCAAGCCAGAAAGGAAATGCTCCACTGGTGTGGGGGGTGGTGGGGCACAGCTGCTCAGCTCCACATGAATGTTCCCATTGGGAAATGTGGCCCAATGTTACCAATCTTTAAATTTTCCAAGGGATGCTGAAATTTTGGATTTTTATGTGAAATCTCCCAATTTTTAAATGTAGAAAGCTTATAAAAATTTGTTTGCAACATTATGGGGCAAAATAAAAACAAAGCACCTCACCCCTCAAACCCCGGTCTGCGGGCTGGCTAAGTGTGCAGCCTCCAGGGTGGTGAAAGCTCTTGGGGCCAAGGGACAGGAGAACTGGACTCTTCCCCCTGGTGCTACCACAGACCAGCAGCATGACTTTGGCAGGTCATTTTACTTCTTTGGGCCTTAATCTCTTCATCTACAAATCAGGGGTGAAGCCAGACGATTTCCTTGGTGTGTGTCAGCTCTAAAATGCATTTCCTTGACATTTCAGCATGGTCTTCCCTCCCCACCAATTTTCACAAAATTACAAAAAGCAGTTGGGATACCTGCAGCAGCAACAGGCATTTTATTGACTATGTTGGTTAAAGGGATCTCTTCTAGCTCTACTAGCCTTGAGCACTTTTCTCTCACTTCTCTGCCAGCTCCTGCCTGTCTGTTCTCCCTCTGTACCTTGTTTTTGAGATCGTCCCACATGCTCTGGAACTCCAGCTTGCTTTCATACTCAGAATCTATGTAGTTCTGCTCCATGGCCATAAAGACATCTTGTAGGTAGTGAATCTCTTTTTCATGTTGGTCAAGAATTGTCTTCCTATAGGAGATAAGATACTGTCCCTGCTCTGAGGCTTAAAGCATATGGACCAATAATGACAATGTAAAGCAGTATGTAATAAAACTATATGAATGGTACAAACTCTTAGGTACTGAAGAAGAACAGAGGGAGAGTGGGTTCTGTTCTTTTCAGGGCCAGAAAGAATGAATGATTATTTTGATTTTTGAATAGGTAATACATTCATATGATACAAAAATCAAAAAGTACAAAAGGCTGCAGTGAAAAGTCTCCTTCCCATCCCTGTCCACCATGTAGGTAGATGGGTAGGATCTGATAGTTGAAAGTGGGTGGTTGCTTACAGGCAGCATCTTGACATAGGCTCTAGGCATTCTCCTGGGCTCAACCCCCCATATCTCCTCTTAGGCCCCCATACCTTTCTGTCTCAAACTCCTTGGTTAGGGTCTCCAGTTCCATGTTGTAATTTTCCTCTAGGAGGTTGAGCCGGCATCTCTGCAGGGCCAAGAGCTGGTCGATGTTATGCAAGTGGCTGCGCAGGGCATGGGCATACTGCTCCTCGGCTTCTGACAGGTCCTTTGCTAAAGACTGGGTAAGAAACACAGAGTTACCATTTTGGCTGAATGGCACCTGTGTGAGAAAATAAAAAGGTATTCGGCTGGCTAGTTCCTATCTTCCCTAGTTCCTGAAGCCAATTCTTTGGCTCTGGGAGCTCCGGTTCTCTCGCTTTTGAATGTGAGAAGCCAGTGCTGGTGGAGGGGCCATGTGAAAGCATTCATTCCAGTCAACAGCCCAGTTGAGCTCCCAGCAGACAGTCAGAATCAACTGCCAGTCATCTTACACATCCCGCTCAGTCAAGCCTTTAGATGACTGCAGCCCCAACTGACATCTGACTGAAAACCCGTATGAGAGATGCCAGGCGAGAACCTCCCTGGTAAGCTAAGTCAACCTACAGAACCGTGAGAGAGTGAAATAAATTGTTGTTGTAAGTCGCTAATTTAGGGTGGTTTGTGATGTAGCAATAAATAAGGAGAACACGTCCACTAGCAGAAAAGAGACCGTGTGAGCATCAATAGGATAAGAACTGCAATGGATTAAAAAATATCAAATGTTTGATTATGAGTTTATCAGGATACTTAAAAATCAGTTACCATTAGAGGATGCCACACAACTTATCCTTTTTTTTTTTTTAACTGGTTTATAAAGGGAAGAGAAAGAGTCAAGCATTTCTTATAGAAAATATACCCCTGGGTAACTGAATGGTAAATGCTAGTATCTCTTTATAGAAGTATGCAAACTCATAATGCAAACTAATATATGAAAAAATGATGCTACTAGAAAATCAGCATTTTGCAACCCCCAATGAATTAATGGATAATCAACAGCTGCTAACATCACAAATGTGCCTCATAACAGAACACACCACCTGCAAGCTTCTAGATCGAATTACCAAGACACACGAAATACCGAGGACAAAGCAACATGTTAAACTACAATACAGAATACTATGCAGTTGTTAAAAAAAAAATGAGAAGCTCTTTATGGGCTAGTGTGGGACAATCCCCAGGATATATCACTAAGTGAAAAAGGCAAGGGCAGAACACTATGTAATACTACCATTTGTGGAAAAAAAGGTTTACTTGTGAAACTATATAATTATTGGGTGGGGCATTGGGGGGCTGAAAGGCACCAGTGGGAGGGAACTTTTCTCTCTATATATAACTTTTTTATCTTTTGAATTTTGAATAATGTGAGTGAATTACCTATTCAAAAAAGTAAAACAAATTAAAATTAAAATGAATGAAGCAAAAAAGCACTTACCCAGTGCCCACATGATCCACTCACTGTAAACTACCATATTGCTAGCTTTTACATGTTTAGTATGAAAAAGATCTTCTGAAATAGGTGCTGATGATGGAAGACTATTCACTCACTCAACAAATGTTTACGAAACCTGCTATGTACCAGCACTGTGCTGGATGCGGAGGATTCAGAGATGAAAAGACATTCTCACTGCTCCCAAAGGAGCTTGACGTCTTACAGCAGGAAAAGTTATATAAACAGAAAATTACAACAAATTCTGAAAACAAAAATCAAAAAACAGGTATAAAGTTCACATTAAATTCCCATTTTATAAATTCTGAAAAAAATTTACAGCATAACATGGAAAATGCTATGAGGATGATTTCCCAGTGACAATGGGATATAAAGGACTGAGTGCCTATAACTGACTAAGAGCACTGGGGAAGGCTTCACAGAAGAGACGTCATTTGTATCACTCTTGAAGGAGGAGTAAGAGTTTGCCAGGAAAACTAGGGAGATAGGGAAAAGAGAATTGCAGATGAAGGGAATGGCATGTGCAAAGGCACAGGAAAGAAGGCTGGCTATGTGAAAGGTACAGATAGAGGCTAGATAATGAAGGGCTTTGATGTTCCTTCCAAGGAATTTTGATTTTTTCTGTAGAATAGGGGAGCCACTATAGAGATTTACACAGTGGAGTAACAGGACCAGATATTTGTGCTACATACATACAATGGAATATTACTCAGCTGTGAAAAGCAATGAAACTGGGACATTTGTAGAGACATGGATGGACCTAGAGACTGTCATACACAGTGAAGTGAGTCAGAAAGAGAAAAACAAATATTGTATATTAACACATATATGTGGACTATAGAAAAGTGGTACAAATCAACCGGTTTGCAAGGCAGAAATAGACACAGATGTAGAGAACAAACATATGGACACCAAAGGGGAAAGCGGGGAGGGTTGGGGGGGGAACGAATTGGGAGACTGGGATACCAAACTGTACACTCTAAATAGATGCAGTTTATTGTAAAAAATAAACAAAAAGTTAAAAAAAAAAAAAAAGAAAGATAATCCTTGGGACTTCCCTGGTGGTGCAGTGGTTAAGAATCCACCTGCCAATGCAAGGGACGTGGGTTCGATCCCTGGTCCGGGAAGATCCCACATACCGCAGAGCAACTAAGCCCATGTGCCACAACTACTGAGTCCATGCACTGCAACTACTGAAGCCCAAGTGCCTAGAGCCCATGCTCTGCAACAAAAGAAGCCACTGCAGTGAGAAGCCCGCACATAGCAACGAAGAGTAGCCTCTGCTTGTTGCAACTGGAGAAAGCCTGCAAGCAGCAATGGAGACCCAATGCAGCCAAAAAATAAATAAAAATTAAAAAAAAGAAAAGAAAAGATAGTCCTGGTGGTTGTGTAGACAATCATCTGGAGGCAGCTGAGCACAAAGGCTGGATAATAAGAGACTACTGCAAGAGAGACAATGCCCAGGTCTCAACTACAGCAGGAGAGCAGGGAAGAAGAGCAGGGTGTGACTTTGAAAAGTATTTAAGCAGAATATTTATACAAGACTTAGTAACAGAAGTCAGGAATGGAAGCAAAAACTAGGATGATTCCCAGATTCCTGGGTTGGGTGATTTGGTGAATGGCACCAGCCCCCCAAATAGAGAGTATGAAGAAGATCCGATTGTGGAGGATGGGAAATGGGGCTGGCCAGAGAAGGAGGAGCTCATGAGTTCAGTTTGAGGACAGCGAAACAGCCAGGAACAGATATCCAGGGATCCTGAATACAGGGATTTGGAACTCAAGAGAAAAAATTCCCTCGGAAAAAAAAGATGGTATGTACTCAACTCAAGAACCTCCCAGGAGCATAAAGTTGTTTGGCTGAATTGCTTAGAGATCCAGAACTGCTCTTACTGATGGAGATCTTCTCAACCTCATCCAGGGCCACTGAAGTTGAATCAGAGGCCAAACAGAATTTGGTTAAATCAAGCACTGGAGTGGGAATCAGGAAATCCATGCTGTAGTCACAGCTCTCTCGCTGACTAGCTGTGTGACCTTGGGCAAACTGGTTCCCCTCTCTGGAACTGAGTCCTCTCACATTGAAATGAAGATATAGGACTAAGTTCAAGTCATTGGGTGATGTCTACTGTGCCTCACAACTCTACTACTGTATAGTACTGGTTTGAGGCAGTAGATGACCAAGCAGAATGGCTCCTCTAACAGAGGGAGAGGGATGACAGCTCAATATTCTATTTTTCATTTCATGTGTCTTGAGAGGGCTTTAAGATTAATTCACTAGGCCCATTCTATTGAGATCAAGACAGCCATATTCAAATGTTTCTTTGGGAAGAGAGCTTGCCTTGATAACACTGTCCTTGCAGTCCACCACGCGTTCAAATGTTTGGCTGAGGATCTCAATGTCCTTATGAAGCTCTCTGGTCTTGACTTCCCGAAGGACTGTTCTCCACTGTGTGTTAATCTTATTAAGGTTCAGAGCACTGTTGTGTTCCTCCTTAGCCAGCTTGTCCTGTGTGAACGAATAAATAACCCCCCACCCCTCCCAGAGGTCAGGGTTAAAAGTCCTGATATGGTATAACAAACAAGATCACACTTAGTTTGTCAACTGACATCTTACCCTTTGTCTTTTCTAAGGGACCAAAACTCCTGATGGCTAATATTCAGGAGTTCCTGTTCTTGTTTTGGGAGGGTCTGAAGTAAGACAGGAACAGCTCAATGACATTTTAGAGAGGGCTAAGGTGAATTTCCTTCTGAGTGGAGGCATCAGAGCAGGATGTTGTTTGTAATGGCCCATCTCGAGGGAGAATATCAGAATTTCAGACAGCTCAGACATCTGAGAGCACCTACTGTCCCAGTTCTGGGGCTCAGTAGTGATTGTCCAGCTCTATCCCACTTTCTTCCCTCCATGCTTCATAGAGAACTTCCCCTTCCCCCAGACAATATTGCCTGAAATCTAAGTATATCTGGGTGTTCAGATTTCCAGAGGAGGGGAGGGTAGCATGAAAATGAGGCTACCACAATGACAGGGTCAGGGCGGCAGGATCAGTGCAGGGGGTGGGTGGGGTTGGGCAGAGAGTAATGCAAAAATCCATCACCTTCAAGAACTGGTTCAGGAGCCTCTCTTTCTTCTTGACCATCTCCTCCTCTGCCAGCAATTTCTGCTGAAACAGAAGCAGCTGCTCCTCATCCGACAGGGGCATCTTGGCCTTTTTCTCTTTCTTAGACATAGCTGGATCTGGGCGAGGATCCTCCGCCTGCCACGGCCAGCGCTAGAGGGGATAGGAGGAAAATGTCCCCAGAAAGGAGGCTTCTGGAACTGCCCCTGGAGAGTAGTGGCACCTTAGATCTCAGACCTCAGGCAAGAGAGAGCCTGGGATAGCGGTGAGGCAGGGCTCCCAAACCAAAAGACGCATCTCCGTCTCCTAGCAACGGGTATCTCGCTAAGATGGCGCTGTAACAGCTAGCAGAAGAGGCCCTGGCTTGGAGCGCCCTCTGTCCGCTGGAGGACCGCAGTCAGTTTTTTTGAGAGGGTCTTTTGACTTCTCAAAATGTCCAAAAACAAGTGAATGGTAGACAAAATATGCTCTTTCCATATAGTGAAATACTGCTCAACAGTAAAAAAGGAACAGACTATGCATGCATGCATGCTACAATGTGGATAAACCACAAAAACATGCCCAAAGAAGCCAGATACAAGAGGCCACATATTGTTAAGTTTCCATTTATGTGAAATATCCAGAAAAGGCAAAGCTATAAAGATGGAAAGTAGACTACAAATTGCTTGATGGGGGGAGGGGGGAGATTAACATTAAATACACATGAGAGATCATGTTGTGTTGATGAAAATGTTCTAAATCTGATTTATATTGGACTTGATGAATTTGGGTTAAAAAAATCATTGAGGGCTTCCCTGGTGGCACAGTGGTTAAGAATCTGCCTGTGAATGCAGGGGACAGGGGTTCGATCCCTGGGCCGGGAAGATCCCACATGCCACAGAACAACTAAGCCCATGTGCCACAACTACTGAGCCCACACACTGCAACTACTGAAACCCGGGCACCTGGAGCCCGAGCTCTGCAGCAAAAGAAGCCAATGCAATGAGAAACCTGCCACCACAATGAAGAGTTGCCCCCACTCGCCACAGCTAGAAAGACCCCCTGCACAGCAACAAAGACCCAACACAGCCAAAAATAAATAAATAAATAAATAATAAAGACTGTAAAAAAAGTCATTGAATTACATACTTGAAAAGGGTGAATTATGACATACAAATGTGCCTTAATAAAGTTGCTTTAAATGTGAGATATAGTGCCTGTATTGGTGTTCTCCAGAGAAATAGAACCAATATTCTAAATATATAATACATAATATTTAAAATATAAATACTAAATATATTTAAAATATAAAATATATATCTCCATCCATCTGATGTTTCAGTCTAAGTCCAAAGGCCAGAAAAAACCAATGTCCCAACTCAAGCAGTCAGGCAGGAGGAGTTCCCTCTTGCTCAGCCCTTTTATTCTATTCAGGCCTTCAACTGATTGGATAAGACCCACCCACATAAGGGAGAGCAGTCTGCTTTACTCAGTCTACTGATTCAAATGTTAATCTCATCAAGAAATACCCTCACAGGCATACCCAGAATAATGTTTGACCAAATATCTGGACAACTTGTGGCTCAGTCAAGTTAACACACAAAATTTACCATCACAAGTCCACCACTCATCAATACACATCTTTTTAAACCATACCTAATCTGCAAATAAAGACAATAACAAGGTCATAGTACTTAAATATTATAATATAAAGTCAATACATTTTATATTACATGATAGGGAATAAGAGGGGGGAAAACAAAGATATTTTATTTTTATACACAAACATATTCATAACAAAACAAGGAGGAAATATAACTATTACAGTCCTGTAATTACAGAAATTACATTACTGTAACTGGTCATGTTGTTGTACTGGAAATTTATAACTACCTTCTTCTACTATTCATTCTGCATTCTTTTTGCCTTTAGCAAGCACCTCAGCTGGTCATGGTTCTTTACCTGGTGGGGTGACCCAAACTCTCATTTCTGAAGGGTCTGGGCCACTAGTAGTCTGCCTGGATTGCCACTATTGCTGGTACTGTAACTGAGTCTCCAAAAGGCCAGTCCACCATTCTATCAAACCAGCTGCTTCAGGATGGCAGAAAACATGGTAAGACCAGTGAATTCCATGAGCATGGGCTCTTTGCCACACTTCATTTGCCAGGAAGTCATTTCCATGATCAGAAGCAATGCTGTGTGGAATACCACGATGGTGGATAAGGCATTCTGTAATTCCACAGATGGTAATTTGGGCAGAAGCCTTGCATGCAGAGATGGCAAATGTGTATCCAGAGTAAATATCTATTCCATTAAGAACAAAACACTGCCGTTTGCATGATGGAAGTGGTCCAGTATAACCAACTTGTTCACCCAGGGGAATGGTACCATGCAGGGGGGCCCAGTGCTGGTCTCTGCTGCTACCAGATTGGGCACTCAGTGATCGCCTTAGCCAGGCTGACCTTGGTGAGTGAAAGCCCAGGTAGCTGAGTCCATGCATAACATCTTTCCTGGCCACAACGGCTGCTTTCTTCATAGGCCCATCGTGTGAAGACAAAGGTGGCTGGGAAAAAAAGATCGTCTGGTATTCACGTAACAGGTCATCCTATCCACTTGACTATTAAAATCCTCCTCTGCTAAGGTCATTCTTTGTGGGCTTTTTCTTGGAACACAAATATCTTCACACTTTTTTGCCCATTCAGAGAGTTTTATCACATAGCTCTTCCCCAAATTTCTGTGTCACAAATTTTCCAATCATGTTCCTTCCAAGTCCCTGACAATTCAGCCAAGCCATTGGCCACAGCCCAGGAGCTGATATATCAATATAACCACAGGTCTGGCCGCTTCTCCTTTCAAATGAAGTGAACAATCAGGTGCACTGCTTGACGTTCTGCTCACTGGGACAATTTCCCTTCACAATGTACTTCAGGATGTCCCCAAAAGTAGCATTGCAGCTGTTCACTTGTGGGTGGTGCCTGCATATTGTGCAGTATCATCAGTAAACCAGGCCTGAGTCTTCTCTTCTTCCATCAACTGATTGTAGGCAACTCCCCCTGAGGCCATGAGTGCAGGCTGGAAGAGAGAAGGTTGTGGAGGCCATGAGAATTTGGACAATTTGTTCATGTAATTTACTTGTGCCTTCAGGGCCTACCCAGGCCTGATCTCTTACATACCACTTTACTTTTTTGATGGAGTGCAGCTTTGCACACCCAATTTTATGGCTTGGTGGGTCAGATAACACCAGTTCATGATGGGCAGCTCAGGTCATGTAGTAATTTGGTGGTCCATGGTTAAACATTCAGTCTCTACCAAGACCCAGTAGCAAGCCAAGAGCTGTTTCTCAAAAGAGGAGTAGTTATCTGTGGAGGACGGCAGGAATTCCTTCAAAATCCTAAAGGCCTGTGCGGTGATTCACCTATAGGGGCTCCCAAAGGCTCCAAACAGCAACCCCGTCTGCCACTGCCACTTCAAGTACCATTGGATCTACTGTATTGTGTGGCCCATGCAGCAGAGCAGCTTACACAGCAGCTTGACCTGTTGCAGAGCCTTCTCTTGTTCTGGCCCCACGCAAAGCTGGCAGCTTTTCAGGTCACTTGGTAAATGGGCCAGAGCAACACACCCAAATGAGGAGTAAGCTGCCTTCAAAATCTGAAGAGGCCCCGTAAGGCGTTGTGCCTCTCTTTTGGTTGTAGGAGGGGCCAGATTCCACAACTTTCACTTTATTTATTTTTTAAATGACACATTTTATTTTTTTAATGTAAATTTATTTATTTATTTATTGGCTGCATTGGGTTTCCATTGCTGTGCACGGGCTTTCTCTAGTTGGGGCAAGTGGGGGCTACTCTTAGTTACGGTGCACAGGCTTCTCAGTGCTGTGGCATCTCTTGTTGCGGAGCATGAGCTTTAGGTGCTAGGGCTTCAGTTGTTGCAGCACACAGGCTCAGTAGTTGTGACACACAGGCTTAGCTGCTCCACGGCATGTGGGATCTTCCCAGACCAGGGATCGAACCCGTGTCCCTTGCATTGGCAGGCAGATTCTTAATTGCTGCGCCACCAGGGAAGTCCCACAACTTACCCTTCACTTTAGAAGGGATAGCTCAATGTGCCCCACACCGCTGGACCCTTGATATTTCACTGAGCTGGAAAGGCTCTGAACTTTAGCCAGATTTATTTCCCATCCTCTGGCACAAAAATGTTTCACCGAGCTTCCTAGGTGGCGCATTGGTTGAGAACCCGCCTGCCAAGGCAGGGGACATGGGTTCGATCCCTGCTCCAGGAAGATCCCACATGCCACGGAGCAACTAAGCCCGTGCACCACAACTAAAAAAAAAAAAATGTTTCACCAATAAAAACCAATGTCTGCAGCTGCAGTAGTTGCTACTTCTTACTCACTAGGTCCAATATGCATAATGTCATCAGTGTAACGGGCAAGTGTGATATCTTATGAATGGGAAGGTGTCAAGCAGAACATCATGCACTATGACCAGTGTCAGGGGAGGACTCCAACTACATGGAGGAAGAGCTAAGAGCATCACAGTGCTGGCCACCAGGAATAGAAGTCTAAACACTTCTGCCCACTGCATCTTGATATCAGAGTTGCCAAGGAAGACAATGTAGTCAAGCACTGGATGGAACAGTGCTTTACTCACAAAGAGAAGAGACAGAGAAAGATCGATTTCAATAGCGGGTGCTGGTCCCTGACGGACAGTTGGTCCCTGCTGGAAGTCGATGCTGGGCAATTGGCCTACATGAACCCCCTCTGGTGCCAAGTAAAAGGACCCCTCCTCCTCCCCTGTAGAATCTGAAATAGCTGGGGCATGCCTGAGGACTATTGATGCATTTGCTTAAGCAGAACAAAGGAGTACACATTGAGCATGAATGAGAGACATATTCCTGCACAAGGTGATAAGCCCAGCACAGGCTGTGTAAGCTCTTTACTTCTTGGTAAGAAAGTGTTCCAGGCCGAAGGTCCATTCCTTTTCTTTTTTTTTTTAATAAATTTATTTATTTATTTATTTTTAGCTGCACTGGGTCTTTGTTGCTGCATGGGTTTTCTCTTGTTGTGGCGAGCGGGGGCTACTCTTCGTTGCGGTGCACAGGCTTTTTATTGTGGTGGCTTCTCTTGCTGCAGAGCACGGGCTCTAGGCACGCGGGCTTCAGTAGTTGTGGTGTGTGGATTCAGTAGTTGTGGCTTGCAGGCCCTAGAGTGCAGGCTCAGTAGTTGTGGCACACAGGTTTAGTTGCTCTGCGGCATGTGGGATCTTCCCAGACCAGGGAATGAACCCGTGTCCCCTGCATTGGCAGGCAGATTCTTTTCTTTTTTTTTCTTTAAGAACTTTTATTGAGATACAATCGACATACAATAACTGCATATATTTAAAGTGTACAATGTGATTTTTTTTCTTATTAGTAATATATATATGGCAATCCCAATCCAATCTCCCAATTCATTCCTCCCCACTTGGTGTCCAGATGTTTGTTCTCTACATCTGTGTCTCTATTTCAGCAGGCAGATTCTTAACCACTGCACCACCAGGGAAGTTCCCCAAGGTCCAGTCTTACGTTGCTGAGTGGGGGTTGAAAGATTGTGAGCATGATACTGGCCTTTCCAACAAAAGGTGATTGAAATCCCTGTGAACTAAGTGATGACATAGAGCTTTAGAGGTGATATACACCTGAGCTAGAACCATAAGGGTGTATTACTGGCCTTGCCAGATGAAAGCAAACTGCTTCTGGTGGTCCTCATTGTTAAGGATGGAGAAAAAGGCACTTGCCAGATCAATAGCTGCATATCAGGTACCGAGGGGTGTGTTATTTGGGTCAAGCAATGAAATCACACCTGGCAACTGGAGTCACCACCTGGTTAAGCTTACAATAATCCACTCTCATTCTCCAAGATCCATCTGTCTTCTGTACAGGCCAAATAGGTGACTTGAATGGTGATATGGTGGAAATCACCACTCCTGCACCTATCGAGAACTTAATGATGGGGACTTCCCTGGTGGCGCAGTGGTTAAGAATCCACCTGCCGATGCAGGGGACACGGGTTCAATCCCTGGTCTGGGAAGATCCCACATGCCACAGAGCAACTAAGCCCGTGTGCCACAACTACTGAGCCTGTGCTTCAGAGCCCTCTAGCCACAACTACTGAAGGCTGCGCGTCTAGAGCCCATACTCCACAAGAGAAGCCACCACAATGAGAAGCCCACACACTGCAATGAAGAGTATCCCCTACTCACTGCAACTAGAGAAAGCTCGCGCACAGCAACGAAGACCCAATGAGCCAATAAGTAAATAAATAAATAAATAAATAAATAAAATTAAGAGTAAAAAAAAAAGAAGAAGACCCAATCTCTTCTTCATTCAAAGAGCTCTGGGTGTGTAAAGTGACTCAAGTCTGAGAATTGATTGAGGGGCTATGACTCTGTTTTTATGATTCTGCTAGAACTTTTCTGCTTATATAGATCGAGTGAGAATTTAATAGGCTTCCTATTTAGGTCACTTCTAGAAACACCATGATCAATATCAATCAATGTTACAGGTCTTTGTGAGTTAGATATTCTGATTTCTGCTTTGAATCTGCTATCCGTTAAGGTAGCCACTCTCACCTGGCCTTTGGTGATTGAGTGCTGCCACATAACCCGTGCAACCCTGTGATCTGATTACTGCCTTGCATTTATGCTTTCCAATTCAGTGGTTTACCTTTTTTTAAAAAAATAAATTTGTTTATTTATTTATTGGCTGCGTTGGGTCTTTGCTGCTTGAGGGTTTTCTCTAGTTGTGGCAAGTGGGTTGACTCTTTGTTGTGATGCATGGGCTTCTCACTGTGGTGGCTTCTCTCGTTGCAGTTGGGGCATGTGGTCACAGTAGTTGTGGCTCTCGGGCTCTAGAGCGCAGGCTCAGTAGTTGTGGCACATGGGCTTAGTTGCTCCGTGGCTTGTGGGATCTCCCTGGCCCAGGGATTGAACCTGTGTCCCCTGTGCTAGCAGGCAGATTCTTAACCACGGTGCCATCAGTGAAGTCTGGTTTACCTTTTCAACTTCTTAACTTTTTAAAATAATTTAATTTATATACCATAATATTCTTCCTTTTCCTCTTTTTAATGTTTTGCTTATTTTTAACCAACAGAATATTTTAAAAATTTAACATAGTCAAACATATTAGTCTTTTCTTTTAGGCTTACTGTTTCTGTTTTGTATGCTGTTTAAGAAGTCTTTTCCTATCCTAAGGTCATGAAGACAGGTTCCTATCTTATTTTCTAGAGGCTTTATTGTTCTGCCTTTTACATTCGTATCTATAATTTACCTGGAGTCGATTTTTGTCTATTGGGATTTTCTATATGCCATGGGTATATCTCCTCACTGTTCTGCACTGTCCCCTTTGTCATAAATCAAGTGTCCATGTATATGTGGGTTTCTGTTTTGGTTCTTTATTCCATTGGCTTATTTCTATAGCCTTGAACCAATGCCACACTGTCCTAATTATTATAGCTTTAGTATAAGTCTTGATATTTGCTAGACCAAGCACTCACATCTTATTCTTCTTCTTGAAGATTCTTGGTTGTTCTTGGCCCTTTGAGTTTCTATACAAGTTTATAAATCAGCTTGTCAGTTTCCATTAAAAACCCTGTCACAATTTTATGGGGGATTACAGTGAATCTCTAGATAAGTTTGGGGGGAATTGCCATCTTTACAATATTGAGTTTCTCAATTCACAAACTTATATATTCTTCTATTTGTTTAGGTCTTCTTTAATTTCTATTAATATTGGTATATAGTTCTATTAGAGGTCTTGAATATATTTTGTTAGAATTATCTTTAGATACTTGATATTTAATTCAAATGAAAATGGTGTCTTTTAAAACTTACTTTTTCTGTTTGTTGCTGATTTATATGAAATACTAACTTTTGAAAGCTGATCATATTGCTAAACTCATTTTTTTAAAATAAATTTATTTATTTATTGGCTGCATTGGGTCCTTGTTGCTGCACGCGGGCTTTCTCTAGTTGTAGAGAGCAGGGGCTAATCTTTGTTGTGTTGCGCAGGCTTCTCATTGCGGTGGCTTCTCTTGTGGAGCATGGGCTCTAGGCACACGGGCTTCGGTAGTCGTGGCTCCAGGGCTCAATAGTTGTGGCTCACCTGCTCTGAGCACAGGCTCAGTAGTTGTGGCGCACAGGCTTAGTTGTTCCGTGGCATGTGGGATATTCCCCCATCAGGGATTGAACCCATGTCCCCTGCACTGGCAGGTGGATTCTTAACCACAGAGCTACCAGGGAAGTCCCTAAACTCATTTCTTAACTCTCATAATAATTTATTTGTAGATTTTCTATAGATTTTTAAAGATTATCTGTGAATAATGACAAGCTTTTTTCTTTTTCTCAAATCTTTTATTTCCTTTTCTTACTTTCCGCACTGGTTAAGACTTCCAGGATAATGCTAAACAATAGTGAATAGTAAAATGGTAGGGGACATTTGTTTTTTATCTCAGAGGGAAAGCTTTCAACATTTCACCACTAACTGTAATGTTTGCATATAGGGATTTTGAGGTTATTCTTTATCAAATTAAGAACATCTTTATTCCTTAGTTAATTAGGCTTGATTGTTTTAAATAATAAATGGATGTTGAATTTTACCAAACACTTTTCTGCATCTATTGCTCTGCACTGCCCCTGTTGTCATAAATCAATTGTCCGTGTATGTGGACAAAATCATTTGATTTTTCTCCCATGTTTAGTTCATATAGTGAATTACATTGATTTTCAAAGGTTAAAATAAGTTTTCATTTTTGGAATAAGGTGAACATAGTCATGATGTATAGCTTTTATGTATAGCTGGATGCTATTTGTTTCTGTCTTGTTTAGGAATTTGCACCTGTGGTCAAGAGTTTACTTTTCCTTTCTTGTAATGTCTTTATCAGGTTTGGTATGAAGGTTATACTTGCCTAATAAAATGAATTGGGAAGAGCAGTTTTTCTCTCTATTATTTGGAAGGATTTATGTCCAGTTGGCTTTAAATGTTGCTTAAATATTTGGTAGAATTCACTAGTGCCACATCTGAGCCTAGTATTTAATTGGTGGGAGTTTGTAAGATAAGAGCTTTATTGAGATATAGCTCGCATGCCATACATTCATCCACTTAAAATGTACAATTCAATGGTGTTTCGTACATTCACAGGGTTGTGCAACCATCACCACAATCAATTTTAGAACACTTTCACCACTTCAAAAAGAAACCCCAAACCATTAGCAGTCACTCCCCTTTTGTGGCAGTGTTTTTAATTATAGATTCAATTAAGAGTTTTATGCTTCCTTCATGGTCAAACCCAAGACCCACACTTCAGGACTAGCTTTTCTCGGAGACTCCTGCCCCAGGATCAGTGTCGGCAAAGGAAGAGGCACTGACCATCTGTGGCACTGTGCTGGGTCACAGAAAGAAGATGAGCGAACAGGGCAATGAACCCAGGCTCTGTAGAACTCTGAGTTTTAGCACCAGGTTAGAGCTGATTCTTTGAACAAGCTTAAATTCTGAATCTGCATCTTTGCCTGCCAAATGGGGAGAGTAATATCTTATTTTTCAGAATTGGGGTGGGACAAATGAGAGAAATGTGTGTAAAAGCACTTTGAAAATTGTGAGGTATTCAAGTATTATTGAAGGACTGGCAATTTAGCTGAGACACAAATAATAAATATAGAAACATAAGCATGTGCTACAATACATTTCTGAGCACTCACTGTGTGCTACGCACTATATTAAGTGCTGTGTATGCATTACCTCATTGGAGTCTTACAATAACCCTGTGAAGTAAGTGCTGCTATTATTTTTATTTTACAGATGAGAAAAGTGATGCTTAGAGGGATTAAGTAACTCACTCAAGGTTATACAGCTACAAAGGACAGCCCATCAGGAGGGGTTGGTCAGTTTGAGCTGACTAGTAGCCCGTGAGAGGACAGCCTTTATGGTCTGTCAGGGAAGCTGCTGCTCTTCACAGGGTACAAGTTATTCCAGTAACCCTTTATAAAGCAATCCCTCCCCCACCCTGACGTCTCTCTCCTTCTCCCCATCTCCCCATAATTTCTGTGAACGTTTTCTCTTTGCCCTGCCTATGCACCGCACCCTGAAATTCAGATTCTTCTCATAGCTTCACAAATCAGTTCTGGGATGGGTGCAGAGGCTACTGTTTCCATGGTGATGTGGGGAGGCTGATACACCACACGCCAAGTGTAGGCGATGCGGAGAATTGGCTCAGGATCCAAAGGTGTCCAGGAAAAGAGATCGATGAGAAAGCCAAGTCTGAGTGACTGGACCTCCCTTTGCGCTCCAGAAGGACTTCCGCCCCCACCACACCCCCTGCCCTCCCCAAGCTCCTAATTTGGGAGAAGACCGTAGGAACCCTGGTATGGGAAGCGGTGGGGGCTTCAAAGCAGAAGCCACCGCCTCTGACTTGTTTGAAGACAAACCCTAGTTCTGATGGGAGCGACTGCCCAGTTGGAGGGCCGCCTCCTCCTCCCCTGGCCCCTCTGCCTCACCTCGCTCTCCTCTTCCCTGCTCTGATCTCATTCTTTGAGCCACCGCCGGATCGCTGAAGGGGAGCAGGGCAGCCAGCAGGGGGCAGAGTCTCCCTCCGTCAAAGCTTCTGCGGGACTCCATCCTCCCTGCTCCTGCCACCCCTGTTCTCAACCGGATTATTTTCAGCTGACAGGCTGCAAAGGCGCAGTAGGTGGATTTCAGGACAGGAGATGAGTTCTGGCAGGGGCTGTGAGTCTCTGAAGCGCCAGGTTGGGGAGAGGGGGTTTTTAGCGCTACCGAGCCAGAGGCTGAAGCAAGGGCACTTTAACTTTTACCGGCAAAGGTTTCTTCTGAGTTATTTCTTGATCCGTTGAAAACATGAAAAACACCCTAACCCCGAAGAGGAGGCTTAGTCATACATCTAATAACTGTTTATCGAATATCAACGATTATATTCACGGATGGATGCATCCAATCAAAAACAAGCCTTTACGGAATGCCTACACAGTGGTTCTTAACCTTTGGGGGGTGGGGGAGTGGGGGCGGTGGCGTTATATATCCTCTGAGATTATGATAAAAAAAGACAGACTCTCCCAGAGAGAATGCACGACAAATCTACAAACACGGTCCTGTGATTTTGGGTGCCTCATGACCTCCTGGGAACTCCTCCTTGGGCCCCAGGGTTTAAACTTGCGGTTTTTTTTGAGCCCGTGCTGGGCACTGAGGGTACAATACAAATTAGGTAAACATGGTCCCCACCCTGCCTGAGCTTGACATGGGGAATTCATTCTGGCTTATACATGAGTAAACTTGAATTTGATGCTAACTAGAACAGTGTGTTTATGGCCTGTCAATTATTAAGGAGAAGGGCACATTGACCAGAAGTAAAGAATGTCCATATTAAAAATAAAGATTAAACACCTCCCTTCCTAGGCAGCCAATGCTGGTACTCCTTTGATGATAAGACTCCCTTCCCAGGTGCCAAGGCCATGCCGACTCACTGTGTATGTGGTGATCTGGGGGTTTTTTTGAAACCTTGAAGGAATGTATCCCTGACTTGTTTTATGTTCTTTGTTCTGTGTGGAAAACTATCCTTCTCCAGAACAGTTCCTCAGACTTCCCTGAGAGGAAGTCCTCAGTTTGGCTCAAGTAAAACTTTTTTCTTTTCCTATTATTGATTGTTTGTTATTTTCCTCAACACAGATAAACAAAGAAATGCTTAAAATACAGTGGGGAAATGTAGGTGCTGGGAGACCAGGGCCCTGAGGGACAGCTTCCTGGAAGAAGTGACCGGTAAGCTGAGACCTGAAGGAGGAGCAGGAGCTGGCTGGGCAAAGGCCTGAGGAAGCACGTGTTGGGCAGGGAGAAAAGCACATGGAAAGGCCCTGAGGAGAGAGGACAGCCAAACCTGAGAAGCCGACAGCAGGCCTGTGTGGCTGGCTCAGAGATGCCAGGCAGAGAACGCATGAGAAATGGGGTAGAGGAAAAGTGCCATATGTAGCCCCTGGGATGCAACACAAAACAGGGAGACAGCTGCTGCCCTCAAGGACACCGGCAAGGAAGCTGGTGGTTATGCTGCAGAAGTGCAGGTTCAACCCTGGGAGCGAGCATAGGCCGGTGTGGGAAGCGTGCGGGAGGAGCTTTACACTCAGTCTTGGGGATCAGGCCCAGGGCCCAGGACATGATGCTTAGTGATATATTCGGTGTATTCAGAAGCAGCCTTGGCTGGAAAAGCAGGTGAGGAGAGAAAGCAGTAGACTTGGCCCCCGGCTCCCTGCTGTATAGCCTTAGGGGTGGAACTGGAAGAGCCCTGGATGAAAAGGGGAAGCAGATGTTGCAATGATTTATTGCCAGTGATTTACTTAAACACTCATCTAGTTCTTACTATATGCCAGGCAGTGTCCTAAACACTTAACAAATTTTAATTCCCAACACACCTAGGAAATAGGCCTGATGATCAGTGTCATTTTACACGTGGGGAAAATGAGGCACAGAGCTGTTAAGTGCCTTGGCAAGATCAAACAGCGAGTGACAGAGCCGCCACCGGAACCCAGGCAGGCTGGTTGCAGCCTGTGCTCTCCACCACTGAGCTATGCTACTTTCTTGAAAGGAAGGCAGTTGTAAGAGCTAAGAATTGAACCTGGGCATCCCACATAAAACAGGTGAGAATTCTACCATTCTACTTCCTAGGACACTGATAAAGTACTAGGAGGCCTGCTATGTGGGAGGTCCCAGGGCAGTGGGAGGAGCCACGGGAAATGGTGGGGACTTGCAACTTTGGGGAGTTGCTAGACTAAGGCCGAGGATCCAGGCCTGGAGAGGGGCAACTAGCTAAGTGAGAAGGTCAGGGGACCTGATAACCTGGAAACTCCTACCGTGGCCCGTGAGAGCCAGCCCCTTCCTCCCTTATCAATGTCATCTCTTGCCATTCTCTCCTCACTTACAATGTTTTAGTCACGCTGTTCTTTCCTGCCCCAGGGTCTTCTTACTCCATGTGGCCTCTGCCCTGAACCACCCCACCCCCTGCACACGGACACAACCTCCTCACCTTTTCCCAGGCTGACCCCCACTCATCCTTGAGATGTCAGCCTCACTGTGGGTTCTTCAGAGAGGCCCTCTTGGATCCCACCTCTGAATTGGATCCCTTCTGTTATTCTCTCATAGCAGTAACCTATTATTTCCCTTTATAACCTATATTATAATTTGAAGTTATAGATCCAGTTGTGCTTTAATGCTTGACCCTCCTATTAGACCACAAGCTCCGTAAGGGCAAGGGCCCCACCCTATTCTCCACTATAGACCTTGCTCCTGGCATAGTGCCAGGCACCTATAGACGCTCCATAACATTTTGCTAAATGAGTATAAGAATTTAGAGGGCTTTCAGAGGTCTACTGGTCCGATGCGTCTTTCCCTCTACTGTGTGCCCAGTAGGCAATCATCTACTTTCTCCTTGAATATTCCTAGTGTCAGAGAACTCACTACTTCACCAAGAGGCCCATTCCATTTTTGAAGAGATTTAGTTGTTAGAAAGTTCTTTCTTTTTGCAAAAACATCTGACTCCCTGTTACTTCTTGGTTCTAGTTTGGCCCTCTGGAGCTAGATGCAATCAAGACAGTCTTGTAAGCAGTTGTAGACAGCCATGCTTCTCGCCCCCTCCACCCTCAAGTCTTCTCTGTGCCACTTAAACAGTTCTTTCAGCTTTGGAAACGTGGTGTCTTAACCCTCTCCACCCTGGGCCCTTTTCTCAAAAAACACCCCCTTTGGTCAGCATTCAGAATGTAGCCTGACTTACGAATTATCACCACCCCCCCGCCCCAGCCACTCCATCAACTGGGGTGCAGGTGCAGCAGGAAGATGAAGAGAGGGAGGAGACAGTGAGAAAAGACAGTTGTTTCTTTCTCTCCAGTGTAGCTGGGGATGTGCTTCTCCAGGAAACAATATCATTAATGATGGTTGGGGCCCCAGGCTAGTCCTGAACCAGATGTGTCATTGTCAGTTGCATTCTGGGTCAAGCGGCCTTTCTGGACCCATTTAATACCTTCTCTCTGGGAAAAATGTGTTTGGGTTCCAAACAAGCAAGTTATATATAAACCCTTTAGATAACCAGCTTACCAATTGGGAACTGCTTCCAGAGAAGTATTTAGGTAACACCGAGTGGGAGAGTGAAGGGACGAGAACAGAGTGGGCTTGCTCAGAAAAGTTTCCAAGAGGTTTTTGAAGCAAAGGCGGGGAACGTGGGAAGGCACACGGGCTTTAGAGCCAAACAAACCTGGGTTCAAGTCCCGGCTTTGCCACTTCCTGACTGTGGTGAGGTGCCTCTCTCTGGAAAGTGAAGACAGGCATTGCAGAACTGCCTGACACACACGTGCTGATGAATGGAGGTGCGGGGACAAGACCCACGACCTGCTGCAGACCCTGACCCCATACGCAGCGGTCCCACGTGCAGGGGCCCCCGCTGATTACAGGGAACCATCCGCTGCCTTCCCTAAAGAGATGTCCCAAAGGCTGGGGGGTGCAGAGGGGGCTCCAGAGGGGAGTTGGGGGACAAAGTCATTGGGGGGTCTGCGTCTCCCCAAAGACACACTGTTCCTGTCGCGGTGTGTGTCTGCCTGGGCCCCGTGTGGCTCTAGCGACTGCGTATGTCCCGATGACAATGCATGCTAACGTCCTGCCTGTCAGTGGGAGAGTCCCCTCCGCCTCTCAGGCTCTGTTACTCAGCTCTTTGCAGTCCCCTGCCTTATCGCTTAGCTGTCTGCCCTCTGGCCTCTTCCCTTTGTGTACCAACTTGGCTGGCTTTCTGCTCTGGGAGCCGGGAGGTGCTCAGGTCTGGGCAGTGCCTGGCTCCAGCCACCCGCCCCCACTCCCTTCCCCTCTCCCTGAGCGTTGCCCCACCCCCCTTCCTCCATCTCAGGCAGACCCCTTGGTTCTGGAAGGCCCCTTCCCACAGTTCCACAGAGAGGGGAGGCTGGACTCCTTGGCTGGTGCCCCCTTTTTCTCACCTTCTGGCCCCCATTCCCATCCCTGACGAGGCCCCTGAAGCTTCACTGGTCTAGGCTGGAGGCAGCTCCTCTCCCCATTGTCTGACCAGGATTTGGAAGCTCTGGTTTCCATAGCAACCCCTGGGCATTTAATTAAGGGAAGAGGCCTTCCTCTCTTCTAGTCTGGGCAGTTCCAAATCTCTACCCGAAAAGGATACCCTGAGGGGGTGAGGGAAAAGCATTGTCCTCCAAGATAGCACAGTTGTGGCTTCTCCACGGAGCCCATTACAGCTTTCCCAGCTCACCCCCTCCCACCTGCCAGCCCTATCCCCACCTGGCACCAGAGCAGGAGACCTCTCCAACGAGCCAGGGCAAATCCCAGGTCCCAGAAGAGCAGGGGTTTGGGGACACAGGCTATAGCTGTAAGCCACCTCCTCCCCTGGCTTTGCTTACTGGATTTGTGGATTGGAGATGGGATGGGGTGGGGTGGAAGCTAATTCAACACTGGCCCTACTATCTAATTGCTCTTTGAATCCCTGAAACGGAATATAAAATGTTGTATATAAGTTCATTATAAGGGTTTTCCCTGGGTACTGGGTACATAACGTTCATCAGATGCGCAAAAGGATCTGTGATCTCAAAAAGGTCCCTAGATCTGCCATTTCCTAGCTGTGAGACCCTGGGCAAGTTACTTAACCTCTCTGTGCCCCTGAGTCCTCATCTGTAAGAAACATCATAATTCTTACTTCACAAGATTGTTGCTATCTGGTGAGCACTTGGCAAGGGGTGATTCTTGTTATAATTATTATTACTATGAGGGGGGGCTAAATGGAGGACCCCACTTCTTATTCAGTCAGCACCCACAGCCCCCCAAGGTGACAGGTCTGCCCCCTCAGTAGGAGGCATTCACCTCCTTCCTCCTCCATCCCTCTCCCTGCCCCACCCCAGGCTGCTGGAAAGTGCTCAAGACTCTGATGGGAAGCTGGCAGCTTTCAAGAGCCTCGTCATGAGGTGGAATTTCCAAGCTCCGGTCACCGGTCACGGAGTTATCCCAGTTCCTGAAATTCCTGACTCTGATTTCTCAACTGTTGCCATGACCACTTTTTCCCATTTCTGGTTACGTTACTTTGAGTGTGTGTGTTTCCTTTTCACTGTATTTTTAGACTTTGGAAAAAATAAACACAGTTCACACACTAGCACCTTCCTGATCTTTTGGTTTTTCACAGGCATGGGGGTGGGGGCATTTCTTTCCATGACCGTTCTTCAACCCTGCCCCTCCCTACCCATTCTTACCTTCTGTTGAAAATTTCCAGACTTATCCCACCCATCTCTCATCACTGCCTCTCCCATGCCCTCAGCACCAATAAATGTCGATTGTAACACGATTCTGAACTGTATGTGTCTCTGGGTCTTTCATCCTTTCTGTACTTTTGTTGCCCTCTTGTAAACGTCCCCCACTGTGGCATTTTTCCCCCTCCCTTCAGAAGAGGCAACTGTATTTCTGCAATTCCTGGCTTGTCCTACCCTGATTCAAAGGAGGAGCTGGGGAGTCACGTGAACCTAGAAACCTGCACTCCACCAATCAGGTTTAGGCTTCACCATCAATAAAACAGCATTTACCTAATAGAGTTGTAGAGAAGTTTAAGTGAAATGATGCAAGGAAAGTATTGAGCACAGTGCCTTGTAGGTGGCAAAGGCCTTGATAATGGAGCTATTATTCACTGGACCTGAGAGTCCTCCAGGACACAGGGCTATTTCTCAGCCCTCTTTCGTTCAACTCTGTCCACATGCCAGTCGGAGTCCTGGCGCTGGACTTGGTGCCGCCAGTGTCTGAAGACACAGGTGATACTGAGAGGCAGCAAAGCAGAGGTGTGGGAAGGGCTGAGAATTAGATTTGTGAAGCAAGAGAAAAGAATTTGGATTATTCAATCTGGAGAAAACCGGAAGAAGGAAGGCAAGGCTCTTGATAATAATAGACTTCAGAACTCTCTGGGTCAAATTCTGTTTTCTCTCCCTCAGGGAAGAGGAAGTGGTGGGGTTAGGGAGATGAAGACTGCTAATCAGGAGCATGTCCTAGCTGTGGATGAAATCCTGGCTCAGGAAATCCAAAGTCCCTGCCAAGGAAACCAAGGCTCACAGAGGTTGGGTAAGGTCACAGGGTAGTAAGTGCCGGGACCTGGACCCAGACCTCAGCCCACTGAACACAGAGCCAAGGCTTTCAACCAGCATGCTGTAGCCAGAGGATAGGGGCCCCAGGGTGTCAGATGGGATGGCAAGCGAGCCCTGTGGAGACTCCCAGTTTGCTTAAGATTCCTAATCCCCGGGAAGTGCTGGAACGAATGTGAAGTAATGCAATGACTGCCATCCCCATGTGAGACGTAAGGAAACTCAGTGAAAGACTGAGTAACTTACCCAGTTCACATATCGAGGAACCCCTGGGACCAGGATTCAAACGTGGGCTACGTGGCTTGAGCCTGGGCTCTCCACCCGTGCTGCCTCCGGAAGTGTCGCGTCAGGTTTTGAATCCGGTGGGGCTGACTCCTGAGCGGGGTTGCTAATGAAGTCCTGTACCACCTCTTGGACACTCAGAGGACTGAGGATTGAGTGAGACAATGCAGGTAGAGCACAGCACACAGGAAGTGCACCAACATGGTTGTTCGCGTTATGTCTGGCTGGCTCCAGTTCTGCCTTTCCATTATTTGCTCTGTGCCTGGGTTTATACCCTTGGTCTTCACCAACCTAGAAGCAAGTACCTGTACTTCCTCGGTATCTGCCCTCAGTCAGTAAACAGGGTTGTGGGTTAACAGGTGACTGCCTGACGCTCTCGGTCCCACCCACTGCCAGGCTCTGGTTACCTGGAGCACATCGTCTGGCGTGCCCTGGAAGACTGCACTGCAGGTGAGCCAGAAGGCTCCCAGAGAGCAAGTCCAGCCTCGCACTTTGTAGGTGAGGATGCTGGGGCCCAAAGACAGAGAGAGAGTCCGGATCAGGGTCATTCATTTGGTCCATCAATATTCACTGAGTGGGACTTCCTGGTGGTGCAGTTGTTAAGAATCCGCCTGTCAATGAAGAGGACATGGGTTAAATCCATGGTCCAGGAAGATCCCACATGCCTCAGAGCAACTAAGCCCATGTGCCATAACTACTGAGCCTGTGCTCTAAAGCCCGCGAGCCACAACTACAGAGTCTGCGTGCCACAACTACTGAAGCCCACATGTCTAGAGCCCATGCTTCGTAACAAAAGAAGCCACCGAAATGAGAAGGCTGAGCATACCTCAACGAAGAGTGGCCCCTGCTCACCGCAAATGGTGAAAGCCCGTGCGCAGCAATGAAGACCCAACGTAGCCAATAAATAAATAAATAAATTTGTTCAAAAAAATTCACTGCGTACCTGCCATGCTCCAGGCACCACTCTAGGCACTGGGGATACGGCAGGAAGCGGTACTGAAAAGGCCCCATCAAGTCCACCTGATCAGAGTGCAGGAGAAAGACAGTCATCACTCAAAAAATAGGTAAACAAAAAACAGAAGCCAGAAGAATATAGTAGTGACAAATGCCAGAGAATGTGAAAGGATGTGGTCAAGTGGCTAGTTCAGTTGAAGTGACCTCTCTGGGCACATACACCAAACTGAAGAACCAAGGGATACAAAGGTACCAGTGGGGACAATCAAGGAGCAGGGCTCTCCCAGCAGAGGGACAGCAGTGACAAGGCCCCAAATACAAGCAGAGTACATTGTACTTAGTAAGGGTGACTGTTTCAGGGAACTTTAATTTCAACATGAATGTGTGTATGTGTGTGTGTGCTACAAAGATGTATTTATATGTAAATGTATATGTATATAAAGTGTGACTGTGTATATGTTTTGGGCTGTGACTTGTGACAGAAAAGTTTGAGAGCCATGATTGGAGGAAGCAAAAGTTCAGCATGGCTGGACCATAGTGGGAGTGGGGAAAAATGCCAGTGGCAAGGCAGGTCATGTCTGGCTCTAAAAGAACCTGGATTTTATTCAAAGTGAACTTGACCCCATAGGAAGACTTAAGCAGAGGATGGACGTGACCTGTGTAGTTTCTTGGGTTTTGTTTTGTTTTGGCTGCGTTGGATCTTCGTTGCTGCGCAGGGGCTTTCTCTGGTTGTGGAGAATGGGAGCTTCTCTTGTTGCAGAGCGTGGGCTCTAAGCACTCAGGCTTCAGTAGTTATGGCACGCTGGCTCAGTAGTTGTGGCACACAGGCTTAGCTGCTCCACAGCAGTGGGATCTTCCTGGACCAGGGATTAAACCTGTGTCCTCTGCATTGGGAGGTGGATTCTTAACCCCTGAGCCACCAGGGAATTCCCTTGGTTTTGTTTTTAATCTTGCTGTTTAGAAAGAGAGAAACTGAATCTCCTTATAGTCATTTTCCCATCAAAACAGTTTTGCCTCGCTTTTGCAGTCGGGAAATTTGGGGGCAGAAAAAGGGAAGTTATACTTCTGTCCATCTTTGCCAGATCAAGGACCTCCTGGAGAGGCCTGGGAGAGTGGATGCACAAAGGTCCCCAGGGAGGCTGTAATGAAGGATGAGCAGAAGGAGCCGAGGGGGTAGAGGAGGATGAGGAAATGGCTGGACCTGGGAAACTGGAAAGAGAGTGTCTGGTTTAGGGTTCACATCACTTCCCAGCTGACTCCCATGTTCCTAAGATCCTTTCCTCCCACAAAAATCCTCCTAGCATGAGTTCTGTGCCTACCACTCCCTCAGCAAGTGGCCACTTTGGTCCTGACCAAGCCCTGGTGGTGGCAAGAGAAGGCAGGAAGCCCTACATGCTGTGGTCTTGCCAGTGTCCTGTGCTCCGAGTGCCTATTCCATGTGTGGTGGCTGCCCTCACTTTGGCCACATTCTGCTCCTCTGTTCCCCACTCCTAGCCCCCAACTCAGCCCAAACCAGACAGAACAGGGCTTCTTAAGGAGCACTGTCTTTGCCATGTCCCCGTTTCCCCTCCTGCCCCATCCTCAGCCATCTTTTTCCTCCTAATTCGTAGTGTGGTTCAGGTAGCTTTTTTTTTTCTTTCTCCTCCTATACAGGCCTTTACACACACACACACACACACACACACACACACACACACACACACACACACACACACACACACACATTCACTGGTCCTCTTCTTCCATCTCTTGCTTCCATGCCATCCCATTCTCCTAGAATATTCCCTATACCCTGGCCCATCTCTCAGCATCTTATTCTTGTTTTACATCATAGCTCAATGCTACTTCTTCCAGGAAGTTTTCCTAGAAAATTCTCTTTCCTTTTGTTTCTCCTTCTGATCTCTCACCAGATTCATGTAGCAACATCCAGCTCCCAGGAAGAGGAGGAGAAGAGCACAAAGAAAGAAAAGCCCCAGGAATGGGTCTGGCCTTCATAGCAAGGCTTTGGTTTTGTCCTATGGAACATAACACTTCCACAGAATACCAACATCAACAAGGCCACCGGATAACCATGAGACAGATTAAGAACGAGACCACTCCGTAGTCACTTCCAAACACAGACAAAAACAAGAACATTGTCCAAATCACAAAAATGAACAAACATCTTCCTAATCTAGCTAATATGAGTGGCCGCTGCGCCTCGACTGATCACAGTGTTAGCCCTACTCCGTTCTTTTTCTCTTTTTTTTGTTTTTTGACAGGAAAGTAGGATTTATTGGTGAGTAAGGAGAGGACAGAGTCAAGGCTCTCATGAGTGCAGGGCCCGACATTTGTCCAGAGGGCCATGATTAGGGTTGTATTTGACCCCTTAGGCATCTGAGATGAGCCACTCTTCTGCCACCACGTTTTCAAATTCATCTGCATTAAACTTAGTACTCCCACTTCTTGGAGATGTGGATCTTCTGGCAGCCAGGGAACTTGAACTTGGCCCTGTGGAGGGCCTCAATCACATCCTGCTTGTTCTGCAGCTTGGTGTGGTTGGACATTATGACTTGCCCATGTGAACCCTGGCCACTGTGCCCTGAGGCTTTCCAAAGGCACCACGCATACCTGTCTGGAGCCTAGATTGGGGACAGCATGCCAGTCATGAATGTCCACCGGAAAGGGCTATCTCCAGGGTCTCTTAGGGCAACCCACATAGGCAACAGGCTTCGTACACTACCGAGGAGGCTGCTGTTTGCAGCCACTGCACGCCGGGCCCCATGGGGCAAAGGGCACAGTTGGCTTAATTGGCTGCCAAAACCCTACTTCATTCTTATTTAAGGTACCCAGCTGTAGACTCCGTCAGCTTCCTGACAGCCTCAAACCCAGAGCAAACTTCCCTGACCTCTCCCCGAATCAGCAAATATAAGTCCAAATCCTAAGCCCTTTTCCGGGATGTCCCACAGTTCCACCATGGTGTGAGTTATTCTCCTTATTGAAATGAGTCCACCAACCCAATTTTGTTCACCTACAAGAGTCTGCTGGTGGTCTTTGGCTGGAGGGCATTGGCCATCAAGAACAGCATGCAGGTATACTTGTACGTAGTTTTAAAACTACAAATGCCTATATTTTGGATTTTAAGTGTATTTTATGATATCTTAGTATCAGATTTACTTTCCTAATTATATTCTCAGGCAAAATGCTCCGCCGCCCTGAATCATCTGCTCCAGCTGGTTGCATTGCTTCCTCAGTCCCTGGACGAGTTTAGCATTTCCCTGCATCCGTCCTCTGCCCTTGCCAATCTTACATCAAAATTGAGGTCCAGGTGAAACCACCCTCTTTCATAAACCTTCCAGGCTTGCCTAACCAGATCTGACCCCTCCTTTCTCAGCACTCCTGCTGCACTTGGTTTCAATTCCTACCAGGCTTTTGGTTTATCTCCCCCTCATAGCTGTAAACTCCGTGAAGATGGGGGCTGAGTCTTAAAAACTTGGTTAGTACTCTAGAGGCTGCTCCAGCTAAAAAGCCCAGTCAAAGCGTCAGGCGTTCCCATGGCCAGGAGCCAGGGATCCCTGGGATCATGAGAAATTATGGTTTAGAACTGAGAAATGGAGCACCTAAGTCATATTAAGGAGGGGAGAATGGGACTTGCCCTGCTAGATTCTTGGGGGATGCAGGTGGTAGAGTGCCTGGGGGTTCTTTGTAAGGATCCCTAGGGCAGAGAAAGTACTGGGTTTGTGTACCCTCGGGTAAGACTCAGAGTGGATTTGAATTTGCTACTACCCTGAACACCTTGGTGTATTATGTCACTGTCCCAGATAAGGACCTTATCACTGTAATCAGAGCCAAAAAAGATAGGGCAGCCCTGAGCTTTGAACACGTGGTACACACACACACACACACACACACACACACACACACACACGCTATCCAAGCTAGTGTTTTTTTTTTCTTTAGATATTTATTGGAGTATAATTGCTTTACAATGTTGTGCCAGTTTCTGCTATACAACAAAGTGAATCAGCTGTATTTATACATATATATCCCCATATCCCCTTCCTCTTGAGCCTCCCTCCCACCCTCCCTATTCAACCTCAAGCATCAAGTTGATCTCCTCAGGCTAGTGGTTTTGTTTTTGTTTTTGTTTTTGTTTTTTTAATTAATTGATTTATTTTGGCTGTGTTGGGTCTTTGTTGCTGCCCATGGGCTTTCTCTGTTGCGGCAAGCGAGGGACTAACTCTTCTACTCTTCCTTGCAGTGCTTGGGCTTCTCATTGCGGTGGCTTCTCTTGTTGAGGAGCATGGGCTCTAGGCACGCGGGCTTCAGTAGTTGTGGCACGTGGGCTCAGTGGTTGTGGCTTGCTGGCTCTAGAGTGCAAGGGCTCGAACCTGTGTCCCCTGCATTGGCAGGCAGATTCTTAACCACTGCGCCATCAGGGAAGTCCCCAGGCTAGTGGGTTTTAAACTGTATTCCCTGAAGTTTGTTCCTTAGAGGTATCCCAGGAGGAGAGAGGAGCTGGAGGGAGCCCCACCCCAAGTCCGTAATTCTGATTCAACCAATGCAGTTTTGTTTTTCATCTGTTTTTTGAGTTTTGGAATTCTACATAAGATTTAATTTGTAAAGGAGTTTATTATCAATACATGTTAACAACACCATGGAGATGCAATCAGCAAAATCCAGAATATTGGCATGACTAATGAGCTTGCACTCTAGAGCCCATGAGCCACAACTATTGAGCCCATGTGCCACAACTACTGAAGCCCGTGTGCCTAGAGCCCATGCTCTGCAACAAGAGAAGCCACCACAATGAGAAGCCTGCACACCACAATGAAGCCCCGACTTGCCACAACTAGAGAAAGCCCTTGTGCATCAATGAAGACCCAACACAGCCAATAAGTAAATAAATAATAAATTTATTTAAAAAAATCCAGAATATGGAAAGCACTATAGAATAAACAACCTGGTATTTTCATCAAATAAACTGCCAGAAAAAAAAGAGATGGAACCTATGAAATAAAAGACACTTGAGAGCCACATCAATGAAATTCAATGACTGGACCTTGTTTAGATTCCAATTTAACTAAACCAATGTGTGACACCATTGGGGAAATTTTAGCACTGACTGGATATTTGGTGATATTAAGGAGTTATTTATTTTTAGTTGTGATAGTGGTATTTTAATTATGTTAACAAAGAATCCTTTTTTTTATAGACGAGTACTGACAACTCTATGGTTTAAATGACATGATGTCCAAAATTTGTTTTAAAATCATCTAGGACTTCCCTGGTAGCCCAGCAGTTAAGACTCCGCACTTTCAATGTAGGGGCTGCAGGTCTGATCCCTGGTCGGGAACTATGATTCCACATGCTTCACGGTGCACCCCCCAAAAAATCATTTAAAAGAATTAATAAATAAAAAATAAAATCGTCCAGTAAGAAGGTGTAGTGGGGAGAAGTGGGTGGGTATAGATGAAGCAAGAGTGAGTGTGTGGATGATTGTTGAAACTGGGTGATGGTTACCTATGGATTCTTTCTATTATTCTTTCTACCTTTTTATTTTTTTTTCATAAATTTATTTATTTGTTTATTTATTTATTGGCTGTGTTGGGTCTTTGCTCGAGCTTTCTCTAGTTGCGGTGAGCGGGGCTACTTTTTGTTGTGGTGCTAGGACTTCTTTGTGATGGCTTCTCTCGTTGCAGAGCATGGGCTCTAGGCACGTTGGCTTCAGTAGTTGTGGCACTTTGGCTCAGTAGTTGTGGCTCACAGGCTCCAGAGCACAGGCTCAGTAGTTGTGGCGCGCACGCTTAGTTGCTCTATGGCACATGGGAACTTCCTTGACCAGAGATTGAACCCGTGTCCCCTGCATTGGCAAGCGGATTCTTAACCGCTGCACCATCAGGGAAGTCCCTGTTTCTACCTTTTTAAATGTTTGAACATTTCCACACAAGTTAAAGGAGATTCCGTAAAGAAGATTTGGAATTATAAGCTTATTTTTAAAAATGTAACAGCTTTATCAAGATATAATTCATATACCATACAATTCACCAACTTAAACTATACAATTCAGTGGTTTTTTTTTTTTAAGCTCTTTATTGGGATATAATTGCTTTACAGTCTTGTACCAGTTTATAAGGTACACCAAAGTGAATCAGCTGTATTTATACACATATCCCCATATCCCCTCCCTCCCGTGACTCCCCCCCACCCTCCCCGTCCTGGCCCTCTAAGGCATCACCCATCATCAAGTTGATCTCCCTTTGTTATACAGCAACTTCCCACTAGCTATCTATTTTACAGTTGGTAGTATATATATGTCTATGCTACAATTCAGTGGTTTTTAGTATATTCATAGAGTTGTACAACCATCACTACAATCAAATTTAGAGGTTGCATCATCCCAAAAAGAAAGCCCGTACCCATTAGCAGTAGCTCTCCATTCCCCAAGCACCTACAGCCCTAGGCAACCACTCATCTACTTTCTCTTTCTTTGGATTTGTTCTGGACATTTCATACAAATGAAATCATATAATATATGGCCTTTTGTGACTAGCTTCTTTTAGGATAACATTTTCAAGTATAATCTTTTGTTTTTCTGGTCTTGATAGGAAGGAACAACCTTGTAAATTTATTACCCTGGCTTTGGATTTTTAAATAAAGACACTTGGAAGAGGTTTAAACAAACTTGGGAGAGGGAGTCTACTGCATAAAAAAAAAGGCTAAAAAACCCTTCCTTCCTTAGTCCAAACCCCTCATATTACCTTCAAGGAAACAGGAGCCCAGAAAGAGAGGTGACTCCCAAACACACGCAGCTTGTTAAGCACAGAGCTGGTCTAACACCCAGTCCAGCTGAATTTGGCTCCATCCTCCTTTCATGTTGCCATGCTGCTTCTGAACACACTCACTCACACACACACCACTTTTCCCACCAAAACTCATAAACATGTGACCCACAAAATATCTTCTGAGACACATGTTGAGAATCAGCCCTGATGGGGGCTGTTCCATTTCGCAGCTCAGGCTTTCTGCTGCCTTCCTCTGAAATGCAGCCACTCAGGGAAGAAGCAGTGTTAGCACCAGCTCCCAGAATTTCTATCTCAGTGAACCTCAGGAATGACAATCTTGTTAGAAGCCAGAAGAAGCTGTTTGCAGAGCAAGGACACTTTTTACTTACTTGAGTGTTTACCTGGAGTGCCTCAGATGGGGGTGTGTGGAGGGGGAGGCTGGTAGAGAACATGGGGGAGAGAGAGAGCTAAAGCCTTTGGGGCTGCCATTCGCGGGAACACAGTTAAGGGTTAAGAGGCTGTATGGGAACCCCACTGATGCCTCTAGAACTGGGTCCAGATGAGACTGAGGGAGGAAGACACCAGGAAAAAGTTAGGCTGAGGGAGAGGACTCTGGGCTGAGGCAGTCTGTGATCTTACAGCTGTTCTTGGAATGCTCCCAAAACATATTTATGGGCAGCTCGGAGAGGCGTCAGGCTGTTGGAAAAGGGCAAGAAGAGGACAAATTCTATAGACAGTACATTACCTGAGTGCTGAGGATGAGGCCTGGGGAACGGTAGGGGGAAGAAACTTCCAGAGAGCCTGCCTGACAGAGGACGGTAACCAGCCAATGGTAGCATCTGGATAACTGTCTTTCTACCCTGGAGATTCCCTGAGCTGATTCCTGATCCCTGGAAGGGGAGCCTTAGGAAATGGGCAGAGGACAGTGCAGGACTTAGCCCCAGGGCCCTCAGCCAAGCAACTGGGACTTGGAAGCCATAGGCTTTGATGGGAGGCACACTGGCTAAGCTACATTCTCAATATACCCTCCATCCTCCTACAATGTCTATAGAGGGCATTGGCAATCTTATTCTTAGAGATCTGGCCCTTTGGGTCCAGGGAAGACTTTTAAACATCCTTTGTAACAGGGAAAATGTCCCTGGATGGGGCAGCAGTGATGGTGAATTAGAGTAAAGCTCAGATGGAACAGGACCCAGGCCATGCTATAGAGGTGCTGGGCTTGACAAGGTGAAGGGACCTGCAGAAGAAGTCTGGAGTGCTCTCACTATTGCCCAAGGTCAGTCTTACTTCAATTCCTGATCCCCAGGAGGCCTCACATGGGCTGTTTTGGTTCCTGAGTAATCAGTGGGTTATTCAAGCTGCAGACATACATCCCATGGTTCTGTGTAGCAGTGAGGCAGTAAGATGAAGGGCTCTGAGGGCAGAGGGCTGGCAGGCAGCTACGTAGCTTATCCCAACCTCATCTTTCCCTCCAGCTTCCTAATCCCAAAGTCCCAGGCTCAGTCTTCCAGTCTGGACTTTAACCAGGTGACACACGCAGTACATCAGCGTCATAGGTGTCAACCTGAAACTGGACCTGTGCCTGATTCATCCAGGAAGCTGAACCCAAGCAGCAGAACAAACATCCCTAAAACAGCTCCTGCCAGGCCTGGGGTGAGAGGTTGTCTGGCCAAACAGACAGCTACTTTGTTTGTTTTGTACTCCTCGCTCCCATCCCCACTGGCCAGACAACTTCATTCCTTTCTCTCTGCCCATCTCTGGGTCAGGAGTTTTGTGGGTTTTTTCCAGATGACACAAGAAAGCTTTTTAATTTATTTATTTTTGGTTGAAGGTGATTTCTGAGGAAGAGACTTGGGTATTGAAAGGGGTCCAGCAGGAGATTCTGTGGGAACTGATTTGGGTGAGGATTAGATGGAACAAAGGGGTCAGAGATTTCTGGGAGCTGGCTACAATTTAGGCAAGTCCTGTTCTTCTTCTGGGACAACTCCCTCTTGACCTCACTATCCACACGCTTGTCTAGTTTATTGTTTTTGACACTGATTGGTGGACACTCAAGACCATTAAATTTTGCTTCATTCCCTCCCGCCCCTACTCCAATACAAATGCAAAACAACGTGGGAATCCCCTTTCAGAGGGCGCAACGGTGCAGCTTTAAGAGAAAGGGAAGGGAAAAAGAGGGCTCTGACTCAGATCCTCCTGCCATTGGCTGCCGGAGGGGATCCCACCTCAGGGATTGGCTGTGACAGAGTCCGCCTCCTCTTGTGATTGGCTCAGCCAGGGCAATATAAGGCGGCTGTGCCGGCCTCATTTTCAGTTGGAGAGAGGCAGGGAACTCGCCTTGGCGGTTTTCCGAACAGCACCTGGCGCAACCCTCTCCTCTCTGAATCCGAGTACAGGTCCTGCGAAGGCTGCAGCCATGAAGGAGAGACGGACCCCCCAGCCAGTTGTGGCCAGATGTAAGCTCGTTCTGGTGGGGGATGTGCAGTGTGGGAAGACAGCTATGTTACAGGTGTTGGCGAAAGACTGCTATCCGGAGGTGAGCTGCTCGCCCGCCCGCTGACCAGCTTTCCTCCTTGCCCGCGTGCTTGCTGGGGATAGATTCCCACCGGCCCAGGGGAGCTGTCTCACCCCACCCCACCCCTCCGCATCCTCCGCAGCTTTCTGGCTGGAGGACCGCCCTGCCTTAGCTTCCCCTGAGACCTGTTCCACTTCTGCCACCCCGCTGGCTCCTCCTCACCTCTTCACCCATAGGTCCTGGATCAAATCCCCTCCTACCTCCCTTCATCCTGGAGTCTGCTCTTGGGAGAGGGAACTGGAGGCATTTGAGAGTCTGGGGTTTCTTCTTGACGTAATACCTGCCCGTCCCTTCATCCATCCTCAAAGGTTCAATGCCCTTGTCCCCAGGCAGGCTTCTGCTATTCTTTTCTGCTGCCCTTCTGGTCCAAGCGGCTTGTGGGGAGAAGACAAAGAGCTAGAATTGGCTCTTGTGGTTCTGAAATTGGGAGACAGACAAATCTGGGGACAAGAGGAGTTCGTGTGTGTGTGGGTGTGTGTGTGTGTGTGTGTGTGTGTCTTCCTGACCATCTAAGATATGCGGGGGGAGTGGGGGGGCTTGTCCCTGGCAGGAAGTCATTCACATTTCTTACTCTGATGGAGCAAAGTGCCTGTGCCTCTACACTCCCCTCCCTCTTGTTCCGTGTGGTCCCTCCTGCCCCAGGTAGCCCCACCTCTCTATCTCCTGCTACTTTAGTGTCTCACTAGGGTGAGTGGCTTCTTGTGTAGACAGCATTAACTGAAGGGTTACGAGGGTAGGGGCACCCAGGGTGTGAATAGTTCCTCTCTTTTCACAGACATATGTGCCCACTGTGTTTGAGAATTACACAGCCTGCTTGGAGACAGAGGAACAGAGAGTGGAGCTCAGTCTCTGGGACACCTCAGGTAAGACTGTCCCTTTCCACCCCTGCTGGTCTGCTGCAGCTGCTGTCTTTTAGAAATTGTTTCCCTCTTTGATGGGGAGAAGGAGTGTGATGCCTGCCAGGAAACTGAAAGAAGGGGACCTGGAGATTCTTTGGTTGGGGGTGAGGGGAAGGTTTGGCCAACTCAGCTGGTCCAGGGGTGCAGAGTGGATGAACCCCAAAAGCTACTCACTTCTCTGGGTCTGGCTCCATCCTTCAGAGGACTGGGATGGTGAGGCTAATGGACCCTGGAAGACTACTGGAGGAGGCAGTTAGGGTTTCTCTGTTTCCACTCCCTGCCATCCAACACACGCACACACAGCCTTTACTGCCCCAGAGCAAAGCCAAATAAGAGGCAGGAGGCAGTGCTGCTGGATGCAGTTGTGGTTGAGGCAAGGAGACAAGCCTGCTACACTTGATCTTAGCCAAAAGGCCGAGAAGCGATGAGACAAGCCTGCTTTGGGGGAAATATTGCTCCTGACTCAGTTTTCTCTCCTGCATTCCATCTCGGGCCACTGCTGCCTGCCTGCCTGCCGGCCTGCCGCAGCTCAGCCCCACTGTCATACCTCTGCGGCTGAGGGATGAAGCGATACATCGTCAGTGTTTTGGAGGGTGGGGGCTTAATATGGGGCATGGTCACATTATACATAGTGGGGGGGGTTGTTGGCTCTGACTGGGCTGAGGTAGAAGATGCTCTGTCTTTCTGGAACGTAGAAAGCACTATGTTTCAAGCCTCTCATCCCTAAACCTTTGGTGCTCGTCTATCCTTTGCTTTGATTTTGTCCCCTTCCCATTATCTCTTAACCCCAGCCCTTTTTCAATAGACTGAGCTCAGAGTCATAATTAAGGACTAAAAGCCAGGAATAGGAGAAAGAAAAGAAAATCCACTCCTCTCCAAAAAAATGCATATTCAGGCTGAGTTTAAAGAGGAACTATAAATCACTCAGGGTTTCCTGTTCCATAAAAACATGCCATCCTACTCCTCCAGAGAACTGTTATTCCCATCATCCAATTTGGAGGTCTGGAAAGATTGGAGGTAGAGGATGGGTCATCAGAAAATGAGACTTCCCTTTGCTGCCCACTCCCCAAAACAAAACAGAAATTCCTCAACCTGCTATGCTTTCCTCCGTTGCAGTTACAGGGGTTGGGAGGCAGGATTCTGATTATCCTGGACTGTGCTATGCTGGCTGGATTGGACTGGAATGCAGCTTGGCTGCATGATGTATTTTCTTCTGCTGTATTCTGCCCACCTCTCAATCTTCCCAGAATCTTACTGCAGCTTATCTCTTTTCACTACCACCGCCCCAAAGAGCCCCTCCCCCTCCTCCCACAGTCAGAATGCAGCCCTTGAATCCCAATCCAGATAATGGAAAATCAGCAAGGTGGTCTCTATTCCCTGTGTCGCATCCACCACCCCGCCTTGCCCCAAGTTCTGAAAGGTTGCAGGCTATCAGTCATCCTCAAACTCCCTCTTTCAGATGAGGTGCCGACAAGGAAGGGGGAAAGGCAGTGGTGTGTGGGATGGGGCATCCCAGCCTTGGGGCCAGGGTTGAATCTGTTCCCATTATTCACTTGCTGGCCTTAGGGGAGGGGGATCTCTTGGAGCCGGAATAGAGGCCTCCTCCCCTCCCCCTTCCCCAGTGCTGCAGTGCTCCCTTTGCTCAGCAATGCCTTGATAAGACCCCACCTCAGAGAGGGATGGGGACCGATTGCTGAAGGAGCAGGCAGCTATCCCAACTCCCCTTTACTCCTTTTTTTTTCCCCACAACCAATCCCCCCGCCTCAGCTTGGATTCCCCCAAGTTTCCATGGTGATTGCGGTTCAGGGAGAGGGGCTGCTTGCTATTCTGAGCACGAATTGTCTGGGTTCCAAATCTGCTGCTGTTCCTTCCCCAGGGTGGAGGGGGCAGGCTCAACCCCTAGCATTCTCCCATATTGGACCACCTGGGTCTGCACTGCCTACTCCCCTCCCAGCGAAGGACCCTTATTCAAGCCTCTAAATCCCAGCTATTGGTGCTACTGTCTTTGAGAATGCCTCCCTGAGATCATGGGATAGGGGCTCCAGCTTTCCTTTTGCCCTTTTCAGTGTAAGCTGATTTGGGTGGGAGGAGGTGTGGGACACTGAATTCTTGATGCTCTCCCTGTCCTGCCAGCCTCCTCGAGTTCTGACCCCATGGCAGAGAAGCAGGGCAGCCAGTTATATAACAGACAGATTTGTTTCTTCAGTGGGGAGACCCTGGAGCAGAAGAAGGGAGCAGAGGTTGGGCAGCAGGCAGACTCTAGAAAAGAGACCTTAAATAAGGCCTGGTCTCTCTGCAGGGGTAGGAGCAGCTTCCCCTGGGACTCAGAAAACTGGTGGACCTTCAATTAAGTCCACTGTAGGAGACTCAGGGCCAAATTATACTCCACCCTCTCCTTTTATTTTGCCCCCTTCCCCTTTTTCAGGGCTAAGGAAGATGATATTCTCGCACTGCCTTCTAGCAGGTGGTCAGGTCCCAAGCTTCGTGCCGCAGCACGTTCCCCTGGGAGATGGGTGGGGCCATCTCACCTGAGGGACCAAGCATGATATTCCCAGGGCTCTTGGGTTTGGGCCTGTAGGGGGCGGAAAGTGCCATGGCTCACCATCAGCTCCCACTCCCCTCTACCAGGATCTCCCTACTATGACAATGTCCGTCCACTCTGCTATAGCGACTCGGATGCAGTATTACTATGCTTTGATATCAGCCGTCCAGAGACAGTGGACAGTGCACTCAAGAAGGTAAGACTGGATGAACTCTGCCATCTCTAGCTCAGCCTGAGAAAAGAAAGGAATCTTAGATGTCATCTAATCCCCTCTTGTGTAACAGCAAGAAACTGAGGCCAGGGAAGGAAGAGATTTGCCTGAGGCCACACCATAAGCTACAGCTCTGGGACTAGAACCCACATCTCCAGTCCCCTCTGTACCCTGCCTTTGCCCCCATCCTACACTGCTCTGTCAGAGGCCCAGCAAGGGAGGGTGGTGTTGGAGACTCAGGAAGTGAAGGATTGAGAGTAGAGAACCTTCTGGTGATATGGTTTGAGGGTCAGGGAAGGGGCCTTTTGGAGGCAGCTTTTGTAGACCTTGATCCCAGGCTTTCTGGACCAGGCAAGCCAGGCAGGTCTGAGCTGAACTGCTGGTAGGAAATGCCTTGTTCTGAGTAGCAAGGTCTGCCCATACTGAGGAGTCCCAGGAAAGCTCGTGGAACTAGCCTCGTTTCCCAGAGGACTCTGGGATTATCTCCTTCCCTTGGAAAGAGACGGGTTGGCTTCTTCCTGGCTTTCTGGACTTGTGAAGCCCTTTGGGTTGAGGGGCAGCCCATGCCCCGTATGCTTGGCAGAGGGTGGGGGATTTGCTTCTGCTCTCTCTGGTGACTGGGCTGTTAAATTTGGGGACAGACTCTTGGGTCAGCACTCCTGTGGCCCCAAAGCCCTTATGGGCAGGAAGATGATGTAATTAGTGCAGTGGTGATGCTGTGACTCAGAGGGAGGGCTGAGTTGGTGATAAACTGGATGGTTTGTGACGTTGCCAACTGGGCTTCTCTGGGTGTCCGTCAGCCACTGACTCTCCTTCCTTCCCCCTTCCCATCTTCTTGCACGGCTCTTCAGTGGAGGATGGAAATCCTCGATTATTGTCCCAGCACCCGTGTCTTACTTATTGGCTGTAAGACAGACCTGCGGACAGACCTGAGCACTCTGATGGAGCTGTCCCACCAGAAGCAGGCACCCATCTCTTACGAGCAGGTGGGCGTGTGTGTGTGGTGTGTGTGTTGGGAGATGAGCTGGGGAAGGCTACAGGAAAGGGCTTGAAGCATGGCCCTTGCTCACACTTTCTCACTATGGCAAGAGAGAATTGGTATTCTGTGGGGCCATCTGTAATCAGCAGACTAGTTACTTGGATAGAGGTGGTGGGTACAGTTTACCCAGATGCATGTTATAGTTTGGCAGGTGAGCCATTCCTGCCAGTGTGTGCCAGTGTTTCTCAGGTGGGTTTTTTTTTGTGGACCACCTGTGTTAGAATCGATAGAGGTGCTTGTTAGAATTCCTGACTCCGTATCTATAGAGCCACTCTGGGAGAAAGGTATGGGAATTGCATTTTTAATCAAGTCCCTGGATAATTTCTTATTCGCATGGGAGTGTAAGGATCATTTCTCTTAAACCAGTGTTTCACACTACAATCATCTGGAGTGTTCTTAAAAATACTAACACCTACGCCTACCCCCAGAAATTCTGATTTACTTGTTCTGGCATCAGTACGGTTTAAAAAGGTATTCCAGGTGACTTTAAGGTGCCGTCAGGCTTCGCCTTCAGAAAATAGTCAGCAGAGGGTGGTGGTGGGAGACTGGCAGTTGGGTCCATCAGAGCAGCCCTGGGGAGGACACTCCCCTTAGCAGGCAGTGTTTCAGAGCCATTTTGGATCATGGCATTGATGACCTAACGTCCCCCACAGGGCTGTGCCATAGCCAAGCAGCTGGGTGCAGAAATCTACCTGGAAGGCTCGGCTTTCACTTCAGAAAAGAGTATCCACAGCATCTTCCGGATGGCGTCCGTGGTGTGTCTGAACAAGTCCAGCCCAGTGCCCCCGAAGAGCCCTGTCCGAAGCCTCTCCAAGCGACTGCTCCACCTCCCCAGTCGTTCCGAACTCATCTCTTCCACTTTCAAGAAGGAAAAGGCCAAAAGCTGTTCCATTATGTGAAGTGGGGGTTGGAGAGGGGAGACGACCTCCCACTTCCTCCCTTGGGTTGCAGAGGCACAGGGAGAGGGAGGAGGAGACAATTTAGGACACTGGACACGAGTTTTTCAGATGGCCACGGTGAGGGCTTGGAAGGAGACAGGAATGGGACAAGGAAAGAGCCAGGCCCGGCTTGAGGACCTGACACTGAGAAAGAACCATCACACCCCAAGCCAGGCATTAGGTGGTGGAGGGGCGGCTGCCCCAGTGCCCTCCACTCCAGAGGCAGGAGAGGTGTGGGGGTTTGGAGGGCATGTTGGCCTCATGGCTTTGGTTGGGGGCCTACAGGCGCCTCACCTTCAGCATCATGCCTCTTCCACACAACGTTTCCATGCAGGCCAGGGGATGGGAGGGGTCCCTAAGCCCTTCCCCTCCCCTCTGAGGAAGCCACAGAGGCGTGGAGAGTGGGGAAGCCAAGAGGCATCTCCTTTGGGAGCTGAGCCCAGGTGCTTCGTAACTGGTAACTGAAATCAGAAGGGCAGGAGCTGTTCAGAGCCAATAAGAAGGAAACCTCATCTTTGCATAGCCCATGCCTCATGGAGAGGTGACATCATACATTCACATGCTTCTCACCTAAGTCCCCAGGGTCCAAGGGAGAAGCCCCAGACCCCCTTCTCTTGCAGTGTGGGGGTGGTGGTGCTGCAGGAGGCAGGGCTGGGTGGGGGTCACCAGACTTTTTCTGCCCTTAGGGCAGTATAGCTGGCATTTGTTTTATAGACTCTTGTCTTTGGAATTGGGGGGAGGGGGGAGTGTTTCAATCTGTTACATGTTCTGTGTTTAAAGAAGAAAACCTATTTATTAATGAAAAATATAATACATATAAAGAAGTTGGCTCCACATTCCTAGTTTCCTTCTCTGTTTCCTTTGCTCTTTGCTAATGAGGGAACGCTGTCCTGGGTTCTTCCTGTGGGTTGCAGAGTGGCTGCCTCCACTGTTCCCTGGCACCTCCAACAAGGATCTCCTGCCTTTCTCCCCACCCTCTGCCTCATCCCCTTCCCTACCCAAGTCCTGCTAAGCCAATGAAGATCTCCTTAGCTCTAGAGCAGGGTTTCTCCACCTCAGAACAAATGACATTTTGGACTAGATAATGCTTTGTTGTGGGGGCTGTTGTGTGCACTGGAGGTTGTTTAACAGCATCTCTGGCTTCTACCTGCTAGGTGTCAGTAGCACCCCTGAGTTGTCACAACCAAAAATGTCTCCAGATACTGCCAGAGGTCCTCCAGGGCAAAATCACTCGTGGTTGAGAACCATTGCCCTAGAGAGTCTCGAGGAGAGAGACAAGGTTGAGGGGGATCATCAGAAGGAGATCCAAACTGCTGAGAGCCCAACCCCTGCAGAAGGTGGACAGACTGAAGCCAAGGCTGGGAGGTTCCAAGCGTTCTGGTCTCTTCTGAGGTCAAGGCGAGGTGATGCTTTCTGCTTTCTTGAGCTTCCGATTCCATGGCCTGTTGGTGGCAGCTCAGGGGCCTTAGTATCCCTTCACTTCAGCTGCTTATGGCTCTTTTTTCCAACTTTTGTATTGTACTGGAAATAAAAAGTTACTGCGTGTTGAGTACTTACCATGTGCTCAGCATTGTGCTGAGTGCTTTACCTGCATTATTACATTTTTTCAATTTAGTATTTAAAAAATTTTTTTATTGAAGTATAGTTAATTTACAATGTTATGTTAATTTCTGCTGTACAGCAAAGTGATTCAGATATATATGTATATATACACATATATTCTTTTCCACATTCTTGTCTTAAACTCCCAGGCCCAAACTCCCAATCCTTCTCTCGACATTATCACATTTAACTTCATAAATGAAAGTAGCTAACATTTGTTAAATGTTTACTATGGATCAGGGCTGCTTATACGTTCTTTATATGTTGCTTCTTCTGTGATAACCCTATGGGGTACTACCAATGTCATCCTACACACAGGGAAACTGAGGTTCAGAAAGATTAATGTGCCTAAGGTCACACAGCTAGAAAGTGATAGAACCTGGATACAAATCCTGGCAACCTGGCTCCGGAACATGCACCTTTTTTTTAAGTTTAACCATTTAATTTTTTTTCACTTTTTAAAAATTGAATGAGTCTTCAAATTCTGTAGTGCTTTATGATTTTCAAAAGTTCACACACATGATTTCATATAATCCCATAATAACCCTTCCCCTACCCCTATTTTGCCCCTTCCCTCTCCCCACTGGTAACCACTAGTTTGTTCTCTACAGAACATGCACATTTTACTGCTCTGCTATCCTATCCTGTAAGGCAAATGGTATTATTACCCCTATTTTATAAAAGAGGAAATAGAAAAGCCAGTGATTCCACATAACTTGTACAAGATCTGGTAAGCAGTAGAGTCAGGATTCAAACTCAGTCTCAGTGTAGTAGAGACTGCTATTTACTGTTAGCCATGTGGTATTTAAATAGGAGACTCTCTGCCTACGGTCATTACTTGAATGTAGTCCCTCTGTCTCCATCTCCAAAGATGCATGCATATTTGTGAAAGAACCAGCAGAGTAGGACAAACCATGCACATATCCTTTAAGCTCAATGTCTTACATGTGTCGTGAGAGAGGTGTGTGCACAAGTACTAGGCGAACTCTGCCACTATGAACTTGAACAAGCTTCATCAACTTTCTGAGTCTCAATTTACTAATCTTAAAAGATGATTGAGAATGGTAGCCTTGAAATGGGGAAAGAGCATCTACTCTGAGGTTAAATGAACTTGGGAGTTGAATCCTGGCTCCATTCTTTTAACTATGTGGACTTTGAAGGCATGATGAATCTTTCTGGGCCACAATCTCATCAGTAAAATGGAGATAATGCCCATCTTGTACTGTTAGAAGAACAAGTAAAATAAGTAATGTAAGTTAAGTGTCCAGCACAGAGTTGGGTACTGGAGATATCGATATTTAGTAAATAGCAGCAGCAGCTCGACACCTTTGGTCTGATGGTTAGTTCCATATTGTGAGTGGAGAGCCCTCCAGTGTTCATTGGGTGAATTACACCTGACAGATCTCAAAGACAACTTTTACCTTCTCTCTTTGAGGTCCAAGTGGGCAGCTCAAAGGCTGCAGAGTTCAAAGGCAGAAGTGTGAACCTCCCAGGGTCACTTTGGGCCTTTGTGAGTGAGGTTCAGAGCTTTAGGATTATTTGGGCCTATCCCAGGCTGTGCTTCAGTAGAACTGAACACATTCAGAGAGAAAAACCAGACCTAGAGCTACATGCGACTGAAACCAAAAAAGCTGGTGATGGGAGAAAGGGAAGTAAGGAGGCATCAGTTACTTCCTGGTATCTATCTAAACCGTCCTCGAAGTTGCCAGCTTTTTTGTTTTTGTTTGGGAGGAAGGGGCGTAGAATTATGAACCATAAGACCAAAGAGAAACAAAGTGAAAGTACAATTTTGGGGGAAAAAAGTTCATTGGAGGACTGAAGAGAGGGAACTAAGAAAAAGAAAGAAGAAAAAGTAGTAAGATAACTCAATAACGGGGCAAATTCCAAAGAGCAAGAAAATGAAGAAGGCAGGTCCTATCTGGAATGTTGAAAAAACCACGTGCCACAGCCCAGGGGATACCATCCTTCCACGGGGCCTTTGTAATCCAATGTGTGGGATCATTTTGAGTTGTCATAGTAACCAGGGTGTTACCGCGGGGCCAGGGTAGCTAAAATGTCCTCCTAAATCTAGGATAGTCTCACACAATGAATTGTCCCACCCTCATTGGGAAACACAAGGCTGCTCCTGTAACTGAACTTTCAGTTTGTCCACCTGTAAAATGGGGTTAATAATCCGTCTCAAAGATTTTCCGTAAAAACGCTTTTCCACAAACGATAATTTATTCTTGTTACTGTAGTTGCCAGTTATAATTACGTGCTATTGCCATCTAAGGAAGGCCTTAAATTTCTCCGTTGTAAGCCAAAGGCCATCGTGTCGTTAACTGCAGTTTCTAGGAAAACCAGCAAATTCCAGGAGAGCTGCACGCGAGGAGAGAAAAACATTTTGAGGAAAGCCGACCCACGAAAATCTCTTCCTCCCCTAGAGTGTTTGGCGAACCACATTGCCCAGAGGCCCCCGCGGCGCAGGGCTGGCGCTCGCGCCGTGCATTCTGGGATTGGTAGTTCTCAGGCCCTTGTCGGCCTGCTCCGCCCAGCACCGGGAACTCGCCTTCCCAGCCTGCCGCGCGGCCGGGGGAGCAGCCCGGCGACCAGGAAACGGGAAAGATGGCGACTGCTCCGCGACGTTGAGGCCGCGTTAGGTGGTTCGGACTCAAGAGTGGTGAGTCTTGGGCGATGGAAGCGGTTTCCACGAGCTTGCAGAGAAGGCGAGAGTGAGGGTACAGCGTTGGCTCCTGTCTCCGGGATGAGGCGGGGAAGAACGCCTCAGGGAAGGGGCACGAACTTGGAAAGCTCTGGCGGGCAGAGCGAAGGGGCGCGGGCCCCAGGCGGAGTGTTGGCTCCTGGAGGCACAGGACAGGTCCCTGGACGATGTTACGGGTCAGACCTTTGCCCATGCGCACAGCACCTGTGATACCCTCAGTCCGACCTTATTCCTTCATGTTTCGAGTAGCCCTTGCTCCATCCAAACTGAAACTCTGGCTTTTCTCCCAGAACCAGTCATGCTTTCCCGCCTCTGCGCCTCCTGTATTATTTCTTTTGCCGGGAAAGATTTCTTTCCGGCACCTTCAATTACGCATCTTCAATTTCTACCTATTTTTAAATGCTCAAGAGCCACTTCCTCTACAGTCTTTCCAAATTTTCTTTTACAAGTGAAAGGAAATTTCTTTGAACTCCTGCAATAATTCATCTGAGCCTGCATCTTGGTATGTGTCTCATACCCAGTGTTGTTTTGTAAGCTTGCTGTGGACAGGATCTTCTTGATTTCTTTTTGTAGCTCGCACAGCGCCTCGCACGGTGCCTTGCATATAGTGGATGTTTGATAAGTACATGCTTCATTGAATGAAGAAAAGACTCTGCCCCTGCCCTACAAAAACTGAGGAACTCAAAGAGGTGGAGGTTTGTGATAAGTAGAACCTATAATAAAAGCTGCCTGCATTTACTTATTTGCACTTCTCATTCTCTTGTAAACTCAACTCCACTCAGGCTTCTACTCCCTCCATGCCATTGAAACAGCTCTTGTTAAAGGTCACCAACCATCTCTGTTTTTCCAAATGCAAGGGTCACTCCTTTATCTCCTAGTCTTTCTCCACTTGACACAGATAACCACTCCCTCCTTGAAACACATTTTTGGCTTCTGTGATGCCATACTTTACTATTTTTCTTCTTTCTCACTTTCTGTCGTTTCATTCCAATTTTTTCCGCTGGCTCCTCCTGCGCCTGACTTCTAAATGTTATAGTGTTCCAGAGCTCAATTCTGGGTCCTCTTCTGTTTTCTTCTTTAACTAGAATGCCTACTTAGGTAATATGATTTAGTGTTCCATGGCTTTAAAAGCCATCTGTATATTGATAACTCAAGTTACTGTCCCCAGACTCTCCTGAGTTCCAGAATTGCATTTTCAGCTGTCTTTCTGGAATCTCCACTTAGTTTTGTTACATACATCTTACACTCAACATGGTCAAAATAAAACTTTTTATTTCTTCTAAATCTTTTCCTTCCCCAGTCTTCTCAGGTCACTAATGTACTGTGAACCATTTAAGTTGGTCAGACCATAAATTTAGGTGTTATATTTGTGTCTCCTCTTTGTTTCCTCCCTTCATCAGCTCTGCCTTCATCACATACCCTGAAGCTCTGCCTTCAAAATATGCCCTGAAGCTCTCTACTTCTTTCCATCTCCATTGCTGCTTTCCTAGTACAAGTCACTGCCATCCCTTGTCTAGACTACTGTAATAGCATTCTCAGTGGTTCTGTGTCCACTCTTGCCTCCCTACCATATATGTTTTTGCAAGTCATCAAAGTAATTCTTTGGAAATGTAAAGTAAGACCACATCACTTCCTGTTTAACATCTTTCTAAGTTTCCCACTGCAGTTGGATTAAAATCCAAGTTCCTTTACCCTGGCCTAAAACACATTTCCATTATCTGACTCCTGCCCACCTCCCTGAACTCATCTTGAATCAGTCTTCCCCCTCAGTCACTGCTGCTGAGCCACAGCAGTCTGTTTGTTTTGTCTGCGCAGCTTGCAAGATCTTAGTTTCCTGACCAGAGATTGAACCCGGCCCTGACAGTGAAAGTATCCAATCCTAACCACTGGAACTCCAGGGAATTCCTCACACAAGACTATTTTTAATTGGCAAACATGCTAAACTAGTTCTTGCCCCAGTGCCTTGCTGTCCCTTCTACCCAATAAATTCTTTTCCTTGATTTTTGTAGACTCTTTCTTTCCCATCATTCAAGTCTCAGCTTACATGTCATCTAAAAGATTCTTTCCAGAGCCTTCTGTTTCATGTTCATACTGCTCCCATCACATCACCCTGTTTTATTCTCTTCATTAGCACTCATTACTGTTTGAAATTCTCTTATCTTTCTGCCTGTTGTCTGCTTCACTGGAGTTTAAGCATTGTGAGATCAGAGACTTTGTTTTGTTTACTGCTGTATCTCTAGTGCTAGAATAGTTTCTGGCACCTACCAGGTACTCAGTGAATATTTATTGAAAGAATGATGATGTCCAGGATGCTTTATAGAGGAGATAGCCTTTCCTCTGGATTGTTTTCTTAGGGCTATAAGTGGAAGAGACATAAGTATAGTTTCCATATGATAGGCATGATGTACTGGCAATTTTGAGGTAAAATGGGTTGTCTCCACTGTTTTTTTGTATTTATTTATTTAGCTGCGCCAGATCTTTGTTGCGGAGTCTTAACCACTGGACCACCAGTGAAGTCCCTGTCTCCACGTTTTGAAAGTACTACTTGTTCATTTTTCTTTTCTCTTCTTTACATACTCTCCCTTCTTAAAAATATATGGCAGGAATTACATGGGAAAGGGGGTTTGTAAGCTAAAGCTTAGGGAACTTTTATTTCATTGGAACCGTTTGGGGATAAAGTAAGTTCTGAGAAATATATCCTGAGGCTTCAGGATGATGATGGTGATGGTGGAATAGAGGCAGATTCAGATTTGCTGTCTGTTTAATGCCTGGCTGAAGTAGATTTTGTAGTCTGAAGGGCAGTTGACAGTGTGGCATGGTGTTCAGTGTCCCCTAGGCAGGATGGGGACAGAATGAATTCCTGCTCACACTTTTCATAGGACTGGATCATAATCAAGGCTATGAAAATCTGAGTAGGAATTGTCAGTCAGAATGTCTGTGACCTCTAGTTTTTGGTACACTTCTTCCTCCCTTTCTCTCTCTTTCCCTCCCTTATTTTAAATTCTAAAATAATTATATAGATTCACAGGAAGTTGTAAAACCAAAGTGCATTGGAGGTCCTATGTACCCTTCACAAAGTTTTTGCCATTGCATAACTAGAAGTACATTTCTTCTTCTTCTTCTTTTTTAATTTATTTGGCTGTGTCGGGTCTTAGTTGCGGCTCTCGGGATCTTCGTTGTGGCATATGGGCGTCTCTCTAGTTGTGGTGTGCAGACTTTAGAGCGTGTAGGCTCAGTAGTTTCCTTGCGAGGGCTTAGTTGCCCTGAGGCATGTGGGGTCTTAGTTCCTTGATCAGGGATCGAAGCCGTGTCCCCTGAATTGGAAGGTGGATTCTTAACCACTGGACTACCAGGGAAGTCTCTAGAAGTGCATTTCTTTTAATCTGAGTAAAAGTGAGTTTCTCTGTCTGTTTGAATTTAGGTTTCCTTGAGGTGCTGATCATAATCCCAAATCTCAAAGTAAAACTCCTTTTTTCTCTTTTGAGCTTTCTTTATGAGTGCAAGGGAACTTACCTCCCTCAGATGTGTATGTGTTGACTGATCCTGGTGGGCTGGCAGACACAATAGACTCCTCAGATAAAAAATACAAGATGTTGGGCTTCCTAGGTGGCACAGTGGTTAAGAATCCGCCTGCCAATGCAGAGGTCACGGGTTCGATCCCAGCTCCAGGAAGATCCCACATGCTGCGGAGCAACTAAGCCCGTGTGCCAAAAAAAAAAAAAATACAAGATGTTTCTAGAGATAACTAGTGTACTATTCATTCACTAACATTTCTTTTAATACTCTTGCAGTCTAATTGTAAAATAAGGTATATTCATTGTATACTTCTGGAAATGAATATATACCAAAAGGAATCCCAGAGAAACAGTATCGTTTTGGGACTTCCCTGGTGGCGTAGTGGTTAAGAGTCCACCTGCCAATGCAGGGGACACAGGTTTGAGCCCTGGTCTGGGAAGATCCCACATGCTGCAGAACAGCTAAGCCCGTGCACCATAAGTACTGAGCCTGCGCTCTAGAGCCCGCGAACCGCAACTGTTGAGCTCACATGTCACAACTACTGAAGCCTGCACGCCTAGAGCCCATGCTTCACAACAAGAAAAGCCACTGCAATCAGGAGCCTGTGCACCACAATGAAGAGTAGCCCCCGCTTGCTGCAACTAGAGAAAGCCCGAGTGCAGCAACAAAGACCTAATGCAGCCAATAAATAAATAAATAAATAAATAAATTAAAAAAATAGTATAGTATTAATGAATAAGAATGGGCCTCTGGAGAACACCATAATTCAAAAAGACACATGCCCTCCAGTGTTCATTGGAGCACTATTTACAACAGCCAGGACATGGAAGCAACCTAAATGTCCCATCAGCAGATGAATGGATAAAAAAGATGTGGTACATATATACAATGGAATATTACTCAGCTGTAAAAAGGAATGAAACTGGGACATTTGTAGAGACATGGATGGACCTAGAGACTGTCATACAGAGTGAAGTGAGTCAGAAAGAGGAAAACAAATATCGTATATTAACACATACATGCGGAATATAGAAAAATGGTACAAATCAACAGATTTGCAAGAGAGAAATAGAGACCCAGATGTAGAGAACAAACATGGACACCAAGTGGGGAAAGCGGGGAGGGTTGGGGGGGAATGAATTGGGAGATTGGGATACCAAATTGTACACTCTAAATATATGCAGTTTATTGTATGTTAACTATCTCAATAAAAGGTCTTAAAAAAAAAAAAAATGGGCCTCTGGAGCCAGACTGCCTGAAACTCTGACATTTAACACCCATGTGTCCTTAGGCAAATTACTTTATATATCTGAGCTTCAGTTTCTTCATCCATAAAGCAGGCATACCAATATATCTACCTCAGAGGGTTGTTTTGAGATAAGTAAATTATTCGTAAAAGGTTTAGAGCAGTTACCTAGTACATCATAAATACTCCTTTTACCCATGGCAGATGGCAGGAGAGCTGGCTGACAAGAAGGACCGTGATGCATCACCTTCCAAGGAGGAAAGGAAGCGATCTCGGACTCCTGACAGAGAACGGGATAGAGACCGAGACCGGAAGTCCTCCCCATCTAAAGATAGGAAACGGCATCGTTCAAGGGATAGGCGTCGAGGAGGCAGCCGGTCTCGTTCCCGTTCCCGTTCCAAATCTATAGAAAGGTAAAGTAACTTTGTGTTCGTTACGTGGAAAGAGAGTGTACATTTCAAACTTCGTTATTCTTGGCTACTCTGATGCCTTCATATTAGGGCATTAGTCTTTCATACATTTCTCTACACCTAGTGACCCAGTAGTTCTTAAAGGTTAAGAGGGAACTTGTAAGATGAAGGTCCAGATGATCAAGGAAGATAGTTCATATGTTCACATGGTCCTATCATTGGAGTGTTGTACTACAAACACTTAGCAGTACAACTCTTGAGTTCTAAGACCTTCTTAGAATTCCCTCATAACTTCTTGGGAAACACATTTTCCAATTTGTAAAATATTGCTTTGGGTAGAAAAGAGCATGGGAACCTTCTTAGGGCTGCAGTGAAGCAGGATACTCAGGAAGTGCCATGTGATTTCTTAATTGTGCTGTCTTTAGAGAACGCCGGCACAAAGAACGAGAGCGAGATAAGGAGCGTGATCGGAATAAGAAGGACCGAGAGCGGGATAAGGATGGGCACAGACGGGACAAGGACCGCAAGCGATCCAGGTACCTGAGGGGGTGGGAGTGGGCTTTAGGGCAGCGCTCCAGTCACTTCCTCTCTGCATCTCAGCTGGCTCAGCTTCGTGGGAAAGTACATTTTCCATAGCGAATTCTATTGGTAGTTATTGCAGAACTGTCTTTTTTAGAAGGCACATGTCTTCTTTAGAAAGTATAACCAGTTAGTGAAGTCACACCCCCCGAAGGTCAGCTTGTTCTTAGGATTTAGAAATCAGTTTGAAAAGGTTACCAGCCACCAGAACATTCCTTTCCATTGGACCATTCAGTTTTCTATCCAGAATGTACAACGTGTATTTGTTGGGATAGCTTACTGCGCCAGTATCTTGATCTCTTTGTTCTGGAAACTTTCTGAACAAAGTTTTTTTATACCCTGAGTGTGTAGGTTAGAATTCAGGGCAAAGGATAGAATTCTCATAACAAATACAGAGGAGTTATTTGAGATCTCTTATATATTAAGCTTATAGCAGGTGTGGGGAAAAGATTGCTGGGACTGGTAGGAAGGAGAAATGAGGAAAGGACATATATAGCAGTATTTGAGAAGGGTGTATGTGGGTGGCCATGTTGGCTGAATTCATTGTGTATTCTAAAATGATGCAGGATTTTTTTTTTTCTTCTGACATACATAAGCTGTTTGGAGGAAATTTTTTTTTAGTTGAAATATAGTTGATTTACTATATTGTGTTAGTTTCAGGTGTATTGTAAAGTGAGTCAGTTATATTTATATATGTATTCCGATTCTTTTCCATTTTAGGTTATTACAAGATATTGAATATAGTTCCCTGTTGTATACAGTAAACTCTGCTGTTTATTTTATATATTGTATCTATTATATATATTGTATCTGTTAATCCCATACCCCTAATTTAGCCCTCCCTGCCCCTCTTCCCCTTTGGTAACCGTAAGTTTGTTTTCTATGTCTGTGAGTCTGTTCCTGTTTTGTAAATAATTAGTTTGTGTTTTTTTTTAGATCCCATATATAAGTGATATTGTATGTTTGTCTTTGATTTCACTCAGTATGATAATCTCTAGGCCCATCAATTTACTGCAAATGGCAATTTTTCATTTTTTTTATGGCTGAGTAATATTTGGAGGAAATATTTTTGGTATCAGTAGCGAAGATCCACTTGCCAGGAGAGATTAACCTCAGAAAAGGAGATTCAGGTAGAATGGGGCCAAGACAGGGCCATCATTAGGATTCAGAGCAGGCACAGTGTGGCCAGGCCTGCAAAGGGAGCTTCAGGGCATGTTGCATGACTGTGTCTTGTTGAGTCGTGGGAAAACTTCCATCCTCTTTTGTGGGGCTCAGTCTGAACCTCATCCAGGGGCTAGAATAAGAGTGATATGGACCTTTCGTGTTCCTTTGCCTTAAAGTTTATCTCCTGGCCGAGGAAAAGATTTTAAATCTCGGAAAGACAGAGACTCTAAGAAGGATGAAGAGGATGAACATGGTGACAAGAAGCCTAAGGTAAAAAGAGAAAGGATTTTTGTCCTCATCTTCCTCTTCAGTTCAAGCCTGACTTTATTCTTTAAATGGAGAGAGCCTCTATGGACTGAAGTCCTGTGTTTTATCTTCAGGCCCAGCCATTATCCCTGGAGGAACTTCTGGCCAAGAAAAAGGCTGAGGAAGAAGCTGAGGCAAAGGTAAGAGCTTGAGGGTCTGTAATTAGTTGGCTTGGGCTACCATGACAGAACACACGGACTGAGTGACTTAAAGAACAGAAGTTTATTTTCTCACAGTTCTGGAGGCTAGAAGTCTGAGATCAAATGGGGTTGTTTCTTCTGAGGCTTTTCTCCTTGGCTTGTAGATGCAGGTCTTTTTTTTTTTTTTTTTTTTAATTTTATTTATTTATTTATTATTTTTGGGGGGGTACACCAAGTTCAGTCATCTGTTTTTATACACATATCCCCGTATTCCCTCCCTCCCTCGACTCCCCCCCACCCTCCCCGTCCCAGTCCTCTAAAGCAACATCCATCCTTGAGTTGAACTCCCTTTGTTATACAGCAACTTCCCACTGGCTATCTATTTTACAGTTGGTAGTATATATATGTCTATGCTACTCTCTCACTTCGTCTCAGCTTCCCCTTCATCCCCCGCCCCCCCAAACCTTGAGTTCTCCAGTCCATTCTCTGCATCTGCGTCCTTATTCTTGTCTTGTCACTGAGTTCATCAGTACCATTTTTAGATTCCGTATATGTGAGTTAGCATACAATATTTGTCTTTCTCTTTCTGGCTTACTTCACTCTGTATGACAGACTCTGGGTCTGTCCACCTCATTACATATAGCTCCATCTCATCCCTTATTATAGCTGAGTAATATTCCATTGTATATATATGCCACATCTTCTTTATCCATTCATTTGTTGATGGGCATTTAGGTTGCTTCCATGTCCTGGCTATTGTAAATAGTGCTGCAATAAACATATGGTACATGTTTCTTTTGGGATTATGGTTTTCTTTGGGTATATGCCCAGGAGTGGGATTACTGGATCATATGGTAGTTCTATTTGTAGTTTTTTAAGGAATCTCCAAATTGTTTTCCATAGTGGCTGTACCAGCTTACATTCCCACCAACAGTGCAGGAGAGTTCCCTTTTCTCCACACCCTCTCCAGCATTTGTTGTTTCCAGATTTTGTGACGATGGCCATTCTGATCGGTGTGAGGTGATACCTCATTGTGGCTTTGACTTGCATTTCTCTGATGATTAGTGATGTTGAGCATCTTTTCATATGTTTGTTGGCCATCTGTATGTCTTCTTTGGAGAAATGTCTATTTAGGTCTTCCGCCCATTTGTGGATTGGGTTACTTGCTTTTTTGGTATTAAGCTGTGTGAGCTGCTTGTATATTTTGGAGGTTAATCCTTTGTCCGTTGTTTCATAGGCAATTATTTTTTCCTATTCTGAGGGTTGCCTTCTAGTCTTGTTCATGGTTTCTTTCGCTGTGCAAAAGCTTTTAAGTTCCATGAGGTCCCATTTGTTTATTCTTGATTTTATTTCCATGATTCTAGGAGGTGGGTCCAAAAGGATCTTGCTTTGATGGATGTCATAGAGTGTTCTGCCTATGTTTTCCTCTAGGAGTTTTATAGTGTCTGGCCTTACATGTAGGTCTTTAATCCATTTTGAGTTTCATTTTTGTGTAGGGTGTTAAAAAGTGTTCTAATTTCATTCTTTTACTAGATGCAGGTCTTTTATGGAGGTCTTTTCCATCTTCACATGCTCTTCCCTCTGTGTATCCAAATCTTCTCCTTATAAGGACACAGTCACATTAGTTTAGGGCCCACCCTCGGAGCCTCATTTTACCTTAATCACCTCTTTAAAGGCTTTGTCTCCAAATACAGTCACATTCTGAGGTACTGGAGGTTAGGGCTTGAACATCTGAATTTTGAGGGAGACAGTTTAGCCCATAACAGAGTCCTGGGCCTATTTGTATTTTCCTTAACAGGTTTAATGCCTGAGCAAGTATTTTTGGGCCCACTGCCATCTTGCCATCAGTGATGTGAATATACCCTGTTCCCAGATACTTTGTTTACAGTTGTAATGTCTTGTAGCCCAAGTTCCTCTCTAAAGCAGAACGAGAGGCTGAAGCCCTAAAGCGACGGCAGCAGGAGGTGGAGGAGCGGCAGAGGATGCTTGAGGAAGAGAGGAAGAAAAGGAAACAGTTCCAAGACTTGGGCAGGAAAATGTTGGGTTCGTTTTCTTATCCTGTGTTCCCTAGACGGGGTAGGGAAGGGTGGGGTGGGATTGTGTTGTCACTCAGGAGAGCTAGAAACCTGTTTGCTCTGAGTTTGGAAGACAGAAGGATGGGGCAAGTTTCTGAGAAAAACATTTTTCTGTTAGGTCTCCATTTCCCTTGTATCATAAACCCCCCCCCCCCCTTTTTTTTACTCATTTGGTGTCTGTTGTCTGGATCTCCTCCATGCCTTCTTTTTTCTTCCACTGAGTTCTTCTGCAACTTTGCTTTCTTTGGTCTGCAGAAGACCCTCAGGAACGGGAACGTCGGGAACGCAGGGAGAGGATGGAGCGGGAGACCAACGGAAATGAGGATGAGGAAGGGCGGCAGAAGATCCGGGAGGAGAAGGATAAGAGCAAGGAACTGCATGCCATTAAGGTGCAGGCCTCGGCTCTGTCCTCATTGCCCCACCCTCCTCACACACTAACGAGGTTTAGTTGTTTGGCCATTCTGATCTCTGTATGTGAGGTTTGGACCTCCTTCCGTTTCATGGGCTTTGTGTTCTGTCCCTGGGCAGGAGCGTTACTTGGGTGGCATCAAGAAGCGGCGCCGGACGAGGCATCTCAACGACCGCAAGTTTGTCTTTGAGTGGGATGCATCTGAGGACACTTCCATTGACTACAACCCCCTGTGAGTGTGTTCGGGCCTCAGTGCTAGGGCTTTTAAACTAGGCAGGTGCTAGAGAGAACCAGTGACTACAGAGATAGAAGAAAGATAGGCTGGGATGGGGAGATGGGTAAAATAGTAGTTAGCCAGCCCTCTGGGTGAGGAAAGACCCCAGCCCGAAGGAAACCAGTGCATGTTGGTAGTTTACCCCTCCATCCTTGTGCTTAGCAGCTCCTTCTCTTTTCCTCTTCCTCTGTCTCAATCCCAGGTACAAAGAACGGCACCAGGTGCAGTTGTTGGGGCGAGGCTTCATTGCAGGCATTGACCTAAAGCAGCAGAAGCGAGAGCAGTCGCGCTTCTATGGAGACCTAATGGAGAAGAGGCGGACGCTGGAAGAAAAGGAGCAGGAGGAGTGAGTGGTCAGGGCTACGGGTAGTCGGGCAGAGCCAAGTCTACAGGAAGGAGATGGAGGATACAAACCCCCATTTATTCCCCATGTCCTGCTCCAGGGCCAGACTCCGTAAACTTCGTAAGAAGGAAGCCAAGCAACGCTGGGATGATCGGCATTGGTCCCAGAAGAAGTTGGATGAGATGACGGACAGGGACTGGCGGATCTTCCGTGAGGACTACAGCATCACCACCAAAGGTGGCAAGATCCCCAATCCCATCCGATCCTGGAAAGACTCTTCTCTGCCTCCACACATCTTGGAGGTCATCGATAAGTGTGGCTACAAGGTAAGAAGGAGCAGATTGGCCCAGAAAACCTGGCGTGTTCCCAGATTCTAGAGGGTACAAGCTTGAGAACAGAGAACTTTGTTCCAAGACTGTTTGGTGCCTTCTCTGCCAGTGGGCACCAAGGTGACGTTGTCTCTCATTTTCTGGTGAAAGTATTGTTTGTTGATTGTGTTTCTTCTCGGGTCCCACTCCTGTTCACTGTGCTTGGTGTCCTCCCATTGTGCTAGCATATGTGCCCACTCTGTCAGCAGTAGCCCAGCTAGTATAATCTTGCCTGTATCCATTCCTGTCTCTGGGTCACTGCAGGAGCCAACACCTATCCAGCGTCAGGCAATTCCCATTGGGCTGCAGAATCGTGACATCATTGGAGTAGCTGAGACTGGCAGTGGCAAGACAGCAGCCTTCCTCATTCCGTTGCTGGTCTGGATTACCACTCTCCCCAAAATTGACAGGTGACGTTAGCTGACACCAGTTAGGGTGGGTTTGGCTGGGTGGGAAAGGTGAAAATGGCAAAGGAGCATTTGGCTTTCTTTTTAAGTATAATCAGAAGCCCCCTTCTTTAGTCTGGGTCAGATATTGGGGAATAATTGGATCATGATAGCAAAGAAGTATATGATTTTATTGCTGGCAATGACCACTCCCTGGAGAGGCTGGCTATCCTGGAGTCTGATTTTTAAGAGTGATTGTTACATTCTTTTCACACTACCCTCCCCATTCCCATAGTTGCCCTTAGGAGTGACTTTGTCTTGTTCCTGATTGTGGTTGGATGAGAACCAAAGCTCATGAAACTGTGGGATGCCCCATTTACCACAGGATCGAAGAGTCAGACCAGGGCCCTTATGCCATCATCCTGGCCCCCACTCGTGAGCTGGCTCAGCAGATTGAGGAAGAGACCATCAAGTTTGGGAAGCCGCTGGGTATCCGCACTGTGGCTGTCATTGGCGGCATCTCCAGAGAAGACCAGGGCTTCAGGCTGCGCATGGGTTGTGAGGTTTGTTCACCTAGCCAGCAGCCAGCCTGTCACTTGGGAAGGCTCTCTGCCTGGGGACTCTGTGTCTGGTTTCCGCTGTAGGTGTACAGTAAATGAAGAGAGGGGCTGGTTTGTATATCTGTGCTTTTATGGGAACTTATGCACCAGGGGTTGTACTCTGTACGTCATTAACTCTCACAACCACCTTAAGAGGATAGATAATGGTATTTCCATTTTACAGATGAAGCTGAGGATTGGGTTAATAACTTGCCCAAAGTCACAGCTGGTGATGGGCAGAGCAGAGATTCACATCCGAAGGCTGTGCTCTTAGTCGCTCTGCTAGACCACGTCGTTGATTTTGTGTTGCCTTCTTCTTAGGGTAGGGGAGGAGAGCTTTTTACAAGAAGTCTGCTGTAGGAATTGAGTCTCTTCTGCAGGCTTCTTAGTGTAACCCCTTTATCCAGCCCCTTCCATAGTATCACTTAGTCTCTCTTCCATCTAAGAACGTTCCTATTGATGTTGCCTCTTCTGTCTAATCCCTGGACCTTACTCAGAGGCCCCATTCATTCCTGAAAAAAATCCAAGATGGCAGCAAGTGATTTCATGCCAGTTCTCAGGAACTTGCACTGCCAAACATAGCTGGAGGTTGGGGTCCAAGTTCCTTAGTACTGGGGATCTGTTGCCCAAGTGGGTGGGTAGTGCACAGGAGGGAGAAGAAAGCGGTGCCTGCTGGGGCCACACATGATTCCCCTGTACCCCCCAGATAGTGATTGCTACCCCGGGACGTCTGATTGATGTGCTGGAGAACCGCTACCTGGTGCTGAGCCGCTGTACCTACGTGGTTCTGGATGAGGCAGACAGGATGATTGACATGGGCTTTGAGCCAGACGTCCAGAAGATCCTGGAGCACATGCCTGTCAGCAACCAGAAGCCGGACACAGATGAGGCCGAGGACCCTGAGAAGATGTTGGCCAACTTCGAGTCAGGAAAACATAAGTACCGCCAAGTAAGGCTGCTTCCCTAGGCTGGGGAAAGTTGGGCTAGTTGCCAGACCTGCTTCAGGGCCCTTCTTGCCTTAGGTGGGCCCAGAGTACATGTTTCCAGAATAGCAAGGTGTGGCTAGCTACAGTCCTCTCACGATCCTGGCAGTGTAGCCTTTTAGCCCTGGAAAAATGATTCCGGAGAGAGTCCTGCTGCTCCCCACCACAGGTGCTGGCAGATGCCCTTGGCCCTTACTGTTGCCATAGGATGTAGAGTATTCTGCGGAACAGGCACTGAGGAGAGAACTGTGAAGGCAAAGGACAGTGTTTTGGGGTGCTGTTTCCTGTCAAAACTCACGCCATGGCTCATTTTCTATTCTTTAGCTTGGGCTGTGCTGCCTGTGCTGATGGTGGGATGTGTGATGTGTCTGCCTGGGCCCAGGGCTGAACCTCTTGTTTTCATAGACAGTCATGTTCACGGCCACCATGCCCCCAGCGGTGGAGCGTCTGGCCCGGAGCTACCTTCGGCGACCTGCTGTGGTGTACATTGGCTCTGCAGGCAAGCCCCACGAACGTGTGGAACAGAAGGTCTTCCTCATGTCAGAGTCTGAAAAGAGGTACGGGGGCAGTTGAGCCAGGGGAAACAGAATGGACAAGGGGCTTTTTTTAGTGTGAGTGGTGGCTGGAGGGTGACGGTTCTGCCACGTTGAAGAGCTTCCGTTTTACTGTGCAGAATTCGATGGGCATTGGAGATCCTGGAGTTGGCGTTTGTGAATCAAGGTTGGGCATTTCACTTGGAGTGAAGGGTAGTATGCATCTCATTTTTCTCTTCCTCTTCTCTCCAGGAAAAAGCTGCTGGCAATTTTGGAGCAAGGCTTTGATCCACCCATCATCATTTTTGTCAACCAGAAGAAGGGCTGCGATGTTTTGGCCAAATCCCTGGAGAAGATGGGGGTGTGTCTGGCAGGGGAGGGCAATGCCTGGTCTCTTTGGTGCTGCTTTCTGAAACTAGACGGGCCCCCTAGGCTTCTGCTTTCAGTGCTCACCTATTCTTGAACCTCTCCAGTATTTAACAAGTCAGGGTCAGAGGGAGAAGGGTGGTTGAGGGGGATAAAGAGGATTCGGTCAATTGCCGTGACTCCCTGTCCGTTCCAGCAGTGCTGGCCCCCGCTGCCTTGGGTCTTCCTCCAAGTGCGCTGGGGCCAGGGAGAGGTTTCCACTCACGTATCCTGGCAGGATCTGAGGATGTGGAGTAGAGTGGGTCGAAGCGTTTTGTGTTTGTATAGGTTTGGGAGAGAGGCTGGTGCGGTCAGGAGGGAGATGTTAAGTGTCCTTTACTCCTGATCCTGGTGTTTGAGGGGAAGGGTGTGTCTTCTCCACTCAGCACTTAAACTTCCTTAAATTTCTTGGTCCCTGCTTTCCACCCTCATCCCTTACCCTCATTCTCTCACTGCTTCTCATTTTCCTGGCTCCGTATCCTGCCCCTGATTGCTTTACCTTTGACCTTGCCCTGTCTGTGTGTCTCCCCGCTTTCTTCAGCTCATCTGTTCTCTCCTTACTTCAGTTGCCCTTATTCTCTCTCCTGCCTCCTTCCGCTTTCCTTTTCCTGGGCTGCTCTCTGCAACCCTCCCTCCCTGTCCACTCCCTCCTAACTTCTGTGTCTTTCCGTGATACCATGGCTCTGTCTTCATCTCACCATTCTTCCGACAGTACAATGCTTGTACACTGCACGGTGGAAAAGGCCAGGAGCAGCGAGAGTTTGCACTATCCAACCTCAAGGCTGGAGCCAAGGATATTTTGGTGGCTACAGATGTGGCGGGTCGTGGTATCGACATCCAGGATGTATCTATGGTTGTCAACTACGATATGGCCAAAAACATCGAAGGTAAGTGCAGGGGAAAGCAGCTTCAATCCAGGTAAAGGGATTCTGTGCCCATTTCTCCTCGAATAGCTCCACTGAGGAGGCTGTTGCTGCCAGCTCTCGCAGCTCTGAGCCTAGGGTTGCTCGTCCCAGGGAGAAGAGCTCCTGCCTTCTCTCTCTCCCAGCGCCTGGGATAGTGCTCTGTCTTCCAGATGTGGAGAAAAATGGAGCTGGCCACTCAGTCTTAGTGTGGTAGGGCGGCCACCAGCAGTGCTCGTGGGGAGAGCACTGTGGGCACTGCAGGTTCAGGCAGCACGAGCTGCATTTGCTGCCTTCGGAGGTGTGGTGGGGAGGATGACGCCTTCAGAAGTGGAGGCTTCAGACACTGCTCCCCAGGGGATCTGGCCTGGCGCCCTGAGTGACGTTCCTCCCCCTCCCCAGATTACATCCACCGCATTGGCCGCACGGGGCGAGCAGGCAAGAGTGGTGTGGCCATCACCTTCCTCACCAAAGAGGACTCTGCGGTGTTCTATGAGCTGAAGCAAGCCATCCTGGAGAGCCCGGTGTCCTCCTGCCCCCCAGAGCTAGCCAACCACCCCGATGCCCAGCACAAGCCAGGCACCATCCTCACCAAGAAGCGCCGGGAAGAGACCATCTTTGCCTGACACAGCACTCTCCCCACGGTTCGAGGCCATGCTCTGGAGCCTGTTCTTCAAGACCCTCATATCTCTTCCCAGCTTCTCACTCTTATGGGGGCTTAGTGAAACCATCAGACCCCCTGGCCCAGACCCTCAGGTCTGAAGGCCTGAGTGTGAGGCTGTAAAAAGAGAGGAAGCTGCTCTAGGAGGCAGGGAGAACAAACTACATAGGCTTTGGCGCAGCTCTGCCCCTGTGGCGGGCTCTGGGATGGCACTGGGCCATCAGCTCTTGCCATATATGGGGGCAGCCAATTGGCATTGCCTCCCAGACGGAACAAAAACCTGGCTGCCGGGCTGGGACTTCTTGGGCACAGACTTGACTGTGTAAGCTGCAGCACCATCGCTGCCCTGGATGACCCAGAGAATCTGGCACTGAGGATATGGACCTTGGACTCCTGTTGTCATTTTGACAGCTGTTTGCCCTTTTGGATTATAAAAACAAGTTGCGAGCCTTGTTTAAAGTTGTGCACGGCCCCTGTGCCAAGGGGTGCTGTGCACTCTGGGCATCCCTCACCCAGGGAATTTTTTTAGTAGATGTGGGGACAGGGTGAGCTGGCTGAGTCCATCTTGAAGTCAGAGTGAAATTTCTGTTTTCTATTCTCTGAGAAGATGTTTGTATGTTCTGAGAATAAATACACGAATATTAAGGTTGTGTCTAGTTCTAGCTCAGCTCATCTCCCAGGTCCTCGCTGGTCCCACAGAAGACGGGAGGACGGCATTGGGCACCGTGGGTTCCCTTGGGAGATGAAAGAAACTTGCATCCAAAGAAGAGCGTAGGGTCTAAGCTGATCGTCTAAGACTGTAGGAGGCATCTGAGGGGAAATGGAAAAGGCACTGACAGTGGGACCGTAATGCATCTTCCCTTCCCCGCTCTGGCTTCACAGAACTTGTAGCTCTGGCCTGGACATCCTCCAGGGAGCTTTGCACAAGGGTGAGAAAGGAAAGCAGTTGTGAAACTTTGGCAGGTGAAACACAGAACCGCTCTCCTACCCTGGTACAGTGTGCTTGACACCAAGTCTTCAGGACCTTTACTTGTGGCTCCTAATTGCCAAGCCCACTGCTCATAGGAGGTTGTGGAGACAGGCACCAGGGGCACCAAGGAGAGATGAGTTGGGCCTGGCTGAGTGTAGGTTGTGGGCTTCAAGGCCTGGGGCCTCCCCCAATACTCTTATTCACGTGTTCTTCCTTACGCATCAAAGAGCTAGGCAAGTACAGGGAGTTCACATTGCAGCTACTTCAGGACCTTTTTGGCCTGAGGGAGGGACAGTGTAAGGCTGCGACTAAGCCTCTTCTCCACCTCCCCAAACACGTCCTTTCTGTGCTGCTGAGCGTCCCTGCAGGCCCTGGGCATGAGGGGTTGGGTGAAGGGGTGCCTGGGAGTCTAGTGCATCCCCCAGCTCTGTCCCTTTCCCTTCCCACGTAATGGGTTCTTTGTGAGAGAAAGGAGGCCAGGATACTTCGTCACCTCCTCCAGACGTGGGCCATGCAGTGAGGAACTTGGCTACTTGAGCCAGCAGACAGAGAACAGGAGCCCGAGGGCCTGTGCGTGATGTTTATTAGTGATGACGGTGAGGGGGCAGGGTCCTGTGGAGCATGCTCTGTAGGTCACACACTAGAGCCATCAGGCAGGGGTAGCCGGGTAGACAGGGCCTCTGGGGGCTGTCCACTGGGTCCTATTTCTCCCCCTCTAACCCAAACTTAACAAACAGCAGCTATGAATCAGGGAATAAAATCTGAGGCCCATATCCCCCAGGAGGCATGAAGGCCAAGAAGAGAAATGACAGGATGCAAGAGCAAAAGAATGAGTGGGGCGAGGAGGCCCCTGAAGCTGGCCATACGTTCTCCGCTACACACGCCCTCCCTTCCCAAACCCTCCATCCGTGTTGGCTCTGCCATTCGGCTTGACCATGTTCCTGGTCCCTGGTCCTTTCAGATGTTAAGAAGCTTCCTGGCAGGTGAGGAGAGCCCTTCCCTTCAAGAGCGTCAGCTGTGAGGGCCTGGCCCTAGCCCAGCCTGCCTGTGCTCCAGCCTTGTGTGTGGATGCCCCACCCCAGCTGATGGATGGGAGTGCCACCCTGTTGGGCTTTGATTGTCTCATTTCTAATGTGTGGCAGTGAGGTGAGTGGAGGCCCTCAGACCCCAAAGCACAACCCCTGAGTCCCTTGGGTTAGGACTGTACCTGCCCAGGGAACCTTGTTTCTTCCTCGTCATGCTGCCCACACCCCACCTTCTTGTCACTTTGAGGGGGCATCCCTTCCCTGAGTCTGGTGGGAAGGCCCCTGCTAAGGGGATCCTGGCCTGAGGGCACTGCCCAGGGGGGCAGCTTCTTGTGCAGGAGGAGAGGAAGGTGCCAGGGGTGCAGCACACACAGCTAGTACCTGGAATGGGAGCCTAGGGGGTCACTGTGCCCAGGAGGTGAGGGGGCCCCCTGCTTCTCCCAGAACCTCGGGACTGCAGGCGGCCCTGGAGCTGGGGCTGGGCAGGGGGTTTTGGGCGCTGAGCCTAGTGCCAGCCTAATGCCAGTCTAACGCCAACCTGCCTGGAGCGGGGGCCCCAGCCAGCTGTGCCTGTGCCTGCCAGGGTAGGGCAGCAGGAGGCTGTCAGTAGCTGTCCTTGGGCCAGGGCCGGTTGCGCTGCCAGTTCCGGTCATTGTGGTTGTGCTCCGAGTCCTGGGCCAGGAGCCGGTCTTGGGGGTCGTGCCCGTTAGCACTAGGCAGCCCGGAGGTGTGTTGGCGGTGAGGCTGGTACAGGTCCTGGTAGGCATCTGCATAGTCCTCCTCCAGGTGGCGGGAGCTGCGCTGCGAAGATCCTGTCCAGGCTTGGCGGGAGCTCTCGCTGGCCTCATCTGAGGGCATCAAGCTGTCCCGCTCAAGGGGTGAGTGCTCCTCGCCACGCTCCCCTAGCAGCTGCTGGTTCTGGGGGCAAGACAGCAGCTCTACGTGAGGCTGTGTGGACCTCGCCTTGGCCTCCCTCCCACCCCTAGGAAGTGGGGGATTCTTCCCGCTCAACTCTCAGTCCCTAGGTACAGGAAATAGTGCAAGGAAAGAGAGGCATACTGGAGCATTCTTTCACTTCAAACACGGAAAACTCCCACACAATTCAGGCTCTGCCTTCAAGACAGACTAGAAGGGTTTGGAGAGTGTGTTTCGAGTCCCAGAAAAAGTAGCCTCTGATTACCCATCTCATTGCTTCATTCCCTCCCATCAGCAAGTACCTTCGCCCACGTGCCCTAGCTCTGCTCTCTGATCCTTAGGCCAAGGATGATCCTCTGGGCGGGGAGGGGGCACTGCTTTGGCTGGCTTAGCCTGAGCATCTGTGCTCTTGGAAACGGTTACCTGAAGTCCGGGTATGGCACTGGGAGGACCCAGAAGTCCAGGGCCGGGGGCTGGGTGGTGGGTGGCCCTCCAGTAAACCTCCAGGTACTCAGCCAGGTGCTCACAGGCATCCTCCAGCTGGTTCTCATCCAGAATCACATCAAATGACTCCTGGAGGGAAGGGAAGGGGGGAATGCTGGCTGCTTCTCAGCAGCAGCCCTCCACCCATCTCCATCACTCCCCGAGCCCTGGAAGAGCAAGAGTCGGCACAGGGGTCGTGCCACAGGCCACTCACTGGTGGGCACTGAACCAGCTTATCATACGCCATCATCTGTACAGTCAGGTGCTTCATCTGTGACTTCCCCCGGGAGCGGATGAGACGCTGGAGGACCTGAGGGAAGAGGGCAGAGCTGGGCCTAGAAAGAACTGGCAGGTCCCCAACTTGTGATACAGCATAAGGAGCAGGCGAGGATGACTCAGAATTGTGTTAAGGGGCAGCAGGAAAAGGATTCAGGAGCCCTTGGGCAGGGACCAAGCAGAGCTGTACAGCATTCTAGGAGGGCAGCCCTGTGGGCCTCCTCCATCACCGCTGCTGGCTTACCTTTGGTGAGGATACTTTGACAAAGACAATGATGGGGGCCAGTGAGGTCTTGGCCAGCTGTGCTGGGTGGTTGATGGTGTCGGCATCCAACACCACTAGCTGCAGGGATTTGGCCAGCTCGAATATGCGCTCGATCTCACTCTGTACTTCAGCTATGGAGGGAGGGAGCGAGCCGCAATGCTCACCAGTGGCTCCACCCCCTCTGACTCCAACAGGGCTTTGGGGGCTCCCAAGTGGTGGATAGGAAGGAATTGTAGGGAGAGGGTGTTCATCAAAGCCGGGGCAGGCAGAGGAACAGGAAATTGAGACTGGCGTGGGTTCTTGCCAATCCTGGGGCAGGTGGGGAAGAGGCTGGGCAGGAATGCAAGTTGTCGGGGAAGAGAAAGGTAGGAGGATGGTTCTCACTAATGCTTGAGTGGGCAGAGAAGCAGGAATGGGGACGTCTCACCAATGCTGGAACGGGCAGAGGAACGCTCAATGATGGTCCTTTTGCCAGGATTGTTGAGCACAGATCGCTTTGCCAGTGAGAGGTCCGCTGTGACTCGGGTGATGGAGATCCTGGGGTGCACATGGAGAAGTACAGCCCACCTCTAAATTTCAAGCCTAGGCCCCTTCCTTCCCAGGTCCTACCAACTTTCATTTTAGAGAAGACCTTGCTACAGGCATCTGGAAGGAGGCAATGATTTCTCCCTGGTTCTCATGCCTCCCCACGCCAGGGCAGCTTACCTGCCATCAAACCTATGTTTGAGGAAGTCGAAGAGAGCCTTCTGCATCATGTCTGTGACCTGGGTGGGAGGGGCAAGGGAAAAGGCATGGAATTGACTTGGGGCCTTCTCAGAGAGGGGCAGCATCCCCAGGTATGGCCTTGGAGCTCACCCCCTCCACACACAGACCTTGGGGGATGGATGGGGGGGAAACATCCCCTCCCCGCTGTCCCTGGGCCCTTCCTGTGGCAGGTTAGGTAGAGGCGACTCTGGGGTCAGGGACCTCCTCTCACCTCATAACCTTTCAGAGAGGGTCCCACCAGCACCACAGGCCGCATGGAGGGCACCACGTCATATGGGGGAATGTGTTCCGCCTGCAGAATTGACCTGAGGTCAGGCAAAATCATGGCCGTGTGGCCTGCCCGTCACCTGACTGGGGAGGGGCAGATTCAGAAGTTCTGGGCCCCCTCCCCTCTGTGTTCTCTTGCCCCTCCAACAATGACGGCCCAGAAACCTGTCCCCACAGCCAGAAGCTATGAGCCCCCCAAGCCCCGGTCCCTTCCCTGACTCACCTGCTTTTGCTTCTGCTTGGCTTTTTGGAAAAGGAAATAAAAGATTAAAGTTGGTGAAGGGGGGAAAGGCCCTGGGGGCATGGTATTCCCATCCCCAGGGGAGACCCTGGGCTTTTTCCCAGCTCCAACCCCTTCCCACACTGTTCACCTGGGAGAATCTCCCTTCCCCCTGCGTCTGAGTTACCCACCTACCCAAGACAGGTGGGTTGAGGGGAGACTACCTAGAGATGGAGGAGGGGAGCGTCGGTTGCCAATGTCGCTCAGGCTGGATGGGTTCCCAGATCTCCTGAGAGCAGAAAGGGAGGTGTGTCAGTGTGTCAGTTCTACACAGTATTTAATAGTTGTATACATCTCTTTATGTTTTAGCTAGTGAGAGAAGTGCATGCGACGTGAGCATGTGTGTGTGTGAGCTCTGGTGTGCGTGCATTTGTACCTGTGCACTGTGAGTGTAAATGCTACGTCTGAGTGTGCATACTGCATATTGGGCGCGGGCATGTGTGCACGTGTGGTGACGTGGACTGTGGGTAAAGTGCACATGTCTGGGGTGTGTGTTTACTGAGTCACAGCCCTGCTCTCACCTGGCCTTCTGCTCCTGCTTGAGCCGGATGCTCTCGAGGCGCTGGGGGCTGGGGATGAAGGCGATGTCCCCGCCCTCTTTCACTAGCCGCCCGATCCACCAGTCATTGCTGTACTTCTGGGAGGTGGGGTGGGGCGGAAGGGACGGTGAGAGGAGGCGGCCCAGGCCTCAGTCCTGGCTCTTCAACGTGAAGGAGCCAGGGAGGCATCCAGAGAGCTGGTCTGAGGAAGGCAGTGCAAGGGGAGGGGGGCAGGAGAAGGCGCCAGAAGGAGGGGCAGCCAGGTTTGAGACCCCCAGGATTGCAGCGTGAGGCATCACCGCTGTCACAGGGAACCTAAGAGGCAACTGATCTAACTGCTCACTTGTACAGAAATGGAGGCTGAGGCCCAAGCCAGGTCTCAGAAGGATGGAGACCCTGAGGATTAGGTCTCGGGTATGAGGGGTGTATGGGGGTGTGTTAAGGATAAGAGTTGAGGAGTCTGGGGAACTTGTTTGTAAATGAGGACTGAAGCAAGAAGCATGGGAACTGGGGCAAAAGCAGAGAAATTAAGTGGTTTCTATTTGGAGGGGGTTGGTCACCTCTTTAATGTGCAGAAAATCTTTGGCCTCAAAGTTGACTCCAGAGCCCTGGACTGGGCACTCTTCGTCCAGTACGCCACAGTAGCTGACATTGGTCCTCACAGCAAACGCCACAGGTTTGTGCTGGAGAATGGGACCATCGGTGCAAGTGAAGGGAGCCTCAGGGCACCCCTTCCAATTTCAGTGCCCCATCAGCAGAGGGAGGAGGCCCCATCAGTCCGCCCATCCACACACACACTCGCTCACACTCACATACATCCTGCCCATTGACTCCTCGAGACTCAGGACCTAGTACAAGTTTCCACCCAGCCTGGCCTGTCCTGTCCCCTAGCCGGCAAGATGATACCTTGGCCCTTTCAAGCTGCTGCTGAGCCTGGCTCTCCACTTCACGCCGGGCACTCTCCCGGTCCTCCTCCAGGGATACGTCTGAGTCCAGAGATGGGCGGCTGGTATAGGAGTCAGCTGAACCCTGGCATGGGGGAGAGGCTGTGACCGGTGGGCTCAGGTATAAAGGGCACTAGAGAGGCAACTCTGAACCCTACAGTGGTGCCTCCACTAACCTTAGCCTCTCCAGCTCCACCAGGGTGGCTGGCTCTGCCAGTCCCTCCTATCTCCCCGAGAAGGGCCCCAGTGCCTCTGGGGTTGCAGGAAAGCCAGCTCAACCCATATGTGCTAAGATCTGGGCCCCTCCTCCCAAGCCTATTAATACTGCAGCCTTGAATAGAGCCTTCACGTCCCTCCTTCCTCCCTTTTCTCCCCTTGACCATGTCCTATAAGGCAGAGGGAAAGTGAGATGTACTGAAGATGATACATTGGAGATGATTCGGAATCTTCGGAATCCAAAGACCCAGCCCTCCTGTTCACATCAGCCTGCAAAGTTGCCTGGAAAGTATTTCCTTAAAATGCCTGGCAGGAGTACAGCCAGCCAGGAACAGTCAAGAGACACTGGTTGGCATGGCACTGGTCCTGAGTGTCAGGATATAGCCGCCCGCCCCCTTAGGTCCTACTTCCCCCAGTCCCTACCCTTCCAGGGTAAAGAGGAGGTCACAGGGCTCCCAACTCCTGAAAGTTACTCCCTCTCTACTCTCCCCACCCCCTTCCCTCTCACACCTGTTGGGACAAATGGCCAGGTGTGGACAGCAAACAAGACATACTGAGAAGGCAACACAAAGCTATCTCCCTGAGCACAGGTGAGGTGGGGCCATGCCTCCCACCTGGCCTACATCTCCCCACCCCTTGCCCAAGGGGATACCAGCCTTGGAGGAAGGCTGTGTTGGTGCTAGGCAACCAGCCAGGAGCAACCCTGGGGGTGTAGGGAGGGGGTTTTTGGTAACCTGAGCCAGGAGAGTGTCGGAGTCCCGCCCACAGGAAGGGCCTTTGGGCAATGAGGGTGCTTTTGGAGGGTTGCGGAGCTCTCCTTCCAGACCAGAGGGAGAGGCACAATTGAACAAGGAAAGCTGGACCTTAGGGCAGGAGGACAGAAGTCAGGACGCCTGGGTTTCCCCCTCAGTCTAGGGAAAAGGGAGTCTTTTGTTTCCTGCTTCAGTTTCCCCTCTTTATAGGCAGAAACCTGAAGTGATACTTCCATCAATTCTGAGGTGCAGGTGGCAGAAATAAGGCAGGAGCCTAGATGAAGGGTCCACGTGGGAATGTACGTGTGTGTGTGTGTGTGTGTGTGTGTGTGTGTGTGTGTGTGTGTGTGTGTGTGTGTGTGTGTTTAGTAGAATGTCCTCAGGCTGAGGAACATTCCTTGAAGCCCACTGTGCTTCACCACCTACAGAAAGCAGTGGAGGCCAGATTCTTGGTGAGGAAGACAAACTCACACACCTGCCCCAGCCCCATGATGGGCAAGAGGGCTGGTCAGCCTGATGGCAGCCCAGGTCCTAGGGCGTAAGCTAAAGACAAGGTCTGTGGTAGACCCAAGGCATGAAGATAGCACAAGGAGGGAAAGTCCTCCAATTTAGGAGAATGTTCCCCATCTCTCTTGAGAACCAAATAAGGCTGGCTTGGCAGCAGGATAAAGAGCAGCTGAGCCCCAGGAAGAACCTCTGCACTGTCCGTCGGGTGGGGGACCTCCTTCCAGGGGCCTGGGGCAAAGGAGACACCTCTGTGGGAAACAGCTACATGAAGTAAATAGGGTCCAACAGGCTAGGAGGCAGAAGGCGAGGCAGGCTGACCACTCACTTCGATCAGATGCCCAGACCTGTTCTGGGAGAGGAGTCTGACCTTTCCTCTCCATTCTCCAGGCTCTTGGCCTAATTTAGTCATCTTTGTGTCCCTACCTGGGGCACCTGGGTTCCCTGGCCTCTCACCCTAAGAAGGGAATGACAGGATCTTTCCCTAAATGTTTAGTGAGTCGCTCAGAATGAAATCCCCTCTCCAGTATTCCCAAGTCCTCAGAGCTCACCCATCACCCAGGGAGGCAAGGGCTGCCCTGCCAAGCATACTCTGGGGTCTTGCCTCCCCCACCCCCTGCTATGCCAAAACAGCCAGAGGCTCAGTACTTTGGAGCTGCCAGGAGTTGGCACAGTGCCCTGGTGGTGCCCCCCTTGCCTGGTGAGTGTGTGGGCAGGCTGCAGCTCCACTCTTGCCTGGCACGGGGGAAGGAGAGGAGGGAGATGAGCCGTTGGATTTATTTAGAGCCTGATTTCCCTCCTACTGCTTCAGAGGGGGCCTCGGGGAGAGCAAGGAGCCAGGCAAGAGAAAGGAAAGTGGGGGGAGGGTAATCCAGGAACCAGAGAGAGGTGGGGAGCCAGTGATGGCTTAGCAGGCTGCCCCCAGCACCATCCACATAGCAGGCTTTACTTTGCAACAGTCCTAGCCCTCTCAACCAGGGACAGGAAGAACCTTTCAGGGCCCTCCAGCCCCACAGAGAGGCTCATTCTCAAGCTCACCTTGGCACCCTAGGCTGTGCCAGCTGTCCCTTCAACTGTCAGAAAGGAGTGTTCACCAGAGCCTTGAAAATCATCTGCTCTAGCTGCAATGTAATTAGCCCCAGAAGCCCAATGGGGAATTGGGCCCAGCAGGCGCCCAGTTCCAGAAAGCGACTGATAGCTGCCTATTCTGCGCCCTAGAACCCATCTATCCTGGACTTGGCAGCAAGAGGTGGGAGAAGATTCCAACACTCCCCTTTCAACTCTGGACTGCTCTACCCTCCACACCTATCAGGGACTCCTTTCAAGCCATCTAGTTGCTCTCATGAGGAGGCCTTCCTGGAGGATGTTTGACAGGAGGGACTGAGATGCTGCTGCCCATACTTGCCCCATCTTTCCAGGCACTCTCCCTGCTCTCAGCTCCGGGAATCACTGCCTAATGAGCTGATTTGTCTCAGTGGGTCAGGAGATAAAAGCAAAGAGGAGAATTAAATATTTATCAGTTGCCTGGTTCTCTGAGCAAAGAGCTTCCTCTCCATCCCCAGGCCCTCCATGCTGAGCAGGAGCTCAGGAGGCCCGCTGCTCTGAGGATGCCTCAGCAGGAGGAGTGGAATGGATGGGGCTCAGTCAGTTGGCCCACCCATGTGCTGGGGAACCAGTTTTCAGCTTGGGAGAGGAGCTGGGCTGGAGGCAGGGTGAGGAGATAAGGCAATGCGGAGGGATGGACAGCCGAAGGGGATAATGGAGGTCCTCAAGTTTTATGATCCTTCTCTCTGAAGAGGCGTATCCAATTCTCTGCTGTTCTCCAGGCTCCCTAATTTATCCTTCACTTGAGGCACAGGAGGTCTGGATTGTCCCCTTCTGCAAGAGCCCCAGCTTCTCCTGTAGCTATTATGTTCAGACCCCATACATCCTCCCTTGGGAACTCCAGACGTTGCATGAGGCCTCTCTAAAGCCTCTGTGCCCTCAGCCTCCAGCCCCTCCTCCCTCCACCCTTCTGTCCTGGGCTGTGGAGCCACCTGCTCCGAGCCTTTCCCCCACACCAGCCCCTCCTGGCGCACACCCGATGCCCCTTGCTCTAGGACTGGGCACTGGGGAGCCTCTGGCATGAAAACCCGTCTCCCCACTGTCCTGGGGCGCCCCCCTACACGCCCCGCCCCGCCACAGAGGCGTTTTCCAAAGTCCTGAACTGGGGGAAGGGTCCAAGGGAGAGGAGGTGTCACCCCAACTCCCCCACCCCCACCCTCCCCGTGGGCACTCACCGCCTCCGAGTCCTCAAACCCGGGCACGTAGGAGTCGTCATACATGGGGGAGTCCGGGTGGGGGGAAGCGAGCGGCGCCGGGGGCGGGAGCGGCCCGGAGGCAGGGGCGAGGACAGCGGGCCGCGCCCGGGAGATGCCACCGAGCCCCGCAGCCCTGCGGGCGGCGGCGGAGAGCGAGAGCGCGAAGGAGAGAGCGAGCCGCGAAGACCAGCTGCTCCGAGCTCAAATCACCGCTCCCCCCACCCCACCCCCCCAAACCCTGCCGGTCCCACCCCGAGCGCGGCTGAGGAATCTGGCGCCGGCTCCTACAACAATAGTGCCCGCCCACCTGACCCCCCCTCCCCTGGAGCGGGCGGGGGCGGCGGCGGGGGGCGCCGGCCACCCGGGGAGCCCGAGACCCTGCCGGGAGAGGGTGGCCGACGGGAGCCGGGTGGAAGGTGGGTGCCCAAGCATCTACGGGGCAGAGGGGCGGCGGGGAGGAAGGGGAGGAGAGACTGCGGGCGGGGCGGATCCAGGCTTGGAGGAGGCGGGGCGAGGAGAGATGCGGAGACAGGGACGCTCGGCAACCCAGGAAATACTCCGCCGGGAAACAAAGGGCTGGGGCGGGGGAGGGGAGGAGAGGGGAGGGGGCGCGGAGGCCGCCGGGGAGACGAGACACCACCGCAAAAGCGGGGGGCGCAGGTTAAGGGGAGGCAGGAGAGAGAGAAAGGAGGGACAGAGGCAGAGGGAGGAAGAGGGGACGCAGGGAAGTGGGAGATGGGGGAGACAAGAGGCGGGGCGGGGGCGGGGGCGGGCGGCAGACGGGGGAGGGGCGGCAGGTGAGAGGGCGGCGTGTCTGCGCCCTGGCGGCCCGGGAGGCGCCAAAAGCAAACCCCGCAGTGGTGCTGGGGAGGAATGGGTTTAGCGACCCCAGGCCAAGGCCGAGAAGGTAGCCCCTGCCCCCCCCCCCCGCCCCCAGGCGCTCTGCCCCCTCAGTGCTGGGACTCTTGCAGCAAAGGGCTTTGTTGCCCAGCCCATGCTGAGGGGGAGGATTGGGGCCCGGCCACCCTACACCTGTTGCGCGGGCAGATTTCATCCTAGTCTGGCCAGGATGGGGGTTCCCTTGCTCACTTCCTTGCCAAGGACTGTGCCAGGCATTGCCAAGGCATCGTGGGAACTGGCGTAGGGAGGGGCTGTTTTAGGCGAGCCTAAAGGGAGGGGGAAAGAAACCCGAGAGCTGAGGTCAGGGGATGGTTGTGGCTGGGACAGAAGGTGAGAGCCTGGCCACGCTGGGGTTGGGAGGGGGAAGGGCAAGTCTCCTGAGTCACTAGTGTAAGGGCAGATCTCCTGCTTAGCAAGAGGATGGGGGTGGGCTGGGGTGGCCAGTATCTGGGTTGGAGCCACATGTACCACTCTACCAGTCAGTCTCCTTCAAAGGGGCGCTAAGACTTGAGGTTAGAGGCTGAGCAGCAGCCTTGATGAAACTTCCTCAAAGATCCACCCATTTGAGCTCCAGAGCAAAATTATTCCTTTGAATTTTGTTTGCCTACCTACCCCTTTGTCCCCTCCCCGCCCCCGGGGGCTGGGGGCACATGTGAGATAGAAGCTTACACTTGGAGAGCTTTGGAGCTCAGTCCTTTTCCACTCCCAGTTTCTCACACCCAGGAGGGCGACTCGGAAATTTGCTTATCCCTTTTCTTCCTGGGCTACAGGGGACTTAGAAAACGAAAACTCTGACAGGGTTGGGTGAGATCTATGGTGGGAACCACTGTGTGTGGGAGAGAGAGAAGGACCACCCAAACCAACTGGCTTGCCACTTACATCACTGGTTCATGTTCCCTTAGCAAGAAAAAGAGAAGGGGCCTCATCTTAAGAGTGTCTTTGGGCTGCCTTTAGTCTGTCACCACCCTGTGAGTGGTGCAGTCCAGCCCTGCCAGGCATCTTCCTGCTGGATGTGGGGAAGAGCTTTGTTGGAGTCCCTATGGCTCACTATAGGGGAAGCAGTCCGCTTTCACGGTTCCCTCTCCTGAGTGCAGCACCATTTGGGGGTTGGTTATATTTTGGATTCTTCTGTATTGGAAGTTCCCAGACACTGTCTTCTCACTTTGTGCGCTCTCCCAGTTCCTCAGTATTCCTTATATCCTCTTTTATTCTCTGTCTCTTCAATTCCTTCTGTCCTTCCAGAGGGGCAGAAAGGAGGCATGAAATGTGAAACAATAAGACCCTCAAGGTGCTCTCTCCTGGGAGATGATTCTAATGTGAAGAAGACAGCTACTGGGGCTCCTGATTCTCTCCCCATTCTTGAATTTACTCTCCTGGCCTCTTCTTTTGGGACTCTTCCCACCACCAGGGTGTCCGTGGGACTGTAGGTAACAGTGGATCTGCCATCAACCTCACTTCTTTCTTACACACCTTGTTGTCTTTATCCCCATCTGGGACAGTGGTGTCTAGATCTCACAAAGCACGAATCGCCAGGCCAACCACCCCCAGGAGATGTGTTCAAGTTCCTCATACCTGGGCGCATCCCCTGGGTCCTGCAGGAGTTTCAGAGCCTCTCCCTGATTCCCTTCTCTCCGAGTTGCTAGTCACTGCCTCCTTCCATTTCTCACCTTACCCACACCTGCCTACTCTCGTTCTCATGCCAACCTAGTGACTTCCTGTCCTGTAACAGGACATGTGCCTGTCAGTATGCCTGTGGTCCCTAACCGCTTTTCTTTTCCCTGGTTGAGCATAGGAGAGAGAGCTGAGTTGGGAGGGGGTGGGGGGCAGGGAAGAGGATTCAAGGAGAGGATTCCTCCTGCCTTCCTCTTTCTAGGAGAGAGTCATTAGACTGGCAGCTGGCAGGTACCCAAGGCATGGAAGCAGGACGTGGGGGTGGGGGTTGGGGGAGCCCGAATAACCAGGTTTGGGAGTTGGAATTCTTGGGAGCCTCCAGAATGCATTCTGGCTTCTCCTGTAAGTGCACCAGGAAGCTGGAGAGATCCCAACCCCTCAGTGTTGAGTGGGGAAACTGAGGCAGGAGCTAGGACCTCTAGGAAGTCCTTCTCCCCAGCAGTATTTAAGATCTGGACAAAGCCAAAGCCCCTAGCATTTAGCTGCTGGGCTGCCCTCAGGGAACCCAGGGAGGGACACTGGGGGGAGCTTGGCAGACCCCTCCTCTCTCAGTCCTCATGTTAGCCCCTTTTCTGACTCCCCAGAGTCCTCCCCCCTCCCCCCATCCCAGTCCCAAGGTGCTTAGAAGCTGCCAGCACTGGCCGCTTCCTCCTTTCCTACCTGCCACCTCTACCCTTAGCCTCACCCACTCGGCCTCCCTCCCTCCCCCCCATCAATGCAGTGTCCCCCAAATGCGGGCCTCTTCCTAAATGGGAGTGGGGCTCTCCTCCCACCCACTGGGGAGGGGGACCCTCGCGTTTACCTCATTCAGCAGGAAGGTTGCACTGGAGTCAGAAAAAGACATAGACCAGGCTGGCGGCCTCTCCCCTTCCCCCGGGCCAGGGGCTCCGAGGCGGGAGCAGGACCCGGCCGCTGCTCTGCACACTGGCTCCCGCCTGCACGCCTGGCCTCGCCCCACGCCCGCTCGGCTCCAAAGGCTGCTCCCTTCCCTCTCTCCGGGTTCCCTCCTCCTTTCCTCCTCCCTCCCTCCCTCCCTCTCTCTCTCTTCCTTTCTCGCCGCCTCTGTCAGTCTCTCCCTCCCCTGTCGCCTTTCAGTCCAGCTCTCTCCATTTCCGTCTGTTCCTCCTCTCTACGGTGTCTGTTCTCTGTTCATCTGGGTGCCTGCCACTGTCTTTCCATCCCCATATCTCGCCTCCCTTCTCCGAACCGCCCCCCCCCCATCTTCTTCCTCAACCCCCTCCCCAGAAAAGGTAGGGACTCGGGAGCTCCCACCGCCGCAGGCAGAAGGGCGGGAGTAGCTGAAGGGCTGCCTGGACTCTGGGGCTTTAGGCGGAAGGTTGCTCTCCCGCCCGGCTCCTGCTCTGTGCGCCCAGCGCCCATCCTCCAGCGCCCGAGGAAGAAGGGCGCCGCGGTCCCAGCGACGGCTTCGACCCGTCCTCAGCAGAGGAAAGGATCGAAAGGAAGAATGCTTGTGGACAGCTCGCTAGCTCCAGCGTCAAGCGCCCCCTCTGGGTTCCGGGGAAGCCACGTCCATCCACCCGTCCCAGGCCCAGATCCGGTGGCTCCTGCGGGATCCAACGGGCGACAAGCCAGCCGGGATGCGCCCGGCACCCGGGAAGGCTCCACGGTCACTCCTCTCGCCTGGGTTCCGGGGCCGCGGGACTCAGCCCGCAAAGGCGAAGAGCGAGGCGCGCCGGCTCCTCCCCACCGGCTGCAGCGCCCCCTGGGCTCACTCGCCCGGCGGTCTTACACGCCCTCCAGGTGGTGGCACCCGTCCGGGCTCCCGCCCTGCCAGCAGGAGGCGCTGCCCCGGCCAGAGCAGGGGCGGCGCACCTCGGAGCCAGACCCCTGCCGAAGCCTCGGACGAACCCCTCACCCGCTCTTCTTTCTAGGAACTGCGGTCCCACCTCCAGACCCCTAGTCTGGGACTCCAGGCTGCACTCCATCCTCACCCCCGTGGGACTCCTTTGACATCTTTGGCCCTTGTGGGGCCCTAGGCCGCTCCTACCTCCATCCTGGTCTCCAGGGGCGCCCCCCGCTGAGCCCGGCGGCGTCCAGGCCGGGCCTGAGGAGCAGGGAGTACGGAGTCGCGGGACCGGTCCTCGGGTCAGTACCCCCTCCCGCCCCCTTCGGCGGGCACGTCAAGTAGGACAAGCCCAAGTTCTGGCGGGGGAAGGGGGGAGCACGGGTGTAGCCCCAGCCAGCTCTCTCCCTGCACCCTTGTGAGCGGATCAGCTTCTCATTGGTCCCTCCAAACCCCCAATATCCCCAGGCTGGACTCTTCTCCATACCAAAGACGGCGGCTGGAGGGAGGGGGCGGCCGACTCCGTTGCGGAGACAGAAACAACCTGAAGCGGAGTGACCCGGGGTCCCCAACTTCCCTCTTGGCATCAGTTAGAACCGATCAAGTTTTCCCTTTCAGATCGAGGGCGTTCCAGTCTCCTCCTTGGCCCTTCTTTTAACTCCTTTCCCCTGGGGGTTTCCGGACACCGCTCCCCCAAATCCGCCCATATTCTGGGGATCTTGGAAAACCTCCCTTCCTCGCTGTTCAGCTGACTCTGCCCTTGTCCCCACTCCAGAGGGAGCTAAATTGGGGGAAAATCAATTCTCCTCTTTCCATCCCCAGCTCCTCCGCAGGCTTAACCTGTAAAGTGCTTTGGGAGGGCACCTCCTCCTCTCCCTCTGTGGTCTAGCCCGTGGTTCCCCTACTGCCCACCTACCCCCAAGTTACTCAGCTTCAACTATTCAGAGGAGGTAAAGAGGTTGTGTGTATGTTTTTAAAATGTGCATGGAGGTTTTTATGTTTTTTGTTTTCTTTTGGCTCTAATAGAGGGAGCAGAAGCTTTGCCTGTCATTTGGCAATAAGACCTGGAGGGAGAGAGGCCCCTCCCTGCACCCCCGCTGACCACAGCTAATGGACTAGCTCCTCTGGACCTTGGGGGCAGCTTAAGTTTCCATAGGAGAAGGGGGGCAAGGGGATTCTGGCCAAGGCAAGCAATTGTCCCTGGCTTCCCCCTCCCTCCTCTCCAAGAACCTGCAGCCTAGAACAGCATCTCTCTCCACCCCTTACTTTAAAATAGAAATATCAATGACTTCTCTCTGAGCCTATCAGAAGGAATCTAAGTGCATAGGGGCAGCTCTGCACCCTTCACTTTTTCTCATTTCCACTCCAGCTGCTGGAGCACACACTCCTTTCTCTTCTGCCACTGAGAGAAGATAAGAACCTCAGAGCTAGAGCTCGGAGGCCAGCCCTCAGTTTCCCAGAACAGTCTTCCCGTAGCCCCCTCCATGTGAGATGCCTGGCAGGAGCATCCCTCCCTGGGCCCTGTCCAGGGCCCACACCATGTTCCTCCCCACTTTATCTCCCTCAGTCCCCCCATCTCTGGCCCTGACCTCACAGTATCTGGCACCCTGCTCAGAGGGGCCTCTAGCCTGGATGCGCTCGAGCTGTGAGCCATACCTTAGCTTGGCCCCCCTTCAGGTCCTCAGCCCCAGGTCCCCAGGTCTTCCCAGGCCTCATCCCTTCTTCCTGGGGTCTGCTCACCCTCTTCTGTAACCTCCCAGGTTGTCAGGACCTCAGGATATTTGGCAGGGCCTCTGCTAGCCCTTTTGGCTAGCCTTTGTGCAGACACAGCTCTGCACAGGGGATTGCCATACTGACCTGGAGTTGGATTTCAATCCCCACTTGCCTCCTCAGCAAGGCATAACTCGCACAACTGTACTTAGTGGCCCTAGCATTTTGAAAACCTGTGTACCACAAAGGACAGAACAAAGATCACCATGTCCATCCCTTTGTATCTACTCTACCGTGAGCTTCTCAGAAAGCTCTGTGGAAGTAGTTTCCACAGGGAATCCCCATTGCCAATTCCAGATATAACTCTGGGGAAGTTCCTCTAACATCAAACCTCAATCTCTCCTGCTGCAACCTCTGTCTTCTTTTTCTGGGCTCTGCCTCTGGGCCCATGGTGATATTTGATGCTTCTAGGCACTTTCAGGCTCCATCCCCTGACACAGCATTTGCTATAAATATGTCAAGAGTTTCTTGCTGACAGTGCCCAGCAAGACTGCACCTTCCTTTCCACTCCAGGCCTCTCTAGAGGGACTGGGCTCTTAGCTATGGCTCCAAGGCCCAGCTCTTGCCTGCTCTGTGGCAAGTGGTATGATTGCTCTGTGGTTTTGGAGGTTCCTTTTCATACCTGGGAAGGACGGAAGGCGAGAGGGCTGAGGTGCTTAGCTCTCATTCTCTTTCTGCCAAGAGTCTGGTTCAGCCTGGCACATAGTAGGCGCTTGACATATGTTCACTCTAGTCTTAGATCTCAGTTTCCATTGTTTGTGATTGGTGATTCCAATTCCACAGAATGAACTGGAGAGAGGAACAGGCTGGGACAGGAGCAGAACTCTAGGGCTGCCCCAGGTGGAAAAGGGGTATGGTAGGCAGGATCCCTAGGGTGGCCTGGGGAAGGGGGGCCGGCCTAGACTTTACCACCTTCTCTCCTTCGCTCTTGCCAAGCTCTTAACACTTTAGGACCCAAGTGTTAGCCCTGCCCAAGGGGTCAGTTCAAGTCCTTCCTCCACTCCCACGTATTGACAAGCTTTGTAAACCTCAGAGGTTAGGCAGGAAAACGGGTTGAAAAGAGATGGGATGGGGTGGGGAATCCCTGGGAGGAGTGCTGAGGCCTAAGTGGGGGCAGAGTTCCCCAAGTGGGGGCAGTGGAAGCATCCCAGGGCTTCCAAAAGCTGGGACAGAGGGGACTTGGGCATCCTTTAGGAAGGTGGGGCTGATAAGAAGCTGAGGGTGGCTTCAAGAAGGCTCAGAGCATTGGGGACAAGGCTGACCCTGATGTAGAGCTGGAGTGAGTGGGGTGAGGCCCTGAGTTTGGATCCTCCCTCTCTGCCCCTCAGGCTCACTGCAGTTCTGAGGCTCCTTTATGTCTCATGGGACGCCTGACCTCTGCCCAGATCAGGCCCCTCTCTAACAAGAAGTAGCAGGAGAGGTGCCTGTGGTGGGGCCGGGGCTGGGTACCCTTCTACTTGCTTGCACTAGCCTTCTGGCCCACCCCTGACTCCCATCCCTTTCGATTTAAGGATCTGAGCTGTGGTAACCATCTCCAGCTCAAAATGAGGGCATGGTGCCCGCAGCCTCCCCGGGAATCAATTATTAAAGAGAACATAGTGCTAGCTGCTTATGGCAGCTGCCCCTTGGGCTCACCATTGCCTCTGACTCTGCTCCTCACTGCTCCCTCACCAGCTGTGAGGGGGATGAGGTCTGGGCACCTGGGAAGGGAGATGCCTTAGGAACTGGAGGTATTAAGGAGAGGCTGGAACTGGATGGGGATGGGGAAGTGCTGACTCGGGCCTCGGGGAGAAGCCTCCTGGGGAGGAGGGAAGAGGACTGGTGAGAAGTTGTGGTCCCTCATCATGGATCAGGAGGGCAGAGGGGGCTGGCGGCCACCCTGGAGATGAGTTGGGAAATGAGCCTGGAAGACCATTGACTGGAGGGGCTGCCCAGCGTTGGGAGTGTGGACTCCTACATGCCTCTGGAGTAATACAGAGCCAAAAGGAGTCTGGATTCTTCTTTGAGTCAGCATTAGGTCATTCAGGGGAGTTCTGTGCAGAGCCCTCTGTCCTTCCCTGGGAAATAAGGCCCTGCCCAGAATTCAGGAGAACCACAGAGCTGCTGGAAGCGGGCGTGGGTGTCAGCAGACAGGAAGGGGGGTGGGTGTAGTTAAGTGTCAGGGTCCTAGGTAAGCCATTGGTGGAAAGAATGCAGGATTTGGAGTCCAAAAACCATCAGGCAAGTCCTAATTCTATCACTCACTAGTTCAGGCAAGTCACTTAGAAACAGTTTTCTTACCTGTAAAAACGGGAAAGAATGGTGCTTGCTCAAGAGGTTCTGTGAGAATTCAACAGGAATGTTTATGTTTTATAAAATGTAAATTCCTATGTAAAAGTTACTTGTCATTACAAATGGAGAAACAGCACGTAGTGGAAAGAACCTATCCAGAGTCCGTGCCCTGTGGCTAACCCATAGTCCTGCCACTTCTGTGGTTAAATGCCTTTTCAAAGGCTGCAGTCAATGATTGGATCTGGATTCAGAACCAGATCTTCAGATTCTGTCTCCTGGGTTCTTCCATTACACCGTGTGGTCCTCTCTGACCTTCCACGCGCGCTCAGCACAGGGACTTCCCCTGAAAAGTCCCCCATGCCACAGCTATTAGTAATTCATTCCTTTGTCTTATGCATGGCCACACCCCTCTCTTCTTCAGGAATAACACAGCAAGTACATTTCTTGACTTTCCCCTGAGGCAGCATAAATGATATTACCTGAGTATTTGGAATGTAGTTTAAAAATAACTTTTTATTATTACAGAAGCGGTGATTATGTATTGGAGAAAATTAGAAAATACAGACGAGCAACAAGACAAAACAAATCAAAACATAGTATTCTCACCACCCAGACATTACCACCATTAATGCCTCTGGTGTAACCCTTCTGGACATTTTTTTCTTAAAAAATTTTAAAAAATTGAGATATAACTCAACTGCGTAAAGTGCACAGATATTAAATGTACAATTCGGTATTACTTTTGCACATATATCTGTATATCAATATCTGTGTAACCACATCCAAATCAAGGTCTAAGACACTCTCACTCAGAAGTTTTCCTTATGCCCCTTCTCGGTCAGTATCCAGCCTCTTGTGGTGATGGCTCTTAAGGCTCTTATCACCATAGATTAGATTTGCTTGTTCTCGAACTTCATATAAAAAGGATCGTACAGTGTGTACTCTCTTGTATCTGGCAGCTTTCCCACAATATTAGATTTTTAAGATTCATCTCTGTTGCATTTATCAGCAGTTTGCTCTTTTTAAACAAAAAATTGCTGTGTGGTATTCCATTGTTAGAATACATCATAATTTATTTATCCATTCTCCTGTTGATGAACACTTAGGATGCTTCCAGTTTTGTCTCCAATGAGTAAAATTACTATGAACATTCTTGAACGTGTGTCTTCTGGTAGACATATGAACTCATTTCTCTTGGATATATATATACCAAGAAATGGAATTGCTGAGTTATAGGGTAGTCTATCTTTTTTTATTTAATGCGTGCGCGCGCGCGCACACACACACACACGAATGCTTTTTTTTTTAAATAAATAAATATTTATTTATTTTTGGCTGTGTTGTGTCTTTGTTGCTGCACACGGGGCTTTTTCTAGTTGCAGTGAGCAGGGGCTAGTCTTCGTTGTGATGTGCGGGATCTCATTGATTTGGCTTCTCTTATTGTGGAACATGGGCTCTAGGCGCCTGGGCTTCAGTAGTTGCGGCATGCGGGCTCAGTAGTTGTGGCGCACGGGCTAGTTGCACTGAAGCATGTGGGATCTTCCCAAACCAGGGCTCGAACCCATGTCCCCTGCATTGGCAGGCAGATTCTTAACCACTGCATCACCAGGGAAGCCCAAATGCTTTTTTTTTTTTCTCTTCAATTCTACAAGCTTATTTTTATTTCTATCCATAACTTTTATCTCGTCATCTCTCTGTGGTTCCTTCTCAGTGATATGTTCCAGTTTACAAAGTCTGTCTTTGCTTTTGGCAAATCTCAAGTTTACCTTATCTACTTACTTTTTTTTTAAAGAACTTTTATTAAGATACAATTAACATACAATAAACTGCATATATTTAGAGTGTACAATTTGGTATTTTTTTTCTTATTAGTAATGTTTATATGGCAATCCCAATCTCCCAATTCTTTCCCCCCCAACCGTCCCTGCTTTCCCCACTTGGTGTCTATATGTTTATTCTCTACATCTGGGTCTCTATTTCTGCCTTGCAAGGGTGTTGATTTGTACCATTTTTCTATAGTCTGCATATGTGTTAATATATGATATTTACTTTTCTCTTTCTGACTGACTTCACCCTGTATGACAGTCTCTAGGTCCATCCATGTCTCTACAAATGTTCCAGTTTCATTCCTTTTTACAGCTGAATAACATTCCATTGTATATATGTACCACATCTTTTTTATCCATTCATCTGTTGATGGACATTTAGGTTGCTTCCATGTCCTGGCCATTGTAAATAGTGCTCCAATGAACATTGGAGTGCATGTGTCTTTGTGAATTATGTGTTCTCTGGGTATATGCCCAGGAGTGGGATTGCTGGGTCATATGGTAACTCTATTTTTAGTTTTGCAAGGAACCTCCATAGTGTTTTCCGTAGTGGCTGTATCAATTCACATTCCCACCAACAGTGCGAGAGGGTTCACTTTTCTCCACACCCTCTCCAGCATTTACTGTTTGTAGATTTTCTGATGATGCCCATTCTAACCGGTGTGAGGTGATACCTCATTGTAGTTTTGATTTGCATTTCACTAATAATTAGTGATGTTGAGCAGCTTTTCATGTGCCTCTTGGCTATCCATATGTCTTCTGTGGAGAAATGCCTATTTAGGTCTTCTGCCCATTTCTTGACTGGGTTGTTTGTTTTTTTGATATTGAGCTGGATGAACTGTTTATATATTTTGGAGATTAATCCTTTGTCTGTTGATTCATTTGCAAATATTTTCTCCCACTAAATGCTTTTTTTTAACCTGCTTTTTTTCAGCCAATGTTCTCCACTTTTCAATCTAATTAATTTTCATTTTAACTCTTCCTAGTCCATATTCAGATCTCTCCAGTTGGCCCCAAAATGTCTTCTACAGCTGATGTGCCCTAATCGGCATCCCATCAAGGATCACACATTGCATCTGGTATTGCATCCTCTAAGACCTCACCTTAGGTCCTTGTTGGCTGGTGGCTGGATACATCAGTTCCTTGTCACGTGGACCTCTACATAGGGCTACACACAACATGGCAGCTTCAGAGAGAGAGAGAGAATAGAAGTTGCAGTTTTTTTGTTACCTAATTTTGGGAGTGACTTTTCATCATTCTTACTGCATTTTTTTCCCTAAAAGGAAGTCATTAGATCCAGCCCACACTCAGAGGGTGGGGATTACACAAGGACTTGAATACCAGAGAGCAGGGATCAATGGGAACTGTTTCAGGCTGCCTACCAGTACATTACAGACGGGAAGATATATAGTAATTTAAAGGGCACCATCATATATATATGTAGGCAAATACTTCTACCTCCATTTTATGAATGAGAAGATAGCCTCAGAGAAAGCTTCCCTTTTCATCCTATCTAAAGTAAGTCCCTCCAGTTACCTTTTATTACGTGTTAATTTCCCACAACACACTTAAAAATAGACTTTATTTTTAGAGCAGTTTTAAGTTCACAGCAAAAGTGAGTGGAAGGTAGATTTCCCATATACACCCTGCCCCTACACATGCACAGCTTCTCCCATTAACTTCCCCCACCAGAGTAGTACATTTGTTAAAATCAATAGAGTCTGATTTTGACCCATCATTGTCACCCGAAGTCCATAGTTTACATTAGGGTTCACTCCTGGTGTACCTTCTATGGATTTTGACAAATGTATAGTGGCATATACCCACCATTATAGCATCCTATTAGAATAGTTTCACTGCCCTTAGAATCCTCTGTACTCTGCCTATTCATTCCTCTCTCCCTCCGCAGTCCTTGGCGACCACTGATCTTTTTACTGTCTCCATAGTTTTTTTCCCAGAGTGTCCTATGGTATATTCATACAATATGTAGCTAGATTCTGCAATACACTTTTCATGATGTATAATTTTTTTCATTCATTTGCCTGTTGGTTTATCATCTGCCTCCCTGGACTCAAATGCAAGTTTCATGAGGGCAGGAAAATTGTCTGTCTTTTATACTTACCATTATATCCCAGTACCTAAAATTGTGCCTGCACCTAATAGGCATAAATGAATATTTGCTGAAAGGAAGAATACGTGTTGAATTTTGTACATGTCACATTCTGATTGGAATCCAGTTCTCCCTGACTTCACAGCCCAGTTGGATCTGTTCATTACACCACACCGCGGAGGAAAAAAGGTGATGGGACAGGGAAGGGGCAGGGCAGGAGGAGTGAAGGCAAGAAAGGAAGAGAGTAGGGGGCAAATAGCTTTTCTTCCAACACACTTAATTAAGGGGGCAGCGCTGGAAGGCTCTCCTTTCCCCTGAGAGCCCTGCCCTAGCAAGAATCCTTGTCCTGGTTCTTCTCGACATGGTTGACAGAGGCTCACATTTGTTTTAAGCAAACAGAAAACTTTACCTAATATTAAGGAAGAACAAAAAGAAAACAAACATTGAAAATACATGAACTGTAAAACAATCCAGGATAAGCTGAAGTAGAAAGTTTCCGTTTTCACTACAGCTGGCTTTATCTTCGGACTCCCAGGCTTGAGCCCTTTGTGAATCTTGCCCCCCAGATAACTGCTACTCAATTTCAAAGGTTTTGTTTGTTTGTTTGTTTGTTTATGATTTTGCGGTCCCCTTGTATGCCTTCCGGGTTTTCCTGCCTCCCAGCTCCCAGCCTGTTTGCGCTGGTGGGTGTGAGGACACGGTAAGATGCCCTAAGCATTAAAGAAATTGTGATGATCCCTGTGCAGTGAAAAACGATTCAATCCCAAAACAATTTAACTGCAAAAAAATTTAAGAAGTTTAACAAAATTCTGAACATTTCCATGACAAATTTGATGTTTAGGGGAAAAATGCCAAATATCAAATTATTTCTAAATACATATTTTTCAGTGCCCTGTTTTGCTGGCACCTAGCCCTCAGCATGCCTATTCAGTCAACAGTCACTGTTAAAGCCCTGAGACCCCACCTCAGGGAGGAAATGTGAAATTTAGGGGAATCACAGTATATGACCAGTTTCCTCATTTGGAGGATTTTCCTGAATTGGCATTTCCCCAAATGTTTATCTTGAAACATTTGAAATCTTTCTGTAGGTTTAAAGTTGCAAGAATAATAGGACTGTATATACCTTTCACCTAGATTCATTGGTTGTTACAGTTTCCCCACATTTGCTGTGTAGACACGTGTTTTTGCTGAACCATTTGAGTTAGTTTCAGACATCAACTTCATTCCTAAATACTTCATCACATATTTACCAAGAACAGAGACATTTCTACATAACCACAAAAACGTTATCACACTCAGGAAATTTAACACTGTTACAATATTATCTAATATATAGTCTATTGCAAATTTCCCCAGTTGTCCCAACAATGTTCTATGACTTAAAAAACAAACAAACCTGCCCCCTCAAAAAACCCTGGGATCCAATCAAGCATCATGCATTGCAGTTAATTATGTCCCTCTAGTTTCCTTAAAACTATAACATTTTTCCAGCTGCTTTTTATAATTCTTGCATAACATTGATGTTTTTGAGTAGTGCAGGCCAATTGTTTTAGAAATATACCTCATTTGTCTCCTTGGGATCAGTTTCGGTTTAAACATTTTTGGTAGGAATACGACAGGTGACATTGTGTCCTTCCCAGTGCATCCCGTGGGGGACGAATGATGTCAGTTTGTCCCACTTTTGGTGGTGTTAAATTTGGTCTCCTGGTTAAGGTGGCATTCAAGGCATTTTTCTTAATCAGGGAGGATGTTACCTTAGAGAGGAAGAGAGGAATGAGGAGAGTTGGAGGGAAGAGTGAGGAGACTGAAGAGAAGAGGCCCAGAAAGGAAGGGTCATGGTTGGCCATCATTTTTCCTGTGGCCAAATGACTAGATGCTTCCTGCTCCCTGCCTCGGAGCCTTGGAGCCAGCCTGAGCCAAGCCAGCAGCGACTGAAGTGACTTTCTCCCCTCCCTTCTATTGAGCCTGCGCTCTAGAGCCCATGAGCCACAACTATTGAGCCCATGTGCCGCAACTACTGAAGCCCACGCGCCTAGGGCCAGTACACTGCAATGAGAGGCCACCGCAATGAGAAGCCCATGCACTACAATGAAGAGTAGCCCCCGCTAGCCGCAGCTAGAGAAAGCCCGTGCGCAGCAATGAAGACCCAACACAGCCAATAAAATAAATAAATAAATAAATAATAGAGAATCCTTGTCTTGAGTGTCTGTCCGCCACATTGTTTGATGGTGCTGGCCACAAGCTGAGCAATAACTAATTCCTGGGAGTTGGTTCTCCATCCTGGGCTTTCTCTAGGATCCTTTCTCTTAATCTTGATCTGATCTGAGGGATCGAGCACAATACAGAAGGGGAAATGCCAAATGCTAAACACCACTTTTTTTTAACTGATGACAGTATCTATAAATCAGTGACAACCATCTCCGCCCCACATCCTTCTGTGCAGGGTTGACAGAAGAATTTTAATGAATTTGTATATATCTATGTATATATATTTACAGCCCTAAAATGGGAGCCCTCTGAGGCTTATGAGATGAGGAAGTTTGATATTTATTAAATACTGTTCCTCCTAGTCTGTCTTACCACTTATACACATATATTGATTTGGCCAAAAAGTTTGTGCAAGTTTTTCCATATGCTGTTACAGACAAACCTGAACTAACTTTTTTTTTTTTAAATAAATTTATTTATTGGCTGCCTTGGGGCTTCGTTGCTGTGCGTGGGCTTTTCTCTAGTTGAGAGGAGCCGGGGGTGGGGGATGTGGGGGTGGGTGGGCAGGGGCTACTCTTCATTGTGGTGCGTGGGCTTCTCATTGAAGTGGCTTCTCTTGTTGCAGAGCACAGACTCTAGGCATGTGGGCTTCAATAGCTGCAGCGTGTGGGCTAAGTGATTGCGGCAAACGGGCTTAGTTGCTCCACAGCATGTGGGATCTTCCTGGACCAGGGCTTGAACCCATATACCCTGCATTGGCAGGCGGATACTTAACCACTGTGCCACCAGGGAAGTCCCCCAGATGAACTTTTTGGCCAACCCAATATAAAGCTGACTTCCTGGACCATTTTTGGCAAGAGCAAAAGCAACTTTTTCCATGGCAAATACTTAGCCAGGGAAATTGGGAAAACAATGGGAGAATGGCCTTATGACTCTCTCCTTACTACTCTAAAATATTTTAAAGAAGAGTGTGGGCATAATGATATTCTACCACTAAAAATTTCAGTAGTATTTCTCAAAAAGAAAATTTTGTTATTTTATAGCACCAAAATAGCAGTATTCCCCCAACACAATTAAAAATAATTCCATGTAATACCCAGTATATCAAACTTCCTCATTTGTAAGAAAGGTTGATTTTGAAGAGCTTGGGTTGAAAAGGAACTTGAAAAGCCCTCAAGAAGGAAGTGGGATTCTGGGACTTCCCTGGCAGTCCAATAGTTAGAACTCGGTGCTTTCAATGCCATGGGCCAGGGTTCACTCCCTGGTCGGGGAATAAAGATCCTGAGATCCCACAAGCCACGCCGCGAGGCCTCCCCCCTCCTCCCCGCCCCCCAAAAAAAAGAAAGAAAGAAGGAAGTGGGATTCTGAACAAGGCCTGGAATTATAACTAACAGCTATCTCATTGTGGTGGGCCAACTCCAAGCTGACCCCAAATGATCCCTGTCTTCTGGTATTTGTGCCCTTGGGTAATCTACTCCTCTGGCACATGGGCTGGCCTAGTAACTTGCTTCTAGTTCATAGAAGACAGCAAAAGTGATGAGATGGCACTTCTGCAATTAGGGTACTTGAGGCTGTGACTTCCATACTGCTAGCAGACTCTCTCCTTCAGGCTTTGATGAAGTAAGCTGCCATGTTGGAGAGATCCATGTGGCAAGGAGCTGAGACTCTCAGTCCAACAATCCGCGGGAACTGAGTCCTGTCAACAACCACCTGAACGTGGAATTAGATTCTTCCTCATTCACGCCTCAGATGAGACTGCTGCCCTGGTTAATACCTTGATTGCAGCTCAGAGCACACAGTTAAGCCATGCCCGGAGTCCTGATCTACAGAAACTGTGAAATAATAAACATGGGCTGTTTAAGATGTTAAATGTGTGGTAGTGTGTTATGCAGCAATAGGTAACTACTACATACACTCATTTAATAAAACAGCCTTGCATATGGAACTCATTATCATCCCTTTTTACCAAGGAGGAAGCTAAATCTGAGAGAGGCTTGATCCAGTGTACCCGTTATCTTCTTGGTTGCAAAAGCAGAAACAGACTCCAACTAATATGAACAGAAAAGACATTTATTGGAAGGGTAGGGAATTACCTGCTCATAGAATTGATGGGAAGACCAGAGTACCAGGCTTACAAAACAGGCAGGAACAAAGGGAAATTAGGCAGTAGGAACCATAGCTCTGGGGCTCCTGCCACCATCACTGGCTGCACTGCCGCTGACAGCAGAATGAATTCTCAAGTGCTCTCGCTTCTCCACATCATCAGCTCCAGACCCAAAACTCTTGGTGGGAGTACCTGATCATCTGAGCTTGGGTCAGCTTCACACATGTTGGTGGCTGGGATAAGCTCACAGTAGATGTTCAAAAATAGTTTATTCAACTCATAAACAAAAGATGAATCTGGCAATAGATGGAGGGCTCCTCATGTCTCTAAGGCTCAGAAACTGACGTGGCCCTTTGCCTTAATATAACGACATTCCCAGCCCTTCCCAGGATTTTTAAATTTCCCATACTGGCCCCTGCCCGGCCCTGTAGATTGTAAAATGAAAAGCTGGGGAAATTAACTATAGGCTGCAGTATCAGGAATGTGCCACCAGAGGGCACATGAGATTCAGAAATCTAAGGGGGCCTGAGGGTATTGGGGCAGCAAAACCAGGTGGTAGAGAAGACCGAGAAGTCTGGCTTGACTGGGGCTCTGGTAGGTTGGGCTCTGGGGACTCAGAGAAGGGTGAGCAGTAGTCAGTCACCAGCCAGTTTCTCTTGTCTTCATGGCCCTGGCTGCATCCTCTCCCCACTGTTGCAGCTTTGGGCTCTCCTGCTGAGATCTCAGGAGGACTTTGGACTCTTTTTTTATGGCATCAATTCTCCAACTGTAAACACCCCCCTCCTCCCTCCCCCCATCAACTCCAGCTCAGCATTGACATAGAGTGCCGGGGTGGGGTGAGGGGTGTGCCTATGGCCCTCAAAATGTGGCAGGGTTAGGGATGGGCAGTAGCTTCCCCAACCTACAGCTGGCTATGGCAGTAGGGCAGGAGGTGGGTTTGTCTTCTCCTCTGGACACGAACTTCCAGTGCCTAGCACAGTGCCTGGCATATAATAGCTGCTCGATACATATTTGTCAGTTTTGGATTATTATTTTATATGGATAAAGCATGCAGAAGGAACCAAGGCAGGTCATTAGGGTACTCCAATTCCAAAACACTTTCTGAGTCCTTCCACTTCGCAGTAGCCTACTATTACCATCCTTGTCTAAGGCACTGCTCTTTTCCACCTGAACCACTATAATAGCTGCCTAAGTGGTTTCCCTTGCATCTCTTGATCCCTTGATTTATCCTCCATCCAGCAGCCAACATGATCTTTTAAAACCATAAATCAGATCATGCCACTTCCGAGCTTAACATCTTCCAACGGCTTCTTATTACACTTTGAACGAAATCCAAACTCCTCACCCTGGCCTACAAGCTTCTACACTAGCTAGGGCATGCCTCCCTTTCTGACCTCATTTTTGCACTCTTCCTCCAACACACTGGGTTTCAGCCTCACTGACTTGCTTTCTATTTCTTGAACATCATGAACTTGCTCTTGCCTTAGGACTTTTGCATTAGTTGTCCCCTCTGCCTGGATGCTCTTTACTCATATTTTTTGCATGGCTGATTCTTTGTCATTCAGGTCTCTATGTAAATAAACACCACTTCCTCAGAGAGAAAGTTACTTCCTATCTGTCCCCGTTTCTAATGGTCAGCATTGCACCTATCACTATCAGCTACCTTCTCATCTATTCATTTGTTTCTTGTCTCCTCCCACTAGGAGGAAACTTCCATGAGAATAGGGTCCCAGTCTGCTGAGACTGTATTCCCGGCACCTATAAATAGAACAGTACCTGGCCTTTGTAGGCACTTGATAAATATTTGTGGAAAGAATAAATGAATGAGTGAATGATAGGGAGCTAAGGAATGAGGAAGTTTGTATCCATCTGGAGTTTACAGTCAATCATTTCATTCCCATGGGAGGTAGTGGTTGTGGAACTGGTGGTGGCCAAGGCCTCCTCCAACCTGGGACCTAGAGGAAGCCAAGAGTCTCTGAGGTGGTGGTGGTGGCAGCAGCCAGGTTAGGGGTGGTGAAGTGGACAAGGGATATACGAATGTGGGTTGTCTTTACACATTTTTCTTACTCTTCAAAAATGAAATGCACAGAAATCTGATCTTTAAGACAGAAAAGTCAGGGACTACCTTGGTGGCACAGTGGTCCACCTGCCAATGCAGGGGACACAGGTTCCATCCCTGGTCCGGGAAGATCCCACATGCGTCAGAGCAACTAAGCCTGTGAGCCACAACTACTGAGCCCACGTGCTGCAACTACTGAGGCCTGCACGCCTAGATCCGGTGCTCTGCAATAAGAGAATCTGCTGCAATGAGAAGCCCACACACTGCAACAAAGAGTAGCCCCCCTCACTGCAACTAGAAAAAGCCCGCGCACAGCAATGCAGACCCAATGCAGCCAAAAATTAAAAAATAAATAAATAAAAATAAAAGAAGTCAGGGAATAGTTATTTGCACTGTAAAAGGAATCCTCGCCTTGTAAAAGGGAATAGGCAGAGGCTTGCTTAACTGCTTCCCAAACAACCCAGGGAAGGCTCAGGGGATTCAAGCCCACCCACTAGTTATGTTCCAAGGGTGCTTTCAACACTGGTTATTTATAGTGTTGTCCAGATACACTTATGGCTATATGGAACTTGCATTTACGTAGAATGAACTTTTCTCCTAGGAATTTCCTCTTTCTGAAAATGAGAGGTTGTGATTACATCACTCTGTGACTGTGGTCTGTATTAGAAAAACCACAGTCATTGAGATCGAGCTAGACTTGGAGCAATACAAACAGTTTGTGCCAGCTGCCTCTCTCTTTCTCTTTTTTCTTCTCTTTGTCAGAGTTAAAACCTACCAGCAAGTGATCCCTGACTTGCTGTTTAGTTTCCACCCTGGGATAAGGAGGTCCTTTCTGAACATTTCACTTACTGTAGTGGTTCTCAAACCAGGCTCAGCTCCGTGTTCCCCCAACTGGATCAAGGTGTTCTGCCACGAAAACTGAGTAACAGCCGTCTTGTTCTGGTTCAAAGAAAAAAAATTAATAGAATTTTCTCAATTTTAAAGTTTTTCCAATATTTTTTTCTAAAACGTTAGTGCCTGTGATTCCTGAGTCTGTTAGACCTGGCAGAGCACAGCATTATGCGTTTTAGTATATTAATATTTCACCATGTTCTGTTAAGAGTACCACTTCTTCTCAGGGTAAGTCTGAGAACCACCGTCTCAGAGATTCCATGTTTCCTACCAAGTTGCTCACCCACAAGCTCTTTTATTTTTAAAATTTTTAAAATTTTATTTATTTCTTTTTTTGGCTGGGTTGGGTCTTCATTGCTGCGTGCTGGCTTTCTCTAGTTGTGGTGAGCAGAGGCTACTCTTCATTGCAGTGCATGGGCTTCTCAGTGTGGTGGCTTCTCTTGTTGTGGAGCATGGGGTCTAGGCACATGGGCTTCAGTAGTTGTGGCACATGGGCTCAGTAGTTGTGGCTCACGGGCTCTAGAGCGCAGGCTCAGTAGTTGTGACACGCGGGTTAGTTGCTCCCCGGCATGTGGGATCTTCTGGCCCAGGGATTGAACCGTGTCCCCTGCATTGGCAGGTGGATTCTTAACCACTGCGCCACCAGGGAAGTCCCCACAAGCTCTTTTAAATGCCTTGGTGCAATTCAGAGGGAGGCGATTTGACTGAAAAATATTCCGCACGTGCAATCTTCTCTCATGGAGGGCTGGTGGAAGGCCCAGACTCTAACCCATGGTCTAACCTGGAGCCCTTGGCCCTCTACAGTTGGTCACAAGCAGCAGGTTTCACTCTTTTTGGGTCAGGAAGCTACAGATCAAGGGCCCACCGTCCCCATCCTTCAATGCACTCCCCACAGCTGAAGGGGAGAAGAATGTTGCCACCTGTCAGCAGAAGAATGTCTGTGCTTCTGAAGGAACATCAGGGAAGGATGGGCAGATGGGCACAACTCATGTCTATGATACATACAGACAGAACCATAGTGAAGCCGAGAGGAAAGACAAATGAGTTGGGTTTCTGATCCTCCCTCCATCACCAGTCCACTGTGCGATCCTGGGCAGGTCAATTCCCACCTCAGGGCCTTGGTTTTTCATAGTCAGTTGAGCACAGTGGAGACACACACAGACACTGAAGCCAGACAGCATGCGTTCAGAATCTGAACCTACCACTTTCTGACCTTGGAATTATTGAACCTCTCTTTGCCTCATTTTTCATGGGAAAAGTGAGGTACATCCTCACTCCAAGGTGAGGATAATAATAATAGCGTCATGAAGTTATGAGCATTGAATGAATCATTTTATGTCAAGGGCTTAGAAGACTACTCAGCGCACAGTAAACGATATATAAATGCTTGCTCTTTTATTTTTATTTATTAATTAATTTCTTTATTTATTATTTAGGCTGCGTTGGGTCTTCCTTGCTGCGTGCGGGCTTTCTCTATTTGCAGTGAGCAGGGGCTATGCTTCGTTGCTGATTCTCGGGCTTCTCATGGTGGTGGCTTCTCTTGCTGCGGAGCACGGGCTTCAGGCGAGGGGGCTTCAGTAATTGTGGCATGTGGGCTCAGTAGGTGTGGCTTGTGGGCTCTAGAGCGCAGGCTCAGTAGTTGTGGCACACGGGCTCAGTTGCTCCACAGCAAGTGGGATCTTCCAGGACCAGAGATTGAACGTGTGTCCCCTGAACTGGCAGGCGGATTCTTAACCACTGCACCACCAGGGAAGTCCCAAGTGCTTGCTATGTTGATTACTAAAAGTGTAGCAGCTGAATTAGATAATCTTTAAGACTTCTTCCTACTCTAATATTCTATAGATTAAAATTTTTAATAATTGAATATTCCCCTTATGCCTGGCACTAGCTCATGTTTCCTATGTGTAAAGTAAGGGGCTGGAATCCTTTTTAAGGCCCCAGTAGTGCTAGAAAGAGACCTTCTGTGTAAGGTTCTGATGGTGGGGATCAAAGAAAGGTGCTGATGGCAGCCCTGCCCTCCAGGAACCAGAGATGGAGTTCAGGAGGCCAGACTAACACACCAGCCATACACTAGGGTGGAGGAGGCCAATGTGACTTAAAGCACCCAGAGACAGATCCCTAGCATATTTCTTCAGCTTACTTAGGTGGTGTACAAATTTTTTTTTCATTCCAAAATAAAATGAAGGACAAAGCCTTCCATTCCAAAATATAAAATTTCATAACACACACATTTCTTTTCCTCAATTGTCTTTTATATTTTCCCCATACAGCCCATAATTATTCTAAGAGGTAAATGGCAGATACTGGATTCAGATTGGAGAGGAAATTTTGGTAGTGATGAGAATACTGCCTGCTAGAAGGGAGAAGTTAGGCAAAAAGGCCCCAAAGGTCAAATTACAGGCCAGGCCTGCACAACTGAGACTCATACATCGCAGAACTATCCTTTTTTCATTTTCATTTTCCATTTTCAAACATTTTAACCAACATTTTTCTAGTTCATCCTGAAAATCCTGTAAGAAAGACAAGACAGGGATTTCCCTGGTGGTCCTGTGGTTAAGACTCCACACTTTCAATGCAGGGGGCCCGGGTTTGATCCCTGGTCAGGGAACTAGATCCCACATGCCACAAGTAAGGAGCCACCTGCCGCAACTAAGACCCGGTGCAACCAATAAATAAATAAATATTAAAAAAAAAAAAGAAAAAGACAAGATAGTTTTGTCCCTATCTTATAGATGAAGCTCCAAGAGTGTGATGATTTAGCCCAGGTGGACAGTCTGCAATTTTATGTGCCTGGTAAGTGATTGAAATGGATTTTCTTAATTCTTCCCCTCTCTTCCTTGCCTCAAGCTCTGTCCTGGGTTTAGGAATCCCAGTAGGGGATTGGTGTGGACAAGAGTTGGGCCTTGAAGGACAAGAATACCAGGAGGGCTGGGTCTGAGGAGGGAACAGCTTCAGGTACCCAGGCTGTGGGACCTTGCATGGGGAAGGGGCTGCCAAAGGAAAAAAGTTACAGGTCTAGTGAGGCAACCAGGAACCTATCTCCAAGGGAAGCCAGACAAGCTGCCCTCTTCCCAGCTCTGGAGGAATGGCATCCCCTCTAAAGTCAGAATCACCTACATGCTGGGTGAGTTAATTAACCCTCTTCTCCTTTCTGGCTACACCCATCTTTCTAACCCTCCAAGGGTTAAAGAAGCTTCCACGAGATTTTCCCATCACCCAGGTAACCTGGGCTGCAGCTCCGTGCTTGAAAACGTGGGAAATAAATAAAAGTCTCAAACAATTTCTCAGTACCCTAGCAAAGTACCCTCTCTCTACCTCCCACACTCTGCAGGAAAGCACAACCCTTTCGGGAAAAGGTGCGGGGGGGCGGGGTGGTGGTGGTGCGAGAAGGGACTCTACCCGGCAGGTGCTGGGGAGGGGCTCCCCAGAGAGAGTGGGGCCGGTGGGCAGCGTGGAGAGCGCCCCTTCCCTCAGTCCCCTTCCTGGGCTCAGGGTGCAGGAGGTTGGCGTGGGGCCAGTGCCCCGGAGGGTTGGGGGAGGCAGAAAAAAGTGGTGTGTGGGGAAGCAGGCCGCACACACCTGGCGCCTCGTGGAATGAGATCTTAATTAATTATTAAACTGAGTTCCCTCGGGAGGGAGCAGGGCCGTGGCAGGCGGGGCGGGAATGGCTAGGGTGGGGGCTCGGGGAGGGAGGAGGGGAAGAGGGGTGAGGAGTGGGTGCTGGTTCAGCCCCGGGGACCCCGCCGGGAAGGAAGCCGACCCTCCGTGTGCTGGGCGGGAGGGGGGCGGTAGTCGCTGCTAGAGGGTGGGTTTGCCCGGCGCGTTTGGGGACCCTGGGGGGAGGGTGGGAAGAGAATGCCGGAGGACGCAGCCCGGAGGTGGAGGGAAGGGGGAGCGGGCTGGACGGCCCGCTCCTCCCCGGGGTCTTGATCCCAGAACAGTAGCCGCTTGTTTTCCCAAGACTGGGGGAGGGAGCGGCCGGAGCGGAGGAGGGGGCGCGCGGAGGGAGGGGTTCCGTCCCTCGGTCCCCCCCCCCCCCCCGCCCCTACCCGGGTCCTGCGCAGGGGAGCCGGCTGCCGCGCGCGGCGTCCGGGGAGGGGGAGGCGGCGCGCAGACAAAAGGAGCGTGTGCCTTTAAGGCGGGGAGTCCGGGAGCCGGCGGGGAGGGGACTTCTGGATCCGGGGTAGAGGGCGGCTGCGCTGGACAGCGAGGGAGGGGGCGAGGGCCGGCCGGGCGGCGGGCGGCGGGCGGGACGGCCGGGACACGCGGGCTCGGAGCAGGACCGCGGGACGGCCGGCCGGCCGGCCGGAGCCCGCGGGGGCGGCGGGGCGGGGGCCCCGGGGAGGCGCCGACCCCGGCCGGCAGGTGAGACCGCGCGCGGCGGCGTCGGGGAGGCGGCGGCGCCCGGTGCTCGGGTCTCCGCGCGGCTCCCGGAGTTTTGCGGTCGCGGCGCGGTGGGGAGACCGAGGCCGTCGGGGCTGGCGGAGGGGTGCCCGGGAGGAGAGTGGGGGTGGGGGGGTGGGGGTCGAGGAGTCCTGGGTCCCGCTCGCATCCTCACTCCCTGCCCTGCGCTTCCCTTCCTCCACCCGGAGCGAGGTCCCGGCTTGCGGGGAAGAGGGGGAGAGGCATGTCCTGGGGGAGGGGCTGCCCTGAGGTTTTTGCAGCTGGGCTGTGGGCGAGCCTCCGAGTCTGAGGTGGAGTGCGATTGTGCCTCGGGGAAGGGGAGGCAGCCTGGGCGGAGGCAGGGATGCCCTCCGCCTGCAGGAGTCCCCCTTCCCTCACCCCAGACCTTGGGAATGAAAGGGCTGCTGCAGGGTGGGCAGACTTTATTCAGAACAGGCTCTGGGGCCTGACTGAAAGCCTAGAGGTGGAATCAGGCGGTGGACTCTTTTCCCCATACCCTCCCTTTACCTGAGTACCCCTGGGGCCGGAGGACCCTAATGGGGGTTGTATGGTTGGGGTGGAGGTGGGAGCTCAGTGCAGTCTTTAGGGAGACCAAGGGCTGGGGAAGGGAGGAGAAGGGTTGCTGGACTTCCAGATACAGGCCCTGAATAGGCTCCTCTACATCTGGACAGGCCTGGAATTGAGGCCCACGTCCCAGCCTGGTGGGTGGTGCTGGCACTGAAGTGCCCTGCCTGGGCAGTGCCTTCTGCCATGAACTTTCTGAAGTCCTTGTAAACCCCCTGGAGCCTCTTTTTGCCAAGGAGGGCAGGGGCAGAGGGGCCCTGGGGACAGGAGGTGGCCAGGAAGAGGGTTTGGACGAGGCAGTGCGGAGAGCCATCCTTGGGGCTGGGCCCTGGCCTGCTTCAGGCTCATGGTCTCAGGCTGGAGGATCCACGTTTGGGAGGGACTGGGGATCTGGGGAGCACTGGGCCTTGGTCTACCAGGCTGAACGGACGTGGCTCCGTCTGTGGGAGCCAGTGGTGTCTGGAGTAGCAGATCTGTGAGAGAGCAAAGAGACCAGGACCCAGGGGAGGAGGGGGTCGGAGGCACAGGCTCAGAAGCCTACCTCTAGGGAGGAGTTCATAGTGGTGGTCTGTGGTTCGTAGTGATGGGTTCCTGGACAAGGAGGCTTGGGGGCCCATATAGGGAAGTTCTGTGGCTTTGAACAGGGCCCTGCCCTGTTCCTTGCCGTACCAGCCTGGCGTGGGGTGCCAGGAGTAAGTTCTCCAAGATGGGCAGTGCCTGGAATGGAGCCCAGGGTGGGATGGTTGCAGTTGGTTGGACAATTACAGATCTCTGAAGTGATTCCCTTGTGGGGTCACAGTGTTCTTGGGAGGGTCATGCGTTCCCCTAGACAGTGTACGTGCCTTCCTCTGTGGGTAGGAGCCACATGCTAGGATGTGCTTCCAGGGGGCTGGGAATGTGGCCAGAAACAGGTCCTTTGGGAACAGAGGTCTGCCGTGGTGGGCGGGGCTGTAAGGACAGGTCAGGGGACTCTTGGGGGGGGGGGGGGGAGAGGCCAAAGCAAAATGTCATGGGGGTTGGGAAACCTGCTCACTCTGGGCTCTGTCTCACACAGCTCTGGGCACTGACAGCTGAGGACACAGGGACTGATAGGGCCAGGCCTCTGACTGGCTGGGGACGTGTGGATTTTTGCTCATGACTTTCCTGTCTTTCCATCTCTTTGACATTGGCAGGGTTTTGGGTTCAGAGTGGTATGAGGTGGGGAGAAGAGTGTGGTATAATGTTTACTGAGTGTGTCCTGCGTACGTGACAGGTGCTGTTAGATTCTCCCCTCATAACTCTTATTATTCCCATTTTACAGATGAAGAAAGTGACATAGAAAGGTGAAGTAACTCGTCCAAGGCTGTGAAGCTAGTAAATAATCGCAGTCAGGTTTGAAACCTGGTCTTGCTCCAAAGATCATGTTTCTAATGAAGTGTTTTGAAGAGCCAGGCTTTCTTTGGTGACCTTTGCCAAATGTCAGCCTGACCAAACGTCTTAGATTTTTGATCTGTCCCTCCAGATGGTGCTGTTGGTGATGTTAAGTGGTTGAAGGGCCTGCTGCTCTGTGGGATATAGGAGAAGGGATGCCAAGAGAACTTGGTGGAGGGTGTACCAGGGATGGGGGGTTCCTATGTGCAGAGAGGTCCCCAGTCTGCCTTCTGCTTTGTGGGTCCCTGGGTGTCTGCTTGGAGCATCGCTTCGGTGGCTTGAGCATCTGGTCCTGTGGCCACCTGGGGCGAGCTCTGGGTACTCTCCCTCTTGTCCCCTAGTGAGTACAAATGTCAGTGCTGCTAGCTCTGCAGGTTTAAGTACAAGGAGCCACTCAGGGTGCCCTGTGGGCATGCAGAAGGGTGGCCTTGGTGGGGACACAGGCACCCATGGGTGGCAGTGCTCTCACCCTCACCTTCTCCTGAGCTGGGCTCAGCTGGGAGACACATTGAGCTTGTTGTCTTGGAGTCCTCCCACCCCAGGTCAAGATACTTCTCTCCTGGAGACATGAGATTTGGGGCTGACGTGATTATTCATGATCTCTAGAACTTGGACCAGCTGTATTAAACTACTGTGGACCTCAGTTTTTGTTGTTTTTGCTGTCAGATGTGTCTTGTGTCCCGGGTGGCCACAGGACCAGCCTCACAGGGTTTTGGTGAAGATCAGATGGACTTAGGTATGTAAGAGGACCTCGAAAAGTTTAAAGCAGAGGGAAAGTGCATGGGAGCGTTATCCACCCACCTGTGCACTCAACAAACATTTATTTAGACCCTACTAGGTGTTGCAGGTGTAGCAGTGAGCAAAACAGGCCAAAATCCTTGTCCTCATGAAGTTGACATTCCAGTTAGGAGTGACAGACAATGAACAAATAAGAAAAATACATAGAATGGCAGTTGCTGATAAGAACTGTGGAGAAAAATAAAGCATAAAGCTCGGAAGAGAGATAGGGAGCTCCAGGAAAGGGGGTTGCTATTTTAATAGAGTACTCAGGGAAAGCTCACCGATAAGGGGACGTTTGAGCTGTGACCTGGAGGAGCTCTTATTCTAGGCAGAGGGAACAGCAAGCACCAGGGTCCCAGGCTGGCCTGTGCACAGTGTGTTGGGGAACAGCAATGAGGTTAAGAGGACCAGAGTGCAGCGAGAATGATGAAGAATCATATCATTAGTTATTATTTCACGTTAGCTTCTCTGTACCAATGCTCGAGCTTGGTTTTTTCCTCTCTTTTCAACATGTAAATTGGTTGGGTTCCTACTATGAGCAGGGCTCAGTGCTTGGGGTACCTGGAGGTGGGGATAAAGCACTGAGGAAAATAGATATCATCCCTTCCCTCGTAACCTTTATAGTCAGAGGGGCAGGGTCACACATTAACCAAGGGATGATTTAATGATAATTGTGATCAGTACCATGGAGGAAATGTATGGAGAGTGAGCAGGGGACCAAACTCCGTCTGGGTGGGAGAGCTGGGACATCTTCCTGAGGAAGTTATGTTTAAGCTGTAACCGGAGGGAGGGGTTGAACTTAACTCGGTGAAGTGCGCACAGTGTGTGAGTGTGATGGGGACGGATGTGGAAAGAGATTCCCTCTTGCACAGAGGTCACCAATTGGCAGCTTACAGGCTGAATTCATTCCATAGATGTGATTTATTTGGCTTGCAGTGTTGAAAAATGTGAATTACTTGCCAACGTTTAAAAGTCAGGAGATAGCACGTTAAAGTCTCCATTTCTTAAAATTCAGCTTCTGCTGAAAAATCAGAAGATCAGGTTCCACTGGGACACCAGTGGCGACAGTCTCCTGGTGCGGGGGGGGGCGCTCGCCCCTGCTTGGGCTGTGCCCTCTCTCTCCTGAGCTGGGCAGCTTTTCTCACTGACAGGCACTCGAGCCTGTAACCACCAAGAAATCAGTGCCTTTTAGGGAAGAGGTGAATGTTTAAATGAATTGCTCTGGAGTCATACAGATCTGGGTTAGAATCTTGGCTCTTACACTTGTGTGACTGCTTCATCTTGGGCAAGTGACTGCACCTCCCTCTGCCTCAGTTTCCTCATCTGGTAGATGGGGATATGCGGTGGTCTTCCTCAGAGTCACTTTAAGAGGTGGATATATACGAAGCAGTCAGCTTGGTAACGGGACGTGCTTGGTTCACGAAAGCTGCTGGTGGTGGCCGTGATGGTGGTATTAACATCATCTCCTTCCTTTCCTCCCAGCAGGATGTCTTGGTTTAGTGGCCTCCTGGTCCCCAAAGTGGACGAGCGGAAAACAGCCTGGGGCGAGCGCAGTGGGCAGAAGCGTCGGCACCGGGGGACGCGCACCAGTGGCTTCTGCACACCCCGTTACATGAGCTGCCTCCGGGATGCGCAGCCACCCAGCCCGACCCCCGCAGCGGCCCCTCGGTGCCCCTGGCAGGATGAGGCCTTCATCCGGAGGGGTGGCCCAAGCAAGGGCCCAGAGCTGGGGCTGCGGGGGGTGGCCCTGGGCTTTGAGGACCCTGAGGCGACCATGGCAGTCGGGGCGGCTGAGGTGGCCCCCGTTGTGGCTGCTGGGAGCAGGAGAGCTTGCTGGCGCCGGCTGGTACAGGTGTTCCAGTCGAAGCGGTTCCGCTCAGCCAAGCTGGAGCGCTTGTACCAGCGGTACTTCTTCCAGATGAACCAGAGCAGCCTGACGCTGCTGATGGCAGTGCTTGTGCTGCTCACGGCTGTGCTGCTGGCCTTCCACGCGGCGCCTGCCCGCCCTCAGCCTGCCTACGTGGCCCTGCTGGCCTGTGCCACCATCCTCTTTGTGGCACTGATGGTGGTGTGCAACCGACACAGCTTCCGCCAGGACTCCATGTGGGTGGTGAGCTACGTGGTGCTGGGCATCTTGGCAGCTGTGCAGGTCGGAGGCACCCTGGCAGCCAACCCCCACAGCCCTTCTGTAGGCCTCTGGTGCCCCGTGTTCTTTGTCTACATCACCTATACTCTCCTCCCCATCCGCATGCGGGCCGCTGTCTTCAGTGGCCTGGGCCTCTCCACCCTGCACTTGATCTTGGCCTGGCAGCTCAACCGTGGTGATGCCTTCCTCTGGAAGCAGGTGTGTGGTTGGGGAGGTAGGCATGGGGGTACCAGTCTGGGAATGAGAAGGGGTCTGGTGATCGAGGCTGGGAAAGTCATGGGTGGACACCGGTGAGGGGATGTCTGGCTGTATCTGGGAGGAGGGGTGGGTCTCCATGTGGGATCTGGGGCAGAAAGCACTGCTGAGGGGAGGGAAGGCTCCAGAAGCCAAGCCTGTGCTCTGTCCCCATGGGCCAGTCTACAGTCTGAGGCCCTTGAAATAGCATAATCTGTAGAGACACAATGTCAGGCTCGAGGTGGGCAGGAGATGCTTAGCCCCAGGGTTGGGGCAGGGCTGGATAGGCTACACCCAGACTTTGGCCTCTCTGGCCCCAAGTTGACACTGGAGACTCAGAGCCTGGTACCTTCTTTGCAAGACAGCTGTAGCTGGTGATCTGGAGGGATCAAGTAGGTTTTGGATGGAGGTAGCAAGGGAGGAGTCGCCTCTCTCTCGGACCAAGGCCAGCTCCGGTAGGACAGGGACGGTGATGAGTGGGTCAGTTCTCTACTGGGCCCGGAGTAGTTGGGGACTGGACTGTGGACAAGAGAGGCGTTCGGCTCCAACCTCATCCCGCCCTCTTCCTTCTGGGCACCAGGGCTCTGCCATCCGACCTTGAGGCTCTCTGCCCCTGTGGGCTTCTGCCTCTGGGTTCTGAATGGTATGTGACGTGAGGGAATCTGAAAGGCTTGGCTGCAGGCAGGCCTGGTTGTCCAGCGGGCTCATTCTTCTCTGTGAGATCGTAGACACCTAACGTTGCCTCTTCCAGTCTTAGTTCCCAGTCTGTAAACCTGGGATAAAAACAGTGTCTACCTCCTGGTGTTGCTGTTAGGGCCCCACCCTCTCCCAGAGCGGAGTAGAACCCGACAGGGCAGCGTTCTCACCTGGAGGCAGGGAGGTGTGGGGACGCTGTCGGGGACGGTTCCCAGTGAAGGGGCTTCCGGGATGTCCCTTGCAGAGAGCTGTGAGCTGGTGGAGTTGGCCGTCTTGTGTCATCCCCCCCCCGACCAGGGATGGGGCTCCTGCTCAGCTGGGCCTTCAGGGGCTGCTGTAGGCACAGCCCCCCAGCCAACACCCCTCGTGATCCCTTCGTGAACACCCTGACTTAGATGGTGCTGTCCTCTGTCTCAGGGTTTGAGGGAGGCAGCCTCTGCCTTGCCCACGGCCTGTGACCTGTAGCCTACCCTAGCCCCACCCACAAAGAGGGGGTTGCCTGGGGCTCCCAGGGTGAGACGCAGGGTGCTCTGGCATGATGCCCTTCCCTGCCCAGCCTGTGGAACAGAATGTGCCTTTTTAAGAGCAACCGTACAGCCAGTTTGTTTGTGGAGCACATACCCGCAGGGCACTGTCAGATCTCTTAAAGGGCCAGGGTCCTTCTGCCGCCGCAAGCCCCATTTCTCTCCAGGGTCGCTGTCACACGAGGCTTTGGAGGTGGACTGCCCTCTTGGGGAAGCAGGAGCTTGGAGGGGGTGCCTCTCTTCCCCCATCCGCTCTGGCCGGCTGGGGTAGGTGGGTGTCTCCTCCCTGTTTTCGGCTGGCATGGTGCCCAGCGCCAAGCCCAGGACCTGACTGGGGAGGCGCAGCTCCATGGAGGCTAGGACTGTACCAGTCTCCTGCCCCTCCAGGGTGCCCAGCCGCAGCCTCGCCCAGTGGGGCTCGGTGGGCACATTCTTGGGGCGCGTGGAGAAAGCTGGCCCTGCCTCATGCCCGTCCTTGGGGCCAGAGCGGCCCATGCTCTTTCTCTGAGCTGGGAACGTGCCTCGATTCTACACCCAATTGGCTTACAGTTCCCCGCACCCAGTTGGCTTACAGGATTTTGGGTGGGGTGGGGACGTGGCCTCCTTTCGAGGCTCATTGGTCAGCCTCTTCCCAGATCCAGCCCCTTCATCCCCCTGCGACCTGCTCAGACACACTGAGCAGTTTCATGCAGGGACCCCGCCCAGCCTGGAGTCTACCACAGTGCCCTGACATCCACTTTTTCTCACAGTCCGATAGGGGTCTGTGTACAGATCTGTTCCAGTCTCTTGTCCCCCTGCCCTCCACCATGACTCACATTTTCCTCTTGGGCTCCTGGGGCCAGGAAGGGAAGTTGCCTGGTTTGCCCCCCTTTCCTTCTCCCCCACTGGGGGCTATTCTTAGAAACCCCCGAGGGAGATAACGGGCCCCCCTCTTCACGCCTGCTGCCGGGAGGGGGGCCTTGTGAGCTGGACTGAGAAGGGAAGCTGGGAGGCCAGTCCTAGAGGGCGGGAGCTGGAAATGGGGGTTAGACACCCCTCCATCTTACCCAAGGAAAGTGAAACCCAGGTCCCAGAGACTGAGTGACATGCCCAAGTGTGCAGGACTAGTTCTGGTCCCGGGCAAAGCCCAGAACTCCAGGCTTCCAGTGGGTGCTCTTGCCTTCCCTTCTCCCCAAACCAGAGCCCTGCCCCAGCCAACTCTGGGGTGGAGCCGAAAGGGCCAGGTTAACCCCTGAATTTCCAGAAACACTGAGGCCGGCTTCTCGTAGACTTGCTTTCCAGGCAGTGCTGCTGCTGCTGACTGAGAGCGGACCATCCTGGGATTGGGGTCCTAGGGTGTGGGGCCTGGCTGGCCAGGTGTTGGGGGTGGCCAGGCAGGGGGGCACCGCCTCCCAGTTCGGAAGGGTTCTTTGTGTCAGTAGAATTGATGACTCCCAAGCTAGGGTTCTGAGGCTGGGCCTCAAGAGCGTGGGCGAGTGGCGTGAACAGGAATCCCGGGAACCTGGGAATGTAGTTTACAGCAGGGTTAGGACCCAGGTTTGGACTGTCCTGGACTCAAGTCCCACGCCAGCTATGACCAGCTGTGTGATCTTGGGCAAGTTATAGGGTTGGCCAAAAAGTTCATTCGGGGGTTTCCATGCTGTCTTACGGGAAAACCCAAATAAACTTTTTGGGGAACCCAATACATAGCTTCTCTGTGCCTGAGTCCATCACCTTTCAAATGAGATAGTGCTACTAATTCCATGGAATTGTAAGAAATACACACGTTAACATATAGAGGACGCCTGTAGAATCTAGGCACGTTGTAGGCAGCCAACACATTAGCCCCAGTAATAATAATAGTAATTACTATTATATTAATTTATGTCAGGGCAGGGAGAGACCTGGGGGATCTTATTCTCCCTCTCCAGGTTTTAGACGAGCCAACAGGCCCAGAGAGATGAGGTGACTTGTCCTGGGCTCTCACAGGAGGATGTAGAGCTCGGGTCTCCTGGGTGTCCTCCTGTAAGGAGAACCATGTGCAGAAGGAGCATCGCTTGTCTTTTCTTTGGGGCGTTTGTGGGGCAGGGAAGCATAGTGTTCTGGGCCCAGGCCCTGTGACCTACCTGGCTCTGGTTGGTGCTTCTGCTTCCAGGAGCTATGAGAAGATCACATTTCTAGCCATGGAGTGATCCAGGCAGGGAGCTGGAGTCGTCTGGGGAACGGTGAAGTGTATTGCACGGGTGGGGACAGCCTGGGGAAGACTCCTGGCTTCCTCCCCAAAGCAGGGCATCTACAGGGAGCCTAGCTAGTTGCCCCTGTGTGTGTTGGGGGTGGTCACCATCTGCCTCTGCCACCCTTCTGCAGCTCGGTGCCAACATGCTGCTGTTCCTCTGCACCAATGTCATTGGCATCTGCACACACTACCCAGCTGAAGTGTCTCAGCGCCAGGCCTTTCAGGAGACCCGTGGTTACATCCAGGCCCGGCTGCACCTGCAGCACGAGAATCGGCAGCAGGTGGGGCTGCTCTCCCTGATCACGGCCTTCCCCCATCTCACCTGCAAGCAGCTTGTGGGTTGGGTCCACTGCCTCACGCAACTCTATGGAACAGCGTGAATGGTTTCCCCTGATTGTGCATCGCAGAGTTGACACTGGGTTTCTTGTCCTGTCCGAGGGTGGGAAGGAGTAGATGGAGTGCATCTGAGACCTTGAGTGGGGTGTAGTCAGAGAAAGCCGGGATGTATGTCTGCTGACGGCTGTAACGGGGGAGGGCGAGGCCACAGTCCAGAAGGGAAGCTCAGGTCTCCAGAGAGGTCTGGGAGGGTTCTGGGGTTGTGGAGGGCCCAGGAGGGATTAAAATGTGTGCCCTGTTGAAACCACTGGTCTAGGAGCGGCTGCTGCTGTCCGTGTTGCCCCAGCATGTTGCCATGGAGATGAAAGAAGACATTAACACAAAGAAAGAAGACATGATGTTTCACAAGATCTACATCCAGAAGCACGACAATGTCAGGTAGGGTTGGGGTGGGGAGGATACCAGGAGAGGTGGGGGCTCTGGGAGTCTTTGAGGGCCACGTGGCCCTTCCCTCTTCTGCCATTGTCCACAGCATCCTGTTTGCGGACATTGAAGGCTTCACCAGCCTGGCATCCCAGTGCACAGCGCAGGAGCTGGTCATGACCCTGAATGAGCTCTTTGCCCGGTTTGACAAGCTGGCTGCGGTGAGGGTGCTGGGGCTTGGGGGTGGGGCCGACTGGGTGAGGGCAAGCCTCGTTGGCAGCAGCCTTGGGGGGTGGGGGCCGATGGCGTCTGCCGAGAGGGTGGTGGGCCAGGCAGGCTGAGTGGGCAAGAGAGTAAAGGTGACTCTTCCCCAACTCTTTCTCCTTTAGGAAAATCACTGCCTGAGAATCAAGATCTTAGGGGACTGTTACTATTGTGTCTCAGGGCTGCCGGAGGCCCGGGCAGACCATGCCCACTGCTGCGTGGAGATGGGGGTAGACATGATCGAGGCCATCTCGTGAGCACCGTCCCCTCCCAGGCTTCCTGGAACTGAGGGTGCCCCAGCCTGCTCCTGCCCTTTGATGTGTCCTCTGGACTTTTTCTCAGTCTTGGCTGTCTCTCTGTCTTGGAGATCCGTCACTGGAGAGGGGAAAGGATCTTTCTTCAGCCTGTGTGAAAACCCCTGTGCACCTTAGACTCCAGCTGGCTGGGATGGGGTAGGGGGAGCCAGCGTGAGGGGGATGTGGGCGGGAGAGAATGCCAGCTGAGTAGACCTGAAGGGAGGGTAGTGATTCCTCCTCTCCTAGCTCAGTCCCGTAAGATGCTGCTGGGCCCCTGCTGGTGAACAGGGTTCCCAGACATTTGTCCTTGGGCCCCATGCAGCCTCCTGCCCATGTCTCACTGAGGGTGTGCCGTGTGCCCTGCGGCTGGGTCTGTCTTTGCCCACTTGGCTCCATGGTGAGCGCAGGGCCTGGGCTCTGGGCTGGAAGCGGGGAGGACTGTGCCAGGAGCTAAGCCAGGCCGCCTCCTCCCCAGGCTGGTGCGCGAGGTGACAGGTGTGAACGTGAACATGCGCGTGGGCATCCACAGCGGGCGCGTGCACTGCGGCGTCCTTGGCCTGCGGAAATGGCAGTTCGATGTGTGGTCCAATGACGTGACTCTGGCCAACCACATGGAGGCTGGGGGCCGGGCCGGGTGAGTGTGGGTCCAGGGGGCGAGGGATGGGAGTCGCCGGGAGAGCCGGGGTCTCACCCTCCTGTCCCGTGCAGCCGCATCCACATCACTCGGGCCACGCTGCAGTACCTGAACGGAGACTACGAGGTGGAGCCGGGCCGTGGCGGGGAGCGCAACGCCTACCTCAAGGAGCAGCACATTGAGACCTTCCTCATCCTGGGAGCCAGCCAGAAGCGGGTCAGGGCTGGGGTGGAGCGGGGGTGGGCAGATGGGGGCAGGGGCAGATGGGGGGAGCTGGCAGGGGCCTTCTCTGGGCCTCTCTTCCCAGCCTGTACCCATGCCGCCCACACAGAAAGAGGAGAAGGCCATGCTGGCCAAGCTGCAGCGGGCACGGGCCAACTCCATGGAGGGGCTGATGCCACGCTGGGTGCCCGACCGCACCTTCTCCCGGACCAAGGACTCCAAGGCTTTCCGCCAGATGGTGAGGGGCCCACGGCCCCGGGACCTGGGGCCTCGCTTTCTTGTCCCCCGTCCCTCTTCTGCCTTCCTTGTCATGGCTGCCATCTGCATAGTTTCTGGAATTGGCGATAGGAGGGATGATTTCACCCCCGGGGTCCCAAGCCCCCAGAGTCTATGAGGAGAGCCCTCAGCACAGCGTTGAGGGTGGGGAAGGGATTGTAGAGGTGAAGGTGGCCTGCCCTTCACCTCATTCGCATACTCTGTCCCTTTCTCCAGGGCATTGATGATTCCAGCAAAGACAAGTAAGTCAGGTGGTTGAGGAGGGAAGAAGGGGTGGGCGAAGGCACTTGCACCCTGGGGCGAGGTTGTGGGGAGCTGAGAAACCCCTCTTCTGTGGACCTTGGATGTGTCGTGTGGGAGCAGGTGGCACCCACCCCACTCACGCTTCTCCTTTGAGTGCTGCCCGTGCCCCTCCCTTCTCATCGCCCGTCACGGCGGCAGTGCTCAGGCACCTGGTGAAGCCATGTCCCTTGCCCTCAGCCGGGGTGCCCAGGACGCCCTGAACCCTGAGGATGAAGTAGACGAATTCCTGGGCCGTGCCATCGATGCCCGCAGCATCGATCAGCTGCGTAAGGACCACGTGCGCCGGTTCCTGCTCACCTTCCAGAGAGAGGATCTGGAAAAGAAGGTGTGGGGGATGCAAGGGCAGAAGCAGGAGGGCTGGGGGAGGGGGGAGGTCCTGGCAGGGAATTCTGAGCACAGGCGAGGTTTCTGGGGAATGGGGAGGCGACCACGGGGCACAGTGGGAATTCATGTCAACTGGGCCAACTGGTCGTGCCCTGGCTCCCCCAGGGCAGAGCCAGTGCCTAGCTCAGTTTCCTCTCCCTCAGTACGCGCGAAAGGTGGACCCCCGCTTCGGAGCCTACGTGGCCTGTGCCCTGTTGGTCTTCTGCTTCATCTGCTTCATCCAGCTGCTCGTCTTCCCACGGTGAGAGCCCTGCCCCTCCTCGCTTGGCTTCTCGTCCCACAGTCACTCCCCAGGACCTTCCTGAACATCCTCGCGAGCACACAGTCCTGGGGGCCCGCACCCTGCCTGCCCGGGGAGTGGGACAGGGATGCCCGGATCTCCCAGGGTAATGTCGTCCTGGCCCTCTTCCGCCCCAGCTCAGCCCTGATGCTTGGAATCTATGCCGGTATCTTCCTGCTGCTGCTGGTCACCGTGCTGACCTGTGCCGTGTACTCCTGTGGCTCTGTACGTGGGGGCCTTCCAGGCTGGTGGGGGAGGCCAGGCCACGGGCGGGGAGGGAGGAGAAGGCCGCACCTCTGCCATTGGGCCCCATCCCTGGGTGGTCTTATCCCTTGGCCGACGTGGCCTCCGTCTCTCTGTCTCCTGCCTGCCAGCAGCTGTGCCCTGAGGCCCTGCGACGTCTGTCTCGCAGCATCGTCCGCTCGCGGGCACACAGCACTGTGGTTGGCATCTTTTCCGTCCTGCTTGTGTTCACCTCTGCCATCGCCAACATGGTAAAATTCCAGTGGGAATTTTTCTGCCCCTCCTCTGTGCCAAGCATTGTTCTGGGTTGTTGGGGGTACAGAGAGGAATGAGACACATTTCCTGCCCAAAGCAGGGGTGAAGTTAACCTCTGTCCTCCCTCCTTGTTCCCCCTACCTCTTTTTAAAAATTAATTAATTAATTTGGCTGTGTTGGGTCTTAGTTGCAGCACACGGGGTCTATCGTTGAGGCTTGCGGGCCTCTCTCTAGTTGTGGCACGTGGGCTGCAGAATGTGCAGGCTCAGTAATTGCAGTGTGCAGGCTCTCTAGTTGTGGCACAGGGCTCCAGAGGGCGCGGGCTTAGTAGCTGTGGCATGCAGGCTCTTTAGTTGCGGCATGCAGGCTTAGGTGCCCTGCGGCCTGTGGGATCTTAGTTCCCTGACCAGGGATCAAACCCGTGTCCCCCGCATTGGACGACGGATTCTTAACCACTGGACCACCAGGGAAGTCCCACTTGTCCCCCTACCTCTTATCATCCCTCAGTGAGAACTTGGGCCCCTGGGGTGTAAGGCTCTTGGGCATGGCCCTTGTAACCCCTCCCCTCCCCCGTTAGTCACCCTGACATACCTCCCCCCACTTTTGCAGTTCACCTGTAACCATACCCCCATACGGACTTGCGCAGCCCGGATGCTGAATTTAACACCTGCTGACGTCACCGCCTGCCACCTGCAGCAGCTCAATTACTCTCTGGGCCTGGATGCTCCCCTGTGTGAGGGCACCGCACCCAATTGCAGCTTCCCTGAGGTGTCCAAGCAGTGCTCCGGTGGTGGGGGGTTCTTATTAGTACCAGTTATTGACCCTTCTGTGCCAGGCCTAGTGATGGGCACTGGGGACCCAGGATCTTACCAGAGTCTCCAATGCCAGGAGCAGCCCGGGGCCCTGGTGTGCTGTAGGGGTGTGTGGAGGGTGAAGGAGGTTTGGGTTTGGGGTTGTGGAGGGGAGCTTGGGTCCGGGGGGGCATGCAGTGCTCTCCCTGCATGGGAGCTGTGGCCTCTGCCTTCACCCAATACTGCCTCTCCATCGCTCCCCAGTACTTCGTCGGGAACATGTTGCTGAGTCTCTTGGCCAGCTCTGTCTTCCTGCACATCAGTAGCATTGGGAAGCTGGCCATGATCTTTGTCCTGGGGCTCATCTATTTGGTGCTGCTTCTGCTGGGTCCCCCGGCCACCATCTTTGACAACTATGACCTACTGCTTGGCGTCCATGGCTTGTGAGTTTATCTTCAGCCCCTTTAATCCCCCAGGAACCTCTTGACCCTACTGGGTCACCGTGAGCCCCTTGTACCTTTGGAATGCTACCACTCACCCCTCACATGTCGGGGGGAAAGGAGGCAGTATATGACCCCCAACAGTCACCTCAGGGAAACCCCAGTCCTGGGAAACCCCTTTGTCTTTAGGCTAGACATTAAAAAAAAATTCCTTCTTGCATTTGCATGTTGCTTTCATATCCACTCTTAACTACCTGTAACAGCTGCTTGGTGGTAGAGCCCTGGCCAGGAAAGGAACCAAAACTCTGACTCTTGCTTGAGGGCTTTGCCTGGGACAACATACTGGCTTTTCCTCTGCAAAACCGCACCCCTTGGGATATGCGGTAGAAGGACATGGTGCGGTAGAAAAAGCCTCTGGAGTCTGCTGAGTTTGAATCCCTACCCTGCCACTTATTAGCTGTGTGACCTTGGATCAGTGCGTTAACTTCGCTGAGCCTCAGTTTCCTCATCTGTAAAATGGCATTGCCATCTGTATCACAAGGCAGTTGTAAAGATTATGGGAACCAACATTTATTGAAGGCTTGCTGATGCCAAGCACTGTGCTAAGCCTTTTTTTTTTCTCTTTTTTTTGGCTGCGTTGGGTCTTCGTTGCTGTGCATGGGCTTTCTCTAGCTGTACCGAGCAGGGGCTACTCTTCCTTGTGATGCTCACGCTTCTCAGTGCGGTGGCTTCTCTTGTGGTGGAGCACAGGCTCTAGGCGTGCTGGCTTCAGTAGTTGCGGTGCATGGGCTCAGAAGTTGTGGCTCATGGGTTTAGTTGCTCCGCAGTATGTGGAACCTTCCCGGACCAGGGATGGAACCTGTGTCCCCTGCGTTGGCAGGTGGATTCTTAACCACTGCACCACCAGGGAAGTCCCCGTGTGAAGCCTTTTGTGCGCGTTATTTAAATCTGATCACTCTTTTATTGATGAGGGAACTGAGGCTTAGAGGATTAAGCAGCTTGCTCCAGGTCACATAGCTGTTGAGTAGGGGAGCCAGGAGTGGAACCTCTGCTCTTAATGAGTTAATATAAGCAAAAGCCTTGGCCCACTGCCTGATTTATGGTGCTCAGTAAATGCAGTTTCTGTCTCCCCTGCCATGCCCTGACCTGGCAACCCAGGAAAAACCGATGACTTTGTTTCTTGTGTCTTCCTGTCAGGGCTTCTTCCAATGAGACCTTCGTTGGGCTGGACTGGTGAGTGAGGGCGCTCTAGGGCAGCAAAGGGTGGGGCTACCAGATGCCTCCTTCACACACTGAGCCTGCCTCTGCTTCCCTCAGCCCAGCTGCAGGGAGGGTGGCACTCAAATATATGACCCCTGTGATTCTGCTGGTGTTTGCACTGGCGCTGTATCTGCATGCCCAGCAGGTGGAATCAACTGCCCGCCTGGACTTCCTTTGGAAACTTCAGGTGACTGGGTGGGCCTCTGGGGTGGGGGAAGTTGCTGGGGGCAGAGCCTGGGCCACGCCAGGCATCTCTTAGGCTGGCCAGGGCTCAGGCTGCCCAGAGCCCAAACTGGCTCCTTGCCTTTTCTGTGCCCGTCCCCTATCCCCCACCTCATCCTGCCCCTGCCCCCTCTACCCCTTTGCCTGTTCTTTAGGCCTCATCTGTCCATGCCTTTCTTCTTCCACGTGGTTCCCTCTGATGCCCATCTCCAGGTGTTGGCCACTGCACCCACGCCTTATGAATGTTGGGCAGTGGGTGATGGGTGTGGTGTCCACAGGCAACAGGGGAGAAGGAGGAGATGGAGGAGCTCCAGGCATACAACCGTCGGCTGCTACATAACATTCTGCCCAAGGACGTGGCCGCCCACTTCCTCGCCCGGGAGCGCAGGAATGATGAGCTCTATTATCAGTCGTGTGAGTGTGTGGCCGTCATGTTTGCCTCCATTGCCAACTTCTCTGAATTCTATGTGGAGCTGGAGGCAAACAATGAGGGTGTCGAGTGCCTGCGGCTGCTCAACGAGATCATCGCTGACTTCGATGAGGTACTCGTCCAGTGGGCTCTTGCTGGCGGTGGGGGGGGGGTGGGGGGGAGGGGACTTGGGGACCAGAGGAGTGGGGAGATCTTTGGATAAGAAGGCCGGGATTGGGGATGCTGGTTGGTGGGGGAAGGAAGGGAGATCTGATGGGACCCAGAGATGTCAGGGGTAGGAGTAAGGGTAGGTATAGTTGAATCAGGGACAGGGACTCACAAAGGTGTCACAGGCAGTAAGGTCAGCCCTAATGGGACAGGGTCATCATTGTTGGGGAGCAAAGGAGGACATGAGGATCTGTGGAGGGGCCAGGATAGGTAGCAGGGGGATGTCATTAAAGAAGAAGCCAGTAATCTGTAGACTATGGCCCTACCAGGCCAAGTAAGCAAGATGAGCCCCTGAATAGAGAAAATGGAAGCAATATATGCAGAAAGGTCCTGAACATCCAGGCCAGGAACGGGCTGCTACTTATTCTGGAGGGAAGGTACTTTCTCAGTCTGGGACTCAGTTTCCCCACAGGTGAGGGTTGGAGTAATTGATGCCTGATATCCCTCCTGCGGTTGTGGGTTCTGTAGCGAGCTGTCGAAGTTGCCCTGGAGCTGTGTGCTCAAGTCCTGGCTTGGGTTTTGATGGCTGCCTGGTGAGGGGGGCTGTTTTCCGGACTCCTTAGTCCTGCGCTGAGAGCAGCAGTTGGCAGTGGGGGTCACTTACTGAGAGGAGGCGAGTGTTGAGACAAGGGGGTGGGGAAGGGGGCCAGGGCATGGCAGGGAATGAGTCTGGGGGCAGGACTGGGTTTGGCCTTCCTGCCCTGACTGCCCGGTCCCCCTGTGCTGACCAGATCATCAGCGAGGAGCGGTTCCGGCAGCTGGAGAAGATCAAGACGATTGGTAGCACCTACATGGCTGCCTCTGGGCTGAACGCCAGCACCTATGATCAGGTGGGCCGCTCCCACATCACTGCGCTTGCCGACTACGCCATGCGGCTCATGGAGCAGATGAAGCACATCAATGAACACTCCTTCAACAACTTCCAGATGAAGATCGGTGAGAGGGCCCGGCTGATGGCAGGTTTTCCCAGGGCTGTTTCTGGGTGAAGCTGAGGCAGCAGGCTGGGGTGGCATCTCAGATTCCCCATCAGGAGGCCGGTGGGGGTTTCCTTTTCTCCCTCCTCCTGCATCATCTGATATTAAGAATAGAGATCATTTATTGAGAGCCTACTATGTGCTAAGCACTGTCCCAGGCTTTTTTTTTTTTTTTTTTAAACACATATCAACCCTCACATTGTTATCCCCACTTACAGGTAAAGAGATGGACTCTCAGAGAGAGTAAATAACTCAGCCAGGGTCATACAACTAGTAAATGGCTGAACTGGGATTCAAGACCAGGTTTATCTACACTCCAGCACCTGTGTCCTTATCTGTGGCCAGTCTGAGAAGAGGCACTTCCTCTCAGATGAGCTGGTGGCTGGGAATAGTTAATAGCATGGGTTCTGGAGTCAGGCTGTCTGGTTTGAATTCTAGCTGTTCCACTTACTGGCTTATTTAGCAAGTCACCTAACTTCTCTAAACTTCAGGTACCTTTTCTGTAAAATGGGGATGATGATACCTACTTTTTAGGGCTGTTGAGACTGTGAGATAGTGTAAAATGCTTACAGAGTGGTGGGCACAGAGCAAGCATTTGGTAGATTAGCTGCTGTACTAGCATAGCTCTCTGGACTCAGGGAAACCCCTCATCTGATATGCCCACATCTTCCATTCTTCGCAACTAGGAGACTTGTCCCTTTTCCACTTTCTCCTCTGAGTCCTTCCAAAGGTGCCAGGAGGTGGGTGCCTCCCCGGGCTGACAGTGGAACGTCGACTGCTCTCAATTTCTTACTGCCGTCCCCACCCACCCCAGGGCTGAACATGGGCCCAGTTGTGGCAGGCGTCATTGGGGCTCGGAAGCCGCAGTATGACATCTGGGGGAACACAGTGAATGTCTCTAGCCGTATGGACAGCACGGGGGTCCCCGACCGAATCCAGGTGAGGGGGATGTTAACAGAGGCTGGGAGGGGTATGGGTCCAGAGGGCTTCTGCAGGGCCCTCTCCGCAGTCAGCGAAGACAGGGGTAGGGTGGCGATGTTCGGTGGTTGGTGGAGTGGGGGTTGGGGGAGAGGAGCTAGCATGACCAGAGAACCCCTGGACCCCTGCAAATGCAGCAGGAAGGATCCTGGGCTAAGCAGGTTCCCCTCCCACCCCCTCACCCCCCCACCAGGTGACCACGGACCTGTACCAGGTTCTAGCGGCCAAGGGCTACCAGCTGGAGTGTCGAGGGGTGGTCAAGGTGAAGGGCAAGGGGGAGATGACCACCTACTTCCTCAATGGGGGACCCAGCAGTTAGCAGGGCCCAGCTACAGATTCGGCTGAAAGGACCAAGGTGGGCATTTGCGTGGCCTCTGTGCTCGCTGGGGGAAGCTGTGGCAGGGGCGCTGAGCCTCCGCACCCTGCTGACCATGAAAGGGAACACCCAGTGGGCTGTGCTTGGACCATGCTCTCCTGCCCTCAGGCTGGTGAACGAGGGAATACCAAGAGGATTATGCAAGTGACTTTCTTTTTTACCTGGGGTAGGGCTGTTTTCTCTCCTTTCTTCCAGCTTTTGGGAGCAGGGGAGGGGGCAGCAGCAGAGGCGGGGGCAGGGGAGCCCCTGGTGCCTGAGAGATTAAAAAGGCAGCTTGCCACACCCTCCCTTTCCCTGTCCGTCTGGGCAATAGGCTCCGGGCTGGGCCCTTCCTTTCCCTCTTTTTCCTGGGAATATTTCGTATAAAGGCTGGGGCAGGCTTGAAGAGTGCCTATTCCATGCTTGCCTTTGCTATGGCTGCATCCCCAGCGTGGGTCCTCGGCCCTCCCCATCCCAGCCAGGTCTCCCTCATAGACACAGGGCATAGGAGGGAGATGTTTTGGGGACCCAGCTCTGTCCATATTTCAGGGGAATGTTTCCATTTGCCAAATCCTAGTCCCAGGATCTGTCCCCAAAGGGGAACAAAGGGACTTCTGACAGCTCAGATTAGCCCCATTTCCTGCACAGCTCCAGGGAAAGGGGCATCTGGTCTCACTGGTACTGTGAAAATGCCCAGCCAGAGAGCAAGCGTGTGTGTGGGGATGTCAGAAGATCGCGAGCTGGATGTTCGCCTGCAGGTGCCAAAGAGAGCAGGCCGGCCAGGGACGGGGGTGGTGCCAGACTCTGATCTGAGGCTCAGGATCAGGCCTCTCTGCCCCAGCGCTCTCTTGCTGTCTGCTGCAAGGGGGCATGGAGCGTCTCTACCCCTTCTGTTGCCAAATAGAAAAGGGCCAGGGCATGAAGGAAGATGACCCTGATCCCAAACCTGTCCTCCCAAGCCTCTGGCGCTGGGGAGGGCCTGTGTGTCTGCGTAACCGTGCACGTGTGGTGGTCTGTGTGTGCGTGTCTGTGTGTCTGTGCTCCTGCTCCTCGGCTTTTCAGCCTGGGTTGCCTCTTTCCTGAGGGCCTCTGTCTTCTGGGAAGAAGGCAGGATTTCTGATTTCAAGGGATGGAGAGAGATGCCCAGGTTACACAGGAGTAGGGTGGGGTGTGGAAGCAAGAGGAGGATGGCCCTGGGGAGAGGAGTCCTTTTTGTGCCAAATCCCTAAGTGCCGTCTGGGGGGCCACCTGTGCAGCCTGACTGTCTCCCTACCTGGGGCAGGGACCCAAGCACCTGCTTGAGCCCCAGTGCTCCTTGCACTTGAACTGTCTGGGGTTTGGTGGGCAGAGGCTCAGGAGTTCCCTGGGTTCCCCAGCTGGTGTCTTGGGATGTGGTATGCTTTGGGGCTGGGGTAGCGTGGGATCCCTCTGAGGACCCAGATTCTGGTACTAGGGGCTAGGGGAGGCAAACCTGGACCTCAGCCCTCCCCAGCCTTCAGCCTGAGCCTAGCGTGCTCTGGGCTCTCCAGTCCCCATGAAGCCTGTAAGGGCTGGCAGGAGGGTTAGGAGGGCTGGACCCTAGATTCCCTTCCTATCCCTGCCTGCCTTTTGCTCCCTTTCCTGCAACCTCCTTGCCTCTGGCCTGAATTAGTTGGTGCCTTGGTTTCTCTATTTACGCCAGAGACATTAGCCAGGATTTTGCCTGAAGATTGTTTTGTGTTAGAGGCGTAAGAGAGGCAGAGGGGAGAGGGTCCTGGAGGGTTTGGGGATTAGAAGGGGCAGGTGGTACTCTTGCCCTTCCTCATGCGCTTTCCGACCTCTAGCTCCTCACAGAGGCCCGGTTTCTGGCTCGTACTGCCTGCTTTGGGGGATCTTCAGGCATCAAGCAAATGGGCCATGAGTCACTTCATTAGCCAAGGCAGGAGAAGGGAAAAAGACTAGTCGGTCCAGACAGAAAGCCACCTCCCCTTCCCTCAGCCACATCCCTGGACAGGAAGGTTCTGCATGGGGTCCTGGGGTGGGGATGAGGCTGTAAGGAGACCAGAGTGGGAAGACCACAGTCTTGGGTGACTTGTCTCTGCTTCTTGCCAGGTGGGAGGGGCCTGTCTACACCCTGGCTCCCTGAACCACAGTGCCAGCCATGCGCTTCCCCCCAGGCTGACGTTGCCCCCTTCCTCGCCAGTTGGTGGGGGAGTCAGTGGTTGGGAGGCCCATGGACTTTGGTTTTATAATGTAACCAGTGTGTGGGGGGGGGAGGGTAGTGTACCATGTATTTCAGTGAAATATTTAATATATTTAAATATCAATAAAAATCAAACTCTTTGTAAAATTCCCTGTTCTCTGCAGCTGTTCTGGGCCCTGGGTTGGGTCAGAAGTGGCAGAGCCTGGTGTAGGAGACAGGCCCCTGTCTGGGGTTCTGTGGACCTCTCTCTCTGTGATCAGAGGGCCTCCTCTGGTTTTCTCCCCGCCAAGGTGAAACTGCAGTGTCTTCAGAGAGTGTGACTACTCTAAGGCCCGTCAGCATCAAGAGGACCAGCGTGTCTTCCGAGATTAGTTACTCTGACCCCTGCCATGCATGAGCTCAGGATCCCTTGTGGTGGGCTTTCCAGTGCCCTGGCCCCCCCAAACCGAACACCAAGTTCTGGCTCCTTCAGGAATCTTTCACAATCCTGATCTCACAGGAATTTGGGTATCGGAATAATTTCCCGCCCCCTCACTTCCAGTGCACACAAGTGACTTCTAGTCCAATCTGTTTATTCCACTTTCTCAATCCCCTCCTCCCATTAGTCAGCCATTGGAACCAGGACCCCTCCCTCTTTCCTCTTTGCCCATCCACAGTCTGTCTTGTCCTTCTGCAAACACATCCTGCTCAATAGAGGCTGAAGTTTCTGTCACTGAGAATAGAATGGTCCATAAACCTGGAAAAGAGAGAGAGGGTCTCAGATTCAGCCAGGTTAAGCTGGGCGGGGGTGGAGGGCTTAAACCTCGAATGGGCAGGGGCGGTGATGAAGTGAGGCTACTGCCAAGAGATGGTGGTTAGAGGGGTGGGAGGGGGCAACGAAGGGAGCAGAAACATCCCAGGCCCTCCTACAGGAATGCTGTAGATACTTGGCTTGTGTCTGTTCAGAAGTCATATCCATAAGGTAAAACACAAAGACACGGACAAATCTTTAGCTCCTTTGAATGCCACCACTGCCCAGATTCTGGGGCCAATTTTCCCTGGTAAGACCAAAACCTTCTGTTCCATTTTTCAACTCTGACTAGAAATGAGTCTCCAAGAATTTAAGTGAGGGGAGGGAGTAGTAGTTTCCTTGGTCTCCCCACCCTCACCCCTTCCAGCCTAACCTGGTCATTGGGCTTTTAATGAGGCAGTGGCGGGGGCTCCGGATCCATGGCGTGGTTTCCTCTGGGCGCACCCCTGGATTGTGGGACCGCCAGAAGCTGAAGTTCTGAGCATCAGTCAGGGGGACTCTGAAGACCTGATTGGGGACTGAATGATTGGGAGAAGGGCAGGTTATCCAATTTCTTAGAGTTGTCTACTCCCTTTTGTGCCCCAGGGCATCATAAGTCCAGCCTAGCAACTGGGCCTGACCAGGGCTGAGAAGTCCTGGAAATGTGGTCACCACACCCAGCTCCACTTCCGGATTCCAGCACCTCACACTCTCTATGGTCAGTGGAATCAGTCTTGGTTCTTCCTGCTTCTACTGTAAGCCCATCTCCAAGAGAGCTTTCCCCAAGTGCTAAGGTGGTGGGAAAAACAAGTGGTCAACCCACTTGATTTCTCTTTTTTTTCCTTTTGGCTGTGCCATGGTGGCTTGTGGAATCTTAGTTCCCTGACCAGGGGTTGAACCGGGGCCCTCAGCAGTGAGAGCACAGAGTCCTAACCACCCAGGCCGCTTGGAAAATGTGCAGGATAGGTCTACTGGTTCTTTCTTTTAACCCTCTTTTCTCATTTCAGGTAATTCTCTGAAATTTAGCAGTGACACTACCTCATGTTTAGATATTGCTAACAGATATCATTTATCAAGTACCTGTTATGTTCTAAATGTTGTATTAGGTGTTTTTAAAATTTTAAAATAATATCAGACTCACCTAGATTTCCTTTTTTTTGGATTTTTACTCTTTATTTGGATAAATCAGATTATACCAGTGTATAAAATCTGTGTGTGTGTATATATATATATATATATATTTTTTTTTTAATGTTTAAAAATATTTATTTGGCTGTGCTGGGTCTTAGTTGCAGCACTCAGCATCTTCGTTGCTGCGTGTGAGACCTTCACTGCAGCATGTGGGATCTTTTCTTTTAGTTGCAGCATGTGGGATCTTTTAGTTGTGACATGCAGGCTCTTAGTTGTGGCATGTGGGATCTAGTTCCCTGACCAGGGATTGAACCCAGGCCCTCTGCACTGGGAGCGCAGTTTTAACCACTGGACCACTAGGGTCCAGGAATTATAGCCTAATATTCTGGCTATATAGTCTTTATAATCATTATTTTAGAAAAAAATCCCTAATATATTATTGAGTAGATATTATATTTTTCACTTAGTTGTTTTCCTATTAATTGATAATAAGCTTTTTAAAAGTTTTGCTATTAGAAATAACAGATATTCCTGTTCATGCATATCTTTAATTTCTGAAAGTGTTTTTTTAAATTAAACTTTAATTTTTGAGATGATAGATTCACATGCAGTTGTAAGAAGTGATACACAGAGATCCTGTGTACCCTTTAGCCATGTCCTTCCAGCCCCCACCATGGTAACATCTTGTAAAATTATAGCACTTTATTACAACCAGGGTATTAACATATTGATACAGAACAGTTCTATCACCACAGGATCCTGGAGTTGCTCTTTTATAACCACATCCTCCTCCCTCCACCCCTTGGTAATCACTAATGTGTTCTTCAGTTCTATAATTTTGTCATTTTAAGAATGTTATATAAATGGCATCATACAGTATGGAATCTTTTTTGGGATTGGCTTTCTTTACGTAGCAGAATTCCCTGGTGATTCCTACAAGTATTTGCATGTATCACTAGGTTCTCCTAGGTGTTTTTTATTTTTTATTTTTTTAGGTGTTTTTCAAAATGTACATTTTCTCTAACTTTCATGAAAAATGCTGGAGTATTATTCCAATTTTCAGATGATCCAGAGAGGTTAAGTGGTTAAAGTAATTTGCCCAAGGTCACATAGCTTATTTGGAGTTTAAACTCAGTTCAAATTCCAAAGCTTTGATCCTCACAATTCTCTAAGATTCGTAGCGTAGGTATTTTCTGTTTTTTTTTGTTTGTTTGTTTTTTTAAATGAATGAGGAAGCAGATTAAAAAAGAATAAGTGATTACCCAAGGTGAGACACTTAAAAGAGACAGAAATAGTACTCACACCTGTATCTTCTGCTTCCAAGTCTGATTCAGTTTTTATTTTATCTTGCTTACCCCACCATTCAAGTCTACTTTCTCCCTCTTCTGTCTCTTCTTGGCTCTTTTTGCCGCTGACCCCAGCTCTATAACAATGCCCCACCACATCCCAGCCATTCTTTAGGTTTTCAGACACATCTTTTCTGCCCCTAGCATGTGACAAATCCAAGATACTTACACGTCTTTAACGACACCTTCCGTACAGCTTTGTGGTACCTTGTGTGGCTATTCTGGTGCACGGAATAATTCCCATCTTCTGAGTTAATAGGGGGAAGCCTAGTGGGCTCTGGTTCCTTTTGCTCTGGAACGAGAGCAAACTTGCTTTGAGTACTTAGCAAATGGGGTTATTTGACTTTCTGAGTCTGTGGTCTCCATGACAACCAGGGCAGACATCGCTCTAAGCAACTCACATCCGATTCTCAGGATCTCAGGAATCAAATCAAAATGCCTGTGACAGAGGGGAGGGAGGGGGAACTCAGTGATCAGAAGACCTTCACCACTCTCTTGCTCCTCCCTGACTCCTGGGTTTTGAGTGGCCTCCTGCTGGAATCAGGATATTGACAAATACTTAGGGTTACTGCAGGTGAAAAAGGCCCCTTATCTGGATGGATATTCCTTTCCTGAGACTGACATATTTGTAGAGCTTCAGTTGGTCTAATAGGGGAAATTATGTTTAAGCTAAGTGTTGGAGAAAAAGAAGGGATTCATGGGACATAGTAGTATCAGGAAGAGCATTTTGGGCAGCAGGATATCAAGTGTGTTAGAAGTGTTAGAGAGGTCTCAGTTTGCTATTGATTTAGAGCTGGAGTAACGCTGGGTAAAGTGGAGAGGGACAGGGCCGGGAGCTGGAAAGGCAGTAGAGAGTAGGATAGTGTAGACTTAGCATTCTTATGGGGGTTTAGTAATCTCCTCTGAGGCAAAATCCATATCTTCTAATGACTGAAAAGACCATATCTTCCTTACCCAGTGCTATGGTCTGAATGTTTGCATCCCTCCCAAATTCATATGTTGAAAACCTAATGCCCAAGGTAATGGTATTTGGAGGTGGGGCTTTTGGGATATGACTCATGAGGGCAGAGCCCTCGTGAATGGAATTAGTGCCCTTATAAAAGAGACCTGAGAGAGCTTCCTTGCCCCTTCTGCCATGTGAAGAAACAATAAGAAGTCTGCAACCTGGAAGAGGGCCCTCGCCTGGCATCCTGATCCTGGACTTCCAGCCTGCAGAACTGTTAGAAATAAATTTCTGTTGTTTATAAGCCACGCAGTCTATGGTATTTTGTTATAGCAGCCTGAATGGACTAAGATACCCCGCCTCTCTTGTAACAAGGCCATGGCAAAGAGTTTTGGCTAGGCCAATCAACACATCTTCTTCAGATTTTGAATTGATGGGAGTTGCAAAGGAGCCAGGACCATGTAAAGTCTTTTTCTATTGGTGGAAGTTGGGGCAGTGACGCTGCATCTTATTTTGAGCAGCAGTATCTGGGGCCAGTGTTGTCGGTGCCAGCAGTGCCCACCACAGCATGAATGCAGTGGTGTCTGTGCCCAGCCAGGTCTGCAGCATGATTCTGAACATTGTTTCTGGTTACTATCTGCCAAGCTTAGCTCTCTGTTCCTTCTGCAGTTTTTATGTGCTTCTCAATGTTCTTTTTTAAAAAAACTACTTCATTGTATAACAGACATACAAAAAGTTGTATATATTTAATATACACAACTTAATGGTTTGGAGATGTGTACACCTGTGAAACCATCACCACAATCTATGCCACAAACATACCCATCCCCTCTCTAAAATCTCCTCCCACTCTGTTTATTGTTATTTTTTGACAAGAACATCTAATACAAGCTCTAACCACTTAGCAAAGATATAACACAGTATGAACTATAGCCTCTGTGCTGTACAGTAGATCTCTAGGACTTACTCATCTTGCATAACTGGAACTTTGTACCCTTTGATGACTACCTCTCTGTTTCTTCTTCCTCCCAGCCTCTGGCAACCACCATTTTATTCTCTGCTTCCATGAGTTTGATTATTTTAGATTCCTCATATAAGTGGTATCATGTAGTATTTGTCCTGTGTCTGGCTTATTTCATTTAGCATAATGTCTTCCAGATTCATCCATGTTGTTGCAAATGGCAGGATTTCCTTTTTTTTTTTTTTTTTTAAGGATGAATAATATTCTCTTGTATGCATATACCACATTTAAAAAATCCAGGGACTTCCCTGGTGGTCCAGTGATGAAGTCTCTGTGCTCCCAATGCAGGGGGCCCAGGTTTTGATCCCTGGTCAGGGAACTAGATCCTGCATGCCTCCACTAAAGTTCCTGCGTGCTGCAACTAAAAAGATCTTGCACACTGCAACAAAGATGTTGCGTGCCACAACTAAGACCCTGCACAGCCAAATAAATATTTTTTAAAGATAATAAAATTAAAAAAGAATCCATTCATGCATTGATGGACATTTTTGTGACTTCGATGTCTTGTCTATAGTGCATAACGCTGCAGTGAATATGAGGGTGCAGATATCTCTTTGAGATCATGACTTCAATTCCTTTCGGGATATACGTACCAGAGTGGGATTGCTGGGTCATGTGGTAGTTCTATTTTAATTTCTTGAGAAATCACCTGTTTTCTATAGCGGCTGCACCCATTTGCATTCCCACCACAGTGCACACAGGTTCCCTTTTCTCCTCACCAAAGCTTGTTATTTTTTGTGTTTTTTTTTTTCTTTGATTATAGCCACTTTAACAGCTGTGAGGTGATATCGCATTGCAGTTTTAATTTGCATTTCCCTCATGATTAGATGTTGAGCATCTTTTCATACGCCTGTTGGCCATTTGTGTGTCTTCTTTGGAGATATGTCTCTTCAGATCCTCTGCTCATTTTTTAATTGGATTTTCCATTTTTTTTGGCTATTGAGTTATAGGAATTCCTTATAGATTTTGGATATTAACCCTTTATCAAATATATGGTTTGCAAGTATTTTCTCCCATACTGTAGGTTGCCTTTTCATTTTGTTTCCTTTGCTGTGTTTCCTTTCCTTTTTAGTTTGATGTAATCCCACCAATATTCTTTTAATAAATTCATGTTCTGCTTAAATAGGCTAGATTTGGCTTGCATCTCAGAATCCTGAGCTTGTCAGGAACTAGATCAAAGTTTGCCATTCTCTCCGGAAATTGTTGAGATTGCTGACTCACCTCTGGTGGATGGTGGGGATGCCCCCTCTGTTTCATAGTCCTTCCCCAGCTCCTGCTTTTCCCCTTCATCCTGCTTGGCCCCACACATTCATCATCATCTGTCACTCCACCCTCCCTTTTGCACTCCAGTGGAAATCTCCTTTAACATTCTTTGAGACAATGACATCACCAGAGTGGGGCACTGTTTGAATCCCTTCCCTTGACAGTTGAGGGCTTGGACAGGTGAAAGCCTGGACTGAACCAGGGGTTGAATTTACTTCATCACAGATTACAGCAATGAGGGGCCACTTCCTAGAAGCAAGAGTTTGGTCGTTTGACTTTGGGCTAAATGAGGGTGGCAGAATGTCCATGGCCAAGTAAGTGTAGACTGAAGAGAAAGTGCAAGAGAATATTCGTAGTAGGCAATGGGTCCTGGACTGTGAGTAATTATTGGTGTGGGTGCAGGTGACAGTGGGAGCTCTTTTTCTGGGCCTGAGGCCTCAGACTGTTCTTTAGGGTACAGCCAGATGATGCTCTCTATTCTCTGTTTCCGAGTAATAGGCTCCCAGCTTCCCATAAGAGTTATCGTGTGCTTGGAGGTGTATTGGACAGTATCACCTACTTGGATGCCTTCCTCTTGAATCAAGCACCAGTTGGCATATTCCTTGGATCAGTATTTGGCAAGCTGAAAGGTATTTTTGGTAACCCATAGCTTTCCCAAGCTGCCAAGTTTTGGAAGCTGCCTGAGATGAAGAGAGCTACTGTGAAAGGGCATATTCTGGGTAGAGGAATGCAATGAACTCTTTATAAGCAAACTCCACTGTGGAGAGGTAGATGAATCTTTCATTTTGTTGGTAGATGGTATAGCAGAGGTTCTTCACGCACCCAGTTAATACTATACTCCATATGTTTTTTTTGTGATAAATAGATATGAAGGGCCCTGACACTTTCTTCTAGAGCCAGGCCATAAATTAGAAGTTGCCATAAGACGAGATTTAACACTTTTAATGGATCATGAAGGACATATGGGTTAGTAGTGTAAAAGTATTTGGGTGGATGTTCTACCTTTCCAAATTTAGGTTGCAGATTTCTCAATAGTATAAGCTGCCCAGGACCACTGAGATGGTCACAAAAATCTTAGTTTTCCACTGATTTGCCCATTGCCTCTGTTAGTTGGAACTGGGGCTGATTGGTCACAATATTTTCAGGCTGAAGAATTTTTAGAATGGGTCTACCTCAGTGGTTCCCAGAATTCTGACCTTCAGGTTAGGGAATTTGCCTGTCTGTTCCAGATTCTTAGTACATAGTGGTGATAATATCTGACAGACATTACTCGCAGTTGTCTTGAAGTTGGTATTACTGCAAGCAGAGCAATACCACCCTGACTAGAAATTTATACAAGATCAGTTTGAGAGCAAACTATTGTGATATTGTGTGTAAAATATGACATCTGTCTAGGAGGTTGTATCAGATGTGGGGCATTAATCCCTTTAAGTTGACTGGCACATTAACATGGATTGAAATTGGCTAAAGTATGTCTTGAAGGCTATCTTGCACTTATTGTCTTTCTTGATATAAGGAAATTATCAGTGCTTTGGGAGGAACTGGACAAGAGCATAAGCCCAGGGAACCAGACCAATTCCCAGGGCACGTTTTACATACGGGGGCAGTTCCTTTGCCTCCAGAAAGATCTTCCTCAAAGTGGTGCGCTTGTTCAGGATTCTGAACACAGGGGAAGTGGAGGGGGCACGAGATAGCAGAGAGGCCTCATGCTGGTTGCAGACTGCTGATATAAAATGGACCTCATGGATCTTCTAGAGACAACAATAAAAAGAGCTAATACTTAGTGAATGTGCTCAGCACAACTATAAAAGGTAGGCACTATTATTATCTATTTCATAAATGGAGAAGCAGAGACCCAGAGAAGTTTAGTGATTTGCCCAAGGTCACATAACTAGCATATGGCAGAGACATGAGTTTAACCCAAGCAGTTTGGCTCTAGAGCCCATGCTCTTAACCACCACATTAAATTGGCTCTTGAAATCATCTCATCAGGGCTTCCAAGAAAGACCAAGGACTAAGGAAAATCAGGAATGGATAGAACTAGCCCCTAACTGGGCTCCCCTGTGTACGGTTTAATGTGAGCCCTGTCAAGGGTGTCTGCTCAACCTGGGGAAGCCTTGAGTTGGGTGAGGGACGTGGTGATATTACCTTGCTCCAAAAGCAGATCTCTGCCTCCCTGAGCTTCACTGCAGTGTGGGATATCATTTCCTATGGCCAGCATCGAGGGAGCAGAGAGGACTGGAACCTGGTGTGCCAGTCTTCAGTGGATCAGACCAGTCCCAGAGGGAAAACCAGTGGGGAAAGGCCAAGACCCTGTGGAAAAAGTGGTGTGTCTGCTGCAATACAGACATAGTCACCCACCTTGGAGGTGCCCACTCTGTAGGCTTTTGCAGATTGTAGCTGTGAGTAGCTTGAGTACCTTTTCCCTTCTAGCTTCAGGTGGATGTGGATGATGGCCTGTAGCAGCTATGAGACATATGAGTGTTTCCAAAATACGAGGGTAAGTCAAAAATTATCCATACTCTGGCTGTAGAATTTACTTTAACTTTTAGAAAAAACAAACACATTATTTTTCGACATAACCTCCTTGCTTTTCAATTCACTTCATCCATCTGTCAACAAACTTTCGTATTCCCTCATTAAAAAATGTTTTAGGCTGAGTTGTGAGCCACGAATGCACCGCTGTCTTCACTTCTTCATCAGAAGTGAATCTTCATCCTCGTAGGGCTGCTTTCAGGGGATGAAACAGGTGAAAGTCCGATGGAGCAAGATCAGAACTATAGGAGGGATGCTTCAACACCTCAAAACGAAGTTTTTGCAGAGAGTCGACAGTGTGGACAGAAGTGTGTGGACGTGCATTGTCACGCAAGATCACAACGCCCTTGGATGGCAGTCCTCTGCATTTAATCTGAAGTTTAGCCTTCAGTGCTTCAATAAGCATCTCATTGTAATGAGCACTGTTGATTGTTGAACCTTTTTCCTGATAATGTTCCAATATTGGCCCTTGAGAAGCCCAGAAAACTGTAAGCAGATAACCGGAGTGCAGATAATTTTTGACTCACCCTCGTACATTTCTATAATTTCAGTACATTTATCCATTTAGAAAGGCAGAGGGGCTCAGCGGCTTTGGCCAGTTCACTCTTGGCCGGCTTGTGCCAATCACGCTCCTGTTTGAGAAGCCAGAACTACAGTGCCCTCTGCTGGAGTCTAAGAATGGCATCTCCAGCTGTCTCCTAATAGCGGGTCGCCAAACAGGCAGCTAGGATTGCTCAGGAGAACTAGGAGGTTGAGCAGAGAACTTTCCAGTCAGGTTGGGGAAAACCACCTATGGGATCCTGTTAACATGATCCAGAAAATGAGAATGCAAGTGATGTGTGCTCAGCTTTTACCAATGATTCGAGATTTACTTTTTCTTTGAAGGGATTCATTTGGAAGTAAGAGCAACTCTGAGGACTCATTAGTGAATTCTTCTGGGAGGAGGAATGATAAAGGCAGCAGCGGAGGAAGATGGTATGAGGCCCTGTGGATGTGTGGAGCTTGGAGGTTAGCATGTCTGTGGCTGGAGGGCAGTCACTAGAGAGTCTGGCAGGGAGAGGTCATTTGTTTCAAGTCAAGAACAAGCATAAGCACTCTTTACCACCCACCCCCATCGATTTGTCTCCGAGACATGTGTCAGTGGGCAATGCCCTGAGTGTAGATTTGTGTTAGGATGATGTCTAGCTTGACCTAGGGTTTTCATATAACAAGGCAAGGGAGTTGTCTCAGCAAAGGGCCAGATAAGGGAATTTTTCTGAAATTCTAAGACACTCCTGAACCAAGAGGAGTGTCCAGCTATGATGCGAGAACTGGGTTCAAAGCAGATAGTGAGATAGATTCAGCAAAGAAAAGGACACATATATGGCCATGCTCTCCTGGGCAGGACAGAGAAGGGAAAGCTTAGGCACTCAAGGTGAATGAACTCAGGAAGCTGGGCTGAACCTTCGTGGACAACAAGTAGTATTATCAGGAAGGGTAAGTCTGGAAGGGGTAGGAATCTACTGATTGGTAGACAAGAGAGTTCTGGTCACTGGTCAGGGATGCTCATCTGTGGGCAGCTGCAATTGACCAGACTCTTTCAAGGCCTGGATGAGCTGTACTTTGAAGCCAGCTATCATTTGTTGCTTCTCAAGGAATCTTATGGTTAAAAATATTGCTTTCCATGGGAATTTCCTGGTGGTCCAGTGGTTAGGACTCAGCGCTTTCACTGCCAAGGGCCCAGGTTCAGTCCCTGGTCAGGGAACTAAGATCCCACAAGATGTGCAGCTGAAGAAAAAAATATGTATATATGCATATGTGTGAATATATATATATGTGTGTGTGTGTATATACATATATATGTGTATGTGTGTATATATATATGTATATATATTGCTTTTTAGGTACCCTATCCTGGCAAGTGTGTTTTGAGTAGTGGACAAAGATATTCCAGTCAGAGGAAAGGTATATAGTCCATATATAAATAATAACTTACTTATTATGGTTTATAACTTTTCTTCCAATCATGTGTTGTACAGTTTTATGTGCTAGGTCTTAGCTGTATTACATACCTTATATAATTTAATATCCACAACAAATCTATAAGGAAGGCATTATAATCTCCATTTACAGGTGAGGAAACTGAGGCACTCTGAATTTGCTTAGCATGAGTCAGCTGCCTGAATCTGAACAACTTTTAGTACCTGATAAAAATGAGTTTCTGAAGTCAAGGATAGACCAAACTGTGCTCTCCACACCCAGTTTTTCTCTTTGGTTTTTCTATTTTGGTTCTTAATCAGGAGGAAAAGAAAGGAAGGAGGCAGAGACTGGCAGAATATTTAGTTACCTATGCTGACTCACTTCTACAAGCTTTCATTATGACTATAAGGAAAGCTTGAGTGGGCCCTCACATCTACTAGAAGGGAAAAAAACTTTCTTCAAAGAAAAGTTGTGAATGACTTAGAAATATCATTATAGTATGTGTTAAGAATGAGAAGTGTTAATAGGTTCATTTTAATGGTTGCTGTTAAAGCCCTCGCTGAAGGGCCAGGTAAGAGTGTGCCTGATTTGAACATGGAGAATAGGTTGAAGTGCTAGTACAGGGGAACAGAAAAAGGGCAAGCCACTTGAGTGAATGTATTAACAAGGTGAAATCATCCAGAAAGAGAGCAGGGCCAGAGAATCATTTTGAAGACAAGTGTGGATTACAAATCAAGAGTCCTGCAAGATCACTGGGGTTGTGGAACTAAGGGTGAGCACAGTCAGGAACTGTGTGTTCCTTGAATTAATGAATGTAGAAATTGGGATTAGAAAGACTTGGGTAAGCAAGGTGAATGGATGTGGTTTTCTAAAAGCCAAACAGAGTGTTGTATTTTCTCCATACATACTTTCCCAAACCAGTTATGAAGTAATAGAAAGCATGAGGCAAGTTCCCTGTTATGGTGGTCCACATTCCCAAACCTCTGCCAGCTGACATTTTGCAGGCAACCTCAGTAGCACCAGAATTCAGAATCAGATGGGCTCTGCTGCACTTTCCTGTTGATATGTTAAATAAGATGAGAGCTAAGAGCTTAGCACTTAATTTAGTAACATCTCATGGATATGAGCATTGGTGACTAGATATGAGGTTTCGGTGGAGTTGTGGGGACAAGAGCCTGATTGCATGAGTTCAAGAGAGACTGGCAGGATATTTAGAGACAGAAAGACCAGACAACTCTTTTGAGGAATTTTTCTGTATGGGGAATTGGGCAGGGAAACAGGATATACGGCTTTAAGATGGAGGAAATTATAGCATGTATGTAGATAGGAATGGTCAGAGATAGAAAAACTGATGCAATAGAGTGTGAAGAATATTGGAGTAGTGTCCTTGAATAGTCAAAAATGTGAGATCTAATGCACAAGTGGAGGGGTTGTTCTTAGTAAGTGTGTAGACCATTCATTCATTATAATTAGATATATACAGGCACAGATGCAGGTAGATGGATAGATATGGTTTGTGAGAGGTTATAGAAATTATCTTCCAGTTGCTTCTGTTTTCACTGTGAAATAGAAGGAAAGTCATTATCTGAGAGTGAGGGTAGATGAGGTGTTTTGGAGGTTTGAGGAGAGAGAACATATGAAGAGGACTTTAGGAGAGTAAGAGAATGCACAGAACAAGGACACATAGTCTGACTTCTGGGCAGCCATAAAGGCCCACTTGAGTTTAGTGATCAGGAATTTAAAATGAGGCCAATCAGCATGGTTGTTTCTCTTGTCAATGAGTATTAATAACTTCTCCCAGGAGTTTTGGTATAATCAGGTTGGGAGAGGGGAAAAGGTGGTGGAGAAAGAAATGGGGACAATAGCTTGAGCGGGACCATGTGGTCAAGAGAGGATCCTTTTTTTTTTTCCCAGATGGAAGAGATTATGGCAGATTTGTATACTTATGGAAATAATCTGGGAAGAGGGAAAAAAACTGAGGGGGAGGGGGATAATTACAGGAGCAAAATCTTTGAGGTAAGAGTGGATGAGATCCACTGCACAAATGGAGTCAGTTCATTTATTTTAGCAGAGGGAAGTTATAAATGCAGTGAAATGTTAGATATGATGATGGAAAGTCTCTTTTGATTGCTTCTGTTCTTAGTTAAATAAGGAGCAAGGAAGTTATTAGCTCAGAGTGAGGATGGGAGAGAGGATTTTAGAGATTTGAGGGGAGAGGGGAAGTTGCCTTAGGAATGGGAGAATGGCTAGGGAAATACAATAGGATTCTCAGGAAGCCCCAAGTGCTCACTTGAGATTTGTGGTTATGGTACTAATCTTGCTAGGAAGACTAGATGTCCTAGGAGGAGAGCCAAATACACATACCTTTGTCTTGATAGGTTTCCCTGGAACTCAACATTCCAAATCTCTGGAATTTCAGCCTGTGAGCTTCTAGAGTCAGACTATGTGCCCCAGAGCTTGGCCATGTAGTCCCAGACTTCGGTTCTGGGGCAACTCAAGTCGCTTCAAGGAAATACTAGGAATAGAACATAATTACTATTGAGTGGAATTTTCAGGTGGAAGTCTGAATAACATGGCTGAAGCCAAACCTGGCAGAGGGTAGCCAAGTTCCCTGAATGTCTGGGCATAGATATTTTAGGATGTGCCCAGTTAAAATGACTTGTCAAGAACCTACAATATGTTGCCACTTTAGGGCAAAAGACACACATAGATTGAAAGTGAAGGGATGGAGAAATATTTCATGCAAATGGAAATGAAAAGAAAGCAGGGGTAGCAATACTCATATCAAACAAAATAGACTTTAAAACAAAGTCCATAAAGAAAGACAAAGAAGGACACTATATAATGATAAAGGAATCATTATATTACAAGAAGAGGATATTACACTTGTTAACATATATGCACCCAATATAGGAGCACTTAAATACGTAAAACAAAAACTAATAGACATAAAGGGAGAAATTGACAGGGATACAATAATAGTAGGAGACTTTAACACCTCACTGACATCAATGGACAGATCTTCCAGACAGAAAATCAATAAGGCAACAGAGATCCTAAGTGGCACAATAAAACAGTTGGACATAATTTATATCTACAAGACACTACATCCAACCCCCCCCCCCCCACCAATATACATTCTTTTCAAGTCACATGGAACATTCTCTAGGATAGATCACATAATAGGACACAAAATAAGACTCAACAAATTTAAGAAAATAGAAATTATTCCAAGCATCTTTTCTGACCATGATGGTATGAAACTAGAAATCAACCACAGAAGGAAAAATGAGAAAAAATGGCTTGTCAGAAATAGGAAATGAGTTACAGGCTTCTGGGTGGGATGCAGTGAAAGCAGTCTGTGATCAAAGTGGGAGTTGGAAGTGCTTTGCTATAGTTTTGGCCTTGAACTGCTTCTAGATTTTGAAATTTGCTCTTCTGAGGATGAAGCTCTTGCCTCAGCTCTACACATGGCTGGCTCATTCTCATTCTTCATGGTGTTTCTCAAACATTACCTCCCTGATTATTGTCTAAAGTGGGCCTCTCCAAGTTACCCTACATCATGGGATCTGCAAACTCAGTTGCCTACGAGTCAGGCAGATAATGTTTATGAGTAAAACAAACTGAGTAAGAAACCTGTCCCATTTAAAAGGGCAGCTGCTACTTTGCTGTGGCCACTTGTGGCCATGTGGGAATTTAGGGCTAGTGTGGCCAGTTCTAACTTTGAAGAGAAGTCAGAAATGTGGATTTTACATAAAATCACCTGATTTTTATTTTTTTAAAAAAATTTATTTATTTATTTATTTATTTATTTATTTATTTATTTAGGCTGTGCTGGTCTTAGTTGTGGCACACGGGATCTTTTGGTTGCGACATGTGGACTTTTTCTTAGTCACGGCATGTGGAGTTTTTTTTTAAATAAATTTATTTTTATTTATTGGCTGTGTTGGGTCTTCATTGTTGCACGCAGGCTTTCTCTAGTTGTGGAGAGCAGGGGCTACTCTTTGTTGCAGTGCACAGGCTTCTCATTGTGGTGGCTTCTCTTGTGATGGAGCACAGGCTCTAGGTGCGCAGGCTTCAGTAGTTGCAGAGCATGGGCTCATTAGTTGTGGCAAGGGGGCTCTAGAGTGTAAGCTCAGTAGTTGTGGCGCATGGGCTTAGTTGCTGCGTGGCATGTGGGATCTTCCCAGACCAGGGCTTGAACTTGTGTCCTCTGCATTGGCAGGTGGATTCTTAACCACTGCACCACCAGAGAAGTCCCCAGACTTCTTGTTAGTCGTGGCATGCAAACTCTTATTTGCAGCATGCATGTTGTGGGAATCTAGTTCCCCAACCAGGCAGCAAACCCAGGCCCCCTGCATTGGGAGTGCAGAGTCTCACCCAATAGACCACCAGGGAAGTCCCCAAATCTCCTGATTTTTATTTTTATTTTTTTCTCCTGATTTTTAGATGCTGGTCCAGATTTTTTTAAGAAATTACTCTGCAGGCTGAGTCTGGCCCTCTACCCAGCAGTTTATAACTTCTGATCCATTACATCAACTCTCCCACCCTTATTTCCTTCCCAGTACTTGTTATAATCTGTGAATATCTTGTTTATTTATTTACTTGTTTATTGTCTGTGTTAGTCACTGTTGTATTCCTAGTGCTTAACACAGTGCCTGGCACAATCAGTGCCCAATAAATAATCAGGATGTTGGATGAGAAAGGGAGGTCTGGATTGGTGCCTTACTTGGGAGCTTTCTATGTATGCTGAATATTATATATATGAATTATAAATATGAATTTATGTGTGTGTTTTTATATACAGGTGTGCATATATGTAAATATGTAAATATATGTGTAAATACACACATGTACACACACACACACACCTATATATGGCAAATATTTTCTCTTAGTCTCTCTTTTATTTATTTATTTTTTTGGCCATGCCACATGGCTTGTGGGATTTAGTTCTCAGACCAGGGATCGAATCCAGGTCCTTGGCAATGAAAGCATGGAGTCCTAACCAATGGATCACCACAGAATTCCCCTCTTAGTCTCTTTCTTGCCTTTTAACTTTATGATGTCTTTTGATACAGAATTATAATTTTTTATTTAGAAAAAATTGTCAGTCTTTTCTTTTAGGCTTCTGGACCTTATGTCCTATGAGGAAAGTTTTCCAAAATCACCCTAGGATTGTAAAAATATTTTGTTTTCCTCTAATATTTCTATAGTTTTGTTTTATATGTTTAGCTCTTTAATCCATCTAGAACTTATTTTTGTGTATGATATGAGGTAGGGGGGATCTTTATTATGCTAATGATATCCTTTTCTTATTAATTTACAAAGCATTTTCTAAAAATATCAAATGGCTTTTTAATTACTAGTGAGACAGCTGTATATATCTTTCTGACATATAGGTGTGATGTATTTACATTAATCAATTCCCTAATAGTAAATCATCATTGTATTTTTGGAATAAATCCTACTTGATGGTAGATGATTATCTTTAATATATTCTTGAATTTAATCTGTTAGTGGAATTTGTCCATTTATTGGTCTACGAGTTCCTCTTTTGTACTATATGTATTATGTTTTATGTTATTTTATCAGTTTTGTATTAGTATTGTAAATTAATTTGTTATTTTAATTGTTTTCTGCTTTTTAGAATGGAATTATCTGTCTTACAATTTGAAAATATTTCCTATCAATATTCTCTGAGCCCACAGACTTTTTTCCATGCAACTGTTTAATAACTTTCATTTTCTCTCATGATTATTAAGTTTATATTTATTTATTTTAAATCTGTCTTGTAATCCAAACATTTATTTTAAAAAACTCTTTTTGCTTACTTGATAGTGTCCTTTGAAGCACTAAAGTTTTAAATTTTGATGAAATCCAATTTATCTATCTTTCCTTCTGTCACATGCTTTTGTTGTCATTTCTTAGAAACCATTGCATAATCCAAGGTCATGAAGATTTTTCTTCTACAAATTTTAAAGTTTTAGCTCTTACATTCATGTCTATGATCCATTTTGAGTTAATTTTTGTATATGGTGTGAGGTGGGGTCCAATTTAATTCTTGTGCATGTGATTATCTGGTTTTTGCAGCACCATTTGTTGAAATGACTATCCTCTCATTGAATTGTCTTGGCACTCTTGTTGAAAATCAATTGACCATAAATGTAAGGGTTTATTTCTGAACTCTTAGTTCTACTTCACTCATCTATATGACAATTCTTATGCCAATATCTCACAATCTTGATTATAGTAGCTTTATAGAAGATTTGAAATTGGGAAGTATGTCCTCCAACATCATTATTCTTCAAGTTTGCTTTGGTTATTCTGGATTCCGTGTATTTCCATATGAATTTTAGGATATCTTGTCAATTTTTACTAGATATCATCATCTTTGGGTGATATTTCCTTTTTTTAAAAAAATTGAAATATATTTGACATACAATATTATGTTAGTTTCATTTGGGTGATACTTCACTACAAGAATTCTAAGCATCTAAAATTGGTCTAGAAAGGGATCTCACATTTACTCCTCCCCTGCATCCTAACTCACATACTGAATTTGGCAAATATTCAGAAATCTCCAACTTGGTCTAAGTTTTATCAGTAATTCTTTAAGGTGTCCTAGTTTCTTTCTTTTTCTTTCTTTTTTCTTTTTTGCTGCACTGTGCAGCATGCGGGATCCTAGTTCCCCGACCAGGGATCAAACCCATGCCCCCTGCATTGGAAGCATGGAGTCTTAACCACTGGACCACCAAGGAAGTCCAAGGTGCCCTAGTTTCTTGACATATTTTAGACTATTAAATGTGAATAGTTCAATATTACATATAGTAGAAGCTCTTCTAAAGAAGCTCCATTTAATACACTTGCTAGATTAAGTAATGTTCTCGATTTCCTCTGAAAAACATATTAAAAGATGCCTGCAACACTCCAGTTGCAGCCAAGAGCTACTCTATAGCATACCTGCATATTTATGGTCCCACCAGTTGAATTGTATGCATACCAAGAGTCAGCTTTTGTTCTTCTCCCCAATTTATGCCAGCTTTACTCTGTAATTGCACTATTGCAATTTAATGACATATTTTTTAAAGTAATGGAATATGTATTAAAAAAAAAAAAAGAGCAGTGAATGCCTCCATGAGATTTACCAGGAGCATCCAAAGCAAACAGTCCCAACCTTTCTATATAAAATGTATCAAGCAAGCATTAAATAAATTTACGGGATAAAAAAAAAAAGCAGTGGTTTGTATAAAAATGAAATTGAATGCTTTGGAAAAACTCAAACTTTAAAAAATTACACTTTGAGTTAAAATGGATGTGATTTAGAAAATTACCATTTTGCAACTATCATAGAAGTAACTGAACCATCAGCATATATTAAAACTAGTATGTGAAAAAAAAAAAAACAAAAAACTAGTATGTGAAAGCCTGATGAAGAATATTTACATTTTTTTCAAAGTATCTTCCTGGAAATTATTACTAATTACAAAACAAAAATAGTAACTTGACAGTGGAGAAAACTGGAAAACATCACCTTAATTATATAGTCAAAGTTAACATCACCAATAATGGGGACAACATGACATCACAAGCCTCCTAATGTGATGTACTGAAGACATAATATTGCTTATTCCTGCCAAAAACCTTTAAACCTAATATAATCTTGAGAAACATCAGACAAACCCAAACTAAGAAAAATTCTATAAAATATCTTGCCTGTACTGTTAAAATTGTCAATGTCATGAAACAAAGCAGCAGAGGAATTGTTCCAGATTAAAGGAGACTAAAGAGGCATGCCAACTAAATCCAATGCTTGATCCTTAACTGGATCCTAGAAGGAAAAATTTTGTTCTAAAGGATATTAATGGGACAATTGGCAAAATTGGAATATAGACTATAGATAATTAGATAATAGTACTGTATCAGTGTTAAAATTGCTGAGCTTGATACCTATACTGTGGGTTGTTATCTAAGAAAATATTCTTATTCTTAGGAAATCTCAAACTGAAATATTTGAGATTAAAGGATATAATATGAGCAACTTATTCTCAACTAGCTGAGAAAAAATGGATGTTTAAATATAGATCTGTAAACATATAAATTATATATATATATGGGGAGAGACAGAGCAAGCAAATGTGCCTAAATATTAACAATTGGCTAATTTGGGTAAAGGATGTAGGGACTTTCTTTGTATCAGTCTTACAACTTTTCTATAATTTTGTAATTATATCATGAAAATAAGTTTTAAAAAATGGTTAATTAGCCATAAAGTTTATATCCTTTTCCTCCTAAATTTGCTAAAATCACATCAAAGTAACAACAACAACAATGGCATTTACCTTCAAGGGCAAAGAGAGAGAGAGACACCAAGGATACAATAGCAAGATGATATATTTCAGTGGAAATATCTTTTGAAAAATGGAAAGTGGATAAAGGGGTAGTAACTAGTTTATCAGAATAGGAAAAGTTTTACTTAAGTTTCTGCAGTGGAGGATACACCTAGAGTTGAGCTAATTCATTTGAGAGGCTCAAACTTCAGAATGTAGCAGGTACCACAGAAGGCAGGAGTAAAGAACAGGTCTGAGAACAGGAAGGTGGTCACTGAAGCTCTGTCTACAGAGTATGTGGCACAACCAGGCAAACCACCATGCCCCGACAAAGAGATAAAAGATTTCTCTGTCCAGCAATCCCACTTCTGGCTATATATCCAAAGGAAATAAAAACAGGATCTTGAAGAGATACCTTCAATCTCATGTTCATTGCAGTATTATTCACAATAGCCAAGATATGGAAACCTAAGTGTCTGTCAATGGATGAATGGATAAAGATGTGGTATATATGTATACAATGAAGAATTATTCAGTCATGAGAAAGAAGGAAATCCCGTCATTTGCAACAACATGGATGAACCTTGAGGGCATCATGCTAAGTAAGATAAGTCTTACAGAAGAAGACAAATACTGTATGATCTCACTTATACGTGGAATCTAAAAAATCAGAACTCAGAAACAGCAGAACAGTGGTTACCAGGAGCTGGGGGTGAGGGGATGAGATGTTGGCCAAAGGGTATAAACTTCCAGTTTTAAGGTGAATAAGTTCTGGGGACCTAACGTACAGCACGGTGATTATAGATAATTATACTGTATTGTATACTTGAAAGAGTAGATCTTTTTATTGAGAGAGTAGATCTTAAATGTTCTTACCACAAAAAGGAAATGGCAATTATGTGATGTGATGGAGGTATCAGAACTAATGCTATGGTGGTTGTTATTTTGCAACGTATTTTAAGTGTATTGAATCAACATACTATACATCTTAAACTTACACAATGTTATATGTCAATTGTATCTCAATAAAACTGGGGGAAAAGAAAGATTTCTTTGGAGGAACTGAATCTTGGAGGCACTGCACTGCTGGACAAGATTTACTGTGAGCATGTGGTGCAGGACTAAAATTGCAATGATTAAGCAAAAATTGAGAACCGCAAAAGTGAAAATCTCAGAGGCCCCTTCTCCTGTCTTGGTCCCAGTATGCTAGCAGATAGACATATAACCAATCTCCAGAGAAGCGATTATAATGTTCTTCCCTGGAGAAAATGTAGAGAGCCAGAGGAAAGCTCGCAGTGAAGCCCACAGTGGATAATTACCCCTGCCCTCCAGGCTTCTAGTCAGCTTTTTAGTTCCTCATTCTTAACTTATAATGGAGCGCCCAGGATCACCAGTTATTTGACAATAGTTATCAATAAGGAAAACAGAGATCAAAATAAACTCATAGGAAAAAGGATGCAGAGGAAATAGAGCTAATAGAGAACAGAAGAGAATTTTAAATATAGTATCCCGGGGGTGGGGGTGGGGGAGAAGATATAGAAAAGGAAAACCAGAGGACCAAAAATTGCCCTTGGAAATTAAAAATACAGTAACTAAAATAAAATGTTCTGATACAAAGGTATGGTGATTTTTCCCATATGTCCTCAGCTTCTTTATTACCCCTCCCCTTGAGTGGGGGCTAGATTTAGTGACTCTCTTCTAACAAACAGAATAAGGTGGAAGTTACAGTCACTTCTGAGACTAGGTCATAAAAAGGCATTACGGCTTCCTTCCTCCTTCCTCTCTCTCTCTCTGATCACCTGCTCTGAGAAAAGTTAGCTGCCAGGTGAGAATACTCAAACAGCTTATTGGGAGGTCCATGTGGTGAGAAAATGAGGTGTCTGTCAATAGCCAGAGAGGAACTGAGGCCTCCAGCCATGAGATGACTGCAGCCCCTGCTGACATCCTGTCTGCAACCACATGAGAAACCCTGAGCCAGAACCACCTAGCTAAACTGCTTCTGTATTCCTGATTCACAGAAACTATCAGGCAATACATGTTTGTTGTTTTAAGCCTCTATGTTTTTAGGGTAATTTGTTACACAGCAATAGATAATTAACACAGAAGGTTGTTAGATAAGATTGAGGAGCCTCCCAAAGAGTAAATTTTTTAAAACCCAAAGGAAACACACAGAAAGATTAATAAGTTAGAGGATCAGTTCAGGAGGTTTTAGAGCTGACAAATGGAAGTTCCAAAAAGAGAGAAGAGAGAAAATAGAGAATAAATTAATAAAGAAATAATAAAGGAAAATTTGTCAGAAACGAAGGGCAGAAATTTCCACATTGAAAAAGCTCACGGAATGTCTATCACAGAATGAAAATAGACCTACAGCAAGTTCCAACATTATGAAATTTCGGAACACTAAGGAACAAAAAGAATTCCAAAACTTCTGGAGAGAAATACATTATACACAAAAGAATCCAACTGAAAGTTAAGAGGACAATAACGGTATTCTCAGAAAATGATTTTCAACCTAGAATTCCATATCTGGAAAAACTGACAATCAAGTGTAAGGGTAGGACAAAATCATTCTTCACTCAAAAATATACCTCCTACACATTCTTAGAAAGCTATTCAAGGATGTATGCCAGGAAAGGGAGAGAGTAAACCAAGAAAGAAAAGATGGGATCCAGGAAATAGGGAATAGAACCTTGGAGAGAGGCAAAAGCAAGTTTCAGGACAAGAGTTATGAGCCAGAAGAAGGAGAAGGCAGAGTGTAGGAGTAGGAGAGAAGAAGTTTGGGAAAAAAAGGAATTGGTAGATTATTTGTTGTGTTTTGAGTGATTGAAAAAAATACCACTGGGCATTTGATAGAGCTGTTGAAGTAATTTGTGGAAAAAAGTGACAGTAGTTACCTGGAGAACTAAGCAAGTGAAAAAAATGGTGGCAATTCTTAACTCTAGGGATAAACAAAAAATTGAACAAAAAAGGAAAATTTATTATAGTGACATATTTGGCTTAGTAGTGAACAATTTTTATATATTTGTAAGACTACACGACTATAGACTTAAACTTGTGTTAGGGTTCTATTGCTACATCCTGAATAATCACAAATTTAGTCGTTTAAAACAACATCCACTTATTATCTCACAATTCTATAAATCAGAAGTCTGGCAGTCTCTGCTTAGTCTCACAAGGCTGAAATCAAGGTGTTGGCTGGGCTGGGGTCTTATCTAGAGGCTCTAGGGAAGAACCCATTTTCAGGTTCATTCAGGTTATTGGCAGAATTCAGGTTTTTGTGGTTATAGGACACATGCCTTGCTGACTGTCAGCTGGGACACTCTCAGCTCCTAACTGCCACCCACGTTCCTTGGCATGCAGCCCCCCTCCATCTTCAAAACTGCACATGCTTCCAATCTCTGAATTCCTCTTTTGCTGCTAACTGGAAAAAACCACTCTGCCTTTAAAGGGCTTGTGTGATTAGATTAGGCCCACCCACATAATCTTTTTTTCCATGTAAAGTTAACAATCACCAGAGTGTTATCCATCATATTCAGAGGTTCTACCCACATTCAAAGGGGACAGGATTATATAAGGGCAAGGTTCATTGAGGGTCATTCTTAGAATTTTGCTTACCACAAACCTAAAACTATGATATAACTATACTGGAAAAACTAGGATGAGAGAGGGAAAGCACAGAGTATACTATAAGAAAGCTAAATTCTCAACTGTCATAACAAGAGGGCAATATATAATAACCCAAAATGGAACAAGGTAAATTTGTGGGTTAGGCCAAGTGTGTTTCTCTGAGAGAGGGTGAAGAACTAATTTGGACACAACAGCATCCCCATAGTGTAATGCCAGGACCCAGCTGGGTGGGGGCAAGTAGTGGAGGGCTGGTGTAGGGCTATTAAGGGATTCCTAGGGTCCATTAGTAGGACCCTTTGTACAAATCTTACCTGAAAGCTGAATATGTGAAACAGCTTCTTTGATGGAATCAGAAAGAGAACAGAGAGTGCGTAAAGGAGGCCTATACAAGATCAGTCCTTCTCAATCTTAATTTTGTGCTTTACTTTTTTCCAGTTACCCCCCCTTTACCTTGACACAACTTTTGCTTCAGTACCTGCCCACCCTTAATTTCCTTCATGTGTTCTCCATTCTGCCTGGAATACCCTTTCTCCTTCATTTCTATGCTTTCAAGCAATTCATCTTTTAATACCTTAATCTAGTCACATCTCCCGTAAACCCTCCCTTCAGAATTAGTTTAGAGTTAGTCATTCAGTATCACTTATTCATTCACCCTACAAATATATTTATTAAATCTCTATTATGTATGAGGTACTGCTAGGTATTAGCACTAACTGGAAAAAACCACTCTGCCTTTTAAAGGGCTTATGTGATTAGATTAGGCCCACTCACATAGAGGTGCTGTAGGATATAATACAGGTCTGATATTTACTCACTGCCTGCTAAAACTCCTTCAACGTTTCCCTATAAAGTTAAAAGGTTAGCATAGCTAACAGTATCCTCAATTATCTGGCCCCTGCCTAGTTTTCAAGGCCTGCTTCTCAGCTCCTGTCTACGCTTTATCTGTGCCCAAGGACTTGGAGTTCACTTAATAAGGTTCTCTCAAGTCTTTGTTCCTTTGTGCTGTTTTCTCTTCTCGTCTACGTGGTTAACTCCAATCCTCCTCTAATACTCAGTTCTGGAAGCATTTCCTGTGTGAAGTTTTCTCTAAAGGATCCCCCTATTGTCATTTCAAATCCAAAAGCATCAGGTATTTCCTCTTCCATAGCATTCCATATTTAATTGAATCACACACCATATTGCAAATTTTTTTTTTGCACACTTGTCTTCATCCGATAGTCAGCCACTTTATGGCAGAGAGAGGTCTAATCCTGTCCATCTTTGTAACCCTAGTCACCAACATAAAGCCTGACACATAGTTGGTGCTTAATAAATGTTGACTAAATGAGCAAATGAATAAGAATACATTTATTCAGTTGAACAAATTGGGTGTCTTAATAAGGATATTAAATGACAGGAGAGGGAATGGATACTTTCCCTACTCCATAATTTTAACTAGTATAATTTTTAATCTTGGGGGATTAAAGTCTAACCTAAGGTAGGAAAAGAAATGGTTAAGAAGTGGCCCTTCTAACCCTATATTCTATGTTCCCCTTACTTGTTTCTTCAGTTGTGTCCCTTTTCTTGTTCCGAAAGGAATTTTGATATCCTAACAGATATAAGTTGAAGAAGGCCATCTCGGGTCCTCCCTGTCCTCTTGTGGAATGTTCAGACGGGACCACTGGAATCGGTTTGTAACCATGGTAATGTCCTGAAGAACTACTATGACTGACACTCCCTTTGTCTAAGGAGGCACAGGATTTATGGGTTCACAGTGGGGCTGGAGTGGGAGTGGGTGAAATAACTTCAGAAAAATGGAGGAGCCAAGTGCCAGTGCCAGTTACTCTTTCTCTTACCCTCGTCTTATTTATACTGTAAGCTTCAGAAAGCAGTGAGTAGAAAGAGCACTGACCTGGGCTCAAATCTTAGTTTGCCATACTCTAGGTGTCTTTGAATTGATTAAGCTTCAGTTTTTTTAATTAAAAAAAAGGGCTATGAGTTATGTGTTCATAGTTATGAGAATTAAAGGAGATAATGTATGCAAATTTCCTCAGCATAGTGTTCTGCATATAATGGAAACTTACATATGTATATAAAGCACATAATAAATCTGACTATGATACTTTCAAAGAGTCTTTATTTCAAGCAGCGGTGTGCTGAGCCAGTTCATACTGACTTTTTGAGAGCTACTTGCTAAATTTTCAGGAATTTTGTGAGCTGGTTGTTAACCCATTATTATTACTATTATTATTATTACAGGTAAATTACAGATTTAAACTTACAATTGAATAAAATATATTTATTAAAAAGAAAAGTAGTGGGGCTTCCCTGGTGGCACAGTGGTTAAGAATCTGCCTGCCAATGCAGGGCACACGGTTCGAGCTCTGGTCCAGGAAGATCCCACATGTCATGGAGCAACTAAGCCTGTGCACCGCAACTACTGAGCCTGCGCTCTAGAGCCTGAGAGCCACAACTACTGAGCCCATGTGCCACAACTACTGAAGCCTGTGCACCTCAAACCCATGCTCTAGAAGAGAAGCCACCGCAATGAGAAGCTTGTGCACTGCGACAGAGTAGCCCCCACTTGCCAGAACTAGAGAAAAAGCCTGTGCGCAGCAACGAAGACCCAATGCAGCCAAAAATAAACTTATTAAAAAAATAAAGGTAGTGAATACTGAAACTCATCTTTTCCTAATTATTTTATTACATTTTACTATTATCTATGTTCATGAGGTTATTTATATCTTTGTATCTATAGATTTTTTGTTCTGTTGTTTTCTTTATTGTTCCTCTTTGCTTTTCAGTTTGGGAAGCTTCTACTGACATATCTACAAACTGACTGATTCCTTCCTTGGTCATGTCCAGGGTACTAAGGCCACCAGAGGCATTTTTCATTTCTGTTACAGTGTTTTTTTTCTAGCCTTTCCTTTTGGTTCTTAGAGTTTTCATCTCTCTGCTTACATCACTCATTTATTCTCATCACTCATTTATTCTCACATGTTGTTCACTTTTTCCATTAGAGTCCTATTAATCATAGTTAAATTCCCAGGTTTTATAATTCCAAAGTTTCTGCCATATATGAGTCTGGTTCTTATGCTTGCTTTGCCTCTTTAGACTGTATTTTTTGCCTTTTAGCATGCCTTGTAATTTTTTTGTAGAAAGTGAGACTTGATATATTGGGTAAAAGGAACTGAGGTTCTATGTTTATCTAGCTGAGAGTTAGGCTGTGTTTCCTGTTTGTTATAGTTGTAGGTGTCAGAGGCTAAAATTTCCTCTGATGTCCTTGTCTTTGTCTCCCTGGTTGTCTTTGGCTTTCCCTAGAAACTCCTTCTTAAATAGGGTCTGAGTTTGTAGTTCTTTCAGATGTAATTACCTGTTATAGTAGCCCAACTGATGTGTTGGTAAAGTGGGGGTGGGGTGCAGTGGGGGTGGGGGGAGGCGAAGTTTTTTATAACTCTATTAGGTTTCAGTCTTTTAGTGAGCTTGCCTCCCTGGACTGTAACCTTCTTGTCTTTTTTCCCTCTTAGATGAAACAAGAGGGCTACAGGAAGCTGGAGTTGGTTATTTTCCTTCTACCACATTGGTTAGGCTGTGTTAAATAGTTTTCCTTGAGGGAAGCTCTTTGTTAAGGAGAACTGAATGCTCTGGTATATTTCAAAATGGCTGCCTTTCCCCGCTCCCTGCTGGAAGGATGAAGGGATTTTTCTCCAATCTTCATAGTAAGACCTGTGGGGTTCCTAGAGGTAAAACTCATGAAAATGTGGGGAACCCCTTACGCTGGGCCCCCAAGAGTTTTTTTTTTTTTAATTTTTCAATCTAGTTCATGTTCAGTCTCCAGCAATTAGTCAATTGCCCTTTAAGTATTCCTGTCAGTTGCTGGTTCCAGTAGTAGTTTTTCCTCCTAGTAAGCCATGATGCTGTGTTCTGTCTGTTCTGATCCTGTCTGTCTCCCTAGTTTTTGTGGTAGAGATTTGCCCTGTCACTTCAATTTGCTGATGGATTTAAGAAGTGTTATTGATTTTCAGTTTGTTCAGCTTTTTTGTTGTTGTGAGAACAGGAGTGATAATTTCCAAGCTCTTTACATGTCAGACTGGAAACCAGAAGTCCCTGTCTATTGCATCTGTATGGAGGAAATACTGTGTGATGGTATGTTCATCTCTTCCCAATTTCATGATCAGTGATGTCACATTGGTAGTTTGAAATTGACCATGGTAGGAGAGTTTACACTGCAGAAATTGGCAAATACCACAAACAAACTCTTATTTGTTTTGTTGACTGTCTAGACTTAAGAAAGTGATCAAGAAAAATGTTAATAATGTAGACTAAGTTTAAAAGTGTATCATATCTGTACCCATTACATTATCAAAAGCACAAAAAATTGAAACATTTTTGCAGTATTCAAAAACTATTATCCAATTCAGCAAAGATGTTGCTCAAGTCACTGACAAATAAGTGAAATTCCAACATGTCTCACTGTTTCACTTTCATCTTATTAATGCAAATGAAAATGTCAACCAGCAATCAAAGCTTTACAGGCATCCCTCATTTTATTGCACTTTGCAGATAGTATGTTTTTTTACAAACTGAAGGTTTGTGACAACCCTGCACTAAGCAAATCTACTGGCGCATACTTTTTTCCAATAGCATCTGCTTACTTTGTGTTTGTGTCACATTTCAGTAATTCTTACAATATTTCTAACTTTTTCATTATATTTGTTATAGTGATTTGTGGTCAGTGATCTTTGATGCTTCTATTGCAAAAAGATTACAACTCACTGAAAGCTCAGATGGCGGTTAGCATTTTTTAGCAACAAAGTATTTTTAATTAAGGTATATGTATTGTTTTCTAGATACAATGCTATTGCACACTTACTAGACTACAGTAAACAACTTTTTTATGACTGGGAAACCAAAATATTCGTGTGACTCACTTTATCGCAATATTCACTTTATTATGGTGGTCTGGAACCGAGCCCACAGTATCTCCAAGGTGCGCCTGTATTTGTTTGTCAAATGTCATCATAGGTTGGTTCTTGATTCAAGAGTCTGGCAAAATTCAATGAAAGCATTCTGTGAGAATCAGTTGGCTATGAGAAATTTACAGTAAAGATAATCATATATTTTAGTTTTTATAAATTGTGTGCTATACATCCTTTCTATCAGAAAATTTTATAATAAACTTATGTAAATATACACATCATTGAACGTGGAGTTGTGGATAGTTATGAATAGCACACCATCCTTTCATATTTTAGTTTGGGGACTATATGAATGTTGGGGAGAAATTGTTTTAAAAGCAGTAAATGGTAATGTGTGACATGACTGAAATATGACATTCATAAGCACAACACAACATAAGATCAAACCATGAAATATAATTCTATACCCAGAATGAGTAGCCTTATAAGTGTGAGTTATAGGAAATGGAGTCCTATTTAAAATTTTAAAAAAGAGAGGAAAAATCCTCTGGTCTAAGATGTTGTCAGTTGTTCTTTAAGGACAATGCATCTGAAAGCTAACGTTATTTTGACAATAAATACCTATTGAACACCATGTGCCAGATGGTGTTCTGTCCAAGATGACATTTAAAATCACACAGCTAGTTAATAAAATAACTGGGAATTTTTAGGACATTATACTAAGTGAAATAATCTAGTTGCAGGAAGACACACACTGTATGATTCCACTTATATGAAATATCTAAAGCAGTCAAACTCAAAGAAGCAGAGTGGGAGTTGTTAGGGTTAGGGGGCGGGGAAATGGGGAGTTGTTCCATGGGTATAGAGTTTCAGTTTTACAGAAAGAAAAAGTTGTAGTTACCTATTGCATAACAATGTGAATACAGTTGACATTACTGTACACTTAAAAGTGGTTAAGATAGTTAAAAAAAAAAAAATAGCTGGGATTTGAAACCAGGCCTGAAGAAAAACTCATGTTTAGCAGTTATGTAATCACTGCTGCCTACTTTCAAATAATTTCATCTTCTGTCAGAGAATATTTACTTTCTCTGATTTACACAGGTCCCCCTCTTCTGTATGGCAGGGTAGCATGCCACTGGCTAGCAGTTGCATTGCCTGAAGCCTGTCAGATACCAGAACTTTTTCTTGGAAGACTGGTATACAGCCACGAATAGCAAATTCAAAATGGAGTCATCAATCCAAGAGATTTAGTGGAGAACCAAACACACGTCAGAGAAATAGGCAAGAGAGATCTGGGAGAAATAATTTTGGCTGTTTAAAAGACAAAATTCATGATGACATAACTATTAAAGGAACAAAGTCTGTGATGGAAGAGGTTTGAAATCATACTTTTTTTAATGTTATAACTTGAAGTAAGTATTTTTTCCTGAATTTTTCCAGAGTAAAACAGAGCTGAAGCTAATTATAGGCAGTATATGGCAGAGGAGGGTCTGGAGTGGAAAAAAATACTTCCTAGAATGAATTACAATCAAATTGAGTGCGAGCAGCTATGTCTAGAAATGACAAAACTCAAAATATTTATTATAAGAGATAAAAGATTCTAATATTACCCAAATTTAATCAAGGTGAATTGACTGTTCCAGAAAAGAGTACAGTTTGCTAAAATGGAAAGAACAATGGAATTAGACTGGATTTTAAAATCTACACTAAACTACTTAATCTCCCCAAGCCTCAGTTTCTCTAATGTAGGTTGTTGTGAGCATTTGTTTGACACTTATTGACTACTAGGGCCAGGACTGCACTAGGTAGGTGCTAGGCATACCAAAATGAAGATAGTGTTGTTCTTGCCCTCAACTTCAATATAATGTAATAAATATTATGAGAAAATCTACTGAATGCTTTTTTTTTTTTCCTTTTTAATTAACTTTTATTGGAGTATGGTTGCTTTACAATGTGTTAGCTTCCAAGGCACAACAAAATGAATCAGCCATATACATAGAGATATCCCCTCTCTTTTGCACTTCCCTCCCACTTAGGTTATCACAGTGCGTTAGGTAGAGTTCCCTGTGCTATAAAGTTACAGAATGTTTTCTACGTGCCCGGTACTACTATAAATGCTTTTAGCTCATGAAATCTTCATTTACTCCTTTTCAGAACCTAAAAAAGTATGTACTATACCATTTACAAGAGGCACCGAGAAGCCCTCAAACAGCTGGGATACATCTTGACAGAAGGCACCGCATGGGCAGCGTGGTGGTGGAAGTGGAAGCCTTCCACAGGGAAGGAGCAGTTTTAGTTCGCCCGTTCGCAAAATAGGACCGAAAATACCACCACCTCTTGGGGTTGTGCCGATTAAGTGAAATAGTATATTTAGAAGTCTGCACTGTGGTAAGCACTAAATTATTACTATTAATTTCATTTTATTTCTGTTAAGTTGGCTCACTACGGCGAAGCGTTAGGAGTGTTTTCAAGGCTTTAGCTACATATTGTAACGCGGCTTTTCAAATGAGTAATTTATATTGGTACCAACAATGCGAGAGCCTTTCAATTGCTTTATGTTAACGATATACGATAGGGCTACTCCCTTTGATTACTTTTTTCAGTTTTTCACAGTCTCACCCATTTCCTCCGTCAAGTACTCCAGCGGCCGCATTTTATATCCGCACCTCCGCCACAGGCGAAGTTCTCAGAGGAACCGCCGAGCGGTGCGTGGGCGGGCGCCTGCTCGCTCAGGGCGCGAAGGCCGAACGCGGTCTCGCGGGAGGAGTCGCGGTTTTTGAACGAGAACTCCTAACCCCACCTTGCCTCTTAAGGGTCACATGACTGGCGCCTGCGTCCCAGACCCAGGGTTTTTCCGGATCGCCTACTGGCTGTTAACTCGGCTACAGACTGATCCGAGGTCCATTCCGGAAATAGATCCTTTAACTAGCGCCCCGCCCCCTCGGCGGAAGCGTCTCATAACCTAGCCATCCGCCGCTAGCGGAAGTTCGTCACGTCACAGTTGCCCCTGCACAGCGGATGTGTGTCGCCGATTAGGTGACGCTGGGAAGTGCTTGCAGCCGCCGTCGCTGCCTTCTGGTTGAAGCACTATGGAGGGAGAGAGGAAGAACAACAATAAACGGTGGTATTTTACTCGAGAACAGCTGGAAAATAGCCCATCCCGTCGTTTTGGCCTGGACCCAGATAAAGAACTTTCTTATCGCCAGCAGGCGGCCAATCTACTCCAGGACATGGGCCAACGTCTTAACGTGTATCCTTGCGGCCTAGGCCTTCGGCCTTGGAGTCGGTCCCGCCCTGCTCGGGCGTCCAGGCTTCAAGGTCTGTCAGACAGAAGCCAAGAGGGTGGTCAGGGACTGGATGTCTAGTTAGGAGAGCCTGCGATGGGGCGAACTGAAGTTAAGTGTTCGCGGGAGGGAGGCGAGGCGGAGTTAATTTCCCGCTCGCTCACCGGTGCCACCAACCTTGCTGGGAATGCGTATCCTTCCCGCTTCGTGTTTTAACCCCTCTTCCTAGTAGTTCTTTTTCCGTGTGTTCTAATTTCCTGCTTTGCCGACTTTGAGATTCTTCTTTTCTTCTATGCCCTAGGGGGTCTCGTGGAAGTTTCACTGTTGATGGCTGCCTCTTGAACTTAGTGGGTAAAGAGAGTTTTGAGAAATTTCAATACGCAAAGGTCTTATAAAGAGGGTGGCCTAAAATTAATGCCCCAGCTTTGGCTTAAAATCCGTTCCTTCCACTTACTAGTTGTTCAAGAAACCTGTCAAATTCTTGGTTTCCTTATCTGTAAAGTAAGGTGATACCTCTCGAATTTAATTTCTATGCCCAACACAATGCTTGGCGCTCCTATGTTAAAAAAGTAGCTACTGTTAGAGTTATATAGTATGTCAGAGGAAGGAAGGATGTCAGTGTAGATTTGTAGGGATGTAGACCTGCAGATCTTATGTTCTAAAAAGCCTTTTATAGAATACTGGGTTTTTAAGGTATTCACAATGCTAATGTATGTCCGTTTTCCTCGTATTTCAAAGATTTAGTGATTTTTCCCCCCTGCTAGTGTTTTTGTTTGTTAGAAAACTTACTCGTTTTCTAGCAGGGAAAGCTATATAGTTTTAAAGTTCTTTCCACTCTGGAAGTGAAAATTTATTCTGGGGTGCAGCTTCCATTTAAATGTGTTTCTAGCTGTATGTTTGTGTCTTAAGGTTGTGATCACTTCAGAAGAGGTGTCCCCTTTGGTGCCCGTATGCAGTTTGTTTTCTAAGCATCCATTCAGTCCTGAGTTAAGCCCCCCCCTTTTTTTAAATTCTGTTTCCGTGCATTGTAGCATGTTCCTTTTTACATGTGTGTTATTAAGGATCTTGCCATCATGGTGTACTGTCTCATCTCTATATCCCACATTGTTTTCTGAGGTCTTTATAAAGAAGGCATTTAAAAGTTTTTCTTTCCAAGGGAACCGTTGTACACTGTTGGTGGGAGTGTAAATTGGTGCAGTCACTTGTGGAAAATCGTATGGAGGTTTTTCAGAAAGCTAAAAATAGAACTACTATATGACCCAGCAATACCACTCCTGGGGCTATAGCTGAAAAAAACAAAAACACTAATATAAAAAGATACGTGTACCCCAGTGTTCATGGCATTATTTATGATTGCGAAGATCTGGAAGCAACCCGAATGTTCATCAGGATGAATGCATAAAGAAGATGTATATACACACAATGGAATGCTACTTAGCCATAAAAAAGAATGAAATAATGCCATTTGCAGCAACATGGATGGATCTAGAGATTATATTAAGTGATCAGATGACTGATATCATATGATATCATTTATATGTGGAACCTAAGAAATATAACAAACTAGTGAAAAGTAAAAGGCAGACTCACAGATATAGGGAACAAACTAGTGGTTACCAGTGGGGAGAGGAGGGAGGGGCAAATTACTGGTTGTAAGATAGACTATAAGGATGTATTGTACAACGGGGAATATAGCCAGTATTTTGTAATAACTGGAAATGTATTAAAAATTAAAATTAGAAAAAAAAGTTTTTCTTTTCAGTGAATATCAAATAATCCACTGAATGAATATCATATCATAGTGTTTCTGGTCCCAGGGATCACCTTAAGAATGCTAGAGAGAAGTAGAACTGAAAAGTTAATTGCTGGAGCTTAAAAAGTGAGATAAGTGGATACAAACCTAGGGGGTGGATCATGGAGGGTACTGTAAATCATGTGAAGAGATATCCTGTGCTAGTGGATCATCTTGGCAGGATTTTCAGTAGGCAGGTAACAGATTTAGGCCACATATAGTTTTGTTTATATTCTTTCTTGATTCACATACTGAGAAGCTTGCTTGCTTATTAATTCAGCAACTTTATAGTGAGTGTCTGTTATGTATGAGGCAATGTGTTAAGTATGAATTGGAGGTTAATAATTTGATTAAAGAACAGATTTGCTTCTTAATTCTGAGAGGATGGTATGATTTTCTTTTCTTTTTTTAAAATTGGGGACTTCCCTGATAGTGCAGTGGTTAAGAATCAGCCTGCCAATGCAGGGGACACAGGTTTGATCCCTTGCCTGGTAAGATCCCACATGCAGCAGAGCAGCTAAGCCCGTGTGCCACAACTGCTGAGTCTGCACACCTAGAAACTGTGCTCCACAAGAGAAGGTACCACAATAAGTCCACGCTCCTTAGTGAAGAGTAGCCCCTGCTCGCTGCAACTTAAAAAAAAAAATTGAAGTATAGTTACAACATTGTGTTAGTGTCTGGTGTACAGCAGAGTGATTCAGTTATACATATATATACACAGTCTTTTTTTTGGCCACACTGCACATCCTGTGGGCTTTTAGTTCCCTGACCAGTGATTGAACATGGTCCCACAGCAGTGAAAGTTCAGAGTCCTAACCACTGGATCGCCAGGGAATTCCCTACATATTCTTTTTCATATTGTTTTCCATTATGATTTATTACAGAATATTGAATATAGTTTGCTGTGCTATTCAGTAGGACCTTGTTGTTAATATATTTTATATATAGTCATTTTTATCTGCTAATCACAAACAATTTATCCCTCTTTCCCCTTTGGTAACCTTAAGTTTGTTTTTTGTGTCTGTGAGTTTGTTTCTGTTTCATAAATAAGTTCACTTGTGTCATATTTTAGATTCCATATGTAAGTGATATGGTATTTGTCTTTCTCTTTCTGACTTACTTCACTTGGTGTGATAATCTCTAGGTCTATCCATGTTGCTGCAGATAGCATTATTTCATTCTTTTTATGTCTGAGTAGTATTCCATTGTGTATATATGTACCACATCTTCTTTATCCATTCATCTGTCGATGGACATTTAAGGTTGTTTCTATGCCTTGGCTATTGTAAATAGTGCTGCTATGAACATTGGGGTGCATGTATCTTTTTTAATTATAGTTTTCTCTGAATATATGCTCAGGAGTGGGATTGCAAGATCATATGGCAGCTCTATTTTTAGTTTTTTAAGGAACACTTCCATCAACAGTCTCCACACCTCTGAGAGAGGTGTAAGTATGATTTTCATTTAGGAGCATCTACAGTGCTTGGCTGCATGGTCCTTTTGGGAGGATATAGAGGTTGTATTTTTGGGAATTGTACTGCTTGTCTGTTTTGGGGCCTTAACTTGAATATTTTAGCTCACAATTGACTATCAACACTGCTATAGTGTACATGCATCGATTCTACATGATTCAGTCCTTTACACAGTTCCATCGAAATGTAAGTATAATTTTTTTATATGGTATAATCCTTTTGTGATTAATTCCAGCTTCATATTTCTTTTATGATTGATCTTTGCTGCTGAGCTGGGATTTGAAGTTTAGAGTTTAGGATTGATCACTTTCAGTATTCCTTGCTGTTCTGAATCCAGCCTTCCAGTTTTCCTATGAAGTGTCTAGCTAGTTGTTTAGCTTTAGTGCATCCTTAGAGTAGGTGTATTCTCTAACAAAATAGATTATTGAACATTTAAACTTAACATTTTTGGATTGGGAGAGTAGCATTAATGGGGAAACTATGCTTAATTTAAGTGTAATTTTTGAAATGGATAATAATGTGGGCGTGGGAAAATAAGTGAATGTTAGTCGTTTACATTTTCTAAAAACCTTTGATAAAATTCCAATCAATGACCGGTTGGAAGGGGAAGGTACATTATGTGATGACTGGGGGATGACTTTTAAGACAGGAAAAAGAAAATAATAGTAATAAAGGGATTTTTTTTTTCTGGACAGAATTGTAAATAATGCTATTTTCAGTTTTGCTACCTGAAATGGTCCTATTTAACATTATTGTAAATGACTTGGAAGCGAGTGCATAGTGATATCCCAGTTGCAGGTAAGATTATATTTGTTTAATAAAATCACAGGGTAATAGGCCTAAACTTAATGAACACTTCATATGGATTTGTTAGTCAAATATTTCATTATTTTTTTAAGAAAAGGTTATGTTTTGAGGAAAGGTGTTTCAGACATATCCTTAGGATGATAGGTTTTGAATTTTTATGCCATAGGAAGGGAAACTGGAAAGCTAGCTAATGCTCTTGTAAGATGTTGGTGGACTCAGTATTGGGAGTAATTGCACCCTTTATAGTTGTGGATTAACTATGCCCAATTTTTGCTGATTATTCAATCAATTTGGCTTCTCCTACCCTTAACCTCCCTGCCTCCTCTGATTGCAAGGAATACACTTTTTTTTTTTTTTAGTCATGACTATCAGCCAGATTTATTGTGGTGATCATTTTGCAATATATACAAATATCAAATCAAGGAATACACTCTTAATAAGAAAGAGAGAAGCATTTTATGAGGCTGTCTGATAGCTCTAAAATATAAAGTAGTGGATAAACAATGGAATTTGAAGAGGAAGTCCATAGCCGTCTTGCCCATTATGAAAGTTTTCTACATTTCTTTTATTATAGTAAAGGTTTGAAATCCAGAGTGAACTACATCTCAAATCATTTTGTTCACTCTGTGCATATGTGTGTGTATGTATTTTCCTCCTTTTACCTTTTAAATTATATTTTGTTTTATTTTCTATGTGTTTATCTTAGCAAGGACAGAGAACCACTTTTTTTGGTATCCTCTAAAGCACCTTCAGTAAACTTGTTGAATGAATGAATGATCTGGTAGTTATCCAGTATAGAGAGAGTCTTTTGGACTTCATGACCTTTTCCAAAATCCAGTGATTCTTTTTTTTTTCTTTTAAAGTATTTTTTTTTTGTTTTTGTTTTTGATGTGAACTAAGTCCACTTAAAGACTTTTAAGTCTATTGGATTTGTTACAATATTGCTTCTGTTTTATGTTTTGGTTTATGTTTTGGTTTTTTGGCTCCCCAGCCAGGGATTAAACCTGTACCCACTGCTTTGGAAGGTGAAGTCTTAACCACTGACTACCAGGGAAGTCCCAGTGATTCAATTTGAGGTTATGGTCCTCTTTAGAGAATTGATTTTAGGCACATTCTGGTATTAACAGATGGAAAATATCCCTCCTTTAGTACGTTAATTCTAAGAGTTTAGCTGTGATGCATCCAAATTCAAATTTGGGGGGACTTAATACATTGTTGTGGCATTGAAGTGTAGTATGTCCTGTGAAGTGCTCATACATTTTTCTTGTTATTTTGTCTTTTGTTTTATTACAAAGGTAATAAGTGCTCATGGTCAAATTAAAATAATACAGAAATGTGTAATGTAGAAAGTGAAAGCTCTTATGTAATTTAATCCTCTAGAAGTAACCTTTGATAAATATTTTGGCAATAGTATCTTAGACATTTTTCTGCATATAGTACTGGCATTTATGTATTTCTATAAAAATCATTTCTCACTATACTACTCTTACACAGTTGCGTTTATTGCTTAACAATATGTATTGTACGTATTGGACATTTTCTCATTGGTTTCTCATTATTTTAAATGACTACATAGTATTTATTTGAGTAGTTACTGTCATTTATTTTACCAGCTCTCTATTGGTGGATATTTGGGTTGTTTATAGTTTATTGTATTGTGAGTAATGTTATGTAAGATAGTCTGGTGCATATATCATGCACTTACATGACTATTTTATGTAAATTCCTATAGGTGGAATTGCTGTGTCCAAGGGGATTCAGTTAAAAGAGTTTTTTGTGTCAGTTTGCTCTACTGAACGATTATATCAACATGCATTTATTTCTAGCACTGTGGGAGTCTAACTCTGTGGGAGAGGGTTCTTTTCTTTGCATCCTCACTAACAACAAATACTCATTACTTTAGGAAATATTAAGTTCTAACTACTTGTCAAGCACTCGGGATAGAGTGGTGAGCAAGATAGTGGAAGTGCAAAATTATTTTATTAATTTACATTTCTTCAGTTAGTGAAGTTGAACTTCTTATGCCTATTGGTCATTGTTCTTCTTGAGAAATTGAAGAATTGACTTAAAATTTGTCTGGTGATTCTTTTTGTCTTTTTTTTATTTTTCTCATTTATATGAGCTCTTTATATGTCAGAGCTGTATGTCATGTGTTGTGAATACTTTTCTTGTTTTGTTGTAACTGTTCATTTATAGTGTTTTGGAGCCTAGAGCTCTTGCCTTTTTAAAAAAATTTTAAAATTTTGATTGAGGTATAACCTAAAGGATAGAAGTCTGAGGTGTGGAGCGCAATTACTTTTTGCATTATATATACATAACCATGACTCAGAACAAGATATATTTCCAGTATCTTGGAAGGTAGAGGACTTCTCTTTTGATTGAAATAGATTTTAGTTCTTTAGTAGACATGATTAAATGACTGGCTTATTTTCGCTTAAATCCTGGCATTGCATTTCCTCTTTTTGAGAAGAAATTCAACCTCATTAATTGAATTTCTATATGTACTGTCTTAAATGTTTTCAAGTGGGAGAATGTAAAAGTGGTGAGCAACTTGATGTGTGTGTATTTATGCTGTATTTTATATTTGATATAGAGGTGTTGTCTTTTAATAGCTGACAAATTTGGGTGTATATTACTCTCATTAGTTGACTCTTGAAAGGTCAAGTTTAGTGGTTAAGAGAATGGTCTCTGGAGTCAGACTTGTCTGGATGTGAATCCTTGCTGCACTGCCTACCAGCTGTATTCCTTTGAGCAAGTTACCATAGGCTTCAGTTTTCTCATCTCTTTGGAGTCAGTAGGAGTGCCTACATCATAGAGTAGTTAATAGGATATAGGTGAATTAATTTTCAAAGTGCCTGCACATAGCAAACAAATAAGTATTAGCATTATTATTATTCTCTTAAAATGGAGAAAATCTTATACTCTTACCTGGTACAAGAATTCCACTTGGAAACTGCCTTTGATGGGAAAATACTTTGATAAGCTAGCTTGATATATGATTCTATGAGGAACAATGAGTATTTATATGGTTGAGTGCACAAAAATTAGATTGGAATTTATCTCTTACTGTCTTTCACTAACTGAGATATTATCTGGCCTCGTAAGCCATTGTCTGTGTATAATATTTTAGTTAGATTCTTTCAAATATATTTTTAGCCCTTTGAAGGCAAAGTTGTAGGCGTAAAATCTTAGTGTTATCTTTGGGTTGTCCTTTTCCTTTTCCCCTGTGTCCAATCAGTTATAAAGTCGTGTTAATTTTTTTTATTGATTTTTATTGACATCCCATCAATTTTTATAGTGGTCCTGTTTTTTTCTCCCCCTATAAACATATTGTCATCATAAAATTAAAAAGAGGACAGATTAAAGGAGAAAATGATGATTTCCCTATAACTGTGTTCAGAGATAATTGTATTAACATTTTGGTATATATTCCATTAGAATTTTTTTTTCTGCATGCAAATACATATACGTATATTTACTGAAAACATATTCGTTTTCCAAGGTGAAAACTGGGTTTCTTTTTTTACTTTATTTCTACCGCTAGTGCCTACTCTAAACTTTATTTCCTAATGTCTGTATTGTTAAAATTTTCTCTTTAATAAAATTAACTTTTTAAAATTATTTATTTATTTATTGGCTGCATTTGGGTCTTCGTTGCTGTACACGGGCTTTCTCTAGTTGCAGTGAGTGGGGGCTAATCTTTGTTGTGATGCGCGGGCTCCTCATTGCTGTGGCTTCTCTTGTTGTGGAGCATGGGCTCCAAGCGTGTGGGCTTCAGTAGTTGTGGCACATGGGCTCAATAACTGTGGCTCATGGACTCTAAAGCACAGGGTCAGTAGTTATTGCACACGGGCTTAGTTGGTCCGCAGCATGTGGCATCTTCCTGGAGCAGGGCTCTAACCGGTGTCCCCTGCGTTGGCAGGCGGATTCTTAACCACTGCCACCTAAGAAGCCCAAATTAACTTTTAATGTATCTATCCTTTCCTCCTTTTAGTCTCATCTACGGCTGGATTAATCTTCCTAAATATTTCTTAAACTCTACATTTTTTTTTCTTAAATCTTTGGTGTCACTCCCTTAAAAATCTTTTGTGTCCCACATCCCATTATTTATATCCTTTAACTACTCAGTTTAGTGTTCAGAATGTGCTTTATGACCCAGTTTCTCATGCCTTTGTTCACGCTCATTTTCCTCTGTTTTTCTGTTTATCCTAACTAAGGTCTAGTAGAATATATGTAGCAAGCTCCATATATAACTGCAACAAATATGAAGGAAGAGAATTGTTATTCTGAACTGAATTTGTGGAGAAAAATCTCTTCTAGCAAAGTATAACAGATAACTGCAGGGATACAAATAAGCATTAGAATGCTTGTCAGTTCTACTCAGTGAATAGATATTTCACTTTTATAAGATTATTTATTGCTTTCTTTGACTCCTGGTGAATTCTAGTTCATGCCATTGCCATCTTTGATTCATTGAAATATTCTTGTTAAGATTCTAGAGAAGTTCTGCTTCCTGAGATTTCCCAGGTCACCAGGCTGTGTTTATGTCCTGTTGCTCTAATTTCTTGTTTAGTGTCTGAGTTTTCTGTCTCCTTGTATATTGGCTTGACTTTTTTTCTTTTTTGGCCACGCTGTGCAGCTTGTGGGATCTTTGTTCCCCAACCAGGAATCGAACCTGGGTCCTGGTAGTGAGAATGCCAAGTCCTAACCACTGGACCACCAGGAGATTCCCTGGCTTGACTTTTTATCCCCCCTAAGTACCTTCTGTTTATAACCTGTTGTATATAGTACTGTACTTTGATTTTTTTTTAAAGACTTGCGCTACCCCTCATATGTAAGTATAATTGAGATAATTCACAATAAAAGACCTCCTTTTAGTGTACAGTTCAGTGGTTCTTAGTATATTCAGAGTTGGGCAACCATCACCATGATCTAATTTCAGAGCATTTACAGCACCCCAGAAAGAAACCCCTGATGCTTTAGCAGTCACTCCTATTCCTCTCTTCTCCCACCCTTGGCAACCACCAACCTACTCTGTCTCTATGAATTTGCTGATTCAGGACATTTCCATTTACTCCTTTTAAAGAAGGTATATAGGGACTTCCCTGGTGGCGCAGTGGTTAAGAATCCACCTGCCAATGCAGGGAACATAGGTTCAATCCCTGAACGGGGAAGATCCCACATGCCACAGAGCAACTAAGCCCGAGTGCTACAACTGCTGAGCCTGCATTCTAGAGCCTGCGTGCCACAACTGCTGAGCCCACGTGCCACAACTGAAGCCTGCGTGCCTAGAGCCCATGCTCCGCAACAAGAGAAGCCACCCAGTGAGAAGCCTGTGCACTGCAACGAAGAGTAGCCCCTGCTTACTGAAGCCTGTCTGTGTGCAGCAGCAAAGACCCAACACAGCCTTAAAAAAAAAAAGTATATAGAGTGCTTTGATAAAACTTAATAATCTCATTTTAAATAGAAAACTGTCTATTTACATCTAGTGGCTTCTTGAATAGGTAGCTTTTAATGAGAGTTCGTTGAAGGATTGGTTTTAGGAAGTGGACATGGTTAATGGATAGGAGAGGGGAAGATATTTTACGTAGAGGAGCAAGCATAAACAAGAGCTGACGAAGTTGAGGTAAGCAAAGAATTTAAGACTTAGTTCTTTTTTAGATCTACCTTGCTCTAGAAATAAACAAATAATAAATGTAATTTATTTTCTCTTCATCCAGTCTGTGGCTCCAGCAGCCTTATTTTTAGCAGCCAAAGTAGAGGAGCAGCCCAAAAAATTGGAACACGTCATCAAGGTAGCACATGCTTGTCTTCATCCGCAGGAATCACTTCCTGATACTAGGAGTGAGGTAGGGGATTAATTACACACATCTGTTTTTCTTAATTTATTTTGATCATTAACTTAGTTTTGTAACTTTGATTTACTCAAGTCTGAGTGGGGGCTGTTAAAGGAACTTTTAGTGTTTGTCTTTTCCTTAACAAAAACATCATAGAAATTTTATGGCAAAAGTTAATTGTATTCATTCTGGTAAAATTGGAAAATGCAGAAAAAGAAGAAAATATATTACCTGGATGTAATTTGTACCACAGATATATAAATGAACAAGTATTTCCAGCTTCTTTTCTATGAGTAGCTATACATGTGTATATTTTATACCTGCTTTTTTCACTTACTGTTTGCCAACTATTTTCCCATCAATTCTCCACTCCCTTAAAATATTGAGATAGTATTTCATCATATAGATACATATATTTTAAGTGTTTTCTGTTAAGATAGTTTCCAGCTTTTCACCACTGTAATATCACTATGAACATTCTTTTAGATAAATTTTGTTAATGAATTTTTTTTAATGAATCCTGTCACTGGTGTGTATGTGTTTAACTTTTTAAGAAATTACAAATATGCTTATCATAAAAGAACCCAAACACTAAAGAATCATTTAAAGTCAGAGTTAAAGTTCATTTCCTCTCCTCCTGGGAGGATACTGCTGATTACAGTTCAGATATATATGCTTCTACACCTTTATCCTATGTGTCTACATATAGCTTTTTTTCCCCTTCCATCCTTTCTTGATCTTCTAAAGAAGGGAAACTCTTGGCTTTAGAAGTCAGTGATTGGGGAGTGATGAGTGTGGAGAAAAATTTTGGATTTCTGTTACTAGATTATTTGTTACAGTGGGTGCATGAGTCATCTTTTATCAAATACGTGGAATTGTGTGTTCTTCTGATCATACTGCAGAAAGTGGTTTGGGAGGGTATATTTTGATAATAGCTGCTAATTATATGTGAATTAAGTATTTTGCATAGCAGTGTCTTGACTTACATCGTTTTCTCTTTGGGCTGCACCAGTAGTTTTTGTTGAAGAGCTGTTGGTCTGGACTTTTATTTATGTTAGAGACTACTAACTGCCATTGGTCTATAGAATTGACCAAATAACATAATTTTATTTTGACAAAATAAAACCAAAAATAAAATCCCCACTTTTGTTTTTTCTTTCAAGTATTTTATATGACTTCTCACTGGAGTCTTTCTTACCAGGTGACTAGAAGAAGATACTTTTTGCACAGTATGGGAAGGAGAGTTAGCATAGTTTAAGTCCTTATTGGACTTATTCAAGATCATAAATTTCAGTGGAAAGTTAGCATCAACATTAAGTCTCTTAACTCCTGGCTCAAGTCTCATTCAAGAGTTCTAGACCAGTGCTAGCCAATAGAAATATAACAGAAGTCACATACATAGTTAAAAATTTTAAACTTTGCATTAAGCTTTATTTAAAAATCTTTATTTTAAAAAGTTAAAATTAATTTTAATGTTAGTTACATTTTATATAATATTTTCTTTATCCCCCAAATATAGTCATTTCAGTATATAATCAATTTTAAAACATTATTAATGCAGTGGTTTACATTATTATTTCGTAACTAAGTCTTTAAAATTCAGTTTGTATTCTACACTCAGCACATTTCAGGTGCTCGATAGCCATGTGTGGATAGTGGCTACAGTAATGGCCAGTAGAAATCTGAAAGAATTTTTTTTGTTTGTTCCCTTTTCCTTTGAACCCTTCTATGAATTTTGAAAATCTAGCATTACTCCAAAAGGAAGGTTTAAAGGAGTCAAATGTTTGTGATTGCCTGCAGTACTGTGGGAAGGCTCTGCAGCGTATTTTGATGATGTTGAGAAAAAGATACATTTTCAGTTTTCTTATGTCTACATCATATGAACTTTAGAACCTAAAATAGTCTGAAAAGGAACCAGCTATCTGGTGCTTTTTCTGTAGCCATTTATAAATAAAGTGACATCTGTCATTTTACTACTTTTTTTTTAAAAGGAGAATCTGTTAGGGATAAGAATTAATTTCAGTTCCAACTCTCCCTCATAACTCCGCCTTCGCCTTTTGTGGCTTTGGTTTCCCTTGGAGGTTGTTAGAATTCTCTACACTTTACCTATAATATATTGTGACTTTGGGGGGAATAACTTGTGTCTTCTCACCTGCAGGCTTACCTGCAACAAGTTCAAGATCTGGTGATATTAGAAAGCATAATTCTGCAGACTTTAGGTAAGTTTATATTTTCCTTTAAAACATTAAAGAAATATGTATGTAATATAATGATTTTAAAATTTGCAAAATAGGAAACAGAAAGAGAATTTCTTGGGAAGGTTTTTGTACGTTATAGAGGTTGTTTAACCCTGGCCTATACCACAGAGAGAATGCAGGCACAGCTGACCTTTGAAATAGCAGTTTAGCAGGGGTTTTTCGTTTGTTTGTTTGCTTTTATATTCTAGGATTCGTGATTTGCTTGCTAAGATATGGCAGTTTTTAACTTTCTGATAAATAATGGCAGAAACTATCTTAAATAACTTTCCTTTCACGGATTTTTATAGTCATTATATTTAGGTAACAAAATTTGTTTTTTTTGTTTTTAAATTTATTTATTTATTTATTGGCTGTGTTGGGTCTTCTTTGCTGCACGCAGGCTTTCTCTAGTTGCGGAGAGCGGGTGCTACTCTTCATTGCGGTGCACAGGCTTCTCATTGTGGTGGCTTCTCTTGTTGTGGAGCATGGGCTCTAGGCGCATGGGCTTCAGTAGTTGTGGCACATGGGCTCAATAGTTGTGGCTCATGGGGCTCTAGAGCACAGGCTCAGTAGTTGGGGCGCACGGGCTCCACGGTATGTGGGATCTTCACAGACCAGGGCTCAAACCTGTGTCCCCCTGCATTGGCAGACAGATTCTTAACCATTGCACCACCAGGGAAGCCCACAGCATTTGTTTTTAAAATTGGTAATCAGTGTTCAGAACAGTAGAGTGGAGGTGGAGGAATTCAAGCTATAGCAGTTGACGGGCTAAAGAACTGATGATGTTCTGTTATTATCTATTATTATTTTTATCAAAGAGACTCCCTTCAAAAGCTTAGCAAATATGGAAAATAAAGTTTTCCTTGTTCTTTTGGGCTGTCATTTTTCACTTTAGGTAGGGGAGTATTTCGTGCGTTATGTTGGAAAGTTACTGGTAGGGCTATGTTTTTTGCATGTACACACATACACACAGTAAATTCTTCAAACTTTGTCTCTGAAGTTAGTTTCTGCTAATTTTTACTTTAAATTAGTTATCTTCAAGGTAACCATATTTTAGGGGACAATGATATTTTTCTGGTGGAATAAATTGTTATTAATATTTTAATGTGGAAACCAGTAAGATCTAATTTGCAAGAATCAGTTATACTTTTAGAATAATTTGCATCAAGTAAATTTTGCAATAGAATTTCTTTTTTTTTTTAAAAATCAGTTTGCCCCAGACTTTATTTTTAATTTAATTTTTTTTTTTAATTTTTTAGCTGTGCCATGTGACTTGAGGGATTTTAGTTTCCCCAACCAGGGATTGAACCCAGGCCCTCTGCCGTGAAAGTGCAGAGTCCTAACCACTGGACCGCCAGGGAGTTCCCTAGAATTTCTTTACTTGTACTAGAAAATTTTATTTACATACACAAAAAGAGAAACTTCATCGAAAATATTTGTAGACATACTGATCTTCTTTAAGTAATTTTGGTAAGGAACATTTAGAGTTAGATAAAATGATCAGTACTTATGGTAATTGAGATGATGAAAAGGGACAAAACTGAGGTAAGAGAGGAATAGGTTTTAAAATATTTTCTCAAGGTTAAGCTTTTGAAGATAATCATTCCATGAGTAATTGCTTCGTCCAACCATATATTATGTTCTATTGTTCCTAAGAAAATGTTTTGTGTTTAGATGTTATTGGTAGCTCAGGGATCTTGAGACTGCGTTAGCTTTATTATCTGAGTGATACCTTCTAGCAAAAGTATAAGCACCTTTGAAGATAATCTTAGAGAAGAGCATCTGGCATACTTTGTGTGACTCTCTGGGCCTCTGAAAAGGCAGTTTTTGGACCAGAAAATGAGGGAGACCTTCAGTGATGACTCAGATAAAAGAAATATAAAATATTTTGAGTATCTTTAGCATTTTAACCAATTACTTTTTTTCAGGCTTTGAACTAACAATTGATCACCCACACACACATGTGGTAAAGTGCACTCAACTTGTTCGAGGTAAGGAATCCCAACTTGGGACGCTGTCTTAAATTGTTTTACCATTTAGAGGCTAATATTTGCTTTGGACAAATATAAAATACAGCTGCTTTGGCCAAAATTTAAATTAAAAAACCTACCTGGCTTAAAGCAAAGTGAGTGGTTGGAGTTTTTCTGTTGGGTTCTTGTAATGTTTTTAGGTAACCTGTAGATAAAGAGAGTTAGCTTCTTGAGGATGTCTGTCAAAGCTGGGGGCAGATTTTGAAAAATGACCAATCATAAGTATCTAACAGCAGTTTTAAGGATGTCCTGGGGATAGGTGATCTTAATTTGATTCTAGGGTTGATTGTCCTAGACACTCTTAAAGGCCACCCAGAGGGTCATCTAGAATTTATTTGAACTTATTTTCATCATTGTTAATTACTTGGCAGGACTTGCTTTTTATTCTGACTTAACTTTAGTAGCTATAATTGCATGAAACCTAGTTCTTCTTATTTATTTAAATAGAATATCTAGACACCATAGTGTATTTAAATGCCATTTTTCGTTTTGTAGACTTAATTGATAATTGGCCTTATTGTGTTTCATTTGAAAACTCTCAGAGTTTTCCCTGAGTTCTTATATTTTATTTTTTTATTTATTTATTTTTTCTTATATTTTAAAAGCATTAAAAGTTTTACATTGAGCAAGGATAGTGTTAAACAAAGACAGATAAATGCTAATAGTTAACCTAAGGAAGATTAAAATTTGCTTTGTCACCTAGAGCAGTTGTTGTTTTTTTTTTTTTTTTTTGAAGGAGGAATTTTTTTATTGTAATATTTTTAAATAATTTGTTATTTGCTAATTTTTTACAAATATATCAAGGTCTTCTGGATTCTGATCTTGTCTTGAAATTAGTTCATCACCTAGCTTAGAATTTCTCAGTGAACCCTTGTATCAGGATCTCTGAGTTACTTGTTAAAAACGCTTATTGCATTCTTCTCTGAATGTGTTGAGTCAAACTCTAGAGAGGATGCAATCACTTAAACTGTTTTTTTGACAGTAGAATGTAACCATTGGGTGTTCAGGGACCATGTCTACCTCATTTACCACTATATTGTCTGCCTTGCAAATATTAAATGCTTACTAAATAATTGTTGAGAATGAATGGAATGAATGGAACTAATACCCTTCTCCCTCTGCCCTCCCCCCCTTTTTTTTTTAGCAAGCAAGGATTTAGCGCAGACTTCTTACTTCATGGCAACCAACAGGTTTATATTTTAATATTTTTCTCTTCTATTTTTGGGATAATACTTTACTTGGGTTGGAATTGTCACTTTTTTTTTAATTAAGAAAAAATTTTAAAAAATATATTTATTTGGTTGTGCCGAGTCTTAGTTGCAGCACACAGAATCTTTGTTGCTGCATGTGGGATCTTTAGTTGCAGCATTCAAACTCTTAGTTGTGGCATGTGGGATCTAGTTCCCTGACCAGGGATCGAACCCAGGCCCCTTGCAGTGGGAGCACAGAGTCTTAGCCGCTGGACCACCAGGGAAGTCCTGGAATTGTCACTTTTTGATGAGTACGTGGAAAGGTGACAGGTCTTGCACTTAGTAAACTAGAGGCCAAAGATCTAGGCAAGGATCTCTGATACAATGTATTATAGACAATTCTATGGTAAGTGTTGATTTTTCTGCACAATTTTCATGTGTACCTTAAAATTTCCATGCTGCTTTTTTGATTTATTAAGGTGATATGATTATTTATTGCTGATTGTTTGATAGCTTACTTAATTCTGCATTTGTTACTTTGCTTTAACATATCCAAGAGCATAGTTCTGAAAGTTTATTTAAACTTGGAATTCATTGACAGTGACTAAAATCTAATTTGGAGGATTCTGCTGTAATTATATTTTAAAAGACTTTTTCTTCACCCACGCCCAGATAAATGGGTGTGTATATATGTAAAGAGTTGTGATACTTTCTGTTTTTAAAAAATTAATACATAACTTGTATTACCAAATGACTTGCTCATTGTCATCTCCAATCTACTGGTTGTTCATGGAAACCAAAGATACTCCTAATAATGACTGTCAGGGCTAAGAAGTTCATTCCTTATAGCCTGTTGGGAGAAATTTTAAAGATAAACTATCAAGCATATTCACACTTGAGAGAGTGATTGTCTGTTCATTATTTTAAAGAGACCAGACCTATGATTGGCAAGAGACAAGATAATTTTTAGAGTATTTCCTTAGGTATTTGATTTAGGGATTACATATATCAGAAGTCTTATAATTTTTCTTAAGTTCTGAGCTTATTCTCAGGGTACTTAATCCTTATTTTAAAAGACTGAATACTCAGTCTTTTCTTTTTGTTTTTATTTTTTCCGGTCCTTCATCAGTGTGTGGATTAAATGAAGTGTAGTCAAAAAAATTAGAAAAGTTGTTACCTGAGCAGGTGGGTTAATGGAAAAATCATGTTGGGTGCTGGATCAGAGCACTGGATATTTCTTGCCCTTCTTGCTCTCCAGTGGTTTTTTGGTTTTTTTTTTTAACTTTTTTTAAGATTTTTTTAAATAATGGAGAGTTTTAATTTTGGGTTCAGAATTGAGAGCTCATGACACTCTCTTGTTTCCTTCCCTCTGATGTCAGCCTGCATTTGACCACATTTAGCCTGCAGTACACACCTCCTGTGGTGGCCTGTGTCTGCATTCATCTGGCTTGCAAGTGGTCCAACTGGGAGATCCCAGTCTCAACTGATGGGAAGCACTGGTGGGAGTATGTTGACGCCACTGTGACCTTGGAACTTTTAGATGGTAAGTTTTAGAGTAAGGGACCTCGAAAAGCACTTGCTCTTGATCTATCACATATCTGGCCAAAGGTGACTTGATTTCAGATGAATATAGTTAGTTCAGGTTATTCTTATTTCATTACTTGTGCCTCTCTGAATTTTTTTTAAATGTTCTAATTTCATTTGTAGAACTGACACACGAATTTCTACAGATTCTGGAGAAAACCCCCAACAGGCTCAAACGAATTCGGAATTGGAGGGTAAGAATTACTGCTGTCAGCTTGCAGAACAAACCATTTTCTTCTTTTGACTGCACCAGTGAATATACCAGATATGGATATGTACCCTAGGTTTGGAATTTCCCTTTTTGTAGTTACACAATAGTCATGATTTCAACTTCATAGCTTGGCTGCTGGCCCAGAAATCCATTGCTGTAGGTGACAGTGGGATTTATTTTGTGTTTTGCCACTCTTGTGGTTTAGTCGTTTGGTCAGCAGCATTGGTTGAGTATTCTTTTGTGTGGAGAGTGTTAAGGGGAAAAATTTGGCTTTTCTGAGTCACAAAATGTTGGCTTCTGGTATAGGAAAGATACAGAGTTAGAAGATTAGAGCCAGTATCATAATTTTGTCTTTGACATTACCTGCTTTTAAATGGATTTTAGAATTTTGTTTTTATGTAGACTGCAGTCTAAAGTTGTATTCAGATATTTTTCAAAGTCTTACTTACGAATAGTGGAATTACTCCCTTTTTTCCAGTGTCAGAAAATATAAAAATATTTCTTGCATTTCTCAGAATTCTAGACTGATAACCTTAATTTCATTCTCCCAAGTTGAGTGAGTTACAGAAAATGAACTGCCTAGGATTCAAAGGAGATTTGAGAGGACACAAGTCATCTTTTACTTTCATATAAAACCTCACCAAAATTTCTAGAATTTTAGGCTAACTGCAATTGTAAGTAGTCATAAGAAGGCAAAGATGTTCAGGAATGAATTTTAGATATGTACAAAACAACTTCATTATTTTTATTGCCTTGTTGTACTGGTATAGATTATGGTCACTTTTTTTGTTTTTAAACTGTGTATAATATTACATTTGATCTTAGCCAAAAGGCTAAGAAGTGATTAAGTGTACAATATTGGTTTTTTTTTTTTTGTTTTTTGGAGATGCTGCACGGCTTGTGGGATCTTAGTTCCCCAACCAGGGATTGAACCCCAGGCCCTGGCAGTGAGAACACCAAGTTCTAACCACTGGACTGCCAGGGAATTCCTACAATATTGTATTTTTAACTATAGGTACTATGCTGTACAGAATATCTCTAGGACATACTCATCTGTATAACTGAAACTTTGTACCCTTTGACTAATATGTCCTTGTTTCCCTCTTCCCTCAGTCTCTGACAACCACTATTCTACTCTCTGCCTCTATAAGTTTGACTATTTTAGATTCCTCATATAAGTAAGATCATGCAATATTTGTCTTTCTGTGTCTTGCTTATTTTACTTAGCAAAAGGTCCTCCAGGTTCATCTGTGTTGTTGCAAATGGCAGAATTTCCCTCTTTTTCTTTTTTTTCTTTTAGTTGTGGTGAAATACAAATAACAGAAAACTTACGATCTTAGCCATTTCTAAGTGTACAGTTTAGTGGTATTACCTACATTTATACTGTTGTGCAATCATTATTACCATCTATCCCCATAACTTTTCATCTTATAAAACTGAAACTCTATAACCATTAAACAATAACTGTTTATTCCCCCTGACCTCAGCCCCTGGCAACCACAGTTATATTTTCTGTTTTTATGATTTAGACTACTCTGTTACTACCTATATGCCTCATATAAGAGGAATTATACATTACTGGTCTTTTTGTGACTGACTTTTTTTTCTTAAAAAATTTTTAAATTAATATTATTTTTGGCTGTGTTGGGTCTTTGTTGTTGCATGGGCTTTCTAGTCCTGGTGAGTGGGGGCTACTCTTTGTTGAGGTATGCAGGCTTCCCAGTGTGGTGGCTTCTCTTGTTGTGGAGGCTCTAGGTGAGAGGACTTCAGTAGTTGTGGCTTCTGTGCTCTAGAGCACAGACTCAGTAGTTGTGGCACATGAGCTTATTTGCTCCCCGGCATGTGGGATCTTCCTGGCCCAGGGATCAAACCCGTGTCCCCTGCATTGGCAGGCAGATTCTTAACCACTGCACCACTGGGAAAGTCCTGTGACTGATTTATTTCAATTAGCATGTCCTCAGGGTTCATCCATGTCGTAGCATATTGTAGAATTTTTTTCCTTAAAAGGCTGAATGATATTCTATTGTCTGTATGTACCACATTTTGTTTATCCATTCTTCCATCGATAGACACTTGATTTCTGTCTGCATTTTAGTTATTGTAAATAATGCTGCTATGAACATTGGTGTACAATATCTCTTTTGAGACCCTGCTTTCTGTTCTTCTGGGTATACACCCAGAAGTGGAATTGCTGAGTCATATGTTTGTTCTGTTTTTAATTTGTTGAGGAACCTACACTGTTTTCCATAGTGGCTGTACCATTTTACATTCCTACCAAGCAGTGCACAAGAGTTCCAATTTCTTCACATCTTTACCAACACTTGCTGTTCTGTTTTTCTTTGGCAGTAGCTATTGTAAAGTGTGTGAGGTGGCCTCTCATAGTTTTGATTTGCATTTGCCTAATGATGTTAAGCATTTTTCATGTTCTTATTGGCCATTTGTGTATTTTCTTTGGGGAAATGTCTATTCTAGTTCTTTGCCCATTTTTGAATTGGGTTGCTTATTTTTCTGTTGTTGAGTTTTAGGAGTTCTCTGTCCATTTTGGATATTAATTCCTTATCAGATATATAATTTACAAACATCTTCTCCCATTATGTGGGTTACCTTTTACTCTGGATAGTGTCTTTTGATGCACAGAAATTTAAAATTTTCATGACGTCTTTTTGGGGGGCAGGTGGTGGTGTTATCTGTGCCTTTTGTGTTATATCTAAGAAATCATTGCAGGGTCGTGAAGCTTTCGTCCTGTGTTTTGGATCTCAAATTTAGGTCCTTATCCGTGTTGAGGTAACTTTTGTATATGGTGTTAGGTAAGGGTCCAGCCTCATTCTTTTGCATGTGGATATGTAGTTTTCCTAGCTCCATTTGTTGAAAAGACTGTCCTTTCCTCATTGAATGGTTCTTGGCATGCTTGTCAAAAATCATTTGACTGTATATGTGAAGGTTTATTTCTGGGCTTTCTATTCTATTTGGAATTCATCTATATGTCAGTACCCCACTGTTTAGATTACTGTGGCTTTGTCATAAGTTTTGGAATCAGAAAGTATGAGTCTTCCTGTTTTGTTCTTCATTTTCAAGGTTGTTTTGACTATTCAGGGTCCTTTGAGATTCCATATGAATTCTATGATGGGTATTTATTTATCGGCTGCTTTGGGTCTTAGTTGCGGCACATGGGATCTTCCAGTGTAGTGTGTTGGCTTCTTGCTAGTTGTGGCGCACAGGCTCCAGAGCTTGTGGGCTCAATAGTTGTGGCATTCAGGCTCTCTAGTTGTGGCTCGTGGGCTTAGTTGCCCTGCGGCACGTGGGATCTTAGTTCCCTGACCAGGGATCGAACCCACGTCCCCTGCATTGGAAGGCAGACTCTTAACCACTGGAACACCAGGGAAGTCCCCCCCTTCCCCGCCTTTTTTAAAATTTATTTTGGCTGTGCCAGGTCTTGGTTGTGGCACGCAGGATCTTTGTTGTCGCATGCGGGCTTCTTAGTCGTGGCGTGCACGTGGGATCTACTTCCCCTACCAGGGATCGAACCTGGGCCCCCTACATTGGGAGCGTGGAGTCTTAACCCACTGGACCACTAGGAAAGTCCCTAGTATGCGTTTTTTATTTCTGCATAAAATGTCATTGGAATTTTGATAGGGATTGCATGAATCTATAGATTGCTTTGGGTATTCATTCATTTATTTAGCTGCGCTGCGTCTTAGTTGTGGCATGCGGGCTCGTAGATGCTGCCTGCAGGATCTAGTTCCCTGCAGGGATCGAACCCAGGCCTCCTGCATTGGGAGCGCAGAGTCTTAACCACTGGACCACCAGGGAAGTCCCCACATTTTAATAATATTAATGTTTGAATTAATGTTTGGATCCAGACATGGGATAGTTTCCAGTTATGCTTTACTTAATTTCTTTCAGCAGTGTTTTGCAGTTTTCATTGTACAAGTCTTTTACTTCCTTGGTTAATTCCTAAGTGTTTTATTCTTTTTGATGCTGTTGTAAACGGAATTGTTTTTCTTTTTTAAATTTTTTATTTATTTTTTTAAATTTATTTTTTATATTTTGGCTGTGTTAGGTCTTCAATGCTTCGTGCAGGCTTTCTCTAGTTGTGGTGAGCAGGGGCTGCTCTTCGTTGTGTTGCTTGGGCTTCTCATTGTGGTGGCTTCTCTTATTGTAGAGCATGGGCTCTAGGTGTGCAGACTTTAGTAGTTGTGGCACATGGGCTGTAGAGTGCAGGCTCAGTAGTTGTGGCACACTTGCTTAGTTGCTCCATGGCATGTGGGATCTTCTCGGACCAGGGATTGAACCCGTGTCCCCTGCATTGGCAGGTGGATTCTTAACCACTGCGCTACCAGGGAAGTCCCAGCAATAAGGTATTTTATTTTATTTTTTATTTTTATTTATTTATTTATTTTTAATTTATTGGCTGCATTGGGTCTTCATTACTGCACACGGGCTTTCTGTAGTTGCCGAGAGCGGGGCCTGCTCTTTGTTGTGGTACTTGGGCTTCTTATTGCGGTGGCTTCTCCTGTTGTGGAGCATGGGCTGCAGGTGCACGGGCTTCAGTAGTTGCAACACGTGGGCTCAGTAGTTGTGGCTCTTGGGCTCTAGAGCGCAGGTTCAGTAGTTGTGGCGCACAGGCTTAGTTGCTTTGTAGCATGTGGGATCTGCCCGGAGCAAGGCTCGAACCTATGTCCCCTGCATTGGCGGGTGGATTCTTAACCATTGCGCCACCAGGGAAGCCCAGTAAGGTATTTTAAATTAATGTGTGCCCGTTCTTTTTCAGACATAATGCTATTGCACATTTAGTAGACTGTAGTGTAGACATAACTTTTATATGCACTGGGAAACCAAGAAATTTGTGTGGCTCACTTTATTGTGATATTTGCTTTATTAAGATGGTCTGGAACTGAACCCACAGTATCACCAGGGTATACCTGTATGCCTTATAGCCTTTTTGTCCCTCATTTTCTGCATTATACCATCTTTTGTGCTTAGTTGATTTTTCATAGTGAAAAATTTTAAATTCCTTTTTTATTCATTTTTTGTATTCTAGGCTATTTTCTTTGTGTTTACCATGGGGATTATATAGTTAACATCTTAAAGTTATGATACTCTGGTTTGAAATTTATACTAGTTTAACTTCGGTAACATACAAAATTCCTCTCCTTTATAGTTGCATCATCATCCCTTTTGGTTGTTGATGTTACAAAATTAAATCTTGATACAATGTGTGTCCCCAAACAAATTAATAATTCTTCTGGATGCATTAGGCTCTTATACTATATAGAAAATAAGATTTGGAATTATAAAACAAAGTTATAGTAATACTAGGCTTTACACTAACTTTTTTTCCCCCTGAGAATGTTAGTCTCCTAAATCATGTAGAAAGCAAAATGTGCAATTACAAACCATTGTTACAGTAGTAGCTTTTATAATTGCCCATGTATTTACTTTTACCGAGATCTTTATTTCTCCATATGGCTTAAAGTTACTGTCTTGGAAGACTCCCTTCAGCCTTTCTCGTATGACTGGTGCAGTGGTCACGAATCCTTCAGCTTTTGTTTATCTGGAAACAATTAATTTCTCCTTTACTTTTTTGAAGGACATTCTTGCTGGATATAGGATTCATGGCTAACAGTTTTTTTCTTTTAGTCCTTGGAATGTATCAGCTCACTGTCTTCTGCCCTCCAAAGTTTCTGTTGAGAAATCTCATGATCTTATTGAGGATCCTTTGTAGGTGACAGTTTGCTTCTCACTGTTTTCAAAATTTGTCTTTGGCTTTTGAAAGTTTGAGTATATGTCTTTTTTTTTTTAATACCACAATTTTAAAAATTGAGGTGTAGTTGATGTATAATATATAAATTTCAGGTTAATAACATAATGATTGACAATTTTTAAAGGTTATGGTCCATTTATACTTATAAAATATTGGCTGTATTCCCTGTGTTGTACTATATATCTTTGTAGCTTATTTATTTTATACATAATAGTTTGTACCTCTTAATCCCCTACCCTTATCTTGCCCCTTCCCCCTTCCACATCTTCTTTATCCGTTCATCTGTTAATGGACATTTAGGTTGTTTCCATGTTTTGGCTATTGTGAATAGTGCTACTATGAACATTGGGGTGCATATATGTTTTTGAATTATAGTTTTGTCCGGATATATGCCCAGGAATGGGATTGTTAGATCGTGTGGCAACTTTTTTTTTTTTAATAAATTTATTTATTTATTTGACTTATTTGGCTACTTTGGGTCTTTGTTGCTGAGCACAGGCTTTCTTTAGTTGTGACAAGCAGGGGCTACTTTTCATTGCTGTGCACAGGCTTCTCATTGTGGTGGCTTCTCTTGTTGCAGAGCATGGGCTCTAGGCACGTGGGCTTCAGTAGTTGTAGCACATGGCCTCAGTAGTTGTGGCTCGAGGGTCTAGAGTGCAGGCTCAGTAGTTGTGGCTCATGGGTTTAGTTGCTCTGTGGCATGTGGGATCTTCCTGGACCAGGGCTTGAACCCATGTCTCCTGCATTGGCAGGCAGATTCTTAACCACTGTGCCACCAGGGAAGTCCCTCAACTCTCTTTTTAGTTTTTTGAGGAACCTTCATACTGTTTTCCATAGTAGCTGCACCAGCTTACATTCCCACCAATAGTGTAGGAGGGTTCCCTTTTCTCCACACCCTCTATAGCATTTGTTATTTGTTGACTTTTTATTGATGGCTATTCTGACTGGTGTGAGATGGTACCTCATTGTAGTTTTATTTGCATTTCTCTAATAATTAGTGATGTTGAACATCTTTCCCTGTGCCTGTTGGCCATCTGTATGTCTTCTTTGGAGAAATGTGTATTTAGGTCTTCCTAGTTTTGGATTGGGTTGTTTGTTTTTTGTTGTTGTTGTTGAGTTGTATGAGCTGTTTGTATATTTTGGAAATTAAGCCCGTGTCAGTCACATCATTTGCAAATGTTATCTCCCAGTTCATAGGTTGTCTTTTTGTTTTGTTTATTGTTTCCTTTGCTATGCAAAGCTTGTAGTTGATTAGATACATTTGTTTTATTTTTGCTTTTATTTCTATTGCCTTGGGAGACTGACCTAAGAAAATCTTGGTATGTTTATGTTAGAGAATGTTTTGCTTATTCTAGGAGTTTTATGGTGTTATGTCTTATGTTTAAGTCTTTAAGCCACTTTGAGTTTATTTTTATGAATGGGGTGAGGGTGTGTTCTAACTTCATTGATTTACATGTGGCTGCCCAACTTTCCCAACACCACTTGGTGAAGAGACTTTTTCCTATTGTATATTCTTGCCTCCTTTGTTGAAGATTAATTGACTATAGGTGTGTGTGTGTTTATTTATGGACTCTCTATTCTGTTCCATTGATCCAGATGTCTGATTTTGTGCCAGTACCACACTGATTACTGTAGCTTTGTAGTACTGTCTGATGCCCGAGAGGGTTAAGTATTATATGTCTTGATGTGAGTCTCTTTGAGTTCATCTTGGAGTTCATTGAGCTTCTTGGATATCTATATTTTTTCATCAAATTTGGAGAGTTCTGAGCTGCTGTATCTTCACATATTCTCTCTGCTGCTTTCTCTTTCTTTTCATTGTCTGGAATTCCCACAGTGCATATATTGGTCTATTCCATGGTGTCCTATAGGTCCCTTAGGCTCTGTTCACTTGCTTCAGTCTTTTTTCTTTCTATTCCTCAGACTTGATAATTTCCATTGTCCTGTCTTCAAGTTTGCTGATTCTTTTGCCTGTTCAGATCTGCCTTTGGATCTCTCCGGTGCATTTTTCATTTCAGTTATTGTACTTTTCAGCTCTAGAATTTCTTTCTGGTTTCTTTTAAAGTTTTTAATCTCTTTATTGATACTTTCATTTTGTTCACATGTTGTTTTCTTGACTTTCTGACATCTTCATTTCTTTGAGTATCTTTAAAGCAGTTATTTTAACGTCTTTGCCTAGTTGATCTGCCATTGGGTCTTTTTCAGGGACAGTTTCTCTTGATTTTTTTGTTGTTGTTCCTTTGAATGGGCCATACTTTCCTGTTTCCTTATATGCCTTTTGGTTATTTTGTTGAAGACTGGACATTTGAATCTAATAACATGGTAACTCTGGAAATCAGATGCTCTCTCTTCCATGGGGTTTGCTGGGTTTTTTTTGTTTTTTATTTTTTGGTCTGTTTTTGGTTTTTTGTATGTTTGGGGTGGGGGCTTGATTTTGAAAGGTATCTCTGTGCTGAGGATCAGCTTGATGTGTAAAATTAAGGTCTTCTCAGGTCTTTTCTGAGCCTTTTCCTGGACATTTCTGTACATGCAGTGTTTTTTTTTTTTTAATGTTCTACTCTAATATCTGGCTCCCAAAGGGAGAAAGAGCAGAGGATGAAGTGGGGGAGGAGGGGTGTTGGCCCTTTGTATCCAGGGATGTCACTTCAGTCAGAGAGGGAGGGGATTGCAACAGTGGAGGGAGGTGCAACAATGGCTACCTGCCTCTTTGTATTGGGTTGGCCAAAAGGTTTGTTCAGGGTTTTTCCATAAGACCTTACGGATCTAAAGTAGCAGTCAGCGATCATAGCACAGATCTCCAATATTTGGAAAATAGAGCCCTTTTTGCCCAACCAGACTTCCCCAAGCTGTGTGTAATGTACTCCAAGAAAAGGTGCACAGCTGGCTGGGGTTGAGAGCTGAAATTGAGGGAAATTAACTGCAATTTATTGTCCAGAGCTTACCCTGGAAGTTGTAAGCCTTCAACAGACTGTAGAGTTCCAAAATAGTTACATCAGATAGATTCTGCCTGTGCAGTTGTTGTCTAGGTAGGAGACATTCATGGTGCTTCCTACTCTATCTTCACAGAATCTTCCTCCTTTTTTAAAGCTAAGTGATATTTCATTGTGTATACAGACCGCATTTTTTAGTGAGTTCCAGTGTCTTTCTCAGACTGCATTTTTAAAAACCCATTTATTTATTGATGGACTCTTGGGTTGCTTTTATACCTTAACTATTGTGAAAAGTACTGCAGTGTATATGGGAGTTCATACACCTCTTTGAGATCTTGTGACACTTGATTGAAGGTTTAAAAAATCTTACACTTCTCCTGATGGTAATAATTATCAGTCTCATGTTAGAGTAGCCTCCTGGTTATGGGCTATCCCAAACGCCCAATGTGACAGCAAACACAGTCTACTCATTTCAGTATTTTTTTCCATTTGGTAAATTACCTGAAGTGAAAAGATGCTATTTGCTTCATTCTAGGCATGCCAGGCTGCCGAGAAAAGAAAAGCAGATGACCGAGGAGCAGATGAAAATACTTCGGAGCAGACAATCCTTAATATGATTTCCCAGAGCTCTTCAGATACAACTATTGCAGGTTTAATGAGCATGTCCGCTTCTTCTACCACAAGTGCAGTGCCTTCCCTTCCAGCCACTGAAGAGTCAACCAGCAGCTTAAGCAGTGTGGAGATGTTGCCAAGTGAGCGTTGGCTGTCCTCCCACCCTCCTTTTAAGGTAGAACCTGCTCAGAGTCATCGGACTAGTGAGAATTTAGCACTTATCGGAGTTGATCATTCCTTGCAACAGGATGGTGCAAATGCATTTGTTTCCCAGAAGCAGAACAGTAAGAGCGTGCCATCAGCTAAAGTATCACTGAAGGAATACCGTGCAAAGCATGCAGAAGAGTTGGCTGCCCAGAAGAGGCAACTGGAGAACATGGAGGCCAATGTGAAGTCACAGTATGCATATGCTGCCCAGAATCTCCTGTCTCACCATGATAGCCATCCTTCGGTCATTCTGAAAATGCCCATAGAGGGCTCGGAAAACCCTGAGCGGCCTTTTCTGGAAAAGACTGACAAAACAGCTCTCAAGATGAGAATCCCAGTGACAAGTGGAGATAAAGCTGCCTCTTCAAAACCAGAGGAGATAAAAATGCGCATTAAAGTTCACAGTGCAGCCGACAAGCACAATTCTGTGGATGACAGCGCCATGAAGAGCCGCGAGCACAAAGAAAAGCACAAGACTCACCCGTCGAATCATCATCATCATCATAATCACCACTCACACAAACACGCCCACTCGCAGCTCCCAGCTGGCGCTGGGAACAAACGTCCAGGGGATCCAAAACATAGCAGCCAGACAAGCGCCTTAGCGCACAAACCCTATAGCTTGTCTAGCTCTTTTTCCTCTTCCAGTTCTTCTCGTAAAAGGCCCTTCCCTGAAGAGACTGGAGGGGCAGTGTTTGATCATTCAGCCAAGACTGCCAAGAGTACTAAATCCTCTTCCATAAATTTCTCCTTCCCTCCTCTTCCTACAATGGCCCAGTTGCCTGGGCATAGCTCAGACACAAGTGGCCTTACTTTCTCACAGCCTAGCTGTAAAACTCGAGTTCCTCACATGAAATTGGATAAAGGCTCCACGGGGGCCAATGGTCACAATGCAACCCAGACCATAGACTATCAAGATACTGTGAATATGCTTCACTCCCTTCTCAATGCCCAGGGTGTTCAGCCCACTCAGCCCCCTGCGTTTGAATATGTCCATTCATATGGGGAATATCTGAATCCACGGGCTGGTGGAATGTCCTCCAGATCTGGCAATACAGACAAACCCCGGCTACCACCTCTACCATCAGAACCTCCTCCACCACTTCCACCCCTTCCCAAGTGAAAAAGAAAAAAACTTCTTTAAAAACACATTTTTTTTTTAAACTACTGATTCTGGACTAAGAAAATTACTTCCCTTATGAAATATGTCACCCTTCTTGAACTAGGGAATAAATTAATATTGAGACATAGGTGGGAGGGTGGTAGAGGGCCTTGGTTATTATATCTCCTGCCTCAGAAATTTAACTATTTTATTATAGTTTTTACTGGTATTAGAGAGGTGAGAATGTGTTAAAGCTGTGAAGGATTCAGAATACTTTCTCTGTTCTTGGCCTCTCCACCTCCTAATTAGGTTGATTAGAGTTGATATCTTCCCTCTTCTTGACAGGACTGAAGTGTGGAGGGTTTGTTTTATCAAGCAGTTGTGGATCCTTTTGGTGTTTAATATATCAGGAGAGAGGAAGTATTTAAATGTCAAAATCTTTTAAGAGACTTTTAAAAAATAATTTAAAGAAAGTAAGTTATCTGTTTAGTTTTTTTTATATAATTGGGGAGGGGATAGGGATTTTGCTGTGTGTATGAGATGTACAGCAGTGAGTCCTGGGGGGTGGGATTGGAGGGTGGGAGGGGAGGGGTGTGTAGGGGGAATGGGAGGATAGGATTTTGGCCATGAGCTCTGAGCTAGGCTCCGGCCACTTGAAGTGTTTCGACCTGTAAGTGTGTATGTAAGTGTGGGTATGTGTGTTTTTAAGTGTGTGCGTTTATAAATCATGTTTTATCTTTCCCTTTCTGTCCTTCACCATTTTTACTTCCCAACAGTCTACTAGAGAGAACACGGTGTGGCCTTTAGAACATAAAGGAAGGAAGAGGCATGTATTTGACATGGTATTTTCCCCTTTATGTTGTAATTGAGGGTAGCCTTCTAAATTCTAGTTTGGGCAGGTGCAGCCAATGGTCTGACTCCGGACTCCATTATAAAAACTTCCTTTTATCCCCTTTTTCCTTCTGATATAGAACAAAGGTGGGGTTGAGGAAGAAGGCTGGAGAGCTAGGCTGGCTTCTGCCCTACAGAATTGGGTGTATTTTTTTTTCATGTTGGGCTTTGGGAAAGTGTTCAAGGGAGAGCAGTCTCAGGGTCTCTGAAGGGAAGGGGCATGTGCTGTCCTTCTTGTGAAAGCCCAGACCACAAGTGAGAATAGTTCTGGGAGAAGCCATGGAGCTAGAGGGTACTGAAAACAATGAACGTTGTGATTGGGAGTTTTTAGGACATTGTGTTTTAAATTATATTATGAATGTAAGGCTTGCTTTTTATCTGTATATCTGAAGGGAAGCAGCTGTGTCCTCAATTTTTGTAGACTATATGACTTCAGAGATTGGAGCTTATGGATTTAATAGTGCTGGTGCCATGAGGGGTGAGCAAGCCTAGCCTAACAGATACTGTTATGTTTAGATTGTCCATCTTTGGTGGCTTTAGCTTCTAAGCAGAAGTTCTTCTGGAGATTTCTAAGAGTCCTTTAGAAAAATGGATCAGGAGTCCTGTTTTATGGGTGCTTAATTATCCCATATTTTAAGAGTGAACATTTTTGTTGAGGAAAGAAATCTTTCAAGGGGCTAGAAAGAATTCTAAGCAAAGTTGTCCAGCTGAAAATGCCACCTGGTCACAGATCATTTAATGTGATATTTCTTCGGTCTTCGTGGTGTTTTTTGCCATGGAAAAGGTAATGCAGTTTGAGTTTGTCTTCTTGATTTTAATACAGCTTCTTTTACACCAAATGTTCTTTATGGATAAATTGAATGTTTTTCATTGAAAGTCATAGGGAGATAGGAGTTGTACATGTGCTGCTGCTTGCCAGGAACAGGTTGGGGAGAAAACTGAGGCAGTTGGAATTGATGATGCACTGGCCTAATATAGGAGGGAACTTGTACAATAAACCTTAACTGAAGGTGAGTTAGTGTCTGCATCCCTGCATATTTGAACTGCCTGCCATTGCTGTGTGAAGTGAGATCTCTGCTGATTGATAACACCAGTAATACTTTTGACTTGGAACGTCACTTTACTTTTATGGATGACATTTTCCTCTTTCTCCTTGATATTTTCTGTGTTGTGCTAGGTAATTGGTAGATGCGTGGTGTGTTTACTAAATTTAGTCTGTTTGTTTAGATTTGTTTGGTTGAGTCAGCTTTCCTTCCTGACCTTCCCAAAACGTTATTTAGTTTGCATCTGTATCTTGTGGAATTGATGATCACTGATTTGATTATGAAAATGTCTTATACAGCTTTCAGTTTTTTTCATTAAATTTCACGTATTTTCTGATCACATTCACTCCCTCACCACAGAGATACATATGCACTTAGCCTCAGCAGTTCTCCGTGGCACTCTGTAGCTAGTTCCTTAGAACTTTGGCAGGAGTGACCTTGAAAAAAGTGCTTTACGCTGCATAGTCTGGCCTTTGCATTAGTAGATCATTGCTGATATAGGTCAGTTTAGAGACTTTTCTATATTAGTGCCTCCTGATACTGTTTTAAGATACCTACAGTGTCTGCTTTTATATCTCTGCATATGTCAGGAACCTCCTTACGGGCTCTGCATTAAGCTGCTTGCTGCATTGCATTGTCTTTCGGTTAGCAGATGTGCCTGTCAGCTAGCATGCATATTGTCCAAATTCCATAAACTTAGGCTTCTAAAGGTTGTGTGGTTTCTAAACTCTGTGTCTTCTCTCACCCTCACCACTTCAAAGGGTGAGAAACAGGATTTATACGTCCAAAGTTAGTCCAGTAAACATGGCTTTTTCCCCCTCGTTTTAACCTAGACTATCGAGGATAAGTGGTGGTAAGCAGGCCTGGAGCCTCAGGTTCTGTAAATCTCATTCCTAAAACTTTGCTTGCATCTCATGTTGGCAAAAACAAATACCTGTGAATTGTTCTTGGGGCTTTTAATCAGATAACCTGTGTTGCTGTTAGCTGAACTCTAGTGAAGCATTAACCTAAAGCTAATTCGTCTTCTGAAGTATCAGTTATGCTTTTTGGATTTAGAAAATATGTAGGAATTAGTCTAGTCTTTTCACTTGAATCAATGTGTTTCCATATCTGAGACCCTCAGCTTCTTTTCTTTTTTTTAAATGCTTTTAGTGTTTTAATGTATCATTTTACATAATTCTGTATTATTGGCTTCACCAGTATTGATAGAAGAAAATTTAAATCTCCAGTTGGAAACAGCAATGGATTAGAGTATAGAAATAAAATCATGGTAAAATCAGAGCTGGATTTACTTAAGCTTCTGCTACCTAATTCCCTGTATTGAAAATCCATACCCCTTTATGCCTTGTTTCTGGACGAAGGCAATTAGAGGGGTCTTATCCTAGTATGGTTGGATTTTAAACGTTATCTGTGTTTCACATAGAAACACAGGTCTGTGGGAACTTGTGAAATGATTAAATTTTAAAAGGATTATTTTAATGATCTATTTTGATACTAATGCAGGGAAGAGGGATACTAGAACATCTTGAAGTTGGAATACAAATATTAATCTCTTGGGTTTGGGAGAATTTAAGCAGTCTCTGCAGTGCTTCACATGGTGAGAAATAAGCCCTCTGCAGTCCCATTAAACCTTCAGTGACTTTGATGCCTCCCCAAATTTCTTGTGTTGCTGCTTGTTAATACCCAGCTTTTAATTGAGTGTCCCTGGTGGTTTAAAAAATGTTCATGTTGTATATCACACTGTCAAGTTTTATCTTTTTATCCCTCTGTAGGATAAAAAGCATGGTACTATAGTCCTGCCTGATAGAGTGGTCTGGAGTGAGAATTATTTTTTAAGTGGAAGACGCTTGCATTTTAACGTTTCTAAAGTTTTCAGTATGAACTTGGCATTGGAAAAGGGAGGGCAAAAAAGGAATGTTTACTAAAAAGTGGTGTCTACTCTTCCCCTTTATGAGTTTGTATTCATGGTGAATGAAAAGAAGAGAAAGACTTGGGTTTTCCGTGGCCATGTTAAGCATGGAGAGGGATGCTTGACAGCATGCTAACTGAAGCCAGAGCAAGTATGTCTCCATCAGGTTATCAGGAACTCTTCAGTTGAAAGCTGAGGCCTTAACTGATTAGTGGTTGATCACATTGGAATTGGTTACAGGATGAAGTGCTGGCTGGGTTAAGCACCCAAAGAAAAGAATGCAGCAGACCAACTTAGTGTTAACCTAGGTTTCTGGATTTGAAACTGACCTTCTCCCCACCCTACTCCACACACCTAAAACTGTTTTCTTATCAGACCAAAGAGCAAAGAAGGAAAAAAAAGTGAAACACTTTACCAATGTATGTCACTCAGGTACAATTTTGTGGTGATATTTTTGTCTGTTTTCTTGGTATTGCTCTTAAGAGTCCTTCAATTCTGGTCTTGCCTGTGTCCTCCTTTGGGCACCTCAGTTCTGGATGCTACCCCTGGGATCTCTACTGCTGTTATGTGAATGATAAGATGTAAGTGACCATTATAGTAAGGGCTCTTTGTAAAAAATTTAAAAAAAATTTTTAAAAATAAAAAAGGATGTTGTATACATTTTATAGTCTGGCTATCAGTTTGATATCTTGCTGTCAAGTATGTTTCTCAATCTGTATTTATCCATCCCATCAATAAATATTAATGGTAAAACACTCATCTGATTATTGTTTATGTGTACTGAGTCTTGAAGTTAGTCTTTAACTGTCATTTTATTGCTATGATAATAGTTTTGTTTTAGTTTTGGTAGTATAGTATGTACTTTCTTACTGTACAAGATCCTGTGGGAATTGAGTTCATTGGAAATACCTAAGATTTGATCATTACAGTGAACCTGATAGTATAAAGTATATGGCAGAGGGGAAAAATCCCTCATTCTGTATTGTTGCATGGATACCTGGAAGGGTGGCTGGTACACAGAAAAATATATAGCTCTAACAGATGATCACAACATGTACTGCTTATCTAGCAAGCACTATCAATGATTCATAATTGTATATTTGGTTCTTTGAAAAATCTGAAGTGTTGGTATAGACAGCATTGCTTTTGGTATAGCCTTCTTGGTAGTGCCTGGAAAAGCTGATAGTTGAATACTTACCCTTTTTCGTGGGACATGAAACCACACACACAAGGTAAATCTTATAAATTACCCATTTAAATGGAAGAGTTTTTATGCTATAATGCTCAAATTATTAAAAAAAAAAGGTTAGTAGCTACAGCTTAAAAGCTCTAAAAGGAAAAAAAGATAAATTCAACAGAATGTTAAACACTTCTGAAGAAAAGATCACTTGAATCTTGAGTTCTGTTAGTCCCTTCTTCCATTTTCTTAAATAAGACAACTTAAGATTTTTGTTTGCTGTGCCTCTCCTGAAACTCTTGTGGAACCTGCTGCTATTTTAGGAATTTTGGTCTGATTCTATTGGAAGAATAGAGAAGTAGTAAGTGAACGATGTGAGAATGGATGATATAAATTTATTATAAAGTCATAAATTTAGTGATTTGCTTTTGTTAAAAGAGATATCAACTGTGTCATCCTTGGGAATAGATGAGGTATAAATCAATATGAACTGCCAAACAGCTGGATCCCCAATTATAGAAGTTTGTTAAACTAACTGGTATTAGAGCTAGGTTTCATCTTATGATCAGTGCCTAAATCATCCTGGTCTCTCGACACTTTTGAGAGCCAGTAAAATTGGCTTGATCTCTATCATTCAACTTTCTGTAGAAAGTTTGAAGCCTTTTCTGTGACTTCTGTGGATTCCCTTAAAGGCTTGTCTTTATTGTCACCTCCAGCTCCGGGGGGCCTGCTTCTGCTGAATTGATTTGGTTTGTGGATTGTCACTTCTTACTTGTGCTACCTTTTTGGCACTGTGGAATCTTAACCCTTTCTTTAATTTCACATAACACTCAAAACTAACATAACCAAAAAACCAGTGATGAAAACAAGTTAAAATTGAAAACTAGATACATCTTTTGTGAAAAGTAGTTTTAGGCACTTCCCTGCCTTTCATTTATTCTTTCATTAGAAAATAGTATCTACTAAGTACTGTATACTGTTTACTGATAGTAATATGGCAGTAAACAAAGCAAGCATCTTGCCCTCATAGAACTTACATTATAGTTATAGGGGAGACAAGTAAAACATAATATGCTAGATGATAAGTACTTTAGAGAGTGTAAATTAGGGAAGGAGGATTAGGGATTTTGTGTGTGTATGCAGGTAAGTAGGATTGTTGAAATTGGAAATAAGATGGCTAGGGAGGAAGGCCTTATGAAATTACAGTTCAGTGAAGATCTGAAAGAGGTGAAAGAACAAGCCATGGGAATATTTGTGGGTGAGATCATTCCAGGAAACAGGTGCAAAGGTTCTGAGGTGAGAAGATACTGGCATGTTTAAGAGCAAAGAGGCCTAGTATGGAATTGAGTGAGGAGAACAGAGTAAATAGTAGGATAATGTGGTTAGAGAAGCAGCAGAAGGCCAGGTACAGTAGGGCCTTGTGAGCCATTGTAAAGACAGTGAAATGGAGTGCTACTGACAAGTGTTGAGTAGAGAAGGGACATGATCTAGCTTGGGTTTTAAAATGTTCATTTGGCAGGGAATTCCCTGGCAGTCCAGTGGTTTAGGACTTGGTGATTTCACTGCTGGGGACTGGGTTCAATCCCAGGTCAGGGAACTAAGATCTTGAGCCACTGCAGGCTGAGAGGCATGGCAACAAACAAACAAAACAACATTTGGTTTCTGTGTTGAAAATGACTAAATGTTGACTACAGGGAGTCAAGGGTAATGAGACTCACAGTAATTAAGGCAGCAGATGAGAGTGGCTTGGACCAGGCTGGAAGTGCTGAAGGTAATGAGAAGTTACATATCTTGACGTTGGAGCCAGTAGGATCTGCTATAAGGTTGGAAGAGAAAGAAGTCAAGGATGACTTGTAGTGTTTGGCCTGACAAACTGGAAGGAAAAAAGATGAGGATGATTATAGAAAATGCAGGATTTTGGCATTCATTTCTCTCTCTCTCTCTCCCCCTCTTGCGCTTTCTTTCTCTCTCTCTCACACACACACACACACTTTTTCTCTACGATTAGCCCCCAAAACTCCAAATTAAAAATTCTCTTTCCTTCAAGAATTCATCTTTCCTAACCTCTGTTTACAAACAGCCTCAGGTCTACTTTAACCTATTTAATCGCCAGCAAAGTGCTCATTGGATTAAAAACAGCCATCTACTTTCTTAAAAAGCACAAACAATTTGCCAATATCTTGACAATTTAATAATATCTACCCCCTCCCCCACTTGGAAGTAGTTCTAAATAGCATTTTTTGGTCTGTTTTGGGCTTAGCAGAAGGATTTTTCCCCCCAATTAAGACCTTCAGTAGACCCTCAAAGCCTTTGTTGCATCCCTATCTAGTCTCTAATGCCTTTTTATGTTGTTCCCTGTAGTAGTTTTAATGTTCCTTTTTGATATCATTGCATTTGGTTGAAGATTCCTAGATTTTCTGTAATGTGACTGCCTCCCCTAGTTTTGAGTTATAGGGTGTTTATAACAAATGTCTTTGTACCTCTTCTGAGGGTTGGAGTGTTTGCTTATGTATATAACTCACAGTTGCTATTTAATAGTTGTATCCACAATCCCAAACTACTGTAGAATGTTTACTCCATGAGAGTAGGGTTATCGTTCTTGTTCTCTCTGTATTCTCAGTGCCTGGCACTTAGATGCTCAGTAAATGAATGAATGTCATGGAAGGACCCTCCAGGACTGTCCTAGTCTCTGGAAAAAGGCACCTATAAGCCCTCCTTTCCACATTTTGGTTTTAACCACTTGTGCCTAAACTGTCGTTCTCCAGCTTTGTAGATTCTGTACACTCACCATTGAATCATGCTCACCTGCTCATTGGTAGTGGATAAATAGCTTGCTTAAATGAAACTGACAGCAGGTAAGAAAGCTTGGGAAGGATGGGATGCAATAAAGATCCAGAAGGGTTATTGGGAGAAAAATGTTGGTTCATGTCTACCAGAGGCATGGTGGATATGAAAGAAGAGAGAGATGCTTTTAATTAAAAATCCTTAATGGGTGATAAAAATTGGGATTGTGCCTGCCATTTTTATATACCTGCATTATTTAGCATGGAATTGTAGAGAATTTTAGAGAATCAAGGCCTCAACTGGAACTCATATTTCCTAATTCTTAGTCCAATGCTCTTCACTATATGAGAAGGAATAAAGGGATAAAGAATGAGGGCTGGGCTCAAATTCGGTTCCTTCCCCTGTTTACTAGATATGAGCTCATTCTGTTTCTCCATTATCTTATGGAGAAACAGAAATGGAGATTATAGCTTCTACCTCTTAGGATTGTCCTGAGAATTAAATGTTTCTACATGTAATTTTCCAGACTCAGTAAATACTCGAAAAATGTTTTCATCAATGAACTGTTCACAAAAGAAAACTAAAGCCTTTCCCTGTATAAACAATGAGAGTCAAAGGTACAGTGATCCTTTGGCCTCTATATGTCGATTTTGTACCTACTGTGTAGGTGTGGTGAGGTAGCTGCGGCCTAGGACCACAGGCAGAACGGCCAAAAGCGGCCTGAACACCAGCTACGATGCAAAGACAGGCATACTCAGCGCGCGGGTCCCGCAGCCCGCGCTCCCTCAGCCTCACTCTCTCTGGAGCTGAGTTGCTGATAGACAACTCTTCTAGCCACCCAGCCGCGCCTTTTGTCAGCGCCCCGCCCCCCCAGGCTCGATAGGTAGCCAATGGTGACACAGAGTCGTAGGCGCAGTAGCCAATCAGCGGTTGAGAGCCCGGAAAGGCATGGTTAGAAGCGGCTGGCGCTGCCAGAGGGCGAGCGGCGCGGCGCGGCGCGGCCGCAGAGGTAAGATGGCGGCGGTGCTCGCTCTTTGCTTTTGCAGTTAGGCTACTGCTTCGGGCGTCCTGTCCGTTCCAAGCTGCTACGCTGCCTCAGATCAGCGTCAGGGTCGCTGTCCTCCTCTAGGCTCCCAGGACCCAGATTCTCCGGTGTCCGGAGCCTTAGGACAAAATGGCGCTTGCAGTGGCCGCCGAGGATGGGCAGGGCCCAGCCGTGAGCTCTGAGTCGGGCCGGGACAAAGGCGGCGTGCGGGGAGGCGGGGGTGGCGGGTGGCGCTGCGGCGTTGCCGCGCCGCGTGGGGCGGGCGCTGGCGCTTCCCCCTCGTGCCGCGGCCGTGTGAGCCCTTGAGATACTTTCAACGTGGCGGGGGTCGGGGGCGGGCTTGGACTGAGAAGTTGAGGTGAGGCAAGTTCATTTACGCCTGGGGACGGAGGGGAGTGAAGGAGCGTGACTTCCGCTTGTCTTTTAGAAGCCACGCGCGGTCTGCCCAGATATTGTGGAAGCAGGAATTTTCGGGAAGGGTAAGGGCTTTTTGATCTTTTGTGTGACCCTGCAGGTTTTGGTATGAACAGGATTCGGATCCACGTCTTGCCGACCAATCGGGGGAGGATCACCCCAGTGCCCAGGTCTCAGGAGCCTCTGTCTTGTTCGTTTACTCATCGCCCATGCTCGCAGCCTCGTCTGGAGGGGCAGGAGTTTTGCATTAAGCATATCCTTGAAGACAAGAATGCACCTTTCAAGCAGTGTAGTTATATATCGACGAAGAATGGAAAAAGATGTCCCAGTGCTGCCCCAAAGCCTGAGAAGAAAGATGGGTATATATCTATATATATATAGATAGATACCTGTTGTTTGTACTTTTAGTTTTTTGAGAGGAGGATGTGGCATAATGTGGGAATCATGGAAATAGCTGCCAAGTTTTTTAGGTCACGTGCTTGTAAAGTTGAGGTTATGGGTATATCCTTGGAAAATTTTTAAAAATTGTGAAAACTGGAAGGAGACCACTCCCAGTTGGGCCACTTTGTTATCTCTTTGGATCTTTTCCCTTATCTGTAAAATATTATTCTTAACCCTTGGTTCCATGACTCTTTTGGCTGTCCTTGAACCTTAATAAGTAATAATGCAAAATTGTATTAATATATATATGTATTTTTTCTGGGAAAAGCTTCATAGCTTTCATCATGTAAGCAAAAATATCCATGCAGAAGCATAACTTGGCTAGATAATTCTGCATATATCATTTGGTTTTAAAATTGTGCCCCACATCTTACTACCTGTAATGGATTGATACTGAAGTAAACTGTTGCTTTCCAGAACCAATTCTGAAAGATGTAAGTGGATCTCTGATTTGTGAAATGATGTCAGCATTTTTAGAGTTGGAATGTTTTGTTTGATGGATAGAATGCTAGGTTATACTACCTGCATTTCCCTTTAGTAATACCAAATGAGTTGACCTTGGGCCAGTTCAATTATTTTGCTTCACTGGCATTTTTAATTTATAAATGAAGATAATAGTCATTTTAATTTCCTGAAAATGATCTAAAGATCAATGTCTATGAAAATAGTTGAACTCTTTTTAAGAGAGAACCAGAGTATAAAATGTTAATATTTTGTCTCCTTAGGGTGTCCTTCTGTGCTGAACATGTCCGTAGGAATGCCCTGGCACTTCATGCTCAAATGAAGAAGACCAGTCCAGGGCCTTTGGGTGAAACACTCCTGTGCCAGCTGAGCTCATATGCTAAGACAGAGCTGGGGTCTCAGACTCCAGAAAGTAGCCGCAGTGAAGCCAGCCGAATTCTGGGTAAGGATCTTCTCTCCCAGAATGAGAAAGGAGGAAGAAAGTTAGCAAAGAACTTAATTTGGTTTAGCATAGTGACTTGAACATATGTGGCACCTGATAATACAATATTATTGTTAATTCATTGGCAGTTTGGTGAGAATTCAGGACTGCCATGTTCACCATTCTTTCTGGTTTTAAGTAGTGTGTACTTAGGTTTACTTTCCTGAGTTTATGACTCTTTCCTTCAGTGCTGTTTTTATACTTACCATCTTTGCTAGGTAAGGTAACTTCAGGGAACAGTAATTTTGAATTGGCCTTTTTGTCCCCTTGAGGGCATGGTTAACTCACTTGCGTTATAAGTACTCATACTTGGGATGTCTTTTCTTAAGTTGTTTTTATTTACCTTTTTAATTTTAAGATTTGGGTTGATGTGTTAAGTAATCTGGTTTTGTGTGGTGGAGTTACAGAGGTGGGAAGTCTTAATGGCTGCTCTCCCTTCCTTGCCTCAGATGAAGACAGCTGGAGTGATGGGGAGCAGGAACCCATTACTGTGGATCAGACTTGGAGAGGTGACCCTGACAGTGAAGCTGATAGCATAGACAGTGATCAAGAAGATCCCCTAAAGTAAGTTGTAACTCCACATAGGGCTTTTAAATATTTTAGTAGTTAGTATGTGGAATGTAGTACTGCATGCTGTTAATAGATTAATAACTTAGGAGGGTTGAAGATACAGCTTAGCTATTTGTGAGCAGTAATAGCTTTTGCATACTAAAGTGTCATTGTTCATCATTATCTTGCTTCAGGGTAGCATTTGATTCTTTTTTAGAAGTCTTCTAATTTAGGAAAATTTTTGGACATCAAATTCTACACATGAGAAAGTGTAAGGGAGGAAATAGATTTCTTGGACATAGTGGGAGGTGGGTGGAAATCAGAGGAGAAAATTGATGTAAATTGGTTCTTGGCTTAAACCTCAGGAATGATAAAGTGATTATATATGAATAACTTTTTTTTTGCAAAGTTCTATTTAATTAATTTATTTGTTTAAGAAAAATTAAAAGGTGTTCAAGAGCTTCCTTTGGTTTCATGCCTAAGAAAGAAACTGATTTAGAAACTCACAAGTGAGTAATCAGCCTAATTATATCTTACTAAGGTTTTGCTCTTCACTTAAACCATGGTCACTTTGGAGTTGTAGAAACATTGCCACTCAGAAGTCTCATGTTTCCATGTCTCATGGTTAGGGTTTAGTTTTTGTTTTTGTTTGTTTCCTGACTTCTGTCTCTTGACACTTCTCACTGACAGTTCAGTTCAGGTGGAAGAACTCTAAATAGTTGGAGGGGTAATGAATTTCTAGACTTGACTGTGTTTGACAGATTCTTAGAATAGCATTTTCTTCATTCCTTGGATTTTGAGGTTTGTAAGTCATTTAGGGTTACATTTTCTGAGTAGAATAATTTCATCTATTTAAGTAATCTGGATGTAGTAAGCTGTTGAGGAAGTACCTGTTTGGAAAGTCCATCTAAGTAGTTTGACAAGAAATGTTTGTTTCTAGCATCATTCTTTCACAGTAGAAACTTCATATCAAGGGGGCGTGTGCACTTGGGCGCGTGAATGTGCTCGCAACTGTCCCCCGCCACCTCCATTGTGCTTCTAGAAATGTCAAACTTGCTTCTTTGAGGAGATGTACCCACTGCAACATCACAGAGTGACTGTCTTTGGGTGTGGTAAACACTCAGTGTTTTTTGTTTTGTTTTTTTAAAATTACTTAATTTTTATTGGTTGTGTTGGGTCTTCATTGCTGCGTGTGGGCTTTCTCTAGTTGTGGTGAGCGGGGGCTACTCTTCGTTGTGGTGCGCGGGCTTCTCATTGTGGTGGCTTCTCTTGTTTTGCAGCAGGGGCTCTAGGCGAGTGGGCTTCAGTAGTTGTGGCATGTGGGCTCAGTAGTTGTAGCTCTAGAGCACAGGCTCAGTAGTTGTGTCACATGGGCTTAGTTGCTCCATGGCATGTGGGGTCTTCCCGGACCAGGGCTCATTGTGTCCCCTGCATTGGTAGGTGGATTCTTTTTTTTTTTTTAATTAATTAATTAATTTGTTGGTTGTTGGGTCTTTGTTGCTGCGCACAGGCTTTCTCTAGTTGCAGCAAGTGGGGGCTGTTCTTCATTGCAGTGCACAGGCTTCTCACTGTGGTGGCTTCTCTTGTTTCGGAGTAGGGGCTCTAGATGTGTGGGCTTCAGTAGGTGTGGCCCGTGGGCTCAGTAGTTGTGGCTCCCGGGCTCTAGAGTCCAGGCCCAGTAGTTGTGTCACATGGGCTTAGTTGCTCCGCAGCATGTGGGAATCTTTCCCGACCAGAGATGGAACCCGTGTCCCCTGCATTGGCAGGTGGATTCTTAACCACTGTGCTACGGAAGTCCCCACACACTCAGTTTTTGAAGGTCCAGAAACTTGATTTTGTAATTAGTAATCTAGTGTGGCTCAGTCTGTAGAGGGCACATTCATGCTAATCTGATTTACAAGAGATTGCTATATAAACCAAAATACCAGTTAATTTTATGAGAAGTATTAAATGTTAAAAGGACTAGGTACTTGATGTCAGTGTCCCCTAAAAGGAGCATTCAAAGGGGAAAATAAAGCCCCAGATGTGCTCAACTATTAGGCAACTAAGTATAAGGCTTTCTTTAATTCTCCCAGTAATATTATTCAAAAAAGTTTTTGGCCCACTAAAATACCATTGTCCCTCATAATTTGAGTGGGATTGATTCCAGGATCTGCCTCAGGAACCAAAAATCCAAGGATGCTCAAATCCCATAGTTGGTCCTTCTTACCTAGAGATCCCACCAGCTGGCAGTTGTAAATAGTACTATATGTATATGCATTTTTAAAGATGTGAATAGAGTTAATTGTCTGCTTATAATATTTAATTCATTAATGTGGTTACATATATTTAATATAGAGTTTAATGAAGTTTTTTTAATTAAAATTTTTCATCTTTGGTGCCAGTGTTTTTGTCGTCTTTTTTTTTTTTTTTTTTAAATATTTATTTGGCTGTGTCAGGTCTTAGTTGTGGCACGCAGGATCTTTTGTTGTGGTGTGCAGACTCTTCATTGCGGCACACGGGCTTCTCTAGTTGTGGCATGTGGGCTCCAGAGTGTGCTGGCTTAGTAGTTGTGGCGCGCAGGCTCCAGAGCTTGTGGCCTCAGTTGCTCCTCAGCATGTGGGATCTTCCCGGAACCAGGGATCAAACCGGTGTCCCCTGCATTGGCAGGCGGATTCTTAACGACTGCGCCACCAGGAAAGTCCTGTTGTGTGAAAACATTCCTGTTTAATAAGGTGATTGTCTCAGCACTGACTGCTTGTTGAATAGCAAATATAAGTCTAACCTTTACTCCTTTCAAGCTTGGGTTTTATTGTTGTCCTTTCTTATCTTTTTTGAATTGTCTTTTATTCTAGACATGCTGGTGTCTACACAGCAGAAGAAGTGGCCCTGATTATGCGTGAGAAGCTTATTCGTTTGCAGTCTTTATACATTGACCAGTTTAAACGACTTCAACATCTGCTCAAAGAGAAGAAGCGACGTTACTTACACAATCGCAAAGTGGAACATGAAGCTCTAGGCAAGTTTTATGCCAGTTCCAACAAGCTGTTGTGGGTTCAGCATGTGAATTTGGTAGTAGTTAGACTTCTGTTTTGTTACCTGGACTGGAGAAGGATTTGCTTTTGAAACTCTTTGGGGCAGATTTTCCTGTTTTCTTCTTATTAGTTTGGAGATGCAGCCTTGATTGATTGGTCGGTCGCTTGGCAGAGATAACATCTTGCCTATTGTGACTTTCCAGGTAGTAGTCTCCTGACTGGCCCAGAGGGACTTCTGGCCAAAGAACGAGAGAACTTAAAGCGTCTGAAATGTCTTAGGCGGTATCGTCAGCGCTATGGAGTGGAAGCCTTACTACATAGGCAGCTGAAGGAGCGCAGAATGTTGGCCACAGATGGTGCCGCTCAACAGGTAATTTGTGTATATACCGCTAGGGTGTATACATTTGCTTTATTTACAGAGTTAGGGTAATTGGCAAAACACTGTTGTACAGTGTTGGTTCTGAAATCTAACTTACTGGACATGGGGTATATTGAAAAGAGCACTTACCTGGAAGTCCAGACACATGGAGAACTTTAGTTCCCCTCTGATCAGTTCTGTGCCTGCACTGATAACTGAACCCTGTTTTCATCTGCATATTGAAGGGTTGCCATAGATTTCTAAGTTATTTGGTTCAGAAATTCTTCAGTTCAGAAATAGACACAGAATGCCTAGTAAATTGGGACTCTTGTTTAGAAGGCAGAAAGATAGGTAGAATAATAGGAGCAGTGAATGTCAGGAAATAAGGTTGACTGACAAGCAGAGTTGAGTAATAATTCCTAAATATGTTTCTGAAGACCCTGGTGTCTGTCAGAGTAATTCCATTTTTATCTATTCTGATTTTTTTTTCCAGCTGTTTATTGGAGTATAATTGCTTTACACTGTTGTGCCAGTTTCTGCTGTGCAACAAAGTGAATCAGCTGTATTTATACATATATCCCCATATCCCCTCCCTCTTGAGCTTCCCTCCCACCCTCCCTATCCCACCCCCCCCATCCCACCCCTTCTTGTATTTTTTGAGGCTCGACATAAGATTACAATTTAAAAAGCGTTCTGCTAAAAGACAAAATAGTTTGAAAACCATTAGGCTCTGTAGCACACTTTTGTAATATGGAGGAATTGTATTTCGAATTACGCTTGACTCATTTGGACATGAGGTTTAAATTTTTTTTTCCTTTGGCGTAGTATTGGTGAATATATTTTTTAAATGTTCTAGTTTTTAAGGATACACCTTTCTTATAAGTACGTATTTTTATAGATAATGTGTTTTGACTGACCTGTTTTCTCCATTTTAGGCCCACACCACTCGTTCCAGTCAGAGGTGCTTGGCCTTTGTGGATGATGTTCGTTGTTCCAATCAGTCTCTTCCAATGACCAGACATTGCCTTACCCGTATCTTTTTGCTCTGTTCAGTTTGCTAGCTAGACTGAAGGCTAGTGGGGATCTGTGCTAGTGTAGTTAATTGAAGGTCTTTGTTTTCCTTTGGCCCTGAATCAAGGCCAGCAGTTTGCTGAAGCTGTTGGTTTCAAGCAGGAGCCTAAAGAAGTCTCTTTCTATGGTCTGTTGGCCATTTCAGAACTTTGGAAATGCAATGGTCAATTCATTAGAGAGAAACATCTCAGTCATTGGTGATAGATATGGGCTAATACTTATTTGTAGTTGATTAATACTGGGATTCCAAAATTTAGAGATCCCTGATTTAACTTGTTCATTAGAATTATACTGTTAAATCCAGTTACTACAAAGAAAATTGCTGAGGATCCAAAAACAGTAGGATGATTCTGAACTGCGAGCTTTCTTTGAATATTATCCTTTTGTATGGTCAGGGCCCTGACTTGTATGTTTTAGACTTCATTCAAATAGGAAACTTATATTTACTATTGGGCTGTAAAATTTTTTGAATTGTATATTGGATTGTGAAAGTGCATCTATATTATGGACATTGAGAAAGTTACTTTCATAGTAAGTGTACTACTTAAATGCATATGATTATCTTCATTATATGAAAGGCATAAATCTTGCTGGATTTCATCTGCCTGGCAAAATATACAGATATTTGGAAAGTAAAATTATTTTCTTTACTAGGAAGGGAAAGAAGACTTTCTTGCTCTTTTGAAAGGAAAACTGATTTCTTTTTCTATTCTGTTTATTAAATATTTTACCAGTTTATTAATTATTGTAACAAATGTCTGGGAAAGGATTACTGTCCTTAATATATAAAATTCTTGTACAGAGTAATTTAAAACTAAAGATAAATGCTCAAAACAAAATTGGGCAAAGGCTACCTATGGACAGATTAAAAGTAGAAGTGGCTGATAGTTGAAGAAAGTATCTTCACAATAAGTAAGTGAAATAAGAAATAAAACAAGGGAGTTTTTTAATCTATACTTTTTTTTGTTTTATTTTGGCCATACTGCCACAGCTTGTGGGATCTTAGTTCCCCGACCAGGGACTGAACCCAGGCCCAGGCAGTGAAAGTGCTGAGTCCTAACCACTGGACCACTAGGGAATTCCCTACTCTATAAATTTGATACTTATCTTTGTATGAGATTTAATGAGTGAGTAAGTTTCCAAAGTTTGTGAAGGAATAGTGAAATGGGCCCTTTTAAACGCTGCCAGTGGGACCATAAAGTGGTACAGGCTTTTTTGAAAGCAGTTTGACAGTATTCTTTGGTATGGTAATATCACCTCTGAGAACTTATTTTAAGAAGATAATCAAATACAGACCAATATTTTTACATAAAATTCCTCCAACTGGAGACAGCATTAAAATTTTCAGAGACAGGGAGTAGAGAGGAAAATTGTGATACAACATAATATGGAATAAGTTTAGGAATTAAACATTTAACAAAATTTATGAATGACATAGGAAAATGTTTGATAGTGACAAAAATAGAATATGGAATTCAGTAGAGTATGTTTTAACTACATGGAACTAATATGGGGAGCGAATGTAATAGAAATGTGACTGTTTTTGGATGGTGGGGTTATGATGCCTTTTTCCCCTCTGCTTTGTACTTTTCAGGTTTTCTTCAGTGACCTTGAATTACTTTATAAGGCAAAAAACCCAATTTATGGATATTAAGGAGTATTTTAGACTTACAGCACTATACTCAAGATAGTCGATTAGAATATTAATATTTTAAAAAGCAAAGTTGAAAATAAAATGTATTTGAAAAGAGAAGGAAAGTATTATTTTTCTCTTCTATGCTCTTTTCCTTTCCACTCCATAGTTGTCTAAGTCATTTACCCTTCCTTAAGTCCTTATCCCAGAGAAAGATGCGACTGCCATTGGTGACCTGTTAACTCTTTACTCTGGTCTAATGGAGACAGCACTGCACTGAAAGTGAAGGACCCAGACTCTAGTTGTAGGTCAACCATTCCCTTCTTTGTCTGTTGTCCCTATCTGAAAGGAAAGGGGGTGGGGAGGTTTGGGGGGGGCTTTTCAAGGATATTGTGATATTAAATAAATAAGAGACTTGTGAAAGCCCTTTGAATTACATGAAAAAGGTTCTAATTAAAACATTTAAAGGATTAACATTTAAAATTTCAATAATTTAAATAAGATTGGGCTTCTTAATAAGCACAAAGAGATTGCAAATCTGATTGTTCCCATTAGATGCATATGTTTGTTCACTTGAGTGTTGATTTTCAGTGAATAATTACTTGTTTACTTTGAGCTATAATACTGTTCCTTTAGAGTAGTTGTTCTCAACTGGGGCCATTTTGTCCCCCATTTGGCAATGTTTGGAGACATTTTTGCTTGTCATACCTCTGGTGGGGGTGCTACTGACATCTAGTGGGCAGAGGCCAGGAATGCTGGTAATAAACATTCTGCAGTGCACAGATGGCCATGCCACTGGTGACCATGCTATGAAACTGCTTTAGAGTTTAGCAGGTTCTAAGAATGGATGGTAAAAAATGGTTTTCTTCAAGAGGTTTTATTTGGTTTAAAATTTATAATGTACATTAGATTTTCTAACTTTAAAAAACTACCTTAAAATTTGGGGGATAAAAATTACTCATACTTCCATAGTCCTGGGTACAATCAGTTTAAAGAAAATTGTGCTTTCTGGTTTAAAAAATAAGCCCAAATTTGATATAACAGTTGTCTTAATTAGGGAAGATAACCATATAGTTAGGATTTCAGGAAGTGGTAAAAGTTGTAAAATATATTTTGTAGAGTGACTTGAATTGGAATTTTATTATCTAATCATGATTTCAATGTTGATTCATCCTACAGAGCTTCTTTGCCAACTTGGAAGTATAGCCCTTTTCTGCTTCTGCCCTTGACAGAAGTTGTTAGGGCTCTTGGAGCATTCCTGGAGTACTTCTTTCCATGTGCCCTCATAAGCAAAGTTATCTTCTTCCCTTTCTTTTGGGGATCACAACAAGACTCCCTTGCACTGACACCACCACCCCCCAAAAGGGAGGGGTGTGGAAATTTATTTTTATTTCCTGTCAGGATACAATACCTAGTTACTATTACTATAGCTGTTTTCCCCAACGCCCCTGCTTCTTCAAACAATTGTATCATGTAAACATTTTGGAAACAAACTTTTGCCCATCTGCTTAACAACAGAAACAGCATTGTATCTGGTGACTCTGTGAAGGGGTTGGTTAGGGGCCTCTGCAAGCTATTTGCATTTGCTGTGACATGTTTCTTCTGAATACGTATAGATTTCTAGGATCATTACTGCTGTTTGCTTAGCACTGTGTTTTGAAATGTTTTGTGTTTGACCCTCATGGGGAGAACAAGATTAGTGTCTCTGCTTTAAATGGAGGTTGGGGACTAGTTTTACATTATTGGTGGAGCTAGAATTATGCTAGAAAATGGCAATTTGAGAAGTAACTTTAAAAATTGCTACCTGCATTTGGTTCTGTATCATATGTAACCAATTATCTTGTGTAGTCCAGACTTTGAATTTTACATGGCAGACAACAACTTTTTTGTGCCTCCAATAGATCCATTTTTATTTCCCTTGACCATTTTTCTACAGATATTTGTCAGGACACGAATCAGGTTCTCTTCAAATGCTGCCAGGGGTCTGAAGAGGTACCCTGCAACAAACCAGTTCCTGTAAGCCTCTCTGAGGATCCCTGCTGTCCACTGCATTTCCAGTTGCCTCCTCAGATGTATAAGCCCGAGCAGGTACTGTCTGTGCCAGACGATCTGGAAGCCGGCCCCATGGATCTGTACTTGAGTGCTGCTGAGCTTCAGCCCACTGAGAGTTTACCTCTGGAGTTCAGCGATGTAAGTTAGAGAAGCTCTGCTCTGGTTGGCCCCTGAGGGAAGGCCTTATTCATTAATGGTGAGAATAGGTTAGTCTTTTGTGGGTAAAGAAAAAGAAAGAAAACAACTTTTGATAGATTTTTTGAAATGATATGTGTATGGTTGTATTTGTATGTTAACATATTCATTTAGAGACAGTTTAAATTTGTAGTTTCTTTTGTTTTTTGTTTTTTTTTTCCTGAGGGAATGATAAGGGAAATTGTAAACTAAGGGAAGTTGGAAAGTCAGGATTATGGTTGGATTTGTGTAGCTGGGAAATTTGGTGCCATCTACCAGGTAAGTAATTCACTAGAATCTTAATACAGATGAATTCTGATGTCTATTCAACAATGTAAATTTGTGTTTTGGCCCTATAGTAAGGGTTCTCATTTTCGGATTAATGTGACCCCCCCCTAAAAATGACTCTAAACTTCTCTGTGCCTACTGTTTTTCACTTTTGATATGTTATTACAGATTCTGTTATGAATGGACTAGAACAATAGTGATGTCCCTAAATATTTACTTTTATAGCCTTCTAAGTGTGTACCCTACTCTGCCTTTTTCAGCCCCCTCCTTGATTGGTTCCAGCCCATAAACCCATCTCTGATTGCATTTGTTTCCATAATTAGCACTACTGTACTATGTCATTATTCACTTTATTTATTTATTTTATTAATTTTATTTATTTATTATTTTTTGGGGGTACACCAAGTTCAATCCTCTGTTTTTATACACATATCCCCATATTCCCTCCCTCCCTCGACTCCCCCCCACCCTACCTCAAGTCCCCCCCACCCTCCCCGTCCCAGTCCTCTAAGGCATCTTCCATCCTCGAGTTGAACTCTCTTTGTTATACAACAACTTCCCACTGGCTATTTTACACTTGGTAGTATATATATGTCTGTGCTACTCTCTCGCTTCGTCTCAGTTTCCCCTTCACCACCCCCCCCCCAATCCTCGAGTTCTCCAGTCCATTCTCTGCATCTGCATCCTTGTTCTTGTCACTGAGTTCATCAGTACCATTTTTAGATTCCGTATATGTGAGTTAGCATACAATATTTGTCTTTCTCTTTCTGACTTACTTCACGCCGTATGACAGACTCTAGGTCTATCCACCTCATTACATATGGCTCCATCTCATCCCTTTTCATAGCTGAGTAATATTCCATTGTATATATATGCTACATCTTCTTTATCCATTCATTTGTTGATGGGCATTTAGGTTGCTTCCATGTCCTGGCTATTGTAAATAGTGCTGCAGTAAACATTATGGTACATGTTTCTTTTGGGATTATGGTTTTCTTTGGGTATATGCCCAGTAGTGGGATGACTGGATCATATGGTAGTTCTATTTGTAGTTTTTTAAGGAACCTCCAAATTGTTTTCCATAGTGGCTGTACCAGCTTACATTCCCACCAGCAGTGCAGGAGAGTTCCCCTTTCTCCACACCCTCTCCAACATTGGTTGTTTCCAGATTTTGTGATGATGGCCATTCTGATCGGTGTGAGGTGATACCTCATTGTGGCTTTGACTTGCATTTCTCTGATGATGAGTGATGTTGAGCACCTTTTCATGTGTTTGTTGGCCATCTGTATGTCTTCCTTGGAGAAATATCTATTTAGGTCTTCTGCCCATTTGTGGATTGGGTTATTTGCTTTTTTGGTATGAAGCTGCATGAGCTGCTTGTATATTTTGGAAGTTAATCCTTTGTCCGTTGTTTCATAGGCAACTATATTCTCCCATTCTGAGGGTTGCCTTCTAGTCTTGTTTATGGTTTCTTTCGCTGTGCAAAAGCTTTTAAGTTTCATGAGGTCGCATTTGTTTATTCTTGATTTTATTTCCATGATTGTAGGAGGTGGGTCCAAAAGGATCTTGCTTTGATGTATGTCATAGAGTGTTCTGCCTATGTTTTCCTCTAGGAGTTTTATAGTGTCTGGCCTTCCATGTAGGTCTTTCATCCATTTGGAGTTTATTTTTGTGTATGGTGTTAGGAAGTGTTCTAATTTCAGTCTTTTACATGTAGCTGTCCAATTTTCCCAGCACCACTTATTGAAGAGGCTGTCTTTTTTCCATTGTATATTCGTGCCTCCTTTGTCAAAGATAAGGTGCCCATATGTGTTTGGGCTTACTTCTGAGTTCTCTATTCTATTCCATTGATCTTCCTTTCTGTTTTTGTGCCAGTACCATACTGTCTTGATCACTATGGCCTTGTAGTATAGTTTGAAGTCAGGAAGCCTGATTCCACCAGCTCCATTTTTCCTTCTCAAGATTGCTTTGGCTATTTGGGGTCTTTTGCGTTTCCATACAAATCGTAAGATTTCTTGCTCTAGTTCTGTGAAAAATGCCATTGGTAATTTGATCGGGATTGCATTGAATCTGTAAATTGCTTTGGGTAGTACAGTCATTTTCACGATGTTGATTCTTCCAATCCAGGAACATGGTATGTCCCTCCATCTGTTTGTATCGTCTTTGATTTCTTTCATCAATGTCTTAAAGTTTTCTGCATACAGATCTTTTGCCTCCTTAGGCAGGTTTATTCCTAGGTATTTTATTCTTTTTGTTGCAGTGGTGAATGGGAGAGTTTCCTTAATTTCTGTTTCTGCTCTTCCGTTGTTAGTGTATAGGAATGCAAGAGATTTCTGTGCATTAATTTTGTATCCTGCTACTTGACTAAACTCATCAATTAGTGCTAGCTGTTTTCTGGTAGAGTCTTTAGGGTTTTCTATGTATAATATCATGTCATCTGCAAAGAGTGACAATTTTACTTCTTCTTTTCCAATTTGGATTCCTTTTATTTCTTTTTCTTCTCTGATTGCTATGGCTAAAACTTCCAAAACTATGTTGAATAACAGTGGTGAGAGTGGACACCCTTGTCTTGTTCCTGTTCTTAGAGGGAATTCTTTCAGTTTTTCCCCATTTAGAACGATGTTGGCTGTTGGTTTCTCATATATGGCTTTTATTATGTTGAGGTAATTTCCTTCTATGCCCATTTTCTGGAGAGTTTTTATCATACATGGATGTTGAACTTTGTCAAAAGCTTTTTCTGCATCTATTGAGATGATCATATGGTTTTTATCCTTCAATTTGTTGATATGATGTATCATGTTGATTGATTTGCATATATTGAAGAATCCTTGCATCCCAGGGATAAACCCCACTTGATCATGGTGTATGATCTTTTTAATGTGCTGTTGGATTCTGTTAGCTAGTATTTTGTTGAGGATTTTTGCATCTATCATTATTCACTTTAGGGATCAGTTGACATTCTCTTTTTTGGCACTTTGCTTAATATTTAGCCTTCTGGAAAAAGGTCTTCATTGTTTATTCTGAAGCTAAATCTTCTGAATTTCATAATAAAGGTGTCTTGTATCAGTATATAACCATGACATATTTAAAGTGACAAATCTAAATGGAAAATTTAGTATAGGTTGCAAGATTGTTGGCCTAGGCGTAGAAGCAGAATTTGGGTGGCCTTGAGTATTGCTCACTAAAAAAGATGTATCAGGACAGGCTAATATCTGAAAACGTGGCTTTAAACTGATTCCAGGAAATTCCCTGGTGGTCCAGTGGTTAGGACTCAGCACACTTCACTGCTGTGGGCTGGATTCAGTCTCTGATCAGGGAACGAAGATCCCACAAGCTGTGAGGTGTGGCCCAAAAAAAAAAAAGAGTAAACTGATTCCAGTTAATCACCCCCCACTCCTTTTTTGGTTGTATACTGTCTGTAGGATTAGTAAACTTGATTTTTGTCACTTCATTTATAATAAAATTATTTTTGTTATAATCCTGATTATAATTGCTTTTTAAAGTCTCTTTCAAATAGATTCATAGAATATGAGAACTTTAGAGACTATATACTCCAGTGCTTCCCAAAGTTTTCCAATGAGATTATGTTGAAGAGAGTAAATTAATAGATAGCCCTAGATTAATAGATTTTTGTCTACTTCCCTTCATTTTACATGTGAAGAAATTCCAGAGTGGTGCTATCTTTCCTTTTTTTTTTTTTAAGCTTAGTAACATGAACAGATTTATAGGGTCTAAAAAATAACCTAATAGGCATTACATTGCCAGATTCCCTTCAAATATTAATGTACATATGTAGAAACTAGCACATGTGTTTTACATAGATGTACTAGGTTATTATTAACTTTTATTTCATCTGAGCCATTTTAATTTATTTTAATTTCTAGAGCCATTTCTGTTTTGGCCCTTTTGCTTTTCCCCTTTCATCTGTTTTTGCCGTTAGTTTTAAATAGTATTTTCTTAAACTTTTGGTGATCTAGATCTAAGAAAATATGACTGTTCCAATATGTTTGAAGATTATGTTCTTGTTTGCTCTTTGGAGAATATTAACACAAAATATTAGTGATTATAAGATGTGATCATAGCCTAAAAGTGACACTTAAGGAATCTTAATTTTTAAATACTTAAAATATAGTCAGATCTTTTAATACTTATTTTATGGTGTGAGTTTTTAAAGAATGTATGAGAAGTAACTTTATTTTTGAGAATCTAATGGGTTTTTAAGATGGACCTTCATCGTCATTAGAGGTTTAAAAATGATAATCAGGGACTTCCTAGGTGGCACAGTGGGTAAGAATCTGCCTGCCAATGCAGGGGTCATGAGTTCGATCCCTGCCCCAGGAAGGTCCCACATGCCGCGGAGCAACTAAGCCTGTGTGCCACAACTACTGAGCCTGTGCTCTAGAGCCCGTGAGCCACAACTATTGAGCCCACATGCTGCAACTACTGAAGCCCACGTGCCTAGAGCCCATGCTCTGCAACAAGAGAGGCCACCGCAATGAGAAGCCCGCGCACCACAATGAAGAGTAGCCCCCACTCGCCGCAACTAGAAAAGCCTGTGTGCAGCAACGAAGACCCAGCACAGCCAATAAAAATAAAGAAATTTATATAAAAATAAAAATGATAATCAGCTATTTGTACTTGATCATTATGTTTGTATTAATGTACTTTAGATGAACCACGTTGGTCATTATAAAGTAGTTTTTTTTTTTAATGGTTCTTTTTTTTTATGTATTTATTTAATTGGCTGTGTTGGGTTTTCATTGCTGCACACGGGCTTTCTCTAGTTGTGGTGAGTGGGGGCTACTCTTCGTTGTGGTGCGTAGGCTTCTCATTACAGTCGCCTTTCTTGTTGCAGAGCACGGGCTCTAGGCACGTGGGCTTCAGTAGTTGCGGCACATGGGCTCAGTAGTTGTGGCGCATGGGCTTAGTTGCTCCGCGGCATGTGGTATCTTCCTTGGGCAGGGCTTGAACCCATGTCCCCTGCATTGGCAGGTGGATTCTTACCCACTGCGCCACCTAGGAAGTCCTTATAAAGTAGTTTTTATTCTTAATCTTTGGAGGTAAAAATTCTCCAGAAAATGTTGAAACAATTCTGTTTTAGAAAAGAATTTTGGTCCTCCCATAAATTCTGGATATATTTACTAGTCTTTTGCTGGGAAAAAATAACTTCATAATTATATGAATTCCTCCCAGACATCTTACGTATGTTCTTTATGTTATAAATAATTTCTGGTAACTTTACTTGTGGGAGGATCGGTTATCAGATATTTATATGGCTAAAAATTCAGCCTTTCATTCTGGATATTAACACTTGTCTGTTTTCTGTCCTTTGATCCAAGGATATTTGACAGATAAGAATTTAATGCCTTACTCCTATTACTTTGAGCTTGCTCTGTTTTCCAGTTTGGTTTTTTTTGAGCTCCGTTTTTGACATGAGAACAAAACGGATTATATATTTGTGTCCTGATATAGGTCTCTAAACATTCCTCTTATGATAGGCATTTCTGCTGATCCTTTCTTCCGCTCTTATTTTAGGTTCCTGCTCCCAATTTTAATTCTTATGACAGACAGCACTGAATATGTGAGGAAAGCCTTTTCAGTATCTATATTTCTTTGAAAAATTTACATACCACTGTCATCTTGGGACTTGGAAACTTTTTGCCACATTACTTAAATGTGTTCTTTTAAATTTCAAGTTAATTATTTATACAGTTGACTCTTGAATAACGTGGCTTGAACTGTGCGGGTCCACTTATATGCAGATTTTTTTTCCAGTAAATACTTATAGTCTACACAATCCACAGTGGGTTGAATCTGAGGGTGCAGAACCATGGACACAGGGCCGACTGAAGTTATACATGGATTTCTGACTGGACATTGATGCCTCTCGTCACTGCGTTTGTTGTTCAAGGATCAGTTATTAAAGTGCATAATAATTCTGCATAGTAAAAGAATTGGAGGAAACGGTTCACAGTCTTGATGGTGTGAGAATACTGTGGTTTTTGTGGATGGTACAGAAGTTTCTGTCACATCTGAAATAGATGTTGGGAGCCAACTGTATCCTTTTCTGCTTAAGTTGAGCAGCTTTAAGTCCAGCACGTCCTTTAATTATATTCTTTACCTTAATTATCTTGAGGATGTGATTCTTGTTTTTGGTGATCAGCACAGCATAGAAAGGGAAAGGATTTCAAACTCTTAGACTTATTTTAAAAGCATAGAGCTTAGCTTTTTTCAAGCAGCTGAATTCCTGGAAACAGAGCCTCTATGGAGTAGCTTGGACACAGGGGAATAGAAACCCTTGGGTAGTTTTCCCTCTTGGGAAGCAGAGTTTAGCAGTAGATGCTTAGAAAGCAGAGGCGTGAAAGTCAGTTTGACATATTGTCTAAGCCTTTATAATGCTTTAGGCCCTGAATCAAGACCAGTAGTTTGCTGTAGCTGTTGGTTTCAAACAGGAGCCGACAGCATTGTCTTCCTGTGGTCTGTTGGCTTCAGCCCCACTGTGGCAGCAGCCTGTTCAGTTGGAAGAAACATAGTCTGTAGAATATAATGTTGTATGTGTGTGTTTTTAGTATTTATTTATTTGGCTGTGGTGGGTCTTGGTTGTGGCACATGGGATCTTCACCGCCATGTGCAAGATCTTCGTTGTGGCATGCAGGCTCTTTCAGTTGCGGCATGCACGTGGGATCTAGTTCCCTGACCAGGGATCAAACCTGAGCCCTCTGCATTGGGAGCGTGGTCTTAACCACTGGACCACTAGGGAAGTCCCCTGTGTGTGTGTGTGTTGTAAGGAACAATTTCATTCATGTTAGGTTTAAGAATCAGGGGATAGGGAATTACTCTATGTGGATAGGGACTTAACCAAAATAATATTTCCTGGCCATTCAGAAGGACTTTGAGTTTTTTGTCTTCCTTCTTTTTACCCCCCATCCCTTTCCTTCTTTTGCTCACTGGCTTGCTTTGTGGCTGTTAGAATATTAGTCAAGTGGTCTCATATTGTGCAGTCTGTTAAGGCAATATTTCATTTTAATTTGTATTGCAATATTTCATTCACTGGTGAACTTAGATGTTGACTACAGTTAGTCTTAGAAGTATATGCTGCTCCACCCTCGCTGCCCACATGGGTCCTAATTCCTCAACCGAGAATTGAACCTGCACCCTTGGCAGTGAAATCATCTCAGAGTCTTAACCACTGGACTGCCAAGGAATTCCCAGTATATGCTTTTTTTTTTTAAGAACTTTTATTGAGACACAGTTAACAGACAATAAACTGCATATATTTAGAGTGTACAATTTGGTATCCCAATCTCCCAGTTCATTCTCCCCAGCCCTCCCTGCTTTCCCCACTTGATGTCCATATGTTTGTTCTCTACATCTGGGTCTCTATTTCTGCCTTGCAAGGGTATTGATTTGTACCATTTTTCTATAGTCTGCATATGTGTTAATATATGATATTTGTTTTTCTCTTTCTGACTCACTTCACTCTGTATGACAGTCTCTAGGTCCATTCATGTCTCTACAAATGTCCCAGTTTCATTGCTTTTTACAGCTGAGTAATATTCCATTGTATATATGTACCACATCTTCTTTAGCCATTCATCTGTTGATGGACATTTAGGTTGCTTCCATGTCCTGGCTATTGTAAATAGCGCTGCAATGAACACTGGAGTGCATGTGTCTTTGAATTATGTGTTCTCTGGGTATATGCCCAGCAGTGGGATTGCTGGGTCATATGGTAACTCTATTTTTAGTTTTGCAAGGAACCTCCATACTGTTCTCCATAGTGGCTGTATCAGTTTACATTCCCACCAGCAGTGCAAGAGAGTTCCCTTTTCTCCACACCGTCTCCAGCATTTACTGTTTGTAGATTTTCTCATGATGCCCATTCTGACTGGTGTGAGGGAATTCCCAGTATATGCTTTTTTAAAATATTTCTTATTGTGGTAAAATATTTGTAACGTAAGATTTAACCATTTTAAAATGTACTATCCAGTGGTATTAAGTACATTCAAAATATTGTTCAACCATCACCGCTGTCAATTTATAGGACTTTTCTGTCAGTGCAGACAGAAACTGTACCCATTAAACTGTAACTCCCACTTCCCCTCTATCTCCAGCCCCTGGTAGCTACTATTCTACTTTCTGTCTCTGAATTTTCCGTTTAAAAAATATGCTTTTTAAAGCCACTATAGTGGTCTCTGCTTTTTATTTGGCAGCAAGGAAAAAACACTCAATGCTTTTTGGTCTTAACCCATTTCTTGCACATTCTGGGGGAATCGTTATTTGTTTAAAGGTAGGCAAGTGGTGAGGGAAGTATGGGCGAATTCTTTGAGGTTTGCTGAAAAATATGCCAACTTTAGCTTATTGGTTCCCTTGGTATTGCTGATAGGTTTTTTTCTCTTTCTTTTCCTAGGACTTGGATGTTGTGGGTGATGGTTTGCAGTGCCCTCCTTCACCCTTGCTTTTTGATCCTTCACTAACCCTTGAAGATCATCCAGTCAGAGAAGTTGCTGAAGGCCCAGTGGATATTTTGGCAAGTGAAGAACAACTCCAGCCAGGCCGAGGGTTTCCTGCTGCTATGGCTAGCATGTACTCCTAGGGACTGGGGTTGTCATCAGTAGCTGTTAAAGGTGCCCCAGATGGCAGTTCTCCAGATGGGCCTTAGAACACTCACGAGCCCTGGCCCCCATATCTGGGAGGGCAGGGCAGATTTATTTAGTTAACTAGAAAAGGTTGAGACAAAGAATGTAGGTAAATTGTTGTTTTAAGGGAGAGTTCAGCACTGGAATTGTTTTCATCATAGAGTTAAGCACAAGCAGTGTGATTTGGCTTCTTTCTCTGAGCTTTGGGTGGGACACTCATGGCCTTGACTGAAGACCTGCAGTTATATTACAGCTGTTGGTTTCAAACAGAGGCCCAGAGGACTATCTTCCTGTGATCTGTCGGCTATTCTGGCACCTCAGCAGAGAATGGCTATTTCATTTGGAAGAAACAACTCACAGCTCTCCTTTTCATTGGGAGAGCCTCAGCAATGCTACAAGTAATGACTTCTGATTGTAAGGGTCAGGGGAAGAGCAGTTGCATAGAGTTATTTTATATCTGCTGTCTTGTTCTTGTTGCTACTATACATGGGCTTTATATATGTCACATTCATGCTTCAGACTACAGTGAATGAGTTTGTAACCAAAGTGACTTTCTTTTAACAGGGCCAGATGCAGATGGCGGGAGATGGGTGCAGATCACAGGGATCTCGAAATTCTGAGAAAGCTTCTGCAGCATTGCCTCATAGTGGAGTGGCTACTGCAAATGGGAAGCCAGAAACCACTTCTATCAGTTGATAGTTTGTTTTGGGAACCAGTTGACTTTGGAGGATTTGTAATTTCCCATTCTTTAAACAAGTATTTTTGACTGTCTCTCACTAAAGGACAACCCAGACTACCTTGTTTTTCTTCTGGGTTATTGAGTGCTATAGTCAAACCAAATGTTGGGGGAACCGACCAATAGTGTCTAAAAGTTGTGGATGTCTTTCCACTCTAGGCAAGGAAGAGAGAAAGGTGAGTCCTGTCAGAGCTGCTGAGACTGAGAATAGTTGGGACTGTGCCTAAGGGAAGAGAGATTTTTGTAATGCTGTTTCCCAACTCTTGGGATATTGATGGACCCAATGGCTGGTTACCTCTGTCTAGCAGCCTGTGTTTTAGCCTTTTCTCACCTCACCTGATTGGGTAATCTAAAGCCCCTCCCCTCAGTGAACTGTGACCTGTAGCCTCTGAGAAAATAGCCCACAGGACTAGGCCCTTCTTAATCATCCATCTTGCTTCTAACTTATGTAAATTTCTATAGTGGCTATCTTATGTAAGATACAATAAAAATTTGTTGTACATAGTTTCTATTAAATGTTAAAATGTTATGAAAATGTAAAACAATCACTTGGATGCATGTTTTCTTTGTGTTTGAGAGTGTGTGTGTGTGTGTGTGTGTGTGTTTTGGGTTTTTAGGGAGCTGTCTGATGGGAAAGGGAGAACAGGACAGGTACACTTCCATCTCAGAAAGTAAATACATTTTCAGTAACTTAATTTGGTTTTGGTTTTGATTGGGAGGATAAAATAAAAACCTGTAAGAAATAAATGGAAAGGATGGGACTTCCTTATTAAAGCCTGCCTACCCAGAGTCATGTTATTTCTGCAAATATCTCCCAAATGTCGTCTTTCTTTTTACCCTCAGTGCCCCCTTCTTCCACTCCCATTTCTTTCTCACAATTAATGCCTGATTTATTGTCGCAAAATTCTCTAAGGCTAGGAACGTCTCTCTATATAAAGCCTCCAGAGAAGTTGGGCCCGTTGCTGGATCAGACAGATTGGCATAAATTGTCAGGATCATTTTGATGATGAATCTAAGGGTAGGGTTAAAACAGACGTTCAGTTAGGGTTAATTTACCTATGCGAGAAGTCATCTATTACTATAATGCAATATGAAAAGAGGCCAAAAGATTACCTTTTATAAGAACTGAACTGAGGAACAGAGAAGGGTTATACACTTGCACCATCACCTTGTCTTTAGTTTAAGTTTACTTCCAGGGAATGGTCAGGAAGTGACTTAGAAGAACCATCAGATGAATCCTGAGATCACCTTTAATAGGGCTTGTAGTATACAAAGACAAACATTACTTCTTAAGCAGCTTGAACATACCTGCTTCTGCAACAGGATTAGAGATTAAAATACCCTCTTCCCATTGTTTTTTTCTCTTCCCATTGTTTCATTTATTTTGGGCTGTGCCATGCAGCATGCAGGATCTTAGTTCCCTGACCAGGGATTGAACCTGTGCCCCCTGCAGTGGAATTGCAGAGTCCTAACCACTGGACTGCCAGGAAAGTCCCATCTTCCTATGGTGTTAAAAAGTAACCTGCAAACCACTAGCATCCACATTACCCAGTGTGACTGTTTTATAAATTAACAGGTTTATGAGTACTTTTGGGGGAGAAGAGGCCAGGGAATCTGCATTCCTAACACCCAGACATTCTGATGGTCACTCAAGTTTGCAAACACAGCAGTAAGAGAAGGCCACATATAGCTACCACTCTTCTCCACAGTCCTGTCCTCTGTTACTAGAGAAAAGATTTGGTATGAAGAGCCTTATTCAGGCTGCATCATATCTCAAAGTGCTGGTGGATGGGGGTCCCTAAGCAAAGGTTACCTGTTAGAAGAAATGGCCTAGTACCCCTGCTGTCACTGGTAGCAGCCTGAGGGAGATCTGGCCTCAGTGTAGATCCAAAGGTGAAGCTGGAAGCTGTGAGCTGCTTGCAGTAGGTTCTCTGAAGGAGGTCTGGTGGCATACCTCCATGGCCCCTACAGTCCACCTCTTGTGGCTGTTGACGGATCCACCTCTCCATGCACCTTCCAGTTCCTGAGGAGCCTCTTCCTTAGGGGGAGCGTAGGTTCGGGGGGTAAATTACATCTGCCATGCTTCAGTTTGTCTTGGGGCCACGACTGGTAGTCATCTCTTTTATTAAACATTTAGAATGTTTAGTAAAACATTCTAAATTCCCTTCATTTTTGGTTATCATCTTGGTAGGTCTTGGTAGCTTACCTGGTGGAGTGAACCTAACTCATTCCTGAGGAGTCTTGAGCCCTTGGTAATCATGCTTTCTCAGTTCAGACTTGCTGCACTTGTAGAATAATCACCTCCCAAAATGTCCATATGCTAATCCCTGGGTGTTGAGAACACGTTACCTTACTTGGTAAAAGGGACTGTAGAGATGTGATTAAGGTTAACGGCTTTGAGATGGGGGAAAGAGTAGCCTGGAATATCCAGGTGGGCCTGATAGAATTAAATGAGTCCTTAAAAGTAGAGAACCTTCTTCAGTTTTGATAAAAGAAAGGACAGTGAGAGAAGGATTTGATGTTTGTTCTGAGATGTAGGGGACCATACAAGGACCAGGAAGAGGTCTCTAACTGACGGCCAGCAAAGACTCAAACTTTGGTTCTATATTGCATGAGACTGGATTTTGCCAACATCTGAATAAGAAACAGATTCCCCTGGAGCCTACAAATATGAACACAACCTGCCTGTACTTTGATTTTAGCCTGGTGAGACCTGTACTGAGCTTCTGACCTTACAGAATCATAAGATAATACATTTATGTAGTTTGAAGCCACTAAGTTTGTGGTGGTTGGTTATGGCAGCAACAGAAAACTAACATAGCTCCCAGGTTGATGACCTGGGTTATTCGTACTCCTATTGCATAAAAGAAGCCCTACTTCGTCCTGCTGATCAATTATCCTGCCAAAATGCAGCTCCTTTCCTGCTAGTCCTGGACAGAGTTTAACATGCCCTGGTGACAGATGTAGCTTATAGTTCAAATGATGCTTGCTATGTCCCCAGGCAAGAGTGCCTTTGGGACCAGGACCTCTAATCTTGCAGAGCCTAAAGTTGTCAGGTGGAAATACCCCAGTGGGTCATTGGGTGTGATAAGTAGGGCTACTTTGCTTCCATCCCTTGGTCCTGAGCTCCTTTATTCTTCCCAATGGAACATAACACTTTACAGAGATCTCTGATTTAGTGCATGTACTGCGTCCTGAAGGATGGCACCCATCCTTGAAAAGTATCTCCTCCAAGCTGGTGTTTCAACTGTACCTTCAGTAGGCTGTTCCAGGGCTCTCTAAGGCCAGCTGCTTCTGGATGGTGCTATGTGATATGATCAGTGGATCTCTCCTTTGCTCTACAGTGGATTCCTTAGGTGCTATGTTGTGTGGAATTTCATGCCTGCGGTGCTGACTAAATTCCCGTGAGCAGGAAAGGCGAAACCTGTACTGGAATAGGCATCCCTGTGAGGATGTACCACTTGCTCTTCTAGGACAGAAGGGGCTTGATATATTCTACTTACTAACAAGAAGATGGTGTGGTTGAGGAATGGTGCCGTAACAGGGGCTCAGCGTTGTCTCTGTTGTTGGCTGGTTAGACATTTGGAGGGGACAGCAGCCAGTTGGTAAGTAGGAGTCCATATCAGTATAGCTGCCATCTTTCTCTAGTTCGTTTGTGTGTCTGTCCTAGTTCTAGGGTGGCTGATGATGAAGGATATTTAACATCAACGGACCAAGTCACTTTGTCCACTTGGTTTTTTTTAATGGAGAATGCTTTCTGGTGGGTGTTAACAAGTGATAGAAAAAAATCTTCATATTTCATGCACAGTCTCATGTCTTGTCACATATCTTTACCTCACCCTCTTTGTGTCTTGCAGTCCTTTTTCTCCCAAGTTCCTGACCAACCAGCCAGGCCCTTGGCCACTGCTCAGGAATCTGTGTATATTCTTACCTTGGGCTACTTCTCCTTCCACAGGAAGTACATGACCAAGTGCACTGCTCACATCTTCACCTACTGAGATGTTTTTCCCTTTCCACTGAAGGCTGACCCCTGAAATGTGGCCATAATGCACCGGCCAACCATTTATAACTGAACCTCCTTTCCCCCACATTCATAAACCAGGCTTGGTTTTTTCTCCTCCAGTTGGTCTTATGGGTACCCACCTTCAGTGAGTTGGTGGAAGGACCATGTAAGATGCAGGACCATGATGACACTTCAGGTTTCTGGGTTTCAGTGTCAATTTAGACCTATGTCCAATAATCCTTTAAAGGATTAAGTATTCCTTTTTCCCCAGTGCATAGTCACCCAAATAAATGGGGAAGGATTGAGGGAGCCATTATAATACATACTGGTCACAGTGGTGCAGGGTACTCCCTCCTGTGGACGTGGCCATCTCTTCAGTCACTGGGTTCTAGATCTGAAAGTTGGTTCAGGTCTGGAAACTGAGCAAAGGATGGTAACTTTTTAGGGTGACCATCGTGAGTCTCCTGTCCCTCCATTCTTGTTTTCTTCTGATTGCAGATGTTCAGCAGCACCCTTATGGCTACCCATCTAGTTTGTCCCTGGGGAGGTTCTATCAACAATCTCCATGACTCCTTGTGGGTCGGCCTGCTTGGCTGCCCCTGACAGGAACTGTGTTTTGACAGTGATTGTGGTCCCTTGAGTTTTGGCAGCTAAGTTCTACCCATCTGACTTCTGTTAGGAGCCCCATCATCTTCATGGCTATTACCAAGCTTAGTTGTGATCTGCAGAGAAGCCTCATTGAACTTGCTAGCGATACTGGTGCCCTTCTCACCAGTGCATTCCCGATGGCCCTGGCGAATGGGAGTGTTCTCTAGGCCTCACATAATAGACCCATTTGGCATTCCCTCCCCTCTGCATCTTTTGATTCCTTCCTCTGCCTTCTGTCAGGGCAACTCAGACATTTTCACTTTTCCGAGTATTGGCCATCATTTTTCTAGGTTTCTGAGAGGCACCCTTAGCAGTGAGTTTGCCCCACTCTTGCCAATGTATTATATCCTGTATATTGAGAAAGTGCTCCTAAGTCATGACTTCTTGCTTATCCAGTCTTATGTTCTGGTCCCCTTGATCAAGCACCCTCAAAATCCAGTTCCAGGAATTTTCCCCTGGCTCCTCCCAGCACACGCTAGCTAGTTCTTACAGCTCCTTTGGGGTACAATTTCTTTCCTTCCTTATCATGCCCAGTGCATTTCCAGCTGGGTTATGCTGGGATTTAACCCTAGTTATTGGCCTGGCAGCCAAGAGATGGGGTGGAGGCAACTTTGAGGGGCGAGAGAGCACACGTGTTTTGTGAGGAGGGCCCTCTTTAGCATCTTCTGCATTTGTTAGGGACCCTTGTTAGGGACTGACGGGCAGCCTCTGCAAACCCTGAGGGTTCTGGGAACTCTGCAGAGCCAACATTCCCGGGGGCTTCCACCCAGATGTCTTCAGCTAATATTTTAGGGTCCCAGGTTTTTCTAATCGGGCATCTGACCTTAGCATAACAGTTTCTCTGGAGTTCAACTCTTATTAAGTCCCCAGCATGCTCCTCAGCTGAGTGTGTTCTTATGCTGCAGGTGATAAGGGCCCCCTTTTAAGGAATCCCTCTGGCTCTCCCACTTACCCTTCAACTATCTTTAAAAATTTACTGTATATTACATCTCCAGAATGTATTAATCTTATAACTGGAAGTTTGTACCTTTTGACTACCTTCACCCATTCCCTTCATCCCCACTCCTCCATCCCCCTTCACCTCTGGCAACCACCAATCTGCTTTCTGTTTCTGTAAGTTTGATTTTGTTTTTTCAGATTCCACATTTAAGTGAGATAATCCGATATTTATTTTCCTCTGTCTCACTTATTTCACTTAGCATGATGCCCTCAAGGTCCACTGTTGCAAATGGCAAGATTTCCTTCTTTCTCACAGAAAGCTTTGTGAACAGTATGTGGCTGGGATAAAGATAGGTTGATGCCTTTGGAATCCAGCAACCAGGGATGGTATAATGGGCAAGAATTCATAGTCTCAATCTTCTTTGAAATCTACCTTCCTCTAAGTGGAGACAGTACTTTCTGGATTCCCTGTTCTTTTATTTTCCTCACCCTTTAGGGTCCCCAACTGGCTCAGCTGCCCTGATCCCACAGCCTGCAATGATTGGCCACCCTGCTTGTAACCCCACGTCATGGAGACTGTCATTATCCTGGCATCATCAGGCAATACCAACTGGCCTCACTGTTCAGCCCCTGTGGATGGCTGCATTTGAACAGTATATCTAAGCAACTTCTCTCAGATCTAGTCTGCTGGTTCCAGTGCCCTACTCCTGCTTTGACCAGGTGTCACTGATGCAGCTGAGTCAAAGATGTAGGGATGGGAGTGATGGGTAGAGAATTGAGGGCTACAGTTTGAAAATGACTTCTTTTCCCTTCCCCAGCCCTACAGTCCTGCTGCTGATCAGTGATAGCTAACTGAATGTCCTTTTAACCTCCTCTACCTATGTCTCATGGCTTAGTGAATGGCATACCACCCACTCAGTGACCAAACTGGAAGCCTAGCAGTTATCCATTTTTCTTCCTCTCCTCTATAGCCCACATCCGACTGATAACTATCTGGTAGATTCTTCCTTCATAATATCCCTTGAGTTTGTCCCCTTTATCACTACTGATATTACCTTATTTTGAACCACAGGTTGCAAACGGGTGACCTTTGCACCAGATTTGGCTAATACTTGGGTTTATTTTTGCACAATTTAAAAAATAAAAAAATTACATTAAAATTTTCTTGAAAATTTGTAAGATCTAGCAATGCTGGGCAGTATTCTTGCAAGAAAACTATTACTCGAAGCTGAATAGTGGCTATCTTTTTAGACAAGGTATGTGCTTTTGATTCTTCACCATTCCTACCACTCCCTATTGTCTTAGAACACTCCTGCTTCACTCATTATGTTACATGTCTGATTCCTGCAGGCACTGGAATTTGTGACCGCTTGTTTTCTCTCAAGAAAGACAATAGCCTTCTAACTGGTTTCCGAGACTAAAGTTTTACCCTTCTTTAATCCATACTGCAGCCAGAATGACCTTTGGAAAGAAATTTATCCAGTCACTCCACTGCTTATGCCAACCTCTAGTCTTCAGTGGTATCTCGCTGTTGTCAGGAACAAACAAACAGCCCTTCAGCACGGCATTTAAGACCCTTCCTGATCTGACCTTACTTATCTAATAACAGTCAGCTCAAGGAGATGTTCTTTCTCTTACACATTACTCTCCAGCCATATTCAACTTCTTGGATTTATTTGAAAAGGAAGCATTAAAATGTGGCCATGTGCCTGGGGTTTGGATTCAGAAGGATATGGATTTTAAAAATTTGCTGCAGGTTTTTTTTTGGTAGATACTACCAGAAAACTTCTGTTTATTGAGATGACTATGATTTTTTCTTCCTTAATCTCTAACATGTTGAAAGACAGATTTATTTCTAATTATAAGCATATTTTTTTATTCCTCATATAACCCCTACTGGTCATACTTTACGACTTGCTGAAGGCTCAGATGATGGTTAGCATTTTTTAACAATAAAGTATTTTTAAAGTAGGTACATTGTTTTCTTAGACATACTGCACTTAATAGACTACAGTATAATATAAACTAAACTTTTATATGCATTGGGAAACCAAAAAACTTGTGTGACTCACTATTGTGATATTGGCTTTAATGTGGTGGTCTGGAACTGAACCTGCAATATCTCTGAGGTATGCCTGTATATTTGGCCTCACATTAACATATATATATATCAGCTTTCATGCTCTCTCTTTTAAAAACCTTTTACATTTTGAAACAATTATAGATTTTTCTCAGGAAGTTGCAAAGATTGTACAGAGAGATCCTGTGTATACTCTACCAGGTTCTCCCCAGTGATTATATCTTATGTAACTATAGTACAATATCAAAATCAGGAATTTGACCTTGGTACAATGTGTGTGTATAGTTCTTTTTCATCTTATCACATGTATGTATAGATTTGTGTAACCACCCCTGCAATCAAGATATAAAACTGTTCTATCACCACAAGATCTCTTTCATGCTACCCCTTTTATAGTCATATCCACCCTCTCCCACCTTCTCCTTCCTTAACTTTGAGCAAATACTAATTTGTTCTTTGACTTTATAATTCTGTAATTTAAAATGTTGTATAAATGGAATCACACAGTCTGTGACCTTTTGAGGTTGTTTTCATTCTGCAAAATGCCTCTGAGATCCATCTAATTTGCCTTTATCAGTAGTTCGTTCTTTTCATTGCTGAGTAGTATTTCAATCATATTGATGTGTTCTACAGTTTAAACATTTACGTAATTTTTAAAATTGAGGTACAGTTGATTTACAATATTATACTAGTTTCAGGTGTACATCAGAGGTGAAGCAGTTCTGGATGATGGCAAGATTCAGGATGGGGCCGTGGGAATGGGTGCCTGGAGTGGAGCAGAAGTGATGCTTATTGCATTGAGGAGGCTAGATTCTGGATAGGATACTCTTATGGATGTTTGAGTCACTCAGAGTAGGAGTAGGGAGGAATTGGGTGGGGAGGAATTCTATGAAATAAATTCCAGTGTTCTCAAGGAGGGAGGGAGAGTAACCAAAGGGAGTTGGTAGGCATATGGCCAAAATACATAAACCTCAAAGAAACATGAGATTTTAAAAGAAGGTGGAGTTAGTGATGGTCTTAAAGTGCCAGGAGTAGCTTTGCACAGCAAAGGAAGCTATAAGAAAAACGAAAAGACAGCCTATGGACTGGGAGAAAATATTTGCAAACAATGTGACTGACAAGGGCTTAATTTCAAAAATATACGAATAGCTCATACAGCTCAATAACAAACAAGTAAAACAAAACAAACCAAAAAGAAAAACAAGCAACCCAATTAAAAAATGGGCAGGAGTCCTAAAAAGACATTTCTCCAAAGAAAATATCCAGATGGCCAATAAGCACATGAAAAGATGCTCAGCGTTGCTAATTATTAGAGAAACGCAAATCAAAACTATAATGAGGTACCATCTCACACTGGTCAGGATGGCCATCAACAAAAAGTCTACAAATAATTAATTCTGGAGAGGGTGTGGAGAAAAGGGAACACTCCTACCCTGCTGGTAGGGATGAAAATTGGTACAGCCACTATGGAAAACAGTATAGAGGTTCCTCAAAAAACTAAAAATAGAGTTCTCATATGATCCAGCAATCCCACTCCTGGGCATACACCTGGACAAAACTCTAATTCGAAAAGATACATGCACCCCAATGTTCACAGCAGCACTATTTACAATAGTCAAGACATGGAAACAACCTAAATGTCCTTTGACAGATGAATGGATAAAGAAGATGTAGTATACATATACACAGTGGAATATTACTCAGCCATAAAAAAGAATGAAATAATGCCATTTGCAGTAACATTGATGGACTTAGAGATTATCATACTAAGTGAAGTAAGTCAGAAAAAGAAAAACAAATACCATATGATATTACTTACATGTGGAATCTAAAAAATGATAAAATGAACTTACTACAAAACAGAAATGGACTCACATAGAAAACAAACTTGTTACCAAGGGGGAAAGGTGGAGGTGGGAGGGATAAATTAGGAGTTTGGAATTAGCAGATACAAACTACTATACATAAAATAGATAAACAACAAGGTCCTAGAGTAAAGCACAGGGAAGTATATTCAATATCTTGTAATAAACTACAATGGATAAGAAACTGGAAAAGAATATATATATCTATATATATATCTATCTCACTGCTGTACACCAGAAAATAATACAACATTGTAAATCATCTATACTTCAATTTAAAATAAGTGCCAGGAGTGAGAATGATTACTTTTAGATCCAGATATAGCTGGGTTTTAGGCGAATAAATAGTCTCTACTTGAGGCCATTTTTTACAGAGGATTTTGAATTTGTGTGTGTATATTTCTATGCAGATTTTCATGTCTTTTTTATACACGTATATACCCACAACAATATATGTATTGTTTTTTATGGTGTTAAACTTTAAACAAGTGGCATAATACTGTGCATATTGTTCTGTACCGTGTATTTTCATTCAACTTGTTTCAAGATTTATTCATGTTGATACTTGCTCTCACTCACATTACTCTACAATATTTAATGGTATTGCTATCTGTTTTGTATTCATTCTTCTGTTGAGGAATATTTAGATTGTTTTAATTTTTGTTATTCAGAAAATGCTGCCCTGAACAGAATTGTAAGTGCCTTCTTCATCCATGATATTCTACAGTTCCACTTTTGTGTGTCCAAGTGTGGATTTATATTTTATTTAATGGTATTTTGGATATATTTTAACAAGAAACTATATCTCTTTTCAATTCTGGAAAATTCTATCTGTTCAAGTTACTCTTCTCCCTTAGTTTCTCCATTCTGTTTTTTCTGTAACTCCTATCAGCAAATGTTGGAGCTTCTCCATGAAAACTCCATCTCTGTACGCTTTTTTTTTGTTTTTATAAATTTATTTATTTATTTATTTACTTTATTGGCTGTGTTGGGTCTTTTTTTTGCTGTGCACGGGCTTTCTTTTTAGTTGCGGTGAGCGGGGGCTACTCTTCATTGTGGTACGTGGGGTCCTCATTGCCGTGGCTTCTCTTGTTGCGGAGCATGGGCTCTAGGCACGTGGGCTTCAGTAGTTGCGCCACATGGGATCAACAGTTGTGGCTCATGAGCTCTAAAGTGCAGGCTTAATAGTTGTGGCGCACATGCTTAGTTGCTCCGCGGCATGCGGGATCTTCCTGGAGCAGGGATCGAACCTGTGTCCCCTGCATTGGCAGGTGGATTCTCAACCACTGCACCACCTAGGAAGCCCTGTACTGCTTTTTGATGTTTATCTCTTTGCCTCTCTGTGTTATGTTCTGGGTGAGGTATTCAACATTATCTTGTAATTTACTAATTCTCTCTTCAGCTCTGTTAAGTCTAGAGTTTAGTCCACCAATTGGGTCTTTAAACATTTTAGTGGCTATATTTTTCATTTCCAGTTTTCGAATTCGTTCTTTTACATATCTATCTGGACTTGTATTAATTCTGCACGTGTTTCATGATTTTCTTTCCTGTGTTATATGTAAATTATTCATTTGAGGTGCTTAAAAGTTTATTTTAAAGCATTTATAGACTTTTTTTTTACATTTTTAAAAAACTGGGTATAGGCAGAAGAAAGATGGTGGCGAAGTAGAAGGACGTGGAATGCATCCCTCTCCACAGATCAGGAATACACCAAAAGATGCAATAATTCCCATAGAGAACCAGCTGAACACCAGCAAACGACCTCGGACATGAGAAAGGACTGCAAAGATCCCAACATAACTGGGTAGGACAGAGGGGGAAAAGAAAAGGAGAAAGAGGAGGAGAAGAAAGGAAAGGGACGGGTTCTACACCCTGGGGCAGGGGGATCTGAAAAAGAGGGGAGATTGCCGAATTCGAGGAAACGTCCCTTATCTGACAGGGAAACCCCTTCTCCAACAGGGAATTTCCCTGGGTCAGAAGGGAGGCATTTGGGACTGCTCAAAGAGGGTGAAGCAGTTGAGCTGTGGCAGACGGGAAAGAGTGAGAAACACACGGAGGGTCTGCAGCACAGCTCGGTGTGTCTGGATTGAGATGTGGATTCACAGTTGAACAGGGGGTCTGGGAGCTGGAACGTGGGAACTGGAGAACTGGTTCAGGGTGAGAAACATTGTTGGCAGTGGGGAGATGGACTGAGAGGACAGGAGGGAAGAAATCCACAGTGGAGAGTGCCTACTGTGGAAAGCTGGGCGGCCGTGGTGGCGGCTCGATACTGCTGACTCGCAAGCAGTGGGGAGGAGCCGTGGGTGAAGCCTCTCTCTTGGCGCCTGCGACCGACAAAGGAAGGACCCCTGTGGGCCTGGCTAATGCACTCAGGGATAACAAAGGCCCCCCGGCGGGGCTGGCCTAGAGTGCCTGCAACTGAGAGCCAAAAGCACAAAGAGTGGCCCAGCTCTGGAGACATTCTGTTTACACCTGAGCCACTGGTGTCCCTCTGCAACAGGCACCGCCATGGCCAACTGAGCCACCGTGACCCAGGCAGGGCACCACTGCTCACACACTCCCAGGGGAAGGAGCCACTATTGTACCCTCTCTCTCCCCACACATCGGTGCTTACAGATGAACAATAAAGGAAGCTCTGCTGGTCGCAGAGTAATACAAAAAGCCCAAGGCGGGTAGAAGGACACTTACAGCTGAGACCCCAAGGAAACAGAAATATTATTATTAATTCTATTGATCTGGTCCATTCTGGGGTCAGTTCTAGTTTTTTTTTTTTTAATTAATTATGATCTTAGTCCTAAGGGATCTACATGTTTTATAACATATTTTTTAATTCTATTTTTTATACTATTTTTATTTTTAGACTTTTTATATATTTCTATTTCTAGCTAAGATTTTGTAGTGCTGACTGTATCTCTCCTACCTTCTTTTCATCTCTATCTGTTATACATTTCTATTTTTTTCTTTTTCTTTTCATATTTCCAGTCACACTACACTCTTCTGTTGCCCTGTCTTCTATCCTTTTTTAGTTTATTTTATCTTAATATACTTATAATCAATATTATCGCTTGGCTCTGTTTCCTTGCTTTATTCTCCAGATGACACACTACTTTGGTTTTTATTATTAGGTTTGGTCTTTATCTTAGTTCTGACTATAATTGTCTGATTTTGTTTTGGGAATCTTCAGTCTGTCTGATTGTACTCTCGCTCTTTATTATATTTGACCCAAGCGTTCAAAATTTCCCTGGATATGTGTTTGTGCGGTGTTTTTTGTTGTTGTTGTTGTTGTTTGGTTTTGAATTTCTGTTGGTTTTATCTTTGACTGTCTGATGGCATACTGGGGTTCTTCTGTCAGGTCTTTCTAGTGCCTTATGTTCTACTGGATTCAGTATTTCTGTGTCTTTTACATGTATGTGTTTCCTTGACTGAGTATTTGTTTGACTCAACACTCTGCCATTAGTCTGGGGCTTGGACAGTCTTCTTTAAACCCCTTTATTGCTGGGACAAGCAACCTCTGAAGTCTGGATTACTCCATCAGAAGTCAAGTAGGAGGCTCTGGGGAGGGAGCACTGAATCTAGGATGCTAGACTACCAGGGAGTCCTCAGACATAGGGAGGATTAATTGCAGAGAATTCTCATGGAGCCCTGTATCAAGGGTAAGACCCAGCTTCATCTGACTGTCTGCAACTGCCAGTGCTGGACACCTCACACCAAACTACAAACAAGACAGGAACACAAACCCACCCATCAGCACAAAGACTACCTAAAGCCACATTAAGCTCACAGATACCCTAAAACACACCACCTGACATGGCCCTGCCCCTGCTCATCAGAGAGAAAAGACACAGAGCCACACAATGGAAAGCAGACACCAGATCTCCCCCCACCCCCGCCCTCCCAGAAAGCCTACTCAAGACACTGGACAAACCCCACCACAGGGGGCAAAGGGCAGAAACAAGACGAATTACTACTAGGCAGCATAGGGAAAGGAGACAGTAAATCCTATACATTAGACAAAATGAGAAAACAAAGAAACACCATGCAGGCAAAGGAGCAGGAAAAAAAAGCCACAAGACCAAATAAATGAAGAGGAAATAGGAGAACTGCCTGAAAAAGAATTCAGAGTAATGATAGTAAAGATGATCCAAAATCTGGACAACAAAATAGAGAAAATAAAAGAAACAGTTAATAAGGACTCAGAAGAACTAAAGAGCAAACAAATAGTAATGGACAACAAAATAACTGAAATCAAAAATACCCTAGATGGTATAAACAGCAGAATAACTGAGGCAGAAGAACAAGTAAGTGAGTTGGAAGATAGAATGGGGGAAATAACTGCCACAGAGCAGGAAAAAGAAAAAAAGAAAAGAATGGAAGACACTCTCAGAGACCTTGGTGACAACATTAAGCGCACCAACATTCAAATCATAGGCGTCCCAGAAGAAGAAAAAAACAAGGGGTCTGAGAAAACATTTGAAGAGGTTATAGTGGAAAACTTCCCCAACATGGGAAAGCAAATAATTAATCAAGTCCAAGAAGCACAGAGAGTCCCATACAGAATAAACCCAAGGAGAAACACATCAAGGCACATATTAAGCAAACTAACAAAAACTAAACACAAAGAAAAAATATTAAAAGCAGCAAGAGAAAAGCAACAAATAACATATAAGGGAAAACCCACACAGATAACAGCTGATCTTTCTGCAGAAACTCTGCAGACCAGAAGGGAGTGGCAGGATATACTGAAAGTCCTGAGAGAGAAAAACCTACAGCCAAGAATACTCTACCCAGCAAGAATCTCACTCAGATTTGACAGAGAAATCAAAAGCTTTACAGAAAAGCACAAGTTAAGAGAATTCAGCACCACCAAACAAGCCTTACAACAATTGCTAAAGGAACTTCTCTAAGTAGGAAGCATAAGAGAAGGCTAAGACCTACAAAAACAAACCCAAAACAATTAAGAAAATTGTGATAGGGACACATGTCAATAATCCCCTTAAATGTAAATGGATTAAATGCTCCAACCAAAAGGCACAGACTGGCTGAATGGGTACAAAAACAAGACCCTTCTGCCTACAAGAAACCCACATCAGACCAAGGGACACATATAGACTGAAAGTAAAGGGATGGAAAAAGATATTCCATGCAAATGGAAGTCAAAAGAAAGCTGGAGTAGCAATACTCACATCAGACAAATTAGACTTTAAAGTAAAGACTATTACAAGAGACAAGGAAGGACACTCCATAATTGGTCAAGGGATCCATCCAAGAAGAACATATAACAATTGTAAATATCTATGCCCCCAACATAGGAGCACCTCAATACATAAGGCCAATGCTAACAGCCATAAAAGGGGAAGTTGACAGTAACACAGTGATAGTAGGAGACTTGAACACCCAATTTACACCAATGGACAGATCATCCAAAGAGAAAATAAATAAGGGCACACAAGCTTTAAATGACACATTAGACCATCTCGACTTAATTGATATCTATAGGACGTTCCATCCAAAACTACAGAATACACTTTCTTCGCAAGTGCAAATGGAACATTCTCCAGGATAGATCACATCTTGGCTCACAAATCAAACCTTGGTAAATTCAAGAAAACTGAAATCATATCAAGCAGCTTCTCTGACCACAACGCCATGAGACTAGATATCAATTACAGGAAAAAAAGTGTAAAAAATACAAACACATGGAGACTAAACAATACACTATTAAACAACCAAGAAATCACTAAAGAAATCAAAGAGGGAATCAAAAAATATCTAGAAACAAATGACAATGAAAACACAACAACCCAAAACCTAGAGGACACAGCAAAAGCAGTTCCAAGAGAGAAGTTTATAGCAATACAATCCTACCTCAAGAAACAAGAAAAATATCGAATAAACAACCTAACCTTACACCTAAAACAATTAGAGAAAGAAGAACAAAAAAACCCCCAAAGTGTGCAGAAGGAAAGAAATCATAAAGATCAGAGCAGAAATAAAAGGATAAGAAATGAAGGAAAAAATAGCAAAGACTGATAAAACTAAAAGCTGATTCTTTGAGAAGGTAAACAAAATTGATAAACCATTAGCCACATCCATCCAGAAAAAAAGGCAGAATATGCAAATCAACAGAATTAGAAATGAAAAAGGAGAAGTAACAACGGACACCACAGAAATACAAAAGATCATGAGAGACTTCTACAAGCAACTATATGCCAATAAATTGGATAACCTGGAAGAAATGGATAAATTCTTAGAAAAATACAATCTTCCAAGACTGAACCAGGAAGAAACAGAACATATGAACAGACCAATCACAAGTATGGAAATTGAGACTATGATTAAAAATCTCCCAACAAACAGAAGCCAAGGGCCAGATGGCTTCACAGGCGAATTCTATAAAACATTTCGAGAAGAGCTAACACCTATCCTTCTCAAACTCTTCCAAAATATAGCAGAAGGAGGAACACTCCCAAACTCATTCTACGAGGCCACCGTCACCCTGATACCAAAACCAGGCAAAGATGTCACAAAAAAAGAAAATTACAGGCCAATATCACTGATGAAGATAGATGCAAAAATCCTCAACAAAATACTAGCTAACAGAATCCAACAGCACATTAGAAAGATCATACACCATGATCAAGTGGGGTTTATCCCTGGGATGCAAGAATTCTTCAATATACGCAAATCAATCAACGTGATACATCATAGCAACAAATTGAAGGATAAAAACCATATGATCATCTCAATAGATGTGGAAAAAGCGTTTGACAAAATTCAACATCCGTTTATGATAAAAACTCTCCAGGAAATGGGCATAGAAGGAAATTACCTCAACATAATAAAAGCCATATATGAGAAACCAAAGCCAACATCACTCTAAATGGTGAAGCACTGAAAGCATTCCCTCTAAGAACAGGAACAAGACAAGGGTGCCCACTCTCACCACTATTATTCAACATAGTTTTGGAAGTTTTAGCCACAGCAATCAGAGAAGAAAAAGAAATAAAAGGAATCCAAATTGGAAAAGAAGAGGTAGAATTGTCACTCTTTGCAGATGACATGATATTATACATAGAAAATCCTAAAGATTCTACCAAAAACTGCTAGCACTAATCAATGAATTTAGTAAAGGAGCAGGATACAAAATTAATGCACAGAAATCTCTTGCATTCCTATACACTAACAAGAAAAAAGCAGGAAGAGAAATTAAGGAAACTCTCCCATTTACCATTGCAACAAAAAGAATAAAATACCTAGGAATAAACCTGCCTAAGGAGGCAAAAGACCTGTATGCAGAAAACTATAAGACACTGATGAAAGAAATCAAAGACGATACAAACAGATGGAGAGACATACCATGTTCTTGGATTGGAATACTCAACATTGTGAAAATGACTGTACTATCCAAAGCAATTTACAGATTCAACACAATCCCTATCAAATTACCAACAGCAATTTTCACAGAACTAGAACAAGAATTCTTACGATTTGTATGGAAATGCAAAAGACCCCGAATAGCCAAAGCAATCTTGAGGAGGAAAGATGGAGTTGGTGGAATCAGGCTTCCTGACTTCAAACTATACTACAAGGCTACAGTGATCAAGACAGTATGGTACTGGCACAAAAACAGAAATATAGATCAATGGAACAGAATAGAGAACTCAGTGGTAAGCCCAAGCACATAGGGTACCTTATCGTTGACAAAGGAGGCAAGAATATACAATGGGAAAAAGACAGCCTCTTCAATAAGTGGTGCTGGGAAAATTGGACAGCAACATGTAAAAGAATGAAATTAGAACACTTCCTAACACCATACACAAAAATAAACTCAAAATGGATGAAAGACCTACATGGAAGGCCAGACACTATAAAACTCCTAGAGGAAAACATAGGCAGAACACTCTATGACATCCATCAAAGCAAGATCCTTTTTGACCCACCTCCTAGAATAATGGAAATACAATCCAGAATAAACAAATGGGACCTAATGAAACTTAAAAGCTTTTGCACAGCGAAAGAAACCATAAACAAGACAAGAAGATAACCCTCAGAATGGGAGAAAACACTTGCCAACGAAGCAACGGACAAAGGATTAACCTCCAATATATACAAGCAGCTCATGCAGCTTAATACCAAAAAGCAAATAACCCAATCCACCAATGGGCGGAAGACCTAAATAGACATTTCTCCAAAGAAGACATACAGATGGCCAACAAACACATGAAAAGATGCTCAACATCACTCATCATCAGAGAAATGCAAGTGAAAGCCACAATGAGGTATTGCCTCACACTGGTCAGAATGGCCATCATCAAAAAATCTAGAAACAACAAATGCTGGAGAGGGTGTGGAGAAAAGGGAATCCTCCTGCACTGTTGGTGGGAATGTAAGTTGGTACAGCCACTGTGGAAAACAGTTTGGAGGTTCCTTAAAAAACTAAAAATAGAACTACCATATGATCCAGTAATCCCACTACTGGGCATATACCCAGAGAAAACCATAATCCAAAAAGAAACATGTACCACAGTGTTCATTGCAGCACTATTTACAATAGCCAGGACATGGAAACAACCTAAATGCCCATCAACAGATGAATGGATAAAGAAGATGTGGCACATATATACCATGGAATATTACTCAGCCATAAAATTGAATGAAATGGAGCTATATGTAATGAGGTGGATAGACCTAGAGTGTGTAATACAGAGTGAAGTAAGCCAGAAAGAGAAAAACAAATATTGTATGCTAACTCATATATACAGAATCTAAAAAAAAAGAAGAAATGGTACTGATGAACCCAGTGACAGGGCAAGAATAATGATGCAGATCCAGAGAATGGACTGAAGGACACGGAGCTGGGGGGCGGCGGGGGGCGAAGGGCAAGCTGGGACGAAGTGAGAGAGTAGCATAGACATATATACACTACCAACTGTAAAATAGATAGTTAATGGGAAGTTGCTGTATAACAAAGGGAGATCAACTCGATGATGGATGATGCCTTAGAGGGCCAGGACAGGGAGAGCGGGAGGTAGTCGCAGAACGGAGGGGATATAGGGATATATATAGAAATACAGCTGATTCACTTTGGTGTACCTCATAAGCTGGTACAAGAGTGTAAAGCAATTATATTCCAATAAAGAGCTTAAAAAAAAAAACTAGGTATAGTTGTTTTACAATGTTGTGTTAGTTTCTATTGTACAGTGGAATTCCCTGTTTATTTTAATATTCTCTAGTGTAAATTTATCTTCCAAATATTGATTTTTTTGGCTAGCTTTTGTAGAGTTAGGTTTTTTCCAAGTATTTTATAATGTTGAATCTCAGACTCATTTTGAGTGGGAGAGCACACACACACACTCTCAATTTCTAGGTGTGCTCCGTATAAGCTTTTGCATCAGACAATGGGAGGCAGCAGTTTTCATTTCTCTTTAATAAAAAAGAGGGCCTGTTTCCAGTCCCTCATTTCCAGAGTGACTTTGGCTCTAGTCCTGGTTGCAGGTGGAGAACTTTTAGTCTCTGTTAACTTGCAGGGAATGAACTCATAGCTGCCTCTAACTGCTTAAGCCTGGAACCTAGCAGGCCCTCAGTTTCAGCCCTACTCACAGGTTTTATTAATAGTTTTCTTATATTTGTGGCTCATGGAGATACTTATCTTGCTTTTTAAAAATGTTCTCTTTTGCATTTTTCAATTATTGTTATGTGCTCACTGTATCTAGGGTATCTCAAAGCATAGACTTACAATGCAATATTCAGAAGAATACATATTGATAACTTGAAAATTTTAATGCAATTCATAAAAACCCAACCTGTATCCTTTTCATTAGGAAAATAAACATGCGGCCCAAGTGGAAGAATCTGGGAAAGGTTTCCCAAATCCTTCTCTTCTCCTATTACTTTCCTTTCTCATCTCTGTTGCTTTTTTCTTCTTCTCCCTTCCATTATCCCACTGCTTCCCCTTCTCTTTCCATTTCCCCGCTCCCTGACTCCCTTCTTCCTCCTTCCCTTCCCGTTCGTCCTTTTCTTTGCTGACTCTTCCCTTTCTGGAGTTCTCCTGTATTTAGGTCAAGTTCTCTTATGATTTGTCATCCTCCTAGTGCTGTCTCAGTCCCTTAATGCCAGGTAACAGGAAGGAGCAGATATGCCTCATGTTTATATATATCAGGGTTCCACTCAAGGGAAGGGCTGGCCCTCAGTGATGGTGTGATGTACAACATGGAGGAATATAGCCAATATTTTATAATAACTGTAAGTGGAATATAATCTTTAAAAATTGTGAATCACTATATTGTATACCTGTAACATATAATACTGTACAGCAACGATACTTCAATAAAAATAATAAATTAAAAAAAGACTTAGATGTTGAAAGTTATCAAACATCAATGAAAAAAAAAAGAAAAATTAAATAAATGTGAAGACACCCCCTGGTGATGGAAAGACTTAATACTGTTAAGATGGCAACAGTACATAATGCAATCTACACATTCAGTGTGATTCCTCTGAAAATTCCCAAAGGACTTTGAGAAGAAATACGCAAGCTGATCCTAACATTCGTATGGAATTTAAAGGGACCCCAAGGAGCCAAAACAATCTTAAAAAAGAAAAGCAAAGTTGGAGGCTCACACTTCCCATTTTCAAATATTAGTGCAAAGAACAGTAAATAAAACACTATTAGACTGGCACAAAGATATACTTATAAATGAATGAAATTGAAGGGAGTTCCCAGAAATAAACCCACCCATCTATGGTGAACTGATTTTAGACAACAGTCAACAACATTAAATTGGTGGATAATGGTGTTTTCAACAAATGGTGCTAGGCAATTGGTTATCTCCATGCAGAGGAATGAAATTGGACCCTTTCCTTCTATCCATACAAAAAGTAAGTTAAAATACATAAAAGGCTTAAATGTAAGAAGAAAAATTACAGTCAACATCCTGTATTCACAGGTTCCACATCCATGGATTCAACCAACTCCAGACTGAAAATATTAGAAAAAAAATTACAAAAATTTCAAAAGGCAAAACTTGAACTTGCCATGTGCCAGCAAATATTTACATAGCATTTACATTGTATTTACAACATTTATATAGCATTTACATTATATTAATTATTATAAGTAATCTAGAGATGATTTAAGGCATACAGAAAGATGTGCCTAGGTTACATGCAAATACTATACCATTTTATATAAAAGACTTGAGCATATGCAGATGTTGGTATGCCTGGGTGTCCCTGAACCAATCCTTCACAGATAACGAGGGATGACTGTATAAACTCTCTAATAAAATGTGGGGATAAATCTTTATAACCTTGGATTTAGCAATGGTTTCGTAGATTTGACAGCAAAGCACAAGCAATGAAAAAATAAATAAATTGGATTTCCTCAAAATTAAAACCCTTTTTGCATCAAAAGATGCAATTCAGAAAGTGAAACTATGTCCCACAGAATTAAAGAAAATATTTGCACATTAAATATATGATGAATCGTTATCCAGAATATATCAAGAACTTTTACAACTCACCAACATAAAGACAAAAACTCAAATTTTAAAAATGGATAAATGACTTCAATAGACCATTCTCCACACAAGACATATGAATGGTCAACAAGCAAAAAAAAAGATGTCAAATATCATTAGTCATGATGGAAATGCAAATTAAAATCGCAATATAACAACTCCATATATTCTAAAATGGTTATAATCAAGAAAACTAAAAATAACAAATGTTGGCAACAATGTAGAGAAATTGGAAACTAAAAATTACTTGTGCAAATTGGAAAAGGTGCAACCTATGTTTATAACATAAACACACAATTAGCATATGGTTTAACAACTCCACTCCTAGATATATACCCCAAAGAATTGAAAACAGGTGTACACATATATAGATAGCAGCACCGTTCACAACAGCCAAGAGGTAGAAACAGTGCAAGTGTCCATCAATAGTTAAATGGATAAACAAAATGCTGTAGATCCAGGGACTTCCCTAGTGGTCCAGTGGTTAAGACTCTGTGCCTCCAACGTAGGGGACATGGGTTCGATCCCTGTTTGGGGAACTAAGATCCTACATGCTATGTAGTGCAACCAAAGAATAAAAAAATTATAAAAATTTTTAAAAAATGGGGTAGATCCATAAACAGCCATATTATTCGCCATAGAAGGAATAAAAGCAAATTGTTCAGCCTCTGTGGAAAACAGTGTGGCAGTTCTTCAAAAACTTAAACATAGAATTAACGTATGATTCATCAATTCCACATCAGGTTATACACCCAAAAGACTGAAAGCAGGGACTGGAACAGATATGGGCACACTTATATTCATAGCAGCATTAACCACAACAGCAAAAGGTAGAAGCAACCCAAGTGTCCATCGATGAGTGAATGGATAAACGAAGTGTGGCATATACACAAAGGAATGTAATTGAGCCTTAAAAACTAAGGAAATACCAACACATCCTACAACATATATTAACCTTAAAGTTGTGATAAGTGAAATAACCCTGTCACAAAGGACAAAAATTATATGATTCCAGTTATATGAGGTATCCAGAGAAGTCAAATTCAAAGACAGGAAGTAGAACGCAGTTGCCAGGGGCTGAGGGGATTTAGTGTTTAATGGCTACAGAGTTTCACTAGGGAAAATTGAAAAGTTCTGAACGTGGATGGTGAGGATATTTGTACAACAATGTGAATGTGGTTAAGGCCTTAGAACTGTACACTTAAAATGGTCTGAATGGTAAATGTTACGTATATTTAAGCACAATGAAAAAAATGAAGTACTGATACATGTTACAACATAGACGAACACTGAAAACATCGTAAGTGAAAAAAGTCAGTCAGATTGTACTCGTCTTGCACATCTTAAATCCGTCAAGGTTGTGAGACTGAGGGAAAATATCAGTAATGATTCCAGAAAAAGACAGAACGGAAAAAGACACTTCCCTAGAGTTGGGGCAGCTGGTGAACGTTGAAGTGGGCCTGTGGATTGGATTATAATGTGGAAACCATAATAATTTCCTCATTTGCAGGTTATGTGCTGCTTCCCTGGGAGAGTGTCCCTGTTTTGGGTAAAACACTCTGGAGCATTTCATGTAAAGTGGCAAATGTGGTAAAGCAATGACAGCTAGGGAATCTGAGTAGAGATAAATAGTACTTTGCACCGCTATTGCAAATTTTCTGTATGTTAGAAATTACTTTCCCAAAAAACCATGTCAATACCAAGCCAGAAAACCAGAGAAGACAGCACATCTCCTTATAAAGGCCAAGCCTTACCCAGATCCAGTTCACACAAAGTCATGAACCTAATCGTCCATGTAGAAGTCCACCTGTAATTTACAGGCACTGTGGGAAGGTGACATTAGGAGCCACTACGTCATCAGTGTTGTGTATGACTTAGATGTGATCGAAACAGTGGCATTTTTGAATTCCAATTTTCTACATCATTCCACCAAAACACTATTAGAACTAATAAATGAATTCAGTGAAGTTACAAAGTCAATACCCAAAAATCAACTGCATTTCTAAACACTAATAATGAACCATCAGAAAGAGAAAGAAGACAATTGCATCAAAGAAAACAAAATACCTAGAAATAAATTTAACCAAGGACTTGAAAGACCTGCACACTGAAAACTTTAAGACATTGATGAAGAAATTGAGGAAGACACAAATAAATGGAAAGATATCCCACACACATGGAACGGAAGAATTATTATTAAAATGCCCATTCTATCCAAAGCACACAGTGAATGCAATCCCAACCAAAATTCCAATGGTATTCTTCACAGAAATAGGGCAAATCATTCTAATATTTGTGTGGAACCACAAAGGATAACAAATAGCCAAAGCGAGCCTCAGAAAGGAGAACAGGCTGGAGGCATCTCACTCCCTGACTTTATATTGTGAAGCTACAATAACCAAAACAGTGTGAAGTTTGCACAAAAACAGGAGCAAGGATGTTATTTTCTTCTGATCAGAAGAAAAGAACAAAGAGACCAGAATTAAACCTGTATGGATGCAGTCAGTTAATTTATGACAAAGGGGCCGAGAACACACCAAGGGGAAAGGACAGTCCCCACAATAAACAGTGCTGGGAAAACTGGACACCACATGCCAAAGAACTACACCGGACACGGTCTACACCGCACACAAACCTGACTAGAACCCAGTTTTCCACAACAAGCCCTTTCTGGATCATCTGAAGATAGACCCATTCCCGCCCCTACCCCCCAGCAGCAGTCAGTCACACACAGTAAGCTTCTGCTCACTTTCTTCACTTCTCCTCACTTTTCCCTCACCTTTTACTCCTGATGGTGCCTCCCCAGGTGGATCCTGAGGAAAACCAGGTCCTGTCAGCATGGATGCTGCTCCAGGTTGTCCTGAAGCCCAAATCCGGGCGAGCTCTATGGAGACCGAACTCCTGTTGCACAGACGTTGGCCCTTCGAGGCCCAAAGTGGAAGCCCTAGCTGTGCCTGAGGAGACAGAACTCCTTTCAGCTGCGCGCAGGGCCAAGCCGGCAGAGGGATGCACATGCGCGGTGGGTCAGAGAAGTAGGCTCAGCGCCCTCTGTGGTTGATGCGGGAAATGCAGACTGGGCCTAGCTCACAGTTCACTGGAGACAGTGCCCTCTGCTGGCAGAATTGCTGAACTCATTAAACTTTGGAAATTCAAACTGAAATGGAGCTAAATATCCCATAACTTCTTCAAAAATAGTTATGGAGCAATTAATTGGAAACTATATGAAATGAAATGAATGTAGATGCAAACTCTACAACTTACACCAAATTCATTCAAAATTATTCATAGACAAATTTGAAATACAAAACTATTCAAAATTATAGAAGAAAACAGAAGCAAATTGACAGGAGCTTGGGTTTGGTCACGTAGACCATGAGCTTAGAGTTTTAACACACAACACAAAAAGGCAATCCACAAAGAAAACAAGTGCTACCATGGACTTTACAAAATAAAAGATTTCTACACTGTGAAAGACCTTATTCCCAGAAAATCAAAAGACAAGTCACAAACATGGAGAAAAATATTTGCAAACACATATCTAAAAAAGTATTTGTCTCAAAATTCACAAAGAACTCTAACACAAAGAATCCCATTAAAAATAGGTAAAGATCTGAATGGACACTTGGCCAAAGATGATACACAGATAGTATACAGAAATATGCCCAGGACTGAGGGGCAGAAAAACAATGGTCCAGCTCAACTCCCTGAGTCATGGGTAACCCCGGACTAGTTCTGTCCTTCCTGGAGGCTTAGAGAGATGGAGAGGAAGGAAGGGAAAGAGGGCTAGTTATGCTTAAACCTAACTCTAACCCTAACCACTCTCGCCACTTTCAATCAATATGGTCTAGGAAGTCCTAGCTATAGTAATTAGATGAAAAAAAGAAATTAAAAAATCTGATTGGAGAGAAAGAAGTAAAAGTCTCTGTAGATGACATGATGCTCTACATAGAAAATCCTAGGGATTTCCTTAGTGGTCCAGTGGATAAGACTTTGTGCTCCCAATGCAGTGGTCCTGGGTTCGATCCCTGGTTGGGGAAATAGATCCTGCATGCATGCTGCAACTAAAGATCCCACATACTGCAACACAGATCCCACGTGCCTCAACTAAGACCCAGCACAGCCAAAATAAATAAATAAATAAAATGATAAATAAATATATAAAAAAAGAAAATCCTGAAGACAACACCCCAAAACAAATAGAACTCATCGGAAAATTCAGTTAAGTTACAGGATACAAAATTAATGTGCAGAAATCTGTTGCATTTCTATACACTCACAACAAACTGTCAGAATGAGAAATTAAGAAAACAATGCCACTGACAACGACGTTAACAAAAATAAAATATATAGGAATACATGTAACCAAGGAGGTAAAAGACCCGTGCTCAGAAAACTGGAAGACATTGATGAAAGAAATTGAAGATGACACAAACAAATGGAAAGATATACTGTGCTCATGAACTGGAAGAATTTTTTTTTTTCTTGCCAATGATTTATTGAACACAAGTTCACCATGGAAATTATAATAATTTCATCAGCCAATAGCATACAGGATAATGCCTTTTAATAAGCTAATAAAGAAATAACATACTCTAAAAAATGATTAATTACACTGTTGTTCCAGGCAAGTGGAGATGACAGAAATAATGTCTGAATGTACTTTGAGGTGCATCTTTTATAGGAGTTTGGTTTCTTGGGAGAGAAGGCTTTGCTAGAGTGTGTTGCTAGGAAACGTTGGAGCCTGTGTTGGTGGGCAGGAGAGGCTACTCCAAGGGTTATCACTCCAGGGACCATTGCATGGCTCATGTCACTGCCAACAAGGAGGGCCTTGGCAAAGCAGGAACAGATGTCCCTTCCTTTCATGAGACTGCAGCATGGTTGAACATCATTGCCGACCAAAGAGTTGCCTTGGCCAGGCAGGAGCAAGTGTCTCAATATTTTCAGAGAGCTAGATTCGCAAAGGGTAGCTTTGTCCTGACTGAAATTCTCACATATTACTCCCTAACTGCTAGTTTTTCTTTTGCTTTGTTTTGTTTTTTTATTAATTAATTAATTAATTTTAAGCTCTTTATTGGAATATAATTGCTTTACACTGTTGTGCCAGCTTTGGCTGTACAACAAAGTGAATTGGCTGTATTTATACATATATCCCCATATCCCCTCCCTCCCGGGTCTCCCTCCCACCCTTCCTATCCCAGCCCTCTAAGTCATCACCTATCATCGAATTGATCTCCCTGTGTTATGCAGCAGCTTCCCACTAGCTATCTATTTTACATTTGGTAGTGTATATATGTCAGTGCTACTCTCTCACTTTGTCCCAGCTTCCCCTTCGCCCCTCACCCCATGTCCTCAAGTCCATTCTCTACATCTGCATCTTTATTCTTGCCCTGTCACTGGGTTCATCAGTACCATTTTTTTAGATTCCATATATGTGAGTTAGCATACAGTATTTGTTTTTCTCTTTCTGGCTTACTTCACTCTGTATCACAGACTCTAGGTCCATCCACCTTACTACAAATAACTCAATTTCATTTCTTTTTATGGCTGAGTAATGTTCCATTGTATATATGTGCCACATCCTCTTTACCCATTCATCTCTTGATGGACATTTAGGTTGCTTCCATGTCCTGGCTATTGTAAAGAGTGCTGCAATGAACATTGTGGTACATGTTTCTTTTTGGATTATGGTTTTCTCTGGGTGTATGCCCAGGAGTGGGATTGCTGGGTCATATGGTAGTTCTATTTTTAGTTTTTTAAGAAGCCTCCATACTGTTTTCCATAGTGGCTGTACCAACTTACATTCCCACCAACAGTGCAGGAGGGTTCCCTTTTCTCCACACCCTCTCCAGCATTTGTTGTTTCTAGACTTTTTGATGATGTCCATTCTGACCGGTGTGAGGTGATACCTCATTGTGGCTTTGACTTGCATTTCTCTAATGATGAGTGATGTTGAGCATCTTTTCATGTGTCTGTTGGCCATCTGGATGTCTTCTTTGGAGAAATGTCTATTTAGGTCTTCCGCCCATTTGTGGATTGGGTTATTTGCTTTTTTGGTATTAAGCTGCATGAGCTGCTTGTATATTTTGGAGATTAATCCTTTGTCAGTTGCTTTGTTGGCAAATATTTTCTCCCGTTCTGAGGGTTGTCTTCCTGTCTTGTTTATGGTTTCTTTCGCTGTGCAAAAGCTTTTAAGTTTCATTAGGTCCCATTTGTTTATTCTGGATTGTATTTCCATTATTCTAGGAGGTGGGTCAAAAAGGATCTTGCTTTGATGGATGTCATAGAGTGTTCTGCCTATGTTTTCCCCTAAGAGTTCTATAGTGTCTGGCCTTCCATTTGGATCTTTAATCCATTTTGAGTTTATTTTTGTGTATGGTGTTAGGAAGTGTTCTAATTTCATTCTTTGACATGTTGCTGTCCAATTTTCCCAGCACCGCTTATTGAAGAGGCTGTCTTTTTCCCATTGTATATTCTTGCCTCCTTTGTCAAAGATAAGGTGCCCATATGTGCATGGGTTTATCTCTGGGCTCTCTATTCTATTCCATTGATCTTCCTTTCTGTTTTTGTGCCAGTACCATACTGTCTTGATCACTGTAGCCTTGTAGTATAGTTTGGAGTCAGGGAGCCTGATTCCTCCAGCTCCATCTTTCCTCCTCAAGATTGCTTTGGCTATTCGGGGTCTTTTGCATTTCCACACAAATCGTAAAATTTCTTGCTCTAGTTCTGTGAAAAATGCCATTGGTCATTTGATAGGGACTGCTTGAGTCTGTAAATTGCTTTGGATAGTACAGTCATTTTCACAATGTTGAGTATTCCAATCCAAGAACATGGTATGTCTCTCCATCTGTTTGTATTGGCTTTAGTTTCTCCATCAGTGTCTTACAGTTTCCTGCATACAGGTCTTTTGCCTCCTTAGGCAGGTTTATTCCTAGGTATTTTATTCTTTTTGTTGCAATGGTAAATGGGAGAGTTTCCTTAATTTCTCTTCCTGCTCTTTCATTGTTAGTGTATAGGAATGCAAGAGATTTTTGCACATTAGTTTTGTATCCTGCCCCTTTACTAAATTCATTGATTAGTGCTAGCAGTTTTTGGTAGAATCTTTAGGATTTTCTATGTATAATATCATGTCATCTGCAAAGAGTGACAATTCTACTTCTTCTTTTCCAATTTGGATTCCTTTTATTTCTTTTTCTTCTCTGATTGCTGTGGCTAAAACTTCCAAAACTATGTTGAATAATAGTGGTGAGAGTGGGCACCCTTGTCTTGTTCCTGTTCTTAGAGGGAATGCTTTCAGTGCTTCACCATTTAGAGTGATGTTGGCTTTGGTTTCTCATATATGGCTTTTATTATGTTGAGGTAATTTCCTTCTATGCCCATTTCCTGGAGAGTTTTTATCATAAATGGATGTTGAATTTTGTCAAATGCTTTTTCCACATCTATTGAGATGGTCATATGGTTTTTATCCTTCAATTTGTTGCTATGATGTATCACGTTGATTGATTTGCATATATTGAAGAATTCTTGCATCCCAGGGATAAACCCCACTTGATCATGGTGTATGATCTTTCTAATGTGCTGTTGGATTCTGTTAGCTAGTATTTTGTTGAGGATTTTTGCATCTATCTTCATCAGTGATATTGGCCTGTAATTTTCTTTTTTTGTGACATCTTTGCCTGGTTTTGGTATCAGGGTGATGGTGGCCTCGTAGAATGAGTTTGGGAGTGTTCCTCCTTCTGCTATATTTTGGAAGAGTTTGAGAAGGATAGGTGTTAGCTCTTCTCGAAATGTTTTATAGAATTCGCCTGTGAAGCCATCTGGCCCTTGGCTTCTGTTTGTTGGGAGATTTTTAATCATAGTCTCAATTTCCATACTTGTGATTGGTCTGTTCATATGTTCTGTTTCTTCCTGGTTCAGTCTTGGAAGATTGTATTTTTCTAAGAATGTATCCATTTCTTCCAGGTTATCCAATTTATTGGCATATAGTTGCTTGTAGAAGTCTCTCATGATCTTTTGTATTTCTGTGGTGTCCGTTGTTACTTCTCCTTTTTCATTTCTAATTCTGTTGATTTGCATATTCTGCCTTTTTTTCTGGATGGATGTGGCTAATGGTTTATCAATTTTGTTTACCTTCTCAAAGAATCAGCTTTTAGTTTTATCAGTCTTTGCTATTTTTTCTTTCATTTCTTATCCTTTTATTTCTGCTCTGATCTTTATGATTTCTTTCCTTCTGCACACTTTGGGGTTTTTTTTGTTCTTCTTTCTCTAATTGTTTTAGGTGTAAGGTTAGGTTGTTTATTCGATATTTTTCTTGTTTCTTGATGTAGGATTGTATTGCTATAAACTTCTCTCTTGGAACTGCTTTTGCTGTGTCCTCTAGGTTTTGGGTTGTTGTGTTTTCATTGTCATTTGTTTCTAGATACTTTTTGACTCCCTCTTTGATTTCTTTAGTGATTTCTTGGTTGTTTAATAGTGTATTGTTTAGTCTCCATGTGTTTGTATTTTTTACACTTTTTTTCCTGTAATTGATATCTAGTCTCATGGCGTTGTGGTCAGAGAAGCTGCTTGATATGATTTCAGTTTTCTTGAATTTACCAAGGTTTGATTTGTGAGCCAAGATGTGATCTATCCTGGAAAATGTTCCATTTGCACTTGTGAAGAAAGTGTATTCTGTAGTTTTGGATGGAACGTCCTATAGATATCAATTAAGTCGAGATGGTCTAATGTGTCATTTAAAGCTTGTGTGTCCTTATTTATTTTCTCTTTGGATGATCTGTCCATTGGTGTAAATTGGGTGTTCAAGTCTCCTACTATCACTGTGTTACTGTCAACTTCCCCTTTTATGGCTGTTAGCATTGGCCTTATGTATTGAGGTGCTCCTATGTTGGGGGCATAGATATTTACAATTGTTATATGTTCTTCTTGGATGGATCCCTTGACCAATTATGGAGTGTCCTTCCTTGTCTCTTGTAATAGTCTTTACTTTAAAGCCTAATTTGTCTGATGTGAGTATTGCTACTCCAGCTTTCTTTTGACTTCCATGTGCATGGAATATCTTTTTCCATCCCTTTACTTTCAGTCTATATGTGTTCCTAGGTCTGAAGTGAGTTTCTTGTAGACAGCATATAGAAGGGTCTTGTTTTTGTACCCATTCAGTCAGTCTGTGTCTTTTGGTTGGAGCATTTAATCCATTTACATTTAAGGGGATTATTGACATGTGTCCCTATCACAATTTTCTTAATTGTTTTGGGTTTGTTTTTGTAGGTCTTAGCCTTCTTTTGTGTTTTCTGCCTAGAAAAGTTCCTTTAGCAATTGTTGCAAGGCTGGTTTGGTGGTGCTGAATTCTCTTAACTTGTGCTTTTCTGTAAAGCTTTTGATTTCTCTGTCAAATCTGAGTGAGATTCTTCCTGGGTAGAGTATTTTTGGCTGTAGGTTTTTCTCTCTCAGGACTTTCAGTATATCCTGCCACTCCCTTCTGGTCTGCAGAGTTTCTGCAGAAAGATCAGCTGTTATCCGTGTGGGTTTTCCCTTATATGTTATTTGTTGCTTTTCTCTTGCTGCTTTTAATATTTTTTGTTTGTGTTTAATTTTCATTAGTTTGATGAATATGTGCCTCAGTGTATTTCTCCTTGAGTTTATTCTGTATGGGACTCTCTGCACTTCTTGGACTTGATTAATTATTTGCTTTCCCATGTTGGGGAAGCTTTCCCACTATAACCTCTTCAAATCATTTTCTCAGACCCTTTCTTTTTTTCTTCTTCTTCTGGGAAGCCTATGATTCTAATGTTGGTGCGGTTAATGTTGTCACTGAGGTTTCTGAAACTGTCTTCCATTCTTTTTATTCTTTTTTCTTTTTCCTGCTCTGTGGCAGTTATTTCCCCCATTCTATCTTCCATCTCACTTACTTGTTCTTCTGCCTTAGTTATTCTGCTGTTTATACCATCTAGAGTATTTTTAATTTCAGTTATTGTGTTGTCTGTTACTGTTTGTTTGCTCTTTATTTCTTCTAGGTCCTTATTAAATGCTTCTTTTATTTTCCCTAATTTGTTTTTGAGATTTTGGATCATCTTTACTATCATTACTCTGAATTCTTTTTCAGGCAGTTCTCCTATTTCCTCTTCATTTATTTGATCTTGTGGGTTTTTATCTTGCTCCTTTGCCTGCAAGGTGTTTCTTTGTTTTCTCATTTTGTCTAATTTATAGGATTTGCTGTCTCCTTTCCCTATGCTGCCTAGTAGTAATTCCTCTTATTTCTGCCCTCTGCCCCCTGTGGTGGGGTTTGTCCAGTGTCTTGAGTAGGCTTCTTGATGGTAGGATCTCGTGTCTGCTTTCTGGTGTGTGGGTCTGAGTCTTTTCCCTCTGACGAGCAGTGACATGTCAGGTGGTGTGTTTTAGGGTATCTGTGAGCTTAATATGGCTTTAGGTAGTCTGTGTGCTGATGGGTGGGTTTGTGTTCCTGTCTTGTTTGTAGTTTGGTATGAGGTATCCAGCGTTCACAGTTGCAGGCAGTCCAGCGAAGCCGGGTCTTAGACTCTGATAGATGCCTCTGTGAGAATTCTCTGCAGTTATTCTTCCCTGTGGCTGAGAACTGCCTAGTGGTCTAGCATCCTGGACTTGGTGCTCCCTCCCCAGAATCTCTGACTTGACTTCTGGTTGAGGAATCCAGACTCCAGAGGTTGCTCATCTCGGCAATAAAGGGGATTAAAAGGACTATTCAAGCCCCAGACTAATGGTAAAAGGTTAAGTCAAACAAACAAATACTGAATCAAGGAAACACACACACAAGAACACAAAACTAGAACCCAACAGAACATAAAGCACTAGAACAACCTGACAGAAGAACCCCAGAACACAATCAGACAATTAAAGAGAAAACCAACAAAAATTCAAAACCAAAACAAAAAAACCCAAAAGAACAAAACAAAGAAACAAAAATCCAAGGAAAATTGTGAAAATGAGGACTAAATATATGAGGGACCAAATAGAAACAGGGAGAAAATATAACAAAGAGCATGAGAACAACCAGATAGATTGAAGATCCCCAAAACAAAATCAAACAATTATAATTAGAACTAAGATGAAGACAAAAACTAATTTAAAGAAAAGCTAGAACTGACCACAGAATGGATCAGAGCAATAGGATCAATAATTCTGTTTCCTTGAAGTCTGAGCAGTAAGTGTCCTTGTACACACCTTGAACCTCAGGCCACCTTTGTCTCCCCAAGAGGTGCTCTTCTGCCTCTGGGTTGGACTCTGGACCTGCTATGTGTCCCAGGGAGTCCACTTAAGCTCTCATCTGGCCCAATTCCTGTGTGTTCTTGCTCCCGCTGTCCACAGCTGCCAAAGCTAGACCTTTTTCATTTGTGGGAACATTCATTGTCTACTCAGATATTCCAAAGATATAGGGTCTACCCAGATGATCATGTGTATATGTGATAGAAAAATTTTAGAACCTCATCCTTAGTCCCCCTCTCCCTAGTGTTCAGCTTTGGTTTTGTCCCTGCTTCTGTGTGTGGTCTAACCACCTGAGTCTGGTCCTGAGGCTGCCTTGGAGCTCTTTGGATATGCCTTGGTGAGGGTTTCCTTTCCTTTATTGTTCATCTGCAGATGCAGGTGTGTGGGGAGAGAGAGGCTTTGATAGTGGCTCCTCTCCCTATATGTGACTCAACAGTAGCACCCTGCTTGGATCACAGGAGCCCCTGGGGTGACACCAAATGTGCAGGGATGCTGGTGGCCGTGGGTATAGGAAATCTGGCCTTAGTGTGGTTCTTTACTGGTGCCCGGCACAAGGCACCTGAGGGGCAGCCCTCAGGGGCTTTTTGTATTACTCTGTGACCAGGAGAGCTTCCTTTATTGTCTGTAGGTGCTGGAAAGAGAGGGTACAATAGTGACTCCTTCCCCTGCATGTGAGTCAGAGTAGCACCCTGCCTGGGTCACGGGAGCCCTGGCAGTGGCAACAGTGCCTATTGCACTGGGTCATGGGAGCCCTGGTGGCAGCGGTAGTGCCTATTGCACAGGAAAGCCTGTGGGCTTGGGTGTAAATGGAATGTCTCCAGAGCTGGCCCACTCTGCACACCAGGCAAGCCCGCCCAGGGGGCTTTCTCTATCCCTTGTTGACTGCAACAGCCAGGCCCAGAGGGGGCCTGCCTTTGTTCATTGCAGGTGCCGAATGAGAGGCTACAACAGTAGCTCCTCTCCCCTGCTTGTGACTCAGCAGTAGCGTCCTGCCACTATGGCTGCCTAGCTTTCTGCGGTAGGCATTCTCTGCTGCAGATTTCTTCCCTCCTGTCCCCTCAGCCCATCTCCCCACAGCCAACAATGTTTCTCACTCTGAACCATTTCTCCAGTTCCCACGTCCCAGCTCCCAGACCCCCTGTACAGCTGTGAACCCATGTCTCAGTGTGGGACATGCAGAGCCATGGTACAGACCCTCTGTGTGTTTCTCAGTCTTTCCCGTTTGCCACAGATCAGCTGCTTCACCCTCTTTGGACAGTCCCAAATGGACAGGGGGTTTCCCCATAAGATAAGGGGTGTTTCCCCGAATTTGGCAATCTCTCCTCTGTTTCAGCTCCCCCTGCCCCAGGCTGTAGGACCTGTCCCTTTCCTTTCTTCTCCCCCTCTTTCTCTCTTCTCTTTTTTTTCCTCCGTCTGTCCTACCCAGTTATGTCAGGACCTTTGCAGTTGTTTCTGATGTCCAAGTTCTTCTGCTAGTGTTCAGCTGGTTTTCTGTGGGAATTATTGCATCTTTTGATGTATTCCTGATGCATCTGTGGAGAGAGATGCACTCCACATCCTTTTACTTCACCACCATCTTTTTTTCTGAATTAGAAGATTTTGTATTATTAAAATGATTCCACATATCAACCAGTCTAGTGATTTGTTGCCATTCCTATCAAAATACCAATGAGATTTTGAAGAACTAGAACAAAGAATTCTAAAATGTGTATGGAAACACAAAAGAACCTGAATAGTCAATACAACCTTAAGAAAGAGGCACAAACCTGGACATAACATGCTCCCTGATTTGAAACTATACTACAAACCTAGAGTCATCAATCAGTATGGTATTGACACATGCACAAAAAACCCACATAGATCCATGGAACAGAATAGAGGGTCCAGAAATGAACCCCCACTTATATGGTCAGTTGATCTATGACAGTGGAGGTGAGGATAGGAAAAGACAGCCTCTTCAGTAAATGTTTTGGGAAAACTGGGTCTCTACATGCACAAGAATCAAACTGGAATACTTTCTCATAAGATCTACAAAAATAACCTCAAGATGAATCAAATATTTTAATGCAAGACCTGAAGCCATGAAACTCCTAGAAGAATACATGGGCAGTATGCTCTTTGACATGAGTCTTAGCAGTATTTTTTTGGATCTCTCTCCTCAAGCGAGGGGAAAAAAAGGAAAATAAACCAATGGGACTCCATCTAACTGAAAAGCTATTGAATAGCAAAGGAAACCACACACAAAACAACAACAACAAAAAACCCCACCCTACTGAACATGAGAAAGTATTTGCAAATGATATGACTGATAAGGGGTTCATATCCAAAACAGACGAAGAACTCACACAACTCAACCTCCAAAAAATAAAAAACAATTTTTTAAACAAAAAATTTTAAAAATTGACAGAAGACTGAACATTTTCTCAAAGAATATATACAGATGGCCAACAGACACATGAAAATATGGTTGACATCAGTTATCATCAGGGAAAGGCACATCAAAACCACAATGAGATATCACCTCACACCTGAAAGAATGGCTTCATCCAAAAAGACAACAAGTAACAAGTATTGACAAGGATGTGGAAAAAAAGAAACCCTTATGCACTTTCATTGGAAATGTTAGTTGATACAGCCACTATGGAACAGTCTGGAAGTTCCTCAAAAAATTAAAAATAGAATTACTATATGATGCAGGAATTACACTTGAGGGTATCTGTCTGAAGGAAATAAAATCATGAATCCAAAAAGATAATATGCACCCTTATGTTCATGGCAACTTTATTGACAATAGCCAAGATATGGAAGCCATCAAAGTGTCCATTGATACACCAATGGATAAAGAAGATTTCATACACACACACACACACACACACACACACACACACACACACACACACACTCACACAGAAGAATATGTCCCAGCCATATAAGAGAATGAAATCTTGGGACAATATGAATGGACCTAGAGAGTATTATGCTAAGTGAGATATGTCAGAAAGAGAAATATCTTGTGATGTCGCTTATATGTGGAATCTACAAAACAAAACAAATGAACAAACACAACAAAACAGAAATGGACTCACAGATCCCAAGAACATGCTGGTGGTTGCCAGAGAGGACAGGGGTGGGGGGGACGAGCACAATATGCGAGAAAGATTAAGAGATACAAACTTCCAGTTATAAAACAAATATTATGGGGATGTAATGTACAGCATAGGGAATAGAGTTCATAATATTGTAAGAAACATTGTACAGTGACGAAGGGTGACTAGACTTTCTTGGGGATCATTTTGTAATGTATAAAAATATTGAATCACTATGTTGTATACCAGAAAACTAATATAATGTTGCCAGTCAGTTATACATCAATCAAAAAAAAAAAAAGAAAAAAGAAATATACTATCTTAAGAAAATAAGAGAGTATAATGTGATAAAAAATGGATGTCAGATGAAACTTTGAAAGATGCGTGTTGAAAGGACAATGTCCACTGAAGTCCAACTCTCAAGTGGCTCAGACAAATTGAGGACTCAAAAAGAAGCAGCCATGTGATACTCTGGAGTTCTTTCTTTGTTTCAATAGGCTTTATTATTTAGTTTGAGTTCACAGCAAAACTGAGCAGAGTAGAAAGAGGTCCCATATGTGCTCTGTTGTTGATGCTCCTCCTAATCCCCCCCTCACCCCGCCACAGATGCTCAGAGCCTCCCGCTCGCTAACTATCCTATCAACATTCTGTGTGTTGGTCACACATCATGATCACCAGAGTCCAGACTCTGCATCAGGGTTCACTCCTGGTGTTGTACATTCTATGGGTTTTGATAAATGAACATCACCATGAATGTATCACGCTGAAGAGTTTTGCTGCCTTAAAAATCCTCTGTGCTCAGCCTACTTATCAACCCCCTCTCCCCCTCAACCCCACCACAAGACCCTGGCAACCCATTGATCTTTTCACCCTTTCCATGCTTTGCCTTTTCCTGAATGTCATGTATAGTTGGTACCCTAAGGTATGCCACCTTTCCAAATTGGCTTCTTTCAGTGCGTAATATGCATTTAAGGTGCCCCACCTGTCTCGCCGTGGCTCCATATCTCTCTCATTTCTTTTCGGTGACAAAGAACATTCTGTTGCATGGATGTGGCCCAGTCTATGTGTCCATTCACCTCCTGAAGGACATCTTGGTTGCTTCCAAGTTCTGGCAGATATGAATAAGGCTGCCGTACATGTCTGGGTGCAATGGACCCAAATTGGCTCCTTTGAGGCCATTGATGTCAAGTATTTTGCAGGCTGGATTGTACGGTAAGAATGTGTTTCATTTTGAAAGACACAGCCCACATTCACAAAGTTTCTGAAGATGGTAGCTGAGAGCATGTCAGCATACTGAAGAATCAAGCCAAGGAAGGAAGTAGAATTCAAAGATGCCAGCAAGAAAGATGTCTCTGAGACAAATTCTGACCTCCACCCAGTTGACAGCTGGTCCTGAGAATTAAATGGACACAAGACAGAGTTATAGGAGAGAAGCATACATATTTACTTCCCATAAGTTTTATGTGACACAGGGTACCCTCCTAAGGAAATGATAAAGACCCAGAGAAGTGACAAAACCTAAATGCTTCTCTATTGGGTTGAACAAAGAGAGGCGATTGTGGAAAAGGAACTACACTGTATGGGGAGGCTAAGGATGATGAGAATTATGTTGAACAGGGTCTGTTTGTACAGAATTCTCTTATTCTAGACTTTCTGCCCTTGATGATAATGATGTCACCCTCCTTTCTGGGAGGGAGGACATCTTCTGTGGGCATTGGAGGGGGATGGACGTGTTATCTCCTGCTCCATTAAGGAAAAGGGGAAGGGTCGGCACGCCATTCTTGCACCTACTGTTTTGGGGGATTTGTTTTGTTTTTGCTGTTTTTTTTTTTAAAGTGTCTTTAGCTCAAAACAATATTCTGGTTTCCTTTACATCTAAGTCTTTTACCTGGGGTTTGGCTTCTGACAGGAGGAGGCAGACATTTTCTCTGACGTGGTGTGGCCGGCCAGGCAGAGGAGGATAGGATGGGTGCCCGCCCAGGCCTGTTCTTTTCCCAAGTGTTGGGGATATGATTCTGCTCCTGCCAGGTAGGATCTAGTTTCTCCATGAATTATGTAGCAAGGTATCAGCTGAAAAGAGCAAAGGTCAGAAGAACATGGGGAAGATTGATGACAGATGTTGGGGTCTCCTGAGCAATAATTTCATTGGAGGCATGTGAACATCCCCGATCTCTGGGCCACCATGTCAATGGTTGATTTGGTGAATAGGTCATTTTGAATGTTCAGTGCTACCATCAGGCCACTTTCAGGTATGGTCTCCAGCTCATCTGAGTGGTGTCGTCGAACCAGTGTAAGATGGGGCTCATCCGGGGATGGTATTGTGCCAGAGAAAGGGAGACGCCAGTAAGTCACTGAGGTTCGGGTATTTCTAAGAGAGTGACTTTCTGAAGTGGATGACGTAGAAGGAGACCAGCTGGATATCTGTTTGTTTGTTGTGTATTGGGGTTGAGTTTTGTTTATTTTCTGGATGAGGTGAAAGAACTCTCAAAGTGCAGGTGTTTGTACAAGGGGTCTGGCAGGTTAGGAGGGTTCGGGTCAGTCCATATGCCAAGAAATCCAGAGAATCTGCAGTGGCTCAGACGCAGGCCTTTTTCAGATATAGGAAGAGTGAGGAGTTGGCTTTGGTCATTGCAAAGCTAACTGGCACCTCAGAGGTCACAATGGAAAGTTCCCAGAAGGAATTAATTTTTGCAGGAGTCAGCATGCTTGCAGCCCTCAGCTCTTGGGCCTCAGCCTCCAGATAGTGTACCTTTCACAGGAGAGATTTATTTCCTGCTTTCAGGGAGACAGAGAGGAAAGAGTTGCTTGGGTCTTCTCTTAAATAACATTAATTCAAAATAATCAATGTTGTCATTAAGGCACATTTTGAAGCAACCTGCCCTGTGCCCTAAAAATATATACATACATATGAAAGAAAGAGAGAGAAACAGACAGACAGACAGAAACAGAGAGAGGCAGAGGAGAGAGACTGAGACAGAGAAAGAGAATGAATACAGGAGAGAGGGAATGAGTAGAAGTCACAGAATTTTCATAAGTCAGTCTATATGTTAGAACCCAGTCACAGTGTCCATCCACCCTGGAGGCGTGGGGATTACACAGGATGTGTGACCAGGAAGCAGGAATGCTGGGAGCCATTGTGGAGGCAGCCCACCACATAGGCCGAGATGAGATACTTGGACCTGAATCTAAACAAGACAGGACGACCTGGAAGGCTATAGGCCAGAGGGGATGATGTCTGAATTTCATTTAATTTCAACCCTTCCACAGGAGGACTGGGAAACAGGCAAGAAGGGGAGTGATTTCCCTGGATCCCAGAGCAGACCCAGCCTTGTTTCAGTTGTATTCTGTGCTTCACCAGCCCTTTATGTAACCCCTCCTTTGCTAAGTCTGTGCATGAACTACATGTGACACCATCCTGTGGGCTCTACAGGCAATGCAGGTACTTATAGGTCTATACACCTGATGGCCTCCCTAAGAAGAGGTGCCAAAATGACCCCCACTGTGCAGATGGGGATTGGGGAGACCCTGAGAGGCACATGGCTTGTCCAGGGTCACATCACTGGTGAGGAGGAGGAGCTGGGTCTGAACCCAGCTGTGCCCTCAGAGCTGGGGCCCCAGCTGCACCCAGGCCTCCCAGGGGCTGTGGGGTGCATGGTGTTGGTGTCACTGTGCATGGACATAGCATGGGGTGGGGGTGAGCAGTCAGCAGCCCAGAGGTGCCCTTGGGGAGTTTTGTGGAAGGAGGAAGCCCACTTATGGGGTCCCCAGGAAGTGACCTCACTTCCCTGGCAGCACAGTTCAACTAAACTTCAAACCTGGGTAACAGGCACCCACATTCTAGAGAAGCCCCCTACCCAGCTCACTTGGTTGGAGACACTCAAATAGACATGTTCTGCTGTGTCCCGATGTCTCGAGGCTGTGGCCTCAGGAGAGCCAGCAGTGAGAGCCTTTACTGATGCTGCAGACATTGGATCAGGTCACACCCCAGATGCCTATGGCCATTTGCCCAGAGGGACCCAAAGGTATCACAGGAAGGCCGAGGGCAGACCAGCCCAGGCCAGACCACCACTCTGATCCCACCTGGGTAGCCCTGTGTCTTCTCCCTGTATGTGTGGAGGCGGGGGGTTTATGTGGGGTGGGTCTGCCTCAAGCCAGAGCTGGCTGATGAGGGGTGAGAAGCCTGGTGGGCTGGTCATGTCCACACCCCAGATCAAAGCTGGCTGGCTAGGATGTGGAGGGCCGGGGCAGCGCCTGCCGGAGCCTGCCGGCAAAATCGATCAGGTCCTTAGGCAAACACGTCGCGGGGTGGGGTCGAGAGGATCAGAAGCCTAGAATGCAGACACACAAAAGATGGGGTCGAGAGGATCAGAAGCCTAGAATGCAGAAGCATTCCAGAGCCACTGACAAACTCCTTTATTATGCGGCGGCTTTTTATACACTCTCAGAACAAAAGGGGACATCAAATGAAATGACTCCTTCTTTGTTATAACTTGTTCTATCTCTTCAAGGGCACCAGGAACTTGCGTAGTAGCTTGTACCATACATGGTCTCAGGATGTTCTCATATGATAAGGAGTCTGTGGGAACACATACTGCAGCCCAAGGAATCACATGCTCTTTGTTTAAGCACATACTCAAGGTCGGGGTGGAGGGACAGAGAGCTATGTTTGTTTTACACAAATCCTTGAATTAAGGCAGCTCCCAGGGCCATGTCCTGGGAGCAGGACCCCTTTCTCAGGGCGGCTCCCCGCAAGCGCCCTTTTTCCTGAGGTTTATCCCAAGCCCTCTAGGTGGTCCTCTTTCCTCCCTGGTGGATATCTGAGCAGACACAGGTCTGTGCCTGATCTGGGAGTAGGTCGAGTGGGCAGAAGAAGCAGTGATAACGGTCGGGCAGGACTCTGATCCTTCCGGGCCAGGCCGGCTGCTGGTCACTGTCATAGCACAGCCCCATCCCTGAGACCGGCAAGGAGATGGTTAGCAGGGACACCCAATCCATCTCCCCCAGTGAGGGGCTGGTGAGCCACACTGCCAGCGAGGGCAGCGCAGGCTCCAGGTGAGTGTGGCCCCAGAGGTTCTCCCGAACCAGGGCCCAGAGATGGATGGGGAAGGCCTCCTGCCCAGACACCACCCAGGCCACTCCTCAGGGTCTTGTCCCGGGCTTCTGTGCAGCTCAGCCCACCCGGCTCAGACCCGGAGCCCCGTTTCAACCTTCCCCGAGTCAGCTGGAGGACCTGGAGCCCAGTGAGGCGGAGCCTGAAGGGGAGAAGGCCAGGGGTGGTGGCAGCATGTGAGTGTGTGGGGAGGGTGAGTGCTGGGTCACACAGGGAGGCGTCCCCAAGGCTGGTGTTTGACCAGGAGCAGAGACTGGCCTCAGACCACCCGTCAGGTGGACTGTAGACAGAGAAGACGCCCGGTTGTGAGTTTCTGGGCTAAGATGTCTATGGAAAGTTCTGGGAAGATTTCTGTCCTTGGAAAGGCACACGGAGAGGCAGGCATTTGGGTAAATGTGTCTTGTCTCACAGCTCCAGCTCTTCCACAAGAATTTAACATGGCTCTACTTCCAACATATATCAATTCAAAGGAGTCCGTTGCAGGTGCAGAAGCCAGAGAAAAAGGAAAGGAAGACCCAGAGCCTGAGGAATATCCTGCAGGAGACCCACAGCTAGATGAGAATTACGACCCCAGCAGGGTGAACCTGCACGTGCTCCTGCAGGCGAGCCAGAGTGAGATGAGGATTTACCACCCCAGCAGGGAGAACTTTCTTCTACTCCTCCAGCAGAACAAAGGCCAGATGGGAATTCACTACTCTAGCAGAAAGAACCTGCACCTGCTCCTGCAGGAGACCCAGAGCCAGGTCAGAATCTGCAACTCCTGCAGTGAGAACCTGCACCTGCTCCTGCAGGAGAGGCAGAGCTGTGAGGATGTGCCCCCATGCAGGGAGAATCTGCTCCTGCTCCTGCTCCTGGAGGAGACACAGAGCCACATGAGTATTTTCCACCTCTGCACAGAGAACTTCAGGACCCTGCTTCTGCTGCGGCTCCTGCAGGAGGTAAAAGCCAGGTCAGGATCAACAACACCTACAGGGAGGACCTCCATCTGCTCCTGCAGGAGACCCAGAGCCAGAGCAGGATCCAACATTTTTATAGGTAGAACCTGCACCTACCCCCACAGGAGACCCACAGCCAGGTGTGAATTCACCACTCCAGCAGGGAGAACCTGCCCCTGTCACTGCAGGAGGCCCAGAGCCAAAAGAGTGTTCACCACTCTGGTAGGGAAATCCTGCTCCTATTTCTGCAAGAAATCCAGGGCCAGATGAGTATTTACCACTCCTGTAGCTAGAAACTGTACCTGCTCCTGCATGAGACCAAGAGGCAGGTCAGGATACACAACTCCTCAGGGAGAAACTGTACCTGCTCTTGTAGGATGGCCCAGGCCAGATGAAGATTCACCACTCCAGCAGGGAGAACTTGAACCTGCTCCTGCAGGAGACCCAGAGCCAGATGAGGATTCACTACTCTGGTGGGGAAAACCTGCACCAGCTGTGCAGGACCCAGAGCCAGATTAGAATTGACCATTCTAGCAGAGAAAACCTGCACCTGTCCTATAGGAAGCCAAGAGACAAAGATTTACCACTTCTGCCTGAAGAAACTGCTCTTACTCCTGCAGAAGACCCAGAGCCAGATGAGAAATCACTGTGGTAGGGAGAACCTGAACCTGCTATGTGGGACCCAAAGCAAGAGTAGATGTCACAAATCTGGTAGGAAGAACCTGCCTCTGCTCCTGCAGGAGACCAAGAGCCAGAAGAGGATTCACCAGTCCAGCAGGGAGAACCTGCACCTACAGAACCTGATCCTATGGAAGACCCAGAGTGAGAGTAGGATCCAACAAGCCTACAGGTAAACCTGCTGTTGCTTCTGCAGGAGACCCACAGCCAGGCCAGGATTCCCAACTCCTGCAGGGAGAACCTGCTCCTGCTTCTGAAAGAAACACAGAGACAGATGAGGACTCACCACTGTGGCAAGGGAAACCTGCACTGGACATACAGGACTCAGAGCCAAATTAGAATTCACGAATCCAGCAGGAAAACTTTTACAAGATCCTGCATGAGACCTAGGGTCCGTGAGGACTGAATACCCCAGCACGGAAAACCCACACCTGCTCCTGCAAGAGACCCAGAGCCAGAGTGTGATCCCACATCCTACAGGTAGAACATAATCTTGCTTCTGGAGGAGATGCAGAGCCACTGAGGATTAACTACTCCAGAAGGGAGAACCTACACCTGCTGCTGTGAAAAGCTCAGAGCCAGATCAGAATTCATGAATCTGGCCAGCAGAACTTGCACCTGATTGCACAGGAGACCTACAGAGCCAGATAAGAATCCACCACCCTGGCAGGGAGAAAATGCTCCTCCTCCTGCAGGAAACCAGAGCCAATTGAATATCCACCAATTTGGCAGCATGAATCTGCACCTGCTCCTGCATGAGACCTAGAATCTAATGAGGAGTAACACCTGTGGCAGGAAAAAAGGGGCACCTGATCCTGTAGGAGGCGCAGGGCCAGATGAGGAATCAGGAATAAGGTGTTAGGAGTTGCACCTGCACAGGTATTAGAGGACTCAGAACCAGATTAGAATTCACAAATCTACAAGGAGAACCTGCACCTGCTCCTGCAGAAGACCCAGAGCCAGGGTAGGATTCAACAACCCTCCATGTAGAACCTGCTCTTGCTTTTGCAGGAGCCCAGGAGCCAGTGTAGGATTCACAAACCCTACAGGCAGAACTTGTTCCTGCTTCTGCAGGAGACTCGGGGAAAGATGAGGATTTACTAGTCCCATAGGGAGAACCTGTATCTGCTATGCAGGACCCAGAGCCAGCGTAGAATTCATGAATCTGGCAGGGAGCACCTGTATCTGCTCCTGCAACAGACCCGAGGCCAGATGAGAAATCATCACTCTAGCAGGGAGAACCTGCACCTGATCCTACAGGAAACCCAGAGCCAGATGAGGGGTCCCATCTCAACAGAAAGAACCTGTACTTGCACCTTCAAGAGATCCAGAGTTATTTCAGGAATCACCACTCCCACAGGCCAAGCCGGCCAAGCCGGCTCTGCAACCACCATCACTGACAGCAATGGATTTGCATCATTAACCTGCTCCCCCATTCGAACTTTACTTCCCCTCCCCTGTTGTTGTCTCTGTTTTTATTCATTTTATTTTTTCTTTCACATTATTTACTGCATTCTATACTTTTATGTTTTAAGTTTAAAATAATAAAATTTAACCTTTTTCCACTTCAAATTGTGTAATGCAGGAGCATTAAGTACATTCACAATGTTGTGAAACCATCAGCACTTTCTAGCTGCAGACTATTTCATTCCCCCAAATAAAACGCTTTATCCAAAGCAGGCATTCCTGATTCCTCCCTCACTCAGCCCCTGACAACACCAAATTCTCTTTCTCTTTTTCTTTACTTATTCTGGATGTTTCCTAGAAATGAAGCCATATAAAAGTTGGATTTTTGAGTCTGCTCACATATTCTAAGAAGGAGCTCGTGAATTTTTGTTTTTGTTTTTTTAAAAATTTATCTATTTATTTCTTTTATTGGCTGTGTTGGGTCTTTTTTTGCTGTGTGCGGGCTTTCTTTAGTTGCGGTGAACGGGGGTTACTCTTCATTCTGGTGCGCGGGCTCCTCATTGCATTGGCTTCTCTTGTTGAGGAGCATAGGCTCTAGGCACGTGGGCTCAATAGTTGTGGTGCGTGGGCTTAGTTGCTCTGCGGCATGTGGGATCTTCCTGGATCAGGGATCGAACCCATGTCCCCTGCAATGGCAGGCGGATTCTCAACCACTGCACCACGTAGGAAGCCCGGTTTTTGTTTTTAATTGAAATGGCACTTTTGTTACTTGAAAGGGAAATCCAAATGGATTAAAGATGAGATGCACAAAATGAAGATCTTTTAGTATCTGTGTGCTTAAATGCAGGGCAAAAACTGCTGTACTATTGTGACACCAGAGCCAGAAGACAGAGGGGAAATGCTTAATTCTTCCTGTGGCACAAAAAACAAACAAATACAAACAAACAACAACAATAACAAAAAAACCCAAGAAAGGCAGCTGGAAAGACAAACCACAAAGTGGAAAAGCATTCCTCGTAACTCAAGGTCGGAGAAAGGTTTAACATTCCTGTGGTCCAAAGATTTCTTGAAAACCAATGTTCTAACAAGAAACTGAGCAAACTTGCAGTTCCAATGAGAGGCAATGCATGTGGCCAGTCTATATGAGAGATGCTTGACCACTCAGATGAGGACACAAGCAAATGTTAATTACTATGGAGACAGCATTGGTCACCATCACACTGGCAGAATTTTAGTATGATGACAACCAGCTCTGGTGGCAACATGAGGAAGCAGAGGCCACAGCGGATCCCCTAGAGGGAAGAGTGAACAGACACTGCTCTCTGAAAGAACAATGTGCAGGACCCATCAAAGTTCCACAGGTGCATCTCTTTCCCAGCAGTGCTGATCCAACTAAAATTCTTGCCCAATTTTTCAAAGGTGTTTTTCCAGGGTATCCATCACAGCACTGGTTGAAATAGTAGGGAATTGGCAACAACACTAGTGTTCATCGAGAGGGGATGGGATCCATCAGTTCTGCTGCACATGGATGGATGAATTCTGTGCAGCTGAGAAAGTGGGTGCAGGCTCTCTATCTGATGACAAAGGAGACCTCAGGTTCTCTTATGTGGGATGTACATGGACCAGCCGTCTGTATTCAGAATCCCATCTGTAAGACCACACATATGTGAAATCAACACAGATGTAAATGAATCTGCTCATGTGTGAGAGAGACAGAGACAGAAAGAGAGACAGAGACAGAAAGAGACAGAAGGAGAGAGACAGAGCCTGAGAGCTATGCACCAAACCATTCATAATGGTCACCTCTGGGGGTGGGATTTGCAAATCTCTTCTCTTCTCCTTTAGGTGATATTTCAATTTTTTATAATGTGTGTGTATTACTTTACTAATTCTAAAGAATTTAAAACCATATGTTAAATGTGATCTGTTTACCACTCATCTATGGAGTAAAGTACATTATTTTGTTTTTATTTCCAAAAGATTTATTACAAGGACAATAAGCACTTATGAGAGTGAAATAGTGAATTCCAAAGGAATTAAGAATCAGGTAAAGAACAAAACCTTTTGGTGACTCAGTTACAGTCCAGCCAGGTGGCAGTACATGGCCTTGGAGACCCCTGGGAGGAAAAAAAAAGGGTTCAATACTGCCAGGAGAATTTACTGGTTGTCCTAGCCAAATACCTGATAAGACGTTATTTCCAAGAATTTTTAAAGTTCCCACCCTAAAACAAATACCCTATTGAAACCTCTCAGTTTTGAAAAACCCTGGCTAGATGATGGCTCATGCTTGGAGACCCAGCTCAGAGGTCTCCTCCTGCATGAAGCCCTTCTTGATCCCCACTCCCTCCTGCAGCCCTCTCTGGTCTCAGCTGGGACCCCCAGGCCTGTGATCACACACTGTTTACCTCTCCATCCCTTGACCTCTGTGAGGGCTCTGGGCCCAATGCAGAAGGGGGCTTAGAAAAATGTGATGAGAATAAAATCCCAGATAGATGAAAAGATCAAACACGAGCCATGTATCCATCAAGTTCGCTTTCTCCATCCCTCCAGGACCAGGGCTTCATCATCAACAGGAACCAGAGAAACCTGCTCTCACTCTTATGCTCATTAGACCATTAACACTCGGACATTTTTTCCCAATTTTAATTTTTTAACTTGGAAGCCATGTCACGACAGTGCTCCTTAGTAGTGAGAAACAGTCACCACTGCAAGAGAGGGATCTACCTGTTGTGTCTGAGCTGACTGGATGAGATGGAAAAACAGGGTGTGGAGGAGGATACTGGGATCTGGGAGCTGGGAGGCTGGGCCTTAGGCAGCAGGAAGAGGGGAGATGGGGAGAGAGAGGAGGAGGCGGAGCTGTCAGGGTCAAGGTAGGAGGAGGGGAGTCCAGAGGCTCCCAGTGCCACCTCCTTCACATCCTGCGGCTCCTGCCTCAACAGGGGAGCCTATTTCCCACACTGCATCACACCTCCAGGACTTCACATGGCTGGCTCCTCCACCAGGACCCCCTTTCCTCTACTCACCAGCTAGCCACACCCTTTGCCCTTCCCTTATCCCTTTGGAAGCTCAGTTTCTCACTGTAAAGTGGTGTGGCAGTGGCCACGTCACAGCGACACTGAGCAGGCTGAGCTGCCGGAGGTGGAGCTGGGGCTGGGGGCTGTTGCCCTCAGTGCTGGTCCTGGGACCGTGGCCCTGGCATGGACAGGGTTTGCGGAAAGCGTGGGTGCAGCAATGCATGAGGCAGGGAGAGAAGGGAGGAGGTTAGGGTGAAGCTTTGGAGTCAGATGACATGGCATTCCAGGGGACACTTTCCAGAGCCCCTGGCCCTGGGCCTCTGTCAGCCCCACCCCTTCCTGGCTGCCTTCGGAGGGCAGGCGACAAACCCCTCCTTTGAGGGGTCAGGGCAGGCTCCACACAGCGGTGGAGTCCAGTCCTAGGAATATACCCAAAGGAAATAAAATCACTACGTCAAAGAGATATCTGTACCCATGTTCACCGCAGCAATATTTACAAAAACCAAGATATGGAAACAACCTAAGTGTCCATCAATAGATGAATGGATAAATAAAATGCAGTATATATATACGTATATATATATAAAATGGAATTTCGTTCAGCCATAAAAAAAGAAGAAAACTTTGCCATTTGCGACAACGTAGATGGACCTTGAGGGCATTATGCTAGGTGAAGTCAGAGAAAGAAAAACACTATCTTACTTATATGTGGAATCTAAAAAATAAACCAAACTCAGAAATTGAGAACAGGTTGGTGGTTGCCAGAGGTGGGGTGTTGAGGTGGGTGGGTGAAATGGGTGAAGATGGTCAAAAGGTACAAGATAAACTATAAGATAGTTTAGCTATAAGATAAACAAGCCCTGGGGATGTGATGTACAGCAAGGTGACTGTAGTTCACAACACTTTATTTTGTATTTGAAAGTTGCTAAGAGAGTAGATCTTAAAAGCTCTCATCACAAGAAAAATAATTTGCAACTATGTTTGGTGATGGATATTAACTAAACTTGTGATCGTTTCACAATAAGTACATGTGTCAAACACTGTAAGCTTAAAACTAACAATGTTATATGACAATTATATCCAATAACATGTATCTCGGTAAGCAGCGGTGAGAGCGTGGACTACCTATTGCTGAAACTGCGTTTGCTCTACAACAGTAGAGGGCGGTTATTTTGACAGAGACCGCAGGTCCCTCAAAGCCTAAAATGGCCCTTTATGGGAAAAGTGTGCTGACCCTGCCCTGGAAGCCTGTAGTCGTAGAAGCAACAGCAGTGTGCCTAGGTGCACGCTCAGTGCAGCCAGCTCTGTGTTCTACCTCTGTCGCCCCATTTAATCCCCCTCCCCACCCTAAGAGGGAGAGGCCTCAATGTTCCCATTTTACACATGAGGAAACTGAGGCTTGTTTTGCTTTTAGTAACTAACCAAGTAGTGGAGCCAGCTTTGAACCTAAGTGTTTCGATTTCAAAGCCGAATCTCAACCCCAGTTTCTAGAAGGCGGAGTCCAGGCACTGGAGACTTTCCCTCTTTCACACTTAAGAGTCGTGCTCCAGGTCTGGCCATCCTGGAAGCTGCTGGATGAACACATTTCATCCACTTATTCTGCACCTGCTCAGCTTTTCGGCTGCCGCTGGCCTGCTGCTGCTGACACTTCAGCTGGCTGAGGCTTTACAGATGAATCACCATCCACCTGCCCGCTCTGCCACGTGGGGCTGTGCCCTCTCTCCTAGCCTCACTATTCTAAGTCCTTAGCTCACAAATCTGCAGAACTGTATTAATAGAGCCCTGCTCTCTGCCTGTGTGAAGGCTTTGTCAAGGGAAAGGGAGGGGGAGTTTGGGGTGGCTTCGTATACTGAAGGGATATGAAAAGGACAGTATTTATGTCCATAATGGGACTCAGTCTAAAGCTAAAATCTTGGTCTCAGAGAGAGATAAAAGCTGAGAGGCTGAGGGCCACAAGACTGCTGAAAAGGGGGCTTGACTATTGGATTGTAAATGTGTAATTTAATTTAAAAAATCAGCACCTGGGACTTCCTAGGTGGTGCAGTGGGTAAGAACCTGCCTGCCAATGCAGGGGACATGGGTTCAATCCCTGCCCCAGGAAGATACCACAAGCCGTGAAGCAACTAAACCTGTGCACCACAACTATTGAGCCTGTGCTCTAGAGCCCATGAGCCACAACTATTGAGCCCATGTGCTGCAACTACTGAAGCCCGTGTGCCTAGAGCCCGTGCTCTGCATCAAGAGAGGCCACCGTAATGAGAAGCCCGCACACCACAACACAGAGTGGCCCCCACCCGCCGCAGCTAGAGAAAGCCCGTGTGCAGCAACGAAGACTCAACAATCAATAAAACAAACAAACAAATAAATAAATAAAAAGAATGAAAGGGTAAAGTAAAAAAATATGCATAAAAATGCATTAAAAAAAATCATCACCTGGATGATAACAATTTGCCCTTTAAGGCCAGAATTGGTCACCTGACATCTGGGCACCCCTCAATTCCGGGATGTGACTGTCTCTCGGCATTGGGGGTGCTGTCCTCTCAGGCAGGGGCACACCTGCCCACACATGCATCTGTGGACTGCCATCCCCACAGGTCTGGGCGCTTCTCATGCCCGGCCCCAGGTCATAAGGAAGGAATGACACATCTGTGGGGGCACTTGTGTGCCCTCTGCAGGGATGAGCGTCACATAGAGAAAAGGCCTCCCCATTCAGCAAGCATCCTGGCTGGAGGCAGGTGGCCTGCTCCACTCTGATGTCATAAACTGGAGGGTGGATTGGGATCCCACCCCTCCCCCCAACTCACCAGCAAGCCCCTCACCCATGTCCAGCTTCTGTTTTCTCCTCTGTAAACCAGAACCCAGTTACCCTCGCCCTCAGATGTGGGGACCCCTATGTAAATTACAACACAAAGCACTGGGTTGTTTGGGCACCCTGGAGTGTGTGGGCCCCCAAGGCTGGGCAGGGGCCGGGGGAAGAGGAGAGGTGTGGGGTAGCAGGTGTGACAGCAGAGCTGTCTAAGAACCAGCTGAATGTGTGCGTTCTAATATCCAGAAACAGGTAACTGCCACAAGCAAAACCCAATAATTAAGGCTACGTTTACTCTCTCATCAGTTACAACCATCTGTTTGGACAGAGGCCTCTGGCGTTTATTAGTGACATTATTGCCTATCGCAGTATGGCCCTACTCAGCTCCTAGGCACAGGGGCCTCCATACACCATTATTTTCCATGTACTCCCACACTCACCTTCTTGCTTGGCCCCTCTCAGTAGCTCCCCATTGCTTAGGGCCTGTCCTGCTCCAGGCAGAAAAAACCAGATGGGGCCTGCCCACCTTCCCCACCTGTGCTCTGTCCCAGTCATCCTGAGCTTCCAGCTGGTTCCCTGCACCTCTGCATCTTTGCATGTGCTGCTCCTCTTGCTCTCCTGTTCCCTTGTCTTCAAACCCTCAGCTCCCTTGTCATTTCCTCTTTATGGCAGGATGGTGTTGTTTGCTCACCCAGAAACCTTTGCCCAGCCCACCCTGCCTTCTTCCTTTGCATGTTCAATGTGGAGGAATCATGGTTGGTCCAAACCAGCCATGGCAACCGCCTGCCCCCCGGTGATTGGTCGGGACGAGGATGCATAACCTAGTGCTGGCCAATGAGATCCTAGAGAAAGTCTACAGGGGCTTCTGTGAGAGATTTTCCTTCCTGAAAAGAAAGAGATGGGCAGGGAAGAAGGTGCCCCCTTGCTTCTGGCTTGAGCACTAACTATGCAGAGTTAGTTAGTGCTAAAGTGGAGGCAACTACTCTGCATCCATGAGGGAGTGACACCAACACTCTGGTAATGGTGGAGTAGAGAGGTGGGTGGCATCTGAGTCACTGATGACACTGTTGGGCCACCAGACCACCTCTGGACCTCCCTTCTCTCACATTGTCTTTAAATATTAAATGTTAGATGCCTATGTAATTTAAGCCACTCTCAGTGGGGTTTTCCATCACTTCAGTCAAACACATAACTAACTGATACAGCCTTCAAGTCTCAGTTGAAAATTTTCTGTCCTTAACTAGTTCCCCATTAAACTTGGGTCTCTGCCTCTGCCCTAGTCCCTTCATCTGTGAAAGCGGCTCATGTGCTAGGGTGCCCTATCTGCCTGTCTGGCTCGTCTATATTTGGTCTGTGAACTCCTCTGGGGGCAGGCCTCTGCCGTTTCTTCTCTGTGCATCCTGAGCCTGCACACAGTGGGCCTTCAGAACCTTAGGGACCTTGCCCCACCATGACCAGAAGCTTCCAGCCATCACTTCATTCCAAGCGCTGCTTCCAGACCCTGGGGGCTTCTACAGCCTTCTACAGCATGAAGAGTAAAGTCCCTTGTAAAGAGAGCTTCCCAGCAGTCAGATCTTGCCTCACAACATGTGCTTTCCAGTGCTGAGCTGTGGATTCGTTGTCAGCTTGATCTCTCCTGTGGCAGCCACAGGGACCACAATGTGGAGAAAGGGGTACAGAGGCTGAAGTTCAAGGGAGATATGGAAAGGACAGTGATGGATACATCCTGTTGCAAACTGAGTGAGTCTCTCTCCATATTTTGGAAAAGGCCTCTGGTGTGCAGGTGGGGAGTAGTGTCCCTCAAGGCCCAAAGGAAGGACAGGTCTCCAGGTGTGGTGGGGGGCAAAGGCTCTTGGCATTCCCTGTAGCAGCTCCAGGTGGCAGCTCATGAATGGAGGACTGCACATGCGATCCCAGGAGCAAGACTCTGTAATTGTCATGCAAAGCAGGGAAAAGGAATGCAGGGCATGGAGGAGCCGAGGGTGTGGTGGTGCTGGTGAAGGAAGATTCCCCTCCTCCCTTCAGTGTGAATAGCTTTTGTGAGTCTCAAAGCAGCTGCATGGCAGTTACCGAGTCTCAGGCACCCACAGTAGCCAGTGTGGGGCTGGGTGCCTCAGCCCCGTCAAATGGACAAGTCACACTATGTGGTTTCCCAGAGTTCAAGGAGCAGGATCTGGGGTTTCTATCTGGTGCCACATTTCCTTACTATAGCCCAGTGACTACCCTTCTTTGAGCCTCAGTTTCGTCCTCTAAATGGGAACATTGGTTGCTACCTTAGCAGGATTAATCTTGTGAGAATTAATTTGAATAACATGAGTGGCTCAGACTGTAGATGGCCATGACAGATACTGCTTAAATCCATTCAGATCTCCAGATTAGATTGAATCCATTCAGATGTCCAGATTAGACTGGAGTTCTTTCCTGAAGCTAGCCTAAATCCACACTGTTGTAGTTCCAGGGTCTCCATTTAGCCAGCTGCAAGGAACACTCAGAACTTTTTTGAAAGTCAGTGACGGAAAACCCAAAGTGGCTTAAACAAGTTCACAAGCAAGACAGGAGAGAATGACTTACGTAACTAAGAAGTCCACAAGCAGACAGCTTCAGGCAGGGCTGTACCTGGAGTTCAATGATGTCAGCAGGAATTGTCTCTCCCAACCTCTGGGCTCTGCTTACTGGTGTTATCCTCAATCAGGTGGCTCTGGCTTTAGGAAAGCAAGATGGCCACCAACTGACACAGGCTGACATCACTTCTCCTCAGCCCCCAACAGAAACAGAGATTCTCTTCCCCATGATTCCAGCACAAGGCTCCACCCTGGGACCTGATTCGTCACTCACCTAGCCCTGAGCCACTCACTTTGGCCGGGAAGGATGGAACATGATGATTGGCCAAATGGAGGTCATGTGACCCTCCTCTCCAGGAAACTTGTGAACTGTTCATCCTGTGTCCAGGTTGGGAGATAGTGTGATGCCAAGAGAGCAGGGGTGAGGGTCCAGCCACTGCATCCTCTGTACTCAGTTTCCTGGGATGTACATGCTCACATCTTCTCACACCCTGTTGTCCTCTGTTTAGAAAAGAATTTATGACCCACCTTTTCCCTTCCCAAGTCCCATCTCACCCACCCACACCAAAAAAGGAGTAAGACCTGTTTGAAGACAGGATTGGAAATTTACTCCCAGCCTCAAGACTAGCTTTTTGTGTCCCATTACAATAATTTATTCAGTCAACAAACATCCACTGAGGACCTACTATGTGCTGCTATGTGTTTTCAGGACTGTTAGCTGTCCTGAGTAGTGGGTATCACCCAGGAGCTTCCCGAAGGGGATGAGTTTTGTCTGAGGAAGCATCTGGAGGTGAGCTTCCAGTCTCACTCTGCCACCCACTGTGTGGTCCTGAGGAATTCCTTCCTCTCTCTGGGCTTCTGCTTTCTCATCTGCAAAATGAGGCAGTAGGGAAAATGAAGTTCTAGAACCCACCTCAGCTCTGACATACTGTGGTTTGTATTTTAAAACATGTCTCTCCAGCTGTGAGTCAGCCTATGAGCACCAGGGACAGTGACTACAACCCTCCCAGGGCTGGGCTGAGTCCACAGTCACACAATTGTGCATCTAAATCCTTCTCCTTCATGGCTACTGAGGGCACCCAGGGCAGATGAGGATTAGGGCTTTTGTGTCTGTGAATACCCTGGGCTCTAAGTCCTTATGAGGTTGCCCAATGCTGCTGCTGCTGCTGCTACAGTAAAATCTCTTTTGGGGCATTTGTGATTCTCAAGCCCTGACACTAAAAGTCAAGTTTGAAACTCTGACAGGGAAGTAGAGGGAAACCATATGGAGGGGAGGGAGGATGATATAGAGGTTCTGCAGAGCCCTTCCATCATCCACCTCCCTCTCCCTTCCATCCTCCTCTCCCCACGCCCTTTTCTGTCACAGGTGAAATTTGTCATAGCTCCCTGGAAGAATAGAGAGCCCTGGTATGTTGGTGGGGAAGGGAGGGATCCATCTGAGGCAGGCCCAGTGGAGAGAACTTTTTCTTCTGGACCAGTCTAGTTTCTCTTCATTCTTTGAACATTTGGGGATGTGAATTAATTTCCCTGGTCATTCTGTCATTTATTGTCAGTTCACTCAGCTGCTCATCACCTTGTTTATCCATTTGTTCCCTCTTTTATTTAGCTCATGCTTTTTTTTTTTTTTTTAAAGTGAGAATGGAGATTTATTAGAGGAAACCTAAGAACAAATTATGGAACCAGCCAAAGCAATCCTGAGGGGGAAAAAAAAACAAAGCAGGAGGCGTAACTCTCCCAGACTTCAGACAAAGTATGGGAGATAATTTGTATGGTAGCTACTACAAAGCTACCATAATCAAAACAGTGTAGATTTGGTACAAAAACAGATATATGGACCAATGAAACAGAATAGAGAGCCCAGAAATAAACCCACACACCTATGGTCAATTAATCTTCAACAAAGCAGGCAAGAATATAAAATGGGAAAAAGACAGTCTCTTTAGCAAGTGGTGCTGGGAAAGTTGGACAGCGGCATGTAAATCAATGAAGTTAGAATACACCTTCACACCGTACACAAAATAAACTCAAAATGGCTTAAAGAATTAAACATGACAGGACACCATAAAACTCCTAGAAGAGAGCATAGCAAAACATTCTCTGACATAAATTGTACCAGTGTTTTCTTAAGTCAGCCTCCCAAGGCAACAGAAATAAAAACAAAAATAAACAAATGGGAGCTAATCAAACTTACAAGCTTTTGCACAGCAAAGGAAACCATAAAAAATGAAAAGAAAAACCTGTGGGATGGGAGAAATATTTGCAAATGATATGACAGACAAGGGCTTAATCTCCAAAATATACAAATAGCTGATACAACTCAAAAACAAAAAAACAAACAACCCAATCCAAAAACAGGAAGAAGACCTTAATAGACTTTTCTCCAAAGAAGACATACAGATAGCCAGTAGGCACATGAAAAAATGCTCAACATCACTAATTATTAGAGAAATGCAAATCAAAACTACAATGAGGTACTGCCTTATACAGAACGGCCATCATTAAAAAGTCTACAAATAACAAATGCTGGAGAGGGTGTGGAGAAAAGGGAATCTTCCTATACTGCTGGTGCGAATGTCAGTTGGTGCAGCCACTATGGAAAACAGTATGAAGACTCCTCAGAAAACTGAAAATGGAATTGCCATATGATCCAGCAATCCCACTCCTGAGCATACACCCAAATAAAACTATAATTCAAAAAGATACATGCACCCCTATGCATGTACTGTGAATAGCAGCACTATTCACAGTAGCCAAAACATGGAAACAACCTAAATGTTCATCGACAGATGAATGGTTAAAGAAGATGTAGTACATATACACAACGGAATACTACTCAGCCATAAAAAAAGAATGAAAGAAAGCCATTTGCAGCAACATGGATGAAACTAGAGATTGTCATACTAAGTAAAGTGAGTTAGAAAGAGAAAGACAAATACCATATGATATCACTTATATGTGGAATCTAAAATATGGCAGAAATGAACCTCTCTACAAAACTGAAACAGATTCACAGACATAGAGAACAGACTTGTGGTTGCTAAGGGGGAGGGTAGTGGGGGAGGGTAGTGGGGGAGGGAAGGACTGGGAGTTTGGGATCAGCAGATGTAAACTATTATATACAGGATGGATAAACAACAAGGTCCTAATATTTAGCACAGGGAACTATATTCAATATCCTGTGACAGACCAGAATGGAAAAGAATACACAAAAAAGAAAAGAATGTCTAGATGTGTATAACCAAGTCACTTTACTGTACAGAAGAGATTGGCACAACATATAAATCAACCATATTTTGGTAAAAAAAAATAAAAAAATATCCTCATGGGTTCATAGTGATGCTTCTAATTCAAATGCAGAACTATGTAGGATTTTAATTTAACCTCATCAATTTTATGTCTGCTTCTCTTTTTCACACACTGAAATTTTCAGGACCCAAAATACCAAGAGAATTACTTACTTGCAACGTTCCACATGTGTAGATCATTTCAATAACAGAGCATGCAGTGTCTAATTTTACCTGAAAGGTCAGCGTGAAAAGAACATTTGTTAACAAGATGAGGATGCATACTCTGATTAGAGCAAACAGAATGTACAAAGATCCAGAGGCTTGAGGGCACATAGTTCATTGAGGAAGGAGCAAACACTGTTCTATGGGAGGAGTGAGGGGTTACAGAGTCAGAAAAGTGTTGGAACACAATGGGCCTCACATTCAATGCTGGGACATTAGAGCATCAACCAGATACTCAGGCTATTTGTTTTTGTTTTCAGGAGTTTTCTTGAGTTTGTTTTTAATAAAATATTCCCTTTCTATTGATACTTTGTGTATATAAGCAGAATTTAGGTGCAAGAAAAAGGTAGGGGTTACTTTAAGGATTACTATCCTTAACTCTGTTCTACAGCAGTTCAAGAAAAACATCAGTGAAAGTGTAGCTTACTTATTTTCTAACATTTGAAGATGTATTTGCATACTAATGACCCATTGTCGTTCATTTTTCTCCCTGCAGAGGACAAAGTATGGACCACAGTGTCTCACGACTGACAGATGCAGATGACCTTGGTGGGCTACAGCCCATAAAAATACTCAGTGACACAGCTTATTTACAGTGCCTCCGTGGACCAGATCAGTGCCATCACCAACAGCGCCAAGCATTGTGAGCAGTATGTCCCCTATTTCTGCAAGATGTCGAGGTTGCTGAACACCCCAGGTATGCTGACAATGGAATGTTACTTTTAATTAGTATCTCAGCTGGTGCTTGGAGTGACCTAAACAATCCAAAGGTGTGGCTTATTGTCTTAAACCATCCGGTCTTCAAAGTGCAGGCAGCTGTGAAGGTTAAATATAACCTCTTGGTTTGTTTTGGGAAAGGAAGCTAAGAATGTGTGATTAAAAAAAAAAATTCCATTGTTTTATAGATTTTTCGATTTTCTATGTGTATATGTGCATGTGAGTGCTTCTGGTGTTTAATCATCAGTAGCTGCTTTGACCAAAAGTATATCAGAGCTCTTTGTGAACTTTCAAGTAACTCCATTTGAGTGCTTCAGTTGTCTTTATAGATGACAGAATTCCAAAGGCTGTCTGCAGGTAAATAGCATATAAAATAGCAATAGAATTTAGAGCTCTTTGTTGTCTGCAGTCATTTAACAGTATCTGTTGGTCTCAAGAAGTCCTCCCTAAATTTATTTTTTTTCATATGGCTTACTTTTAGCAGTGCTTCAGGATGTGTGTGTGTGTGTGTGTGTGTGTGTGTGTGTTGGGGCAGTGACAATAGAGAGTTTTCAAAGGTTATACTGGAAATATCTTTACTGTAAGACATATACTTTGGGATTCTTGGCAGTATATTCAACACGTCGACAGAAAACTAGATCTCTCTATCTATAGCATAACATAGTGGAAACAATGCATGTACTTTGAGTCAGAGAAACATGGGCTCACACTTTTCCGCCTTGCTGCTCCTCGGGTATATGACTTTGGGTGAGTTCATTGAACTCCTCTGCCTCAGTTTCCAGTGTCTTTTTCAATCAAATAAGGATCATAATGCCTATTTTAGGGTGATTGTGAGAATTTAATGAGGTAATGTACTAAGTGCTAATTACTGGACTTGATGCATTTAAGGACAATAAATAGCAAATAGTATACTGATTTTTAAATATTAAGCAACTTTGGAAGTAGCATTATGTCAGAGACCAACGGGCTGTTTGATGCCCCAAATCAGTGTTGTATTGGAGTCAGTATTACAGGGAGTCGCTTACAGAAAAGAGTTATAAGGAAGACAGTATATATTTTGAAGATTTAAGTACTTTTTGTGTGCAAAGTCTTTGTGCTAAAATTACAGACAAGTGTAGCCTATGAACTCTAAGAAAGCAAAATCTGTAAAATACGAAAATGATTGGTTCAGACAATTAGGGCTTCTACCATCTGGAGAAAGAAGACGTGACCGTAGCTGGGATATGAAATCGACGCTTCATTAAAGAGGTCGAAAGACAATTAGAGGTTGGTGAAAGACAATAAACAAGAGTCTGGAAGACAGAGTATGAATGATCCTTCAGGCCATGGTGAGAGGTAGTTTAGCAGAGGCAGAGTTCACGGTAAAGAGCAGTTAAGAAATAAGGTTGGAAACTAAAAATGGGAAAAACTGTGGCGGAAACAAAATGCGATGCTGGGAATTTTTCCTGAAGGCCTGTGCTTCTCAGGCTTTAATGTGCATACAAATAACCTGGAGAGATTAATAAGACACAATGCACAGGGCTCCGTTTCCTGACTTTCTGATTCAATAGGTCTGAGGTGGGGTTCCAGAATTTTCATTTGTAATGAGTGCTATGGACTGAATTGTGTTCCCCAAAATTCACATGTTGAAGACCTAATCCCCAATATGACTGTTTTTGAGATAGGGCTTTCAGGAGGTAATTAAGGTTAAATGAGATTATAAGGCTGGGTTCCTAACCTGATTGGATTGGTGGCTTATAAAAAGAGGAATCGGGGCAAGGGATAGTCAGGGAGTTTGGGATCGACATGTACACACTGCTATATTTAAAATGGATAACCAATAGGGACCTACTCTATAGCACAAGGAACTCTGCTCAATGCTATGTGGCAGCCTGGATGGAAGGGGAGTTTGGGGGAGAATAGATACATGTATATGTATGGCTGAGTCCCTTTGCTGTGCACCTAAAACTATCACAACATTGATAATCATCTATACTCCAATATAAAATAAAAAGTTAAAAAAAAAAAAAAAAAGAGGAAGAGCCAGGAAGAGAGCTCTCAGCAGAAACCAAACCGGCTAGCACATTGATCTTGGAGTTCCAGCCTCCAGAACTATAAGAAAACAAATTGCTGTTTACCCAACCTGCAGTATTTTGTTATGGCAGCCTGAGCAGACTAGTACGCGTTCCCAGGTGAGCAGACTAGTACAATGAGTTCCCAGGTGATGATGATATTTGTGGTCTAGAGACCACTCTGAGAACCATGTCCGTGGGCAATGGAAATCTGTTAAGGTCCCTGCCATTGTTTTTCTGTCCATCTTCACTTATCACAGCTTTTTTTTTTTTTTTTTAAACTGGATCTGGTACCAGGAAAAGTCAACCAAGGATTATAGAAAACCCGGGGAACTAGGCACAGTTAATAAATCCCATCAGTTTGTCTACACTCAGTTTCATGAGTGAGTGCTCCTTGCAGAAGTTAATTCCAAATATTTCAGTCAATCAGTCTCCAGTCCTGGAGGGGATGGGGGTGAGAGAAAACTGCTGGCCAGAAAAATAATCTGGTACCATCAGCTTTATTTTCATTATTTTCTTCCATTCTTCTATTAAACTCCAAAGTCAGCTTTTACTGTTTGAATTTTGCTCTGGTGTTTAAAAAACACAGTGCAGCTTCCAAATAAGTTTAACTCACAGCTTGGGCATCAGGAGAATTAGGTTGGTGGTAAGAGAAACAATTTGCCTTTAGTGCTTCTGGTTTTGTAGTTCATTTCTTCCCTTCCCTCCTTGGTACTCTCTGTCCCTTTCCCCAGCCACCAAGAAGCCTCACACACTTATTACTTTCCTATTGAAAACACAGACTGTCCAAAACCATCAGAAAACATACCATAAAATTGTTTTTAAGCAATACTTCAGTTACGTTTTCTAAGAATAAGCTAAATGCACTTCTCGTCAATCTCGAGACACATTTTCAGAGGAAAAACTACTAGAGTGAAATCAAGAGTGAATTGTTAATCTGCACACTAAGCACACTGTTTTCTTTGTGTTTCCAGACATTTGCAGATTATTATTGTACTTAATAAACTGTCCCTTAAACATGTTTACCATATGCTTCTTGCCTTTTGGGACATCCTCTGTGTATCAAGTTTTCACTCACATAGGATTGGTACTTAATAAATGGTTGCTGACTGGAATGAAATGAAAAATATATAGTTTTAAATACTACCTCATCCAACCTTCAGGCAGTTATTTTTAAACAAGTGTGTATATCAGAATTTTCAGGGTACTTGTCACAATGCTGGTTCCCATGATTCTGACTTGGTGGAACTTGTTTGAGGCACAGGAATGTTTGCTTTTAACAAACATGCGTCATTCTGTGACCCATACATTGAAAAAAATACCATCTTGTGCTCGCTTTGGCAGCATATATACTAAAATAGAAACGATACAGAGAAGATTAGCATGGCCCCTACACAAGGATAAGTAAATTTGTGAAGCATTCCGTATTTTTTTGGACCTTGGGATTAGCAAATGCAAACTATTATACACAGAATGGATAAACTACAAGGTCCCACTTTAAAGCACAGGGAACTATATTCAATATCCTTTGATAAAACAGGATGGAAAAGAATATGAAAAAGAATCTATATCTATATCTACATCTATATATATCTATCTGAGTCACTTTGCTGTACAGCAGAAATTAATACAACATTGTAAATCAACTATACTTCAATAAAATGAAAAAAAAATAAAATAAAAATAAAGAATTATTTTGTAATGCCCACCCCCCCCCCCCAAAAAAAATCTTGAATTTATGGCACGAGTTCTCTCATGTTTGATTTATTTTTCCTTTTTAAACGTTTTTTTTCTTTTTTGGCTGCATAGCTTGCAGGATTGATTTTGGAAAGGCGGCAGTGAGTAGTGGGTGAAGTGAGATCTTTATTTCCTGCCCAGGAATTGAACCTGGGTAGCCTGGATGAAAACCAGGAATCCTAGCCACCAGACTGGCTGGCTCTCGCCCCCAGTGAAAAATGCATTTCTCATGGAGCAAAAACTGTAAAAACAGGTTTATTATTGGAGACATAGCACAACAACAAGTGGGATGGCATACAGAGAAACAGTTTGTTTAGTTAAGGTAGAAGCAAGGCAGAGATGCACAGCGGGAGAGAAAGGAGCCTAATAATGAGGAAGAGGGCAGTAAAGAGGTGGTTAAGTCATTTATATAGGACAGTTCTTCCAGGTCTTTGTTTACCTTTGACCAAGTATCTGGTTTCTTTTTCCACACCTGACCTTCCCTAGGACCCTCCCCAACATGGGTGAGCAACTTTTTCCCAAGTTGGATTCCAGCCCACAGGCCTATGGGGACGGCCTTAGCATCACATGTTATGGCGTGGTGCCCCCTCCTTTTTGACCCCCAGTGAGCCTTTCTGTGCATGTGCAATGTCTCCCTTGCCTCAAGGATGGGAAATATATGACCTCCTGATCCTTCACTCAAACAAGGTTTAGCCATTCTCTGTTCCCGCCCTGACTGTTATCTTAAGGTGTCCACAGGAGACAAAGCCTGACTATTTATGCTGTTTCTGTTGTTACTTCCATTTCGAAGAGCAAACAGGAGGCTGATTTTTGATGTCTAAACTGGAGCCCATCTATCTCCTCTCTTAGGAAATGCAAACAGGAGACTAGTTGTAAGTGTTCGGCCTGAAGCCCACTTTTTCCCACCCTGTGAAATGTAAATGGGAAGCAAGTTGTAAATGCCTGGCTTAGGGCCCATCTATCTCCTGCCTCAGGATCTTAGTTCCCCAACCAGGGACTGAACCTGGGCCCTCGGCAGTGAAAACACGGAGTCCTAACCACTGGACTGCCAGGGAATTCCCTCAAGTTGGATTTAAAGGTGTCAGTGGGGAGAAGATTAAAGGCAATATTAGGACTTGTGTGACCAGTTGAAATAACATGGCATACATAACTACCTATTCCTTCAGCTAAAATAAAGTGACATAGTGGTATTTTAAAAATCCTTTCCATAAACTAAATATTGTAAAGTTAATTTCAGCCTCCCCTTCTGAGTCATTTTTCATATCCCAATTTCTATTTTCCAGGCTAACTAATCAGTAGAACAGCTGAGGCAAGGAGAAGGAGTGGTTGATATAGCAAGTTTTCCTGTGTTATTGTATACTGGATATGTCCAAGTTGGAAAGAACATGATTTAATACAAATCTTTAATTTGCTGTCTTAAGGAGCTAATGTTTGCTGTAACTGGTTTCTTTCCTCCTTCCTGGTAACATGTAATTTTAAATACCCATTTACTCATTCTTAACTGAGGCTGAATTATATTGGAACTTCTGTAGTAGTACTTTTGACATCTGTTTGAATACAAAGCACTGTATATTCATTTGAGTCATGGCAATTAAAATGAATATCAAATGGGTTTGTAATAGCTATGCATTTAAAATGTTTTAAGAGCCTTACCCTCAAGAGTTCATTTGGAATTCTATCATTTCTGTGATACTTGTGATAAGGAGTTGATTTTGCATGTATATGGACCTCATTTTTATTTTGATAAAGGTTTGCTTGTACCATATCATACCATTAGCTAACAAATGTAGAATTATTCATGATTTCTTATAACCTTTACAAGGATAGTAATATATGACCTCTTCTTTTTATTACTACAAAATTTGTATTCTTTTATTTTTTATTTATTTTCAAAAATTAATTAATTAATTTATTGGCTGCATTGGGTCTTCGTTGCTGCACATGGGCTTTCTCTAGTTGCAGTGAGTGGGGGCTACTCTTCGTTGTGGTGTGTGAGCTCCTCATTGCCGTGGCTTCTCTTACTCTGGAGCACGGGCTTTAGGCACTTAGGCTTCAGTAGTTGTGGCACACAGGCTCAATTGTTGTAGCTCGCAGCCTCTAGACCACAGGCTCAGTAGTTGTGGCGCACGGGCTTAGTTGCTCTGCAGCATGTGGGATCTTCCCAGACCAGGGACTGAACCCATGTCCCCTGCATTGGCAGGCAGATTCTTAACCACTGCACCACCAGGGAAGTCTCCATAAAGTTTTTTAAAAGAATCAATTTTACAGTAATGTTTTTGTCACTCGTTATTGTTATATTGATTCTTGCAATGTAACTATTAATTCAGTTGTTCTTAATCAACTTTATAAAAGACATAGAAATGACAAACAGTTATTTCATACCCATTTGAAAATAAACAAATTAATTCTACCCAAACAGAAAAAAAATTAATAGCTATCCAAAACCACAATGATATCAACATGTTTTATATTTATATCCCCAGAACTGCAAATATATTGATATCTAAACTTAATAAAAGGCAGAAATCTTTGAAGAATGAAATCTACTTCTGAAATAAATACCTTAAGAACTTGAATTTGATAAATTAGACAACAGGAGAAAATTTCACTAGATCTCACTTGAGTCAAGTCTTAGTCAACAATCCTAATGCTTTTAGATAGCAAAAATATTTCTCTGTATTTGGACAAGACATATTAACCTGATTTAAAATGCTTATTTGTGTATCTTAGATTCACTGTTGTCATGTATTTATTTTACAAAATGTTCTACTTTCTAATTAAGAATTTTCTGCTGAAGTATTTATTCCCTACATATATATTTATTTAATTATAGGGGTGAAAAGTTGATATGTTTTATATTTTCTGATTGTATTTGGTGTTGTTTTCATTGGTTCCCATTGTTTCATTTCTTTTAATTTCTCAGTGTAGGCTTATTCTCACAAGTCATGGTTTTACTGCTTGTTTTGTTGAAAGAAAGCAATATAAATTATCCATCCTTCTGGGTAGTTTAGTGTTAGATTTTGTATCTATTAAAATGGAGTTATGCTTACAATTTTTTTAAGCTCTTTATTGGAATATAATTGCTTTACACTCTTGTACCAGTTTTTGAGGTATACCAAAGTCAATCAGCTGTATTTATACACATATCCCCATATTCCCCTCCCTCCCGTGACTCTCCCCTCCTCTCCCCGTCCCGGCCCTCTAAGGCATCACCCATCATCAAATTGATGTCCCTTTGTTATACAGCAACTTCCCACTGGCTATCTATTTTACAGTTGGTAGTATATATATGTCTATGCTACTCTCTCACTTCGTCCCAGCTTCCCCTTCGCCCCCCTGCCCCCCACCCCATGTCCTCCAGTCCATTCTCTGCATCTGCATCCTTATTCTTGCCCTGTCACTGGGTTCATCAGTACCCTTTTTTTTTTTTTTTTAGATTCCATATATATGAATTAGCATACAATATTTGTTTTTCTCTTTCTGGCTTACTTCACTCTGTATGACAGATTCAAGTTCTATCCACCGCATTACATATAGCTCCATTTCATTCCTTTTTATTGTCGAGTAATATTCCATTGTATATATATGCCACATCTTCTTTATCCATTCATTTGTTGATGGGCATTTAGGTTTATGCTTACAATTTTTGCCTATAAAGTAAGCTGCATAAAATTCAACATACCTTAATGATGTTAAACTGTGATTTAGTGGCATCCAAAAGACATGAAAACATGACTCTGGCATTGTAACTTATAACCTATTTTTAGAAAAAAATTCTGAACTTTGGTGAAGCTATTGAGAAAGTGAATTTTCATACTAAGTGAAGTAAGTCATACAGAGAAAGACAAATATATGATATCACTCATGTGGAATCTAAAATAAAAAAAGATACAAGTGAACTTATTTACAAAACGGAAATAGACTTACAGATATGTAAAACAAAACTTATGGTTACCAAAGGGGAAATGTGTGAGGGAGGAATAAATCAGGAGCTTGGGATGAACATACACATACTACTGTATATAAGATAGATAACAAGTAAGGACTTACTGTATAGCACAGGGAACTCTACTCAATACTCTGAGATAACCTATATGAGAAAAAAAATCTAAAAAAGAATGAATATATGTATATGTATAAATGAATCATTTTGCTGTACACCTGAAACCAACACAACACTGTAAATCAACCATACTCCAATAAAATCAAAATATTAAAAAAAGTAAATTTTCTAAGTTTGTGATATGCAGTATAAGAAACTATGATGTTTAACTCTTGAAACAACATAGATAAAACATTGCTCAACTACAACTAAAGATTGGCATTTGCAGTAAACAAGATCTATCGTGACTAGTCAGTATGTTAATTAAAAGATTAATCATGTATCTAATTCATTATTGTGTTAAATAATTGTACTGAAACTGGAAGATACAATTAAATGGGACAAGCAAGGAAGGTAGTAATAACTAAAAGGTAAAATTAGAAAATTAAATCTGGTAATATTCCACACCCAGGCAACTAGCATCTTCATAGAGGACCCAATGGTCACAGGGGAGAGCAGAGGCTGTTTCATCAATGAGGATAGAAGTTGGTGAAAGTCTCAGCTGGAATAATGGATGAGATAATCAATCCACAAATATTTATTGTTTCTTGTGTATCAGGAATTGTGATGTATGATGTATAGGCTGAGATGTGAAGGATTCATGTGAATTAACTAAGAAAAAAAATGTCAGGGGAACTTTCAGGTTTGAGATACCAGAATGTGCAATATTCGGAGATGCAGGTCAAGGAACACAGTACTTTGAAGGAAATGAAACAGGTCAGAGTGGCCACAGCAGAGAACTTGAGGGTGAGAGAGAGAGGAAAGCAGGATGAGGAGATTAGTCCAGAGTCTCTGCATGATGTTAAGGATTTCACTCGAAGGGCAAAGGGAATGGTTGTCAGTGGGGGAATTCTGGCTGTGATGTGAATAGAATCCAGGAAGCGCAGAGTTTGTGTGAAGAGACCACCTGGCACAATGTCACAGGGTACAGATGAGACTGGATGACTGGGAGGTTCACTGGGAATTAAAAGGAAAGTGGGTTTTTTTCTTTTTTTCTTTTCTTTTCTTTTCTTTCCTTTATTTTTAAGTTTAGATGGTAGAATAAAGAGGGTCTGTTGACTGCTTATATGTGAAGAAACTTTAGGGGAGGGGAAAATGCAATCCTCCCATGTACCCAAGCCTTTGCAAGATGGTCATGGGAGGAGCAAAAAAAGAACAGAAGGAAGAAAACACTAGTTTGAAAAAACGATTTAAGGAGAGGATGGTGCTAACTAAAGGGGCTCAAAAGTAATGATCAGAGCAGCAGGAAGAGAATCAAATCAGAAAAGCCTTACAATGGGGGAGCTAAGGAAAACGAGTGTGTCATAGTCAACAAGTGAAAAATAAACAAAATCAGGAAAATTGAAATGTGGTCAGTGGCGAGACATCATGGAAGGAAGCCAGCCCCTGGCTTTGGCTCTTGGGAGGCCACTGGAGTTTCGTGTCTGTGGGGTCTGGGGGGTGGGGCCACTGAAGAATGAATGGGAAAAGGAAACAGCAAGTGAAGGTTTTCAAAAAGATCCATGTTAAAGAGATGGTTAATTACGGAATTACTGCTTAATTGGAAGGCAGAGTCAAAAAAAGGGTTTGGGATTTTTAAAAATATTTTTAAGGATGAGGGAGTTATGAGCAAGTTTATACATGTAGGAGACAGTGGAAAGGATGAGGCTAAAGATAGAAGACCAAAAAGGAATGTAATGGGTCCTAAAAGAGAAAAGAGAGTATGAAATTTGCCTTGGCAAAGAATGAACATCTGCTTTGAGAAAGGAGATAAGGGAAAAGGTGGAGATTTTCATTAAATTCTATTAATCAATACCATCCTCGACCTGTTAGCTTATTTAACTCTCAAAGTTATGCAAAGTGGATTTTATAATCTCCATTTTGCAAAAACAGGGCTCAAGTGGTGAATAAACTCACTGAAGGTCACTACAGCTGGAAGTGGGAAAGCTGGGGTTCAGATGCAGATCTACCCTATTATAAACCTTTCTTTGTGACCCATTAAGCAAATGTGAACATGTAGAGAGGTCAGTGCCCTGCCACCAAAGTGAGGACAGAACTAAGCCCAGCAGTATCTGAACCCACCCCATCTCTTCCGCCCCTGTGAAAGAACATTTTCCCTCTTGTCATTTACTTTTTCTGTTTATGATTAGAAGTACTCTTTGTCAAGTGGCCTGTGGTCAAGTCCGATATTTCTGATTAATAAATTAATCTTAAGGTCAGGTTTTTTAAAACTGAAGTATAGTTGATTTACAACGTTGTGTTAATTTCTGCTGCACAGCAAAGTGATTCAGTTGTACATATATATACATTCTTTTTCAAAATAGTCTTTTCCATTATGGTTTAACATAGAATATTGAATACAGTTCCCTGTGCTATACAGTAGGACCTTGTTGTTTACCCATCCTACATGTAATAGCTTTCATCTGCTAACCCCAACCTCCCACTCCATCCATCGCCCAACCCCCTCCCCCTTAGCAACCACAAGTCCATTCTCTCTGTCTGTGAGTCGGTTTCTGTTTCATAGATAGGTTCATTTGTGTCATATTTTAGATTCCACATCTAAGTGATATTATATGTTATTAGTCTTTCTCTGTCTGACTTATTTTACTTAATATGATAATCTCTATTTGTATCCATGTTGCTGCAAATGGCATTATTTCATTATTTTTAATGACTGAGTAGTATCCCATTGGTTATGTGTACCACATCTTCTTTATCCATTCATCTGTCGATGGACATTTAGGTTGTTTCCATGTCTTGGCTATTGTGAATAGTGATGCTATGAACATAGGGGTGCATGTATCTTTTTGAATTATAGTTTGTCTGGATATATGCCCAGGAGTGGAAATTGCTGGATCATATGGTAATTCTATTTTCAGTTTTCTGAGGAACCTCCATACTGTTTTCCATAGTGGCTTCACCAACTTACATTCCCACCAACAGTGCAGGAGGGTTCCTTAAGGCCAGGTTTATTGAGGATAGTTTGTCTGACTTCTACTAAAAGGGTACTCGTTTCAAGTTGCCAAATTTTGAGCTTTGAGGTGAGACTTTGAAGAACATTGACCTTCTATAACTGGATGAAGATTATTTTTATTCCTGCCATTTTACGTAGTGAGTACCTATGTAGCTTCATTTTTTAAGGACTAAAATAGAAATGAATGATAACTTTGAAGTTATCCTATAGGTTTAGAGCTGTGTTGGCCATTGTATCAGTCCAGCTTCAACCAGAGAAACAGAACCAGTATGTATATATATATGGAAAGAGAAAGAGAGAGAGAGAGAGAGAGACGGGGGTGGGGTGAGGGGGGTGGCGGGGGGGATTTACGACAAGAAATTGGTTTGCACAATAACGGGACCTGGCTAGGCAAGTCCAGAATCGGGCACTATCAGGAGAGGCAGGCTGGGATGCTCAGGGACAAGCTGACACTACTGTCCACAGGTGGAACTACTTCTTCAAGGAAGACTCAGCTTGAAGTTCTCTCAGCCATTTGAATCAGCCAGATTATCTGGCATAATCACTCTTACTTAAAGTCAGTTAATAATGGACTTTAATGATCTCTACAAAATACCTACACAGCACCACCTACACTAGCGTTTGGTTGAATGACTGGGCACCTTAGCCTAGCTAAGTTAACACATAAAATTGACCATCACAGCCAGCAAAGATTATTTTTTTAAGTGAACAGCTGAGAAATTCTGGAGTAGCAGAGATTTATTCCCTCAGTTGTGCAATGTGTACCTCTTTATGTCAGCATAGACAGGTGAGATAGACCTGTTAGGAGTGTTGAGGGATATTTTATTCCCATAACTCTCCATTTCTGATGAGGGTACATTTGAGCCTGGTGTCAGGTTGCCAAATAAAATATCATTTTATATGGTTATAGCAATGGCAATTTGAATGAATGGAGTAGATCAACTGTAGTCAGCAAGATAAGTCAAAGCAAAGATTTTCCTGTTCTCTGTGTTGTTTCAAAAAAACCCGTAGATTACCTCTATTTTACATTTTAACCAAGTTGACATGTGTCCACCAGGGATATGGCAATATTAACTCATTATTCACTTAGAGTTCTACCTGAAGGGAAGCATTTTCACTGATTCTAATAAGAACAGTCTATATCCATAACCTTAGAAAAGCAGCAGAATAGTTCTCTCACCCCATCAACATTTTCTTTTGCACTCGATGTTTTATAGGATTGCATACGGATGAAATAATAGGTACATTTTATTTCAAAGACAGTATGTTTTCTAAGTGGTTATTTTCCCACCAGTGAATGACAAAACTTCTTTAAGATACTAAGTCACCCAAATGGCAGCTGGATTCTATTGCCCTGTTGTGTTTGCTTACTATTTACCCAAACCAGCGACTAGCAGTTTTATTCACAGTGTATAATGTTGCAGAGTGTTAGTTGACTAGCAATGCCAGGGCCACTTTGACCTTCATCCCACATCTTAAATTCTCTTAAAGAAAATGTTGACTATTCTTTTTCTCTTGGTATTGGATCTGGAGTTCAAGATACACTGTTACCTAAATAGTTGGATAAATAATACTAAAAAAAAAATTATCTCCTAATTAGCTTATGACATATATGGAGGGGAAATGGCATTAGTATTGTGTCTACCATGGGCATTTACATATAGTGGCTCATTCAGTCCCTCCACCCCCAACTTTGTAAGTTATGTATCACTGTTTCCATTTTATAACTGAAGAAACAACTTCAGTGGCGTTAATTAACTCACCAAAGGAAAAATGGTAAATATGGTGCTGAGAGTCCAAACCAAGGTTAAAATCTAGGCTTACGTGCTTCTAAAACTCATGTATTTTCTACCAAAATGTTAAAAAAAAGGGTGGAAGGGAGGGAAGCATGAAGGGTGGGGAAGAGGGAGAGAGAGAAGGAAAGGAAAGACAGATGGAAAGAGAGAACGAGAGAGAGAGAGAAGGAAAGAGAAAAACAAAATGGGGCCCCTGATAAGCTAATCAATTATGATATTTTCCATTTCTTCTAGACTGCAGAATTAGTGTGTGCTTTCAGCATAATTAGAGATGAAGGCTGAAGCATTTTTGTTACGCAGTGGGCCAAAAGAGACATTTATAAGAGCTGCGAAAACTACATTTTGAAATCCTAAGCCCCTCCTTTTTTTTTTCAGTATCCCCCATTTAGACTTGAGAAGTATAATAAAAAAATATGGTTTAGATGACAATTTGTTTGGAACCATACTGAAAGACATTTTATATGAAATAAATAAAAACAGGCCTCTCTTTCTAGAGAGCACTTAACTTTCATGTTTTTAACATCAAGGTATTTCAAATAGAACAGGTGAATTGTAGAGTGATGAAACAGAAAAATGTTGCAAAACGTTATCCACTTTTTTCCAGAAATAAGATATGAAAACAAAATGTTGATATTTTCTTTTTTTTTTTTTTTTTTGGTCTTTTCAGAAGAAACTGGTATCCCTAAGCCTAATGCACATGACATGCCCAACACTGTGTTCTTATTTTACTAATTTGCTGTTGACAGATTGCTCAGAGACCTTATTAGAAAGAGGAAGAACAGCAATAGCCAGGCCTGCCAGTGGGTGGACAGTGCCTGAGGGGTGGGCCCTAAAACAATGACATGGACAGAAAAGTCAACCAGCAGAAATGTAGAGCTTTCTTCTCTTGGGCTAGGGAATTGTTTTCTGTCAAAAGAATAAAATAATCCTCGGTTTGGTCTTATAAGTGGGAGGAAGAGAGTACAAGGGCAGGCGGTTCCATGTTGTATAACAGAAGGGAGGGGACTGAGTATGGGGGCTGAGGGGAGGGCAGGACGGTGAGGCCGGAGGGAACAAAGGAAAATAACTGGAACAACCCATTCTGCAGTTCTGTCCAGCCAGATATATTTAGTATCTTACAATTTTCATAAAAGCATATTAATCTAGCCAGCCCAAATGTTAAGATCAACTAATCTTTCTTCTTAGAAGACAGCTGTGTAAAGGTCTCTAGAAACCAAAAGTTTTAATTTGCTTCACATTAAAACATCAAAATGGTAAGGTGGTCAGAGCAAAAAAGTCACAAGAACCAATATTATGAGGTGTTCAAGTCTATGAAATGAAGCTTAGTACACAATGGTGGACAGACAGAGGTTTCAGCTCTCTTAACCAGTTATGAGTTTGCATAAAGAGAACTGATAGAATACAGTAAGTCCCCTACATATGAATGAGTTTCTTTCCAGAAGCATGTTCGTAAGTTCAACAAAATTAGCCGAGGTACCCAGCTAACACGATCTGCTATATAGTACTGTACTGTAATAAATAGGTTCATAATACTTTTCACACAAATAATGCATAAAAAGCAAACACAAAAAATAAACATTTTTAATCTTCTGGTGCAGTACATTGAAAATACAGTTGTTCAGTACAACAACTGGCATTCAGGGGCTGGCATCGAGTGAACAGGCAAGAATAGTTACTGACTGGAGGAGGGAGAGGAGGTGGGAGATAGTAGAGCTGAAGGATCGTCAGCAATAGGAGATGGAGGGCAAGCTGCAGTGTCACTCAAGCCAGATGTTGACGGAACACATGTTCGCATCTTTGAAAGTCCGCAACTTGAAGTTTTGTATGAAGGGGACTTAGTGTAATTTATAAGGTTTTCATGTTAACATAGGAAGTACTAATGAAATAATGCCAACTAGAGCAGAGAAAAAAATGTGTCCTTCCTGAATGAATAGTCATCGCACATAGGTTTTCTGGACTGTCACAAGGGTTTGAATTGGGAATCACTACACATACATCATCCAAACTAACAAAAGGTGGCAAAAAGGTGAATAAATATAGTAGATGATTTTAAAATGAATATTTGGCTTTGGAACATTTAACATAACTTTTTAGATATGAGTGACAGATATCTAAAAATATACTTTAAACATTATATTGATGTTACAAGATATTCAATGGCAATGACTTCTTCCTCCTTCTGTCCCTAGGCAATTTCTTCTTCTTCCTTCCAATCTTGGAATAGACATTGTCCAGATTAAGCAAAGCACCCACTGTGTCTGTCTGTCTCTCTCCATACACACACACACACACACACACACACACACACACACACACACTTTCACCCACTGGGGCCTGTACCAGTGCACATGTCTCTGTAATAATGTAATATACCTATATGTGTTTTATTTTATTTTTAAAAAATGTTTATTTATTTGGTTGCATTGGGTCTTAGTTGTGGCCAGCAGGCACCTTAGTTATGGCATGCACGTGGGATCTAGTTCCCTGAGCAGGGATCAAACCTGGGCCCCAGGCACTGGGAGAACAGAGCCTCAAACGCTGCACTGCCAGGGAAGTCCCAAGTTTAGCTTTTAAAACCCTTTATTTATTTACCCATTCATCCATCCTGCAACTCATTAATTCTTTGTACCAACATATGCTGGATATCTATGCTATGTAAGTTATTGATACTTTCTAAGTCCTTGGAGAATAAAAGTAAAATCCAGTTTTCTGTCTAGCAAAATCTGTTTAATCACTAAGACATTAAGAGAGTATTAAACTGATATAAAACTGCCATTTTATTTAGGAGGTGGAAATGCATAGTAGTGAAATAATTTAAAACAGAAAAGGTTTTGTACAATCATATATATACACAAATATATATAATTTATATATAAGTATATATTTATGCATGCTTAGGTAGTTACAGTTTTATATATAGATACAATTTTAGAAGTAGTAAACATGATCTCCTGTAATTGACGATAACAAGTAAAAGCCTTAATGCTTATAAATGACTCATAAGATATCCATTCATAAAACAATCAAGTAATTATTCATTTTTGGGATACAGGGAGAACAGCCGTAGCAAGTTACCTTAAGCTTTAGATTAGGGCTTCCTAGCCTTTTTGGGATTGAGAATCTTAGCTCCGTAAGAACAGGGCTGCTATCTTTGTAGTTCATCACTATATTACCAGCATTTAGAACTGTGCCCAACCCCTAGTAATAAACATTACCATAATAAACATTAGTTGAATGATTGAAGGACAGAACACAAAATCTTTTCAATGGTCTGCAAAAACACATGAAGCATCTCCACAGGGAAGTGACATGGGTCCACATTACCATTTTGTGTACGTTTCAAGGAAGTGATGGGCTCTCCTAACCCTCACCCCCAGCGGCCAGGTTAAGAACCCCAGCCTTAGCTGAAAGAAAAGAAAAAAGACAGGATATTTACAAAAGAACATCAGCCCAAAGCAGAGAGTGCAGCTGCTGTCCTGGGCCACACCATCCCTGAAATGTCTGCGTGATACGAGGAGGTATTTTTACCTACAGTAGATTTGTTGTGAAGTAACTCATTTTTTAAATCCGCTGTAAGTGCTATTCCAACATTATCCCAAATATTCAGAGTAAACACAATGGGAGAGGGAGGAGCTTGTGCTTTGAAGGTGGGGGTGCAGATAGTAAGTGATGTTTAACTTTGTCCTCCTCAGGCCTCATTTTTCACCTTAAATAATACCATAGGGGAGAAAACTTCTCTGTTAAAGTATCATCTTGTTCCTTCTTAGGATTAAAATCATTGAAATATTTGAAAATATTGAAATTATTCCTACACCTCTTTGTGTCCCTCAGATTCATCTGTTGAAGCCTTAAACCCCAGTCCCTCAGCATGTGACTGTATTTGCAGATAGAAATTACAAGGTGATTAAGGTAAAATGAGGCTGTTGGGGCTCTGATCCAGTATGACTGTTGTCCTTATAAGAGGAGATTAGGACACAGAGAGACACCAGGAATGTGCACAGAGGAGAGACCACGTGAGGACACAGCAGGAAGATGGCCATCTGCAAGACAAGGAGAGAGGACTTGATAAAAACAAACCTGGCAGCACCTCAATCTTGGGCCTCCAGCCTCCAGAGCTGTGAGAAAATAGATTTCTGTTATTTAAAGGCACCTAATCTGTGAAATCTTGTTACGGCAGCCCTAGCAAATGTATATACCATCTTCCATCTTATAGATCAATTAAAAAACAAGAATAAGGTTTATCATCTTACTTAAAATCATGTGGCTTTACTGTCCAGCTCCTAAGACTCTACCTAGAAGAGCAGCTACTTTGAAAGTTATATTGTGAATAAACAATACCATAGTATTGTTAAATTTCCTTTCCATATACAAGGGGAAGAAGGAAAATATTATGTTTATATAATATCAACTCTTTGATAGACAACTTCATGTTATCTGTTTTTTTTTTTTTGTTGTTGTGTGTTTTACTGTTCAAAGAATGTTAGGAGGTAGATATTGGTAGTGACATTATATGGATGAGAAAAATGAGGTTCTGGTGGGTTTAGAATGTGTTAGTAGTGCCACTAAGATACTAAATGGCAAAGCCAGTGCTCAAAACCACATTTTAACTCTGACACTCACACTCTCTTTTGGACACTTACAGTTGTTAATTGTCTAATGCTTACAATTGTCAACACTGATAATTTCTCTGGTTCATCATGTCCTAAAGTATACCCGAGATGCCTGCTTGTTAAAGAGAGATTGGAGTGTTAGTTGTCACTTAGTTTTAATGTGTGAAGTGATCACACTGGAAATGTAAAAGTAGGTTTTCTTTTCTATCTGTGATGACTCCAAAAAAGTAACGTTTTTCATTTTTTTTCCTTATGGAGAAACACTCACGGGAAGCTGAGACGAAGCGAGAGAGTAGCACAGACATATATATACTACCAATTGTAAAATAGCCAGTGGGAAGTTGTTGTATAACAAAGGGAGTTCAACTCGAGGATGGAAGATGCCTTAGAGGACTGGGACGGGGAGGGTGGGGGGGAGTCGAGGGAGGGTGGGGGGGGGAGTCGAGGGAGGGAGGGAATACGGGGATATGTGTATAAAAACAGATGATTGAACTTGGTGTACCCCCCAAAATAAATAAATAAATAAATAAAATTAAAAAAAAAAGCAATTAATGTAAAGAAAGAAATGTGACTATCAGGACCCATTCTTGTATTTGTATTAAAAGGTCAGAGAACATGTGGTCAAGACTAATTGATTAAATTGTTCATCTTGCCCCTAAGAATTAAGAGATGATCAGTTCGAAAAAGTCAGTCCAGGACTTCCCTGGTGGCGCAGTGGTTAAGAATCTTCCTGCCGATGCAGGGGACATGGGTTCGATCCCTGGTCCAGGAAGATCCTACATGCCACGGAGCAACTAAGCCCACGTACCACAACTACTGAAGCCCGAGTGCCTAGAGCCCGTGCTCCACAACAAGAGAAGCTACCGCACTGAGAAGCCCATGCACCAGAACGAAGAGAAGCCCCCACTCACCGCAAGTAGAGAAAGCCTGTGCGCAGCAACAAAGACCCAACGCAGCCAAAAATAAATAAAAAAACAAAAAAAGGAAACAATCCCTCTCCCCCACCGAAAGTCAGTTTAGCACAAGGTAATTTTTAATAGTTAAAAGATATAGGTTAAACATGTTTTATCAATGTTTATATTTTTATATATCTCACAATTACAGTAAGAATATTGTGGAATTGTTTATCATATTCTCTGACAACAAAAATTGTCTGCTTATAAGCCTATGGAAGTAGAACCTAATGGGTATTCTACAAGTTCTTACAGTGTTTTTTATTAGCACATATGTCACAGTTCCCCAAAATCAACACAATGATTGGGTTTCTTTTGATGTAACACAAGCATAGCTCCAATTTTACTTCTCTGGAAAAATCCTTTATATATCTGAGGAATTTTTAAAAAGATATAACAGTACTAATCTGGTTGGATAAAATTTCTTGATCAATTTTATTCATTCTCTCTCAATGTGGTGATTTCTCAACATATTCTAATACTTACAATTGTCAAAATCCTTACCTTGACTTTACAGGGTCTTCCGTGGTCCGGCCCCTTTTGTGACTGTATCTCTGGCCTAATCTATTGCTCTTCTTGTTGCTTACCTAGCCAGGAGCCACAAAATGGGGATTCAAATCCAGTTCTATCTGGCTTGACCCCAGTGCTCTTAGCCAATGCCCTACACTACCTTTGTAAGCTCCTCACCTCTCTCCCACAGAGTGTAGGTGGCAGGTGGCCCACAGGTGTAACTCCAACTCCTGTCTCTACCTCAAAGCAGCTCTTTTCTTGAAATCAAATTTTGTTAAAACATAATATTCATTGAGGTATGTGTAAAAATTATAGGCATCAAGCTTGATTATTTTTCACAAAGTAAATACACTCAGGCAACCAGGAACCAGACCAAGAAATGAAATGTTACTGTGTCCCAACAGGGCCCATGACCATCCTTCCAGAACCTACTTTCCCCAGGGCAACCACTTTCCTGAATTCTGAAACCACCAGTGTTTTCCTGTTGTTGAACTTTATAGGCCCTCTTTTGAGTCTAGCTTCCTTTGCTCTCAATAGCTAAAACTGGCCCTTTAGCTATAATCACATACCTGAGAGCTCCATCTTTCAGATCATATCTTATAAAAAGTTAGTGCCCAATGATGTTCATCTGAGATTTAAAAACTTATTTGGCGACTCCCTCTTGTAAGAGCACCGGAATTACAACTAACTGCTGAACAATCATCGACAGAAAGACACTGGAGCTCACCAAAAAGACACCCCACAACCAGAGACAAAGGAAAAGCCTCAATGAGATGGTAGGAGGGGCGCAATCGCGTTACAATCAAATCCCATAGATGCTGGGTGGGTGACTCACAAACTGGAGAACAGTTATACTGCAGAAGTCCACCCACTAAAGTGAGGGTTCTGAGCCCCACATCAGGCTTCCCAACCTGGGAGTCCAGCAATGGGAGGAGGAATCCCCAGAGAATCAGACCCTGAAAGCCAGCAGGATTTGATTGCAGGACCTCCACAGGACTGGTGGAAGCAGAGACTCCACTCTTGGAGGGCACACAAAAAAATGTGCTCACCAGGACCCAGGGGGAAGGAGCAGTGACCCCATAGGAGACTGAACCAGACCTACCTGCTGGTGTTGGAGGGTTGCCTGCAGAGGTGGGGGGCAGCTGTGGCTCACCAAGGAGGCAGGGGCACTGGCAGTAGGGGTTTTGGGAAGTGCTTTTTGGCATGAGCCCTCCCAGAGTCCGCCATTAGCCCCACCAAAGAGCCTGTGGGCTCCAGTGCTAGGTGGCCTCAGGCCAAACAACCAACAAGGTGTGAACACAGCCCCACCCATTAGCAGACAAGCAGATTAAAGTTTTACTGAGCTCCATCCACCAAATAGGATTAAAGCTTTGCTGAGCTCTGCCTACCCAGCCCTACCCACCATCAGTCCCTCCCATCAGGAAGCACGCACCAGCCTCCTAGATAGCTTCCTCCACAAGAGGGCAGACAGCAGGATCAAGCAGTATCAGCAGTATTTCATCTTGTGGAACTGAAAACCACAGCCACAGAAAGATAGAGAAAATGAAAAAGCAGAGGACTTTGTACCAGATGAAGGGGCAGGATAAAACCCCAGAAAAACCACTAAATGAAGAGGAGATAGGCACCCTTCCAGAAAAAGAATTCAGAATAATGATAGTGAAGATGATCCAGGACTTTGAAAAAAGACTGGATGCAAAGATTGAAAAGTTTACCAAAGACCTAGAAGAATTAAAGAACAAACAAACAGAGATATGCAACACAATAACTGAAATGAAAAATACACTAGAAGGAACCAATAGCAGATTAACTGAGGCAGAAGGGCGAATAAGTGACCTGGAAGACAGAATGGTGATCATCACTGATGCAGAAAAGAGTAAAGAAAAAAGAATGAAAAGAACTGAAGACAGCCTAAGAGACCTCTGGGACAATGTTAAACGCACCAACACTCGCATTATACGGGTCCCAGAAGGAGAAGAGAGAGAGAAAAGACCTGAGAAAATACTGGAAGAGATTATAGTTGAAAACTTCCCTAACATGGGAAAGGAAATAGCTACCCAAGTGCAGGAAGCGCAGAGAGTCCCAGGCAGGATAAACCCAAGGAGAAACACGCCAAGACATATATTAGTCAAGCTGACAAAAATTAAAGACAGAGAAATGTTATTAAAAGCAACAAGGGAAACACAACAAATAACACAGAAGGGAACTCCCATAAGGGTAACAGCTGATTTCGCAGCAGAAACTCTGCAAGCCAGAAGGGAGTGGCATGATATATTTCAAGTGATGAAAGGGAAGAACCTACAACCAAGAATACTCTACCCAGCAAGGATCTCATTCAGATTTGATGGAGAAAGCAAAAGCTTTCCAGACAAGCAACAGCTAAGAGAATTCAGCACCACCAAACCAGCCCTACAACAAATGCTAAAGGAACTTCTCTAAGCAGGAAACAGAAGAGAAGAGAAGGACCTACAAAAACAAAAACAAAACAATTAAGAAAATGGTACTAGGAACATACATATCGATAATTACCTTGAATGTAAATGGACTAAATGCACCAACCAGAAGACACAGACTGGCTGAATGGATACAAAAACAAGACCCATATATATGCTGTCTCGAAGAGACCCACTTCAGACCTAGGGACACATACAGACGGAAAGTGAGGGGATGGAAAAAGATATTCCATGCAAATGAAAATCAAAAGAAAGTTGGAGTAGCAACACTCATATCAGATTAAATAGACTTTAAAATAAAAAATGTTACAAGAGACTAGAAAGGACATTACATAAAGATCAAGGGATCCATCCAAGAAGAGGAGATAACAATTATAAATATCTATGCACCCAGTATAGGAGCCCCTCAATACATAAGGCAAATGCTAACAACTATGAAAGAGGAAATGCAAGGCAGAAAAAGAGACACAGATGTAGAGAACAAACACATGGACACCAAGTGGGGAAAGCGGGGAGGGTTGGGGGGGAATGAATTGAGAGATCGTTATACCAAATTGTACACTCTAAATATATGCTGTTTATTGTCTGTTAACTGTATCTCAATAAAAGTTCTTAAAAAAAAACTTATTTGGCCAAATAATTAGGTTGATTTACTTTACTGTAACAAGCATTTTGAATTCCTACGAGTAGAATGCACTATGGAATATATCCTAAAATATTTCCAGAGAACAGCTAATAACACATGAAATAACACTAATATTCATCATGATATGATGGGTGAAGCTTGGGTCTGGGGATTTTCTGTGGGATTCTCAAGACTTCATCCTCACAGTTTATGCCCTTCCCCACTGATTAGCATCTCCGGCAGTGATCCATTCCATGCTAGAGGGAAGGACAGACTGACTCGAATGGCATGGCCCCGTATGTGCTTGTCCCTGGATATGGGCTACACCTTCTTACAGGACTGGTGGTTCAACCTTCACTTCAGTTCATTAACCACAGCAGACAGTATGAAGGGGGCCATTTAAAGGGGGCTCTTGTGTTCCCCCACATTAAGGGAAGCCCACTGTGTCTCCTCTTCGTAGAGAATTCATTTGAGAATCAGATATTGGTCTGAGGCAAATGCTGGCTTGGACTCTCAAGAGTTTTTTTTTTCCTGCTAACTGAAAATCTTTTTTTTTTTTTTTAAATTGAAGTATAGTTGATTTACAATATCATGTTAGTTTCAAGTGTATACTCAGTGATTCATATATTTATATTTCTTTGCAGATTCTTTTTCCTTATAGGTTATTACAAAATACTGAGTACAGTTCTGTGTTCTATACAGTAGGTCCTTGTTGGCAATCTATTTTATATGTAGTAGTGTGTATACCTTAATTCCAAACTCCTAATTTATCCCTCCCCCATCCCCCTTTCACCTTTGGTAACCATAAGTTTGTTTTCTGTGTCTGTGAGTCTGTTTCTGTTTTGTAAATAAGTTCATTTGCATCATTTTTTAAAAAAGATTTCGCATATAAGAGATATATGATATTTGTCTTTGGCCTACTTCACTTAGTATGATCATCTCTAGGTCCACCCATGTTGCTGCATATGGCATTGTTTCATTCTTTTTTTTATGATTAATACTACATCTTTATCCATTCATCTGTTGATGGACATTTAGATTGCTTCTATGTTCTATGTCTTGGCTATTGTAACTAGTGCTGCTATGAACGTTGGGATGCCTGTGTCAGCTCCACCCTACAGGGGTGTGGGGACAAAAGGAAGAGGCTCAGATGTAAAGGGAAGAAGGAAGTATGGGGAGAACTCTCCAGAAAGAGGACACAGGGTAGAACACAGCTTGCCCACCAAAATACCACCACTTTTTAAAAAATTAATTAATTAATTATATTTATTTATTGGCTGCGTTGGGTCTTCGTTGCTGCACACGGTCTTTCTCTAGTTGCTGCGAGCGGGGGCTACTCTTCGTGGCGCGCAGGCTCCTCATTATAGTGGCTTCTCTTGTTGTGGAGCACCGGCCTTAGGTGTGTGGGCTTCAATGGATGCGGCACATGGGCTCAATAGTTGTGGCACACAGGCTTTGTTGCTCCGTGGCATGTGGAATCTTCCCAGGGCAGGGCTCGAACCCGTGTCCCCTGAACTGGCAGGCAGATTCTTTACCACTGCGCCACCTAGGAAGTCCAAAATACCACCACTTTTACATGTTCCACGGTTACTTCCACCATCCCTGTTTTCCCCATGCCACCACTCACGCAGGCCTGCAGCTTGAAAACTGCAAGCACAAGAGTCAAGCCAGGTACTTCTGGGTCCAGAGTACTACCTCTGGAGAAACAAAAGGCAGTCAGATCGCAGATAGCCTGTAAAGCTGTCCGGCCACTGGGCCACCCGACCAGGCGGGAAGTGCCCCATCAGATGTGAAAGGCAGACCTCTGTCCTCTCTGTGAGGCGAGGCAATGTGTGTTGGAGAGTCAGAGGCTCCCGATAACCAACCCCGCCTCTTTGGGCACCTCCTTGGGGTCTGCCAGCCCCATTTCCAAACCCAGCTCCTAGGCTGGAAGTCCGGCCCCCGAGCCTCAGTGGGTTTCGCCGGCGCTCCAGTACCCTCTAGCGGCCATCCGCTCTAATGCCAACTCTCAGGCCTTCTGCCATCCTCTCCAGCACATCTCCCCCTCCCTTTCCAGTCACATTCCAAACCAGAAGAGCTCTTGCCAAGGTATGTTGCTCCCTAGAGATGCCTTTGGGTTGGACCAGGCTCCTGAGACCATGCCCCAGGGTGGTCCCAGGCTGCTGGGCACTTTCCTCTTGTTCACATCTCTAGCCAGCTGCCTGTCATTGGCTGACTGAGGATTCTGCAAAGAAGTGGGCCCTCGTTCGGGAGACTCCTGAGGAGGCCCACCTGTGGGAGGAGGGTGCTGTCTGCCCTGCCCTCCGATGGGCCTGAGGCTACAGGCGGGAAGCTCTCAGCAGGTGTCTGAACACAGGATGCTGCATCCTCATTCTTTGTAAACCTTTGGAGTTACCTCGATAACATTTTTTTAAATGGATCTCCCACTTGGCATATTAATGAGATAAAATTAAAATTTTATTAAATTATCTATTTATTAAATTTTATTAAAATTTAGGAACAACGTATTATTAGAAAGAGCAGGAAGACACAAGATGCTCCCAAATGATCTATTACTTGGAGGTTTTTAAAATTCTAATGAGAAAACACTCACTCTCTTCACCTTTTTGGGCATCAGCACAAGGTGTGAATTGGCTGCACTCTTTAGCTCTCTGATTTCTCCAGCACCTTTCCTTTAAGAAGAAACCTCTGGACTCTGGGGGGACTGTGAGTGGTGATAGGTAACTCTGAGACAGAAAACCTGGAGGAAAATGGACAGGGGAAGGAGATGAGAAGTGGTGACAGAGAGCGTCATGTTCAACCTCAGGCTGAGAATCTGGGTTAATTTCCAACGAAGGTGAGGACCACCAGGAGCTGGCTCCACTGGCCTTGTAATGTGGTGTGGAGATGGGGTGACAGCCAAATAGCCATGGCCACTTTCAGAGAAGTAAAGAGTGGGAGAGCACCCCTGGGAGCCAGTGTGAAAATGAACTGCTGTGAAATAATAAGATGCACTTCCCAGAAAAGTGAAGACTGTTCTCTTGTTCTAAAAGACTTGCAAATACTGTGTGTTCTTCTGGAGGCATGCGGAAGCCCCTGCCCTTTGAGGGCAGAAATGGGAAATCATCTGGGCTCAAAACAATCCAGCACTCACTCCTTGAGGGTGCTGATGATGACCGGTGTCCACCCCTTGAGTGCTATCGTGCCTGAAATCCCCTTGTCACCTGGAGTGGGAGGGGCCACACAGGTACCCCACTGGGCAGCAGGGGGCTTGGCTGGTGGGCTACAGACGGTTATCAGATGCAAGATTTGCAAACATCTTGTGCCATTTTGGGTGGTGGATTATCTTTTTCCTTCCTCCAAGAGATCCTACACCTCTGTAGGGCACTTCATTGCACTTAGAGGGAGAGGAGGAGTGAAATCAGGCTGGCAAGTGCCCAAGGTCAGTGCAGCCCCTGGGGCTGGGGAGGGAGGCAGGAGGAAGGGCAGAGAGTTGGCATTAGAGCAGATGGCCACTAGAGGGCGCCAGAGCACCAGTGTTGTCCACCTGTGGCTCCCAGGCTGGGTTTCCAGGCTCAGAGGTGAGAGGAACAGATGGAGAAGGCTTTCTGCTTTCCATAACTTGCAGGTATTTGCAGCACGGTGCTTAGAATGAAGGCATAGGCTACCACAATCAACAGGAAGGGGCCGGTGTCAGGAAGCCTGAGATGCTTACTCTGCGCCCCCCCCCCACATGAGCCCTACATCACCACAGAATAGCCCTACAACTGGAGCAAAGTCACAGAAGTAGGGGTCGATCTCCTGGCTGCCAGGGCCAGAGTGAAGGCAGAGAAGGAGAAGCCACTGAACCAGGCTCCAGCAGTCCGGCAGCCACACAACCAGCTGCTCATCAGGGCAGGGTAGTGAAACGGGTGGCAGATGGCCAAATAATTTGATAAGACGTGGCAGACAGAATCAGGCACTCAACTGCAGTCAGAGAGGCAAACGAGTAGAACTGGACCAGGCAGTGACCAGCGAGATGGTTTCCCTCCCTTCCAGGAAGCTCTGCAGCAGCTGAGGCACGATGGTGGAGGTATTGTCAATCTCCAGCAGGCGAGAAGTGGCAGAGGAAAAAGTACACGCATGTGTGGAGAGTCCAACTGGAGGCCCCAGTCAGCATGATGAGGTTGTTGCCCCCTGCTCTTACTGCATAGATGGCCAGAAAGAGGGTGAACAGGAGGAAGCTCAGTTGTTGAAGCTTCCCAAAGACCTCAAGGATTAGCCAGGTGGCCTGGTCTCACTGCCACTACTGGACCGCTTCCTCATCTAGATCTGTCCAAGAGAACAAAGGAAGGTACTATTAACCAATACTGTATTAAGACCACATACCATGTTTGGCTTATTAATTTATTCATTACAGCAAGCACTGGAAACAGGCTTTATTATCTCCTATTTATAGAAGAGAAACTGAGACTCAGTAAGGTTAAGTCAATTATTCAAGGTCGTTATGGTGGAGTCATTATTTGAGCCCAGGTTTCCTTGACTCCAAAGCTCCTGCATAGTCTACTATCTACAGTGCTTTCCTAAATCCTTTCTGACTGATACAAATGTCCGTATCAGAGAGCAGTATAACCATCACCATCTTCCAACCATCAGTGAGCTTGAGCATCAACAGAAGAACCATCCCTGGTAAACTCTTCTGGAAGGCTAGGAAGAGGGCCCAGGACTTCTTGGGGGAAGTGGTCCTACTCTGAGGTCATGCACATTCCTGAAGCAGTCACTCATCTCAGGCTGTTTTCCCTTTCCAAGAAGATGAGACTTGGAAATCCTGACAAGCAATGTATATCATCTACTCTATGAGAGACGCCATATAGAAAGATCTGAATTAACTCAGATCCCACTCTCCTGGGAAGCCACTCTTTTTCCTTGGACAAGTGGCCTGGTGATTGTTGGTAAAGCCATTTTCAAACTTTGCCCAGTCTCTAATCAGTTTGTTGGAAGCTGGGGATACTTTCTTTTTCTTGGTTCTCTTGCCTTATATTCCTTTTACAGTCCAAATGCCCAACTTATCTCACCTAACTGTAGAGTCTTTAGAAATTTCTACCCTGGTATAGGGTATTTTCTCTCAGTTATTGCACGAAGTTAATGCCAAACACACAGGAAGACCTTGATAAGTACTTGTGGAATGAATGAGTAAATAAATAAATAAATGAATTAGTTATGATAATTTTCCAATAGTAAATTTCTCTGGAAAATTTCAGCATCTGAAATTAATGCTTGGACTAGAGAAAGAGGAGTTTAAATGATTACTAAAAGAGAGATGGAATCTCTTGTTCCTCCCCTAACTGAGGGAATATTGGAATATTGCTATTCAGAGCTTGAGGTAGAACCATGATTAAGATTGGAGATGGAAGTTGAAGAGGTGGGTGAGTGTGTGTGTGTGTGTGTGTGTGTGTGTGTGTTAGGCTGAAGAAACCAGAAAGTTCAACATCATGTAGTTTTCTCATTTTTTAAAGTTAAGAAAGATGACATTCCACTTTAGCAGATGGCAGCAAGAACACAGGATTTTTGCATTCTTTTCCTGATCTTACCTGTCCCTCTGGTCTTGAGCTTATATCATGCAAACACACATGGGTCACATGGGCAGTACAGACATAGAGCAAATAGAGTACTTTCATATGTTTTTGAACATATTTTGTCTTCTATGCACTAGTAACTTTTTTTTAAAAGTTTAAAAAAGAATTTATTTATTGGCTGCATTGGGTCTTTGTTGCTGCACGCAGGCTTTCTCTAGTTGCCCTGAGCAGGCGCTACTCTTCATTGCGGTGCATAGGCTCCTTATGGCAGTGGCTCCTCTTGTTGGGGAGCATGGGCTCTAGGCACATGGGCTTCAGTAGTTGTGACATGTAGGCTCAGTAGTTGTGGCTCACGGGCTTAGTTGCTCCATGGCATGTGGGATCTTCCCGCCCAGGGATCAAACCTGTGTCCCCTGCATGGGCAGGTGGATTCTTTTTTTTTTTTAATTATTATTATTATTTTTAAATTTATTTATTTATTTATTATTTTTTTGGGGGTACACCAAGTTCAATCATCTTTTTTTTTTTTTTAGGATATATTTAGTACTTTAATTGTAGTGGTGGCTTTGTAGGCATATGTATATATCCAAACTCATCGAATCGTACATACACATTGTGTTGTTTTTGTATATATACCTCAATAAAGCTGTTAAAAGAATCATAAAAAAATAGAATGCTTGCATTTTTTTAGAAATAGGAGAATGGAGAAAATCCTATTCCCATGCATATTTTTCTTTCTCAAATTTGTGTTTCTAGTTATTGGAAAGGTCTCAAGTAGAGATTGCCGGTTTAGTGCATATGCCATAACCAATAGGATAGGCTATATACTTTTTTTTTGTTCTTATTTTCTTTTTTATTTTATTTTATTTTATTTTATTTTATTTTTTTTATTTTTTGGGGGGTACACCAGGTTCAATCATCTGTTTTTATACACATATCCCTGTATTCCCTCCCTTCCTTGACTCCCCCCTCCTCGAATTCCCCCCACCCTCCCCGCCTCAGTCCTCTAAGGCATCTTCCATCCTCGAGTTGGACTCCCTTTGTTATACAACAACTTCCCACTGACTATCTATTTTACAGTTGGTAGTATATATATGTCTGTGCTACTCTCTCGCTTCGTCTCAGCTTCCCCTTCACCCCCTGCCCCCTCCCAAACCTCGAGTTCTCCTGTCCATTCTCTGTATCTGTGACCTTGTTCTTGTCACTGAGTTCATCAGTACCATTTTTAGATTCTGTATATGTGAGTTAGCATACAATATTTGTCTTTCTCTTTCTGACTTACTTCACTCTGTATGGCAGACTGTAGTTCTATCCACTGGCAGGTGGCTTCTTAACCACTGTGCCAGCCAGGAAATCCTGGACTAGTAACTTCTTAAAGAGCTAGCGAGAGACTTGAAGTAAGTGTGGAATAGGACTCCGGGTCTAGCAGAGAGGTGGAGCAAGAGAAGACACTAGTAAAACTAATCAAACCAACAAACCAGTCAACTGACTCATGACTTTTCAAATCTGGATTCTGAGTTGATGCTTATCATCCAGAAGTTACTATTGCTCTTGCTAACCTGTGAATTTGACCTTGATTCCTGGTAAAACTCTTAAGCAGATGTTTTATAGAACAACTGGAATTCTCATAAGGAGATATCATCAGGAGCTATACAATGTGAATTACAGTGTGAAACCTCACGTGATGTCTTTTATCGATAGTATTAACAATCAAGTACTAATCTACTAATTAAATTAGATTAATCAATTATTAATTAATAATATACTAAATTAATAATTTAGTAGATTAAAAAATAATGTAGTAGATCAGGAGAAAAGAGTAGGAAAAGGGCATATTAATTTCAGTAACGCTTCACAGAAAAGATAATGACTGTGAACTTAAAGAGAATAGTCTTAGTTTGGCTACTATATACCCAAATTATTCATTAATGACCCTCTGAAAGTCTGAGAAAGAAGTCTAGTGTTGATGAACTCAGTGACAAGAACAAGGAAGCAGATACAGAGAATGGACTGGAGAACTCGAGGTATGGGAGGGGGCGGGGGGTGAAGGGGAAACTGAGAAGAAGCGAGAGAGTAGCACAGACATATATATACTACCAACTGTAAAATAGTCAGTGGGAAGTTGTTGTATAACAAAGGGAGTCCAACTCAAGGATGGAAGATGCCTTAGAGGACTGGGGCAGGGACGGTGGGGGGGACTCGAGGGGGGGCATCAAGGAAGGGAGGGAATATGGGGATATGTGTATAAAAACAGTTGATTGAACCTGGTGTACCCCCCCAAAAAAAAAAAAACTGATTAATATTGCACGTTCCAGAGGTTATAACTTTATAGTAAAGTCTAGGGGAACGCAGTGGTGCTTGAGTGTGTTTTTAGAAGTGGTAAACTATGGAACAATGTGTAAAAGAATTTACTTTTTATTGGACTGCATATGAAATGTGTGTATTTATTCCATTCAATGTGCTATTGGTCACATGTTTATATTAAGAATTATGGTCATTAATTGTGATAGTTTGACTTAATTGTGACAAATATTTTTATGAGTAGTTTGCAGGTTAAAACCAACTTGATTCATACCTACATGTACAGCTTCATTTTAATTTAATATGCTATGGTAGTTTAGATATGCCTAAAAAGTAAATAAAGTATGCCTTTATTATTCAAAAAAAAAAAAAAAAAGAAGTCTAGTGTAAAGGAGAAGATTTTGTAGATCTTTTCTTCACCTGCTTTAGCAGGGAGTTTGATAGGCATAGCAAACATGCATGGCTCATCAAACTGCAGATGATGTGAGGCAAAGAGGGGAAAGCAATATCACCGGTGCTAGAATTATAATTCAAAATAGTCTCATCTTTTGGAAACAAGATGAAGTTTAACAAGGGCACACATAAAATCTGCATGTAGGTTTTAACAGTCAGCTGAAAAAGTACAGGAAGGATAAGACCTGACTTGGTAGCCATTTATGTGAAAATGATTTGAGATTTTTTTTGACCATTGCAAACTAGGACTTAGGAGGTATAAAGTATGGGGAACATATGAAGAATGTGAAGATATTTAATCTGGAAAAGACCAAAAAAAAAAGGAAGATGATGAGATGATGAGAGCCGTCTTCAATATTGGAGCGATTCTTCTGAAGCAGAGGGATTATAGTTAGTTAACCCATAGAAACTCAGAGGGCAGAACAAGGACCAAGGGGGTGGTTGTGGTGGAAAACCATACCCACCTACCTGTGTTGGTTTCACAGAAGTGATTCATATGGGGCTAACAATTGTTATTCATAGCGTGATTTTTGGGTGTGAAAATAAGGTAAGGCTCACTGGAAAAAGGGTCAGAGCGGGGGAAATGAAGTTTCTTCCTAGAGCCTCCAGAACTTTGTTGGCAAATATGGGCACCATTCATTGGAAGTTCCTGGAACAAACACAGACATTAAAAAAATATGGCAAGCTTCTGAATTTGTTTAGGTTGGGTCAGAGGTGCTCCTCTCTGTAGGCAGAGAGTAGTGTGGGCCCAGATGAATTCTGGATACTCAGATTTAGTAGAGAGGGGGCTGACCTGCTTTGGGCTTGGCGTCAATGCCTTCTCTCCTGGTTGTCTTACCCCTGGACTAAATTGTTCTGCCAGCTTACAGGTCTGTGGACTTTCTGCTTGTCTCCTATGAAGGCTCTATGTTATTGGCTTCTCCCCATCCCAGGGTACTCATAGAAGACTGTTGACTCTATTCTATATATGCTGCTATGGACACTACTAAGGAAGACAGCCTCCTTCCCTTGTGGGGGAAGAAGAGCCTCCCTAGGGAGGAAATGTATCTTGGAGTCAACTGGATCAGCTGTATCTACGTTTTTGTTCCGGGGAAATGTTTTGGTTCAACAGGGACTACATCCAGGTGTTTCGCTCAAATCTAATGACCTCTTCCTTTTGAGATAGGGAAAGACTGGAAAGAAACAAGAATAGCCATGATTAAAACCAATATTTATCTAATACTTTATAATTCATAAAGTAAATACAATTTAATAAATATCTGATACCCAGAATGAACCCCAAGGCGAAATATGAGTATGCTGTGATTTGTTCTTGCATCATTAGGATGAATTATCTAGAGAATGACCTGCAAGGGCTAGATTAGCAGTCTTTCTACACTGGATTGGGTTAGGGCCTGGGTCCTGCTTTAATCTCTTAGCAGGGAGGAGGCAGGAGAAAATGGCCATATCGTTCATTCTATAGATAATTTGTTCTGTATAGCTTTATGATTTTTAACATCACAGATTTGCATAAACCAGGTCAGTCCCCATAAAGAGAATGCAGGTAAATAGTAAAATGCAGCTAAATGATAGATGTAAATCTCAGAAGTATTCTTTTTTTTTTTTTTTTTTTTGGCACACGGGCTTAGTTGCTCCGTGGCATGTGGGATCTTCCTGGAGCTGGGATCGAACCCATGACCTCTGCATTGTCAGGCGGATTCCCAACCACTGCACCACCTAGAAAGCCCCTCAGAAGTATTCTTGATGTAGGAATACAGCACTGAGTTCCTCATACATGAAAGCAGAGAGCAGACCTAGGCCAGAAGGAGGACAGCACAGGTCACAGCAGGGGTTGGATTTTCCTAGTAATAGAGTAGGATGGCTCCTCCTGGAAGAAATTGGGCAAGTGTCTTACTTTGACAGGTGGAAGGCAGAGTGGAAAGACTCAGATGAGGAAAGGTGACCTGCAAAGAAGTAACTAGCATATTGTCTTGAGAGAGTAGCTGAGAATAAAATACGGCTGTCTGGGTCTTGAGTTGTGTAAAGAGACTGAGAGAGATGCCAGGTGAGAAAGAGAAGAATAAGAGACTTTTCTAGATAGTGTTTATTAACTGAGGATTTATGACAATAGTATAAAAATATCCAACTTGTGTTTAAAAGTTTAATTTCACCTTTTTTTCTGAAGTTTTTTTTTATTGTTAATTTTAAAATTTTCATTTTATATAGGACTATAGTTGATTAACAATGTTGTGTTAGTTTCAGGTGTACAGAAAAGTGATTCAGTTGTACAGATACATGTACCTATTCTTTTAAAAATTCTTTTCCCACTTAGATTATTACAGAATATTGAGCAGGGTTCCCTGTGCTATACAGTAAGTCCTTGTTGGTTTATCTGTTTTAAATATAGTAGTGTGTATATGTCAATGCCAAACTCCCAATTTATCCCCTCCACCTTTCCTCTTTGGTAACCATAAGTTTGTTTTATGAGTCTGTTACTGTTTTGTAAATAAGTTCATTTGTATCACTTTTTGAAGCGTTGTCTGTGAGTTTAAAGTGGAAATGAAGGGTCTATATACTGTTTCTAGGTATTAGATTATGTTTTTGCATAAAACCGTGCCATACATTAGTTAATTCAAGAAGTACCAAATATTTATGACCTGTCAGGCACTGTTCTAGATTCTAGGTATAAAGCAGCAAACAAAACAAAATTTGGTTAACAGAGTTATCTGAACTTCTTTCAGTTACCTATGCCTTGATGATGGGTCCATATTACCCTATTAGACACATCTTTCATCCAGAGCTGGCTTTCCTGAATGCAGAGATCCTGCCTGGGGAAAAATATTCATCTTTATAGGACTAGCTTCCTATATGCCTCATCTCAACTAACTGATATAAACATCAAGAATGAATGAAGAAGGACTTCCCTGATGGTCTAGTTTTTAAGACTCTGTGCTTCCAAAGAAGGGGCGCGGATCCCTGGTCGGGGAACGAAGATCTCACAGAATGAATGGAGAGAATATAAAGAGGAGGATGCGGTAAGACTACATGAACTAGTTTTCTCAGTAAGACTGTTAGTTTGATCCAGTAAGATGTTGGAGGATATTTAATAAAAATAAAGTTTGGCTTTTGGAATAACTGATAATCCTGTGTCATCCTTCATGAAGGTAATTAGATAGCCAGGCCAATTGTCTTTCAAGGCTAATTTTGGGGACTTCCCTGGAGGCATGGTTGTTAAGAATCCGCCTGCCAATGCAGGGAACACGGGTTCGAGCCCTGGTCTGGGAAGATCCCACATGCTGTGGAGCAACTAAGCTCGTGCGCCACAACTACTGAGCCCGCACGCCTAGAGCCTGTGCTCCGCAACAAGAGAAGCTACCGCAGTGAGAAATCTGCACACTGCAACGAAGAGTAGCCCCTGCTCGCTACAACTAGAGAAAGCCCAGGCACAGCAACAAAGACCCAATGCAGCCTAAATAAATAAATAAATAAAATTGTTAAAAAAAGACTAATTTTGGATTATGGCAATAAAAGCATGTGAACAGCACATACACATTAAAATAACTCCATTACCAAAAAGTTTTTTCTTTCCACTTTTTTAATGCAGTCTTTATATAGTTGTAATTATCATCATACATAAAAATTTAATCCTAATATTCCACCTGACAGTTTATTGTAAGCCTTTTATATTATTTCTTCATTTGAAATAATCATATAATATTCATTATGTAGATACAGCACCATTTGCCTAAGCATTTTTTCATTGAAGCTTTGAGTATATATATAGACCATATGTATAGACCATATATATTCCAACCTTCCACTGAATGGGAGGGTCATTTATCTTCTTCTTATATATTGCTACTGATAAGAAGACAATATATTTTGGGGTATCTCATTTATTCAACAAATGTATTTTTGAACCCCTCAACATGTAGGGCATTATTGGATGGTCAAGACACAGGATTTTCCTGTAGATAACTATGGTACAATATGGAATGGGATAACTGCCACAAAAGAGTTACATAGTTTATTGAAATTATGGAGAAGGGAGTAAGGGAAATGAATGGATAAGGTGGAATATGTACTAGAATTTAAAGGATAGCAAAGGTTTTAGAAAGTTAAAAATGAGGGTGTCTTTAGCTTCCACCTATTGAGAAGTAAACTGGTACCAGATTAGCTCTCCTAATGTAAACAGTTACATAATGGACACGATATATGAAGTATCTGTTTACAGCTATTGGAAAACATACAGCACAGGACTGTAACCCCGAGAGAAGGGAAATGGTTGAAGTGAGCTGTACCACCACCTTGGCTTTCTGCCTTCACACACTTTTCAGACCCAAGATTGAAGAAGGGGCAAGGCATAATTGTCTCCCTGAGTTGAAGAGACAGAGATCAGAATTTGGGGAGGCAGAGATTGTTTGAATCTGTGGGCAGAAGAAGAGGGAGATGTGCAGAGAAAGAATTCTAGAAACCTGTATATGGATACCCACAGGACTTCAGCTGAGTATTATAAGGAGTGTAAATTGAGTAACTCCTGGAATTCATACAGAATGTGAGATATTTAAGGTCTAATCAACCAGAGTGGAGACATCTCATTGAATACTGGGAGACACCTCAGAAAGGCCATACTTTAGGAATAGGATTAAATTAGCCCAAGAATAAAGGCTAATCTCAACCTGCTCTAGCAAAGTTTAAAAACAAGTTTTCAAAGATTAAACTGAACCTTAAATATGCTGTCTACCATTACAAAGCCAAAACTCTTAAGAGGAAGACAACAAAATTCAGACACTCAATAACAGAACACCCATAATGTCCAGCATCCAACAAAACAATTAGTAGAAATACAAAGAAGCAGAGAAATGTGACCACTAGGCAGAGTAAAATGAGGCAATAAATGATATCAGCAAGATGGCAGAATAGGAAACCCCAGACCCTCCTTCACTCATGGAATCAATGATTTAACAATATATGAACCAATTGCCTTTGTGAGAGGTCCAGAAACCAGCCAAGAGATTCCTGGATAGAGATCTTCCTGTTTGATTTTGGGAATTTAGATTCTTCTTTCTGCTTCAGCTACTAACTGGCTGCCCTTTTTGCCTTTCAATAAAATGGCGAACTGAGAAAATGTAAACAGGATAATCCAGTGCTTTACTTCATTAAAGTTTGGCAGGTCCCAATAGGATGGGAGATTCTGGTACTCCTCAGATTTGGTGAGTGGGTAAAATATCCTTCCTCAACTCTCCTGCCAGTGATTCCATGAGACTAGCCTGCAGGTTTTTCCATCATAGCTAGAGACAGAACTGCCCTGAGTTTGGAAACAGTGACACTACACTGTTCTACAAATGATTATGAAGAAATGTATATTCCATTCCTTACTACTTGTATCAGAGGAAGAATTGTGGATGTTTGTGGGACTAAGCCATTTGTGGTTTTGTGAAAGTGATTTGAAAGCTTATGCCATTTAGGTGTATTCCTGAAAATGGGTACAACAGTTACGTCTAATCTTTTGAGGCCAGCAAACCCCAAGCAGGGGTAAATAGAAAATAAATATTTCTATTTTTGGCCTGAAAGTGGTAAAAACTATTTCGTGTTTAAATAAAGGGGGGTGGGAGGAGAAATTTCTGCGCCCCAGGCAAGCTTGAAGCCCAGCAGGAAAATTCTTGCATTCATTCACCAGAGTACTTCCCCTCAGCATGGCATGGCATGATTAAGAGAAACCTCTAACTCTTGACTTCTTCCTTGGGAGAGAATGGAGTGGAACATATATCCATTGTTCTGACTTTTTGTAGTGCTACTGAGGCACTGGTTTTGGCCTTACCTGAGTCTAAGTGCTGAGAGGAATGGGATGTCAGGTTGAGGGGGTCATTGAGAAGAGAGGCAATCAAGGTGGCTTGGTCTAGTACCAGAGTTTGCACAGATGGACATTAGATGGAACTCCAGTACTGCAGCTTTCTACAGTACCAGAGAGGCTGAAGTATTGCAGACAGACACAAGGAGGAGATCTTAAGTAGAAACTGTTAACCTTTTAATTCGGAGATGACATGTGCAAACCCAAAGAGGATGCGTCCCCAGAAAAGGCTTGAGAAGTCTTCATATTCCCCAGCTGGGCTGATTGGAGAAAGTCCTCCCTGAGGAAACCAGACCATAAAGACTGAGGGAGGTAGCTGAGTTTTCAAATGCTTAAGTCCCAACAGAAACTAGAACAACATACATAGAAATAGAAAAACATTGTTTATTCAAAGGAACTGAATAAACCAACCAGAAACCAACCCTCAAGAAATGGAAATGTATGAATGACCTGACAAAGAATTCAAAATAACTATCATAAGATATTCATTAATTAAAAGAGAACGCAGATGGACAACTAAATGAAATCAGGAAAATGATGCATGAACAAAATGAGAATACCAACAAAGAGATACAAATTATAAAGAAGAGGACTTCCCAGTTGGTGCAGTGGTTAAGAATCCACCTGCCAATGCAGGGCACACGGGTTCGATCCCTGGTCTGGGAAGATCCCATATGCCGTGGAGCAACCAAGCCTGTGTGCCACAACTACTGAGTCTGTGCTCTAGAGCCTGAGAACCACAACTATTGAGCCCACGTGCCACAACTACTAAAGACCTCGTGCCTAGAGCCTGTGCTCTGCAACAAGAGAAGCCACCGCAATGAGAAGCCCATGCACCGCAATGAGGAGTGGCCCCCGCTCTCTGCAACTAGAGAAAAACCACAACTAGAGAAAGACCGCCCGCAGCAACAAAGACCCAACACAGCCAATAAATAAATAAATAAATAAATAAATAAATAAATAAATAAATAAAGTCACTTAAAAAATTACAAGGAAGAACCAAACAGTTATTCTGGAACTGAAAAATGCAATAACTGGGTTGAAAAGTGTACTAGAGGGACTCAAAAGAAGACTTTACCAGGCAGAAGAAAGAATCAACAAATTTAGAATTTTTGAAATTACTGAGGCAGAGGAGCTAAAAGAAAAAAAGAAAGAAGAAACAAAGATAGCCTAAGGGACTTATGGGATACCAGAGCAACATATACATTATAGGAGTCACAGAAGGAGGAAAAAGAGAGAAAGGAGCAGAGAGCCTGTTTGAAGAAATAACAGCTGGAAACTTCCTAAATCTGAGGAGAAAATTGGATATACAATTTCAAGAAGCTCAATAAAACTTCAAATAGGATCAATCTAAAAAGACCTACATTAAGACACATCATAATCAAACTGCCAAAAGTCACAAAGAGAAAATCTTGAAAGCAGTTGGAGAAAAGTGACTTATCACATACAAGGGAGATCCTACTAGATTATCAACCAGTTTCTCAGCAGAAACCTTGCAGGATAGAGGGACTGGGATGATATATTCAAAGTACTAAAAGAAAAGACCTGCCAACCAGAAAACTGTATCCAGAAAAACTGTCCTTCAAAAATGGAGATATTAAGACTTTTCCAGATAAACAAAAACTGAAGGAGTTCATAACCACTAGAACTGCCCTACAAGAAATACTGACAAAGGTCCTCCAAGTTGAAGCAAAAGGTTGATAAACAGCAACACAAAATCATACCAAGTATAAAGCTCTCTGGTAAAGGTAAATATATAGACAAATATAGAATCCTATAGTATTGTAATGTAGGTGTGTAAATCACTTGCAAATCTGGTATAGAATTTAAAGTACAAAAGCATAAAAAGTAATTATAAATCTGTGTTAGTGGATACACAATATAAAAGAGGCATTTTCTCTGACCACAGGGAGAGTAAATTAAAAATCAATAGCATTAGGTGGCGCAGTGGTTGAGAATCCGCCTGCCAATGTAGGGGACATGGGTTCAATACCTGCTCCAGGAAGATCCCACATGCCAAGGAGCAACTAAGCCCGTGCGCCACAACTATTGAACCTGCACTTTAGAGCCCGTGAGCCACAACTATTGAGCCCATGTGCTGCAACTATTGAAGCCCATGCACCTAGAGCCTGTGCTCCACAACAAGAGAAGCCATGGCAATGAGGAGCCCGTGCACCACAATGAAGAGCAGCCCCCATTCACTGCAACTAAAAGAAAGCCAGTGCACAGAAAAAAGACCCAACACAGCCAATAAAATAAATAAATAAATAAATAAAAAAAATCAGTAGCATTAAAATATCTAGAAACATCTCTAAATATTTAGAATTTAAGCAACATACTTAAAAAATTGAAATATAATTGACATGTAGCATTATATTAGTTTTGAGTGTAAAACATAATTTGATATTTGTATGTAAAATGATCACCATGGTAAGTCTAGTTAATATCCATCACCACACATAATTAGAAAAATTTTTCTGTGTCTTGAGAACTTTTAATATCTACTCTTTTAGCAACTTTTGAGTATTCAGTACAGTATTATTAACTACAACAACATATTGTTAAATAACTGAAGTGTAAAGGAAGAAATCACAAGGAAAATTAGAATATGTTAAAATTTGTATCATTCAGCTAAAGCAGTGCTTAGAATGAACTTTATATCTTTAAATGGTTATATAGGAAAAGAAACTTTTAAAATTTTAATCTAAGCTTCCACCTTGAGAAGCTAGATAAAGAAGAGCAAGGTAAACTCAAAGAAATAGAACAAAGGAAATAATGGAATACAAAATGAAATAATGGAAATCAATGAAATACAAAAGGAACCAATAATAGAGAAAAATCAAAAAAGCAAAAAATTAGATCTTTGACAAATCAATAAAATTGATAAATATTCAGCTAGATTGATTAAAAAAACAGATTAAGCACAAATTATTAATATGAAGGGAGAGACATCACTGCAGACCCTATAGATATTAATAGAATAAAAAGGCTATATTATGAACAAACATGCCAATAAATTTGACAATTTAAATGAAATGGACAAATTACTTGAAAGGTACCAATTACCAAAACTGGCACATGAATTAATAAAAATCTGAATAGCTGTATATCTACAAAATAATTAAATTCACAATTAAAAACCTTCCCACTATGAAAACTCCAGACCCAGATAAGTTCACTGGTGAATTCTATAAAACTTTAAGTATGAAAAAATAGTGACCCTTCAGAAACTCTCTCAGAAACTAAAGGAGGAGGGAACATTTTATTACTTGTTAATATCAAAACCTAACAGGGACATTATAGAAGAAGAAAATCACAGATTAATGTACTTTATGAACATAGACATAAAAATCCTTAACAGAATTTCAACAAACTAATTCCAACAATATACAAATATGCTTATATGCCATGACCAAGTGTGGATTATTTCAAGAATGCAAGATTGATTTAATATTCAAAAATTAATCAATGTTATTCACCACATTAAAGAACAGAGGACAGAATTCCTTAGTGGTCCAGCGGTTAGGACTCTGTGCTTCCACTGCAGGGGGAACTAAGATCCTGCAAGCCACATGGTGTGGCAAAAAAAAAAAAAAGAAAAAGAAAAAGGAACAGAGGAGGAAAATCATTTTTGCAGATTTGAAATGCAGAAAAAACATTTGAAAAATTCAACAGCCAGTCATAATAAAAGCTTTGAGTACACTGTTATCTTTATTTGCAAGTGACATAATCATGTATATAGAAAATACCAAGGAAGATACAAAGAAATACCAGAATTGAGTTTGACAGTGTTGCAGAATACAAGGTAAATATACAAAAGTTGACTTCATGTCTATTAACTAGCAATAAACAATTGGAAAATAAAATTTAATGCCATTTAAAATGTCATAAAACTGAGACGAAGCGAGAGAGTAGCACAGACATATATATACTACCAACTGTAAAATAGTCAGTGGGAAGTTGTTGTATAACAAAGGGAGTCCAACTCAAGGATGGAAGATGCCTTAGAGGACTGGGGCGGGGAGGGTGGGGGGGACTTGGGGGGGGGGAGTCAAGGAAGGGAGGGAATACGGGGATATGTGTATAAAAACAGATGATTGAACCTGGTGTACCCCCCCCAAAAAAAATAAGATATAAAATGTCATAAAAACATTTGGATAAATGTAACAAAATGTGGGCAAGATGTACATACTGAAAATGACAAAACATTGAAATTAAATACACCTAAATAAATGGAGAAAATCATTGTGTTCATGGATTGGAAGTCTCAATATTGTTAATATGTCAATTCTCCCCAAATTGATCTATAAATTTAATGCAATCTCAAATTAAAAATGTGTTTTCTCTATGACATACTTCAAAGCAAGATCCTTTTTGACCCACCTCCTAGAATAATGGAAATAAAATCAAGAATAAGCAAATGGGACCTAATGAAACTTAAAAGCTTTTGCACAGCAAAAGAAACCATAAACAAGACAAGAAGGCAGCCCTCAGAATGGGAAAAAATAGTTGCCAACGAAGAAACAGACAAAGGATTAACCTCCAAAATATACAAGCAGCTCATGCAGCTTAATAGCAAAAAAGCAAATAACCCAATCCACAAATGGGCGGAAGACCTAAATAGACATTTCTCCAAAGAAGACATCCAGATGGCCAACAAACACATGAAAAGATGCTCAACATCACTAATCATCAGAGAAATGCAAGTGAAAGCCACAATGAGGTATCACCTTACACCGATCAGAATGGCCATCATCACAAAATCTAGAAACAACAAATGCTGGAGAGGGTGTGGAGAAAAGGGAACTCTCGTGCACTGTTGGTGGGAATGTAAGTTGGTACAGCCACTAGGGAAAACAGTTTGGAGGTTCCTTAAAAAACTACGAATAGAACTACCATATGATCCAGTAATCCCACTACTGGGCATATGCCCAGAAAAAACCATAATCCAAAAAGAAACCTGTACTGTAATGGTTTTTTATTTTTTATTTTTTATTTTTTTTGGGGGTACACCAAGTTCAATCATCTTACCATAATGTTTATTGCAGCACTATTTACAATAGCCAGGATATGGAAACAACCTAAATGCCCATCAACAGATGAATGGATAAAGAAGATGTGGCATATATATACAATGGAATATTACTCAGCTATAAAAAGGAATGAAATGGAGCTATATGTAATGAGGTGGATAGACCTAGAGTCTGTCATATAGAGTGAAGTAAGCCAGAAAGAGAAAAACAAATATTGTGTGCTAACTCATATATACGGAATCTAAAAAAAAAAAAAAAAAAGAATGGTACTGATGAATCCAGTGACAAGACAAGAATAAGGATTCAGATGCAGAGAATGGACTGGAGGACACGAGGTTGGGGGGGTGGGGGGCAAAGGGGAAGCTGGGACGAAGTGAGAGAGTAGCATAGACATATATATACCACCAACTGTAAAATAGATAGCCAGTGGGAAGTTGCTGTACAACAAAAGGAGATCAACTTGATGATGGGTGTTGCTTTAGAAGGCCAGGATGGGAAGGGTGGGGGAAGTCACGGGAGGAAGGGAATATGGGGATATGTGTATAAATGCAGCTGATTGACTTTGGTGTACCTCAAAACTTGGTACAAGAGTGTAAAGCAATTATATTCCAATAAAGAGCTTAAAAAAGAAAAAAAATGTGTTTTGTGCTGGTCTTAGCTAATAAATCACCAATGTTGTGGTTGGACCAGCCCTCATGGTTCTAATTGTGATTACAATATGCCCTTCAGCAATAAACATCAGGAAACATTGAAAAAATAGAAGCTTATTACTTACAAGACCTGGAAATTACACAGCATACCTGGGCCACACAGCAAGATTGTGGAAGGGTGGAGAGAGAGAGTGAGAAAGAGAGAAAGAGAGAAAATACAGGCCTGGGGTTCTGCTTTTACTGGGGTATAGGGTTGGGGCCTAGGGTTTTGTGGGGTCATAATTTACTGGTGAAGTTAAAGCATAAAAAAAAGTGGCCTAAATGGTCAGTTATCAAAATCAAACAAAGTCTCTAATACAAAAGAGTCCCAGTGTGGGGAGGTGTCCTGGCTCTTTACCTAGTGCAGTGTCTGGCAATGAGTTTATTCGAGATAGCTATCTTTGAAATGGATGCATCTTTGTAGTGGGTGTCTCTGCAAAGCTTAAGTCAGTTATTTGCATTACAAAAAGAAAAGCCAACAGTTAGGGTTTACACTACAAAATTCCATCAAGATTTTTTTTTTGAAATTAGAAGAAAATTATAAAATTTGCATGGAAATCAAAGGATCTAGAATAGCTAGTACAATTTTGAAAAAGAAAACAAAGTTGGAAAGGCCACACTACCTGATCTCAAAGCTTATTATCAACCTATAGTAATCAAAAATAGTGTGGTATTTGCATAAAGATATATTATAAAATAGACAAAGTAAGAGGTATAGAAATGGGCACATACATTTTCAATTGATTTTTGACAAAGAGGCCAAGGTAATTCGTTGGGGGCCGGGGAGTTTGGCTTTTCAGCAAATGTTCTAGAACAACTGGGTATATATAAAAATTTATAGAACAACTGTCTGTAGGGACAGTTATAGAACAACTGTCCACATAGGGGGAAAAAAAAACACCAAAACAACAAAATCAAACCAAACCCTGACCTCTACCTCAAACCATACACAAAAATTAACTCAAAAGTATTGTAGATCTAACTGAAAAATATAAAATGTTAACACTTCTGGAGAAAAATGTAGGAGAAAATCTTGGTCACTTGGAGTATATAGGCAAAAATTTCTTAGTTGGGATATAAAAGGCATGAAATAAAAAAGAGAAAAGTGATAAATTGGATTTGATCAAAATAAAAACAACTTCTGCTATTCAAATGCCACTATTAAGAAAATAAAAAGGCAAGCCATAGATTGAGTGAAAATATTTACAATAAATGTATCTGAAGAAGAACCTGGAACTAGTATACACCAGAAACTCTTCCAATTTAATAAGAAGACAACATAATAAAAAGTGAGCAAAAGATGAACAGGAACTTCAGAAAAGGCTTAAGATTGGCCAATTTTTACATAGTCAATATATTAAAATAACTTTGTATGAAGTGTAATCTAAAAAATATCAAATTAACTATGCTGTATACCTGAAACTAATATAATTTTGTAAGTCAACTATGCTTCAATAAAAAATAAATAAAAATATTCATATAGTGAAGAAAACTATACTACACAAAGTCATCTGCAGATTCAATGCAATCTCTATGAATATTTCAATGGCATTTTTTCACAAAAATAGATGCTAAAATTTGTATGGAATCAGGAAAGATCCCGAATAACAAAGGCAGTCCTGAGAAAGAACAAAGCTGGAGGTATCACTCTTCCTTATTTCAACCTAGGTTATAAGGCTGTAGTAATCAAAACAGTATGGTACTGGCATAAAAAACAGATATAGATCAATGGAACAGAGTAGAGAACTCAGATATAAACCAATACATACAGTCAACTAATCTTTGACAAGGGAGTCAAGATTACTCAATGGAGAAATAATAGTGTCCTCAATAAATGGCACTGGGAAAACTGATATTCACATGAAGAAGAATGTGAATTGGACTATCTTACACCACTCACAAATATTAACTCAAAATGGATTAAGGACTTAAATGTAAGACTTGAAATGGTAAACATTCTTGAGAAATCCTGTTTTTAAAATAGTTTTCAGAATATAAGCTGCATGGCTTATTAGAATAAAAATTAATGATGATATAACTTCAGGTACACAATGGAATATTATTCAGTCTTGAAAAAAGAGGAAATCCTGCCATTTGCAACAACATGGATGGAACTTGATCATGCTAAATGAAATGTCAGACAGAAGAAGCACTCCCCAAATTTTATTTGCTTTAGATAACTCTAATTCATCTAAGAATTTGTCTAAATTTGGGTTTCAAGTCGGAGATGTAGCTTCATTTTTCACCTACTGATAATTTACCTTGATTACAAAAGGAAGCAGAAAAAGGTGAGGAAATTAACTATAAGGAGTAAAGGGCAACATTATTGTGGTTCTCAGGGTGTTCCCTCCAAATGGTAACCCTAGGCTCTGTCTATCCATTGCCACTCATCTACAAACCACAGATTCAGACGACTACTGCCAAATGTGTTTTGAAGCAGATGCTTCTGATTCCTTAATCTCTAGAAGTCCTCCATAGGACTGGTTTGAGAAAACTTGATTTTTTACCACTGCATCTGAGGGAATGAACACAGCTTCCTAGCGTATTTCTGAAAAATCCAGTGTGTGTAAATGCCTCTTCATTCCCTCAAGTCAGATCTTGGCCTGCACAGGGAGCACCCTATGTCTCTGGAAGGGAGCTTTGGGCAGGAGCTTTCCTTCATCAGCTCTTCTCAAGTCATTCCATACACTTCTTCAGTGCTGAGATCATTGTTTGTTCTTTTTTCATCCATCTCCAAGAACTGACATCTTTCTCTGAAAGTTTGTAATTGTTCCCATTAGATATCTATCTTCTTTATCAGATGACCCCAGATATGCTATTTTATAAACATTTCTAGGGAAATAATGGTTCCTCTTGCCTGAGGCACATTTCTTTTCTTTTGTACTTAGCTGTGATTCCTTACCTAGATACTGCTTCAGGGAAGGGCAGATATACAACAAAATTGTAGGCAAGCAGGCTGCTGCCATAAATATTGACTTGGCTGGAAGCGTAAGAAATCAAATCCTGTGATTCCTGATATCCTGGCCCATCGATTTATTCTATCATAGGTACTTAGTCCACAGCCCAAGGCAGGAGACATTTTACACCAGATTCCACTATTGGGAAGACTAATCTTCAGGACTAGCTTTTCTTATCCGTCCCTCTTACACATGGTTCAAGGTCATCTTCTCACTCCCAGTCATATTTTCAACCATACTTGCTTAGTGTGATAGAATTCCTATTCCTGTCCTTCATGTACTCCTCCAATGTCTCTGGATGGAATGGAGGAGAAATGCAGTGGCAGCCCTTTTGCTGTGTTTCTGAACATGTATCTCTGCTATCAGGACTTTCTGCTCATCTCTCTTGGCACACCAAGACCCTCCATGCTCGTTTCACTCATGGTATGATGCTGAAAACTTGTCCTCTGTGCACTGGTGCCAAATCAAATCTCAGAGACAGAGTTTTGGGTGAAGTAGAAAAGAATAGCTTTATTGCTTTGCTAGGCAAGGTGGGTCCCAGTGGGCTTGTGCCCCTCAAAACTGTGTGTCCCAACCTGGGAGGACTTGGTGAGGAGTTTTATAGCAATTGTTCAAGGGTGGGGTTGCTGATAAGACTAGGGTGTGTGCAGGGCCTGCACTCCTTTAAACTGGTCTCAGGTAGTCTCCTAATGAGCTTTTCTGGTTCCTTTAACCTGGTCTCAGGTGGTGATCTCTGGGATGAAGAATGGTAACATCTTCATTTGTTGGGGCTTTTAGTTCTGTAAAGAGCTCAAAGATATTGTTATATGTATCCCTTGAGGTGGAATCAGGACCCAGCCTCAAGGCTGCACTGTTGTTTCTTGGCTGTTCCTCCCTTGTCTCTGCATCCTCTCATTTCCCTGATTAGCAACTTTTCAAATCTATCCTTTGAGACTCAGGGAAAGTCACGGAAGTTGGAGTCTATTCCCTACAAACAATAAATGGGGTGGGTTGGGAGGGACTTCCATGGTGGTGCAGTAGTTAAGAATCCACCTGCCAATGTAGGGAACATGGGTTCGATCCCTGGTCCAGGAAGATCCCACATGCCTTGGAGCAACCAAGGCTGTGAGCCACAACTACTGAGCCCATGTGCTGCAACTACTGAAGCCTGCACGCCTAGAGCCTGTGCTCTGCAACAAGAGAAGCCACAGCAATGAGAAGCCCACACACCACAACAAAGAGTAGCCCCTACTCTCAGCAACTAGAGAAAGCCCATGTGTAGCAACAAAGACCTAATGCAGCCAATTAAAAAAAAAAAAGTTGAAATAGTTGAAGAAAATCCAGCTTCACACAGGTGTATAGTTATAAAAAAATAAAGGGGACTTCCCTGATGGTGCAGTGATTAAGAGTCTGCCTGCCAGTCCAGGGGACACAGGTTCGATCCCTGCTGTGGGAAGATTCCACATGCAGCAAGGCAATTAAGCTCATGAGCCACAACTACTGAGCCTGTGCTCTAGGGCCCACGTGCCACAACTATTGAGCCCATGTGCTGCAACTACTGAAGCCCATGCACCTAGAGCTTGTGCTCTGAAACAAGAGAGGCCACTGCAATGAGAAGCCTGTGCACCGAAATGAAACAGTAGCGCCCGCTGTCCACAACTAGAGAAAGCCTGCTTGCAGCAGCAAAGACCCAATGCAGCCAAAAATAAATAAATTAAAAAATAAAATTAAAAAAAATGAGGAATATTTCAAGGGTTTCTTTAAAACAAAAAACAAAAACCAAAAAAGAAACGAAGGGTGGGTTGGGGGAGATTCAGAAAGGCTTCCATGCCCAGAAGCCCTACTGCTCTGTTTCACTACTTCACATACTGGTAATACATGGTACAGAATATAGGGTAAAACTGAAGAAGAGTTTGCCCTGATTCTGAAGAGTTGTAGGATATAACAGTTTGGAATGCTTTCAGTTTGGAAGTCTTAAATTGTTCAGTTGTGATGGGTACCCACTGCAGTGTAAGAAATCAGGTTTAGAGACTGAGGTAGAGAGAATGAGCCCCGACATGAAGGCAGCTAACAGTTATTGGTGCCATGACAGGAAGCTTGATGCCAGCAAGTTGAAGGAATCATTCAGAACTAGTGTCCTAAACTATACTTGCTCAAGGACACTGATTTTTTTTTGGATATTTAATTAATTAATTAATTAATTAATTAATTTAAAGCTCATTATTGGAGTATAATTGCTTTACACTGTTGTGACAGTTTTTGCTGTACAACAAAGTGAATCAGCTGTATTTATACATATATCCCCATATCCCTTCCCTCCCTCAACCCCTTCCCATCCTCCCTATTCCACCCCTATAAATCATCACCCATGATTGAGCTGATCTCCCTGTGTTATGCAGCAGCTTCCCACTAGCTATCTATTTCACATTTGGTAGTGTGTATATGTCAATGCTACTCTCTCACTTCATCCCAGCTTCCCCTTCACCCCCCACCCTGTGTCCTCAAGTCTGTTCTCTACATCTGCATCTTTGTTCTTGCCCTGTCACGGGGTTCATCAGTACTATTTTTTTAGATTCCATATTTATGAGTTAGCATACGGTATTTGTTTTTCTCTTTCTAGCTTACTTCACTTTGTATGACAGACTCTAGGTCCATCCACCTCACTACAAATAACTCATAAATAACTCAGTTTCATTCCTTTTTATGGCTGAGTAATATTCCATTGTATATATATATATGCCACATCTTCTTTATCCATTCATTTAGGTTGCTTCCATGTTCTGGCTATTGTAAATAGTGCTGCAATCAACATTGTGGTACATGTTTCTTTTTGGATTATGGTTTTCTCAGGGTATATACCCAGGAGTGGGATTGCTGGGTCATATGGTAGTTCTATTTTTAGTTTCTTAAGGAACCTCCATACTGTTTTCTATAGTGGCTGTACCAATTTACATTCCCACCAACAGTGCAGGAGGGTTCCCTTTTCTCTGCACCCTCTCCAGCATTTATTATTTCTAGATTTTTTGATGATGGCCATTCTGACCAGTGTGAGGTGATACCTCATGGTGGCTTTGACTTGCATTTCTCTAATGATTAGTGATGTTGAGGATTTTTCATGTGTTTGTTAGCCATCTGCATGTCTTCTTTTTAGGTCTTCCGCCCATTTGTGGATTGGGTTATTTGCTTTTTTGATATTGAATGGCATGAGATGCTTGTATATTTTGGAGATTAATCCTTTGTCAGTTGCTTCATTGGCAAATATTTTATCCCATTCTGAGAGTTGTCTTCTTGTCTTGTTTATGGTTTCTTTCGCTGTGCAAAAGCTTTTGTTTCATTAGGTCTCATTTGTTCATTTTTGATTTTATTTCCATTATTCTAGGAGGTGGGTCAAAAAGGATCTTGCTTTGATTTATAAGAACACTGATCTGAAAGCTCAGATCCAGAATCTTGTTTTATAGACTCTAGATGTATACTACTCCAATCTTAAAGTGCTTTAAGTCTAATCTTCCCACCAGCTTTGGTTACTTTTTTTGAACCTTCTGTGACCAACTCTGAGGCTGTCTACAAGTTTATATATTCATGAACAGATCAGTTACAAGTTACTAGTTTTAGATTTACAATGTGGTATCTGGCTATTTAGTGGTAGTGGAGGTTAGGGATGAGGAGGCTGATAATAGCTCATAGGGTAGCTAGATACTGTCATACATACTTTTCAAGTTCTCCATTTTCGTGAAAAAGGAAGTGTCTGGATCCAAGTTATATCTGATTCTCAGTCTGTGTTGCCATATTCTATCTCTATTCCTGAGTCCTCAACCACGAACCAACATATCAAGGAACTCTTCTTTTGTTTCATGCCTGGGTTGACTGGCCATGTGCCAGCTTTGATCCTGGAGCCACGACATGTCATGATATACACTCCTTTCCCATATTCTGTGTGTCTCTAAGGAGCAGGAGGAGCTGGCCATGGACTCTTTCTGTATTCTGTGATTGCTTCACTCTTGTTACCCCTGAGGCCTCCTTTCTTCCTGAGGTAGGTTGGGGACATCCTGCTTCCTGGAACCAACACTACGAGAAACAAAGTTATAAACAAAGCCAAATGGGAAACAGGATCACACTTGTAACTCTCTCTGGACAGGTAACAATACCTGGTATGGACTAGAGATTCTGGGAAGGAAAGGAAAAATGGGGTGAAATGACGGAAGGAAGCTGGCAAGCTCAATGTCTCTTTGTTGGCAGGACCAGTCTTTCTTCATCCTCTTCCTGGATGCAGGGCTTGATGCCCAGGCCCCTGAGGCTTTCTCCACAAATAAAAGGAGGTGAAGCTGTGTGGTGACCCCATTTCAGGATCTTGGGGGCAGCCAAAATGATGTCCTTTGTCTCTCTGCTCCTGGTGGGCATCCTGTTCCGTGCCAGCCAGGCCGAACAATTAGCAAAATGTGAGGTGTCCCGGAAGCTGAAAGACCTGGATGGCTATGGAAGTATCACTTTGCCTGAATGTGAGTTCCCTACTGTCTTGATTTGTCCCATATTTCATCTTCTTCTCTCTTTCCCACCCTTCTCTTCCACTTTTTTTCCTCTACTTTTATTTCAATTATCTAATAAGCCTCTTATCTGCTTATCTGTGTACTCTTTTATTATATTTATTCACCTATCTTTCCTTTCTCCCAGTGGTCTGATCATTTTTGGAACTCTTCATCTTATCAAGATACTCTGTGGTTTGCCATATTTGGAGATTGGCAGGAGAGCCTTTTTCTGTCTGGGAATACAGGTCCTCATTTATGCTATACATGGACATCCCTGTGACATCTCTTCTTCATCTTTCCTTCAGGGGTCTGTACCATATTTCATACCAGTGGTTGTGACACACAAACTGTAGTATATAACAATGGCAGCACAGAATATGGACTCTTTCAGATCAATAATAAAATTTGGTGCAGAGACAACCAGAATCTTCACTCAAAGAACATCTGTGGCATCTCTTGTGACAGTGAGTGACCACTTTTACCCTGTTCCTGTGTTTTTCTGGAGCCTACTCCTGGGATAATCTTCTTTTTTGGTGTCTAGCACACCTCTAGCTTCACTGCCTTGAACTCCACATCAACTGTGGGACTTGAATTGATAATACTGACTAAGAGGCTGTTAGAATTTTTCATTGTCACCAAATTCCCAGACAGTCACTTAAAGTTCACAGGTAGATGATCTGAGTGTTTGGGGATCTTGAAGTCTAATACCCTGCATTTTCAGAGTGAGTCAGTTGATGAAGCTGATAATCCTCTGGAGATGCCCCAGAGAAGTGAAGGGAGTCTTTACCTAGGGGGAGGCATTACTGTATGGATTTCTCATATAGAAAGGCAACAGGCATAAACCTCTAGATCAGAGAAGGACCAGGCACAGGGAAACTCATTACCTTTCTGGGTAATACTTAGCTCTCTCATTTTTTCCCCCTGTAATTCCTGCCAGAATTCCTGGATGATGACCTTACTGATGACATTATGTGTGTCAAGAAGATTCTGGATAATGTAGGAATTAACTACTGGTAAGTCCCTGTTCTATTTTCTTCCTTCCCCTTCCCCTCCTTCTTCTTACCCCTTTAGTCCCAGCATGGTTCCCTCTCTTTCTATTTCCTGGTCTTTTAAGCTAGAATGTAGTTTTCAAAACAAAACTCATCAAGCAGACTCAGGTTTCCAATTTTCAAGCCTCACTCACTCCACTCCTGTTTAGCAATTTTCCTAACCAGGGTTCCCTAATAGAGGGTTGAGACTCAGGATTTCCTTCACCTGGACTTGGACATCTAATTCTACTTGTTTAGTCCTAAACCCTAAAGCAAGCCCTTTGTACCACTGCCCTATAATTTTCTTGGAGTTTAAAAAAATGGACTTTATTCCACTAGGTGGCTCAGTGTCCCTTGCCATCTGGCTAGGAAAGTCTTCCTGTCTGTAATTTTCACCCATATTTTTCCACCTCAGCCCTCCTGGGGATAAAGCTAGATGCAAGTTCAAGCTAGGATTGGGTCAGTCAACTTGCCGTGTCTCTTTCTTCATGATCAGGTTGGCCCATAAAGCTCTCTGTTCTGAGAAGCTGGATCAGTGGCGCTGCGAGAAGTGGTGAACGCCTGCCGTCTTTGCTGCTTCTGCCCTCTTTACTCCTCTTCCCTATGGCTACCTCGTTTTACTTCTTTGTACCCCCTTGAAGCTAATTTGTCTCTGAGCCCTGGGCCCTGTAGTGACACCATTGGACATTCAAGGTCTATTCTCCAGGGATGCATGACTGGTCCTCTGGACTTTTGACCCTTGCTCAGTGCCCCTGATGGCACTTTCATTACAACAGTGGATTTCACTCCTATCCTGAATAAAGGGACTGATTTTGAGTGGCTGGCTGTATTTTCTTTCTAGAGGGAGAGGGAGGGAATACGGTGAGTAGGTGGACATGGCCATGGGTCACAGCCACCTTTATCTCAACTAAAGAGGAAACAGGCTGAACTTATAATAACTCAAAGATGAAGATTACTTTCTGTACCAATTCAATGCAACAAAATTTTATTGATCATCTAGCATATTCAAAGAACTACGGAGGGGATCTAAAGTTGGCTAAGAACATCTCTTCCCTCAAGGACTAGTAGGAAAGATAAGATAAACATTAATAATTATTACAAGAAAGAGTGTCATAAGTATCATGAGAGAGGTTAGAAATGTGCCCTGAGTATTCATAAGAGGAAAGATAATTTATATTTGGGGGAGGGCTGTGGGAAAAAGGGCTCAAGGAAAGATTCATGAGAGGAGTGACATTTAAGTTTGTTTTGAAGTATTGTGAGATTTTGACAGGTAGAGATGTGGGGTGGGAAAAGGACAGCAAGGGCAGGGACTCCAAGAATCTGAAATGGGTGACTTGAGGGAGGCTGAGGCATTTCCCTATTCCTGAGATAATGAAATAGCTTTCACAAAATGCTGTGAGAGGAACTCTTTCTAAAAACAATAAATGAGAACAGCTCAGCAATTGAAGAATCTGGACACCTGGAGCCTTTTGGTTGGGACCCTGCATGCCACTACTCCTCCTTGCTGCTTCGCTGGTCTTTAAGGACGATGTTTGCAGAACTGTATTCTAATTTGATTATGAGAAATGTGAAAGAAGGAGAATCAGGAGATTTGAGTCCTAATGTCTGGTTCTGCTTCTCATTGATTGTCCAAACCTGGGCAAGTCATTTCTGTCTCAGGGGCTCACATTCCTCATCTTTAAATGAAAGTTTTGGTCTAGTGATTTTTCTGAGATCTCTTCCTGCTTTGACAATCCAGCATTCCAAAACTCCAGTTTGAATTACCCCATTTCTGTATTAGCTAAGTTGTGTCTTCTAATTCCCTCTTCCTACCCTCTGTACACACTTGGGCTTTAGGCCTTCAGGCCATATTTCTCTTGTCTCAGAGACCAGCAACTCCCAAAATGAAGCCCCCATGGCCTGTTTAGGGACCTGTAGGGCCAGGCAAGGGGTGGACAGTCCATTCCTCTCCTATACTTAATGAAAACAAACTCTCAGTAAATAACTTGGTATTCACCATATGATTTTAGTCTGAATTTGAACACAACGGCCACAACTCCCAGGGGTACTGCATGTTCTTCCCTCTCTAATTATGGGATAAAAGGCTTTTCTCCAAGTCTACAGGGTTTTAGGAATAACCCTGTGCGTGGTTGTGTGTGGGAGGGCAGGACTGAATGGCCATTCCTCCCACAGATCTCTCACATGTATTTACTACTTTGCCTCAGTTACACCCTCAGGAAGGCATATGCTCTGGGAAATATAAGGGACCAGCTCCACCAGGTGGGCAGAGCAGAAATGCAACTAAAGCTGGGACTGTTTTGCTCAGCTTCATAGCCCTGGCCTTCATTCTGCAGAGAAATATCCAGATCTTGGAAATTTCACCTGTGAGTGTACCATATATGAGGCCATGATTTTCAGACTGCTTTGCTGAAGGAAACTGACAATTGCAGAGAGGATCTTAGCCTGAGGGTCAAAGGATCAAGAGCAGAAAGAAGCTAGGGAGCTGGCATGGAAGTGGTCTTGACTGATGCAGACTTCTCAGCCTTTGGGTAGAAACAGGACAGGAAACTGCTGTTGTTCTCTTTCTGAGAACTCTCTTGGGAGCTGAATGGGAGGTGGGCTGGTAGCTGAGCACTTGTTCTGCTTTCTCCAACTCCTTCTCCTTGCCTGGAACAAGTCTTGAACCAGGCAGGGATCTGACTTATTTAACTAAGCATAATACATTTAAAGTCCATCCATGTTGTCGAAAATGGTAAAATTTCCTCATTTTTATAGCTGAATAATATTCCATTGCTTTATCCATAACTTCTCTATCCATTCATCCATTGATGAACACTTAGGTTCTTTCCATGTCTTGGCTATTGTAAATAATGCTGCTATGAACATGGGGCACAGGTTATCTTTTTGAGTTAGTGTTTTCGCTTCTTTTGGATGTATTCTCAGGAGCTGAATTGCTGGATCGTATGGTGGTTCTATTTTCAGTTTTTTGGGGATCTTCACTACTGTTTTTGAGAGGATTTTCTTGTGCAGTGACTGGGTCCCCTGTGGATGGGTGCCATCAGTTCTGTGGAGGTTTTCCCATCTCGTTTGATTGGGGAAGGGCACTTGGGTCAGAAGAACTAAAGTTTCTGTTTTGGGCAAGAATTCATGCTGAGATGGCTTAGCGGCTATAGCTCTTTCTGTCTCCTCTTCCTATTATGAGGAGGCAATAGAGCCTGGCTTAGAAGGTAAGCCTGGGCTTCCTGGCCAGCATCCTCCTCAGAGCTGCCTTCACCTCCTGGTTCTTCAGACTGTAGATAAGGGGGTTTAGCAGTGGGGTCACCACACTGTACTGCATGGAGAGCACTTGCTCCAGGGCTGAGCCTGAAGCTGGAGTCATGTACCTTAAAGGGAATTGCACAAAGGAGTAAACTGAGCTCCGGACAATGGTCACGATGCTGTTGGCAGCCACGGTCCATCCCATCTCAGACTCTGCAAAAAGTGTCCTCAGAGCTAAATCAACCACCACTGGTAGAAGCATCTAGAAATGACTGTATTATCAGTGAGAAGTCAGTCATTTCTGCCTTCAAACACCTCCATACATGAGTGATCTTATGCAGAACATTATAGGAGTATGACCTGAGGAAAAAGGAAATTCTGCAGCATATCAAGTGCTGCAGGTTAGAATAGAACTAAAAACAATTTCATGCATTTCTGTAGCACTTCATACTTTTCAAAGCATCTTTCCTTAATAGTTATGATAGTAATATGAGGATTTTTTTTCCTCTTCTTTCCCTATATATACAACAATATGTTCTCATCTTGTGATGATTTTTCCTTACAAAACTGTATGCTAGTCCAATAATGTTGTCATTTCCTCTAACATTTATGGCTCTGAGAATTATCCCAGAATCACAGCACATTATTTTTATAATGCTTAGTGGAACAAATATTTGTCCTTTTAGGTGCATTTTTCTTTGGCTTGGAAAAGAAACCAAGCTTGATAAATAAAGTGAAAGATAAAAATGTGTTTAGCATAAGATGTGAATCCAAAATAAAAAGATTAAATTTTTAGATGCAACTTGTTAAGTGTGACTGGGAGGATTTCTCAAAGAAGCGTTAATTTTTTTTTTTTTGAGCAATTGTGCCATTATCATTGGAAGGTTCTTTGTGGATTCTGGTGTGCTTGGTTAAAAAAGATATTCATTTTACTGCCATTTTTTAACCTTTTAGCTTATCCCCCCTAACATTTCTGTGAAGTAGGTGGGAGAATCTTATTATCCCTTTATGGCAAATGAGGAAACTGAGACAAAGAGAGCTGAAGAGATTTGTCCACAGGCTCAGGTGAGCTTTCCTCGACCATTCCTTATCCTTTCCTACCCCTGACTTCTCTCCAAGTAACAAGCAGGTGAGAAAAGTACAGAGCAATTTGTGCAAATCCATCTCCAGTTCACTAGTAGAGAGCACAGACCATTAGTTATTCTGTTTCCTGGTAGGCAGGGACTCATCAACTAGAGCTGTTTATGTTTGAGAGAAACATGGTAGAAAAAAAGTGTGAGGTTTCAAGTCAGTGAGACTTGGTTTCCATTATGGCTCCATTCCTAGCTTGTTCTGGGTTCTTTGAGAAAGTACCTGGTTACTCCTGAAACTCAGGTTTCTTATCTGAAAACGAGGTTAATAATATTTCTCTTGTGGTGTGATATGTACTAAAATTGAGCTTGATTGTATAAAGCAGCTGTTGTATAGTAGGTGCTTAATAAATAGTTACAGAACAAATACTTTGAAGACATCCTCTTCTAGTAGGAAAGAGAAATGACATCTGATTCAAGGATGATATGTTTTATTTTTTTGTCTAGCACTGAATACAAGTCTACCAAAGGCTCTCTGATCTCCGTTTGAGGGCTCCCATATCATCGGTTAATGAAAGTATGAAAATCTTTAGTCCTCATATAAGCTTATTTTTTAGACACATGAGGTCTCAGAAAGAAAATGGATTTTTTTTATAATTCACACATCTAGTCCACAGCTGAGCCAGAACTAGAACCCAGGCCTTCTGAACTCCAGTACAATTCTTTTCCTGCTACCTTGCAGTGCTGTTCTACAGACCAAGCTAACTTTAGAGTGAAAAATATCCTACATTTACATTCTGGAGGTATAGCAACGACATACCTGAAAACTCCTGAACCATAAAAGATGGTGACCACAAGAAAATGGGATGAGCAGGTAGAGAAGATCTTGCTCCGACCCGTGGCAGAGTTGATCCCCAGGGCTGTCATGATGATACGGGTGTAGGAACCCAGCAATAGGACAAGGGTGCCAAGGCCCAGGACCACCATGGTAGTCAGGATGGAGGCAATGCTACTGTAGGGGTCAGAACAGGCCAATTGGAGCACTGGGGGAAGCTCGCAGGCAAAACTACGGACGAGGTTAGGGCCACAGAAGTGGTGCTGAGCCAGGAGGATGGTGTTAACCAGGCCAGTCCCTATTCCTATGGCCCAGGATGCTCCTACCAGGCCAGCACACACTTTCTTGTTCATAGCCACCACATACAACAGTGGGTGGCACACAGCCTGGAAACGGTCATAGGCCATGACTGAAAGGAGGCATGCTTCAGTGGCCCCAGAAAATATGACTAAGGAGATCTGGGTGAAACACTCAAGGAAGGATATAGTCTTCCACTTGGATAGAAGGTTCTCTAGCAGCTTAGGTACAATGATTGAGGAATAGAAAGCATCCAGGAAGGAGAAGTGACTGAGGAAGAAGTACATGGGGGTGCGGAGGTGGGAATCGGTCCTGATCACCACCAGCATCAGCAGGTTCTCTGTGAGGGTCAGGAGGTAAATCACTAGGAATATTACAAATAGTGCTACCTGGATCTGAGGGTTGCTGGACAGTCCTAGGAGAACAAACGCAGTGACTGTGGTTATGTTACCAGCTTCCATGGAGCATTTGAATTTCCCTTCAGAGGGACACGAACAGAAAAAAATGCTCAAGTGTGTTAGGAGTCTCAGAGGATGGCTGGGGATGAGGTATTAGGAATAAAGCTTCGGGGCTGACTCAGGACAGGTCACGCAGCAGTGGCGACCTTGTCATGTCAGACCTCATCAACCCTTCCCAGCTCAGGGCAATAAACTACAGGCTAAGGTGGAGAAGGTGGGAAGGAAGAGTGTAGAGAATCAAACCTAGAAAGGAAGGAGAAGAGAAAAGAGTTTATTCAGACTGGAGAAGGAAAGGAAGGGAGTTGGAAATAGACTCCAGAACACTGAGAAGTGCTGTTCTCCAGTTCCAAAAGGAACTGAGTTCAAACCACAGGAAGGCTCACTGGCATAGTGAGTAAGCAATGAATGTTTTGGCTGACCATCTGGCTGACAGACCATAATGCATGTTTGAATGGTTGGTAGAGGTATTGTGACACCTGATGGTGGCACAAAACCTTTCTCTGTCACTGTAAGTTCATGAATAAATCACTTGGGTTTCTCATTAAAAAAAAAAAGAAACAATCTTGGAAAACTAGAAGTTTTCTAAAGTTCGTTCCAGCTTAGAAATTCTAAAGATTGGGGGACAATCTTCCTTGGGCATCTCTGGTGCTAAATGGAAAACTTTTCCTTTTCTGTATCAACCCAAGCAGAAGTGGCAGATGAGTAGTCTGCACTCATGGAAGCCAGGCAGGAGCAAGCCCTCAAATTGGAGGTAATAACTGCTCATCAGTTATTCCAAAGGCTTCCCATTTCAGGATTTCTGTGAATTTATAATGTCCACTGTTTGCACTGTAATCTCAGGACTTAACATGAGAGTCTATGAAGACTGTGCTATTCTCTGAGTTGGTACCAGGAGATCTGGATAAAGCAAAGTCAAATTTGGACATCTTCTGTGCATCACAGAGATGGTAAAGGAAAAAAAAATAGGAGAGAGAAAAGACTACCTAGAACACCTGGTAAAATGGACAGTTAGAGAGTTTAGTCTAGATCAAAGGAAGATAAAGTTGTCACCTCTTCCCCTCTTGAAGGGTAACTCGGGAGGATGATAAATGAGGATCTGATCTCTACTCATGGCTTGTACACTCACGATTTCCCAGAGTGGATAGTTTTAGGAGAAGATGGATTTGAATGAGAATGATATTTGTCCTCACCTGGGCTCCCTAGGCCAACAAGAGATGTGCTCAGTGGAGGATACCTGAATGATGTCCTTTCTAATACTGGAACAAAAGCCACAGATATGGTTAGGGCTTTGTGGGCTTCCCTCAACTTTGTCCTTCTTTTAGAAGATGCAGGGGTGGAACTTCTGAGCAAGGAAATATCCGTATAGTCTTTCTGTACAAGGGGAAAATTTCTTGACTCTGCCTCCAAAATAACAATGGCCAGAGGGACTTGATCTCAGCTCTAGACCTTGGAGAGTGTTAGCGGTCCCTGGAGAAGCCCTTAAGCAAGAGGCCTGTTCTGATCTGAATGAGTTCTCCAGGGCCGGCTATTCCTTCCCTGTATCACTCTTGTTTCAGTGAGTTGCATCATACAAGAGGTGCCCTAGGGTGGCCAATAATTTCTAAAGAGAAAAATATGGAGTTCTAAGGTTTCTCAGTTCTAAAGCTTGGAATTCCTTCCCTTCTTCCCTCCCTCCTTCCTTTCCTTCTCTTTTTGTTGTATTATATTTTAAATAATATTTATGATTATAAAAAGATAATGATAAAAGATATAAAATGAAAAAAGATATTGAAGGTATTTTAAAAATGAAAAAGTATATTAAAGATATTTTAATGATAAAAGAAGAAAATAAAAATTTATCATGTTATCCAAAATTAATTCTTTAATTTATTGCAATTCAAAAAAATCTAAATAGATTAAAAACTTTATAACAGTTTTGGGTAAGCAGATGCAAACTATTCTATATAGAATGGATGAGTAACAAGGTCCTACTGTATAGCACAGGGAATTATATTCAATATCCTGTGATAAACCATAATGGGAAAGAATACAAAAGAGAATGTATATATATGTATAACTGAATCACTTTGCTGTACAGCAGAAATTAACACAACATTGTAAATCAGCTATACTTCAATTAAAAAAAAGTAAAAACACTTTAAAATACATTTTTAACTGTGGTAAAATCTTTCTATTATGGAAAAATTTAAGCATATACAGAAGTTGAAAAAATAGTGTAATAACCCCTCTGTATCCATCACCCAACTTCAACAATTATCAACTCATTGACTGTTACTCAGCTTTGACCACATGGGACCAAAAAATGTGTTCTCTATATTACACAAACAGTCAAGTGTCTAAAACATGGAAATGTTCCACTACTCAAAGGTAGAAGGGAAGGATAGTTATTGAAGAGCAATTAACAGTCTTTGCCACAAATAAGGATTAAATGGTGATTGACTGAATAAATGCCTAGAAATCACAAAGCAACAACATGAAAGAAACTTGGGCTTTTCACTCTGGACCATCCATACATCTCTGGACTTAAGAGAAAAATAATCTTTTATTTTGCTTGACTCACTTTATTTTGGTATCTCTTCTATAATGGCTTAGCTTTTATCTTTCTAAAACAGATTTCCTAATTAATCCCAATTGTCTCCAACTTCCCACTACCAAAAATAAGGTTGCAACAAACATTTTTTTAATGCTGTCAGCTGTGTGTCTGTTATGTGTGAGATGATACATCAGGTGCGCTCTGAGCTACAAGGGATAAAGGGAAATCTTATTACAAACTGACAAAGGTAAAAAGTAAAACTTTTTTTTTTTGCAAACGCATGACCCACATACTCAGAAATAGATCTACATTTAATACAAATTACATAATTCCTAGTCTTTTATAACTTCATACAGATAATGAATTAGGCTAAAATGCACTATTATATTTCATAGACTTCAGGACCAGTATCTTTAGTACATCGCAAAATACACTTTGATAAGCCAAAGAAATAAGGCTTGCAAGTAGGCATTTTAAACATAAGTAATCTACAGCTACAAAGTTCTACTCTTGATAGCATTTATGTTTTGGGGGAGTCTCCCAGTCTCCAAAAGATGAAAGCACAGAGTAGAATCAGTGTAACATATACACAGAAATTAGTGCTGTAAAGGCTATAAAGATTTGCAGCATAGTGAGAAGATGCCTTTCTGCTCCTTTATGCTGCATATACATTATATGAATCAGGTTGTCTATCTCTCGGTCCACTGTCTGGCTATCCTGTTGTTTTATGCTCTGTTGATCAAATTCTGAATTGCTATGCATCTGAGCGGAGGATCCACAGGGTTGCAGTCTGTCAAAAGAGAACAAACCGGCAGCAAAACCTTTGAAATAGTCAAAGGTACTCCAGTTGTCTTTAAGGATTTCTAGACAGATGACTCCTGGGCTGTTCCTGTTGCAGTGATAGATTCTGGTACAGAAAGTAACCTTTGGTGTGGGCAATAAGATGAAAATGTGATAACCGGTGAAAACGTACCACCTTCATGTACAGAACCTGGTGGACTAAGTGTAGTCGATCTCCATTCATAAATGTTGTCTCCACTGGCCCAGCACTGCAGTTAGGAGGGAAGAATCAAGGGTCATTTCAGCTAGCTCCTTCTGAATTCTTATCTTGCTAGTGGATAACTTAGCAGTGGTTTTGCTAGAGAGTTTGGTGCTTTTCTTCTGCAGGGTGGCAGAAGGTTTTTCTGCTTGTTCTTCAGTCTCTGGAGCAGCTAGGTCTTGCTGATCACGTCTGAATTAGCATTGTAGGTCTGGAACTCTCATCATCAGACATTCTCCAGCTTTGGACATCTTGGTGAAGTTATTTCTTGGAAAACTTTGCTGCCTGCTCAGCCCACTTGCTGGATGCTATGGTTGGTGGAGGAGGTGAGGAAGAGGCAGGGAGGGCAAAAAAAGAACCTGATGAAGTTCTGGCTGGGAGGGTGGGACATTGAAAAGTCGGAGGGGGTTGTCTTCAATAAACATTTAATACACATTTCCTTAGGAACTTATATGACTATATTTTAGAGAATTTAACCCAGGTGAAGAATATCTGGGTCATAGTATATGTGTAGGTATAATTTGATCAAGTACTCTTGCATTGGAGTGGTTGCACCAACTTTCACTGTAATCCTTGCAGGTTTCTCTGTCACTAAATACTTGCCAACTAACTAATATTTGATAGTTTATCAGGTGTGGAGTGCCATCTCTTTGCTGTTTTAACTTATATTTTTAAAATTGCTAATGAATGTGAGCATCTTTCCATACATTTTTTCCATTATGGTTTATTACAGGATATTGAATATAGTTCCCTGTGCTATACAATAGGACTTTGTTGTTTATCCATTCTATATATAATAGTTTGCATCTGCTAGTCCCAAACTCCCAATCCACCCTAACCCTCCTCCTCCCCTTAGGCAACCACAAGTCTGTTCTCTATGTCTGTGAGACTATTTCTGTTCCATACATTCTTTACTCAAATGAGTTTCCTTTTATGGAAGGAGTACACTGCTTCATATCCTTTGGTGTCACACAGAAGAGCAGCGTGTATCCCGATTTTATGCACATATTTACTAAAAGGGCTTCATTTTGTACATCTCATCTTTAATCCATCTGGATTTCCCTTTCAAGTAACAAAAATACTATTTCAGATAAAAACAGAAGTTCACCAGTTACCTCTCAAAATATGTGGGCAGACACAAAAAGCCACGTTTTGTATCATTTCATTTACAGGAAACATCGAGCATAGGTAAAGAGACAGAGAAACAAGGAGGATTAGGGGTTGTCAGGGGCTGCAGGAGGAAGGAATTGGGGACTGTGTGCTTTGGATACAGGGTTTTATTTGGGGGAATAAAATAGTCTGAAACTAGACAGTGGTGGTGGTTGCACAGTATTGTGAGTGTACTTAATGTTCCTGAATGCCAAAATTAAAAAGGCTTAAATTTTATTATTATAAACTTAAAACATAAAATATACAATGCTATAAATAATATGAAAGATAAAACAATAAAATAAAAACCCAAACACAAACGACAGGGGAAGGGAAGTAAAGTTCGGGTAGAGGAGCTGACAATGATGGTGGATGCAGAGCCCGCTCTGCCCTTGGGGGTGGTGATTCCTGAAATGGCTCTGGGTCTCTACAGGTGCAGGTGCAGGAGCAGGTCCAGTTTCAACCTGCAGGGGTGCTGGTTTCTGATATGGCTCTGGGTGGTCTCCTGCAAGAGTGGTTGCAGGTTCAATCTTCAGGGGTCTTGGTTCCTGACGTGATTCTGGGTTTCCTGCAAAAGCAGGTGCTAGTTCTCTCTGCTGAGGTGGTAAATCCTCTTTAGGTTCTAGGTCTCCTTCAGGAACAGGTGCAGGTTTAATCTGCAGGGGTGCCGGTTTCTGATGTGGCTCTGGGTTTCCTGCAGGAGCAGGTGCAGTTTCTCCCTGGCAGAGCTGTGATTCCTCATCTGGCTCCAAGTCTCCTGCAGGAGAGGGTGCAGTTTCTATCTAGAGGGGCGTTGGATCCTGCTGTGGCTCTGGGCCTCCTCCTCTGGCTCAGTTTCTTCCTGCAGGATATGTGGATCTTGAACTGGCTCTGGGTCTCCTGCAAAAGCAGGTGTAGGTTCTCCCTGCTGGGGTAGCAAATCCTCACCTGGCTCTGGGTTTCCCCCAGAGCAGGAGCAGGTTCAGCCTGCAGGAGTTGAGGATCCCGACTGAGCTCTGTCTCCTGCAGCAGCAGATACGTGTACTCCCTACTCGAAGGGTTAATCCCATCTGGGTCTAGGACTCCTACAAGAGCACGTGCAGTTTCTTCCTGCCAAAGTGGCGAATCTTCATCTCTCCTTGGGTGTGCAGGAGCAGGTGCTGGTTCTCCCTGACTGAGTTGTGATTCCTCCTCTGGCTCAGGGTCTCCTGCAGAAGAGGGTGTAAGTTCTACCTACAGGGGTGTTAGATCACACTCTGGCTCTGAGCCTCCTGCAATAGCAGGTGCAGGTTCTCTCTATAGGAGCTGAGATTCCTGACCTGGCTCTGGGTCTCCTGCTGGAGGAGGGGCAGGTCAAACTGCAGGGGTGTTAGTTCATGACCTGACCCTGGGTCTCCTGCAGGAGCGGGTACAGGTTCTCCCTCCTGCAGTCCTGATTCTTCTAATGGCCCTGTGCCTGCTACAGGAGCAGGTGCACATTTCTCCTGCCACAGGGGTTAATCCTCATTGGACTTTGCATCTCCTGCAGGAGCAGGGGGAGGTCCATCCTGACGGACTGGTGAATACTCAGTTGGCTCTGGGTCTCCTGAGGAACAGAGTCTCACTTCAGGGGTGGTAGATTCTTATCAGGCTCTATGTCTTCTGCACAATCAGGTGCAGGTCTTTCCTGCCAGATTAGTGAATTCTAATTTGCTCTGGCTCTTGCAGAGCTGGTACAAGTTCTCCCTATTGGAGTGGTAAACCCTCATCTACCTCTGGCCTCCTATGGCAACAGGGGCAGGTTTTCTCAGAGTGGTGAATTTTAATCTACCTCCAGTGTAGATTCTCCCACCGGAGTGGTGAATTGTCATCTGGTCTGGGCCCCCCTACAGGAGAAGGTACAGTTTCTTCATCCGCTGTAGTGATGAATCCTCTTCTGCGTCTGGTTCTCCTGCAGGAGCAGGTACAGATTCTCCCTGAGGAGTTGTGTATCCTGACCTGTCTCTTGGTCTCATGCAGGAGCAGGTACAGTTTCTACTTGCAGGAGTGGTAAATACACATCTGGCTCCGTATCTCTTGCAGAAATAGGAGTAGGATTTCCTTGCCAGGGTGGTGAAACCTTTTTTGACTCTGGGCCTCCTGCAGGGACAGGGGCAGGTTCTTCCTGCTGAAGTGGTGAATTCAAATCTGGCTGTGGGTCTCCCACGGGGGTAGGTGCAGGTGGAGGTCCTCCCTGTAGGTGTTGTTGATCCTGACCTGGCTTTTATCTCCTGCAGGAGCTGGAGCAGGAGCAGGGTCCTGCAGTTCTCTGTGCAGAGGTAGAAAATACTCATGTGGCTCTGTGTCTCCTCCAGGAGCAGGAGCAGATTCTCCCTGCACGGAGGCACATCTTCACGGCTCTGCCTCTCCTGCAGGAGCAGGTGCAGGTTCTCACTGCAGGAGTTGTGGATCCTGACCTAGCTCTGGGTCTCCTGCAAGAGGAGGTGCTGGTTCTCACTGCAGTCTTGGAAAATACTCATCTGGTCTAGGTTCTCCTGCAGGAGCAGGTGCACATTCTGCTAGAGTAGTGAATTCCCATCTGGCCTTTGTTCTGCTGGAGGAGCAGAAGCAAGTTCTCCCTGCTGGGGTGGTAAATCCTCATCTTACTCTGGCTTGCCTGCAGGAGCACGTGCAGGTTCTCCCTGCTGGGGTAGTGAATTCTCATCTAGCTATGGGTCTCCTGCAGGATATTTCTTTTTTCTCTGGCTTCTGCACCTGCAACGGACTCCTTTGAATTGATATATGTTGGAGGTGGAGCCATATTTAATTCTTGTGGAAGAGCTGGAGCTGTGAGACAAGACACATTTACCCAAATGCCTGCCTCTCCGTGTGCCTTTCCAAGGACAGAAATCTTCCCAGAACTTTCCATAGACGTCTTAGTCCAGAAACTCACAACCGGGCGTCTTCTCTGTCTACAGTCCACCTGACGGGTGGTCTGAGGCCAGTCTCTGCTCCTGGTCAAACACCAGCCTTGGGGATGCCTCCCTGTGTGACCTAGCACTCACCCTCCCCACACACTCACATGCTGCCACCACCCCTGGCCTTCTCCCCTTCAGGCTCCGCCTCACTGGGCTCCAGGTCCTCCAGCTGACTCGGGGAAGGTTGACACGGGGCTCCGGGTCTGAGCCGGGTGGGCTGAGCTGCGCAGAAGCCCTGGACAAGACCCTAAGGAGTGGCCTGGGTGGTGTCTGGGCAGGAGGCCTTCCCCATCCATCTCTGGGCCCTGGTTCTGGAGAACCTCTGGGGCCACACTCACCTGGAGCCTGTGCTGCCCTCGCTGGCAGTGTGGCTCACCAGCCCCTCACTGGGGGAGATGGATTGGGTGTCCCTGCCAACCATCTCCTCGCCGGTCTCAGGGATGGGGCTGTGCTATGACAGTGACCAGCAGCTGGCCTGGCCCGGAGGGATCAGAGCCCTGCCCGACCGTTATCACTGCTTCTTCTGCCCACTCGACCTGCTCCCAGATCAGGCACAGACCTGTGTCTGCTCAGATATCCACCGGGAAGAGGACCATCTAGAGGGCTTGGGATAAACCTCAGGCAGAAGGGCGCTTCCCCAGCTCTCCACATCCTAGCCAGCCAGCTTTGATCTGGGGTGTGGACATGACCAGCCCACCAGGCTTCTCACCTCTCATCAGCCTGCTCTGGCTTCAGGCAGACCCACCCCACATAAACCCCCCGCCTCCACATATACAGGGAGGGGACACAGGGCTACCCAGGTGGGATCAGAGTGGTGGCCTGGTCTGGGTTGGTCTGTCCTAGGCCTCCCTGTGATACCTTTGGGTCCCTCTGGGCAAATGGCCATAGGCATCTGGGGTGTGACCTGATCCAGTGTCTACAGCGTCGGTAAAGGCTCTCATTGCAGGCTCTCCTGAGGTCACAGCCTCGGGACATCGGGACAGCAGAACATGTCTATTTGAGTGTCTCCAACCAAGTGAGCTGGGTAGGGGGCTTCTCTAGAATGTGGGTGCCTGTTACCCAGGTTTGAAGTTCAGTTGAACTCTGCTGCCAGGGAAGTGAGGTCACTTCCTGGGGACCCCATAAGTGGGCTTCCTCCTTCCACAAAACTCCCCAAGGGCACCTCTGGGCTGCTGACTGCTCACCCCCACCCCATGCCATGTCCATGCACAGTGACACCAACACCTCACACCCCACAGCCCCTGGGAGGACTGGGTGCAGCCGGGGCCCCAGCTCTGAGGGCACAGCTGGGTTCAGACCCAGCTCCTCCTCCTCACCAGTGATGTGACCCTGGACAAGCCATGTGCCTCTCAGGGTCTCCCCAGTCCCCATCTGCACAGTGGGGGTCATTTTGGCACCTCTTCTTAGGGAGGCCATCAGGTGTATAGACCTATAAGTACCTGCATTGCCTGTAGAGCCCACAGGATGGTGTCACATGTAGTTCATGCACAGACTTAGCAAAGGAGGGGTTACATAAAGGGCTGGTGAAGCACAGAATACAACTGAAACAAGCCTGGGTCTGCTCTGGGATCCAGGGAAATCACTCCCCTTCTTGCCTGTTTCCCAGTCCTCCTGTGGAAATGTTGAAATTAAATGAAATTCAGACATCATCCCCTCTGGCATACAGCCTTCCAGGTCCTCCTGTTATGTCTAGATTCAGGTCCAAGTGTCTCATCTCGGCCTGTGTGGTGGACTGCCTCCACAATGGCTCCCAGCATTCCTGCTTCCTGGTCGCATATCCTGTGCAATCCGCACCCCTCCAGGGTAGATGGACACTGTGACTGGGTTCTAACATATAGACTGACTTATGAAAAGTCTGTGACTTCTAGTCATTCTCTTTCTCCTATGTTCATTTTTTGTCTCTGTCTCTCAGTCTCTCTCTCTCTCTCTCTTTCTCTGCTTCTCTCTGTTTCTGTCTGTCTTTCTGTCTCTTTCTCTCTTTCCTGTATGTATGTATGTAACATATCCATCCCCCTCCCCAACCCCCATGGGAGATGTCCTCCCTCCCCGGACGGAGGGTGACATCGTTATCATCAAGGGGATCAATTGAGAATGAGAGAATTCTGTACAAACAGACCTTTTTAAACATAATTCTCATCATCCTTAGCCTCCCCACTAAGCGTAGTTCCTTTTCCACAATCACCTCTCTTTTTTCGACCCAAAAGAAAAGCATTTAGGTTTTGTCACGTCTCTGGGTCTTTCTTCATTTCCTTAGGAGGCCATCCTGTGTCATATAAAACTTAAGGGAAATAAATATGTATGCTTCTCTCCTGTAAATCTGTTTTGTACCCATTTAATTCTCGGGACCAGGTACCAACTCTAAGAAGGTAGGGGTAAGGTTTTTGTCTTGGAAACATCTTTCTTGCTGGTATCTTTGAATTCTACTTCCTTCCTTGGCTTGATTCTTCAGTATGCTGACATCCTCTCAGGTACCATCTTCAGAAACTCTGTGAACATGGGCTGTGTCTTTTGAAGTGAAACACGTTCTTACTATGCAATCCAGCTCTTAAAATCCTTGGTGTCAATGGACCCAAATGAGTTGATTGCTTACATCTACACAGAAACCTGCACCCAGACATTTATGGCAGGCTTATTCATATCTGCCAGAACTTGGAGGCAACCAAGATGACCTTCGGGAGGTGAATGGACACATAGACTGGGTTACATCCATGCAACAGAATGTTCTTTGGCACTGAAAAGAAATGAGAAGATATAGAACCACGGCGAGACAGGTGGGGCACCTTAAATGCATATTACGCACTGAAAGAAGCCAATTTGGAAAGGTGGCATACCTTAGGGTACCAACTATATATGACATTCGGGAAAAGGCAAACCATGGAAAGGGTTGCAAGGGGCTCATGGTGGGGTTGATGGGAGGGGGGTGATAAGGCTGAGCACAGAGAATTTTTAAGGCAGTGAAACTCTTCAGCGTGATGCATTCATGGTGAGGTTCATTAGTCAAAATCCATAGAATGTACAACACCAGGAGTGAACCCTGATGCAAACTCTGGACTCTGGTGATCATGATGTGTGACCAACACACAGAATGTTGATAGGATAGTTAGTGAGTGGGAGGCTCTGAGCATCTGTGGTGGGGGCGGGGGGAGGGCGGGGATAGGAGAACCCGCAACAATAGAGCAGGGGGCATATGGGACCTCTTTGTACCCTGCCCAATTCTGCTGTGAACTCAATATTTCTTTAAAGAGATAATAAAGCCTATTTAAACAATGAAACAAATAAGCACCCAGTAGTATCACATGGCTGCTCCTCATTGCATCCTCAATTTGTCTGAGCCACTTGAGAGTTGAATTCAGCGGACATTGTCCTGTCAAACTCAGCAGACTTTGTCCTGTCAATACGCATCCTTTCAAAGTTGCATCTGACATCCACTTTTTACCTCACTACGCTCTTTTCTAAGATAGTATTTTTTCTTCTTTTTTATTGATGTATAATTGACTGGCAACACTATATTAGTTTTCTGGTATACAACATAGTGATTCAATATTTTTATACATTACAAAATGATCCCCAAGAAAGTCTAGTCACCATTTGGCACCATGCAATGTTTTTACAATATTATGGACTCTATTCCCTATGCTGTACATTACATCCCTATGACATTTGTTTTATAACTGGAAGTTTGTATCTCTTAATCTTTCTCACATATTGCACTCATCCCCCCCACCCTCATCCTCTCTGGCAACCACCAGCATGTTCTTGGGACCTCTGAATTCATTTGCTCATTTGTTTTGTTTTGTAGTTTCTAAATACATGTAAGTGACATCATAAGGTATTTCTCTTTCTCTGTCTGACATATCTCACTGAGCATAATACCCTCTAGGTACATTCATGTTTTTGCAAGGTTTCATTCTCTTTTATGGCTGATTCATATTTCACTGTGTGTGTGTGTGTGTGTGTGTGTGTGTGTGTGCGCGTGTGAAATCTTCTTTATCCATTCATTTGTCTGTGGACACTTTGTTGACTTCCATATCTTGGCTATTGTCAAAAAGCTGCTATGAACATCAGGATACATATATCTTTTTGAATTTGAATTTTTGATTCCTTCAGAAAGATACCCCCAAGTGTAATTCCTGCATCATATGGTAGTTCTAGTTTTAATTTTTTGAGGGAACTCCATATTATTTTCCATAGTGGCTGAACTAATTTACATTTCTACCAACAGTGCACGAGGGTTCCCTTTTCTCCACATCCTCGCCAATACTTGTTATTTGCTTTCTTTTGGATGAAAGCCATTCTTTCAGGTGTGAGGTGATAATCTTATTGTGATTTTGATGTGCATTTCCCTGATGATAAGTGATGTCCGTCATCGTTTTGTGTGTCTGTTGGCCATCTGTACATATTCTTTGAAAAAATACTTGGTCTTCTGCCAATATATTAATTGAGTTTTTGTTTTTTGGAGATTGAGTTGTGTGAGTTCTTGGTCTATTTTGGATATGAACTTCTTATCAGATATATCATTTGTAAATATTTTCTCACATTCAGTAGGCGGCCTTTTCATTTTGTGAATGCTTTCCTTTGCTATTCAAAACTTTTCAATTGGATGGAGTCCCATTGATTTATTTTCCTTTTTTCCCTTGCTTGAGGAGACAGGTCCAAAAAATATTGCTAAGACTCAAGTCAAAGAGCATACTGCCCATGTATTCTTCTAGGATTTTCATGGTTTCAGGTCTTACATTGAAGTATTTGATTCATTTTGAGGTTATTTTTGTAGGTGGCATGAGGAAGAATTACAGTTTGATTCTTGTACATATAGCCAATCCAGTTTTCTCAGCACAATTTATTGAAGGGGCTATCCTCTCTCCATTGTATATTCTCACCTCCATTGTCGTAGATGAATTGGCCATATAAGCATGGATTCATTTGGGGGCTCTCTATTCTGTTCCATGGAACTATGTGGGTTTTTTTTTTTTAATGTGTGTGTGTCAATACCGTATTGATTGGTGACTCTAGGTTTGTAGTATAGTTTCAAATCAGGGAGCATGCTATGTCCAGGTTTGTGCTTCTTTCTTAAAGTTGTATCTACTATTCAGGTTCTTTTGTGTTTCCATACACATTTTAGAATTCTTTGTTCTAGTTCTTTGAAACATCTCATTGGTACTTTGATAGGAATGGCATCAAATCTCTAGATTGCCTTGGGAATCCTTTTAACAATACAAATTCTTCCAATCCATGAGCATAGTAAATCTTTTCACTTGTTTGTGTCATCTTCAATTTCTTTCATCAATGTCTTCCAGTTTTCTGAGTATAGGTCTTTTACCTCCTTAGTTAGATGTATTCCTAGGTATTTTATTTTTGTTAATGTCATTGTCAATGGGATTGTTTTCTTTCTTTCTTTCTTTCTTTCTTTCTTTCTTTCTTTTATTGTTTGTGTTGGGTCTTCGTTGCTGCACATGGGCTTTCTCTAGTTGTGGAGAGCGGGGGCTACTCTTCATTGCGGTGCACGGGCTCCTTATTGTGATGGCCTCTTTTATTCTGGAGCACGGGCTCTAGGCGCATAGGCTCCAGTAGTTATGGCACATGGGCTCAATAGTTGTGGCCCTCGGGCGCAGGCTCAATAGTTGTGGCATACAGGCTTAGTTTCTCCATGGCATGTGGTATCCTCCTGGGGCAGGGATTGAACCCGTGTCCCCTGCATTGGCAGGCGGACTCCCAACCACTGTGCCACCTAGGAAGTCCAATGTTTTCTTAATTTCTCATTCTGATAGTTTGTTGTGAGTGTATAGAAATGCAACCGATTTCTGTACATTAATTTTGTATCCTGTAACTTAACTGAAATTTCTGATGAGTTCTATTTGTTTTTGGGTGTTGTCTTCAGGATTTTCTATATAGAGTATCATGTCATCTACAAACAGTGAGAGTTTTACTTCTTCTTCATATCAGATTCCTATTATTACTTTTTTCACCTAATTACTATGGCTAAGACTTCCTAGACCACATTGGATGAAAGTGGCGAGAGTGGTTAGGGTTAGTGTTGGGTTTAAGCATAACTAGCCCTCTTTCCCTTCTGCCCTCTCCCTCTCTGTAGAACTAGTCCAGGGTCACACTTAGGGATTTGAACTGGACTGTTTTTTTCCTGCCCCCCATTCCTCGGCATATTTCTGTATACTATCTGTGTATCATCTTTAGCTGGGTGTCCATTCAGATCTTTTCCTTTTTTAAAAAATAAATTTATTTATTTATTTATTTATATTGGTTGCAGTGTGTCTTTGTTGCTGCATGCGGGCTTTCTCTAGTTGCAGAAAGCAGGGGCTGCTCTTCGATGCGGTGTGTGGGCTTCTCATTGCAGTGGCTTCTCTGGTTGCGGAGCATGGGCTCCAGGCGCGCAGGCTCAGTAGTTGTGGCCCACAGGCTTAGTTGCTCTGCGACAATTAAGGGCTTCTCAGACCAGGGCTCGACCCATATCCCCTGCATTGGTAGGGGGATTCTTAACCGCTGCACCACCAGGGAAGCCCGTCTTTTGATTTTCTGAATTAGCTCTTTCACAGAGTAGAAGTCTTTAATTTTATAATGTCCACGGTATCACTTTTCTTTGTGGATTGCTTTTTGTGTTTTGTATGTTAAAACTCAGAGCTCATAATCTACAAACTCAAGCTCATGTCAATTTTCTCGTATGTTTTTTTAAATTTTTGAATAGTTTTGCATTTCAAATTTGTCTATGAATAACTTTGAGTGAATTTGGTGTAAATTGTAAAGTTTGTGTGTTCATTCATTTCACTCCGCCCGGTTTCCAATTAATTGTTTCTTAACTGTTTTGGGAGAAGTTATAGGGTATTTGGTTCCATTTCAGTTTGAATTTCCAAAGTTTAATGAGTTCAGCAGTGAGCTGCGAGCAAGGTACGGCCTACACTCCCTATATCAACCACAGGGGGCGCTGAGGCTGCTTCTCTGACCCACTGCGCATGCGCCTTCCCGCCACCTGGAACTTGGCTCCGAGAGCAGCTGAAAGGAGTTGCCTCCTCAGGCGGGCGCTGCCAGGGCTTACACTTTGGGAGGAGAGGGCCAGGGTCCACGCAACAGGAGTTCAGTCTCCTTAGGACTTTCAGGGGCTTGAGCTTCTGGACAACCTGAGGCTGCATCCATGCTGACAGGACCTGGGTTTCCTCAGGATCTGCCCAGGGAGGCACTGCCAGGAGGAAAAGGTGAGAAAAATGTGCGGAGACGTGAGGAAAGTGAGGAGAAGCATCCTGTGTGTGACTGACTGCTGGGAGTTGCCGGGGGGCAGGTCCACCTTCAGATGACTCAGTAAGGGCCTGATGTGGAAAACTGGATTTTTGGTCAGTTTTCTGTGTGGTGTTGACAGTGTCCGGTGTAGTTCTTTGGCATGTGGTAGCCAGTTTTCCCAGCACTGTTTATTGTGGGGACTGTCTTTCCCCCTTGGTGTGTTCTTGGTCCCTTTGTTATAAATTAACTGACAGCATCCACATGGGTTTAATTCTGGGGTCTCTGTTGTCTTCCTCTGGTCCTTGAGCCTGTTTTTGTGCCAGTTCCACAGTTTTGGATACTGTAGCTTTGAAATAAGTCTGCGGTCAGGGAGCGAGATGCCTCCAGCCTGTTCTCCTTTGTGAGGCTCACTTTGGCTATTTGTTGTCCTTTGTGGTTCCATACAAATATTAGGATGATTTGCTCTATTTCTGTAAAAAATATCATTGGGATTTTGGTAGGGATTGCATTCACTGTGTTCCTTGGGTAGAATGAACATTTTAATATTAATTCTTCCATTCCACGAGCGTGGCGTATCTTTCCATTTATTTGTATCTTCCTCAATTGCTTCATCAATGTCTTAAAGTTTTCAGTGTGCAGGTCTTTCAAGTCCTTGGTTAAATTTATTTCTAGGTATTTTGTTTTCTTTGATGCAATTGTAAATTGGATTATTTTATTTCTCTTTCTGATGCTTATTACTAATCCTTAACAATGTAATTGATTTTTGTGTATTGATTTTGTAACTTCACTGACTTCATTTATTAGTTCTAATAGTTTTTTGGTGGAATGATATAGAAAATTGGAATCCAAAAATCCCACTCTTTCTATCACATCCAGGTCATCCACAACACTGATGACATAGTGGCTCCTAATATAATCTTCCCACAATGCCTGTAAATTACATGTAGACTCCCACATGGGCGATTAGGTTCATGACTTTCTGTGAACTGGATCTGGGTAAGGCTTGGCCTCTGTAAGGAAGTGTGATGTTTCCTCTGCTTTTCTGGTGTGGGATAGACTTGGTGTTTCGGAAAGTAATTTCAAACATATAGAAAATTAGCAATAGCAGTGCAAAGTACTGTTTATCTCTATACGGATTCCCCAGCCATCTTTGCTTTTTTACCACATTTGCTGCTTCACACAAAATACTCCAGTGTGTTTTACTCAAAACAGGGACGTTCTCCCAGGTAACCAGCACATAACCTGCGAATGAGGAAATTATTATGCTTTCCACATTATAATCCAATCCACAGGCCCACTTCAACTTTCACCAGCTGCCCTAACTCTAGGGAAACGTCTTTTTCCATTCTGATCCAGTTTTCTTTTTCTGGAACCATTACTGATACTTTCCCTCAGTCTCACAATCTTGATGGGTTTAAAGCACACTAGATGAATATGATCCCGCTGCCTTTTTCTGTGTGGCTTCTTTCACTTAGGATGTTTTCAGTGTTCATCCATATTGTAACATGCGTCAGTATTTCATTCATTTTTTCATTGTGCTTAAATATACAAACATTTACCTTGCAAACAATTTTAAGTTTACAGTTCTAAGGCATTAACCACATGCACATCTTTATACAAATATCCTTACCATTCATGTTCAGAACTTTTCAATTTTTACTAGTGAAACTCTGTAGCCATTAAACACTAAATCCCCTCAGCCCCTGGCAACTGCGTTCTACTTCCTGTCTTTGAATTTGACTTCTCTGGATGCCTCACATAACCGGAATCATATAATTTTTGTCCTTTATGACAGGGTTATTTAACTTATCACAACTTTAAGGTTAATATATGTTGTAGGATGTGTTGGTATTTCCTTAGTTTTTAAGGCTAAATTACATTCCTTTGTGTATATGCCACACTTCGTTTATCCATTCACTCATTGATGGACACTTGGGTTGCTTCTACCTTTTGGTATTGTGGTTAATGCTGCTATGAATATGAGTGTACCCATATCTGTTCCAGTTCCTGCTTTCAGTCTTTTGGGTGTATAACCTGATGTGGAATTGATGAATCATACATTAATTCTATGTTTAAGTTTTTGAAGAACTGCCACACTGTTTTCCACAGAGGCTGAACAATTTGCTTTATTCCTTCTATGGCGAATAATATGGCTGTTTATGGATCTACCCCATTTTGTTTATCCATTTACCTATTGATGGACACTTGCACTGTTTCTACCTCTTGGCTGTTGTGAACAGTGCTGGTATCAATATATGCGTACAGTTGTTATCAATTCTTAGGGGTATATATCTAGGAGTAGAGTTGTTGAACCATAGCCTAATTGTATATTTATATTGTAAATATAGGTTGCAGCCTTTTCCATTTTCACAAGTAGTGTTTAAAGGTTCCAATTTCTCTGCATTGTTGCCAATATTTGTTATTTTTAGATTTCTTGATTTTAACCATTTTAGTTTATGTGAAGTAGTTGCTGCATTGTGGTTTTAATTTGCATTTCCATCATGACAATGATGTTTGACACGTTTTCATCTGCTTGTTGACCATTTGTATGTCTTGTGTGGAGAAGGGTCTATTTAAGTCATTTATCCATTTTTAAAATTGGGTTGTTTGTCTTTATGTTAATGAGCTGTAAAAGTTCTTGATATACTCTGGATAACGATTCATCAGGTATATAATGTGCAAATATTTTCTTACATTCTGTAGGCTATATTTTTACTTTCTGAATTGTAGCTTTTGATACAAAAAGGTTTTTAATTTTGAGGAAATCCAATTTGTCTACTTTTTCTTTCATTGCTTGTGTTTTGCTGTCAAATCTATGAAACCATTGCTAAATCCAAGGTTATAAATATTTATCCCCATGTTTTATTGGAGAGTTTATACAGCCATCCCTCAGTATCTGTGGAAGGTTGGTTCAAGGACACCCAGCATACCAAAATCTGTGTGTGCTCAAGCCTCTTATATAAAATGGTATGGTATTTACATATAACCTAGGCACATCTTCTTGTATGCTTTAAATCATTTCTAGATTACTTATAATAATTAATATAGTGTAAATGCTATATAAATGTTGTAAATACAGTATAAATGTTATGTAAATATTTGCGGGCACATGGCAAATTCAAGTTTTGCTTTTTGAAACTTTTTGTAGTTTATTTTTTCTAATATTTTCAATCTGGAGTTGGTTGAATCCATGGATGTGGAACCTGTGGATACAGGGTGTTGACTGTAATTTTATCTCTTACATTTAAAACTTTTATGTGTTTTGAGTTACTTTTTATATGTGGTAGGAGGAAAGGATCCAATTTCATTCCTCTGCATGTGGATAGCCAACTGCCTAGCATCGTTTGTTGAAAACACCATTTGCCTGCAATTCAATGTTATTGACTGTTGTCTAAAATCAGTTCACCATAGATGGGTGGGTTTATTTCTGGGATCTCCCTTCAATTTCATTCATCTATATGTATATGTTTATGCCCGTCTCACAGTATTTTGTTTACTGTTGCTTTTTTACTAACATGTGAAAATGGGAAGTGTGAGCCTCCAGCTTTGCTTTTCCTTTTTAAGATTGTTTTGGCTCCTTGGGGTCCCTTTAAGTTCCATATGAATGTTAGGATCAGCTTATGTATTTCTTCCCAAAGGCCTTTGGGAATTTTCAGAGGAATCACATCTAATGTGTAGATTACATTATGTACTATTGCCATCGTAACAGTATTAAGTCTTTCCATCACCAGGGGATGTTTTTACATTTAAAAATTTTTTTTATCCATGTTTTGTAATTTTCAACATCTAAGTCTTTTCATTTTTTAAATTAAAAATATTTTCCTGTGTTAATAACTCTATTAGTGTTCAGGTTTCAAACAAGGTAGAAAGCAGTGGCAAGAGGGATTTGCATAGGGGGATAAGTCTTTTAAAAAATATTTCATTTTTATTGAAGTATAGTTGTACAATATTATGTTACATGTGTACAATATAGTGATTCACAATTTTTAAAGGTTATAGTGTATGTATAGTTATTATAAAATATTGGCTATATTCCCCGTGTTGTACATCACACCATCACTGAGGGCCAGCCCTTGCCTTGAGTGGAACCCTGATAGATATAAATAGGAGGCACATCTGCTCCTTCCTGTTACCTGGCATTAAAGGACTAAAGACAATGCTAGGAGGATGATAGACTGTAAGAAAACTTGACCAAATACAGGAGAACTCCAGGAAGGGAAGAGTCAGAGAAGAACAGTAAAAGGAGGAAAGGAAAGGGAAGGAGGAATAAGGGAGGCAGGGAGCGGGGAGATGGAAAGAGAAGGGAAAGCAGTGGGATAATGGAAGGGAAAAGAAAAAAGCAACAAATGGGAAAGATGAGATAGGAAAGTAATAGGAGAAGAGAAGGATTTGGGAAACCTTTCCCAGAGGCCTTCACTTGGGCCACATGTTTATTTTCCTAATGAAAAGGATACAGGTTGGGTTTTTATGATATGCATTAAAATTCTCAGGTTATTAATTGGCTTTCTGCTCAATATTGCATTTGTAAGTCCATGCTTTGCGATACCCTATATACAGTGAGCACACAGTAATCATTGAAAAAATGCAAAAGAACATTTTATAAGCATATAATTGTTCAAAAGTAAGAAAAGAATCTCCATGGGCTACAAATATGAGAACTATTAATAAAAGCTGTGAGTAGAGCTGAAGCTGAGGGCCTGCTAAATTCCAGGCTTAAGCAGTTAGAGGCAGTTCTGAGTTCAGCCGCTGCAAGTTAACAGAGACTAAAAGTTCTCCACCTGTAACCAGGACTAGAGCCAAAGTCACTCTGGAAATGAGGGGCTGGGAACAGGGTCTCTTTTTATTGAAGAGAAATGAAAAAACTATTGCCTGCCACTGTCAGAGGGAAAAGCTTATATGGAGCACACCTAGGAGTTGAGAGAGTGTGTGTGTGTTCTCCCACTCAAAATGAGCCTGAAATTCAACATTATAAAATACTTGGGAAAAAAACCTCTACAAAAGCTAGCCAAAAAATCAACACTTTGGAAAGTAAATTTACACAGGGAATATTAAAATAGTAAAAGTTTGTAAATGCATTAAAATAAATGTTTAAGATCCTCAAAAAAACAGTGACTGAATAATTTGCATATAACAGGAGAGAAAATGATGAAACACGTGGGCTGAATAAAAACAAGTCCAGATAGATAAGTAAAAGAACAAATTTGAAAACTGAAAATGAAAAATATGGTCACTGAAATATTTAAAGATCCGTAGGTAGATCAAACTCTAGACTTAACATAGGTGAAGAGAGAACTAGCGAATTGCAAGATAATGTTGACTACCTCACTCAGAATATACCATAGAGAGGCAAAGAGGTAAAACATCAAAGAGCAGTACAGAGGTGAAGTTTTCATGGAGACACTCCAACATCTGATAAGGAGTTATAAGAAAAAACAGAATGGAGAAACTAAGGGAGAAGAATAACTTGAACAGATAGTGAGAATTTTCCAGAATTGAAAAGGGATATAGTTTCTCATTAAAATATACCCAAAATACCATTAAATAAAATATAAATCCACACTTGGACACACAAAGTGAAACTGTAGAAATATCATGGATAAAGAAGGCACTTATAATTATGTTTAGGGCAGCATTTTCTAAATAACAACAATTGAAAACAATCTAAATATTCATCAAGAGAAGAATGAATACAAAACAGGTAGCAATACAATGAAATATTGTAGAGTAACGTGAGAGCAAGTATCAACATGAATTAACCTTAAAAACAAGTTGAGTGAAAAATACAAGGTACAGAATAATATGCACAATATTATGCCATTTGTTTAAAGTTTAAAACCATACAAAACAATACATATATTGTTGTGGGTATATACATGTATAATAAAGACATGAAAACCTGCATAGTAATAATATGCACAAATTCAAAATCCTCTGTAAAAATGGCCTCAAGTGGAGACTATTTGTTCTCCCAAACCTAGGTATATCCAGATCTAGAAGTAATCAGTCTCACTCCTGAAGTTTGAGAGGGTTATGCCTCCAGATTTGTTCTTTATCCTCAGGACTGCTTTGGCAATTCTGGGTCTTTTGTGGTTCCATATAAATTTTAGGATTTTTCTAGTTCTGTGAAAAATGTCATGAGTAATTTGATAGGGATCACATTAAATCTGGAGATTGCTTTGGGTACTATGGCCATCTTAACAATATTAATTCTTCCAATCCGAGAGCTTGAGATATGATTCCGTTTCTTTGAATCATCTTCAATTTCTTTTATCAATGTTCTCAGCATATAAGTCTTTCACCCCCTTGGTCATGTTTATTCCTAGGTGTTTTTGTTTTGTTTTTGTTTTGCCTTTTCTTTTGTTGATGTGGTATATCACATTAATTTATTTGCATGTGTTGAACCATCCTTGTGACCATGGGATGAATCCAACATGATCATGGTGTATGATCCTTTTTATGTGTTGTTGGATTTTGTTTGCTAATATTTTTTTGAGGATTTGATAATCACATTTTAAAGAGATGGTTTTCAGGTCCTTGAGAAAGTCATTACTGGGTAGGAAAGCTTGCAAGATGCTTATTTAACTTTTAAAAAGATTTACATACATTTCAAAGACACAGGGAACTTGCAAGTTTTCTAAAGTAAATGCTCTAAGAAAAGTGAGTAGTGGAGAGAGCAGTCTTTTCCTTTATTTTCAGCAGGGAGAATTAGCCTTTTATTTTTAATTTGCGCTTCCATCCTCCAATTTTCTACCACTACTCACTGACTTTCCTTTGCATCTTTCAAAAATCAGTTGACTATATTGTGTAGATCTATTTCTGGATTCTCTACTCAGTTTCATTGATCTACATACATGTGTGGACAAAGAATGTCACCTGTCATTTCAGTAAACAACAGATGTTGGCTATAAAACCATCAGCCACTGCAGCTATACCCTGAGGGGATTCAAGATGGAGAAAAAACAGGATACTGACCCTAAATAGTTAAGGCCCATATCAAAGGAATGATTTCAATAAATCCAAACTCTTGCATTTTCCCATACAAAGAAAATCACTAAAATCATTAACTTGAGATGTCTGTTTTTTTTTGGGGGGGGGCATGGGGGGTGGGGTGGGGGAGAGGATTAGCAGTAATCTTTTGATGTTTGGCTACTTTTTTTTTTTTTTGGTATAAAAACTCATATATATCCTGGCTTCTCCCTTTCCTCTTTGGAACAGTCCCTAGGAGCTGAGAGGCTGCCTTCCTGAGCTAAAGTCCTCGGTAAGGCCACTGAATAAAACATAATTCTCAACTTTTAGGTTGTGCATTTTTTGAAGTTGATACATGACTCTTCCTTTGCTATCCTTTTGCAGATACACCACTGTCTTGAATACTCTATCTTTATAATATAAACTCCTGAAATTGGATAATGTAAGTTGTCCAATTTCGTCCCTCTCCTAGCTGCAGCGGGACTGCACCAGTTCCCTAAGGGTGTGAGCTTTGATGAATTTCCTGCTTCAGGAGGAGCCTTTGCTCCAGAAGGGAGTTAAGGGAACTGGGCCTGGGGGGATTTCATGGTGGCTGCTGTTCCCTCTCCATGGTGACCCCATCCTGCACCATGGAGAGAGCTTTCTTTGGCTTCTCCCCCTTCTTTGCTGTGAGAACCAGGTGGGGTTCCTGGAGGAACAAACTTCAAGAAAGTGGGAACCTCCTTTAACTGCATCCTTCAGGAGCCTCCCAGTCTCATTAGCATGTGTTCAGCCTCTAGCAGTTTGCCAACATTTATAGTTTAATTTTCTACTAGTTTATATGACCCCAGGCAACTTCTGTCCTAGGTGAGCAAATGCTCAAGTTCTGTGTCTCCCTTCAGGCACCTGTTTCTCTGCAGATTTCTGTATGGTCATCTGTCCTGTGACCTCAGTTCTTTGATGGTCCAAGATAAGTTTTCAATTTTTTCAATTTGTCCAAGTTTTTTCTTGTAAGTATGGGTGAGAGATCTTTCCAGCCCTCTGCATCTCTGAGCTGAAACCAGATGTCTGAGTTTTTAAATAAGAAAATTATAGCTCTTGTTTCTAGAACTTTATTGTACTGTATTTGAATCTCTTTAAATGCACTCACTATTTTCTTTCTGTGGTGATTGTTTAGGTCTGTGTCTATCTCAACATTTTTTATGGGATGGCACTCATTATTCTACTTGATGCTTATCTCTTTGTCTCTCTATACTGTTGTGGTTTGCTCATTGTGGCTAACACCTGGCTGTTTGAGTTCCTTAAGTGGTGACAGTCTTGTGAGAAAAGGGAGTCTCTGCCCCTGTGTGCCTGTGGTGTAGCAGTGGGCAAGTTTCCAGTCCCACTTCCAGGCAACTGCTTCTGCACTCCAGAAGCTATATGCTTTCCCAATTTCAAGGTAGGGAACACTTAGCTCTAATCTTCCTTGGATGTTTGGGAGACAGACAGGTATGTTTTCATGGGATAATACTAATCTTTCACCTATAGGTTCATTACTTGAGGGCCCCTGTTCCCAGGAACACCTATGTTCAGTCCCTGGAGAGAAAAGCCTGCACACACTCCTAACAGGACTCATATGACCGAGGAGGACTGAGCCTTACCACTCCCAGCTTCCCAATGGCTCTAGCTGAAGCTCAGCTCAGGGGAGCCAGGAAGTTTAAACTTGGGGTTAGAGTGCCCCCAATGGGACATGTTCTTTACATTTTTACATATAATAACACATTGGATACATTAATGGTCAGTCATGCTGTATTTTCAGTTGATTTTGCATATCACTGGCCTAATCCATTAAATGTTGATCTTATTGTTTAATTCTCAGAGAGAAAAATCTATTGCTTTTACTTCCAAGTTCTCATGGGAACTTCATTCAAATCCTTGAGTACTTATAGTGAATGCATTCTTCCTCCTGATAAAAATTTCCCACATTCAGATATCTTCTAAGTTCCCCCTTTCTTAAAACTCCCAGTGATCTCTTTGCTTGTGAGTATAGGGAGAAATAATCCAAACTCATTCAGACCTAATTGCAGAGCCTACATGACCAACCAACAATTTCCCCTTATTGTTCATGAGCAATCTTCCCTGTCAGCCATGCTGGGCCTTCTTGCTGAGCCCATACTTGCTGTTTAGATTCCACTAAACTGCAAACCCCCTGAGGGCAAGAGGGTTTTTTTTTTTAAACTAATGGCAAGAGTTAGACAGATTCCATTGGTAAAGAAGACTCAAAGGATCCAAAATGACAATTCTTATAAATCTATGATTTGCAGGAAAAGGATACACTATAGCAATAGCATTAAAATAAGGATACACATCACAGCTAAAGGCTGCCTCACAGCAAAGGGTCCAGAGAGGACTGGAGGGAGCTCCCTCTGCAGGGCCATAGCAGCAGGTGCAACAGTCTTGTTTCCAGAGCTGCTCCAGATCTTTGCTCAAAACCCATTAACCCCCACTTTTAGCAGGAGTGTCCTTGTTCAAAACCTGCCAACTCCCCAACCTTTAGCAGGAGTGAACATAAATCTTTAAGTTAAAGGGTCCAGAGATAAAGGAAGCTGTACACACAAAAAAGGAAAAAAAAACCAAAACCAAAGAAACCCCAGATGGAACCAGCTGGGACCAAGACTGCAACCAATCTGACCCCCAACAGACTCTGAGTCTCATTATATGTTGATTTTTTTTACATTAGCATATTAAATGACACACCAACTGGTCTCCAGGACCAGACATTAACGACCAAAAAAAGGATAAAAAGGAGGTGGCACCCCACTCCCTCGGAAAAAGCCCTGTCCCTTCCCTGGTAGGCTAGCGCATATGCCTCCCCATCATTAGCCTCATTCATCCTCCCTTTGTCTTTACTCTTTAAAATTAAATCACTCTCACCAGGTGGGCGAGAAGTTGATCTGTGAACTTAGTTCCAACTTCTCCATTCTTTGGCCACTGAATAAAGCTTGTGCTGTGTTGATCTCAGCTTCGATTTTGTTATTCACCTACTTGAACCTGAACAGAAAAAGAACTCTCCCCTGCTGCTGTGGCAGAGAGTCTTGGCTGGGCCAGGGCCCCTGCAGGGTCCATAAAACTTAATTCAGTAACACTTTCTTGATTAGAGACCACAATATGTGTGTGAAACTCATCAGAACCAGGAGCTCAGACATATTTGGATATATGTGACAGATCACTCCCTTGATTCAGTCTAGTAAACTAGCAGTTGCCACACAAACCATCCTTGCAATGGTAGCAGCCGTTTGAAGATCCAGGGTGAGCCCAAACATCCCCCCTCAGGAGCTAGCAAATGTTCTTCTCCACTCAGCAGTGTTTGAGGATGGGGACATTGCTCCTTGGTCTAAAATTCTTAGTAGCCATTTCAACAAGGGCTCATCACAGAGCTCCTTTTAATACACTACAAAATGTCTCAATTCTTTCACTCAACAATCCTTACCTTCATGGTTTCTTGCCCTTCATTGTCAGCTTGTCCCACTTGAATTACCTTTTTGTTTGTAATTGGTGTAGCAGGTGTAGCCAATTTATGGGTATAGTTGCCCAGGTTCCTTTGGTTGGAACTCCATCTCCTGGCCAGAGAGGGTGAAGCTCAACCAAAGGAGATTCTGAGCTTTTATTCTTGTTAACAGTGAATGCAGCAACCATGGAACTGAATTTTAGAGGATCTGCCACCAGTTTGAAGTTTCCGGCTAGTCCATTTTGTTAGACCTCAAACCTTAGATTTTTATCATTTTTCAGATTCCACTGGAAAGTTTTATTATCAATGATTGATTTCAAAGCATGTTCTACTGCAAGGCAAGCATCTGGCATCAATGATTCATGTTCAGCCCTTTTATCAGAACTGTATTTTCTTTTCTATCTAAATAATGCCTTAGTCATATTTTAAAGAATAAGTTGCGGAGTTTCTAATCCCATTTCTGATACCAACTGAACCAATGACAGCAGTTAGACAGTGTTTGATCATTAAAGGACACTCACAGGACCCCAAATAACAATGCTTACAGATCTGTGATTATCGCAGGAAAAGGATATAATATAGCAACAGCATAAAGTAAGGGTAAACCTCACAAAGTCTGCCCCATAACAAGGCATCCAGAGAGACCTAACATGAGCTCTAATTGTCCTATCTTTGCAGAGCCATGCCAGGAGACATTTCTCTCTCAGACCAGGAATCACTGGTGGGTGCATGGGACACTTTGGGAGCGGGGAGCTCAAAGGGAGTCTAGACTGATCATATACGCTATTGATCACATAAGCATATTCTCGCTAGCTCCATCAGCAGAGGCCTCTGTGAAGTCTCACTGATACCGAATGCAAATCTTTAATCTCATTGTTATCAACAAACAATGCTGACCCATGGGATAAGTTACCTCAAAACTCACCTTGGCCCCATGGATACAAAGCAACACTATTTATCATTACATTTCATACCTTGACCAGGGATCAGTATCATGCAGAGATGTCTCTTAGGAAAAAGTTCAGGCCAATTTCATGTCTTCAGGGATTAACCATCACAGCACAATTTTCTTCTTCAGTATGAAATCCCTGTCAAAAAAGCACAGTGTCCTAGACATTCTAGATGCTCATGATAAGCTTGCCAAATGAAGCTTCACTGATGAATAATTTGCAATCCCACGCTTTTGTTGACTGATTTCCCTTCCCCTTCTTTTCTCACTGTTCTTAAGTTGTTTCAGTTCTTTTACTATAGTTAGATCATAAACTCCTGGAAGGCTGAGATATTTCTCATTTTTCATCCCTACCTCTCCTTTCTAATGCTCCTAGTCTGCCGACTGAGTTCTCTGATATGGTATCTGTCTTGTCTCTGCTACCCAGTAAAAATCAACAAAGCACTTCTTCTCCACCACATGGGGATGCCTAAGCATAGCCATCAGGAAAACATGTACCTAATATTTCCTGGGTTCACAGTATATTCTTGGTGAACAGTTTCTAAAAGTGAGTTAATCTCAGTCTGTCTGTATGTTTGGATTATGTATAGTTCTAGGAGTAATAGATACAGCCCAGGTCTCTATGAAATATGGCTGAATACTTCTAAAATTCACAGGATAATATATATGTACATATATGAATATATATATACATATATATGAATATATTAATATACTTGCATATAAATAAAATTACACTCAGAGATAAAAGAAATTATATAGTTTATTTGAGATCATGCAGATGTTACATGTTTAAGGATTTGAATTAGAGCCTGAGATAATACTTTTTGCTGACTCACATCACTATCAAGGTGGCTCAGAAAGCAGCATAGGTCACACACTCCAGCCATAAAAGGAGGTCAAGGCCTTTCCTCTTTTTATCCCACCCCAGACCAGGAGTTCTGAGGTGAAACAATAACCCAGACAAGACACAGTAGGGTCACCACAGTAGATGTGGACCCTTCACTGGAGGAACAAAGGATACAAAGGTTCTCTCTCTCTCTCTCTTTTTAATAAATTTATTTTATTTAATTAATTTCTTTTTTTGGTTGTATTGGGTCTTCACTGCTGCACACAGGCTTTCTCTAGTTGTGAGGAGTGGGGGCTAATCTTCATTGTGGTATGCAGGCTTCTCATTGCAGTGGCATCTCTTGTTGCGGAGCTCTAGGCACATGGGCTTCAGTAGTTGTGGCACATGGGCTTGGTAGTTGTGGCTCATAGGCTCTAAAGCACAGGCTCAGTAGTTGTGGTGCACAGGCTTAGTTGCTCCACAGCATGTGGTATCTTCCTGGACCAGGGATCGAACCCGTGTCCCCTGCATTGGCAGGCGGATTCTTAACCACTGCACCACGAGGGAAGTCCCAAAGGTTCTCTTTTTCATGTAGTTTGAATGTCTCTATCAGGAGGGCCAAGCAGAGCCAAAGACTTCGGACCTCCCTCTACTCTAGACCTCAAGGGAGAGGGGCACTTGAAATCTTTTCCATGTAGTAAGGGTAGTAAGCTAGGTATGATTGGCTTGGGAGTCTCTTAGCTCAAGAAGCCATGAGGGCCCACAGATGGTTGGGTCTAAAGGAAATAAAGAATGGAGAAGACTCCTTTAAGCAGGCTCAGTCCTGGGTTCTAGAGGAAAAGGGTAAAATAAACTTTTGGAGTTCCTTGAGGGCCTAGATCAGCTCACAAGAGTAGGAAAGCAGGTTGAAATTTGGGTTAGATGCTCTAGCACAGTGATTCTGAACTGGGGGCAATTTTGCCTCCCAGAAGACATTTGGCAATGTCAGGAGATCATTTTGGTTGCTACAACTGGTGGAGGATCCTATCAGCTTCTAGCGAGTAGAGGCCAGGATGGTGCTTACCCTCCTAGAATACATAGGACAGCCCCCGACAACAAAGAATCATTCAGTCCAAAACATTGTGTGTGTTAAATTGAGAAGCCTTTTCTAGCAGAAATACAGTGTGTGCACTTCCTTTTGTGTCTCTTACTCATTCTATTCCTTGGGTACAAAGCAAATGATTTCTGGAACTTCAGATGAAATATGAAGAATATAACCATATCTAGCAATGTTTCTCTCTTATACACACATCATGAATATCTAACGCAGGAATGGGTTTCATGAGATAATGCAGTGACTACCAGTGCCCTCCAGCAGTGGAGCACCTCTTTAACATAACAACATTCAGATACCTTCATCATAGTCATTGCACATTGTTCACTGATAATATGTCTATGGTGACCAAAACTCGTAAATTGAGAAATGTTCTTAAGTGAATTTGTTCTTCATTTATCACAACAGCATTTGATATACCTGAAAAATAATTCTACATACATCAGTCATGGGTACATTGTGCAAGAATTCAGATGAGCCATTGAAAATAACCACTAGGATGGTTTGCAGAGTGAATACAATGATTGATACAGTTTTATTCTTATCTGAGAGGGTTTGGATTAACTTTGGTGTTATGACTCAAGAGTAAAGATGTCAATGAAAGCTAAATTCACCAGAATGTAAGTACATAGGTGTGGTAAGTTGAGAATCCTTTTTTTTTTTTTCTTTTTTGGCTGCACTGCGTGGCATGTGGAATCTGACCATGAATCGAACCCGGCCCCCTGCATTGGAAGTGCAGAGTCTTAACCACTGGACCTCCAGGGAAGTCCTGAGAATCCTTTTGGATGATAAAATTTTCTGCAAGTTCCCAGCCAAGGCGCCTCACAGCTATAACAGTGAATGACCAGAGCCATAGAAATCTGGTCTTAGCAACAGTGAGGCGCTGAGTAGGAGCTGACCATTTCAGTTATGTAGTCACCACAGGCCAGAAGGAAAGAACTACTTGCCCACCATCATCATAAATCGTATAGCAGATGGCTTTATAGCACTCAGTCTCTTTGCCATGGCCTCTGACCTCTCCCTTCTCTTCTGCAGCAACTTTTTCCTCAATGGCATTATTCTTGTCTGGTCATCACTGTATCTGACTCTTTTTTTATTCTTTTCTCATATATCTAAATCTTACATCTTTTTTCTTATATCTATTACCTGTAGCTGAGTTAAGGGTCCAAGCAGGGCCTCCATCTGTTCTTTCCAGTGACTGTGGTGAATTCTATTATATAAGACAGGCTTAGTCAGCTACCTCGGCATGATCAGGCCTTATTTTTGCAATACCGCATTATAACAGTTTTTGAATTTTGTAACTATAGCTTAATTGTGGAAGTCAAACAACAACAAAATAATCCTCTAAATCTCTCTGAAAATCTGCATGGACACTAGATCATCATTTTTGTTTCCTGCATCATTTTTGTTTCCTGTTGATAGACACAAATAGCCTGGGGAATTAAGGTAAAGTCCACACTATCTTGCTTTTTCTTGATGAGTGGTGTACTCTAATTTTTAAATCCACAGGCTCAGGTATGCAAAATTATAACTCTATATTATGTAACTATTTCTTTTTCAAACTTCCACTTATGTCTAATGTAGAAATTAATTTTTCTTTGAGTTTTATTGAGATATAATTGACATATAGTACTGTATAAGTTTAATGATTTGACTTCTGCACATGATGAAATAATTACCACAATAAGTTTAGTGAATATCCATCATCTCATATAGATACAAAATAAAAGGAAAAGAAAAACATTTTTTTCCTTGTGATGAGACCTTTTAGGATTTATTCTCTTAACAGCTCTCATATGTAACATACAGCAATATTAATTATATTTATCATGTTGTATGTTACATTCCTAGGGCTGACTTATAACTGGAAGTTTGTACCTTTTGACTCCCTTTATCCAGTTTCCCTTCTCCCCAACCCTCTGCTGGTAACCACAAATCTGATCTCTTTTTCTGTAAGTTTGTTTTTGAAGTTCCTGGTGCACAACACATTGATTTGATATTTCTATACATTTCACAATGATCATCGTGGTAAGTGTAGTTACCATTCATCACCGTAAAAACATATCACGTTATTATTGACTATATTCCCCATGCTGTACACTTCACACCCATTACTGATTTACTTTGTAACTTGAAGTTTGCACTTTTTAAAAAAATTAAAAAAATTTATTGAAGTACAGTTGATTTACAATAGTATATTAGTTTCAGTTATATAGCATAGCGATTCAGTATTTTTACAGATTACAATCTATTAAAAGTTATTAGAAGATAATGGCTATAATTTCCTGCACTGTACAGTATTTCCTTGCTGCTCATCTATTTTATACATAGTCATTTGTATCTTTTAATTCTATACCCTAACTTGCCTCTCCCCTCTTCCTTCTCCCTCTAGTAACCATTTAAAAAACTGGTTTGCTTTCTATATCTCTGAGTCTGTTTCTGTTTTGCTGTATACCTTCATTTGTATTATTTTTTAGGTTCCAAACATAAGTGATATCATACAGTATTAGTCTTTCTCTGTTAGACTTATTTCACTGAGCATAATATTTACTGGGTCCATCCTTGTTGCTGCAAATGGCAGAATTTCATTCTTTTGTACAGCTGAGTTATATTCCGTTGTGTGTGTGTGTGTATATATATATATGTATGCATATATATTACAGCAACTTCTCCCCACCCCAGGCTGGGGAGCCCAGTGTGGGGCCTGGACCCCTTGCCTCTGGGGGAGAACCTCTGCCTTTGTGATTATCCTCCTGTCTGTTGGTCCCCTACCCGGGGATGTGTGTCTTGACTACACTGTGTCTCTGCCCTTGCTACCCATCTTGTTGTTGTTCCTTCTTTACAGCTTTAGTTGTGGAGAATCGTTTCTGCTAGTCTTCAGGTTGTTCTCTTGATAGTTGCTCTATAAATAGTTCTCAGTCTGATGTGCTTATGGAGGAGGTGAGCTCAGGGTCTTCCTGCTTTGCCATCTTGCCCACTCCACCAATGTAGAAATTTAATCCAGCACTTAATTGTGAATTCAGTGAAATTTAGTGCTTCCTCAGTCATTTAAGATTTAATAGCTGTCCGTGTTCAAGATTTTCCTCTTCTTGTCTCTTACTGGGAGGTCAGTATTATGCTCTGCAGCCTGACATTATAATAACAGTGGTGTTGGTGACCAAGGGCATCTACTTTTCAACAGTGGCCTGGCTTGGTCCTGTGCTGGTCTCCTGCTCCACAGGTAATTTATCCCCTCTGGTCCTTAGGTGTGGCCCTCTCTGGTAATCTATCATTATATAGATTATCCTCTTTCAGTTACTGGCAAGACTGTCCACAGCACATCTTCTAATTCAACTTTTGTTTCAGTCATTAGACCCTTTGCAGGCCACCAACTCTCTCACTGTAAGCTAACATCCTTGCTCCACTAGTAAAACCACTGCCTTCCTATGTTGTTTTAAAGCTAAGGGAAATTCAGGGGGTGATCTCTGATCTCTTATACCTACATTGTTCATTCTGCCATTTCTAGTTTATGGTTGTTGCATCATAATCTGTGGGAGAATTCTCGAAGGGCTTACCTTTTTTTATGTACTCTATAGGGACCAATCTGAGTAAGACCAGAGGGCAGGCCAAGGCCTCTGGTGGGAACAGTAGAAATCTCACCATTGCTATTCATGTTATCTTAGCCTTTCCACGGTTTTCCATCCTTTTGGGGGTTGATGGATACTTTCTGAGTGGAGGGAAATGATGTCTAAGTTAATTAATTTGAACTATTGATTATTCCAGCCACTTGAGTTGAATCTAATATAACAAATCAGAGTTAAATAGAAAAGCCTGACTCTTTAAAAATTTTTTTAAATTAAAATATAGTTGAACTTACAAAACAGAAATAGGCTAACAGACATAGAAAACAAACTTATGGTTACCAAAAGGGAAAGATGGGAGGGAGAGATAAATTAGGAGTTTGGGATTGAAATGTATGCACTACTGTATATAAAATAGATAACCCACAAGGACCTCTAGGTGGATGGACCTAGAGTCTGTCATACAGAGCGAAATAAGCCAGAAAGAGAAAAACAAATACAGTATGCTAACTCATATATATGGAATCTTAAAAAATGGTACTGATGAACCCAGTGACAGGGCAAGAATAAAGATGCAGATGTAGAGAATGGACTTGAGAACACGGTGGAGGGGTGGGGGTGGGGGACAAAGGGGAAGCTTGGACGAAGTGAGAGTGTAGCATTGACATATATACACTACCAAATGTAAAATAAATAGCTAGTGGGAAGCTGCTGCATAACACAGGGAGATCAACTTGATGATGGGTGATGACTTAGAGGTCTGGGATAGGGAGAGTGGGAGTGAGTCGTGGGAGGGAAGGGATATGGGCATATATGTATAAATACAGCTGATTCACTGTTGTACAGCAAAAACTGGCACAACAGTGTAAAGCAATTATATTCCAATAAAGATAAAAAAAAGAAAGAAAAATCAGTATTTTCTTAAGTTTTAATGAAATAGTATATCAACACAGCATTTTTTCTCCTACAGCTTTATTGAGGTATAATTGACAATTGAAAGTTATGTATATTTGAGGTATATAACTGGATGTTTTGGTATATGTATACATTGTGAAATAATCACCACAATCAAGATAATTAACATATTGACTACTTAACATAATTACCACTTTCTTTTTTTTTTTTTTTTTTTGTGGTGAGAACACTGAAGATCTACCTTCTTAGCAAATTTCAAGTGTACAATACAGTATTATTAACTATAGTCCTATTGCTCTCCATTAGATCTCCAGAACTTATTTATCTTGCATAACTAAAATTTTGTAACCTTTGACTAACATCTCCCCATTTTCCTTTCCCTCCCAGCCGCTGACAACTATCATTCTCCTCTCTGTTTCTATGAATTTGACTATTTTATTTTCTTTTATTTTTTATTTTATTTTTTTTTGAATTTGACTGTTTTAGATTCCTCATATAAGTGAGATCATATTTGTCTACCTCACCCCGCATCACATGGCATGTGGAACTTCTCCTATCAGGGATTGAACCTGCGCCCCCTGCAGTAGAAGCGTGGAGTCTTAACCACTGGACCACCAGGGAAGTCCAGTATTTGTCTTTCTGTGTCTAGCTTATTTCACTCAGCAAAATGTCCTCCAGGTTCAACTATGTTGTCACAAATGGCAGGATTTCCTTCTTTATTAAAGCTGAATAATATTTCATTTTATATATACATCTCACATTTTCTTTATCCATTCATCTATTGATAGAATTTCAGTTGTTTCCATATCTTGACTATTGTGAATAATGTTGCAATAAACATGGGAGTGCAGATATCTCTTTGAGATCTAGATTTCATTTCCTTTGGGTATATGTTTAAGAAGGATCAAATGTTCTATTTTTAATTTTTTAAGGAATATCCATGCTGTTTTCTATGTTGGCTGTACCAATTTATCATCACTGACAGTGCACAAAGCTTTCATTTTTCTCCACATCCTCACCAACACTTGTTATCTTTTGTCTTTTTGATGGTGGCCGTTCTACCAGGTGTGAGGTGATATCTCATTGTGGTTTTGATTTGATTCCCTGATAATTAGTGATGTCAGGTACCATTTCATATATATGTTGGCTATTTGTATGTTTTCTTTGGAGAAATGTCTATACAGATCTTTTGCCCATTTTAAAATCAGGTTTGTATATACGTATGAATGTATGTATCTATTTATTTAGCTATTGAGTTGTATGAATTTATTGTATATTTCAGATCTTAACTCCTTATCAGTCATACGGTTTGCAAATATTTTCTCTCATTCTGTAGGTTGCCTTTTCACTTTGTTGATTGTTTCCTTTGATTTGCAGAAGATTTTTAGTTTGATGCAATCCCAGTTATTCCTGGTTTTGCTTTTGTTGACACTTTTGGTGTCATATCAAAAAATCATTGTGTAGGTCAAAGTCAAGAAGTGTACTCTCTCTGTTTTCTTCTATTAGTTTTATGGTTTCAGGACTTACATTTAAGTATTTAATCCATTCTGAACTTTTTCCAGCTTTATTGAGATATAATTGACATATAACATTGTGTACATTTAAGGTATATAGTGTGATGATTTGATACATGTATATATTGCAAAATGTTTTACCACAGTAGTTAGTTAACATATCCTTACCACATGTAATTACTATTTTTTCGTTGATGTTTTTCTGACGAGACCATTAAAGCTCTAGTCTCACATTTTACTTTCAAGTATACAAAAAAGTATTGTTAACTGTAGTCACTATGCTCTGCATTAGAAACCCAGAACTTATTCATCTTATAACTGAAAGTCTGTACCCTTTGACCAACATATCCTCATTTACCCCCCCCCAGCCCCCAGCAAACACCACTCTACTCTCTGTTTCTATGAGTTTGATGTCTTTAGAATCCACCTAAAAATGAGATCATACAGTATTTGTCTTTCTCTGACTTATTTCACTTAGCATAATGCCTTCAAGGTCCATCCATGTTGTTGTAAATGGCAGGATATCCTTCTTTTTTTGTGGCTGAATAATATTCCACTGTAGGTACCTAATTTTCTATATCCATTTTAAGTTGATTTTTGTATTTGGTATGAAATAATTATCCAGTTTCATTCTTCTGCATGTGAATATGCTTTTTTCCCAACACCACTTATGGAAGAGACTATCCTTTCTCCGGTGGATGTTCTTGGCTCCCTTGTCAAATATTAGTTGATCGTACATCTGAGGAATTACTACTGAGTTCTTGATTCTGTTCCATTGAGCTATGTGTCTGTTTTTATGCCAGTACCATAATGTTTTGATTACTGTAGCTTTGCAATAAAGTTTGAAGTCAAGAAGTGTGGTGCCTGCAGCTTTACATTTCTTTCTCAGGATTGCTTTGGCTATTTGGGGTCTTTCGTGGTTCCATACAAATTTTAGGATTGTTTTCTCTATTTAGTGAAAAATGCTATTGGAATATTGCTAGAGATGGCATTGAATGTGTAGATGACTTTAGGTAATATGGATATTTTAGCAATATGAATTCTTCCTATCCATGGACACAGGCCATGTTTTCATTTATTTGTGTCTTCTTCAATTTCTTTCATCAAAGTCTTTTCCTTTTATTTGATGAGTTTATATTTCTGTTATTCTTATAATGTACACTTCTTGAATTTTTCTGTGATGTTATAATTTTTAAACTTTTTTTTTTACATTTTTATGCTCTTTTGGTGTTATTTTATTTTCTATCATTTGTTTGTGACGAAAATGTCATGCCGTCCTTACACTTCTGAAGAACATTAAATACTGGATGATAATATATCATCTATACAGAGGTAAAAAGATGAGAACTCCCAAATTCTACAATTAGGCATTTTCATTTATATGTAGGGTCAAAATAAAAAGATTCATAGACTCTTAAGTCCCACCCTAGACCTTCTGACTCAGAATCTGCATTTTAACAAGACCCTCAGTTTATGAGCTCATTAAAGTTTGAGAATTACTGATTTAAACCAACCGCATAGTCTTAGTTCACAGATGGAGGTAGGGAAAATCAGTGAAGATTTTACCCAAATCATGTGTGTGACTTCTTCTGAGGGTCCTCTCTACATGCCTCCCAAGCTTGATTTTGAAGTTCAGGCACCCCCAACCCTGGTTCTGGCATGACCTTTTAAGGGGAAGTATTAGAATCTCTCTATGCATGTTTTTAATTTTTCAAGATGCTATACCTGCTCACAAACTCCTTTTTTTCTTACTTGCTTGGAGTGGGGGTGGTGGGTAGCATGTTTGAATCTTAGGACTTTCTTAAAGTGAAAAATCATTGTTTCCAAATAAGTACTTGCTTGTGCTATGTGACATCTTCTGCAATGTATCAATAATTCATTGGTAAAATAACTCTCCAAAGTGAAAAAAAAGAGATTCATAGATATGCAAGGTCTTAGAATATTTAATAATGTCCGTTTCTTAAAAAAAGATCTAGACAAGTGCACATTACAACAAAAGAAAAGCAGAATGAAATAATGAAGTCATGAATAATAATGGGTAACATTCAGATGGTGGGTATTAGTGCTCTAATGCTCTATATGTTCATTTAATACAATGCCTATATAATGTAGGTATTATTACTATATTATTCATAGGAAATTGAGAGAGAGAAGTTAAGTAATTTACTAGAGTCATAAAGCTTATATGGGTAGAGCAAGGCTATGAATACAGGCAACTGGGCTCTTAAGACTGTGCACCTAACCATTATGCTCTACTGTGGAAAGGGAAGCAAAAATGGAGAAAAGTGCTATGAAAGGAATGCCAGTGAATATTAAATAAATTTAAAATTAGAATGATCCCAAACAACTCTAGAAATTATGATTAAAATCCATAATATAATTGATTAAAAAGTCACATAATGTAAAGATAATAATTCGTGGATGATACCCAGGAACAATAATCCCAGAATGTAGAAGAAAAAGCAGGAAGGGAGTGAATTAAAGTGGTAGAGAGAAGAGGAGGATTATTAAACTAAAATAAATATATAATTTTTCATGGGAGGTGTCAACGTATTTTGTTCTTAGGGTTTAAATTCATAAATATATATTTAAGACATTTAAAGTTATAGAGAAAAATAAAAATACCATAGAGCACAACAAATTGAACAAAATCTTTAACAAAGTCGATTAATAAGACAAAAAATAATGAGTGACAAGATAAGCTATGTAAATGATTAATTCAGGAGATACAACATCAAACTCTGAGTTTTATAAAGAAAGTGATAGTGGTGGTGTGAGAGAGCTGAAGGGAAAACAGACCATAGGTCTACAGGTAAAAACCAGATATAATTTCTTGTGTTTTATTTTTCACTCTCAATATAGCCAGGGAGAGGGTGGTATAGGGCTGACTTAAAGTTAGTGGTCTGGAATTCTACCTTAAGTTCAAGCACTTGGCACACAAACTTATTTCCTTTTATTTTCTGTTCTTGTTCACTACCTAAAATATTGCAGATATTTCTTGCATGTCCTTTTCACAGCTGCCTTCACCTCCATGTTCTTTAGGCTGTAGATGAGGGGATTCAGCATGGGTGTGACTGTACTGTACTGCAAGGAGGAGAGCAAATCTAGGGAGGAACCAGAGGTGGGCATAAGATAGCGAATCAAACCTGACCCAAAGAACAGGATCATTGCAATGAGGTGGGAGGAGCAGGTGGAGAAGGCCTTGCTTCTGCCTGTGGTGGAGCTGATGCTCAGGATGGTGGAGACAATGCGAGCATAGGAGAAGAAGATTGGGAGGAAGGTTCCAAGACCATGCAGTAAGGTGGAGCAGATCAAGATGTCGATGTTTATGGAGATATCAGAGCAAGACAGAGGGAAGAGGGAGGGCAGCTCACAGGTGTAGTGGTGTATGATTTGGGCCTCACAAAAGTCCAGGTTAATAGCCAAAAGCACAATGACGACTGAGTTGAGAGAGGCCAGGCCCCATGAAGCCAGTACAAGCTTTACGCAGAGCTGGTTGCTCATCACTTGGCCATAGAGCAGTGGGTGGCAGATGGCAGCATAGCGGTCATAGGCCATCACAGAGAGGAGAAAAGCTTCAGTCCCTGCGGTGATAAACACAAAGAAGACCTGAGCCAAGCAGCCCTCGACAGAGATGGTTTTCTTCTCAGACAGGAGGTCCTTCAGTAGCTTGGGCACAGTGACAGAAGAGAAGCAGAGGTCTAGGAATGATAGATTACTCAAGAAGAAGTACATGGGTGTGTGGAGGTGGAAGTCAGCCCTGATCACCAGCAGCATCGTCAGGTTCCCCATCAGAGTCAGGAGGTATATTCCCAGGAAGAGCATAGAGAGCAGAGCCTCGATGCGGGGGTCGTCTGACAGCCCAGTGAGGATAAACTCGGTGATGGTGCTGTGGTTCCTTAAGGCCATTGTGGAGGATATTTCCTTGGAATAAAAAAGAGGGATGAGATCTTGTGGGAAAACATTCAGATGTTTTTCTGAAGCCTTGAGAATGTAACAGAAAATATGGCTAAAAGTAGTTAATGTGCATGGGCTGATCAACTGGGAGCAGGATGTCCTACTTGTGCAGTGGAGGAGCGAGGGGTGCGGACTTGGGAATGCCGGGTCAGCGCAAGTTAGAATGCTGCTTGCGCACGCAGATTGTTCTTCTGCTGTTCTTGCAAGGACCACTGCCCGCAGTCATGTGATGCCCTTTATACAAGGAAAAATTGGTTACTTCAAAGAAGACATTAATTGTGGGTTGTAACTGGGAGCATGGGAACCTTATGCTATCTTACTTCCTGAATGCCGGGAGCTCAATAAAAGCAATGTGGGATGAATCAGCGGGCTCTCCATCCTAGAGGTCTTGAGTCCCCCGGTCCCATCTTTCTCTTAAGTCTGTCTTTGTGTTTCTTTATGCTTTGCGGCACCCGTCATCCGCCCTGAGTTGCTGAGCTGGTCTTGGCAAGATCTTCTATTTTTTTCAGAGCTTCACTCATCTTCTTATACATTCCTCCCTGCTCTGCCTAGACTCTGTGCTCAGACATTTCAAAGCTGCCCTACCTGTATCTTAGTAAGTGTTTTCATCCTGTTTTGTTATCACTGCTCTTGGTTCCCAGTCTTCATATACTTCAGAGAATCCTATTCTTCTTCCATAGGCATTTACTGGAAAAATGAATATCTCTGGCTTGCCTACACATTCATAGTATATAGATTCTGCTCCACCCTTCTTATAGCTTAGAAATCCTAAAAATTCTAGCACATATCTGCAGTGATTTTCTAAACCTTCTCATCTCTTTTCACTTTCTTTTTTTTTTTTTTTTGGCACACGGGCTTAGTTGCTCCGCGGCATGTGGGATTTTCCTGGAGCTGGGATCGAACCCGTGACCTCCGCATTGGCAGGCGGATTCTTAACCACTGCACCACCTAGGAAGCCCTCTTTTCACTTTCTTAATCATAATTTTTTTGTTCAAAATCTTAATAGGATTGACATTAATTAGGCACAGTAGGTACAGTGCTTAGGGTCACAATTTTTGGTGGCTGATGAAAATGCTTTTCTATTTTTTTAATCAGAAGATAAAAACCAAATATAATGCAGATTGGATTATATTTGTCTTTATAACTATAATCATAAAGTATAAGTTTAAGTATATTTTTATGGAAAAGTGGACCACAGTGGCAAAAGTGTGTGAGGCCCATAAAAGTCATAATGTGTCTCTGCTCCTTACTTCATAAATAGCACATTTAACTTTAATAGAACTTTATTAAATACAGAGCACTTTCCAACATCAGTAATTATCAAAGAAATGCAAATCAAAACTATAATGAGGTATCACCAGTCAGAATGGCCATCACCAAAAAGTCTACAAATAATAAATGCTGGAGAGAGTGTGAAGGAAAGGGAATCCTCTTACACTGTTGGTGGGAATGGAAATTGGTAAACCGCTATGGAGAACAGTATGGAAGGTCCTTAGAAAACTAAAAATAGAGCTACCATATGATCCAGCAATCCCACTCCTGGGCGTATATCTGGAGAAAAACCATAATTAGAAAAGATACATGCACCACAGTGTTCACTGTAGCACTATTTACAGTAGCCAAGACATGGAAGCAAAGTAAATGTCCATCAACAGAGAAATGGACAAAGAAGATGTGGTACATGTATAAATGGAATATTACTAGGCCATAACAAAGAACGAAATAGTGCCATCTGCAGCAATATGGATGGACCTAGAGGTTATCATACTAAGTGAAGTAAGTCAGACAGAGACAAATATCATATGATATCACTCACATGTGGAATCTAATTTTAAAAAATGATATAAATGAACTCATTTACAAAACAGAAACAGATTTGCAGATATTGAAAACAAACTTATGGTTACCAAAGGGGAAACGTGGCAGGGGTGGGGATCTTGGGATGAACATACACACACTAGTATATATAAGATAGATAACCAACAAGGACCTACTCTATAGCACAGGGAACTCTGCTCAATATTCTGTGATAACCTATATGAGAAAAGAATCTGAAAAAGAATGAGTATATGTATATATATAACTGAATCACTTTGCTGTACACCTGAAACTAACACAACATTGTAAATCAACAATAATCCAATAAAATAAAAAAATACAGAGCACTTTCTTGATCGATCATTATCTTAATTGTTTCAAGGCAATTCAGTGAGATTTGATGGAATTATTATCCTTGGGATAGGGAGTTTTATCCCCATTTTACCTGTGAGAAGTCTGATATTAAGGCATGTTTTGTAATGTCATGTTGACAACAAGTAGAACAGGGACTAAATCACATTTTTTTTCTAATTATCAGCCCAATGTCTAGACTTAGTCCACAGGAATAAGGAACACTTTTTTTACTTTGACCTTCAGAGTTCTTCCTCATCTGCCCTTAACCTTTCAACCATTTTAACTGCTTTCAGAAAGGTCTGTTTATTTCCGTGTCTTTGCTTACATTCTTTCTCTTTTCAAATTCCATTGATCCAAATTCTTATGGGCCTTCCAATATACCCTTTAAACCTGCTTATTTCCTTATAGCCTGTCTTGATGGCTCTCTCCTTCAACACACAGCTCTCTGTTCAAATCACTTGCTTTCAGTTGTTATGTCATAGTCTGAATTCTGTTACTTTTCTTATGTTAAACATATATTCAGTGTCCCCCCTGGACTGTGAGATCCTTGATAACATGTGCCATAACTTAACAACAATAACCATAAATCAGCATTTCCCTGGCTCTGTTCCCACTTATTCTGTCCCCACCCATTAGCTTCTGATTACCTCTCCAATTCCTCTTAGATTATTTTGGAAGCCTCTATATGGCATCTCGTGTATGCCTCAGACAAGGCTTCTTGATGACTCTAAGTACAATCTCATGCTTTCACTCCAATGGCCCCAGTTACACTAATGCCTGGCAGAAGTATTGCTGATATTGTTGTTGTACATCAACATTGCTATGCTGCCTATCTACATTGCATAGGGGCTGCTGTTGTTGAATTTTAACGATACTATTGTGTGCACAGGTGTGCTATCGCACATCACTGCAGCATCGCTTTCTCATTTTTGTATAATTCACAAGTGATTTTGCCTTCATTGCAAAAACTCTTACATTCATGTTATGGATACATCATTCTTTGATTTTCCCAGAAGGGTCAAAGTGAAAACAGTCTCGTAATTTTCTTTTAAACTTTTCTTGCATCCTCTTACTCTAAGTATCAGCTGTGTGTCCAAGAGGCCCAGTTGGTGAGTAGTTTATATTAAAGGTGATACTGAGAATCATTTTGAACCCTAATTTCTGGGACTGTGTGGTAAGTCACTGTCCTATGTGAAGATTCCTGCCTCACTTGGACGTTTTGATGCTAATTTACCAGTATTCTGTTTTTGTCTGTCAGTCCACAGTCTGATCCCATAGTAATCTACTGTCCTCACAAAAACATAATCTTGCTGATTCAGAGAGCCATTTCTGATCCTTCTAGCTTGCCAGCAATCTATCATCAGGGGTGCTAACTTATATCAAGAGAAGCTTAAATTCTGATTTCATTAACAAACCCAGAAGCCCGAGCTGAAGTCCATCTTAGACCCAAGTCTAGGTTACCTGTGTGCCAGGATAAACAGGGCAATGTTCACCTTTGTGTGTCTTCAGGATGTTGGCTTAGACTCAGTGATGGTGAAGCATAACAGCTGGAGAAATGTCTTTTGAGGATCCTGCAAGGATAAAATGTAAATACTTTTGAAAGCAGTATCTTGAACCTCTACAAGCAAAATAAATGATGAATAGGAGCCAGTCTTTCCAATGATTTAGATATTTTAAAATATTTATTGATATGGCTATCTTTAAAATTGCTTCCTTTCTCCCACTTTCACTCACAAAGGGGAAACTGGCCAGTGTCCACAGCGGCTTCAAGCTCTCATCTTAAGAACACAGTAGCATTTGCAGAGAATCATTTTCTGTCCTGCCTGATATCCACATTTTATGTGAATAAAGGTGGCAGCTGCTTCTCAAGTTATCACTAAGAAAGGAATCCTCCTCTCCCTCACCATCCCTAAATAGTACCTCAAAGTGATAGCTGAGATTTCTTCAATGACTAGGGACAACTCTTTTCATTTAAATTCTATAACTAAGCATAAAATAAATCAAACTTGCAGTTATTCTTAGAAAGGGAAGATATTAACTTCATTGAATCCTGAGGTATATGAGACTGATGCCAGATTTAGAATATTTTGAGTGAGACCAGGAAAAGACTAAAGAGAAAGACAGAGAGGTTAATCATGGAGGGGTAGGAGATGTACAAAGAGGATTTCAGAAATGTCTTAGATAAGCACCTGTGTCACCCTTTGCCAACACAGATACTTCCTATCCGTAGCATACCTGGCCATTTGATCAATTTCTCTTACAAAGAGATGAAGTAGGATATTGGATATGTCTCTGATTTTATGGTTCTCAGAAGGTTCACTAAAATAAACATCTTCCTTAATTCAGCTGTTAGTAGACAAAATCACAGAGTTATTTCACCGATTTAGGCTTAAGCTCAAAGTTAAGAAGAACAACGCTGATGGAGATATCTTAGTTACCTTACCTCGCCTGGATCAGTTATTTGACAGCAGGTTTCCATAAAAAGAAAGCTTCTTTAAGTGTCTGGCAAAGAGCCTTGCTCACATTGACTGCTTAGAGACGTTTCTGGAATGAAGAAATGAGTGAAGGGTGTGTGTGTGGAAGGTCAGGCTGGGCGAGGTGGCTTGAAGGATCCAGCAGGCTGAGGGGTAACACCCCTAGGTGCATGGGGGAGGACTCTGAACTGGGGAGAAGGATACCAGCCCTGGAAGCAGGAAGGACCGAAGACACACTTCATCCATTTGAAATGACTGTCAGAGCTGTCCTCTGCTCTGCTCCCTTGCACTATTCACAGTGTCTCTGAGGTGACTAGATGTGAGAGTGATTTCAATAACGGAAAAAAATCTACTATGGTTCTTGTAACTGGAGTACTGAGCAAGCAGATAAATAGATACCTCAAACAGTGCAATATCTGTCTCTGATATCCTTATTTCATTCCAGACTTCAGCTTTCTGCAATCTTTTGGGATCCTGAAGCAGAGAGGATTTATGCCTAGGCTTTAAAGTGTCACTGTCCTGAGTGTTAAGCAGAGAGGGAAGGTGTCCAAGGCAGCTGTACACATGCACCATTTGGAAAGACAGATATTAGAGTCCCATCTGGGGGAGATGGTCTGCCAAGTGGGAGGATATTTCTACCTCTGTCTTAGGGATGAGGAATGGGTGGATCAGGAGCCTCCGGCTTTAGGACAAATGGAATGGCTTATGAAGTGGCAGGAGGTGGAGGTGGAGGTGGAGGAGAGGACAGGCAGCAGAATTAAAACATACACAGAACTTTACAGGCAGAAAAACAGGGGGAACGCCAGAAAATCAGAGGAGATATTACCATTCTTCTGGCTCTTCTTGGAGGAGGCAACTCCACATATTCTGTCTTTTCCTTCATGGGTAGACAAGTCATAGGTAAAGTCTCCCTACAAGAGAACCTCTGTCACAAGAGTCTGACTCGTTACAGAGTAGGTAGCTTTTTATCTTTGCCATCAACTAGTGAAGCAAATTAGAATAGTTTAAGCTCTGAAAGAGCTGGGTATGCCACAGAATCATGATTATTCCCCTGAATAACAACCTAGAGTGCTGTCATTCTGCAATGCAGGATACAGTATAGAAAGATAAGGACAATTTCTCTAAAGAAGCTCATATTTTGAACAACAATATTTCATTAAAACCTTCTTACGTGATCTCAGGTACAGTAATGTGCCTTCTTTTCATTTATTTCCTTTGTTGATTCTGAATACTCTTTTAAGAGCATCACTTAAAGAAAAAAACTCTCTAATAGCCTCTCTGTGCTTATATAGTGAAGGGCTGGGTTTGGGACCCAGTGGAAGCTGGGCCACTGCCCTGTATTCCCTGAAGTCTCAGCCTGAAGCCAAGCTCTAGACTCACTAACTACACAGTTTCCAGAAAGTTAAACTAAGTAGGAGGCACAGGGGATTCTTTCCAGGGCAGTATCTGAAGCGTCTGAATTAAGGCAATTATTTCAAACCTAGAAGAGAACTCTTATTAGGCTTGCAAGGGTGGGGGCTAAAAAGGGAGAAAGGAGAATAATAATGCAATTTTAAGAAGTATTTGACAGCTGAAAAGTTGACATTTTCCTCAGGTAACATGGAGCTGAGAATGTGCTTCAGGAATTGTCAAGGGAGCTAAGCTATGACACAGTACTGATCTGCAGGTCATTTTTGAGTGTACACTTGAGTTTTCCTTACTTTCCCAACTGAATTGTCTATTATGATTGAGAGAAGATAATTCCACCCTGAGAAATTGAGCCTCAAGTTTCTAGAGTTTCTATTGTTAGCATATAATGAATTTTTAAAAGAGTTTGTTAAAGAGTAATAATTCAAGTATATAATGAAATATTTTTAATAAATTGTACAATGGGTTTATAAAATATCTAAAGTCAAATTTTTTAGTATTTGAGGCAGAGAAGAGTCATCAACATTTTAATGAAATTTATGAATAAGTAACAAACACAGAGGACATGTTACTCAAATTAACCCAAGTGATGTAAACATCAATAAAACACCATTCATTTACCATTTCTTCAGTAAAAAGTGAGTGTCAGGCACTGAAAGATCCTAGAATGAACAAGATGTGCTCTTGCTCATCCACTTAAGTCTTCCTAGATGGAAATAGGCATTATCTTTAAATGCCATTGTTTGAGAGAGATTAAATCCAGACTTAACTGATTGCTTAGTATCTGATGGCATGTCAACAAATAAATATTTCAGTTCTAGAAAGCAAACATCACTCCTTGTAACAAAGGCCAATTTAGTATGATTTTTGTGGTTTTGAGACAATGTAGATCCTTGACTGGCATTGCATCTGAAAATATGAGTGTAAATAAGTTAAGAGCACTTAACATTTCTGGCAGTTTCAGACGACGTAAGTGGATGAGAGATAGGACCCATCTTGCTGATTGAGCAGTAGTGATTTCATGTAGCCTTATTGGTAGACAGGGAGAAGAGGGGCATAAATGAGTGAGGCTAGATCTTCTTAAGCCCTCAGTTAATCCAGAGAAGTTTCTACTTAAATCACTTTTATTTATGTTTTTATGTAAGATTAAAAAAATAATATAGTTAAGGCTGAGGTACGTTTGAAAACATTTGATCTGGTTTAGCTCTTTGTGTATTTTAAATGAGACTTGTATAAGATGAGGCAAAGCATGGTTTTCATGCAATAAATGTTTATGATATTCATAATTTAATTTATGCCACCAGTCAGATGCAACAAGCAGGATTATGAGGGTTTAACACTTATTAATATGAAAAATGCATGAGAATGACATCATGGAGAATAGATTTTATGGGATGCTTGGTTCATAGTAGGTATTTTAATAAATAGTTGTTATGTAACCACATGAATAAATTACTCTATTTCGTATATGTTGCATTTGAGATGTGTGTATAACATGTGGTAGGATGTGTGGGTCTACAGTCAGGAAGTTAGTTTGGACTAAAGGTATAGGTTAGAGTCATAGCCGTATGGGTGGTGATTAAAACTGTGGTGGTGAATAGAATAATGCCAGGAAAGACAGCATATGGAAAGAGAGGTTTCCCAAGGACAGAATTGTGGGAATAGCATCATTTATAGAGGAAGTAAGAAAGTGAAAGCTGCAAATGGACTGAGGTGTAGTTGTCTTTAGGTCCAGGAGTGACATCCAGAGGATCTAAAACCAGAGTTACCAGAGAAAGTAAAGCCTTATCAATACAGTCAAACTGCATGTTACTGACAGTACATACTGAAGGACCTGGAGGCACCACTTCAAAGATCATCCTTTAACAGTAAGTCCTTTGATTTACATAAATTTCTTCTGATGTTCCATACCCTGATTGTGTTAAATATCCATCTTCTGAGCTCTGTTTTTAAAGATGGGATAAAATAGAGCATGTTAAGTCCTATGGAAAAATGTTTATATTTATAGAGCAGAAGTTAAAAATGTAGGATAAAATGGTAAACAGTGATGAATATAATTGCTTTACAATGCTGTGCCAATTTTTAAGGTACACCCATATGAATCAGCTGTATTTATACACATATCCCCACCCTCCCACGACTCCCTCCCACCTTCCCTATCCTGGCCCTCTAAGTCATCACCCATCATTGAGTTTGTCTCCTTATGTTATGCAGGAACTTTCCACGAGCTATCTATTTTACATTTGGTGGTGTATATACATCAAAGCTACTCCCTCACTTCGTCCCAGCTTTCCCATTGCTCCCCCCACCAACCCCTGTGTCCTCAAGTCCATTCTCTACATCTGCATCTTTATTCTTGCCAGGTCACTGGGTTCATTAGTACCATTTTTTTTTTTTAGATTCCATATATATGAGTTAGCATACTGTATTTGTTTTTCTCTTTCTGACTTATTTCGCTCTGTATGACTGGCTCTAGGTCTATCCAGCTCATTACAGATAACTCAATTTCATTCTTTTTTATGGCTAATATTCCATTGTATATATGTGCCACATCTTCTTTATCCATTCATCTGTTGTTGGGCATTTAGGTTGCTTCCACGTCCTGGCTGTTGTAAACAGTGCTGCAATGAACATTATGGTACATGTTTCTTTTTGGATTATGGTTTGCTTCAAGTATATACCCAGTATTGGTATTGCTGGGTCATATGGCAGTTCCACTTTTAGTTTTTTAAGGAACCTCCAAACTGTCTTCCATGGTGGCTGTACCAACTTACATTCCCACCAACAGTGCAGGAGAGTTCCCTTTTCTCCACACCCTCTCCGGCATTTATTGTTTTTAGTAACTTAAAAATTGGCACAGCATTGTGAAGCAATTATATTCCAATAAAGAGCTTAGAAAAAGTATGCATATATTCAAAAATTATATGAATATTGGTAAAATTAGTTCCTACTAAGACATCTTCCCTTCTTGACACCTGCAGTTATCTATACCTACTGCGTTAATTCAGTCATTGCAAACCTTAAATAAGATGTAGGAATTTATTTAAACTCTGAAGTGATACAGGACAGCTGCATGAGTCACACTCAAAGCCAAAGACAAACGAGAGCCTGGTGGAGTGAGGCTGGTTAACAACTGAGAAGAGAAAAGCTGAGCGGGATGACAACAGTTCAGAGGAAATGGATTTGAATATCACACAATAAAGAGAAGTGCTTGGAATTTATGAAGTCCTCAAATACTCTACAAAAATGACCATTGTATAATTGAAATGTGAAAGTAAAATATGAAACGAAGGATGTCCTATTCTGCTATTGTACAACTTTGTCTGCAAAATTACTCCCCAAACCCTTTAAACACTTGATTTATTCTTTATTCTTTCTAAGAATTAGTGCACAGTTGCCATTATAGTAAAAGTTTAATTAAATAAAAATACATTTATTTTTATCATTTAAAAAAATGATGAAAAAAAAAATGATGTAGCAAGGTCCAGGAGAAGGTGGTAAAAGATTCACACAGCCCAAAGATTCACACAGCCCAAACACATATAGACACACATGCATGCACACACACCCCGCCCCAAGATTAGAAGTTATCCTTATGGAATTTTTCACTGGCACTGAAAGAAAGTGTTAAAGTTATGAGCAGATATAGATAGAATTTTAGGCATGGCGGAAATGATCAAGTGACTGTCAAGTATAACAGAAGATCATCTACTGCAATCTCTTGTTAGGTGTTAGGAGGAAGGAGGATGTTAGTTCTGAGTGTTAATGTATGTTTGAAGTATAAACAAAATTCCATGGAGGTTACTGTCCTGGATATAGAAATGGAGAATGTAAGTGTGGCTTGTGAATGCAGTAGAGGAACAAGTGGGCAAAGACATTGAAGGCATAGATATGAGAGTTGCTGAAATGATGCATCAGTAGTTTAAGACAGAAAGAAGTCACATGAAGCTCTCACAGGTTGATAGTGATGGATGGAATGAAGGGATGGACCGAAGGACTAGAATTTTTAGAGAGCTAGTGAAAAAGTGAGAAACTGGGTGGATAGAAGATTACAATCAGAGATTAAAGAACAGTGGTAGTACCATTCAGATAAGATGAATGATCAGATCTTGATGGTTACCTGACCAGTACAAGGCTAAAGTCAAGTTGAGCAACAGTGGTTAGAGTTAGACATTATAGAAATTTGAAATCAGGTTATTGGATGACTTAGCATTAATGCTGAAGTTGGCTATTATGACATTGGGAAATTACAGGAACTCAACACCAAAGTGTAGTTTGAATGGGAAGGAGGGATGAGAACAGCTGATAGAGCGAAACAGTGAAGGAGAAAAAGAGTGTTTTAGGGGTGACCTCCCAACTTCTGGGCTTAAGTGCGCCTGACCTCCATGCTCTGATGGGCCCATTACCTGGGTGTAAACAATTATAGCATCCAAGTCCCTTGGTCACAGTGATTAGTCTAGGAGTTATTAGACTTAACCAGCCTAATATAAAGTGCTTCCTTGGCAGTTTTTCTATTTGAACCTCTCAATTCTCCATTTTCATTCCTTCTTCTTCATACATAAATATGGTCAAACCTTTTTCCTATTAAAAAAATTCTCACCTTGACATCATTTCTTGTTATTTTCCTCTTTCATTCTTTTTAATGCTAAATTCCTTGACAGTGTGGTCTGAATTAACTGTTTTTTATTTATTTTTATTTATTTATTTATTTATTTTTTAAATTATTTTTTATTTATTTATTTTTTTAATTAATTTTTTGGGGGTACACCAGGTTCAATCATCTGTTTTTATACACATATCCCCGTATTCCCTCCCTTCCTTGACTCCCCCCACCCCGAGTCCCCCTGAATTAACTGTTTTATTTTATATCTTCCCACTTACTCCACACCCTGATGTCTGGCTTCCACCCACCCCTGCTACCACTGATACTGCTTTTACATATTCATGTAGAGAATTTTCATAGTGCGAGGAGCCATTCTGTGGATATGGATGGTCCAGGATTAACTTGACTCAAACCAGTTCTCAAGACAAATTAGTGAAAAGCCCATTTATATAAATGCACATTTACCTAAAACTTTGACTGCCAAATTTAGATTTTTCACATGATGGGATGGTTTCAGTCCCTCTGGTGACATAAATAATTCTTTCTTAAAAATATCACTTCATCGAGGCATGATTGACATAAAAAGTTCGTACATAGTTAACGTATACAACTTCATGAGTTTGAAGGTGTGTATACTTGTGAAGCCATTATGGCAATCAATGGTATAAACATATCTATCACCTTCAAAAGTTTCATCCAGCCTTCTTTATTTTGTTTTATTGTTGTGATAAGAACATCTAACATAAGATCTACTCTCTTAGCAAATTTTTGTTACAATACAGTATTGCTAACTGTAGGCACTATGCTGTACAGCAAATTTTTGGACTTATTTGTCTTCCATAATTAAATTTTGTACACTTTGACCACTGCCTCCCTGTTTTCCCTTCCCCCCCCGGCCCTGGAAACCACTTTTCTACTCTCTGCTTTTATGAGTTTGACTATTCTAGAGCCCTCACATAAGTGGGAGCATGTAGTCTGTTTCTGGCTTATTTCACTTGGCATAATGTTCTCCACTTTCATCCATGTTGTCCCAAATGACAGAATTTCTTTCCTTTTTAAATGAATAATATTTCATTATATATATTATATATGTAATATATATATTTATTATAATAAATACGTATAATATGTGATTCAGCATATGCTCCAACTGGATTCATATGATCTAGCAATCCTACTTCTGGGTATATATTAAAGAAATTGAAATCAGGATCTTGATGAGATATCTGCACCCCCATGTTCATTGCAGCATTGTTTACAACAGGCAAGACCTGGAAACAACGTAAGTATTCATCAGTGGATGAATGGGAAATGTGAGATACACACACACACACACACACACTCACTGTAATAGTATGCAGCCTTTAAAAGAAGGAAATCTTACCATTTGTGACAACATGGATGGACCCTGAGGACATTATGCTAAGTGAAACGTCAGACACAGAAGGACAAGTACTGCATGATTTTACTTATATGTGGAATCTAAAAAGTCAGCTGTAGTCAAGTAGAATGGTGGTTGCCAGTGCATGGGTGGTGGGGGAAATGGAGAGTTGTTGCGCAAAGGTAACAAGGTTTCAGTTGTGCGGGATGAATAAGTTCTGGAGATCTACTGTACAGCAAGCAACTATAGTTAACAATATTGTATTGTACACTTGAAATTTGCTAAGAGGTTAGAGCTCAAGTGTTCACACACACACTCATAATTATGTGAGGTGACGGATATGTTAATTAACCTGATTATAGTTATCATTTCACAATGTATACTTATCTTAAGATATCATATTACGTATTAAACGAACAATTATTTTTCAATTATATCTCAATAAAGCTGAAAAAAGTTTCAAAAAACATCTAATAGTTATTGACAGTATGTATTAAGTACTCACCTTTTTAACACATAAGGATATTATTTAATCCACACAACAACCCTAAGAGTTAGGGAGTATTATCAATCCTATTTTATATATGAGGAAACAAGGCACAGACAGGTTCAGCAACTTGCTCAAAATCATTGAAGTAAACATACTAGAGAAAAGGACATGGAAAATCATCACTTTTGTTTAAAGTATAAAACTGCTGCCTAATCCCAAATCACAAAGTCATGTACTCAACTTTCCCCTATACTATAAACCCCTGATCCTGCTTAAATCAGAAAACCACATGTTCTCCAGGTGCTCCTTAAGGTGACTCAGCTAAGTAAGTTTTTAGCCTAGATCTCAGTCACTGAAATAATTTTCTTTGGATAATCTGTTGGCACACCATGAAGTTCATCATCTTTGTCTCTTGGCCGTAAATGCAGGATAACCCAGCGGAATAATAATACCATCTTACTTTTGTTTGATAGGTTGTGTGTATTAATTAATTTTTAATTTACTGTTTCAGGAGTGCAAAATTATGACTTTATTTTTTACAGCTAATAATTTCTCTTTCAAGCTGCCATTTAAGTCTGATGCAGAAACTTATTTCAGCCACTTAATTATGAACTGAGTGAAAGGCAATAATTTTTTAGTCATATACAGTTTAAAACTCATTCACATTCATGATTTCCACTTTCATGTCTGTTACCATGGGTAGTGTTATGCTTTGGAGCAGGCACCAACTATGGTGTTTGCGGCATCTAGATCACAACAGCAGCTTCCTTAAGTCCTCCACATGTGACTCATCTCTTCTTATCCTCAGGTATGTCTCACTCCTTCTTGGCAATCCATATGGCTTGAACCACCCTCATCCAGTTGCTGGCAATACTGACCATGCTGAATCCTCTAATTCAACTACTACTTATTCCACTCATAGGAAACTTGACTGATCGCTAGCTCTCTCACTGTAAGATAATATCCTTGTATCTCTCGCAGAAACACTGAAATCTTCTTCTGTCTTCCCATGCCATTCTAACTCCAAGACAAACCCAGGAGATTGTCTCCTACCCTCTTAAGTCTACATAATTCATACTACCTTTTCTGGGCCATGGTGGTTGCATCATTGTTCGTGGGAGAATTTCAGAAAGCTTACTATCTTCCTGAGCCACACAAAGAAGCAAGACAATTCTTTTTTACTGTCACATCTTCATACTTAATGAGAGAGATAATCTTTAGTACCCATAGGCACTCAACAAACATGGTGAAAGGGTTGAGTGGCAGGGGGCAGAGCACCATTTGCTCTCAACTAACTCTCCTGAATTTTCTTCTGACTCTGTTACCCAGTTTAGTAAGGGTTTATATACACTTGTATTTTTTCAAATATTTTCATATGTTTTCAACTTAGACTCCAAGGATTTTGGTGTCTTTGTTCTCTGGTTCCTCTGTGCCTGGGCAGATGAGAATAAACTTGGGTAAAAAGTGAATAAAGCATAGGGTGGGAGAAAGTATTGGAGTTCCATATACTTTCTTTTTACTTTATTTACTTATTTATTTATTTGGTCCTCGTTGCTGTACATGAGCTTTCTCTAGTTGTGGTGAGCAGGGGCTACTCTTCATTGTGGTGCATGGGCTCCCCATTGCGGTGGCTTCTCTTGTTGCAGAGCATGGGCTCTGGGTGCATGGGCTTCAGTAGTTGTGGCACATGGGCTCAATAGTTGTGGCTCACAGGCTCTAGAGTGCAGGCTCAGTAGTTGTGGCGCACGGGCTTAGTTGCTCCATGGCATGTGGGATCTTCCTGGAGCAGGGCTTGAACTCATGTCCCCTGCATTGGCAGGCGGATTCTTAACCGCTGTGCCACCTAGGAAGTCCCCATATGCTTTCAATAACACCCTGTAACAGATGCTCCCCAGTTGTCTTTGTCACTTGACCCTCTTACTAGCTCCACGATGGTGAAAGATCATATATTATAATCTCAAGTTGGTATTCAGAGTTATTTACATAGAAGCTCATTTTCCTGACTAAACATCCATGCTGTTACTTTTATGTCTCTCATGGTTTTAAAACTGATATAGATATCATTTGCTTTTTCTAACCCATTTACAAAATTGTTTGAGGCAGCCCTGTCCTTCTTCTGTTTTTGTTACACTGTCTGTTCTCCACAACTGTGCCCTTTCTGATAGATAAGAATTTAAAAATTGTTTTGGGTAATAAATTTATTTAAGTAGACTTCATCTTCCAAAATGGTTTGAATGGATTAATTCATGCTAGGAAGGCTGAAAATGGAGGTCAATTTTGTAGTTTTGTAGTACAAGCCAAACCAAACTAAAACAAAACGGAATAGAACAACTAATCTTAGAATGAAGGAATGGCGGGTTTCAGACATGTTAGCTCATCTATGTATGTTTTCCTGCCTCAAACCACCTCTGTTTTTCTATTCATATCTGAGTGAGAACAATGGCCAGAACAAGGACTGAGATGTGTGGGAGCAAGAGAAATCTCACTATTGCTAGTGACCTTATCTTCGCTCTTTACCTTATCCCCTTCCCTAGGGGTTGTTAGATACTTTCTGTGTGAAGAGAAAATATACTTAAGTTATTAATTAGAAATATTGATTATTTCAGCCACTTGAGTTTTGAATCTAATACAGTAAATCAGAGTGTAAGATAGAAAAGCCTGACCCTTCTGAAAAGTTCATGGAATTCTGACCTCAAAACCATTTGCATTTCATATCGAATAATATTGCTAGACCAGAGGTGAGAGAGTGAATCCCTGTCCCATTTCTCCCTTTTCACATTTAACCCCAGTTTAAACACTGGAATCGTTCTTAAAAGGGGATTCACTTTTTTTGTTGGGTCACTTCTGCAGTTTTGAGAATTAGATGTAGATATCTGTGAGCAGTGAGGGTACCGGGGATTGCCTGAAATCCTTTGGCCTTCCAATATCTTCAGCACCTTTTTTCTTTGATAGATACTTTTTTTGTTTTCCCAAGCTTTCATGAGATACTGCACAACCTCACCACTCTCAGCTACTTTGTGTGTCCCAAGGCCCCTCTATTTAGAATTTGTAGATTCTCCACTGTCAGCAGTGATTTTTGGGAGGCCTGTGAGGGGAAGAGCTCTGTGAGCATGAGGTCCCATGACCATGCTGGCTGGAGGCTGGACTGGCCTTTTAATTTTGCATTGGTGGATCAGGAAATAAAGTTTTAACTTGTTTTAAAGGTGTTTCAATTTAAGTTAAAGTGTAACTGAAGGTGATTGTTGAGTTAGGAGGCATTATTCTCTGTTCTATGAGCAAATTTAAAGAAATTTAAAGTGTTGTTAGAAGTGCCATCATTACTTTAAATCTGTTAGTTGGTAACAGCAGCACTGATTTGCAAGAAAAAACTGCTACTGTGCTGAACCCAGGAATGGCTGTTTAGGTCACTTACATATTCAGTTCATGGCTTCCTTCAGATCTCAAGGAAGAAAGGGAATAAATTTTAGTACCCTGTAAAATGTCTCTTCTAAGAAGCCTCTCTTGGGTCTCTTAGCCAAACCTACTGGGGTGAGGCATCCATTGAGGAAACAGAACAGGCTCAGTTCAGACTCGCAGAATGTGGAGGCAAGTGCTCACAAGCTGTAAGAGCATCAGTCGGGAAATAAGGAACAAAGAGCTCAATAGACAGGGCTGTCCCCAAAGAATGTGATGGATATAGACATTTAGCTGTGATCTGCCAGAAAAATTAACTTCTTAGTCCAACGTTATTTTTTGTCAAAATTTGTAAAACCCAATCTCTGTCTTTGAAAATGCACATATCTGGTCACCAATGTCTGAGGGACAGTGATGACATCAGCTTTTACTTGGCCTTGTGTGAGGGCTTCTTATTGGCAGGATCTGAACTGAAATGCAGTTGGCAAAGGAATACGGGAAATGTAGTGCCCAGGCTTCTAACCCTTGTAATTTGGGAGGTCTTAGAAGAGCAGAGATAGTGCTAAGATTCAATAGACAATATCTAGCACAACTATATTTCTAGTTCTGTCAATTTTAGACAGGGTGCCTTTACTCCCTACCACATAACATGGATACATTATTTCTTCTATTCCTTGTTTCTCTTCTCCTTTAATTTTCCATTTCTCAACACTTTTCTGCTTTCTCCATATTTTACATTATTCAGGACTTTAATAGTTACCCTCAGTTTCGTAACTTTAATAGTGTGTTTGTGTTGGAAAATTGAATACCAAAAGCAATGGAATAACTGATGCAATATTATTCTCTGAGGAATGGTAGTGTGGTTCAACCTGTTAGTGGCACTAGATTTGTGTTGCTTATGGGGCAATAGTCTAAACCTCAAGTTTAAATTAAAAATTTTTTATATTCTACCCATTTCTGGTGATAATGCTACATTTAACAAGCTTGGCAGATTTATTTTTTCTTGCATAGATTAATTTTTCCCTATATATTGTAATTGTGTTTTTTAAATTATCGAAAGAGGAAGCCCGTGTCTTCTTTAATATATTCCTACACTTAAACATTTTCCTAATCATATTATTTGTTGAATAGTAATATTGGGCCCAATCCTCTATGAGATTCCTGTTAGTTTATTGTATACACATTTCTTTCCATAGTGTAGCAGATGCTGTTGATAGCTATCCTTCTGCTCTCACCATTACCACTTCAATGCACACTGGCCCAACTTCCAAACGTTAGTCGTAAATTTTTTTTTCCTGAGGCATTTCTGTTGCTGTTGATCCATGGTTGCTGTCAGCATCGCAACTACCCATATCTTACCTGTGGTGAACTGGGAAGGGAAATAGGTGCAGGAGAAAGCACTGGCGTATGCAATATCTTTAGCAATTGAAACATATAAACACAATGTCAAGAATAAGAAGTGTGCAGTGGCTTGTTTTTGAAATATAGTTGGTGTACTAAAGAAATAAAAAGACAGGCTTGGTTTAACCACATATCAACGTAAAGCAGAATATCAGAGCCAGGGGACTTTTATACCATTGTTCAATGACGTGCTTATCTCCTTCAGCCAGTAAGTAAACTGTGCTGAAACCCTGGCCTGGAATCTGAGTGTGTGAGCAGCTGAATTACCAAGAAAGCTGAATTCACAGTCAACAAATCTGCTATGTCCTTAGAGTAGATATATAGTATGCATTTAGTAGATACTGCCCAATAGTTTTCTAAAGTGGTTGAACCAATTTACAATCTGACTATCAATGTATGCGAGTCTAATTACTCCACTGCCTCATCAAAACTTGAATGTATGCAGTACTTTTATTTTTAGCATTAGAATGATTCCATTTATGTAAAGTTCAAGAACAGCATAAACTAAGTAACACTTTTTTTAGAAAAAGTTTTCTTATGTATTGTTTAGACCATAATGCCTAGAATTGCAACAGTAGGAACAAACTTGAGGATAAAACCCAATATATGAGGACGGCATATTAAAAAGTCTGAGTCACTGATGATTACTGAATCAACTAGAATCATTGATCTCCAGATTGCTTATAAATTCAGTGATATTCTTATGGGTTGTATAATGTTGATCATATTTTCTAGTACTGAAAGATGAGAATATATCTAAAAATATATCCTATATTAATTTAAGCATCTTTTATGTCATTGAGTTGTTTTTGTGCATATTAGCACTCATTATGTACTCATTAAGTTTAATCCTGAGGATTTTCTATTGAACTTGTGATAACAAAAGGATGCTTTTCTACATGATACATGTTTTTGGTTTCTCAGTTGCTGTTAGTACATAGAAACTCTATTGATTGTATCAATATTACAATTTTTAACCTATTCAATTCTTTTGGTGTGCCGATAGTTCTTTTTTTCCTAATAGAATTTTCGTAGACATTTCATGTTATATTGTCTTCAAATATTCATAGATTGTTTTCTTCTCCCTACCAAAATTTAAATATCAAATCTTATCTTCATATAACTGCCTGGTAGAGAAATTACATAATTCTGTTAAGTTATATGGGCAATAGTAACTGTTCTTTTCTGATTATATATTTCAACTGTAATTTTTCTAATCTGACATTCTATTATGAAGGGGGAATCATCTGAATCTTTTATTATGAAACATTTCAGGTAGAAATTGTTGTGAATTTTACTTTATACTCTTTGAGAAATAACATAATCTCTGTATTTTATTTTCCTCCCTAATAATTTTCTTGTATTGTTGATGTGCTTTGTGTAAGTATGTCTACACATTCTGTCCCAATCAACATGGCATAGAATTTCCAAATGGGGGTCCAAAATCAAGGGCTCCTTTGTAATCATTACTTGGGATGTTCAGGGAAACTCTGGGATCTTTTGTGTATCATAGTTGACTCTGTGAGGTGGGAGGGGTTGGGAACATAAAAGGAAGTTTAATTTTTGCAATTATGCTGAGTAAATATGACTTCGTTCACTACGTGAAATATTGCAAATATATTCTCACTGTTCTTTTCACAGCTGTCTTTACTTCATTACTTTTGAGGCTGTAGATGAGGGGATTCAGCATGGGCGTGATCACACTATACTGTATGGAGAAGAGTAAATCAAGGAAGAAACCAGAGGGAGGCATGAGATAGCGAAGCATACCAGAGCCAAAGAACAGGATCACTGCAATGAGGTGGGAGGAGCAGGTGGAGAAGGCCTTGCTTTTGCCTGTGGTGGAGCTGATGCTCAGGATGGTGGAAACAATATGAGCATAAGAGAAGATTATTGGGAGGAAAGTTCCAAACCCATGCAATAAGATCGAGCAGGTCAAGATATAGATATTGATGGAGATATCAGAGCAAGAGAGAGGCAAGAGGGAGGGCAGCTCACAGGTGTAGTGGTGTATGGTTTGGGCATCACAGAAGTCCAGGTTAATAGCCAAGAGCACAATGATGACTGCATCAAGAGAGCCCAGGCCCCACGAGATCAACACCAGCCTCACACAGAGCTGGTTGCTCATCACCTGGCCATAGAGCAGTGGGTGGCAGATGGCGGCATAGCGGTCATAAGCCATGGCAGAGAGCAGACAGGCTTCAGTCCCTGGAGCGATAAACATGAAGAAGACCTGGGCCAGACAGCCCTCTACAGAGATGGTTTTCTTCTCAGACAGGAGGTCCTTCAGTAGCTTGGGCACAGTGGCAGAAGAGAAGCAGAGGTCCACGAGTGATAGGTTACTCAAGAAGAAGTACATGGGTGTGTGGAGGTGGGAGTCAGTCCTGATAACCAGCAGCAGCATCAGGTTCCCCATCAGGGTCAGGAGGTAAATCACCAGGAAGAGCACAGAGAGCAGAGCCTCGATGCAGGGGTCGTCAGACAGCCCAATGAGGATAAACTCAGTGATGGAGCTGTGGTTCCTCAAGGCCATTTGTGGAGGATATTTCTTTGGAATAAAATAGAAAGAGAAATGAGATCAACTACAATTGTCTCTTTCCTTCAGTTCATCATCACTTCTTCTCATCATCGCACCCTGGTCATCCTGAGTACTGTATTATAACATCTCAAACTTGTCCTCGCTGTGTGTCAGTAAGAATGTTTATCCTGCTTTTTTCCTTACTGATCTTGGGTCATAGTCTTCTGAGAATCCTATTCCTCTTCCATTGGGAGTTAACTGGAACAATGAATGAATCTGGCTCCTCTACTCATATATGGTGTTTAGTTTCAGCCGGATTCTTCTTATAGGTTAGAAATCTTTATAATCATTTAGTTTTTTAAAAACATCATAGCACATATCTGCAGCAGTTGTTCTAAACCTTCTCTCAGCTCCTTTGTTTCCCAATCATTATTTCTTTGTTTGTGGTCATCAATACCTTTTAAGTTTAACAGCATCTTAACTTTAATGAGATTTTTATGTGTAGGGTCTTTACCCAATCACTCTTCCAATTTATTCTCACTATGATTTTGTGATTTATTTTGGCAGTCACTCATGTTCATTTTACTCATGATGAAACTGACATTCATGAAGAATTTGCAAAGCTATGCTGAGAAACAGTATAAGAACCAGGAAATAAATTCAACTATTTTTTCTGAATCAGTTCTATGTTTGGTGCATAGCACTATAGACTGTTTTCCTATTCTTACAGTTGGAGTTCTTCATTTTTCCTTTACTTTCCACCCTTTTAGGTTACTTTTGATACCAGGTAGATTTATATTTTCCTGTGTCTGTGCTCACACTGTTCTCTCCTTCAAATGTTGTCCTTCTTGATTCGTTTGTTCCAAATTCTCATGGCCTTTCCAGCCTGAGCTTTTCTCTTGTAGCCTGTGTTGACTCTTCCCTCCTCTAAATCCACAGCTCTCTGTTCAAACACTGGGTTACTTGCATTATGTCATAGTCTGAAATTTTCTTCTTGTCCTATTTAATGTTATAAATGTATCTTAGTTTTCCCCTGCAGTCTGTGAGCGTCTCGTGAACATGGACCCCATGATAACAACAGCAATCATAAATCACCAGTTCCTTGACTTCATTTCCACCCATTCTGTGTTAGCTTCAGATTATGCCTTTTAGATGATTCTGGAAATTTATATATGGCATCTCATGTGTGCCTCAGACAAGACCTCTTGACAACTCCAAGCACAATCTCCTTCTTTCACTCAGATATCCAAATAGCACTAATGCCTGGCAGAAGTTCTGATACTGAATTTCAAGGATGCTATTATCAGCACAGATCATGTTATCTTATGTCACTGCAAAATTTCTGATATATATTACTTTTTTTAGAGGGCACAGGCCTTGTTCCATAATGGAAGAAGCTCCTTACAGTTTTGGTGTGGATGCATTAATCTTTTATTGTCCTACAAGAGGCAGAGTGAAATATTACTAAAGTTTTCTCTTAACCATAACTTTCACCCTCTTACCCTCAGTCTCATTAAATTGTCCAAAAGGACCAGGATGGTGAGCAGTACATATGAGAGAGGATGCTATATTCTAAATGATTTTGAACCCTAATTCATAGTTCTGTGTCCTAGGTCATGTCCTATATATGAAGACTCCTGCACATCTGGGACATTTTAGGCTGACTAACCAGTCTTCTGCTTTTGTTTGGCATTCTATTGTCTGACTCAAGGTAGCCTTCTGAACTCACAAAAATATTAAAACTACTGTTTTCACAGAGCACCTGTTTTTGGCCATTCTATCCTTGCCAACAATGTATGACCCTGAAGTAAATAATCAAGAGAATCATAAATTCTGATCACATTAACTAACCCATCGCTTAAACTTAAGCCCATCTTCCCCCAGGCTAGGTTACCTGTGGGCCTGGACAAACAGGGCAATGCTTACATTTTGTGGGCCTTCAGGACTTGGATCCAGTGACGGTGAAGGATTAGCAGCTGGAGAATTTACTTTTGAGGATCCTGCGTGGATAAATTTGTAAATGCTGTTGAGAGCAAAACTTTTCCATGAAATCTATAAAAGTGAATTAAAATAATAAGTTGGACTTTTTTCTTTTTTGCAAAGCTTAGCTATTTTAATGTATTTCAATTATTTTTGTGTATTTTCAAGCTATCCTGAAAATTGTGTCTATTCTTCTACTTTCACTCACAGAGAGACCTGACCACAGGGTCTCTGGTAGGCTCAGGGTCTCACATTAAGTGAGAATATTTCTGGAATCTGTTGTATTTATTCAGTGTGGTATTCCTGGAGAATGTTCTTCTCTCTTGTTCTATATCCACATTAGTGTGCATGAAGACATCAACTACTGTATCACGTGATTTAGAGGGCATCACAGAGAAAGGAGCCGCTCCACCCTCCCCATCCTAAACAACACCTTAACAGCTGTGATAGATTTCTTTAAACACTAATCAAAAGTCTTGCCATTCCATCCCAAGGGCATGAGGATGGGCCACCAGAGAGAGGCCAGCTCCTTTGCTGTAGGGACAGGATGCCATGCCCTTCTAATCAGTCACTTGCCAGGAACACAGTGCTGTGGGGGACACCTTTATGCGCCCATGACCACTGAAGAGCCCCCAGGAGTAAAATCACTGTGGCCACAAAGGCACCATGTTGGCTGTGGGCAAACTGACTCCACAGCTTCCAATGAGGATGCACAGTGTTGGCATTACTATGCCTCATTTTGAAATGATTTCTTAGAATATGGATGCAAGAATATATTTTCTTGGCAATCTTGGTCCTTAGAAAGACTAATTGAAAACTCCATCTATAGGAAAACAGGCAGAGAATAGGTTGGGTAGCTCAATTGAACATGTATTAAAATGCTTGTTAGGGGTTTTAGAACTGCATCTCAGAGTGTAAATTTGGAGAAATCTCTCTTCCTGCCTATATAGTTAAATATATATATAAAACATAATATTACATAGATTAATTGCATAGATATAAAGATGTTTTATCTACGTGATTTAGGTAAGGTTTAAAAATAGTTTTCATGAAAATTGTTGAAACTTGTGATGGTTATATGACAGGACACTGTACTCTTTAATTACCCTTTGTCCATATTTAAGTTTCCATAATAAAACTTTAAAAAAAATCATTAAAAAATTCTTGCAATTCAAATTCTGGATCAAATCATTAAGGTATAAATCTGAGTTTTCATTCACTTACCGCGTGGAAGAAATTAGCTTCACTTCATACTTTCCTATGAGAGGCTGAGTCTCACAAGGGTGAGAATAGGAGAAAACTGTGGAAAGTGAAGGGTGGGGTGATTGATCTGCTGAAGGGTAAAAATTGTGAAAAGAGAATTTTAGAGAGATTCTAGACAAGTCTTGCCCACAGTGGTTGTTTAAAGATGCTTTTAAAATGAATACCTGCATTAATGGTGTGTGTGGGAGGTCAGCCTGGACAGGTTGGCTAAAGGGACCCCAGAGATGAGGGGCAGCATTCAGACTTTAGGTGCATGAGGGAGGAATTTGAACAGCAGAGAAAGATAGGAGTGCTGGAAGTATGAAGGGACTGAAGACAAACTTCATCCACTGGAGATTATTCTCAGAGCTGTCTGCTCCTGCATTCCCTTGTGTTATTCATACTGTCTACATGGGAACCAGATCTGTTTAACTAGCAGAAAATATTTTCTGCCATCACCCTAATGGAATTATGGGATAAGCAGCTTCAAAAACCCAGTATCTATCTGTGATACCCTCATTTCATTCCAGGTGTCAGCTTTCTGCTGTGAGAGGATTTATGCCCAGATTGTAAGATATCCCAGTCCTCAGTGCTATGCAAGGTGGGAAGAGAAGCCTTTCTGATAAACTGTGCAAGGCAGCTGGAACAAATGCATCTTTGGGAGAGTAGTGGTATCTGGGTCCCCTCAAGAAAAGAAGTTGGCATTCCAAGGAGTGGGGAGTTATCATCTCTAGCTCAGAGGGGAGGGAAGGGTATAGTGGGAGCCTCAGACTCTTGAATGAATGGAATGCACCATAAAGTGGCAGTGGTTAGGCGTGCAGGAGAGGATAATCAGCAGATTAAAACACACACAAAACTTTCCAGGAAGAAAAATAATGGGGACCATTGGAACATCAAGGACGATATTACCATGTTTTTGATATTTCTGGAGGGAGCAGCTCCTGAGTTTTCTGTCTTTCCTTTCACAGGCTGACACATCAGTGGTAAAGTCTCCCCATAAGAGAATCCCTGTTACAGGAGTTTGACTCTTCACGTACCATATAGCCCTTTCTCTTTGCTGCCAATGAATGATGGACATTAGAGTCATTTAAGTTGTAGAAGCACTGGAAATGTTACAGATTCAGGATTATTCCTCTGTATATCTTAACTTAGAGTGGTGTCATGCTGCAATGCAGGCCACAATTTGGAAAGACAAAAACAATCTCCCTATTGAAGCTCCAATTCTGCACAACTGGCATATGCTTCTTGAAAATCTTCTCACATGAAATCAAGTGCAGTAATATGCTTTCTTTTCATTTATTTCCTTTTGTGATTCTGAATACTCTTCTAAGAGCATCACTTCAAGAAAGCACTCTTTAATGGAACCAATCTGAAGGCCGACTGTGCTCACGCAGCCATGGGCTGGGTCAGGCACCCAGGGGAAGCTGGGCCATTGCCCTGTTTTCCCTGAAGTCTCAGTCTGATGCTGAGCTCTGAACTCACCTCACAGTTTCCAGTTAACTAGAAAGTCAGGCTTATTAGGAGGCACATGGGATCTCTTCAGGGCCATAGTTGAAATTTCTCACTTAAGGCAATTATCAAAAGCCTAGAAGAAGCTATTATTAGGTTAGTTGGGACTGAAAAGGGGAGAACAAGAAAGGCATTAAAGAAGTAATTAATCTGCTGGAAAAGGGACATTTTCCTCATGACCACATGGGGCTGCGAATGCCCTTTTGGAATTCTCGGGGGCTCTGAGTTGTGATATATCACTGAGCTCCAGGTCATTTTCTAGTGTAGATAAGAGTTTTTCTTTATACCTCGAGATTGTCCTTTACATTGATTACCTGAGAGGAGATAACCCCACCCTGGGAAAAATATTGGGCCTTGATTTTGTAGCGTTTTTATATTCCAAGCATATAATGAATTTTTAAATAGTGTGTTAGAGTTAATAGTCCAAGAATATAATGAATTAGTATTAATAATTTCTGCCATGTGTGATTAGAATGTCTGAAGTCAATGTTTTAGATTTCTTATCTGGGATATGTTAGATCACATTATCAACATTTTAATGGATTTGTATACAACTGAAAAACACAGAGGACACGTCTCAATTTAATTAAAGCTATGTATGGTCAGCAGAAATTTATTCATTGAGTACTTCTTGTTTTCTTGCTGTGTGCTTGGTACTGACAGATGATGGGGATTCATGATAAGTAATACATGTTTCTTGTCATCCATTTAAGCCCTTCTAGGTGGAAATTGGCATTATTTAGCAATTTCATTTTCTTGAGAGACGTTAAGTCCAATTCTAACTCATTCTTTAATATTTGACTGCACGATAGCAACTAGATGCCTCAGTTCTAGGAGGTGAACGTTTCTCTTTGTAATGGAGGTCAATTTGGCTTGATTTATGTGTTGTTTAGAAAATGTTGCTCATGGACTGTATTGCATCTGTGTATATGAAGTATACATAAGATGAGAACCTTTAACCTTTCTGGCATTTTTGAACTTGATGCTATTTTGTGAGAGATAGAAGAAATCTTTCTATGTAGTTGCCAAGGAAACAGGTGATTGAGCAATAGCAGTTTTACGTAGCCTTATTGGGAGTAGGAGAAGGGGAGGGTTAGGTGAATGAGGTTATTTCTCAATCCTCCAGTTAATCCAGAGCAGTTCTACTTTAATCACTTCTGTTTTTGTCTTTATATAAGTTTTAAAAACATAATGCTGTACGTTCATCGTCTTTGCAAATTGGAAATGTTCATTGAATGGTGTGAAGTGAAACAGGAAGTAGGAAGTGTACGTGATCAGGTATGAATAATGAAGTCACAGGATATTAAAACTAAATAGGCTGATAAGTTTAGAATATATATATGATATCCCTAGAGAAATAATTGAAACAATAAAAAGATATATGGCTAACTGTCCATTAGAAGAAATAATAAATAGTAATAATACTATGGATGATGCCATGAAGTAGGTGGCAATCCCTAATCATATATTTGTTGAACAACCCAAGGGCTCTTCCATTCTTGGCAAGAGAAGTGCTAACATCTTCTTTCCTAACAACACAGATTTTTTTGAATAATGTATTCAGGGCTAAAACATGTTGGTAAAAGTGCAGTCTGGTTTAACATTTTTTTTTTAATTAAATGAGGAAATGAAAGTGGCTTATGGAAGATGAGACCGTTGCAGAGCATGATATTCATGCAATAAGTTTTTCTGATATTCACAATTTAATTTATGCCCCCAGCCAAGTGCAGCAAACAGAAGGACTCTGAGAGTTTCACATTATGAGTGTGCAGAATGTATGGGGATGCCATAATAGGTATTTTAATAAATATTTATTGCTTGAAGATATGAATAAATGTACTCTGGTAGTGCAAATCATGGTGGTGAATAATATATAGTTGACCCTTAAACAAAGTGGGGGTTGGGGTTAGGGTCTCAAACCCTCCCCACAGTCGGAAACTGGCCTATAATTTATATTTGGCCCTTTGTATCCTTGGTTCCACAGCATTCAACCAACTGGGGATCATGTACTACTGTAGTAGTATCTAGTGAAAAAAATCTGCATGTAAGTGAACCTGTGTAGTTCAAACCCATATTGTTCAAGGGTCAACTGTAATGCCAGGAAAGAATGAAAGGTATTAAAAGAAGATTCCCATACATGGGGAAGAGAATCACTTTAAAAGGTAGTTGAAAAAGTGGAAACTGCAAATAGACTGAGGTGGAGTTGTCTTTAGATCCAGGGGAGACAGCCAGGAGATTCAAAAACAAAGTTTCAATAGAAAGACATCATCAAACTGTATCAACACCGATTAGGATGGAAGAATTTGCAGGCAATAGTTGAAGAATTATCCTTTGAGAGTAAATCCATTGCTTTAGATAAGTTTTTTTTTTTTCTTGATGTTCCCTACCCAAATTATTTTAATATTTATCATCTGAGCTCTAGGAGTATTCTGTGCACTGAATCTGAAATTGAAATTATACTACTGTGATATAGTTACCTGTTTATATATCTGCCATTCTCACCTAAAGGCAGAACTGTGTCTTTATTCATCTTTGTGTCTTTACAGTACCTGGGTGGCGAATCACCTTTACCATGTATGAGAATCACTTTAAAGATAGGAGAGAGATAGGGCTGAGGGCAACAGAGATGAGAGGGGATTACTATTTATTTTATTTTTAAATGTGAGTGAAATGAGCACATGTATACTTACAGAAATGAAACTGTAACTGAAAGCAAGTTCATGTGCCAAATGCAGTGAGGCCAAACAATACTGAAACATTGGAGTTTGGAGCAGAGCAAAGTTTATTGCAGAGCCAGGTAAGGAGATGGGTGGCTCATGCCCCCAACCCCCCTGAACTCTCCAAAGGCTTTCAGCAAAGCATTTCTGAAGGCAAGGTGAGGGAGGGGTGTGGTTGGTTGTTGCAAACTTCTTGTTCCAGCTGTCCATGTAGGTTAGGTCACCATGTTCCTGTAAACCTCCAATGAGACAAATGTTATTCTCTGTTATTCTCTGTTCTGCAACTTTATGAATGGAAAACTATTATATTCTTAAAGGTCAGAGCCTTGAGAATGGGCTACCCTGTATATTTCAGGCTATAGGCAACATTCTTTTACAAAAGATGCAGAGCCAGCATGACTAAGCACAGACAGCCGAGCACAAAGGTTAAAGGGGAAAGAAACAGATCAAACATGGAGTCAGAGTTGTTCTCTATTACAGCCGGACTCCTGGTTAAGTTTATGGAGAAAGAAGAATAATAATTCATAGGGTCAGGCTATGTTTGAAGTAGAAACCAAATTCCATACAGGCTAATGTTCTGGATATAGAAATGGAGACAGTAGGTGGGACTTGTGAATGCAGTGAAAGAACAAGTTGGCAAAGATATTGAAGGCACAGCCGTAAGAGTTGCTAAAATGTTTTACCATTGGTCCAGGATAGAAAGAAATTAAATAAAGCTCAGATGGGTGATAGAGTGATGAAAGGGATGGACTGAAGAACTGAAATATTTAGAGATCCATAATGCAAGTGAAAACATGAGAAGCTGGAGGATAGATTACAGTAAGAGATTGAAGATTACAGAGTTTAGATCACTCAGATAAGATGAATGATCATCTTTTGAGGTCACCACATAAGCATAGTGCTGAAATCAAGTGAAGGACTGTGAATGGAGTTACACATCATAGAAGTTTGAGATCAGGTTATTGGATGATTTATTCATATGAATGTTACTGTTGCTTATGTCAGGAACTGAGATCGAGAGGAAGACTGTGAGCCCATGACCAAAGTACACAATGAATGAGAGAGAAGGGGAAGACAGTGGCAAAAACAAACAGTGAAGACAAAAAGGGGCATGTTTTAGGGAAGAGTTACCAATGTCTGGGCCAAAATGCATCAGATCACAGTACCCCAATCTCCATCCACTGGCTCAAGACCTGGGTTCAGGCAGTCATAGCACCAAGGCATAGTGGCTAGTCTAGGAGTGACATTGAACCTAACTGGCCTAATATAAAGCATTTTCCTAGCAGTTTTTCTATTTGAACCTCTCAATTCTCAATGTTCAATTTTTTCTTCCACATTTTCTTCTCTTATTACCCATGCATACAATCGAGTCTTTTCTTATTAAAAAAAAAATCTTTAACCTGACGCCACTTCCTGGTACTTTCCTCTTTCATTCTCTAAACCTAAACTCCTTGACAGTGTAGTCTGAATTAACTGCTTTATTTTACATTTCCCTCTTTACTCAACATGCTGAAGTCTGGCTTCCACCTGCCACTACTGCTACTGATACAGATTTTACACATTTATGGTAGAAGAGAATATTTCAGAACATGAGAAGCCAGCTGGTAGCTTTAGACAGCCCAGGGTTAAATTGGTCCAAACTAATTCTCCTCAAGACTAATCACTAGAAGCCTCTTTGTATAACTGTGCACTTGCCTAAAATCTCTTCTACCAAATTAGATTTCACATATGATGGTTGGTTTCAATCCCTCTGGTGACTTAACCAATTCTTAATATAGTTTTTCTACTTTTTTTCCCTTTTAGCATTCCCAGAATTTTAAATTCAATTTCTCTTAATCCAAATAAATTTGCAATTAGACAGGTAAGTTTATGCAAATAAACAATTGTCATGCAAACAGACTCTCTTAAAGTCATACAAATAATTGTAAGCAGCAAATCTGAAGGTGAGTTCATCTAGAGAACATTCCCTTGTAACTAGAGAAACAAAAATTACAGCACTTCTTATTTTGTGTTTTGCTTGACACTGGGGTGTAAAAAGCAAACGGCAAGTATGAAACGAGATTGAAGTTTACCTTAAAGTCTTTATTCTCAAATCCAAAAGCAAGTTATGTGAGCATGTTATCGTCAGTCAGTTTGGTCTCAAGGAATAACCCTCACTGAAGTAATGGCAAGTTCGTTGTAACAATGCTTGTGAAAAGGATCCCAGGAAAAGCCAAATCTGAATTTCACGAAGAGCAAAAGTTATTACAAAGTCAGGGCACAGGAAGAACAGAACCTATAACAGAGCTGGACCAGATCATCTTCATTTAGTCATTTCCCCATGACAGTGACTCACTGCATGAGCATTTTCCAGTCAGTGAGATAATATCTTAGGACTTCCAGTTTAAACTCGAGAGAAGGTGAATATGTTTGATTCAGGCTATTACATATTTGCTTAATTTGAACAAGGTCCCATCGTAGGCTACTGAATAACCTATGGGTTATGTTCTTTCTAACCATTGGCTCACTTGAGTTTTGTACTTTTTGAAACTCATTTCCACTGAACACCTAAGAATACGTTAATGTAAACAACCTTTTAATGTAACGTAAATGATACACTAGTCATACTGCATGCCGCTTGGGAGAAGTTTATTTTCTCTGGATTATGAATTATGATGTAAGGAGTATCAAGATAAGCAGGGCAGATCACAGTGACTGGGTTTATATGAGCTGAGATTTGAACTTCATTCTTTTTTTCTCCTTTTTGATTTTTTTTTATTACTCAGGAAAGCTTCATTTTTTTTAAAGTTAGCTTTTTGACTCTGTGCTTGTGCTTTCAACACTTTCACAATGTTTTTCTGCTCCTCAATAAGGGAAGCATGCTTGATCCTGTCACGGACACATTTAGCACACATGGAACCACCATAGGCTCTGCTAACATCTTTTCGTTTTAGACAACCTCATAAGAACTTTAGGTCTCACAGCATGACCTCCTCGAAGTTGGCCTGGGCACACACCACATGCAGAGTTTGGTGCTTTGCCAGCTTTTTGGTATAAAGGTAAACAGTTCTGTTACAAGGGGTTCGGGACAGCCTGGTTTTGTTAGAGGCTGTATTGTAGGACAGCCTGTGATGGTATATGAAATGCTGAACCATATATCATCCCCAGAAGAACTGAACTTTATTCTTTAGGAAGGGAAAGTGACATGCTCTGATCTGTATATAAATTGATCACTCGACTGTGTGTGGAGACATAATGCAGGAGGAAAATAAGTAGGGTAAAGAGATTAAGAGGATTTTTTCTTGATTAGAGTAGGGATAATGAGGATGTGGAGAGTTTCAAGAACTATTTATTAGGTACGTTTGGAAGGACTTGGTGGTTGTTAGTGTGGGAAGCAGGGGAGAAGGAAGAGGAGGGTGATTACTAGGTTCCCAACTTGGGTGCTAGATAGATGGTATCACCAGTGACTGAGATACCAAATAATACAAGAAATTAACTTAAGGGGGAAATAATATATTTTAAGCTTGTTGATACAGGGGCATCAGTGGGTTGTAAAGAGTGCGATATCCAGTATTCAGATGGATAAAGAGATAAACTCTAGGTAGTGCTCTGGTCTGGGATGCAGATTTGACATTAAGCTGGAAATTAAACCACAAGAATTGGTATGAGCTCCTACTGAGAGTGAGTAGAATGAGGTAAATCATGAACAATGAACAGAGTCTTAGAGGATGCCAACATTAAGGGAGGGACACGAGCAGTTCTAATAGCCACAGTGAAATACAGCTAAGAGCTTTGGAATAATAAATGTTGCAAAAGACTATAGCATTTTGCACTTAAGATATTTTGAAGCTAGAACAGCTTTAGGACTTGGGGTCAGGTGATGAGAATATAGTAGGTTTAGCAGATTTCACTGTGGAAGCTTATAACTCCAAACTGTTAATGAATTAAAACAAGCATTTATTTCTTGCTCATTAATATGGTGTCTATCTCGGCTTGGCTCTGGTTTGGCTGAGATCATTTGGGATCAGAATCAGTTCTCTTCTATATATCTCTCATTCTGGTACCCAGGATGAGCATCAGTAGCTACATGGAGTAGGCTTTTTTTGTGGCAGAGGGTAAGCATTTAAGGAAGCAAATGGAAAGGCACAATGCCTTAAATTTTCTACTAAAACTGGCACACTGTCACTTCCACTCACATTTCATTGGTCAAAGCCATCCATATGGCCAAGTCCCATCCAGTGGGAGTTGGGAAACATACCAATCATAGAAGTAGAGGGAGGGGAATGTCAATATTTGATGAACAGTAAACCTATTTAAACATAGTTGGCAAAAATGGGTAAAGGGGAAGGTCAAATACTCTTTAGGAGGTCTGAAAAATAGCCAATAATTATTAACAATTAATATGCGTCAAGTACTATTTTAAGATTTTAACGTATAGGAGTATAATTTAATCAATATAACCACCCTATGAGTAGGTAATATCATCAACCTATTTTATAGATTAGGAAAGCAAGGCACAGAAGGTTCAGCGTCATGCTCAAAATCACTTAAGTAGAACTATCAGAGCAAAGGACATGAAGGGCCATGAGTTTTGGTTAAAGAGAAAGACTGCTGCCTAATTCCTAAAGACAAAGACAACATACTCAGCTTTCTCCTACTCTAAATCAGGGAATCATGTTATTTTTAAGTGCTTCTTGAGGTTCATCAGCAGAATAAGTCTTGGCCTTGATTATTTCAGTGACTGAAATAATTTTTTTATTATAATTGGTATGTGCACCACAAAGTTCATCATCTTTGTCTCTTGGCTATAAATACAAGATGCTTTGCATAATATCAGTACCATTGTACCTTTGCTTGATGGGCTGTGTATATTAATTTTTTAATCTGCAGACTTAGAAGTGTAACTATATAACTTTATTTTTTATATCTGACAATAATTTCTCTTTCAAGCTACCCATTTAGGTGTGATACATAAACTTAGTCCAGTCACTTGATTATGAATACAATGACATTCAGTAATTTCTTATTTAAAATTTAAATTTTATTATAATTCACGATTTTTACCTTTTTGTCTCTTACTAAGGGTCAATGTTATGCTCTTGGTCTGGCACCAACAGTGATATTGGTGAGGAGGGGCATCTACTTATCAACAGTATCTGCTTTTGTCATATGCTGGTCTCCTACTCCACAGGTAAACCAGCCCTCTTGTTCTCAGGCATCCCTCTCTTTCTCTGGGCAATTTATCATGATGTGAATCATCCCCATCCATTCTCTGGCAAGACTGGATATTCTGATTCTTCTAATCTAATTATATCTTATTCCCCTCATAGGACACTTTGCAGGCACTTGCTCTCTTGTGTTAAGCTTGCAGCCTTTAACCTCTAATAGGGAGCTATTCTCCCTCTCCCTTCCCATGCATTCCAAGCCCAGGGAAAGTCAGGAGAATGTCTCCTACCTACTTACATCTAATAATTCATACTGCCTTTTCTGGTCTTGCTTGTTACATCATTTTTTGTGGGCAGTTCTCACAGGGATTTACATTTTTCTGAGCCACACACGCAAGACTCATTTATTCTTCACTCTTACATCTCCAAACTTAAAGGAGGAATCTTTTAGTACCCATACGTGCCTCAAACATTGTCCAAAGGTAGGAGGCAGAATGACAGAGACCCATATGCTAACTGCTAACTCCCCTGAATTTTCCCCCATCTCTCCTTCCCAGTTTACTGAGGGAATGCCTAGTTGTATTCTCTTTAAAATATTTTCAAGCCTTTTCAACTTAGATTCCAAAGATTTTTGTGTCTTTGCTATCCAGTTTCTCTATGACTGGGCAGGAGGAACAGATTTGGAGGAACAAGTGAATTAAAGCATAAGGTGGAAGGAAATATCACACTTCTATCAATACATTTCATAACATCCTCTCTCAAATGCTTTCCAGTTGTCCATTGCCACTTGATCTTCTCACTAGCTCCACGATGGTGATAGACCAGTTATTATAATCTCACAATAGCATCCAAGCTTACCACATAGCTGCACATTTTCCTGACTAACCATTCACACAATGACTTTCACTTCTTTCATATATTTAAAAGTGATATAGATATCATTTGCTTTTTCTAACTTCACAAAATTGATTGAGAAATCCTGTTTCTCTTCTGTCTTTATGCAACACTTTCTTTTTCTTTACAACTTTGCCATTTTTTATAGACAAGAATTCTGAAGTTGTTTAGGGAAATATTTATACCTTCAGACCATTTTTTAGGTCCAAAATTGTTTGAATGGATTAATTTATGCTGGGAAGGCTGGAAACTAGAGTTCATTTTGGTCGACAATTTGGTAATACAAATCAAACTAAACTATACCATACCAGACCAAACCAAACCAAATGAAATTCAGAATAGCTAACCTTAGAGTGGTGGGAAAATGGTTTTAGACATGCTAACTCTTCTATGTGTATTTTCCTGCTTAATTCCACCTCTTCATTTTTTTCTGTTCATGTCCTCTAGAGCAGTAGTCCCCAACCTTTTTGGTGCCAGGGACCAGTTTCTTGGAAGACAATTTTTCCACTGACCAGGGGTGGGGGGGATGGTTCAGGTGGTAATGCAAGTGATGGGGAGCAGCAGATGAAGCTTCACTCACCTCCTACTCACCTCCTGCTCACCTCCTGCTGTGCGGTCCGGTTCCCAACAGGCTGTGGACTGGTACTGGTCCTTGGCCCGAGGAGTTGGGGACCCCTACTCTAGAGGCACAAATCTGACTGAGACTGATGGCTGGGCCAAGGACTGGAAGGGGTTGGAGCAAGAGAAATCTCACTATTGTTAGCCATGTTATCTTTTCAACCTTTTCCTCTTCACTTTGGGGGTTGATGGATACTTTCTGCGTGTAGGGAAAATATATGTAAATTAAATAATTTTAAATATTGATTATTCCAATCACTTAAGGTTGGAATAAGTCTAATACAGTAAATCAGAATTAAGGTAGAAAAGCCTAATCTTTCTGAAAAGTCCACTGAATTCTCTCCCTAAACCGCTGGTATCACATTAAGGATGATTACCACTGGACCAGGGCTGGGACAGTGATCTCCTGGCTCATTTCCTCTCCCTTCCCACACTCATCCTTACTCCAAGCAATTCTTCTCAAAAGGGCACTCAAGTGGATGGACCTAGAGTCTGTCATATAGAGTGAAGTAAGTCAGAAAGTGAAAAACAAATACCATATGCTAACACATATATATGGAATCTAAAAAATGGTACTGATGAACCCAGTGGCAGGACAAGAATAAAGACACAGACATAGAGAATGGACTTGACATGGTGGGAAAGGGGAAGCTGGGATGAAGTGAGAGAGTAGCACTGACATATATACACTACCAAATGTAAAATAGATGGCTAGTGGGAAGCTGCTGGATAGCACAGGGAGATCAACTCGATGCTTGGTGATGACCTAAAGGGGTGGGGTAGGGAAGGTGGGAGGGAGGCTCAAGAGGGAGGGGATATGGGGATATATGTATAAATACAGCTGATTCACTTTGTGGTACAGTGGAAACTGGCACAACATTGTAAAGCAATTATACTCCAATAAAGATCTAAAGAAAAAAAAAAGGCACTCAAATCTTTTGTCAGATTGCTCTCGTGGAGATGAGATTTAGGTACAGATATCTAGGAGCACTGAGGGTGTCAAAAAGTGGCTCAAAATTCTTTAGACTCCCCATCTCTTCAGCGACTTCATTCTTAGAACAAAAATTTCATTCACAATCTGTCATGAAATATCACTAGTTTGCAAGCTCACCTAGCAGTTTGCCACCCCAAATTCCCTTTTAAATAGAATTTTCAGATTCTTTACTGTCAGACAAGATTTTAGGGAGCCCAGAAAGGGGAAACATTCTAAGAGCATAAAGTCTCATGAGTATGCTGGTTTGGGGCTTCACCTGGCCTTTAATTTTTGCATTAGTGGACCAGGAAATAAAGTTTTAATCTGTTTTAAAGGTCTTTAAATATAAATTAAAGGGTAACCCAAGATGATTATTAAGAGGCTATTCTCTATTTTATGACCAAAATTTAAGAATTTGTTTTCTAAGTGTTAATGGAAGAGGTGCCAACATTATTATGAGCATGTTAATTTACTGGCACCTTTCCTGGTTTGTGAGGAAAGAAAACCTTCTCATTGACTCCAGCAGTGGCTCTTTAGGTCTTACATGTATTCCATTCTGGGCTTCTTTCAGATCGCAGGGAAGAAGGTGTTTACACTTTAGTATTCTGTAAAATATCCATAAGAAGTATCCTCTGGGTCTCCTAGCCAGGTACACAAGGATGAGGTGTCCATTGATAAAGCAGTATAGGCTCAGTTCAGGCTCTGTAAAATGTAGAGGCAAGACCTTACAAGCAGTGAGAGCAGCAGTCAGGAAAGAGGGAAGAAAGTGTTCAATACATGGGGCTGTCCCCTCAGAATATGAGACTTGTAGTTGTGATGTAGATGTGCGCTTGGCTTGGTTGTGATCTGCCAGTCCAAATTAGTTTCTTAGTTCTTCACTGATTTTGTTAAGAGGTTGTAAAACGTAATATTTGCTTTCTTTGAAAATACATCTGCCCACCAGTGTCTGAGAAACAATGATGCTATGTTTCCACAAGAAGCAGAGAACATGCCTGGGAATATATGTTTTTGGTATAGTCTAGTTTTCTTATTTATTGAGGTTTAAAACACACAAGTTATGTGTAGTTAACAATACTGTATCGAGCACTTAAAAAATTTTTTTTGAGCACTTAAAAATTTGTTATGAGGTAGAGATCATGTTGTGTTCTTGAGACAATATCAAAAGAAGTGATTAAGTGTACTCATCTTAAAGATACAAGCTTGATGAATTTTGATATATGCGTGTGCCTGTGTAACCACGAAGATCAAGATATAGAACCTTCCATCAGTTTAGGAAGTTCCCTCATGCTGCTTCCCAGTCAATCCATTCCCCATAGGGTAGCCATTATCCTGATTCCACTAGTAAATTTATTAATTTTGCAGCCTTTAAAATTGTATAAATGAAATTATAAAATATGTACTCTTTGTGTCTGGCTTCCCTTACACAGTATCCATGAGATTCATTTATTTGTTTCTTTTAAATTGCTATGTAATATTCCATTGTATAAATATACTACATGTATGAATTTATTTACTTATTCTCCAGGTTATTGACATTTGGGTTTATTACATTTTTTTGGTTAACGTGAATAAAACTGTCGTGAACATTCTAGTAATGTCTTTGCTGGATAATTACACTCATTTCTTTTCATATGTATGTAGGAATTAAGTAATAGGTCTTAGAATAGATATATGGTTTTGACTTATTAGATACCAGCACACATTTCCCTAAATTGGTTGAACCAGTTTACAATCCCACTACCAATGTTTGTGAGTTCATTTGTGCCATTTTATCATCAAGACTTGAAGACTTTGAGTATTTAAAAAGTTTAGTATTTAGAATGGTTTCATTTATATAAAGCTCAAGAACAGGCTAAACTAATAGTTCCCCTTCTTGTAGCTTTGTTTTGTGTTATATAAGACTAAGATGCCTAGAGCTGAAGCAGAATGGACAAGGCTGAGAGTGAAACCTAATACATGAAGATGGCATAGCAAATGGACGGAAAGAACCTGAATCATTGATGATTCTATTGACTTATTCAACCAGCTCTGGAACCACCTGTCTCCAGACATATTGATCATTCAATGATACATCCTCTTGTGGTTTATGTTAGTGTTTATCACATATTTCTTATTTGAAGATGAAAGCATGCTTAATAAATATATCTTATATTGACTTAAGTATCTTTGATGGGAGTTTTCAGTTTTGCAGTTTTGTTCATGTAGGCTTTACATATGTATGGTTAAGTTTAATTCTGGGATTTTATGTTGATGTTGCAATAGCAAATGGATACTTTTCTAAGTAATACGTATTTTTTGTTTGCTTGGCGGTTTTTTTTTTTTTTGTAGATAGAAACTACTTATTATGTCAATATATTAAGATTTTCACATCATTTAAATCACTTGGAGTACTAATATTTTTTCATTTCTAATGGAGCTCTTAGACTTTCCAGGTAGATAATTATATCATCACCAATATTTGTAGGTTTTTCTTTCCCCAAGCAAAATTTAAAGCTTATATTTTTCCTTATTTAACTGCATTGGGGAGAAATTACATGGTCCTGTTAAATAATATGGTAATAATTCTTTTCTGGCTAATTTCTTTAACTGTAATTCCTCCAATCTGATTTTATAACAAAGCATGTGGTGAGCTATTGATTAAAGTTAAATATTTTTTATGAAATATAGAAAGAGTCTCTCGAACCTTTTATTATTAAACATTTCAGATAGAGGATTTTTTTGTGTGTGTGAATTTTATTCTATGCTTTTGAGAAATCAAATCATCATGTATGTTAACTTTTCACCCTCATTAATTTGTTGTTTTATTAATGTGCTTGTGGAAGAATATTTTCACATTCTTTTTCAATCAACAGAGCATAGACTTTCCAAACTAAAACTTATGGCTTTACTTTGCAATAATAAAACGTGGTGTTCTGGCAAGCTCTGGGATCTTTTGTGCATCTTACGTGAGTCAGTAGAGGGAAGAAGAGGGAACATAAGAGGAAATTCAATCTTTGCAATTCTTTTTAAGCTCTTTATGGAATATAATTGCTTTACACTCTTGTACCAGCTTATGAGGTACACCAAAGTGAATCAGCTGTATTTATACACATATCCCCATATCCCCTCCCTCCTGTGACTCCCCACCACCCTCCCCGTCCTGGCCCTCTAAGGCATCACCCATCATCAAGTTGATCTCCCTTTGTTATACAGCAACTTCCCACTGGCTATCTATTTTACAGTTGTTAGTATATATATATCTATGCTGCTCTCTCACTTTGTCCCAGCTTCCCCTTCGCCCCCCGCCTCCCCCAACCCTGTGTCCTCCAGTCCATTCTCTGCATCTGCATCCTTATTCTTGTCTTGTCACTGGGTTCATCAGTACCATTTTTTTTTTTTGATTCCGTATATATGAGTTAGCGTACAATATTTGTTTTTCTCTTGCTGGCTTACTTCACTCTATATGACAGACTCAGGGTCTATCCATCTCATTACATATAGCTCCATTTCATTCCTTTTTATAGCTGAGTAATATTCCATTGTATATATATGCCACATTTTCTTTATCCATTCATCTGTTGATGGGCATTTAGGTTGCTTCCATGTCCTGGCTATTGTAAATAGTGCTGCAATAAACATTACGGTACATGTTTCTTTTTGGATTATGGTTTTCTCTGGGTATATGCCCAGTAGTGGGATTACTGGATCATATGGTAGTTCTATTTTTTTCCATAGTGGCTGTACCAACTTACATTCCCACCAACAGTGCAGGAGAGTTCCCTTTTCTCCACACCCTCTCCAACATTGGTTGTTTCCAGATTTTGTGATGATGGCCATTCTGATCGGTGTGAGGTAATACCTCATGGTGGCTTTGATTTGCATTTCTCTGATGATTAGTGATGTTGAGCATCTTTCATGTGTTTGTTGGCCATCTGTATGTCTTCTTTGGAGAAATGTCTATTTAGGTCTTCCGCCCATTTGTGGATTGGGTTATTTGCTTTTTTGGTATTAAGCTGCATGAGCTGTTTGTATATTTTGGAGATTAATCCTTTGTCCGTTGTTTCATAGGCGACTATTTTTTCCCATTCTGAGGGTTGCCTTCTAGTCTTGTTTATCTTTCACTGTGCAAAAGCTTTTAAGTTTCATGAGGTCCCATTTGTTTATTCTTGATTTTATTTCCATGATTCTAGGAGGTGGGTCCAAAAGGATCTTTCTTTGATGGATGTCATAGAGTGTTCTGCCTATGTTTTCCTCTAGGAGTTTTATGGTGTCTGGCCTTCCATGTAGGTCTTTAATCCATTTGGAATTTCTTTTTGTGTATGGTGTTAGGAAGTGTTCTAATTTCATTCTTTTACATGTAGCTGTCCAATTTTCCCAGCACCACTTATTGAAGAGGCTGTCTTTTTTCCATTGTATATTCTTGCCTCCTTTGTCAAAGATAAGCTGCCCATATGCACTTGGGTTTACCTCTGAGTTCTCTACTCTGTTTCATTGATCTTCCTTTCTGTTTTTGTGCCAGTACCATACTGTCTTGATCACTGTGGCCTTGTAGTATAGTTTGAAGTCAGGAAGCCTGATTCCACCAACTCCATCTTTCCTTCTCAAGATTGCTTTGGCTATTTGGGGTCTTTTGCATTTCCATACAAATCATAAGAGTTCTTGTTCTAGTTCTGTGAAAAATGCTGTTGGTAATTTGATAGGGATTGTGTTGAATCTGTAAATTGCTTTGGGTAGTACAGTCATTTTCACAATGTTGATTCTTCCAATCCAGGAACATGGTATGTCTCCCCATCTGTTTGTATTGGCTTTGATTTCTTTCATCAGTGCCTTATAGTTTTCTGCATATAGGTCTTTTGCCTCCTTAGGCAGGTTTATTCCTAGGTTTTTTATTCTTTTTGTTGCAGTGGTAAATGGGAGAGTTTCCTTAATTTCTCTTTCTGCTTTTTCATTGTTAGTGTATAGGAATACAAGAGATTTCTACGCATTAATTTTGTAAACTGCTACTTTACTAAATTCATCAATTAGTGCTAGCAGTTTTCTGGTAGAGTCTTTAGGGTTTTCTATGTATAATATCATGTCATCTGCAAAGGGTGACAATTTTACTTCTTTTCCAATTTGGATTCCTTTTATTTCATTTTCTTCTCTGGTTGCTGTGGCTAACACTTCCAAAACTATGTTGAATAATAATGTTGAGAGTGGACACCCTTGTCTTGTTCCTGTTCTTAGAGGGAATGCTTCTAGGTTTTCCCCATTTAGAACAATGTTGGCTGTTGGTTTGTCATATATGACTTTTATTATGTTGAGGTAATTTCCTGCTATGCCCGTTTTCTGGAGAGTTTTTATCATAAATGGATGTTGAATTTTGTCAAAAGCTTTTCCCGCATCTATTGAGATGATCATGTGGTTTTTATCCTTCAATTTGTTGATATGATGTATCACATTGATTGATTTGAGTATACTGAAGAATCCTTGCATCCCAGAGATAAACCGCACTTGATCATGGTGTATGATCTTTTTAATGTGCTGTTGGATTCTGTTTGCTAGTATTTTGTTGAAGATTTTTGCATCTATATTCATCAGTGATATTGGTCTGTAATTTTCTTTTTTTGTGACATCTTTGCCTGGTTTTGGCATCAGGGTGATGGTGGCCTCGTAGAATGAATTTGGGAGTGTTCCTCCTTCTGCTATATTTTGGAAGAGTTTGAGAAGGATAGGTGTTAACTCTTCTCTAAATGTCTGATAGAATTCTCCTGTGCAGCCATCTCGCCCTGGGCTTTTGTTTGTTGGGAGATTTTTAATCACAGTCTCAATTTCCATACTTGTGATTGGTCTGTTCATAGTTTCTATTTCTTCCTGGCTCAGTCTTGGAAGATTGTATTTTTCTAAGAATGTATCCATTTCTTCCAGGTTATCCAATTTATTGGCATATAGTTGCTTGTAGTAGTCTCTCATGATCTTATGTATTTCTGAGGTGTCCGTTGTTACTTCTCCTTTTTCATTTCTAATTCTGTTGATTTGCATCTTCTCCCTTTTTTCCTGATGAGTCTGGCTAATGGTTTATCAATTTTGTTTATCTTCTCAGTGATCCAGGTTTTAGTTTCATTAATCTTTGCTATTGTTTCCTTCCTTTCTTTTTCATTTATTTCTGCTCTGATCTTTATGATTTCTTTCCTTCTGCTCACTTTGGGGTTCCTTTGTTCATCTTTCTCTAATTGTTTTAGGTGTAAGCTTAGGTTGTTTATTCGAGATTTTTCTTGTTTCTTGAGGTAGGACTGTATTGCTATAAACTTCCCTCTTAGAACTGCTTTTGCTGCGGCCCATAAGTTTTGGGTTGTTGTGTTTTCATTGTCATTTGTTTCTAGGTATTGTTTGATTTCCTCTTTGATTTCTTCAGTGATTTCTTGGTTGTTTAATAGCGTAATGTTTAGTCTCCATGTGTTTGTATTTTTTACAGTTTTTTTTTCCCTGTAATTGATATCTAGTCTCATGGCGTTGTGGTCAGAGAAAATGCCTGATATGATTTCAGTTTTTTTGAATTTTCCGAGGCTTGATTTGTGACCCAAGATGTGATCTATGCTGGAAAATGTTCCATGTGCACTTGAGAAGAAAGTGTATTCTGTAGTTTTGGATGGAATGTCCTGTAAATATCAATTAAGTCGAGGTGGTCTCATGTGTCATTTAAAGCTTGTGTGTCCTTATTTATTTTCTCTTTGGATGATCTGTCCATTGGTGTAAGTGGGGTGTTCAGGCCTCCCACTATTATTATGTTACTGTTGATTTTCCCTTTTATGGCTGTTAGCATTGGCCTTATGTATTGAGGTGCTCCTATGTTGGGTGCATAGATATTTACCATTGTGATATGTTCTTCTTGGATGGATCCCTTGATCATTATGGAGTGTCCTTCCTTGTCTCTTGTAATAGTCTTTACTTTCAAGTCTAATTTGTCTGATATGAGTATTGCTACTCCAGCTTTCTTTTGACTTCCATTTGCATGGAGTATCTTTTTCCTTCCCTTTACTTTCAGTCTATATGTATCCCTTGGTCTGAAGTGGGTTTCTTGTAGGCAGCATATAGAAGAGTCTTGTTTTTGTATCCATTCAGCCAGTCTGTGTCTTTAGGTTGGAGCATTTAATCCATTTACATTTAAGGTAATTATTGACATGTATGTTCCTATTATCATTTTCTTAATTGTTTTGGGTTTGTTTTTGCAGGTCTTTTCCTTTTCTTGTGTTTCCTGCTTAGAAAAGTTCCTTTAGCACTTGTTGTAAGGCTGGTTTGGTGGTGCTGAATTCTCTTAACTTTTGCTTGTCTGGAAAGCTTTTGATTTCTCCCTCAAATCTGAATGAGATTCTTGCTGGGTAGAGTAATCTTGGCTGTAGATTTTTCTCTCTCAGGACTTTCAGTATGTCCTGCCATTCCCTTCTGGCCTGCAGTTTCTGCAGAAAGATCAGCTGTTATCCATATGGGTTTTCCCTTATATGTTATTTGTTGCTTTTCTCTTGCTGCTTTTAATATTTTTTCTTTGTGTTTAATTTTCGTTAGTTTGCTTAATATGTGCCTTGATGTGTTTCTCCTTGGGTTTATTCTGTATGGGACTCTGTGCTTCTTGGACTTGATTAATTATTTCCTTTCCCATGTTGGGGAAGTTTTCCATTATAACCTCTTCAAATATTTTCTCAGACTCTTTCTTTTTCTCTTCTTCTTCTGGGATGCCTATGATTCGAACGTTGGTGTGCTTAATGTTGTCACCAAGGTCTCTGAGACTATTTTCCCTTCTTTTTATTCTTTTTTCTCTTTCCTGCTCTATGACAGTTATTTCCCCCTTCTATCTTCCAATTCACTTACTTGTTCTTCTGCCTCAGTTATTCTGCTGTTTATACCATCTAGAATATTTTTAATTTCGGTTATTTTGTTGTCCATTACTGTTTGTTTGCTCTTTAGTTCTTCTGAGTCCTTCTTAACTGTTTCTTATATTTTCTGTATTTTGTTATCAAGATTTTGGATCATCTTTACTATCATTACTCTGAATTCTTTTTCAGGCAATTTTCCTATTTCCTCTTCATTTATTTGATCTTGTGGGTTTTTTTTCCCTGCTCCTTTGCCTGCATGGTGTTTCTGTGTTTTCTCATAGTAGTCCAAACTTCAGAGGTTGCTTGTCTCGGCAATAAAGTGGTCTAAAGAAGACTGTCCAAGCCCCAGACTAATGGCAGAGTGCTGAATCAAACAAATACTAAGTCAAGGAAACACATACATGTATAAGACACACAAATACTGAATCCAATAGAACATGAGGCACTAGAAAGACCTGACAGAAGAACCCCAGTATGCCATCAGACAATCAAAGATAAAACCAACAAAAATTCAAAACCAAAACCGAGCAAAACAAAAACAAACAAACAAACAAAAATCCCACCACACACACACAAACACAAATCCAGGGAGGTTTTGAATGCTAGGATCAAATATAATAAAGAGCATTAGTACCAGCAGACAGAATGAAGATTCTCAGAGTGAAATCAGACAATTATACCTAGAACTAAGATAAAGACAAAACCTAATAATAAAAACCAAAGCAGTGTGTCATCTGGAGAATAAAGCAAGGAAACAGAGCAGACTGATAATATTGCACATAAGTATATTAAGATAAAATAAACTAAAAAAGAATAGAATATAGGGCAACAGAAGAGCATAGTGTGACAGGAAATATGAAAATAAAAAGAAAGAAATAGAAATGTATAAAAGATAGAGATGAAAAGAAGGTAGGAGAGATACAGTCAGCACAAAAAACTTAGCTAGAAATAGAAATATATAAAAAGGCTAAAAATAAAAATAGAATAAAAAATATGTTATAAAACATGTATATCCCTTAGGATTAAGATCGTAATTAATAAAAAAACAAAAAAACAAAAAAACTAGAACTGATCCCAGAATGGACCAGATCAATAGAATTAATAATAATATTTCTGTTTCCTTGGGGTCTCAGCTGTAAGTGTCCTTCTACCCGCCTTGGGCTTTTTGTATTATTCTGTGACCAGCAGAGCTTCCTTTATTTTTCATCTGTAAGCGCTGATGTGTGAGGAGAGAGAGGGTACAATAGTGGCTCCTTCCCCTGGGAGTGAGTGAGCAGTGGTGCCCTGCCTGGATCATGGCATCTCAGGTGGCCGTGGTGGTGCCTGTTGCAGAGGGACTCCGGTGGCTCAGGTGTAAACAGAATGTCTCCAGAACTGGGCCACTCTGCGGGCTTTTGGCTCCTGGCTCTAGGGCATCCCTGCCGGGGGCCTTTGTTATACCTGAGTGTGCCAGCTAGGCCCACAGGAGTCCTTCCTTTCCGTCCCAGGCACCGAGAGAGAGGCTACACCTGTGGCTCCTCCCCGCTGCTTGTGAGTCAGCAGTATCCAGCCGCCACTATGGCCACGCAGCTTTCTGCGGTAGGCTCTCTCTGCTGTGGATTTCTTCCCTCCTGTCCTCTCAGTCTGTCTCCCCAGTGCCAACAGTGTTTCTCACCCTGAACCAGTTCTCTGGTTCTCACGTTTCAGCTCCCAGACCCCCTGTTCAGCTGTGAATCGATGTCTCAGTCCGGGCACGCTGAGCCGTGGTGCGGACCCTCTGTGTGTTTCTCACTCTTTCCTGTCTGCCAAAGCTCAGCCGCTTCACCCTCTTTTAAGAGTCCCAAATGCCTCCCTTCTGACCCAGGGAAATTCCCCATTGGAGAAGAGATTTCCCTGTCAGATAAGGGATGTTTGCCCGAGTTTGGCAATCTCCCCTCTGTTTTAGATCCCCCCACCCTAGGGTGTGGGACCCGTCCCTTTCCTTTCTTCTCCTCCTCTTTCTCCTTTTTTTTTCCCCCTCTTTCCTACCCAGTTATGTTGGGATCTTTGCAGTCCTTTCTGGTGTCCGAGGTTGTCTGCTGGTGTTCAGCTGGTTCTCTGTGGGAATCATTGCATCTTTTGGTGTATTCCTGATGCATCTGTCAATCTTTGCAATTTTAATGAGTAAATGTAACTTAGTTCTCTACCTAAAATATTGCAAATATTTTCCCAATGTCCTTTTCCAGCTGTTTTTACTTCCTTGTTCTTTAGGCTGTAAATGAGGGGATTCAGCATGGGTGTGATCACACTGTATTGTAAGGAAGAGAGCAAATCCAGGAAGGAACCAGAGGGAGGCATGAGATAGTGAAGCATACCCGAGCCAAAGAACAGGATTACTGCAGTGAGGTGGGAGGAGCAGGTGGAGAAGGCCTTGCTTCTGCCTGTGGTGGAGCTGATGCTCAGGATGTTGAATATAATACGGACATAGGAGAAGAAGATTGGGAGGAAGTTTCCAAGCCCAAAGAATATAGTGGAGAATGACAAGATACTGATATTGATGGAGATATCAGAGCAAGAGAGAGGCAAGAGGGAGGGCAGCTCACAGGTGTAGTGGTGTATGGTTTGAGTATCACAGAAATCCAGATTAATAGCCATAAGCACAATGATGACTGCATTGAGAGAGGCCAGGCCCCAGGAGCCCCACACCAGCCCCTTACAGAGCTGGTTGCTCATCACTTGGCCATAGAGCAGTGGGTGGCAGATGGCAGCATAGCAGTCGTAAGCCATCACTGAGAGGAAACAGGCTTCATTTCCTGCAGTAAGAGACACAAAGAAGACCTGGGCCAGACAGCCCTCTACAGAGATGGTTTTCTTCTCAGACAGGAGGTCCTTCAGTAGCTTGGGCACAGTGACAGAAGAGAAACAGAGGTCCACGAGTGATAGGTTACTCAAGAAGAAGTACATGGGTGTGTGGAGGTGAGAATCAGTCCTGATCACCAGCGACATTGTCAGATTTCCCATCAGAGTCAGGAGGTAAATTCCCAAGAAGAGCACAGAGAGCAGAGCTTGCATGTGAGGGTTGTCAGACAGCCCAGTGAGAATAAACTGCGTGATGGTGCTGTGGTTCTTCAAGGCCATTTGTAGAGGATATTTTCCTGTCATAAAATAAAACAAGAAGTGAGATCTCCTATGATTGTTCCTATTTCCTTCAAAGAATCACCTTTTTTTCATATATTTCCCCCTTTGCTGTCAGGGTGCTCTGCTGAGACACTCAGTGCTGCCTCTCACTGTACCGCAGTAACAGGTTTTATTCTATTTTGTCTTGGATTACAGTCTTCACATACATACAGAGAACTTCATTCTTTTTCTATAGGGATTTAACTGGAAAAATAAATATATCTGGCTCACCTGTACATTCATGGTAGCTAGCTTCCACCTGGAATTTTCTCATTGTTTGGAGAGCCTTATAATCACTTGGTTTTAAGAAACATTATAGTATTTATTGCAGCAGTTGTTTGAAAACTTCTCTCCTTTCCTTGTTTCCCAATCATTAATTTTTTGGTTATAATCATCCAGTAACTTCTAACTTCCTAAACAGCTCATTAAATTTCAATAAAAATTTTTTGTGTACAGAGTGATCTCAGTTTTTTCTCACAGTGATTTGGTGATTTATTTATGGCAGCCAATCATATCTATTTTACTCTTGAGAAATCTGATATTCAGGGAGATTTTGTAATGTCATGTTGACAACAAATAGAAAAACCAAGAAATAAGTTCCATTGCTTTTTCTAAATCTGGTGTCTAGGCTTGATCCACAGGTACTTAGACCATTTTTCCTGTTCTGATATTCTGAGTTCTTCCTTATTCGTCTTTAACTTACCTTTTAACCAAGTTGACTACTTTAAAAAAATAAATTTATTTAACTTATTTACTTTTGGCTGCATTGAGTCTTCACTGCTGTGCACGGGCTTTCTCTAGTTGTGCCGAGTAGTGGCTACTCTTCGTTGCAGTGAGTGGGTTTCTCATTGTGGTGGTTTCTCTTGTGGTGGGGCATGGACTCTAGGCATGTGGACTTCAGTATTTGTGGCACACTGTCCCAGTAGTTGTGGCTTGTGGGCTCTAGAGCGCAGGCTCAGTAGTTGTGGCACACAGGCTTAGTTGCTCTGCAGCATGTGGGATCTTCCCGGACCAGGGATCGAACCCATGTCCCTTCCATTGGCAGGTGGGTTCTTAACCACTGCGCCACCAAGGAAGTAAGTCCCCAAATTGCCTACTTTTGATGCCAGAAAGGTTTGTCTGTTTCTGTATCTGTGCTCCTATTATTCTCCATTCAAATGTTCCCCACTTTAATCTATGGATCCAAACTCTTATGAACCTTCCAGTTGACCTTAAATCCTTCATTTTTTCTTATACTCTGTCCTGACTTTTCCCTCCTGTAAACTCACAACCTTCTGTTTAAATCACTGATCTCCTTGTTCTCAGTTGCCTTCTGTCATAGTCTGAACTCTGATTTTTCCCTCATTAATGTTAAACATGTATCTCAGATTTCCCCTCCAGACTGTGAGCTCATTGAGAACATGGACCACATCTTAATAACAGTCACCGATTATTATTTCTGGCTTCACCCCCACACATTCTGTGTTAGTTTCACGTTATACCTCTCACATTATTAGAAAACCTCATATGGAGTCTCATGCATGCTTCAGATATAACCTCTTGAATACTCCAATACCTCCTTTCACTCTAATGCCCCTAATACCACCAATCCCCCATAGTACTAATGACCAGCAGAGGTATTGCTAATATTATCCATTGAAGTTGCCGTGCTGCCTACCCATGAAGGCTGCCTTTACCTGAGTGGAGTGTATCATCTTGTCACTGCAAATCTGCTGATGATCTCTCTTTTTTATAGAAGCAACAGGTACTTTTGCCATCACTGCAAGAAGGTTCTTTCATTTGTGTTGTGGATGATTTATTCTTTTATTGTCCTATGAAGTCAGAAAAGAAAAATTTGTGTGGTTTTCTCTTAACTGTTGCTTAAATCCACTTGTGCTACGTCTAAGGGTGTGTCCAAGAAGACCAGAATGGTGGTGGTCTATGTGAATGATGATGCTCACCTGAATCCAAATCATTTTGAACCTGAATTTATAGGGCTATGTAGTAAAGCACTGTTCTATATACAGTTTCCTTAGAGACCTGGGATTTTAAAAGATAACAGTGTTCTGCTTCTGTTTGGCAGTTCCTAATATAACCCCAGGAAGCTTTTTGAACTAAAAAAAATTCATATTATTTTTTCACAGAGCAGCTATTTCTAGTCCTGCCAACAATCTCTGACCCTATGCTAACTCATCAAGAGATGCTTAAATTATGATCCCATTAATAAACCCATCAGCCAAAGCTCAGGCCCATCTTAGACCCAAGCGTAGATTACCTTTGTGCCTGGGCAAAAGGGCAATGTTTACGCTTGTGTGCCTATGGGACGTTAGCTTAGTTCTAATGCTTGTGAGGCAAAAACAGCTGGAGAAATTATGTTTGAGGATCCTGCATGGATAAATTTGTAAATACTGTTGAAAGCAAACATTTTAAACAGAATCTACACAAGCAAAGTAAAATAATAAATTGGACATCCTTTATGAGGCTTAGATATTTTCATATCTATCTAAATGATTTGGATATTTTTAAGCCATCCTCCAAATTGCTTCAGTTCTCCACTTTCCCTCACAAGTTGACCTGACCACAGTGTCCTTGGCAAGCTCAAGGTCTCCTCTATTAACTGAGAGTATTTCTGCAATCACTTACATTTCTTCAGTGTAGTATTTCTGTATAATCATTTTCTCTCTCATTCTACATCCACATTTAGTGTGCATGAAGACATCAACTACTGTATCAGGTGATTTAGAGGGCATCACAGTGAAAGGAGCCTTCATCTTCCCTGCTAAATAACACCTTAAACTAGATTTTTGGGATAGATTTTTGAATGACCAAGAGCAAAGGCTTGCAACACATTCTAGGTCTGCATATCAGGAAAATAAATCTAATCTTTAACTACTACTTTGAACAGAAGACATTGGCTTTATTTCATCCTGTCATGTGAGAGACTTATGTGAGATTTACATGTGGGTGAGAACAGGCAAGACTAAAGTGAATAAAGTAGTGGTTGATCTCAGCAAAGCATAAAAGATATGAAAGCAGAGTTCCATTAGAAAAATGATACAGGTGAACTTATTTGCAAAGCAGAAATAGAGACACAGACAGAGGGAAAAAACATATAGATACCAAGGGGGAAAGAGGTGCGTGGGTGAATTGGGAGATTGGGATTGACATATATACACTACTATGTATAAGATAGATGACTAATGAGAACCTACTATATAGCACAGGGAACTCTCCTCAGTGCTCTGTGGTGACCTAAATGGGAAGGAAATCCAAAAAAAGAGGGGGTATGTATATATGTATAGCTGATTCACTTTGCTGTACAGCAGAAAGTAACACAACATTGTAAAGCAACTATACTCCAATAAAAATTAATAAAAATAAGAAAAGAATGGAGGATTCCAGAAGTGTCCAATTGAATTATTCTCAGAGTTTTTCCCTCCTTGGGAATAGTACTTCCTTGCACTATTCACACCTACTCACTGGTGACCAGATCTGAAGGTTTAAGAAACAGAAATATTCACTGCAGTTTATCAAACTGGAATTTGGGAAAAGCAGGGGACTAAGTGGCATCACTAGCACAGAATCGATCTGTAATATTTGGATTTCTTTCTGCAATGTTTTGTGATTATAAAGTATGAGAAGATTTATGCCAGGCCATAAGATATTCCTGTACCCAGTGTTATGTAGGGAGGGAAGAGAGATCATTCTCTTCATCTGTGCAGGTTTGATGGACTAATGCAACATTTGAGGGAATAGAGATTTCTAAGCCCTTCCCAGGGCGGGATATGATGCCAAGGGCTGAGATATTTTCATCTCCATCAGGGAAGAGGCATGAGTGAACAGGATCCTTGGCTCTAGAACAAATGAAGTGTGAGGAGGTGGAGATGTGGGAGGGGATGGATAGCAGATTTAAAACCTACACACAGATATTCCAGGGAAAAAGTAAAGATATCCTCAGAGAATCAGGGAGGAATTACCATACTTTCTGTTTTTCTGGAGAGGGCTCTTCTGAGTTTCCCATCTCTCCCATCATGGTTGACACATCATAGGTAATGTCTTCTCAAAACTGACCTCCTCTCATAGGAGTTTGATGTTTGACATATCAGCTTTTTCTCTTTGCTGTAAATGAGTGCTGCACATTAGAATAGTTCACACTCTATAAGCAGTATACAAATCATATAATCAGGATTATTCTCCTGAAAACATTAATTTAGAGTGGTGTCATTCCGCACTGTAGGCTGCTACAAGGAAAGACAATTTCTCTAAAGAAGTTCAAATTTGAAGAAGATGCATATATTTCATTAAACCTTCTCACATGATCTCAGGTGCAGCAATGTGCCTTCTCTTCACTTCTTCTGTGATTCTGAATACTCAGTTCTAAGAGCATCACTTAACGTACTCTTTAACGGAGCCAATCAGAAGGACATCTTGATTAGGCAGCCATGGGCTGCATTGGGCACCCAGGGGAAGCTGGGCCACTGCCCTGTATCCCCTGAAGATCGAACCTGAAGCCAAGCTCTGGACTCACTAACTACACAATTTCCAGTTAACTGGAAAATTAAACTTAGTAAGAGGTATGGGGAATCCTCTCCAGGGCAGTATTTGAAGTTTCTGAACTAAGGCAATTAAAGCCTGAAAGAGTACTCTTATTAGAGTTGTGGGGGCTAAAAAAGCAGAGCATAAGAATGGGACTTTTAAACAAATTTTAGTCTGCTGGAAAAGCAACATTTTTCTAATGGTCACACGTGGCTTGCAAATGTGCTTTAGAATTGTCCAGCAAGCTGAGTTGTGACACATCACTGAGCTCCAGGTTATATCCTACTGTACATTTGAATTTTTTTATGTTCACCATAGACTTGTCCATTAAAATGATCAAGTGAGAGGAGTTAACTCCACCCTAGAAATATTACTGGGCCTTGAATGTACAGTATTTTTTTCAGGGTAATATCCTGTTTTAATTTTTTAAAAAAGTGATATTCTGTTTAACATGGATCATTTCAAAATTTATTTTTAACAGATTTATTGAAATATAATTGACAAAAAATATATAGATTTAAGGTGTACATCTTGATTATTTTTAGGACCTTACTTAATTCCCCCCACCCCCATCCCAGATCTATTAAGGTATAATTGACAGATAAAAATTGTGTATATTTAAGACATACAAAGTGAAAGTTATTGGATCTTGAGTTTATAGAATTCTGTATTCAAAGTGTACAATGAATTATATGCATATTGATATATATTGTGTAATTTGATCTGCTAATTGTCATTGACTTTGGGGAGTGATACTGTACATTTTATTTCATATATATTTATTAAGAACACTTTGGAGATAGGATTAAGATGGCAGAGTAGGAGGACGTGCGCTTACTCCGTCTTGCAAGAGCACCGGAATTACAACTAAATGCTGAAAAATCATCAACAGAAAGTCACTGGAACTCACCAAAAAAGACAGCCCACATCCAGAGACAAAGGAGAAGCCACAATGAGGCGGTAGGAGGGGTGCAATCGCATTAAAATCAAATCCCATAAATGCTGGGTGGGTGACTCACGAACTGGAGAACAGTTATACCACAGAAGTCCACCCACTAAAGTTAGGGTTCTGAGCCCCACGTCAGGATTCCCAACCTGGGAGTCCAGCAAAGGGAGGAGGAATCCCCAGAGAATCAGACTTTGAAAGCCAGCGGGATTTGATTGCAAGACCTCCACAGGACTGGGAGAAACAGAGACTCCACTCTTGGAGGGCACACAAAAAAGTGTGCTCACCAGGACCCAGGGGGAAGGAACAGTGACCCCATAGGAGACTGAACCAGACCTACCTGCTGGTGTTGGAGGGTTGCCTGCAGAGGTGGGGAGTGGCTGTGGCTCACCAAGGAGAGAGGGGCACTGGTAGCAGGGGTTCTGGGAAGTGCTCATTGGCATGAACCCTCCCGGAATCCACCATTAGCTCCACCAAAGAGCCTGTAAGCTCCAGTGCTAAGTAGCCTCAGGCCAAACAACCAACAAGGTGTGAACACAGCCCCACCCATTAGCAGACAAGCAGATTAAAGTTTTAGTGAGCTATGCCCACCAAATCAAATTAAAGTCTTACTGAGCTCCGCCCAACCAGCCCTACCCATCATCAGTCCCTCCCATCAGGAAGCTCACAGGAGCCTCTTAGATAGCTTCCTCCACAAGAGGGGAGACAGCAGGATCAAGCAGTATCAGCAGTATTTCGTCTTGTGGAACTGAAAACCACAGCCACAGAAAGATAGAGAAAATGTAAAAGCAGAGGACTTTGTACTAGATGAAGGGACAGGATAAAAACCCAGAAAAACAACTAAATGAAGAGGAGATAGGCACCCTTCCAGAAAAAGAATTCAGAGTAATGATAGTGAAGATGATCCAGGACTTTGAAAAAAGACTGGATGCAAAGATTGAAAAGTTTACCAAAGACCTAGAAGAATTAAAGAACAAACAAACAGAGATATGCAACACAATAACTGAAATGAAAAATACACTAGAAGGAACCAATAGCAGATTAACTGAGGCAGAAGGGTGGATAAGTGACCTGGAAGACAGAATGGTGAAAATCACTGATGTAGAAAAGAATAAGGAAAAAAGAATGAAAAGAACTGGAGACAGCCTAAGAGACCTCTGGGACAATGTTAAACACACGAACATTCGCATTATAGGGGTCCCAGAAGGAGAAGAGGGAGAGAAAGGACCCAAGAAAATATTGGAAGAGATTCTAGTTGAAAACTTCCCTAATATGGGAAAGGGAATAGCTACCCAAGTGCAGGAAGCGCAGAGAGTCCCAGGCAGGATAAACCCAAGGAGAAACACGCCAAGACATATAGCAGTCAAATTGACAAAAATTAAAGACAGAGAAATTTTATTAAAAGCAACAAGGGAAACATGACAAATAACCTACGAGGGAACTCCCATAAGGTTAACAGCTGATTTCTCAGCAGAAACTCTGCAAGCCAGAAGGGAGTGGCACGATATATTTCAAGTGATGAAAGGGAAGAACCTACAACTAAGAATATTCTACCCAGCAAGGATCGCATTCAGATTCAATGGAGAAAGCAAAAGCTTTCCAGACAAGCAACAGCTAAGAGAATTCAGCACCACCAAACCAGCCCTACAACAAATGCTAAAGGAACTTCTCTAAGTGGGAAACAGAAGAGAAGAGAAGGACCTACAAAAACAAAAACAAAACAATTAAGAAAATGGTACTAGGAACATACATATCGATAATTACCTTGAATGTAAATGGACTAAATGCACCAACCAAAAGACACAGACTGGCTGAATGGATACAAAAACAAGACCCATATATATGCTGTCTCGAAGAGACCCACTTCAGACCTAGGCACACATACAGATGGAAAGTGAGGGGATGGAAAAAGATATTCCATGAAAATGGAAATCAAAAGAAACCTGGAGTAGCAATACTCATATCAGGTAAAATAGAATTTAAAATAAAGAAATGTCACAAGAAACAAGAAAGGACATTACATAAAGATCAAGGGATCCATCCAAGAAGAGGAGATAACAATTATAAATATCTATGCACCCAGTATAGGAGCCCCTCAATACATAAGGCAAATGCTAACAACTATGAAAGAGGAAATGCAAGGCAGAAATAGAGACACAGGTGTAGAGAACAAATACATGGACACCAAGTGGGGAAAGTGGGGAGGGTTGGGGGGCGATGAATTGGGAGATTGGGATACCAATTGTACACTCTAAATATATGCTGTTTATTGTCTTTTGTATCTTAATAAAAGTTCTTAAAAAAGAAAAAGAAAGAAAAAGAACACTTTGCACTTTAGGGCACATTGCTGCTTCATGCTGTGCCTTCTCATGCAAATTTCGCAACACCTGGAAAGAAGGCACGAATCCTTTTTGTGCCACAGAATTATGCTTTCCAAAATGTGGGTTGTAATCCACCAGTGGATCATGAAATGTCTAATAGAACATGACCAGCATTCTTTTTTAAAATTATTTTTATTTTATATTGGAGTATAATTGATTAACAATATTGTGTTAATTTCAGGTGTATAGCAAGGTGATTGTTATACATATACATGTATCTATTCTTTTTAAAATTCTTTTCCCATTTAGATTATTATAGAGTTGAGCAGCATTCCCTGTGCTATACAGTAGGACCTTATTGGTTATCTATTTATTTATTTTTAAACTTTTTATTTTATATTGGAGTATAGTTGATTAACAATGTTGTGGTAGTTTCAGGTGTACAGCAAAATGATTAAGTTATATATAATACATGTATCTATTCTTTTTAAAATTCTTTTCCCGTTTAGGTTGTTATATAATATTGAGCAGAGTTCCCTGTTTTTTATACAGCAGGTCCTTGTTGGTTATGCATTTTAAATATAGCAGTGTATAAGTCAATCCCACACTACCTATCTCTTCCCCCCACCCATTCCCCACCCCTGCCCCCTTAACCATAAATTCGTTCTCTAAGTCTGTGAATCTGTTTCTGTTTTGTAAATAAGTTCATTTGTATCATTTCTTTTTAGATTCCACATATAAACTGTATCATGCATATTTCTCTTTCTCTGTCTGACTTACTTCACTTAGTATGACAATCTCTAGGTCCATCCATGTTGCTGTAAATGGCATTATTCCATTGTATATGTGTACCACATCTTTATCCATTCCTCTGTCGATGGACATTTAGGTTGCTTCCATGTCTTGGCTATTGTAAACAGTGCTGCAGTGAACATTGGGGTGCATGTATCCTTTCAGACCATGTTTTTCTCTGGATATATGCCCAGGAGTGAGATTGCAGGATCATATGGTAACTCTATTTTTAGTTTTTTGAGGAACCTCCATACTGTTCTCCATAATGGCTGAACCAATTTACATTCCCAACAACAGTGTAAGAGGGTTCCCTTCTGTCCACACCCTCTCAAGCATTTGTTGTTTTGGATTTTTTGATGATAGATATTTTGTAATTGTCATTGACTTTTGACAACTTAATTGTTATGTGTTTTGGAGAAGGTCTGTTTGTATTGAGGTAATTAGTTGTTTTCTTAGCTTTGTGGACTTGTATATCCAGTTCCTTTCTAGACTTGGGAAGTTCTCAGCTATTATTTCTTTTCTTTTTTTTTAAACTCTTTATTGGAATTTAATTGCTTTACACTCTTGTACCAGTTCTTTAATTAAACTCTCTGCTCCTTTCTCTATTCTCTCCTCTTTTTTGGGATACATATTGCCTAATATTAACATTCCTAAAAGAGTCAGATAGTGCTGTAGACTTTCCTGATTTTAAAAATATCTTGATTCTCTTTTCTCTACTATTTGGATCTTTTCTAGATTCCTATCTTCCTGTTCCGTAATTCTCTCTTCCATATGGTCTGCTCTACGTCCAATGCTTTCTAATGCACTCTTTGTTGTCTTTGTTGATTTCTTCACCTCCAGAATTTTTGTTTGATTCCTTTTTAGAATTTCAATTTCTCTGCTAAACTATTCCTTCTGTTGATTAATTTTATTCCTGAGCTCAATGAACTGCCTTTCTTTTTCTTATAGCTCATCAAGTGTTTCTGTCAATTAGATCTCAGTATTCTGTGAATTTGTTTGGTCTTTGGAGAATTGTCATTTTCTTTTTGTGGTACAGTATTAACTGTGATTCTTCATGGTGCTTGATAAGTTGTTCCTCTGCTAGCATATTTGAGGAATCAAACACCTTTCTACTTGATTCTAATGATTCAATAGCTTAGAAATTAGAGGCTTTTCTTTTGTTTTCCAGTATGTGGGTGCTATAGTAGAAGTTCTTGGTTTCTCTTAACTAAGTTGCCTCTGTTTATATTTGAGAGTTGGCAGTTTCCACCCTTCACTGCCTTTGTCAGAGATATTGCCCCATGCCCTTGTTATCACTGTGTGTGCCTCCAGTGTCGTTGGTGCCTTGCTTCTGCCACACTGCCATCACTGCCTGGGGCACTGGGATGGTGGGCTCTTACACAGCATCCAGGATCTCCTGAGTTTCAGGCTCTGCATTTGTGGTGGGAGGAGGAAGTTTGGGAGGAGCCAGGGTCGTACGGGTGCCTCTGCCTCTGTATTCGTCAAGTTCACGAACTCCATTGCTGGGGGCAGGGCAGGGCAGGGGGTCAGAGTCATAGGTGTATTTGTGGTTGGAATCATGGGGTCCCAGGCCCTGCTGCTGCTGCTGCCCAGTTACTTATGGTTGTGAGTACTGCTGTGGTTGGGAGGCCAGAGTCTTATGCACTGCCTCCCCTGCTGCTACAGGGTTCTCTGTTGCTGTGGGCTCAGTTGCCATGGCTGGAGGACTGGGACTGCAGACACTACCTTCACGGTTCCCCTCATTCTGCCTCCTCTGTATGTTCCAGTCCACACAACTTTATTTTTATTTTTTAAAAATTTTTATTTATTTTTTTTCTCTGTCCTTTTCTTTATTTATTATTTTTTTTTGAGGTACACCAAGTTCAATCATCTGTTTTTATTTTTTATTTTTTTATTATTTTTTTTGGGGGTACACCAGGTTCAATCACCTGTTTTTATACACATATCCCCGTATTCCCTCCCTCCCTCAACTCCCCCCCCCCCCCCCGTCCCAGTCCTCTAAGGCATCATCCATCCTTGAGTTGAACTCCCTTTGTTATACAGCAACTTCCCACTGGCTATCTATTTTACAGTTGGTAGTATATATATGTCTATGCTACTCTCTCACTTCGTCTCAGCTTCCCCTTCACCCCCCCGCCTCCCCAAACCTCGAGTTCTCCAGTCCATTCTCTGTATCTGCGTCCTTGTTCTTGTCTTGTCACTGAGTTCATCAGTACCATTTTTAGATTCCGTATATGTGAGTTAGCATACAATATTTGTCTTTCTCAGTCCACACACCTTTAGATGTACAGATATGTGGAATTCCGTGGCATCCTGGTGTGCTGGGCATGGGGACCTTTGTTGACTTGTGAATGTGTTATTGGTTTTATATTTAAGGGGAGAGACAAAAGGAATATCTCACTTCATCATGATGCTAATGTCATTCACAAAGTTCATCATCTTTTTCTCTTAGCCATAAATACAGAATGCCCCAGGACGGTATCAATACTACCTTGCTTTTGCTTGATGAATCATATATTAATGTTTTAAGCAATAGCCTACTTACATTTTGTGTCCCCCTCCCCCCAATTCATGTGGTGAAGCCCTATCCCCCTAATGTGACTGTATTTGGAAATAGGGCCTATAATGGGATAATTAAGGTTAAATGAGGTCATAAGAATAGGACCCTTGGGACTTTCCCCGCGGTCCAGTGGCTAAGACTCCGCACTCCCAATACTGGGGGCCCAGGTTTGATCCCTGGTCAGGGAACTAGATCCTACATGCTGCAACTAAGAGTTCACATGCTGCAACTAAAGACCCTGCATGCTGCAACTAAAGATTCCAAATGCTGCAACTAAAAAAAGATCCCGCAAGCCACAACGAAGATCCTACCTGCCACAACTAAGACCCCGTGCAGCCAGATAAATAAATATTAAAAAAGAAACTTAAAAAAAAAGAATGGGTCCCTTATGATAGGATAATATGATAGGATTAGTGTCCTTATAAAAAGAGACACCAAAGTTCTCTTTCTCTCCCTTTCTTTCTTTGTGCGCACAATGAAGAGGTCATGTGAACACACAGCAAATTGGTGGCTGCCTATAAGCCAGGAGGAGAGGTCTTACCAGAAACAAACTATACTGGCACCCTGATATCTGACTTCCAGCCTCCGGAACTGTGAGATAATAAGTTTAAGTTACCCAGTTTGTATTTATTTTATTATGGCAGCCTCAGGAGACTAATATATCTCCACAATGCAAAAATATACAACTTCATTTTTTTATAGCTAATATTCATTTCTCTTTTAAGCCCCCATTTACATCTGATGCAGAACTTAATGAGTTAGTTAATCACGAACTCAGTAAACTTTAATGATTTCTGAGTCATTTAAGGTTAAACCTTATTTACATTCAGAGTTATCCCTTTCTTGTTTATTACCGGGGTCCATATTATGCTCTGTGCCTGGCACCGATGTTACTGTGGTGCTGGTGATGAGAGGCATTACTCTGAAACAGTGGTCTACTTTAGTTCTTTGTTGACCTCTTGCTCCACATGCTGCTCCCCTGCTCTAGTCCTTTGCTGCCTCTCTTGCTCTATCATGACATAGCTCATCCTTATTTCCTGGTAATACTGACCATGTCACATCTTTGAATTCAACTCTCATCTGAGTCAGAGGACCCATTTGCAGGCCACTAGCTCTCTTATTGTAACCTAGCATCTTTGCCCCACTAGTAGGCACACTGAAGTCTTTGGATGTCCTTCTGTGGCATTCTAAGACCAAGAGAAACTCAGGAGATTGTTCCTACAACCTTACATGTCCTCAATCCACACTGCTTTTTCAAATCTCTGCTGGTTACACTATATTTTGTGTGGACTTCTCAATGGGCTTATCATGTTCCCCCCACCGCTCCCACTCCCAGGAGGCAAGACTCAATTCTTTACCCCATACCTCCAAACGTAGTAGAGGGTGAATCTTTAGTATCCATATACATACATCAAATGTGGCCTAAGGATTGGGTGGTAACATGTCAGAGCCCTCCATGCTCACAGTGAATTTTCCTGCATATTTTCCCAATTCTCTCCTCAATTTGATTCAGGTCTAGTTGCATATTCCTTCAAATGTTTTCATGCCTTTTAAACTTAGAATCCAAGGAGTTTGGAGTCTTTGTTCTCTGATTCTACTGTGAATGGGCAGATGGGGAAAACTTTGGGTACCAAGTAAAGAAAGCAGAGTGGAAAGAAATATCACAGTTCTATTAGTACTTTCCATAACATCCTGCTTGAGATGCTTTCCACTCGTTCTTTATCTAACTGACTCTCTCAGTAGCTTCATGATGGTGACTGACATACAAGATTATCACGATTGTCTATTTGACATAAAAGATTATCACATTGAAATCCTTTTTCCACTTAAACATCCATGCATTTTCATTTCTTTTTCCCAGTGTATATAAAATTCACATAGCTATCACTTTCTTTTTCAAACATTGTTTGAGTCATCCCTATCTTTCTTGTGTTTTTATTTTATGCTGTGTTCATTCTTACAACCTTGCCTTTTTCTATAGATGAGTATGCTCAAGTTGTTGTGGGAAGTATTTATCTATTTCTTCAGACTGTTCATTATTTCCCAAATGGTTAGACCTAACTTGTGGTGGGAAACCTGGAGTCTGAGGTCAATTTTGGTTGCCAGTTTTGGAAAAGAAATCAAAACAAAAGAAAACAAAATCGAATGCAGCTAATCTTAGAATGGTCGGAGAGAGGTCAGATTTGAACACATGTCCTCATGTTGTACACATTCCTCGGCCTGAGTCTCTCTCTCCTTTCTCTTTTCACATACTCTATAGGGACCAGTCTGAGGAGGACCAGAGGCCAGGACAAAGCCCAGCAATGGCTGGAGCAAGAGAAATCTCCCCATTTCTAGTCATATAATCTCAGCCTTCCCACTGTTCCCCTTCTCTTTGGGGTTTGATTGATGTCAAGGTTAGTTAATTTGAAATATTGATTATTTCAAGCACCTGAGGTCTGGGCATAATCCATTACATCAGCTTTAAAGTGAAAAACCTGATGTTTCATAAAGTCCACTGAATCCTTGCCCACAAGACCCTATCATATATAGGTTGACAGCATGGATCAGAGCTAGGACAGTGATCCCCTATACCATTTCATTCCCTTCCCACACTCATCACTTCCTCCAAAATTCAAATCTTTCTCAAAATGAGACTCATTTTTTTGTCAGGTCACTCCTGTGGATCTCATATTTAGAAAGTCATCTATAAACAGTGAAGGTGACAATAGGTGGCTTGAAGACTTTAACCTGCCCATCTCTCATCAACTTAATTCTCTGATAGAAAATTTGTTATTTTCTTAATCTTTCATGAAATTCTGCACAAGCTCTCCCAACTGGTTTATCACCACAAAATACCTTCTATCAATACATAGAAATTTCAGATTCTCCACTATCAAAGATTTTGGGGAGGTCAGAAAGGGGAAAAGTTCTACTATCCTGAGGTTCCTTGACCATGCTGGCTGGGGGCTGAACTTAGGCTTTTATTTTTGTAGTGGTGGACCAGGGAATAAAGTTTAACTTGTTTTAAAAGTCTTGCAGTAAATGTTAAAGAGCCCAAATTGTCGAATTCAGAGGCATTATTCTCTACATTATGCCCATAATGTAAGAATTTGTTTCCTAAGTGTGATTGGAAAAGGTGCCAACATTATTATGAGCCTCTTAATTTATTAACACCTGTGCTAGCTTGTGAGAAAAGTCTGCTTTCTTGTTGACCCTAGGAATGATGGTTTATGCCATTTACGTATTCAATTATGAGCTTCCTTCTGGTCTCAGGGAAGAAAAGGATTAAGTTTAAATATGCTGAAAAATACCTCTTCTAAGAAACTTTACGTTGGTCTCCTAACCAAGTACACTGAGAAAACAGCACAGACTCAGTTCAGGTTTTGCAAAATGCAGAGGCAAGGCCTCACAAGTAGTGAGAGCAGGAGTCAGGAAACAGGGAATAAGGGTTTAGTCAATAAGGCCTGTCTCCAAGGTATATGGTAGATGTAGTCTGCCAGGCCAAACTTGTATCTAAGTCCTCCATTACTTTATTCAGTAGCTGTAAAGCCTAATAATTGCTATCATTTTTTGCCATATTTTTGATCTATATCTATATATCTATATATATGTCTATGTCTATATATATATCTATATCATCTATCTATATCTATCTATCTATCTATCTATCTATCTATCTATCTATCTATCTATCATCTATCTATGTATGTAGGAAGCAAACCTATGCCTTCTTTACCATTTTGCTATGCTTATCCACTTTCTTAATTATATTCTTTGTTTAACATTGAATATTGGGCTGAATGGTCTCTGGAATTTTTATACATTTATCATTCTCCCATTTCATTTTACAGTATAGCAGATGCTGATGGTACCTATCCAACAAATATTTCACCCTTAGAATGTCTATGCTTACTGGTCCAACTTAAAAATGTCAGTCTCTGGATCTTTTTCCTCAGGCCTTTCTATTACGTTGCGTCCTACTTTATTCCCAGCATCCCAGCTACACAACTTTTACCTGTGGTAAATTGGGATGAGATACAGATAGAAGGGAATGCATCAGCATATGCAGTATCTTTAGCAATTGAAAGATATGAGCATGGTAACAATCATGAGAAGCGTGCATTTGGTTTGTTGTTGTGAAATGTAATTGGTGTGCTCAAGTAACTGGTTAACCCAGGACAGCCTTGGGTTAAACAGTTACCAGCCTAGTGCATGGTGTACACGAAAGCTAAAAGGACTTTCTGAGAGTTTTAAAAGAAACCCTTTCTCCTGTAATCAAAGAGCAGACTGTAGTGAAAATGGGCCCAGGACCTGACTATTAGAGTAGTTCAAAAGAGGGCTTAATTCACAGCTCAGCAAATATCCTATGCCATATTTAGGGGCTTAATAGAAAAGGATTAGGACTGTGAGACTTGGGATGGGGACATCTGGATGAATATGCTTCAGCTTCCTGAATCCCCTGAATCATCAGAGCCTATAGAACTGGCTCACTAACCTTTGCAAGATTATAGCAGTTTTTCCTTGCTTGAAGACCATACAAAAGTCACACCTGAGGCAGATATCTGGTAAGATGTTATGTACCCTCTCTTACCTCTCCCAGTGGCTTCTAAGACCAACGACTGGGGTCAAGTCTTAGCATGGTTGGACTGAGGAAGTATAGCCCTGCTATGGGAGAAAGGGGATTATTTACCAAACCAGCTATAGGATATGAATAATATGTACCCATGAGAACTGAGAAAACATGCCTGAGAATGGATCTTTTAGTGTAGTTTAGTTTTCCTGTTTATTAAAGTATAAAATACACAAGTGAATTGAATGAAGTGCACTCATCTTAAAGGTGGTGCTTGATGAGTTTTTACATATATACGCACTTATGTAACCACCACACAGATCAGGATACAGAAGCTTCCATTAGCTTAGAAAGTTCCCTCATGTCTCTTCCTAGTAAACCCATTCCCCACAGGCAAGCACTGTCCTGACATCACGTGTTGATTATTATTTTCTCGTTTCGAACTTTATATAAATGAAATCATGTGTCTGGTTTCTGTTATCCATGTGTTGTCCAAAGCCTGCTTTTTATTGCTGTAAAATATTACATTGTTTGAATATACTAAAATTTCTTTATCCATTCTCCAGTCGTTGGGCATTTGGGTTGTTTGCAGTTTTTGGCTACAGTGAATGAAGCCGTCATGAACAGCCTAGTAATGGCATTGCTGGATATATATATTTATAGCTCTTTGGTATATACCTAAGAATGTGATTCTTGGGCCTTAGAGCAGTAGCATGGTTTTGATTTAACAGACACTGTCACAGATACTGTTCTGAAGTGCTGAACAAGTATATATTGAGTCCAGTTACTCTCCCTCCTCATCAGACTGGAATGCTTCCAGTATTTTCAATTTTAGCATTTAGAATGATTCCGTTTATATGAAGTTCAGGAACAGGCTAAACTAGTACTTCCTCTCCCTTTAGATTGGTGTTGTGCTGGAAAAGAATATGATATCTAGAGTAGCGGCAGCAGGGACACATGTGAGGATAAAAATCAGTAGATAGAGAATGGCATATAGCAAATGGGTGGAAAGAACATGAATCATTAATGATTCTACTGAGCTACTGAACCAACTCTGAAACACTATCTCCAGGCCGCTTGTTAAATCAATGATAAATATTTTTATGGTTTATGCTACATTAAATCATATTTTGTTACTTGAAGATGAAAGCAAGCGGAATGGATACGTTAGAAATCAAATACATTGATTTAAGCATACTTTTTGTCATTTACTTCAGTTTTGTTGCTTTGTTCATATGGGTTCTGAGTGCTTGTTATTAAGTTTAATCCTGAGGTTTTTATATTGATCTTGCCATAGCAAGTGGATGTTTTTCTATAAGATACATATATATTTTTGGTTTATTGCTGGTATATAGAAAAACTACTGATTGTATGAATATTTAAATTTTTTTACCTTGCTAAACTCTCTTGGAATAATAATTTCTCATTTCTAATAGAGATTTCTTAGATTTTTGGGTAATCGTTATCACCTCCAAATATTTGTAGATCCCCCCTTCCATATTTAAATATCATATTTTAATCTCGTCTCACTGCATTGGAGGGAAATTACATAATAAGTAATATGTGATAGTGTTTTCTTTTAAACTGTAGTTCCTCCAGTTTGATACTATATCATGAAGCATGTGGTTGAATATTGTGTAACATTAAATATTTTTATGAAATAAAGTTATTAGAATTTTTTTATTATTAATATTTGAGGTCAAAATTGTTGTTGAGGGTCTTCCCTGGCAGTCCAGTGGTTAAGAATTCACCTTCCAATGCAGCTGGTGCGGGTTTGATCCCTGGTCAGGGAGTTAAGATCCCACATGCCTTGCAGCCAAAAAAACCAAAAACATAGAACAGAAGCAATATTGTAACGAATTCAATAAAGACTTTAAAAAATTGTCCACATCAAAAAAACTTAAAAAAAATTGTTGTTGAATTTTACTTTAATCCTATTAAGAATCTATTGGGGTGATCATATGATTATTCTCATTTTAATTTATTGAATTGAAGAATCAAAACAATAAGGTTTCATAGTCATGGGTTATTGTTTAGATTATTATTCTTTCAGTACACTTTTAGATTCAGTGAATTAATATTTCATTTAGGCTTGTCTAAATATTCATGGGAGAATGATAATTTTTCAGATTTTGAATCAGTTACTTAAGTTCTAGAAATGCATCGACAATTTTCCATATTATTCTGCCTTCTAAAAAAATACATATAACATTAAAGTTTGCAAAAACTTATTTGAAAAACTGTCAGTGCTTTTTGCCCTTTTGAGCTCATTCTTTGATTATGTTTTGTTTTTTTGTTTTACACATTAAATGACTCAATTTTATTTTTCTTGGTTATATTTTCTTGAAAAGAAACAAAATCCTGTTTTTCAAGTTTAATGAGATGAATCTTAGTATTTCCTTATAATTTTTATTCTTTATATCAGTGTTGTATTATTAGGTTATTTTTCTTTTTTCTTAAATATATTCTACACAATTATGTCAAAATTTATAGATCTTTTTGAATAACTAGAGCCTGGATTTATTTCTTGATTACATTCTTCTGTTTTCTAACATTAATTTGTGCTTTTAGTTCCTTTATCCTCCTTTTCTTATAAGTTTTGTTATCTTTCTAATACTTGGATTTAAGCATTCAGAAACTTGTAATTTTTTCTTGTTTATCAGTAAGTTCATGTAAGGATAGATTTTGTTTCTATTGGAACAACATTGGCAATATTTTTTTAGCTTTAGTATATAATGTTCTTATGTTCATAATATTCTACACAGACTATTGACTTTTTTTTTAACATAGGATTTTTGTTTTACAAAAGTTTTACTTAAAAATTTTACAAGTAGTTGGGATTTGAAAAGGTTAACTTTTATTTAACAAATACCTCTCTTGTTTTCAGTTCTTTCTGCAACTCTTCATAGTCAGACACTAAATCTCCTGAAATGATCATTGTATCTTTTTACCTCATTTTTATTTTGTTGTCTTATTGATCTTCTTGTGGAAGATTGTTTTCATATTCCCTTCCAACCAACAGCATAGACTTTCCAAACAGGTAGCCAAAATCAAGAGCCACTTCCTTGGAATAACAGGATTAGATGTTTGGGTAAGCTCTGGAATCCTTCTTTGAAATTATCTGACACTGTGTAGTTGGAGGAGATGGGGACAAACAAGGAAATACAAAGGAACACAGTCTTTGTGGTTTTGCTTAGGGCTGTCTTTGTTCACTATCTGAAACATTATAGATATTTCCCCAATGTCCTTTTCACAGCTGCCTTCACCTCCTTGTTTTTCAGGCTGTAGATGAGGGGATTCAGCATGGGTGTGACTGCACTGTATTGTACAGAGAGGAGCAAATCCAAAGAGGAACCAGAGGGGGGCATGAGATAACAAAGAAAACCTGAGCCAAAGAACAGGATCACTGCGATAAGATGGGAGGAGCAGGTGGAGAAGGCCTTGCTTCTGCCTGTGGTGGAGCTGATGCTCAGAATGGTGGAGAAGATACGGGCATAGGAGAAGAAGATTGGGATGAAGGTTCCAAGTCCGTGCAATAAGCTGGAGCAGAGAAGGATATTGGTGGTGACAGAGATATCAGAACAGGACAGGGGGAAAAGAGCAGGCAGCTCACAGGTATAGTGGTGTATGATTTGGGCATCACAGAAGTCCAGGTTAGTAGCCAAGAGCACAATGACAAATGCGTTGAGAGAGGCCAGGCCCCACGAGATCAACACCAGCCTCACACAGAGCTGGTTGCTCATCACCTGGCTGTAGAGGAGTGGGTGGCAGATGGCGGCATAGCGGTCATAGGCCATCACAGAGAGTAGACAGGCTTCCGTTCCTGAAGAGAAAAACACAAAGAAGACTTGAGCCAGGCAGCCCTCTACTGAGATGGTTTTCTTCTCAGACAGGAGGTCCTTCAGTAGCTTGGGCAGAGTGACACAAGAGAAGCAGAGGTCCACAAATGATAGGTTACTCAAGAAGAAGTACATGGGTGTGTGGAGGTGAGAATCAGCTCTGATCACCAGCAGCATCGTCAGGTTCCCCATCAGAGTCAGGAGGTAAATCACCAGGAAGAGCACAAAGAGCAGAGCCTCGATGCGGGGGTCGTCAGACAGCCCAGTGAGGATAAAGTCAGTGACCGTGCTGTGGTTCCTCAAGGCCATTTGCGGAGGATGTTTCCTTGGAATAAAATAAAAAATGGGTGATATTGCCTATGATTGTTCCCATTCTTTAGGGCATCATCTTCTCTTCTTAAACTTCTATCCCTACTCTGCCTGAATTTGTGCTCATATATCTCAAAGCTGCCCTCACTATATCTCAGTAAGAGTTTTTGTCCTTTCTCGTTAGTCACCAATTTAGGTAACAGTCTTCACATACTTTAGAGAATTCTATTCCTGTTCCTCAGAGATTTACTGGACAAATAATATTTCTGGCTCACTTGAACATTAATGTTATTCAATTTTCATTGCATGCTCTAAATTTTAGAAATTCTTAAAATCCATGTTTCAAAAACCATTATGCAACATAACTGTGGTGATTTTTTCCAAACCTTTTCTCCTGTCTATTGTTTTTTCATTCAAAATAATCAAAGGCTTCTTAGTTCTTAAACAGCACGTTAAATTTTAATAGATTTTTTTTTGTATACAGAACATTTTCTCACTTCTTATCTCTGTTCTCAAAGCAATTCTATGAGGTATTTCAGGTATGAACACTTATCTTCATTTTACCTCTGAGAAATATGACAGAGACTTGTTAACAACCAGCTAGCACCAGGAAATAAATTCCATAGTTTTTTCCCTAATTCTCATCTGAATATCTAGGCCTGGTCCACAGGAATAAAGACCACTTTTCCTATCTTGACATTCAGAATTCTTCCTCTGTCCTTAACCTGTATTTTAGCCTGTTTGGCATCTTTTGAAACTAGAAAGGTCTGTTTATTTCTCTCTTTTACTACATTGTTCTCCTTTTGGATATTCTACTTTATCCACTGGTCCAAACTCTCCTGTGCCTTCCAGACTTACCTCAAATCCTGCTATTTCTCCATCAAGTGTAGTTAAAATCCTGATCCTGTTAACAAAGTAATCAGCCCAAGCTCCAGTTCATCTTAGGCTCATGTCTGGGTTACCTTTGTGTCTGTTCACCTTTGAGAGACTTCAGCTAGTGGTGGTGATGCATAAACAGCTGAAGAATTTACATTCGAGGAACCTGCTTGGGTAAAACTGTAAATATTGTTGAAAGCAAACATCTTACTTGGAAATATACTCAAGCGAAGTGAAATGATACATTTGTTATATTCTTTTCAGGGATTTGGATATTTCATGTATTTATGAACAGGGTTATCCTGAAAATTGTTCCCACTTTTCTACTTTCACTGACAAGATGGACCTGACCACAGTACCCTGGGGAGTTCAGTCTCAACCAAGAATAGTGTAGCATTTCTGAAGACTATTTTTCTTTCATATGCCACCATCCACATCTTGTGTGGATGAAGGTAGCAGCTATTTGTACCATATGATCTTGGGGGTATCACAAAAAAGGACCTCACCCTTCCTCATCGTTTGAAATAGTATCCCAAGCTGAATTCAGGGATTTCTTTAATGACCAAGGTCAAAGTCTTCCATTTAATTCTAGATTACATTCTGAGTATGAAAATGAATTTTAAGCAGGAAAATAAATTACAGCTTTCATTCACTGTTCAGAATAAAAGACATTGGCTTCATTACATATTGACATATGGGAGACTAATATAGATTTACACATGGGTAAGAACAGAAGACTGAAGTTAAGGAAGGACTCAATAAAGAGTAAAAAATGTGAAAAAGAGGACTTCAGAAGTGTTCTAAACAAGCCTTGCTTGTTGGATATATTTAAAAGAATAAAGTGACTGAAGGACTTATTTGGAACTCAGTCTCCAAGGTGGCTTGAGGTTTTCTGGGGTTTGGGTACTCTATTTGGACCCTACATGCATAAGGGAGGAATTTGAAGGTACTGGAAGCAGGAGGGAAACAAAGGTCTACTTGACCCACTTGAAATTATTCTTATAGCTGTCCTCTCCTATACTCTTTCACACTATTCATACTGTCACAGTGGTGACTAGATCTGATGGTAGTTTGAATAACATAAAAAGTACTAATGGAAGTTCTGTACACGCAGGGGAATAAGTAGCCTCAACAGGCTAATATCTGTCTCTAATATCCTCATTTCATTCCAGGTGTCAGCTTTCTGCAATCTTTTGGGATCCTGATGCATAAGAGGATTTATGGCCAGGCTGTAAGATATCTTTGTCCCCAGTGTTGTGAAGGAGGGAAGAGGGATCTTTATGAGAAGCTGTTCAAGGCAGCTGGGACAAATGCAGCATTTTCAGGAACATGGATATCAGGGGCCCATCTGGAAAAGGAGATGCCCACCTTGGAGTGGGAAGTTTCTATCACGAGCTCAGGAAAGTTGCAGGAGCTTCAGGATCTAGCACTAGAGGGATATATCAGGAAATTCTGAGGGAGGGGGTCAAAAGAGAAGCTGGTCAGCAAAATTAAAATACATATAGACCTTACTAGGAAGAAAAAATGGGGGGGGGGGAATATCAGGATGTTTTGGAGGATGTTACCATATTCCCGGCTTTTCCTGGAGAGGCCGTTCCTGTGTTCTGGTTTCCCATTCAGGTAGACACATCATAGGTAAACTCTTTCCGTAAGAGACCTGTGTCACAAGAGTCTGACTCCACAGTGCAGATAGTGTTTTCTTTTTACTGTCAATAAGAAGTGGCCATTAGAATAATTCAAACTTAAGAAACACTGTGAATGCCACAAAATTAAGATTATCTCTTAAAGCATTTAACCCAGAGTGGTGTTATTCTGCAATGCAGGCCACTATGTGGAAGGACAAGACCAAGTTCTCTAAAGAAGCTAATATTCTGAACTGGTATATAGTTCATTAAAACTTCCTCACATGATCTCACATCCAGTAACCTGCCATATCTTCATTTATTTCCTCTGTGATCCTGAATACTTCTTAAGAATACCACTGACGGAAAGAACTCTCTAACAGACCCAGTCAGAAGGCCACCTGTGCTTATGCAGCCAAAGGCTGGTTGGCACCCAGGGGAAGCTGGGTCAATGCCCTGTATGCTCTGAAGCCTAGCCTGAAGCCAAGTTCCGGACTCACTAATTACACAGTTCTCAGTTAACTAGAAAGGTAGACAGTAAAAGGCACAGGGGACTATTTGAAATTTCTGAAATAAAGCAATTATTTAAAGCCTAAAAGAGAACACTTATTAGGCTGGTAGGGACTGGAGAGGGAAGAATAAGAAAGGGATCTTCCTCCCACTCCAGTCTTATTGAGACATAATTGACATATTGTGTAAGTTTAAGATGTACAATGTGATGATTTGATACATGTATATATTGCCGTATGTTTACCACATAATGTTAGTTGACGCATCCTTCACCTCTCATAATTACAATTTTTTGGTTGATCTTACGGTGAGGATATTTAAGGCTTACTCTCCTAGCAGCTTTCAATATACAATACAATATTATTAACTACAGTCACTAGGCTATATATTAGATTCCCAGAACTTATTTATCTTAAAACTGGAAGTTTAGATTTAGATTACTGCCATATCTTGCCTATTGTGAATAATGCTGCAGTAAACAAGAGAGTGCCTATATTTCTTTGATTTCTTGTTTTCATTTCTTTCACATACGTACCCAGAAGTGGAATTGCTGGATCACATGGTAGTTCTGTTTTTATTTTTTTTGAGGTACCTCCACACTGTTTTCCATAATGGCTGAACCAATTTACATTCCCTCCAACAGTGCACAAGTATTCCCTTTTCTCCAACATGTATTATTTGTCATCTTTTTGCTGTTAACCATTCTGACGGGTATGAAGGGATATCTCATTGTGGTTTTGATTTGCATTTTCCTGATGATTGATGATGTTGAACATCTTTTCATGGATCCATTGGCTATTTGGATGTCTTCTTTGGAAAAATGACTATTCAAGCCCTCTGCCCCACTTTTTTTTTTTAAATAAATTTATTTATTTATTTATTTTATTGGCTGCGTCAGGTCTTTTTTGCTGTACACGGGCTTTCTTTAGTTGCGGTGAGTGGGGGCTACTCTTCATTGTGGTGTGTGGGCTCCTTATTGCCATGGCTTCTCTTGTTGTGGAGCACAGGCTCTAGGCACGTGGGCTTCAGTAGTTGCCGCACATGGGCTCAATAGTTGTGGCTCATGGGCTCTAAAGTGCAGGCTCAATAGTTGTGGTGCACGGGCTTAGTTGCTCCGCGACATGTGGGATCTTCCTGGACCAGGGATCGATCCTGTGTCCCCTGCATTGGCAGGCAGATTCTTAACCACTGTGCCACCTAGGAAGCCCCTGCCCCACTTTTAAATAGATTTTTTTTTTGGTTATTAAGTTCTGAGTTATTTATATATTTTGAATGTTAACATCTTATCAGATATATGGTTTGCAAGTATTTTCTCCCATTACTTTTGTTGTCTCTTCATTTTTTTGTTTTTTGGTTATTTCTTTGGTTGAGCAGACTTTTTAGTTTGATGTAGTCCCACTTATTGATATTTGCTTGTTGCTTGTGCTTTTGGTGTTATGTCAACAAAATCAGCGCCAAGACCTATGTCAAGGAGGCTTTTTCCTGTGTTCTCTTCTAGGAGTTTTATGGTTTCAGGTTTTACGTTCAATTCTTTAATCCATTTTGAGTTTATTTTTGTGTATGGTATAAGATAGTAGTTCAGTTTCATTCTTTTGCATGTGGCTGTGCAGTTTTCCCAATTGAAGAAACTATCCTTTCCACATTATATATTCTTGGCTCCTTTATCGTAAATTTGACCACATATGCATGGGTTTATTTCTGGGCTCTCTATTCAGTGCCATTGATCTATGTGCCTGTTTTTATGTCAATATTATATACTGTTTTGATTACTATTGCTTTGTAATACAGTTTGTAATCAGGAAGTGTGATGCCTATGGCTTTGTTCTTCTTTCTCAAGATAGCTTTAGCTATTCAGGGTATTTTATGGTTCCATACAAATTTTAGCACTTTGTTCTGTTTCTGTCAAAAATGCCATTGAAATTTTAATAGAGATTGAATTGAATATATAGATTGTATTGGGTAGTATATACATTTTAACAATATTAATTCTTTTAATCCATGATCATGGACTATCTTTCCATTAATTTTTGTCTTCATTTTCTTTCATCAATGTCTTATAGTTTTCAGTGTATAGGGCTTTTCACCTCCTTGATTAATGTTATCCCTAAGTATTTTATTCTTTTTGGTGTAATTGTAAATGGGATTGTTTTCTTAATTTCTTTTTCTGCTAATTTGTTATTGATGTACAGAAATACTACACATTTTTGGATATTGATTTTGTGTCCTGCAACTTTATTGAATTTGTTTATGTGTCCTAACAATATTTTTGGTGGAGTTTTAGGCTTTTCTACCTATAATATCATGTCATCTACAAATAGAGGTAGTTCTATTTCTTCTGTTAAATTTGGATACCTTCTATTTATTTATATACCAACATAGCTATTTATCTATTTTTTAAAAAAATTATTTATTGTTGCCTAATTGCTCTGGCTAGGAGTTCCAATACTATATTTAATAAAATTGATGAGAGTGGGCATCCTTGCCTTGTTCCTGAATTTAGAGGAAAGCTTTCAGTTTTCCATTGTTTGATGTTAGCTGTGGCTTGTCATATATGGCCTTTTTATATTGAGGTATGTTCCCTGTTATACCCACTTTGTTGAGAGTTTTTATCATGAAGAAAATGTTCATGGATGTGCCTGTTTGGATGTTGAATTTTATCAGATAATTTTTCTGCACCTATTGAGATGATCATATGATTTTTATTCTTCACTTTGTTAATGTGGTATATTACACTGTTTGATTTGTGGTTATTAAATCATCCTTGCATCCCTGGAATAAATTCCACTTGATCATGGTACATGATCTTCTGAATATATATTGTTGAATTTTGTTCACTAATATTTTGTTGAGGATTTTATGTTCATCAGGAATATTGGTCTGTAATTTTCTTTTCTTAAAGTGTCCTCATCTGTTTTTGGTATCAGGGAATGCTGGCCTCATGAAATGAATATGGAAGTGTTCCTTCCTCTTCAGTTTTTAAGGAGAGCTTGAGAAAGAGTGATATTAATTTTTTTTTAAATGTTTGATAGAATTCATCAGTGAAGCCATCTGGTCCTGGGTTTTTGTTTGTTGACTGGTGCTTTTTTGTCTGGCTTAAGAAATCCTTACTATCTTGACATGACAAAACATTTCCTATATTGTCTCTAGCCCTATATTTAGAAAAATTTATTTATTTATTTATTTATTTACTTATTTATCATCTTTATTGGATTATAATTGCTTTACAGTGTTGTGTTTCTGCTGTACAACAAAGTGAAGCAGCTATATGTACACATATATCCCCTTCCTCTTGAGCCTCCTTCCCTCCCCATCTTACCCCTCTAGGTCATCACAAAGCACCAAGCTGATCTCCCTGTGCTATACAGCAGCTCCTACCAGCCATCTGTTTTACACATGGTAGTGTATATCTGTCAGTGCTACTCTCTCAATTTGTCCCAGCCTCATCTTCCCCTCTGTGTCCACAAGTCTGTTCTCTATGTCTGCGTCTCTATTCCTGCACTGCCACTTGGTTCATCAGTACCATTTTTCTAGATTCCATATATATGCGTTAGTGTACGGTCTTTATTTTTCTCTTTCTTGACTTACTTCAGTCTGTATGACAGTCTCTAGGTCCATCCATGTCTCTACAAATGATTCAATTTTGTTCCTTTTTATAGCTGAGTAATATCCCATTGTATATCTGTAGCACATCTTCTTTATCCATTCATCGGTTGATGAACATTGAGGTTGCTTCCATGTCCTGGCTACTGTAAATAGTGCTGCAATGACCATTGGGGTACCTGTATCTTTTTTTTTTTATGTGTGTGTTTTTGACTTATGGTTTTCTCAGGGTATATGCCCAGTAGTGGGATTGCTGGGTCATATGGTAGTTCTATTTTTAGTTTTTTAAGGAACCGCCATAGTCTTCTCCATAGGGGCTGTATCAATTTACATTCCCACCAACAGTGCAGGAGGGTTCCCTTTTCTCCACACCCTCTCCAGCATTTATTTGTTTGTAGAATTTTTTTAAAGCTCTTTATTGGAATATAATTGCTTTCCACTGTTATGCCAGTTTTTGCTGTACAACAAAGTGAATTGGCTGTATTTATACATATATCCCCATATCCTCCCCCTCCCACGGCTCCTACCCACCCTGCCTATCCCAGCCCTCTAAGTCATCACCCATCATCAAGCTGATCTCCCTGTGTTATGCAGCAGCTTCCCACTAGCTATCTATTTTACATTTGGTAGTGTATATATGTCAATGCTACTCTCTCACTTCGTCCCAGCTTCTCCTTCGCCCCCACGCCATGTCCTCAATTCCATTCTCTACATCTATATCTTTATTCTTGCCCTGTATGTTGTAAGGTGATACCTCATTGTGGTTTTGATTTGCATTTCTCTAATGATTAGTGATATTGAACATCTTTCCATGTATTTGTTGGCCATCTGTATGTATTCTTTGGAGAAATGTCTGTTTAGGTCTTCCACCCATATTTTGATTTGGTTGTTTGTTTTTTGATATTGAGCTGCATGAGCTGCTTGTATATTTTGGAAATTAATCCTTTGTCAGTTGCTTCATTTGCAAATATTTTCTCCCATTCTGAGGGTTGTCCTTTTGTCTTATTTATGGTTTCCTTTGCTGTGCAAAAGCTTTTGAGTTTGATTAGGTCCCACTTACTTATTTTTGTTTTTATTTCCATTACTCTAGGAGGTGGGTGAAAAAAGATCTTGCTGTGATTTAGGTCAAGTGTTCTTCCTATGTTTTCCTCTAAGAGTCTTATAGTGTCTGGTCTTACATTTAGGTCTTTAATCCATTTTGAGTTTATTACAAAACATTTCATATATTGTCTCTACCCCTACATTTTAAAACATTTATTTATTTATTTATTTTATTGGAGTATAGTTGCTTTACAATATTGTTTTAGTTTATACTGTACAGCAAAGTGAATCAACTATATGTATACATATATCCCCTCTTTTTTGGATTTCCTTCTCATTTAGGTTACTGCAGAGAATTGAGTAGAGTTCCCTGTGCTATACAGTGGGTTCTCATTAGTTATCTATTTTATACATAGTATCAATAGTGTATATATATCAATTCCAATCTCCCAATTCATCCCAGCACCCTCCCTTTCCCCCTTGGTATCCATAAATTTGTCTGTGTCTCTATTTTTGCTTTGTAAATAAGATCACCTATACCAATTTTTTCAGATTCCACATATATGTGTTAATATATGATATTTGCTTTTCTCTTTCTGACTTCACTCTGTATGACAGTCTCTAGGTCCATACATGTCTCTGCAAATGACCCAATTTCATTCCTTTTTATGGCTGAGTAATAATCCATTGTATATATGTGCCACACCTTCTTTATCCATTCCTCTGTTGATGGACATTTAAGTTGCTTCCATGTCCTGTCTAGCCCTGCATTTTTACTTTTCACATTTAAATGGATAATCCACCTGGACTTAAATTTTGTGTATGCTGTGCTAAGGCTCAAGTTCCATTTCTTCTCACTAAGACAAGTTTATTGACCACTACAAATCAAAGTCTTATCTGTATGTGGATATGTGTTGGCGCTTACTATTTTCCATGAAAAATATTAGAATTAGCTTGCTAAATTTTATAAAATTTATTGGTGAGATTTTTGCATGGAATTAAATGAAATCTATTGATAAACCTGGGGAGAATTGACATTTTTATTTTATTGAAACTTCTAACTTAAATACAATGCTGGCTGAGGTTTAGTCTCAGCTCTTCAACTCTGAAAAGGTTTTTAGATTTCTTATTTCTTCTTGAATCACTTTTGGTTAATTGCATTTTAATGGGAGTTTAGTTGAACTGTTTTATCTAAGTTTTTCAATTTATTGATATAATGTCATTTATATTATCCTCTCATATGTTTGATCTTTGTAGTATTTTATTTATATATCCTATTTAATTCCTAAGATGGTTTATTTGGCGCTTCTCTCTTTTTTCTTGATTAAACTTGACAGAACTTTGTCTACTTTATTTGTGTTTTCAAAGAACCAATCTTACTTTTTATTTTATTGAGAAGTAATTGACATAACATTATATTAGTTTCAGGTGTACAACAGTGATCTGATATTTGTATACACTGCATAGTGATCACAGTAGTAAGTCTAGTTAAAATCCATAATGACACATAGCTACAGTTTTTATGTCTTGTTGATAAGAACTTTTAAGATCTAATGTCTTTTTACTTTCATATATACAATATGGTATTATTAACTATAGTCATCATGCTGTACATTACATCCCCAGGGCTTATTTATTTTATAACTGGTAGTTTCTACCTTTTGCCCCCCACCCTTCATCTACTTCACCCACCCCTCACCTCCTTACCTCTGGTAACCACAAGTTTGCTTTCTGTGTCTATGAGTTTTTTTTTTAATTGAAATATATTTGACATACAACATATAAATTTAATGTTAATTTGGTATATTTATTATTGTAATAGTATTGCCATTTTAGCTATTATTAGCACTTCTATCACATTACATAAACATTATTTCTATTTTAGTGGTTGGTATAATTAAGTTCTAGTCTCTTAGCAAGTATGATGATTATAATAAAATGTTGTTTATATTCATTATACTGTGTATTAGATCTCTTGGATTTATTTACTACTAACTGAAAGTTTGTACCCTAAACAACAGCAGTCTATTCCCTAACCGCCATCCTCTGATAACCACTATTTTACTCTGTGTTTTTAAGAGTTTTGGTTTTTTAGATTCCATATAAAAGTGACATCATACAGTACTTGTCATTCTCTGTTTGACTTGTCTCACTTCGCATAAAGTGCTCAAATCCTCATTTTTGGAAATGGCAGGCAGTCCTTCTTTCTCATGGCTGAATAATATTCCATTTTATATATATACACACACACACATATATACCACATCGTCTTTATCCGTTCATCTGTTGATGGACACTTAGATTATTTCCATATCTAGCCTGTTCTTAACAATGCTGCAATAAACATGGGATTGCATATATATATCTTCGATATCCTGTTTTCATTTCCTTTAGGCATATACCCAGAAGTGGAGTTGCTGGATCATATGGTAGTTCTATTTTTTACTTTTTGAGGAGGCTTTATATTGTTTTCCATAGTGGCTGAACCAATCTCCCACAACATAAATACCCTGTGTTTGATAACCTCTACCAATAATGACATCAGGTACCCTTTGCAAGGCTTAGTAAGAGATTGCAAAACCTATGATGCTACCATTAGTTATCACTGATCCTTCTCTGGCTATATAAAAAATTGAGGATTAAAACAAATGGGAAAGGGTATTCTTGGCTTTATTGGGAATTACTGTTTATGTGGGATGCCATTTCCTTTTCTTCCCATGGGGAAGGAAGTGTTGCTTTCTTTTTGTAGAATCCAAATGAATGGGGTCCTAAGAGAAGCACTCACATTAACAGAAGACGGCTGCAAGCAAGAGGCAGTTCTCATTTCTCTTTTGGGCTTCTGCTTTAGCAGTAGACTTTCTGATCTTTCCCCTATGCCTCTCTGGACCAGGAAGAGAAGAACTGGAAAATCCACAGGATGGAAGGTGGGGTGGTAGAAAAACAGCAGCCTGCTTACCCCCTATTTTGCAGGGCAAGGATGTGTGAATTTCCTGGGGGGAGTCAACTGGTCATCTTGATAGAGACCTGGCTTTGGACTCACACAACTGTCACATTCAAGGAGGTTTATGGGTGAAGTTTTTCTGAAGCAAGAGGATATGGGGTGCTGCTGGTATTGGAGAAGAGGTGGGATACAAGAGTGTGAATAGGAGTCAAGCCTTCTAGGTCAGGGGACTGTGCAGTGAGGAGAATCAACAGAATCTTCCAAAGAACTACCACATGCCTCCTCCAGAGCTAATGTTTGTACAACTGCTGCCCTGAGGTCATTTTTTGGGTCAGCCATTGCGAATGAGTAAACAGTGACAATCAACAGTGAGAAAATAACAACATGGCTAATTATAGGAAGTCACTTGTTCTGTTCCTACTGTCTGTTTTTTGTCTCCAAAATTGGAGGAATTGGGTCTTGAAGGGTGGTAGAGGGGATGTCTCTGGGCCATATTAGGCCTCTTAAAATAGTTGATCTCAGCTCACACCTGCATTTGAAGAAAGAGAGCAGTGAGACCTCAATTAAATTAGGATACATATCTTAAATTAGAATGCACATTTATTAAGCACAGTGATCAGTACATTAAGGATCTGCTTAATATCTCTTTAAACAATAAGAAATAGAGATTACACAGCCCAGTTGAATTAAATGACTGGGGGAAAGAAACCCAAAACAGTTTCATGTATATATGTCACGGAGTTGGGACTGCTCAGTAAATGGATTGTGTTAGAATCTCTATGTACAGAAGGTATTAGAAAAAAAATATACCTTACTTTGGATGCTGAAATTATTTTTTGAAAATCATCATCTTTTAACTTATGTGCTTTCTTATTATAACTAAAAAATTAGAAATACAGATGTGTTATTCATTAGTACATGATTCAGTATATATATCTCACATGTGGAAAAATAAAGTAAAATGGAACTTAAAAGTGTTTTCATCTATTAATCATATACATGACTATAATGGTATATATAATAATTCTCATTATTGCTGTACAGAAAATAGCATTGGATAAGTGCAAGTTATCATACTTTAAAACACAATGAATTTTTGAGGAGAATCATAAGTAGTATGTAAAAATTCTCAGAAAATACAAATTTGGTGTGTCTTATAACACATATTACATATTTCATAAACTCTTGCTAAAATAATGAAAAGGAAGACTAAAAACTCTTGCATTCTCCAAGTAGGCTAGCTGGAAAAAACAGTGCTGAAAGCAGGTGAGCTTTTGGAGAGGGCTAAATTTTCTTGGGTTTCCCTGGAATGAGCAACATTCCCCCTCAAGTTCCAACTGTCAAGTAATAGAAGAACAGAGTTCTTGGCATCACCCAAGTCACTCAACTGATAATCACTCTGGGCAGAACTTTTAGCACTTTTGTCGATCTGCAAGGCTTCCCATTCAGAGCTCAAACCCCTCTATGGGCCCCAAATCAATAACTTTTCTTTCCCTGAGATTTAACACTTTTGGTGAAATCTTATGTTCTTCATTGCCTCTCTATACATTTAATTCTAAAAAGATAATTCAATACACACACAATTTTACTCAATATCAATGAAATGATAGAGAAATAAATTATGATTAAATACAACTTTTGGCCAAGATGATTATATTTCCATTGATGTGCCTTTTAGCAGTATTGAATCTGAACCATCCTCTCCCATCCTGACCCCACCTTCAAAGTATCATTGTGCCTCTTTCTTATGCTTTTCTGTGGCATATTTCAGCATCTAAAACAGAGGGCCATCAGGAAGATTTTAGTGTTAACTCACCAGATATCCTGAAGCCTGTAGTTCTTTCCTAGTTTATCATCTCTTTATAGCTTGCTACATGTACCACTGCAAACATTTCCCCAGGGTTCTTCTCAAAGCTGCCTTTACTCCTTCGTTTTTCAGGCTATAGATGAGGGGATTCACTAGGGGGGTGACCACACTATACTGTATGGAGAAGATCAGCTCTGGAGGTGAACCTGAGGTTGGCATGAGATGACGGAGGAAAGCTGAGGCATAGAAGAGGCTCACTGCAGTGAGGTGGGAGGAGCAGGTGGAGAAGGCCTTGCTTCTGCCTGTGGTGGAGCTGATGCTCAGGATGGTGGAGACAATGCGTGTGTAAGAGAAGAAGATCAGGAAGAATGTACCAAAGCCATGTAGCAGTGTGGCGCCTACTAGGACAGTGACATTGGTGGAGATATCAGAGCAGGACAAAGGGAAGAGAGAGGGCAGTTCACAGCTATAGTGGGGGATGATATGAGCCTCACAGAAGTCCAAGTTCACAGCCAGGGGGATGTTGATGACTGCATCCAGAAAACCCAGGCCCCATGAAGCCCACGTCAGATTCACACAGAGCTGGCTGCTCATCACCTGGCCATAGAGCAGAGGGTGGCAGATGGCAGCATAGCGGTCATAGGCCATCACTGAGAGCAGGAAGATTTCTGTTCCTCCAATGTCAAACACAAAGAAGGCTTGAGTCAGGCAGCCCTCTTTTGAAATGAGTTTCTTTTCAGACAAGAGGTTCTCCAGAAGCTTGGGCACTGTGACTGAAGAGAAGCAAAGATCCAGGAAAGAGAGGTGACTCAGAAAGAAGTACATGGGTGTGTGGAGGTGGGAGTCAGCTCTGATCACCAGCAGCATCAGCAGGTTCCCCATCATGGTCAGGAGGTAAATCCCCGTGAAGAGAACAAAGAGCAGTATCTGGACTTTGGGGTCAGCAGACAGCCCGAGGAGGATGAACTCAGTGATGGTGCTATGGTTCCTCAAGGCCATTTAAAAAGGATGTTTCCTAGAAATGAACATAGGAATGTACGTGAAACTTCTCTTTACTACACCCAATTATGGAGGAAGGGATCCACTTTTATGTACTTACTCCTAATTATTTGGATTTTACATATGCCCTTATCAAATGTCTATAATCTTTGCTTTCCCTGCTAGTGTTCTGTTTCAAACTCACTATGATTTTTCCATATAGCTGCTATTCTGCTTTAAAGACACTGAAGAAATTTGCTAATTTGTGCAGACCTTGTTTATGACTAATTTATTCTATCTCCTTCAACTGGGCATTGCTTTGTCAGCAATATTCTATGCACGTTTTGTAAACTGTGGCAGTTGCTAGGGGGCTATTTCAACATTTGTCTTCTCTCCTCTGTGTTCCATCCAATCTGTCCTTCCTCCATTTCAAAACCCTCCGAGGATCTGTAACTGCTTGATAATATAATTGTATCTTTCTTTAGCTTTTTACCATTGACACTACAGATTAACATATATTGTCAATTTGACTCTCTGGGACAAGATTAAAAGATGAGAGAGAGAAAAAGAGAGAAAATCTGAATTTTGGTTATGGAGAGAAAGGATAAGGAGGATATTGCTTGATATCTTCTGCAAATTATAAATTTGAGTATCATAAATTACATAACTTGTTCAAGTCCCCAATCTATATGCCTAGATTCTAGAAGACCTCAAGACCCAAAGTCTTTCTTCCATACAGTGACTTTCATTTAAGGCTTGGCCTTCATTTGGTGATTGTTTTGCAATATACACAAATATCAAATCATTATGTTGTATACTTGAAGCTAATAAAATGTTATGTGTCATATTTCAATTAAAAAATTATCATTTTCTCATTTAATTTCACAAAACATTCTGGGTAGATCATTATGTCCTAATTTTTCAAATGTAGAATGAGAAGTGTGTGAATATCTTGTCTTACCAGAGTGAATAAGTGACTCCACCAGGATTTAACCTGTGTTTTCATTTTTGTGTTCTCATCTGGTACTTCTGCCTCCCATTTTCTTATGTATTTCTTAAAGATGCTGGCTCTCCTCTTGTGGCAGCCATTGAGGTGCTCCAATTGGGTGTACCTTAAAGAACTTAGCGTTCAGCTGAATATGCTGAGCTTGCTGACAGCATCCAGTTGATGCTTTGACGTTAACTGCAGGTTTAACAGAGGCCAAACTCTTCTCAGGCAGTCAGTGACCAAGCATACCTTAGATACTACATTTTGGCCATTTCCACCTTCTCTAAGGGGCAATCATTGCTCCAGAGCCCACACTGGGTTGGATGAAACCTTGTCAGATATGTATTGTAGTCTGAAGCTCTCCCTAGATGATTCTGCTTTCTTTCCCTCTTTCCTGTTACCAGTGTCATATCTGATCATGGTCTGAAGGCTTTTCTAGCCCAGTTCTATTTCCTTCCTCTTTATCTTTCACGGGCTTCTTTCCCCTCTCCCCCAATCTCATACAATACTACTTCTATTGATACCTGAGTATCTGTTCTGGGAGAACCTCAACAGACATACTCTGTGCTAATTCATTAGCTCACCCACCACAAGAATCTCTCTTCATTCTTACGGTTGCTGAATCACTATCTTGCTTTAGCAGTTCGTGGTTAGAGTGTTTATGGCACATTTCCTTCTTTTCTTTTTTCCCCCCCAAACAATAATATTACAGTTCCTTGAAGAGAGTGATTATGCTCTAAATTACTTTGTATGTCCATACCATAACACTTGGCCCAGTGAAAAACACATATGATGGGTTTTCCATCACAAATATGTTGAATGAAAAAAGGAAGTCATGAAGTGAACTGGGTTGACTGTTTAGCTAATGTTCTTTGGGAAAGTCTGCAGAACCGTAAGCCTGATAAGGATTAAGCACTAAGAAGACAATAAAGTAGGAAGCAAAGAATGGAACATGTGTATGTATGTGTTTGCATGTGCATGTATAGATTGTCTCAATTTTGAGTGGCTGGTAGTGAACTTAACATATCTAATGCCTACTAGGCCATTTCAGACTATGTCAGAAAGGCTGTTGAAGCCCATAACATTCACTTGGTCATTCATTTTTTTTCTGGACATTAATTTATTTTGTTTATTCATTCATTCTTAAATACATCCTTTCTGTTAATTTATTCATCTCTACATTTATTTATTTTTTGATCATTCTTCCATCTCTTCATTCGTAACCCCAACCACTCATACATGAATTGCCTGTTATATGTCAGGTAATGCTAGGCTTAAAGAGGAAAACAGCCTTGTATATACTTATGTTGAACTGTTATATGCATATACTTTTTTCTCCTAGACTTTAAGTCACTCTTGTCCAGACAACTTCTCTTTCTAGACTTTTTCCTCATGTTCATTTTGAAATTCATTATGGGACTGTACACTCAGGTTGTGCCTCTTCATAAAACCTCCCTCACTTGGTAACTTCACACAGTCTTCTGACCAGTCCCTTTGACTTGTTAGTCTGCCCTTTTTTCTCTACCTTTGTCCTCACACCACAGAGTATGATGTTGTTTTCCAAAGGACGTATAGCAAGTTAAATCCTGAAAAAGTAGCCAGATTTCCAGTCCTTGTGCTTTTATTTACTTGAACAGAAGTAAGTCACAGTGTTTCTAACTCTGCACCAAAGAACATGCCAGCCTCTGCAGAAGATATTAGGGAATTGTTATTTAAGGATCCAAATCTGGAAAGCTTTGGTCCTGGTAGGAGAGCCTATGTGACTCAGCAGTGGGGCAGGAGGCAGGCTGAGTATTGTATTCTATTTGTTTGTAAAATAGTCTTGACACAGACCTTTTTATGGATGAGGAACTGAGCCACAGAAAAGTTAGGTAACTTTCTCAAGGTCATAGAGATTGTAAGAGTTAGAGTTGGATTTGGGCTCAGGAACATGGCATGCGACATGCTTTGTCATACTCTATCCAAGAGGACAGGTTTCTAGGTCATTCCTTGGAAAGGAAGGTCTGTAACATATAACATGAAGTACCTAAAATCTTGTTGCCCTTACATGTATTTAATTTTTTAAAATGTTAGATACTTTCATAAATACTAGGGTTGATGGATAGTTGAGAATGAGATGGAGAGAGGCTCAATATTTCCTCTATTCACTGAATGTGGGAGTATTCTGTATGACCATATGCAGGTGGGATGGAGTAGGAACTGAGTACTCCGTGTAAAGTGGTAGAAAGACCATAGGTGTCTAGACAGGCACCTGGACTGGGGAAGGGATGAAAGTTGGAGGAAACTGAAAGGATATTTTCCCTCAAACTTGTTCAGACTTCTGCCCCTCTCTCTATGTGCTTCACATTATCACTATTTGTTGGGGTCAAGTAATAGCAAAAAATTCAACTTTTTATAGTATATGTAGTTTGGCATCCTAGAAGAAGAGGGTTTCCTCTGAGTTACCATTATCTACTATTTACACTGGTATATTCTCTGGTCTACTCTGATCGGCACTGGTGTACTCTCTGCTCTCAACTATCTACTCTGGTATGCTCTCCCCACCCATCATGACCTTTATGCTTCCACCTGCTGGTCCCGGGTTTCATTAAACGACTAGAGCCCAGGCCAGTGCAGAGTTTGAACCCAGGATGCAAGATGTGCCTGATCCCCAAACTCAGCATACCTTATTGAGGCTAGGAGCACAAAGGCCCCACTGTGTGGAAAATGTGATTCCTAGGTCAGGGAGCTCAGTCTCCAGCAGATAGAAAGTTAATAAGAAGGCAGAATAAGAAGGGTGAATTAGTTTAGGGAAAGACAGGGACCAGGAAAAAGAGATGAGAAACTTCAGAGCAATCATAGTGGACCTTACCAAGTTCCAGGCTTTTTATGACTCAGATTTCTGGTCGCTCTAGTCTTTTCATGGTGGGATCTCATATGGACTGTGATGGTCTCTATGCCATTGGGATTCAGTTTTTCTGTAGCCTATTACAGAAAATGTAAGAAGTCCTTTTTTTCTGGTTGTAAGTCATAGTGAAAGCAGAAAACTGATACCCCACAGTATCTTCTTAAAGGCAGAAGCTTCAAGACACTCATCCTCTTAGTTCTGAATCGATCCTGCCTCTCTATTCTACAAAATACACGGAAAGACTATCAAATCCTCAACAAAAGGTGTGAGGAGCTTCTCTCCAGTGGTCTCAGGTTCAACCACATAGGCATCTATTTATTTAAGTTCCTCTCTGATTCTAAATACGGTCAAAGGAGAACCTGTGAAGTGAGTGACTCTCACATATAACCCTTCAGAAGGGTACATATAGATTAGGCAGTCAGCAATTGGCTGGCTGAACCTGGCGTCCCAGAAGATGAAGGAGCCAATGTCTTAAAAAAAAGAAAAAGTATAATTGACTTACAATATTACATTAGTTTTAGATGTAGGACATTGGCCAATGCCCATTATTCTCTGGAGTCACAGCTTGAAGCCCAATTTGAAACTCATTAACTAGACAAGTTGAAATTTGCAAGAGCCTCAGGTGATTCCATTAAGTATGGTCTTTTGGAACTTCTGTGTTGAAGCTATGGCCTAGGATGAGAACTCTATCCCAAAATATAGCATGTGCCATATTGGTTATTCACACTGAAGGAATTTGAGAAATGCTGTGTGCAGGAAGGACCTCCTGATTTTCTTTGAAGAAGATCATAAAACCCTCATGTGAGAGGTGCCCTCCTGGAAGAGAGGGTCATCCTTATCTCCAAAGATGAAGGCACACAGAGAGGAATCTGAACGCACTGGCCTTGCTAATCACATTCCTCCCCTTGCAGTTTACTACGCCTAGCTCACCTTTGTCCTGTGACATCTTTCCATGACTTTTCAGTCTTTCCATAAAAACACTCAGGTCTGTACCCTCAATCAACATTTCCCCATTACTGGAAATGTTAGCTAACACTGTGGTAGTAATCATATAGCAACGTCTGTGTTATCAATATGGTGTAAGCTTTAAGCTTACACAGTGCTATATGTCAATTAGATCTCAATATAGCTGAAAAAAAATCGCTTGGGTTTACCTATTTCTTCCTGTCTTCATTTCCTTATGAAGGCTTCCATGTCACGTAAAACATATAAATTTGTATGCTTTTCTCTTGTTAATCTGTCTTTTGGTATAGCGGTCCTAGTCATGAATTTAAAAGGGCAGAGGAAAAAGATAGTTTTCCTTCCTATAAGTGTAGATACCCTAGTTGACTCTGGAACCCGTGGATTCATACAGTATTTAGGGAATTATTTAGCAATCTTTCTTCTTTTAATCTTGAGAACTTCTGAAGGCCAGAATTCAAAAAGAGACAGAGAGAAAATAAAGAACATAGTCACAACACAATCCCCTTGTTTAGTTGCTACATTCTCACCTACTTATAAACAGATTTGTCTTTCATAATATCCAAATTAAGGTATAAAATCAAGCAATGTATTACAAATATTGTCTTACAGTATATTAGACAAAAGTCTTTTAAAAGACTAGAGTTTTACAACAAATAATTGTCATTTAAATATATTATTTGGTACAGTTATTTTTTACAGTTATAATATTAAACACATATTTAGCACTCACTAAAATATATATTCTTCATGTACACATATACAGATTTTACTAATAAAAATAAATTTGGTGTCCTAGAGGAGTGTGGTATGGTGCCTTAGAGAAAATGATTTCGGATGTGAAGATTATTTTCAAAATAAGGTAATGAAACATGCTTCTTTGCATTTTATGCAGAAATACCTAAGTGTATATCCTCTTCAAAATTCTGTTAACATATTGACTCTCATTGTGCTTTTGTGAACTGCAAGATAAGAAGTAGTCACCTAAAGGTTCCTTAAGTGGTCCTATGTTGCCTTCTGCTGAGGCTGTTATAAAATATTGTTGTTTTGGAGAATAATTCAGGCAAGGCTGATGATTTCCAGTACTCAAGCATATTTACTGTCAGTTGACCATTTCCTGTGGGAACTCATTTGCCTGTATTGGAGAAATATAATTAAAAACGAAATCTCCCAATCCAGAAAACTTCTCCACAAAGGTAGAAGAAAAAGAAAACACTTTTATTGTTAAATAGTTACTAAACCAGAATGTGATAAAAGAAAATCTGCTAAGAGGCCATACAGAAAGTCTCACTTTTTTATATAGCCAAGCAGATAGAACTCATTACATACATGTTCTTGAGATAACTAACTAGTCACCAAGTAAGAGAATTTAACAGCACCATTTGCTTCTCATAGTTCATCTCATATTTACCTGGTAATTGAGGTGGCCATCTCTGTTTGCTAATTGGCTTTATTTAAAGGAAAAATAAACTTCTCACACCTTTCTGACAGTTTTGAAGGGAGGCACATATTGCATTCACTTGCTTCCTTGATGACTGTAGGTCAAAGAGATGGCTTCCAGGTCCTTGAGAAACATATTCCTGCATCATAAAGCTGGTAAGAGGCTGGTTTAGCTTTTTAAAAGATCTGCATGCATTTTAAAGAGTCAGAGAAAGAATTTACAATTTTTTCACAGTAAACGCTCTAAGAAGAGGGTAGGGGGAGGAGTCCCCTTTATTTTCACAGGGAGAAATAAGCCTCTTATTTTTAATTTGTATTTGCTCGTACACCTGTCACTCTTCTCCAAAATCAAGCCCTATTTCAGAAACTTTGCAGAATGAGAAGGTGCCTTTTCCACCTAGATCATCTTTGGTGTTCCCTTGGTGGCTGCTTAAAAGGCCATAGATTTTCATTCCTATCTTGGTTGTGTAACCCATACCCTGGAACATGAAAACAAAGAGGAGAATCAGTCACCTCTTTCAGCCACCCAAATCATTCAGTCACCTGAATCAGGTATGATTTTATACCACTGTATGTCTGGATGAAATTTGCATCTTTACGGAAGAAGGTATGATAAGTTATAGAGGCACCTTTTTCATTTGTGGAACCTATGCATACCGATGGTTGTCACACAGTTGGTGTGGCTTTTGCAATATGGGAGGCTGTCACCCATTATTTACTAACTTTCACAGAAGGGTAGGTTCCACTATCCCTGGCATGAATGAAGCATATTGATTTGGGGAAATAAAGTTTCCATGAAATGAGGTTACATGTCCTATTGCAGAGCTGAAAGACTTGGTTAACTCTTTAGAACAAATCAGCAACTACCTGAACATTCTCCTAATCTGTTACTGCTGAGAGCTATTGGTCATTAGAAATATAGTCCTATACATTCATATGGCTCTAGATTTTACATTTGTTAACCGAGGCGGGGTTAGGGATATTAACAACAAGGGTACTCAGTCTATATTCCTGACAAAGCATTTGTCCTCAGTGATAAAGCACATCCAAAAAGAAGCTGACCAGTGGTAGTATATGGAAAACATAGAGCACACGTGCATGAGAATTTAGGGGAAAGGATTTGAAGTAATTCTAGAAATATATTTCATATTTAGCAATAATATTTTTGAATGTTGTATAATTTGTAACCTAAAAAGGTGAATTACAAACTCTCTAACGCAGATTTTAAATGCTAGTGCATAGTGGAAAAGAAAATCATGTGTGCAAGAGATGAGATACCATGCAGATTCAAATATAAGATGTGCTACCTACAGAGTGACACTACTATAATATTGCATGGCTCATATTCATTTTGTAAGTGATCCCATTTTTGGCTTTAACTAAAGTAATTTCAACACTTGCCTTTAAAAACTCCAGGCCTTCCAATTGCTTGTCAGAAAAATCTCAGCAAGATGAAAAGCAGAAAATGCCTACCTTCCAGCTGCAGAAAAGCAGATACTATTCTATGTGAAATGTGTCCTTGTAACACTGCAGAACTTGAGACGTTGCTATGTAACCACATGCATACATCATGAGCGTTTAATCTCTAAAAGGCAGTAATTTCAATAGGCTGTTTTATTTAGCGGTACGTTGCCTTGGAAATAAAATTTAGAGTGACATTCTGTTTTTGAAAGTGATTATGAGTTTTTGATATTCATTTCTTAAGGCAGAACAGGGTAATTGGAGCCTCTTTCTTCTATCACATGCTGTAGTTAAGAACAAAATTCATGAACATGTTGGATTTACTACTTAGAGGGTTTCAGTCCTGTCTTATTTAATAGACCAGTATCAAGAACTCTAATGGTGTTCATAACCATGGATCCGGTTATTTAGACTCTGAGAATAATCCTAAATAGAGAAAACGTCATGCTCAAAATTGGTTAATGCATTGTTGCTTATCACAGCACAACTCTCCCCTATGTACAATTTGTAAAAACATGAGAAATGAATAGAGAAAGAAACTGGTATTATGGTAAAAGGCTGAAAATATGTCTAATATAGTGGAATTTTTACATCAGATTTGGGGTGTGTACTCAATGACACGATAATAATTGAAAATTAGGTTTTTGAAAATTGGAAGTAAAGGGAAATATTTATGATACCATTTTTGGTATAATGATAGTGTTGATGAATGTATCAAAGAATGCATGCAAAAACATTTTTCTGTAGAACAAATTTAGAAGAATAAAAATATAATTATTTCTGTGTTAGTCATTTAGGTAGTTGATCTACTTTTAATATTTTGTTATTTAAATATTTACACAGAAAATGTCAATTAGTGCTAATTAATAAAATATGATTCAATGGTTATAATTTAAAAAAATGAAAAATAAAGTGCATCAAATTTTAAATGTTTTAACATATCCATCACATATTTTTATTCTTGCTGTTAATTAGTAGAAAAAAATATAGTGACAAATTAGGAACAAAAACCGAGTTGGCGTTTTGTTTCATACAAAGTAAAATATAGAAAAATAGCAAAAGAAGATGAGAATCTTCAATAAGGTTTAGTGAATTACAAACGAATACTGCATGTTTGATAAAACTTGTTAAAATGTGCCAATGCAAGTAAGATAAATTGGTCAAAATCCCCCCAAAGGATCAAAATAGGAACATAGATTGAAAATGAAACAAAATGTTAAAATGGGCCAAAACAAGTTTATCTTATATGAAAATCAAAAGTTGGATAATTATAGAGAAAATTTTTTTACAAGGAGAATTGATAATTGGCAAAATGACTTTTAGGCAAACATCTTTTAGATGAACAGTCAGGACTTCTGCAGGTGTTACCAAGTCCAAGCTCATACTCTTTGCTGAATGACAGGCCAATAATTGAGGGATGAGTTGGGGCAAGGAGTAATGACTTTACTCATAAAGACAGCAGACTGAGAAGATGGTGGGCTTGTGTCCCAAAGAACCGTCTTGCCTGAGTGAGAATTCAGGCTCCTTTTATACTGTAAGGGGAGGGAGTAAAGTCAGACATTTCCTGGTTCCGGTCAGCCTCCTGAGGGGATGTGTTAATTTCTTCCTCCCTGTAGTCATTCACAGATGGACCTGGTTAGGATATTTCCTGTGAGCTAAACAAAGGTATTTTAGCTTAATGCTCATTACCTGGGAGGCAGGGTTCCTAGAGATGGGCCATTATGTGTAATTTGAGCTTATAGGCAACATGCCTTTAATGATTAACTTGTAGTAGAGTACAAAGGTTCTTCCCTCTTACAAAGGTAATTTGAGGGTCCCCGGTGGGCACAGAGACACAAAGTGAGAGCTGTGGAGAAAGAGAAAGACCGTGGGGCTTCCCAGCACTCTTAAGGCCCTCCCCACCCCAAATTTGAAAGAAGTTATCACAGGCTTTATGTAGGAGCATATTTCTATATTTTGTTTCACTGTAAAGTCCAGAACAGAGGTTTGTCTTCACCATTAGTCCCAAGCATTGGTGCAGTGGATTTCTTAGATTCTAGGACAAATGGAAGTTCTGCATTTGACAGTTGTTTACTCACTTCCCTTTCTAGAGGGATTCCTTCCCCAATGCTATTTAACACTATTTGCTTTTATTGAGCCCTTTCCCTTTCCACATCTCTCTTGTCTCCCCTCCACATCACTCTGGCTTTAATCCCTTTTATGCTATTTTTGTAGTAATAGTGTCACATTTATAAATGTACTTGGTGTGAAAGGAAGAATTGTAAAGATAGTCCCTCAAGATTCCCACTCTGGTTATCAAACACTAATCTAGAAACTGCTGTGAAGGTATTTTGTAGATGTAATTAGAGTCCCAAATCAGTTGACCTTAAAATACGAGATTATACAAGTGGGCCTAATCTAATCAAGGGAGCCCTTTTAAAGCAGAGCATTATCTCCAGGGGGGAAGGAGAGAGATTTATCACATGAGATGTACTCCACACATGCTGGCTGTTTTGAAAATGGAGATTGCCATCTAAGAAGTGAAGGGACTTCTGTCAGCAGAGATCGATCCTTAGCCCAGAGGCAGCAAAGAATTGGGGTCTTCAGACCTACAGTTTCAAGGAACTGAATTCTGTCAAGAACCTGAATGAGCTCAGAAGCAGATTCTTCCCCAGAGCCTCTAAGTAAGAGTCAAGCCCAGCCAACACCTTGATTTCAGTCTTGTGAGATGCTAAACAGAGAACCCAGTGGAGTCTATCCAAACTTTTGACCTCGAGAACTGTAAGGTAATTAAAGGGTGTTATTTTTTAATTTGCTAAATTTGTGATAATTTATCATGGCTGCAATAGAGAATGAGCATACCTGATAAACTGCAACTCCCATCCATTGACCATATCTATCTATTTATGCCTGTCTCCGGAGACATTACCCCCACCATCATCCTTTCCTCCACCCCGAAAAGCCCAACTCTTTGTTTTTCCTTCTTCAGAGACCCAGGATTTTTTATTCCTAGGAAGTTTGTTTTTTTTCCTAACACATTAATTCAAATACAAAATTGAGGACAAAAAATATTTCAGGGTCTGTCCCAATTTGAATGATTTTCAAAAATGTGAATCATAAATTGACATGTCATTAACTAAATCTATCAAACCAAGAGAGTTTTCTGACTCATGCTCTGTCTCTGAGAAGGATTGATTCTGAGCTCTGGCAAGCAAAACGGCTCCTAGCACTTTCTTTGATAATTTTTAAGAAGGGAGAATCAGCAATGCACACGGCAACATGTGACAAAATAGGAAATCAGGAAGTTCTTAATGTCAATCATTAGATTTCTTGTTGCAGTTCTCTTCTGTTTCTTTCATGGTATATCTTTTCTATGCTCTCTGTGCCATTGTAAATATTTTAGAATTGTTCTTCTCAGAGCTGCTTTCACCTCTTTGTTCTTCAAACTATAGATGAGAGGATTCACCAGGGGAGTGATTACACTGTACTGTATAGAGAGGATCAACTCCAGAGGTGAACCTGAGGTTGGCATGAGATAGCGAAGAATGGCTGAGCCATAGAACAGGATCACTGCAGTGAGGTGGGAGGAGCAGGTGGAGAAGGCCTTGCTTCTGCCTGTGGTGGAGCTGATGTTCAGGATGGTGGAGACAATGCGGGCATAGGAGAAGAAGATCAGGAGGCATGTCCCAATGGCATGCAGAAGGGCAGAGCAGAGCAGCATTGCAGCATTGGTGGAGACATCAGAGCAGGAGAGGGGGAAGAGGGAAGGCAACTCACAGGAGTAGTGGTGGATGGTTTGGACCTCACAGAAATCCAAATTCAAAGCCAGGAGGATGTTGATGAATGCATCCAGAAACGCCACGACCCAAGAGCCCCACACCAACCTCACACACAGCTCTTTCCTCATCACGTGTCCATAGAGCAGAGGGTGGCAGATGGCAGCATAGCGGTCATAGGCCATCACTGAGAGCAGACAGGCCTCAATCCCTGTAGTGGCAAACACAAAGAAGACCTGAGCCAGGCAGCTGTCTACTGAGATGGCTTTCCTCTGAGACAGGAGGTTCTCAAGCATCTTGGGTACAGTGACTGAAGAATAGATGAGGTCTTGGAAGGAGAGATGGCTCAGGAAGAAGTACATGGGTGTATGGAGGTTAGAATCTGTATGGATCACAAGTATCATTAGCAGGTTTCCCAGAAGAGTCAGAAGATAAATCATCAGGAACAGAATAAAGAGCAGAGCCTGGATGTGGGGGTCGGCAGACAGCCCGAGGAGGATGAACTCCTTAATGCTGCCGTGATTCCCTGAGGCCATTTATAGTCACTGTTCTTTAGAGAAAACTTAGGAAGAGGACTGAAATCTCTTCTTTCTACAGCAGTTTCCAGAAAGTATTGCTCTGTTCTCTTTCTTTACAGCGTTGATCCTTGAACAACACGGGTTTGAACTGTGATAGTCCACTTACTGAGTTTTTCAATGAATATCGTACTTCTGTTTTCATTTTACAGATCTTTAAATTAACTAAGTGTGAGGAAAAGATTTGTGTTAGATTAAAGATCACAATACGTGAAATCAAAAGAACTAGTATTTGAGTTCCGATTTAATCCAAACCGTTTTATCTTCCTGCCCTTGGATGTGTCATTTATCAATGCCAGTGTTTTTGAGGCAGAGATAGCAGTACTCAGATTTTTGACTGGGGGGAGGGTGTGGGAGTGGTTGCTGCCCCTAACTTCTGTGATGTTCAAGGGTAATTGTCTAGTCCTTCCTGCCTGGTATGATCTTCATTTCAAAGCTCTCGTATCTACCAGCAATGGTTTCATGGAATCTTCTCCCCTGGCTTTCTGCTGTGCCACCTGTGAACTCTGCATCTGCCCCACTGGACTTTTCCTAACAAGGACAAAATGTGAGGGTATCATCAACTACACAGGCCTACTGGAGAACTGCCCTATGAGTATATTATTACCAGCTCCTTCGTCTGGGCCCTTGTATTCCACAGCACTGCTCATCTTTTAGGGATTCCAGCAGACATCCTGGATAGGCTGGTGCAGATCTCTGCTCACCTTTATTACCTGATCTTTACTGCCTTATTCAAAACCCTCTGATGGTTCATTAACTGATTTAACGGTAGCATGCTGTGTTTGTGTAGCAGTTTATCTAGTACAAATGACTTTCACACATTTTCTACTGTGGTGTATGTGTATGTGTATTTGGAATGGTGAGAGAAGGGACTGAACTCATTCCACAGGTGAGAAAATTTAAGCCCAAATATTATACAACTTGCCTAGATCCCCACACTGATCCGTTTTTTGAACAAGGGTTTGAATCTGCTTCATTTGGTTGTAAGACAAGGACTTTTCTACTATACCACTTGCTTAGAGAACAAGCCAAACTCCTTAGCTGGATTTAAAAGCACTGACCACCCATGGTTTCTCTAGATGCCCCACTGCTGGGGCCAGATAGCTTTGCTGGTTTCTGATCACCCCATGAGCCTTCCTGTTTTCTCTGACTTGATTCAGGCTCATATATTTTGTGGTGCTAGTAATTGATTGACAACTTATTTACTTTGAAATCCCCTCATTTATCACCTGTTCCATGAGTTCTTCGATCAGTTCTTTCTCGTTTCTCACAGAAATCTCTGTGGAAATCATTAACCCCATTTTTTTTCAGATGAGGAAAATAAAGATAGATAAGCAAATTCAAGACTAATTTACCTCATTCTAGTCCAGGGACTTAAAAACTTGTCTGCTTCCCTTTGATGTGTAACAATTCATCAATACACTGTAAGTTTGGCCTCCATCTGTATTACTATCTTTCTTTATCATTTAGTGATGTGTGTGTCATTTCTTATCTCTACAATGAGAGTGCAGTTTCTACAGTGACAAGGCAGGAATTAGGCTGTTACTTTCTATGCCTTTAATCACACACCACACACACTGATCAATATATAATGGACCTGCAAACAATTATTGTTAAATAAAGACAAAATTAAGAAAATTGGACAGATTATGTAACACAAACTCTTGGTGATTATTTCCAAGCCCAGAGGTCAACTTTAAGTTGTAGTCAAGGGAAAAGCATTAAGGGGAACTGAAATTAGGAGAGAAAGGGAGGAGATGGACTGCTTATCTCCTTTTGCTATAATAGACTGACAGAAGGCTTAGCTCCTTCTGAAATCACCAACACCTACAGATCCCTGCTTCAGAGGGTCACCCCACACTTTGCTTAACTTGCAACATCCATTCATCTATCCATCCATCAAATTATTTAATACATATTTTTGAGTCTGTTCACTCTAAGGCACTGTGTTGTACATGCAGTTGAAGACAGTCTGCATTGTATTTTTGTTGAATTGTTGGGTGATTGCACCTACCTGAGAGACTATTCTCCATTATCTAGGTGTGACCAGTCCATCTAGCCTGTTTTCTCATCATCAGATAGAACCCTGACATGTGGTTGTACATTCAGATTCAGGCCTTCCTGGGGCCCTCATGTCTGCTTTGCTATCTGCTAGAGTAACTCCGATCTGCCCCTTGAACTCTGGATTGTTCCTGGGATCTCAAGCTTTGTTGTCTACCAGACAAATCTAACCTTGGTCTGTCTTGCAAGACTTGCAGTAAAAGATATGATCCTGCTCAGAAGGTAAATTTCCCAGTTCTTGAACTTGCTATTGTGTCCCATCCTACCCCTGCCAATGTGCCTATCAAGGACTCACATAACTCCCGAACTCTGAGCCCTTATTTAGGATGTGTATATCTGAATTACCTATGAGTGTGTGATCTGTCGTCCAAGGGGTTGGCCCCAAATAGTGAAGATTCAGCAATGAAGAACCTGCAAAAGTCAGTTTTATCTCTGAGTCTGTAAAATACTTTTGAAAGTAAAGAACTTCTCTGAATTTTGTGCTAACAAAATAATACAGTGAACAAAAGTCATTCTTTTCAAGAATGTGAAAATTTTTAAGAATTTGGGATTTAATATCACAATTGTTATAGAAGTTGGTCCAGTTCTTCCAGATTTACTCTATAATATAGACCTGACCATAGGGACCAGTTCCTAGCCTGAGAACACTAACATCTTCAGAGATTATTAAGAGAAGCTGTTGATTATGGATCCAAAACCTGAAACCTTTTATCCTAAAATGGAAGTACCACAATATATCAGTGAGGCAGCTACAGTATGTGATTTCATGACCCATCTCTCTTCAGGCCCCAAGCATAGAACTTTTTACTAATGATACCTTCTTTTAAGGAAGGACAATATTTGTATGTTAATCTTTAAAAAAATAGCGAATTACTGATACCAAGATCTTCTCACTTACCTCCAAGAAGAAACACAGTGAATTCAATTCAGCTCAAAGTTTGAGTGAGTGGTTCTAGATCTAAAAAATGGGTGTGAGAGTAGGGAGGTCATGAGATAATTCCTAAGAAGGTAGAACTAGCAAGGGAAGCCTGAGGGATTCCCCCAAAACTGTTTACCTTACCAAATTTCCTGGAACTGCACACAAAATGAAAACAAAAATTCATTTCAGCATTCCACACTTTTCCCCCCAAAAACTATCTTAAGTAAAATATAGACTTGAATTCAAGTATCATCATAAATAATCACCATCTTCCTTTCTACTGAAATTTCAACATTGGAGATTGCTTTTACTGAAGTGAGTATGTGTCTAAAGTAAAATCAAACAATTTTGGAAAGGGTTGCACATTGAAACAGTTATCCAGTATCATGTCTTTAGGCCTGATGAGCCCATCAGTGATTCCAATGCGACTAGTAGTTAAGGCCCAATAATCAGAATATGAGACTTAATTCAGTAGCTGTCTGATACTTGTCTTGGTGTACTTACTCAGAAAATGTTGAGGTCTTAAATTAATTAATGGATAGATCAGTGAGGTTAGGAGGAGAGGAAGCTAAAATGATCTAGTTCTTTCAGGAGGGACCTGGTGACCAGAGTGAATTTTTATAAATAGATCTCCCACTGTTCTTTAATTATTTTAGCAGGGATCAGAGATCAGATTGGGAAAGGGTAATAATAGCAGAAAAATGAATTCTGTGCACATATAGGATTGAGGACCTGGGAAAATGAGGCATACCTTAGGGTAAAAATATTTTCTGTCAAAATTCAAGGTGTCCCTTTTCCCAATGATTAACATTATTCACTGAGTAAACACGGACCTCCTCATTAGCTAATCAGAGAACGTGAGGACAAAAGCCCACTGGAACATACTAAGAAATACACAGTTTAGGGAGTTTCAAGATGCAAAGGTTTACTCTCTATTATGTTGTAAAGTAAAGTGAGAAAGTGAAAAGAGATGTCGTAGAGATTGAGAGAGAGAAGGTCTGACAAGGAGATGTAATAAAACTGTAAAGTGCAGGGAAAAAATTTGGGAAACACTTTCAGAAAAAGCATAGAAAATATTACCATGCTCCTACATTGTCCTGGTACAGAAGACGTTTTGTAGCCCTGGCCATTTCCAGGTAGCAGAACTTGTCTGGGGTTGTAAGAACCAATACTTCAGTAAAGTAATTCTAGGAAAATCAACAGCTTTTATTTTTCCGGTTGGGAGTCACAATAAGGGCAGCAAGACAACGTCTTAGATCTAGACAGTCCTGAAGTCTTTGTCACCCACATCTCCACTGGAAACAGTGAAAAGATTCTCGAGTCCTCAGTAAGTGGAATTTGGTGAGAGATTTCTCTCAGATGCTCTCAGGCCCAGCTACAGGGCATCTCCTTATTTAGTTTCCTCTATGATTATAAATCCTGTGCTCAACCTAATGGGCAGGAGAGTGAATCTCAGCTCTAACTTCTCAGAAAAGCAGATATAGCTCAAACAGTAAGTTGATTGGTGGGCTGAGCCTGAGAACTAAGAGTAAGAGGGACCAATGCCTTTTATTCCCTGGAGTTAAAGCCTGAAGCCAAAATTACATGAGTTAATTAGGGAAGTTTTTTGTTTTTGTTTTTCCTGTGAAACGAATTTATTCAAACTCATCACTTCCATTTACAATATCATCAACTTTTACATCACACATCTACTTTTTGAGTCAATTAACAAAATTTCTCAGAGCCCTTTATCACTTCTGTCCAAATCTTGATAACTGCTATTTGATAATGATTGTGGCTTGAGGGCAGGGATGTAACCAATGTTTCTGGGAAGTGAAAACTGAGCCAAATTCAATATGAAATCCATTGATAAGTTCTCATGCAAGTAGCTAGCATAGTAAGTTTGGAGTTAAAGTACCGATTGTACCATGTTAATAAGAATATTTGTGTTCATTCTTCTTTGGTGGGAGTGAAGATGCAATCACCTGAGCTAAATTCTTTGGAAGACTTAGGTTGTATTTTAACAATTCTGTTTGTATTTTAAACTTAGAGAAGTTAACCCTCTCATACTTTAGCCCACACCTTAGTGAAAGAAAAAACTGGCATTTACAGTGTTCACCCCATTAGTATTCACTTATATTTTCCAGATAAAGGGCTGGAGACCATCTCTTCAGTGACAAATGTGTTTGGTTTGACTTAATCACCACCACAAGGCACATCATTTACCAACATTTGCTACAGGACAATTTTAACAAGTGGGGTGATTCACCCTAGAAGAGGAGAGAAAAAAGAATGTAAAACACCGAGAGACACAGAGGAAAAGGAAAGCATGGAATTAGAAAGCTATCTGTGCCTTCAAGAAATGCTCACTTCCATAGAACCCATAACCTTGACACAGAAAAGTGCACAAATCTTAAGGGTTCATACAGTACAATGAACTATCACAACTGGAACATATCCAGCCAAGAACTAGAGCATACAACAGCCCAGAACCACACCCACATACCTTTTGTATGCCTTCCTCCCCCAAATTAACCAATATCTCTTATATTTTTATTTGTTTTTAAGGATCTTGGCCACTGTCATTCTAGAAGTTTCTTAGCCAAGCTCTTTTGAGGAAGTCTTTGGTATGCTTGTTGACTAAGTCTTCCATGAGTCAGGTGCTAGATTTGAGCAGTGTCTCAAAGTTTAATAGCGGCTGGAAGGAGAGAAGTAGAGGCAGGATGAGGAGTTAAGGGTTGTGATGGGAGACACAAAACTACCATCCTTCCCCTTCCATGTCCTGGGAAGCTACAGTGCTTTCTCTCCTTCTACTACTTACCTCTTCATCGTGGACACAGGCAGACACCTGATCTGTATCCTTTCTGGGTTGCTGTGAAGCTCTAACAACATAATGGATATGAAAACATATTGAGCAGGATAAAGTACTGCACAATTATTGTATCCCTTAAGCAATGTGGTGGAGAGACATTGATAGCAGAGCGAGTTATTTTAAACAAGAGGAAGACAATTGCACATATATCCTGATACTGACCAGGAGTCTTGGCCTTCCCCCATCAATAGAAATTGACTAGAGGTCAGACAAGAAATTCAGGCAAGGCTTTATTGGGGCCCCTGCTAGAGCAGGGGGCAGCAAGAACAAGCAACAGATTCCCTTTCTCACTTGTTCCCTGAGGGGTCCAGCTTGTTCCCTATATGGGGTGTGGGTAGGGATGTGTCCAGGGGTCAGGGCAGAGGGAGGCTTAAGTGGTGGTGTATGCAGGGGGCATGAACAGTACCCTGATTTGCTCTGGGCTCTTCAAAAGTGGCAGGTGAATTTTTCAATCTTTTGCATCTTTTTGTCCATAATTTGCCCCAACTGCATATGCATGCAGTTATTTTTAGTCCCATATAGTTTCTTTGTATTTTGTTGCTTGAGGAGAGGTTCCTTTAGGTGCAAGCATTGCAGCAATGTAGCAAAGGGCCCCAGGTCCCAGCCTGTCTCAGAACCACAGGAAATTCCCTCAGATGTTGGCTTTTTATCTTGATTTTGAAATCTTACTGGGGATCCTTGGGTGAGAACTCCTGGGTATCTGGTGGTTTTTCTTTTCCTCCCTTCTTCCTTCCCTCTCTCCCTCCATTTTCAGCTTTATTGAGTGATAGTTGAAAAACTAAAATTTTATATATTTAAAATGTACAATGTGATGATTTGACATATACATACTTTGTGAAATGGATACCACAATCAGGTAATGAACACACTCATCACTTCACATAGTTATCATTTTTTGCATATATACGTATGTGTGTGAAAATACTTGCGGTCTACTCTCAGCGTATTTCAAGTACTAACTATAGTTAGAATATAATGCTGTGCATTAGATTCCCCAGAGCTTAGTCATCTTATAATTGAAGGCTTGTACTCTTTGACCAGCATCTCTTCATCTCCCTCACCCCTCTGCTTGGTAACTGCTATTCTACTCTGTTTCTATAAGTTCAACTTTTTTTTTTTTGATTCCACATATTTGTGAGATTATAAAATATTTGTCTTTCTCTGTCTGGCTAATTTCACTTAGCATAATATCCTCTAAGTTCACCCAAGTTGTTGCAAGTGTCATTATATCCTTTCTTCCTCATGGTGTATATTCCTTTATATATAGATAGAGATAGAGATACAGGTATACATATACATAGACACCACATCTTCTTTATCCATTCACCCACTGATGGACATTTAGGTTTTTTCCATCTTTGCTATTGTGAATAATGCTGTAAAGAATATGGGAGTGCAGATATCTCTTCAAGATACTAATTTTATTTCTTTTGGATATATACCCAGAAGTGGAATTGCTAAGATCATGTGGTGTTATATTTCTAATTTTTTGAGGAGCCTCCATACTGTTTTCCATAATTGCTTTTCAAATTACATTCCCACCAACAATGTAAAGGGTTCCCTTTTTCCATATCCTCAGCAACACTTGTTTGTTGTCTTTTTAATAATACCCATTCTAACAGGTGTGAGGTGATATCTCATTGTGGTTTTGATATGCATTTCACTGGTAATTAGTGATGTTGAACATCTTTTCATGTGTCTGTTGGTCATCTGCTTTTCCTCTTTGGAAAATGTCTATTCAGTTCTGAGCATTTAAAATTTTTTTAAAAATATTGAGCAACAGATTTCTGTATATTAATTTCGTATTCTGCACCTTTACTGAATTCCTTTATAAGTTTTAATAGTCTTTGGGAATAATGTTAGGTTTTTTAATATATGGTATCATGTCATCTACCTGCAATGACAGTTCTACTTCCTTTTCAATTTGGATTCCATCTTTATTTATTCATTTATTATTTATTGTGTATGATTGCTGTGGCCAGGACTTCCAATACTATGTTAAATATAAGTGTCAAGAGTCGGCAACCTTGTCTTCTTCCTGATCTTAGAGGAAATGCTTTCAGCTTTTCACTGTTGAGTATGATGTTGGCTGTGGGTTTGTCATAAATGGCCTGTATTGTGTTGAGGTATGTTTCCTCTACATCCATTTTGTTGAGACAGTTTATCATAAATGGATGTTGAATTTTGTTGAAAGCTTTTCTGCATCTATTGGAATTTTTAAAAGATTTTTATTCAGTTCTTAATAGGCTATATCACACTGATTGATTTGGGGATACTGAACCATCCTTGCACCCCTGGAATCTCACTTGATCATGGTGTCTGACCCTTTTAATGTGTTTTTGTATTTGGTTTGCTAATATTTTGTTGAAGAGTTTTGCATCTATGTTCCTCAGGGATATTGGCCTGTACCTTGAGAAAGATAGGTGTTAAATCTTCTTAAATATTTGCTAGAATTCACCTGTGAAGCTGTCTGGTCCTGGACTTTTGTTTGTTGGGAGTTTTAAAACTTAATGATTCAGTGTCATTACTGGAAAACAGTCTGTTCATATTTTCTATATATTCCTTATCCCGTCTTGGGAGAGTATCCATTTCTAGGAATTTATCCAGTTCTTCTAGGTTGTCTATTTTATTGGCATATAATTATTCATAGTAATCTCTTATAATCCTTTGTATTTCTGTGGTGTTGGTGTCACTTCTTTTTTATTTATTTGGGCCCTCTCTTTTTTCTTGGTGAATTTAGATAAATGTTTATTAATATTTTTTTGAAGAACCAGCTTTTAGTTTCATCGATCTTTTCTATTGTTCTTTTATTCTCTGTTTCATTTATTTGTGCTCTGATTTTTATGATTTTTTTCCTTCCTACTAACTTTGGGTTTTGCCTGTCCTTTTTCTAGTTCCTTTAGGTATAAGGTTAGGTTGTTTATCTGAGATTTTTTCCTGTTTTCTGAGGTAGGCTTGTATTGCTACAAACTTCCCTCTTAGAATAGCTTTTGCTGAGTCCTATAGATTTTGATTCTCGTGTGTCCATTTTCATTTGTCTGCAGGTATTTTTTTATTTCCTCTTTGATTTCTTACATGGACCATTGGTTGTTTAGCCTCCATATATTTGTGTTTTTTGCGTTTTTTTCCTATACTGTTGTGATCAGAAAAGATATTTGATGCGATTTCAATCTCCTTAAATTTATTGAGAATTGTGTGTGGCCTAACATGTGATCTATCCTAGAGAATGTTCCATGTGCTCTTGAAAAGAATACGTATTCTGTTGCTCTTGGTTGAAATGTTCTATATATATCTATTAAGTACATCTGATCTAATGTGTCATTTAAGGCCAGTGTTTTCTATTGAATTTCTGTCTGGATGGTTTCTCCAAAAGTCTTTGCCTAATATGAGTGTTGCTAACTGCAGCTTAATTTTCAATTCCATTTGCATGGAATTCCTCTTTCCATCCTCTCACTTTTAGTCTGTGTTTTTAAATCTTAAGTGATTCTCTTGTAGGCAGCATATATGTGGGCCTTGTTATTTTATCCATTCAGCCACTCTATATCTTTCGATTGGAGCATTTCGTTGATTTACATTTAATGTAACTATTGATAGGTATTATTGCTATTTTGTTAGCTGTTTTCAGATTGCTTTTTTAGTTCTTTTTTATTTCTTATGCTTCTTTTGCTTTCTTCCCTTGTGATTTGATGACTATTTAGTGTTATGTGTGAATGCCTTTTCTTTTTTTCTGTGTGTATCTATTATATGTTTTTGGTTTGTGGTTACCACAAGGTTCATATATAACTATATATATGTGTGTGTGTGTGTGTGTGTGTATAAAATTATGTGTGTATATATATATGTGTGTATATATACACACACACACACAATTATTTTAAGTTGATGGTATCTTAAGTTTGAATGCATTCTAACAACTATTCCTTTTCATTCCCCACAACAATGTTTGATATCTTGATGTCATATTTTACATCTTTTTTGTGTGTGTATCCTTAACTACCCATTAGGGATATAGATGATTTTACTACTTTTGTCTTCTTACCCTTCCTATAAGTTTGTAAGTTGTTGATCAGTAGATCACTTTGGTGTATGTTTACCTTTACTAGTGAGGATTTTCATTTTGTAATTTTTATATTTCTAGTTGTGGTCTTTTCCACTTAGAAAAGTCCCTTTAACATTTCTTATAAAGCTGATTTAGTGGTGCTGAACTCTTTCAGTTTTTGCTTGTCTATAAAACTATCTCTTCTTAAAATCTGAATGGTAGACTTAATGGGTGCATATTCTGGTTGTAGGTATTTTTCTTTTATCATTTTGAATATATCATGTCACTAACTTCTGGCCTGCAATGTTTCTGCTAAAAAGTCAGCTGGTAATCTTATGGGAATTCCCTTGTATGTAACTAGTTGCTTTTGTCTTGCTGCTTTCAAGATTCTCTGTTTATCTTTAATTTTTTACCATTTTAATTACAATGTGTCTTTGTGTGGTCCTCTTTGTGTTGATCCTGTTTGGAACTTTCTGTCCTTCCTGGACCTGGAGGTCCATTTCCTTTCCCAGATTAGAGAATTTTTCAGCTATTATGTCTATAAATATGTTCTCTGCCTCTTTGTCTCTCTCTTCTCCTTCTGGGACCCCTATCATGCTATATTTAGTATACCTGATGTTGTCCCATAGGTCTCTTATAGTACCCTCATTTTAAAAAAAATTCTTTCTTTCTTTGCCTCATCTCGGGTGATTCCCCCTACTCTGTCTTCCTAATTGCTGATTTGTTTCTTTCTAAGATATAATCTCCTGTTGATTCCTTATAGTGATTTTTTTTATTTGTTATATATAATTTTTTTTATCTGTTTGTTACTTCTTTGCATTTTCTAACTCTTTGTTGAAATTCCCACTGTTCTAATCCATTCTTCTCTTCAGTTCAATGAGAATCTTTATGATTATTACCTTAAACTCCTTATTGGGTAGATTGCTAATCTCCATTTTATTTAGTTATTTCTCTGAAGTTTTGTCTTTTTCCTTCACTTGGAACATAGTCCTCTGTTTCTTCATTTTGCTTAATTCTCTGTGTTTACTTCTACATCTTAGGTCAGTTATTTATCTTCCCTGATCTTAGAGAAGTGGCCTTATGTAGGAGATGTCCTATGGTGCTCAGCAGCACACTCCTCTTTGATCACCAGAACTGTATGTTCTAGGGTTGTCCCCCATGTGGGGTGTGTGTGCCCTTCTGTTGTGGCAGGGCTGAATACTCTAGGTGCACTCAGAGGGTGGGGCAGGCTCCTGGCTTGGTTGGCATTAAAGTTGTGTCTCATATAGTGGTTGTGGAACAGTTAGAGGGCAGGGTATGTTTCCAGTGAGATTGGCTACATGACTCTGGGGGGATGCTGCCAACCCACTTGTGGGTGGGGCCATGTCCCCATGTGGCTGTCTGTTGTACCCCAGGGTGTGTAAAGCTGATGCTTGCCTGGTGGGGGTGGGACTGTGTCTCCATGGGGCTGTCTTTGTGGCTTGGGGTGCCAGATGCTAATGCCATCCCACTGGAGGATGGGGCAGGTTCCCCTAGAGGCTGCTTGCAAACAAAATATTTTGTACTTTTTGCTATAATATAATACTATTTTATTCATTTTTTTCCTCAAATTTTTCCATGCTTAGTCTTTGAGAACTCTTTCATTTGACTTCTGTGTCCTTTTTATGTAATCCCACCATCATGGGTGTTTTGTTTAGTACTTCTTTACTTTCTGTCACACAAGGTGCTTCAGGCTCATATTGTATTCTCTCTGCCCCAGCCTTGGAATCAGTCAATTCTCCATGTATCCCTGGTTCCTTTTATTGTAGAATGATATTAGAAACCAAGCACTGGGCACTGAGTTATTTAGCTCTTTGCTAATGGGGTGTTGTTAATTTTAGGCCCTTTGAGTGACAGAGCAAAAAAAATATACATGTGTGTATTAAGCTATGTTTGGACACATATCTGCAAATATTTCTATATGTATCCAAGGAGTAGAATATTTTTATTTTTTTATCTTCCTGGATACCAAAGAAAGAGCCACAGGCAACATTTTAGAATTATGTGTAATGTTGACTTTTTATCCTTTTAAATTTTTTTTCATATTTTTCAAAATAAAAGTGCATTGTTTTATAATTGGAGAAACAATAATATTAAATACTTTTATGAAATTGACAAATTACAAGAAAATGGAATTATTTATCAAAATTGTAGAGGAGTAATTGTAATGTAGACATAAAGTGTATAAAATTTCATGTATCATTCACTAAGAACAAGACAATGATAAAATATATGAATGAGAAGAGTTATGAATTTAAAAACCTATCATCTCTTTTGCCAATTGATACCCAAGGAAAGGGAGCAACCACATGTTTCTAGTGAGTTTACCTCTCTGTACATTCTCATCCTCTTTTCTTATCCTTCACTTATCTGGTTGGTGGATATATGTGTGAGAGATTCCCTATTTTAGGTTATCTGAGTTACCAAGGTGAATCATCCAACAACAGGAGAGAATGGAGGCTACTTATTGAGTGGGGGAGGTGAAAGGGTATTAGAACATAGGATAGGCTTTTAGAGTTCTTGAGGTAAGAATATGAACATAGCTTTTGAAGACACTGCAGAGGTGGAGGCCACCCTTATATGCATCCTATACTTTTGAAGAAAATTTCCTTGTGATTCCAGTAGATTGTATATAATGCACGGAGACTGGAGGGGAGTCTGAAGAATCTCTGTGAAGAAGTCTCTTGTCAGTCTGTTCCATTTTGAGAGTCATCTGTTCCATTTTAAGAGGTATCTGCTTAATGTAGGGTGTACTTGAGGGAGAAGAAAAATAATCCCTCAAAGATATTTGAGTTTCAAGAAGAAATGGTTAGGGGCTTCCCTGGTGGCACAGTAGTTAAGAATCTGCCTGCCAATGCAGGGGACATGGGTTCGATCCCTGGTCCAGGAAGATCCCACATACCATGGAGCAACTAAGCCTGTGCAGCACAACTACTGAGAGGAGCCACAAGTACTAAGCCTGTGAGCTGCAGCTACTGAAGGCCTCGCATCTATAGCCTGTGCCCTGCAACAAGAGAAGCCACTGCACTGAGAAGCCTGCTCACCACAGCAAAGAGTAGCCCTGGCTCGCTGCAACTAGAGAAAGCCCATGTGCAGCAATGAAGACCCAACACAGCAAATAAATAAATAAGTAAATAAATGTATTAAAAATAATAAAAATAAAAAATAAAGAATAAGTGGTTAATACATAAATAAATATAGGTAAACCACAATTACGCTAATATAATAAAACTGATCTTTATTTGGCAATGAGATGTGAGAAGTCATTGATAAATGCATGTTATTAACAATATTTTAGTTGTTAATCTAAACTGTGGGATCATGGAGGGTTTATAATACCATTTCAATAAAAGCAAACAAATACTAAAGTAAACAAAATAAAGTAAAAGATGTACATGTACAGACCAATGATTACACATTATGAAAAAAAGATTATGACTAATTATATTCTGTGAGGTGAGATCCCTTTTTTTAAAATTTTTTATTTTTAAAATTTTTAATTTAATTTTTATTTAGTTTTTTTTATTGGAATATAATTGCTTTACACTCTTGTACCAGTTTTTGAGGTACACCAAGGTCAATCATCCGTATTTATACACATATCCCTGGATCCCCTCCCTCCCTCAACTCACCCTTACCCTCCCTGTCCCAGTCCTCCAAGGCATCATCCATCATCGAGCTGAACTCCCTTTGTTATACAGCAACTTCCCACTGGCTATCTATTTTACAGTTGGTAGTATATATATATCTATGCTACTCTCTCCCTTTGTCTCAGCTTCCCCTTCACCCTCCGCTCCCCCAAACCTCGAGTCCTCCAGTCCATTCTCTGCGTCTGCATCCTTATTCTTGTCTTGTCACTGAGTTCACAGTACCATTTTTAGATTCCATATATATGAGTTAGCATACAATATTTGTCTTTCTCTTTCTGACTTCACTCTGTATGACAGACTCTAGGTCTATCCACCTCATGACATATAGCTCCATCTCATTCCTTTTTGTAGCTGAGTAATATTCCATTGTATATATATGCCACATCTTCTTTATCCATTCATTTGTTGATGGGCATTTAGGTTGCTTCCATGTCCTGGCTATTGTAAATAGTGCTGCAATAAACATTATGGTACATGTTTCTTTTCAGATTATGGTTTTCTTTGGGTATGTGCCCAGTAGTGGGATTACTGGATCACATGGTAGTTCTATTTGTAGTTTTTTAAGGAACCTCCAAATTGTTTTCCATAGTGGCTGTACCAACTTACATTCCCACCAACAGTGCAGGAGAGTTCCCTTTTCTCCACACCCTCTCCAACATTGGTTGTTTCCAGATTTTGTGATGATGGCCATTCTGATTGGTGTGAGGTGATACCTCATGGTGGCTTTGATTTGCATTTCTCTGATGATGAGTGATGTTGAGCATCTTTTCATGTGTTTGTTGGCCATCTGTATGTCTTCTTTGGAGAAATGTCTATTTAGGTCTTCTGCCCATTTGTGGATTGGGTTATTTGCTTTTTTGGTATTAAGCTGAATGAGCTGCTTGTATATTTTGGAGGTTAATCCTTTGTCCGTTGTTTCGTAGGCAACTATTTTTTCCCATTCTGAGGGTTGCCTTCTTGTCTTGTTTATGGTTTCTTTTGCTGTGCAAAAGCTTTTAAGTTTCATGAGGTCGCATTTGTTTATTCTGGATTGTATTTACATGATTCTAGGAGGTGGGTCCAAAAGGATCTTGCTTTGATGTATGTCATAGAGTGTTCTGCCTATGTTTTCCTCTAGGAGTTTTATAGTGTCTGGCCTTCCATTTAGGTCTTTAATCCATTTGGAGTTTATTTTTGTGTATGGTGTTAGGAAGTGTTCTAATTTCATTCTTTTACATGTTGCTGTCCAATTTTCCCAGCACCACTTATTGAAGAGGCTGTCTTTTTTCCATTGTGTATTCTTGTCTCCTTTGTCAAAGATAAGGTGCCCATATGTGTTTGGGCTTATATCTGGGCTCTCTATTCTGTTCCATTGATCTTCCATTCTGTTTTTGTGCCAGTACCATACTGTCTTGATCACTATGGCCTTGTAGTATAGTTTGAAGTCAGGAAGCCTGATTCCACCAACTCCATTTTTCCTTCTCAAGATTGCTTTGGCTATTCTGGGTCTTTTGTGTTTCCATACAAATCATAAGCCTTCTTGCTCTAGTTCTGTGAAAAATGCCATTGGTAATTTGATCGGGATTGCATTGAATCTGTATATTGCTTTGGTTAGTGCAGTCATTTTCACGATGTTGATTCTTCCAATCCAGGAACATGGTATGTCCCTCCATCTGTTTGTGTCGTCTTTGATTTCTTTCATCAGTGTCTTAAAGTTTTCTGCATACAGACCTTTTGCCTCCTTAGGCAGGTTTATTCCTAGGTATTTTATTCTTTTGGTTGCAATGGTGAACGGGAGAGTTTCCTTTAGTTCTCTTTCTGCTCTTCCGTTGTTAGTGTATAGGAATGCAAGAGATTTCTGTGCATTAATTTTGTATCCTGCTCCTTTACTAAACTCATCAATTAGCGCTAGCAGTTCTCTGGTAGAGTCTTTAGGATTTTCTATGTATAATATCATGTCATCTGCAAAGAGTGACAGTTTTACTTCTTCTTTTCCAATTTGGATTCCTTTTTCTTTAATTGCTGTGGCTAAAACTTCCAAAACTGTGTTGAATAATAATGGTGTGAGTGGACACCCTTGTCTTGTTCCTGTTCTTAGAGGGAATTCTTTCAGTTTTTCCCCATTTATAACGATGTTGGCTTTTGGTTTCTCATATATGACTTTTATTATGTTGAGGTAATTTCCTTCTATGCCCATTTTCTGGAGAGTTTTTATCATAAATGGATGTTGAATTTTGTTAGAAGCTTTTTCTGCATCTATTGAGATTATCATATGGTTTTTATCCTTCAAGTTTTTCATATGATGTATCACATTGATTGATTAGCATTTATTGAAGAATTCTTGCATCCCAGGGATAAACCCCACTTGATCATGGTGTATGATTTTTTTTAATGTGCTGTTGGATTCTGTTAGCTAGTATTTTGTTGAGGATTTTTGCATCTATATTCATCAGTGATATTGGTCTATAATTTTCTTTTTTTGTGACATCTTTGCCTGATTTTGATATCAGGGTGAATGTGGCCTTGTAGAATGAGTTTGGGAGTGTTCCTCCTTCTGCTATATTTTGGAAGAGTTTGAGAAGGATAGGTGTTAGCTGTTCTCTAAATGTCTGATAGAATTCTCCTGTGCAGCCATCTGGCCCTGGGCTTTTGTGTGTTGGGAGATTTTTAATCACTGCCTCAATTTCCGTACTTGTGATTGGTCTGTTCATGGTTTCTATTTCTTCCTGGTTCAATCTTGGAAGATTGTACTTTTCTAAGAATGTATCCATTTCTTCCAGGTTATCCAGTTTATTGGCATATCATTGCTTGTAGTAGTCTCTCATGATATTATGTATTTCTGAGGTGTCAGTTGTTACTTCTCCTTTTTCATTTCTAATTCTGTTGATTTGCATTTTCTCCCTTTTTTTCCTGATGAGTCTGGCTAATGGTTTATCAATTTTGTTAATCTTCTCAAAGAACCAGGTTTTAGTTTTATTAGTATTTGCTATTGCTTCCTTCCTTTCTTTTTCATTTATTTCTGCTCTGATCTTTATGATTTCTTTCCTTCTGCTCACTTTGGGGTTTCTTTGTTCTTCTTTTTCTACTTGTTTGAGTTGTAAGGTTAGGTTGTTTATTTGATAATTTTCTTTTTTCTTGAGGTAGGACTGTATTGCTATAAACTTCCCTCTTAGAACTGCTTTTGCTATGTCCCATAAATTTTGGGTTGTTGTGTCTTCATTGTTGTTTGTTTCTAGATATATTTTGATTTCCTCTTTGATTTCTTTAGTGATTCCTTGGTTGTTTAGGAGTGAATTGTTTAGTCTCCATGTGGTTGTATTTTTTACAGTTTTTTTCTTGTAATTGATATCTAGTCTCATGGCATTGTGGTCAGAGAAGATGCTTGATATGATTTCAATTTTCTTGAATTTGCCGAGGCTTGATCTGTGACCCGAGATGTGATCTATGCTGGAAAATGTTCCATGTACATTCGAGAAGAAAGTGTATTCTGTAGTTTTGGATGGAATGTCCTATAAATATCAAGTAAGTCAAGATGGTCTAATGTGTCATTTAAAGCTTGTGTGTCCTTATTTATTTTCTGTTTGGATGATCTGTCCATTGGTGTAAGTGGGGTGTTCAAGTCTCCCACTATTATTGTGTTACTGTTGATTTCCCCTTTTATGGCTGTTAGCATTTGCCTTATGTATTGAGGTTTTCCTATGTTGGGTGCATAGATATTTACCATTGTGATATGTTCTTCTTGGAGGGTTCTTCCTTATTTTTAATTACAGTTTTATTGAGATATAATTGACCTACAGCACTGTATAAGTTTGAGTATAACATTATGATTTGACTTACATACATCCCGAAATGATTACCAGAATAAGTTTAGTGAACATCCATCATCTCATATAGATACAATAATAAAAAAAAGAAAAAATTTTCCTTGTGATGAGAACTCTTAGGATCTACTCTTTTAACAAGTTTCATATGTAATGTACAGCAGTGTTGATTATGTTAATCATGTTGTACATTACATTCCTATCACTTACATATCTGTTAACTGGAAGTTTGTATGTTTTGACTACCTGCATCCAATTCCCCCTTTCCCTACCCCTACCTCTGGTAACCACAAATCTGATCTCTTTTTCTATGAGTTTGTTTGTTTGTATGTTTCATTTAACATAAATATATTCTATTAATTAATTTATTTATTTGGCTGTGTTGGGTCTTAGTTGCTGCATGTTGGATCTTTGTTGCGGCATGTGGGATCTTTTGTTGTGGCACACAGGCTCTTTGTTGCATTGCATGGGCTTCTCTAGTTGCAGTGCATAGGCTTCTCTCTAGTTGTGGTTTGTGGGCTCCAGAGCACATGGGCTCAGTAGTTGTGGTGTGCAGGCTCTCTAGTTGTGGCATGTGAGCTCCAGAGTATGTGGGCTCAGTAGTTGAGGCACATGGGCTCTCTAGTTGTGGTGCATGGGCTTAGTTGCTCTGCAGCATGTGGAATCTTAGTTCCCCCACCAAGGGCTGAACCTGCATCCCCTGCATTGGAAGGTGGATTCTTAACCACTGGACTATCAGGAAAGTCCCTGTATGTTTGTTTTTGAAGTATAATTGACTTACAATACTATGTTAGTTCCTGGTACATTTCAAAATGATCAGCATGATAAGTCTAGTTACTATTCACCATAATAAGTTGAGTTATCATGTGAGGTCTTAAAGGCAAGGAAAAAAAGAAAAAATGGAAATAAGGAAGAACGGAAGGAAGATGGATAAAAGGAAAGAAGGAAAAAACTCTGGCTTCAGATATTTTTGGAAACATTTAATGATGAATAAAATAGATCAATATTAGAAACACTAAATGTTTCACAGCATCTATTTCATATTTTCATTCTTATTATGAGAAAGGGGAACAAAAACTGAGCAGGTGCTAACTTGCTTCATAAATCCTTGCAATATAAAAATGTATGAAAAGGCGAAATAGTAAAAATAAGACAAGAATCTTTAAAATATATAACTTTGGTGAATCACATATAAGAATTTAATATTTGATAAACATTTTCTAAAATAATTCCATTAAAAGGTAAAGGGAAATTGAAAGGGAAAACTGAAAATCCCTTAAATCATCAAGAAAGGTAAAAGAGAATAATAGGCATGCAATATGGCATAATTGTAGGAAAAGTCTGGAACATATCTTATGTGCAATTTTGAAGTTAGGTAAATGTAGATTTTTTTCAATGAATGTCTCACTAGATTTTAATAAAAATTAAAAAAAATCTACATCTCCTTTAGAAAAAAATATTTAGGTGAATTTGGATCATCTCCCAAATCTTGGAGAGGTCTTTCGAGTAGCCAGGTGGGAACAGAGACATCGTGAGATGGTAGGGCTGCAAAAAGGCCACCAAAGCAAGGCAGTTCTTCAAGGTTCCTTGAAAATTTCTTAGGATTCCAGAGTTTGAAGAAAGAATCATTGACCCCTTCAGACCATATTTTGCCTGAGCATAGAGCTAGAGGAATTCTTTCCTCCCTTAGGGTCCTCTTTGTTTGTTGGTGCAGTGAATCCCTCAGACCACCTAAGGGTGCGAGTGCACGTATAGACCTGGGTTTCCAATTCCTGTCCTCCCAAGTGTGTCCTTTTTCCTTATTCTTCTGACCCTTACTGAAGTCTTCTCCTTCTTTAATTTCCCTTTGTTATTCCCATTCTCCCTTCTGTCTCATGTTCTCTCATCTGGTCACCTGTCTTTCTCTCTCTCTCTCTATCTCCCTCACCTGAGGAGGGTCATGTTTACAGGATTGTTTGGTACACTAGTTAATTTTCTCTTGGCTCTAGGCCCACGCTTATCTCGTGTACTTGGCTTTATATTACCAGGATGAGGTCCCTACAGAGGACATTTCCCAAGTTCCCATTGTTGGAGGCCTCTGATTAGCCTCAGCCAATGGGAAGAATGAGCAGAAAGTAAAAGAGGCAGCTGATCTGGTTCTGATGGAGGCAGGGCAGTATCCCTTCAGCAGTCCCAACATCAGCCACATTTTTCCTTGCTGATGACCTGCCACCTGGCCTCAGCGCCTCCTCAGCCCCCAACAATGGTGCCCCCCCGTGAAACAGCAGGGCTGATAGCCACCCTAGGAGTGGATTCCCTCCCCTTTGCTACCAGGTGAAGGTGCCAGGAAAGGCACAGAGTATGGGTAATGTCTGCTTTGCCGTAATAGCATATTCCCTCTCTCAGTAATTCCTGTCTGCTTCTATATTTTCTACAAGTCCCTCTTCAGTCCAAGCTCAACCCCAACCCTATCTCAACCTCAAGTCTAAAGTTCATGACTCTTTATTATCAGTGGCCTTGGGTCTTTTATTTCTAGTAAAGTTTCCCCTGTAAATCTCAGATCCAGATAAAAATGCAGATTCTAGACAATTTTCTCAGTACTAATTTCAATGAGAATGTTTCATAAATAAAAAAGAGAATTAGTCTGTATCCAATTATCACAATCTCTTGGATTGAAATTATTAACTGACCCATTGCTTTGTCCCTGAGCTAATTAACTGAACAAAACTTTTCTCAAGCATTTCAAATGAAACAGGATCTTGTAAGATATTCTGTCACATCTATAATGAACTAAGAAAATTTTCCCTAAGTTTGTTATTCAAGCAGCTGATGAGATGCTTCCCCATTTGCCAATCATTCTTACCTGTTCTCTGCTATCTGAGATTCTGTGAACCTTTTTGCAACATTCTTTTCAGAGCTTCTTTAACTTCCTTGTTCTTCAAGCTGTAGACAAGGGGATTCACTAGGGGAGTGACCACACTATACTGTATAGAAAAAATCAACTCCAGTGGGGAACTTGAGGTTGGCATGAGATAGCGAAGAGAAGCAGAGCCATAGAAGAAGCTCACTGCAGTGAGGTGGGAGGAGCAGGTGGAGAAGGCCTTGCTTCTGCCTGAGGTGGAGCTGATACTCAGGATGGTGGAGACAATGCGGGCATAGGAGAAGAAGATCAGGAATAAAGTTCCAGAGGCATGCACGATGGCAGAGAACCCCAGGACTGAAAAGTTGATGGATATATCAGAGCAAGATAGAGAGAACAGAGATGGCAGTTCACAGCTGAAGTGAGGCATGACATGAGCCTCACAGAAGTCCAAGTTCAAAGTCGTGAGGGTGTTAATGAAAGCATCCAGAAAGCCCAGTCCCCAGGCAACCCATACTAGACCCCTGCACAACTGTTTACTCATCAGCTGACCATAGAGCAAAGGGTGACGGATAGCATTGTAGCGGTCATAAGCCATGGCAGAGAGCACAAAGGCTTCAGTCCCTGCAATGGAAAACAGGAAAAAAGCCTGAGCAAAGCAGCCTTCTACTGATATTGATTTCTTCTCAGATAGGAGATTCTCCAGCATCTTGGGCACAGTGACTGAGGTTAAACAAAGATCCAGGAAAGAGAGGTGACTGAGGAAGAAGTACATGGGTGAATGAAGGTGAGATTCCATCCTGATCACCACTATCATCATCAGATTCCCTGTCATGGTTAGGAGGTAAATCCATAGGAAAAGTACAAAGAATATAACCTGGTTGTGGGGGTCGGCAGATAATCCAAGAAGGATGAATTCTGTAATGGTGCTGTGGTTTCCTAAAACCATGATAGAAGGTATTCCACTGGAATGAAAGCAGAAAGAAGTGTGAAGTAGTCACCTACTCTTCATGCCATCTCTGAGTTTCTGTTTCATTCCATGTACACATATATCTCTCTTCAGCCTGCTCTGAATCATTTACAAGGAGTTAAAAAAAATCCCATCTCCCTCCTTCCACAGAATTCTTCCTTCCCTTAATTGCCAGCTGCATAACTCCTGGAACCCCAAATCAGCCAATCTATACTCTTTCCCCTGGTGGCTCCTCTACCAAAAGTAGCTGTGAAGAACTTTAATTTTTCAGTTTATTCTATGACTAACTGGTTTCATCTCCTTGAACTAAACCTTGGTTTTTTGTTGTTTTTTTTTTTCCCCACACCTCATGGCTTGCAAGATCTTAGTTCCCTGACCAGGGTCTGAACCCATGCCCTCTGCAGTGAAAGTGCAGAGTCCTAACGACTGGACTGCCAGAAAATTCCCCACTATCCCTTGCTTTTATCCTGTAACAATACTGGTCAAATTATATATCCGATACCTTCCTAGAGGAGTGATTCTAATCATCTCTGATTTCTCTGAGTCATGCAGACTTTCAATCTCCATTTAAAACCTTGCAGTAGTCCAATATTACTTAAAAAAACACGCTATATTTATCATATTTAATAATTTTCTTCATACATCTTCATTTTTTAAAAAATAAATTTATTTATTTATTTATTGGCTGTGTGGGTTCTTTTTGCTGTGTCCGGGCTTTCTTTTTAGTTGCAATGAGTGGGGGCTACTCTTCATTGTGGGGCACGGGCTCCTCATTGCCATGGCTTCTCTTGTTGCTGAGCTCGGGCTCTAGGCGCGTGGGCTTCAATAGTTGCAGCACATGGGCTCAATAGTTGTGGCTCATGGGCTCTAAAGCTCAGGCTCAATAGTTGTGGTGCATGGGCTTAGTTGCTCCATGGCATGTGGGATTTTCCTGGAGCAGGGATCGAACCCATGTTCCCTGCAGTGGCAGGCAGATTCTCAACCACTGCGACACCTAGGAAGCCCCCCAGGAAGCCCCCCATACATCTTCATTTTCTTCGCGTCTCTAATATATTTGGTTATTTGATTCAAGGGACAATTTTGAAACATATGTGTGTGTGAGTATGTGTGTGGTGGGAAATGGGGATAAGGAAGGAGTTTGCAAATCTGTATTTTTAACAGTTAACCCTCCTACCCACCCCAAGATTCAGATTGATAAAAACTTGTTCAGTTCCTAAGTTTGAATATCCAGGATTTATACCCACTCTTATACGAGTCTGTGGCCAGAACTTATTCTGCAGAGCTGTTTTCATAGTTCCTCCTGAATAAAGATAAACTTCTCTGGTTGGCATTTAAGGATTATCTAGTTTTTGTAGTAAATTCTATACCTGCAGATACCCTGCTTTACTTGGTCTTTTTTGAGTATTGGTGATGGGTATTTTAAAAGTTCCCCAGGTGGTTCTGGTGAGCCTCCAGTTGTAAAATCAGGGCACCAACTGGTCAGACCAGACTTGCCCTGGTGCCCTCATTACTCTTCTATTGTCTACCTTCAGCTGATATTCTGTTGAATTTTTTTTCTTTTCAAATTTTGACCAAATCCTAGTTACTCTTGAATCTTCACTGTAATTTCTACCTCCTCCATTATACATCTGTCTTGATTACTTCCTTCCCTGCCTTCACAGATTATGGAAAAGAATGACACCTATCATTTCTTTGGTGTCAATTATGTCTAGGTATTTATTATCAGACATTTAGCTTTTCCTCTATTTGAAGATCACAACAAAACTATAGGTGCTGCATTATCTCAAATTTTAGAATGAGGAAATTGAATCTGAAAGTGTTAACAGTAACTTGCTGATATTGAGAAAGTGAGTGGATAAGATTTACATCCATCCCAGGTCTATGAAACTATAATATCTGTGATTTTTATGTTCTGGCTGGCTGATATTCATTTCCTTAAACCTATTTCCTTGTCTCCACTCTGTGTTCTCTTTTACACCTTATTCTCTAAACTATATTGGGCCTTCACTTGGATATTTATCTTGCTCTGGTTTTCAGCATGATGTGTGAGTAGTATTTCCTTTTTCTCCAAACACATTGCTTACCTATGGAGAACAGATTTGGTATTCAATCATCTATATTATCTTAAACCCTGAACATACAGCAGAATGAGAGGCATATGATGGGTCATTAATATTTGTTGAATGTAGAAATAATGAAGTGAATAGGACATATTATGTGTACTTTGTTTGAGGAAAACCCCCAGCTTGAATTCTAGTTTCAGAAATAAACAACTTGAGAATGATTGGGAAGTTGTGGAGAAAGGAAAGGCTACATGGGGTTGTGCGATTGTCAGAAGACTAACCTTCTGTTGTACCAACTGGCATCTAAAGATTCCTTCCCTCCAGGGAGCACCTACTGGCTCATTTTGGGCCACACTCGGAGGGTTGCTTAAATCCATGACACTTATTCATCTATCCATCAGATAATTTATTTACTAGTTACTTATTGATTTAGTCACAATATTTTATTTGTCCACTCCATTTTCCATCTTGTCAATTCAGTCATCTGTTAATCTGTTTCATTCATTTATGCATTACTTCATCAATTCTGTCATTTATCTAATTATTCAAAATATTATGGATTTATTTTGTGCAAGGCCCCCTACTTATAATAGATTGGGCAAACAACCTTGCTTTACCTTTGCTGAACTGTTGTGTGAATACACTTATTTGTCCTGTTTTCCTAGTCGCACTTCTTTAGCACCCAGGGTTGAATTCTTGCACTGGTTAATTTTTCTTTTTTGTATCCAACTTGAAATTTCAGACTCTATTCCTTTGCGAGTGCTCTTTCCTGGTATGATAACTCCTTACTGAAATCCTGACCTGTCAACTAGAGCTCTGAATCAGCTTTGAGTTCTCTAAGCTTTCACTCGGGGAATTTCACCACAGTCTCACATTGTTCTTGCCCAAAGAACTCACTATAACAGATTCTTTTTTTGCTGGGACAGCCAATGCCCTGCTTTTCCTAACTTCCCTTTATTTTCCTATTTCTTATTTAGACAAGTTCTCATGTTTTCACCCCCTTATCAGAACTCATATTGAAATTACCTCTCGGTTTGATCTGGTGAGCAATTCATAGCCCAGCGTGGTGACCTAAATTAATTCATATTCTCCCGTGAAGATAAATAACCAGATGGAAAAGTCAATTTTTCCTGTCTCTGAGTTTGGAAAATCTTACTGAAATAAACAGTGTCTTTGTATTCTTCAGTAGCAAAGTAAACAGTTCAGTCCATTCGCTTTAACTGGAGAGTTTCTCAAAATTTGTGATTTACTGTATGTTTTTTGCCATACATCTGTTCCATATTTACTCTCCAGTTCTTCCATATTTACTCTCAGTGTAGACCTAGTTACGATCCAATTTTTTTTCCAGCACTCAACCTGAGAAAACTCTAGGATATCCAAAGGACTTTGGAGAAACCATGAGTTAGAGATCCAATATTTGAAAACCTCTGTCCTATGCTAATATCTCACATGACCCATCAGCAACGCAGATGGAAGCCCAAGTTGTGAGATTCTATGACTTTCTCCCCTTGGCTCCCAACATAGATCCTCTGACTGTGATCAAGTGAAGATAAGGCCTCATTTCAGTCTTACAGTGAAGGTTAAGCACTAATTTCAAATTCTCTTCACTTACCTTGAGAGAGAACACAGTGGCTTCAGTTCACATTAAAGTTGAATGCCTATTTTGAAATTCAGGAAAAGGTAAAGGGAGAGAAGTTTTGGTGCTTACACAGAGAAGAGAGGAAGATAAGAAAGTAGATCTCAGGGTGATCCTCTTAACACAATGCGCTGTTTACCAATTTGCCTGGGTAGCTGTGTGTGAGCACTTCTCAAATAGATCAGCTCTTGGTATCTTGTATATGTTTGTGTCAGATATCATCTTAAGGAGAAGTAGAGCAAGAAATTGCATTTCTGGATCATTGAAGAATAATAAAAAATAGTTATCACTTTCCATCCTATGATTTTTGACTGAAGTTTATACTACTGTGGATTCATTTTACTTAAACTAACATTTGCCTAAATTTAAAATTCAACAAATTCTGAAAGCAAAAGAACAGCAATGCCATTATAAATTATTAATTCATTTATATCCAATGATTTTATATCATTTTCAAGAAGATATTCTAAGGAAAGAGTCTCCAAATTTATCTACTTAGTACAATCAAACACAAAATGTCAGCTAATTACATTAATTAATGGATAGATTAATGAAAGTAGGATGAGAGATAGGTCTAGTGCTGGAAGGCAGAAATAGTCTGCATAACAATTATTGGGAATATAAGAAACTCAGAAGAGCATACAGACCTTGGGTATCCCAAGGGCACCTTGAAATAGAGAGAAGGGTTGCAGCACATGTGGTTTGTGTGCATGGAACTTCACATACCTTAATATTTTCCTTAGAATCTTCTTGGATCTTGCTCTTCCTCTTCAACTTTAACCATGGATATTATTGATGACCAGAGTATTGTTGATGACTGAGGTGGTTAATAACAGAAGAAAAGTATTTTTAGCACATGTATTAAGGGTCTAAAAGAAGGAGGAGGATGTTGGGTCACCAAAGTTTATCTACTATGATGTGCTTTTCCCTACTCCTTCCCAGAATAGGAATCTTCAAGCTCTTGGTTTAAACTCCCCAAATCAATGCAAATTCCATAACCAGTGTGTGCTCAACACTGAAGAGCTTAGATAGGATTTATTTAGTAGATGCTAAGAGCTTCAAAGGAGAGAGACACCCATAAAGTTATTAGTGTGTGAAATTTGGTCTGCAGCACAAGGAAAAGATCATGAGAGAATTCAAGGTAAAAGAAATTGTCCGAGATGGCCCATTCTTCATCTAGACAGAAGGCTAGATGAGGGAAAGAAAACAGAAACTGGAAGTCTCAGGTGGAAATGAAGGAAAACTTTAGAGAAATCATAGAGGTCTGGGTTTTTGTGGCACAAAACTCATCTTTTGGCTTTAGTCGCACCATGGTATAAGATGTCATCTTTGGTCAGGTGATCCCTACATATAGGAAAACCAATATTTCTATAGCTGAATTTCAGAAAGTATACTTGTTAAGGTTTTCTATTTACAGATATCACAAGGGAAGGAAAACTGACCCACTCAGATGGAGAAGCTGAAAACTGCCTTGGTCCTGCCACATTTGAATTCTGAAAGGAGCACAGGAGAAACTTCTCTCATTTCATCCCAGATCCAATCACAGAGGCTACTTTTCATTTAACACTCTTCATGAGTCTATATACTGGGCAAAAATATCAGTGAAGTAAGTGATTTTCAGATATAATCTAGCTGAAGAGAAGCCAGATAGGCTAGTGGATCTGTGGAACTCAGTAGTACAAGAGAGCTGTAGTCCCTGAGGTTAAGTCTGAAGCCAAATTTTGAACTTATTAAGAAGTCTGTAGAAGTCCTAGGGGAATCTTACAGATATAGGCTATAGAACTTTAGGACTGAAGTTCTTAACTGTAATCCCTGGAGTATTGTGGATTTTAAAAGTGGGCAAGCTGACAAGTCTTTGCCTGTTGGCCACTGACTGGAGAGATAATTCATTAGGCAGGTGTTTAATGAAATGTAATTCACCTGACAGTTTACTTTCCCATATTCACAGGGAACAGTATCTTTAAACACATCTGGGATGAACAGTTTGGTTACTAAATCTATTAAAAAATCAGAAACAGTTATTTATGACACTACCCAAATTGCATCGAATGCATCTATGAAACCTTATTTTATTCAACAGTGCTGTGAAAAAGCAGCACAATCACAGGTTCCTGCTTCACCTTCTCATGGAAGGTATCCTTATCCTGAGAATGAGTTGTTAGACCATAATGAGTCTACACAGCTTATGTGAAATTTTTGTTATAAAACATTTTTATTTAAAAAATTGAGATATAATTGATATGTAACATTGTGTAAGTTTAAACTATACACAATGTGATTTGATACATGTAGATACTGCAATATGATTGCCATTGTAGCATTAGCTAACACCTCTGTCATGTCACATAAATATCAGATTTTTGTTTTTTTGTTTTTGGTGAACAATTAATATCCAGTCTCTTAGCAAGCTTGATGTTTATAATACAGTATTGTCTATAATCTCTATAAGGTGCATTAGACCTCCAGAACTTATTTTTCTACTAGTTGCAAATTTGTACCCTTAAACAACATCTCTCATATTCCACTATTCCCCAGCCCTTGTTAACTACCATTCTACTCTGTTTTTACGAGCTTGACTTTTTAAAAATTCTACATATATATGATACCATGTAGGATTTATCTTTCTCTGACTTATTTAGCATAAGGTCCTCAAGGTCCACTCATGTTGTACAAATCCCAGGATTTCTTTTTTTCTCATGGCTGAATAATATCTGTATCTATCTCTTTATCTATATTGATAGTGGACAGGACCCTGTGGGGCCTTCTCCAGGACAGAACCCCCCTACCCATGTTCCCAGCCTCTTGTTTGTAGAATAGCTTTAGCCTCCTAGGCCTTCCCTGAGTTCCAAAGAGCAAATTTGATCAGAGAAGTTAGAAAATGCAGAAGCAAAGGAAAACAGTCAAGCAATACAAAAATAACAAAAGTTTTAGCCATAAAACAAAGTCAGGGACCCTTAGTTCCTCCTCAAGGGCTATAAGTAATATTCTGAGCCATATCCTTGAGTTATTTTGCAGATGCTAAAACCCCCACCAGGTGGAAGAAGTTAACTGAATGCTGGCTACCAACACATACACCTGTTGGAACCAGAAGGTTGATGACTGAGATTCCCAAAACATCAATTAATCAGAAGGATGTCCATGAGCTTACCCCTAATGTTGCCTTTAAAAACCCTTCCCTGATAGCCGTTGAGGAGTTTGGGTCTTTTGAGCATTAGCTGCTTGTTCTGCTTACTTGGCCCTGAAATAACATACTTTCCTTCCCCACAACCCAGTGTCAGTAGATTGGCTTTGCTCCACGTTGGGCAAGTGGACCCATTTGGTTTGGCAATGATATCTCTATCTATCTCTGTCTATATCTACATCCATCTCTATCTATCTATTTATGTATATAGTTGACCCTTGAACAACATGGGTGTGAAATGTGTGGGTTCTCTTAATGCTTACTTTTTCACTCAATGCTTACTATAGTACAACACAATCTGCAGTTGGTTGAATCTGAGAATAGGGCAAACGGTAAAGTTATACTTGGATTTTTGACTGTGGTGTTGGTTCAAGTTATACTTGAACAACCCTGCATTGTTCAAGGGTCAACTGTATATCTGTATCACATTTTCTTTAACCATTCATTCCCCGATGGACACAAGTTGTTTCTATATCTTGGCTGTTGTGAATAATACTGCAATAAACATGGGGATACAAGTATCCTTCTAATATCCTGTTTTCATTGCCTTTGAGAATATACCCAGAAGTGGCCTTGCTGGATCATATGATAATTTTAGTAATTTTAAAAAAATCTCAGCAGTTCTTTTATTTTTTAAAATAATTGACATGTAATGTTATATCAGTTTCAGGTATAAAACATGATTCAATATTTGCATTCATTGTGAAATGATCTCCACAGTATGCCTTGTTAACATCCATCAACTTACATCGTTACAATTTTTTTCTTGTGATGAGAACTTTTAAGATTTACTCTCTCAGCAACTTTTAAAAGTATGCAATACTGTATTAAATATAGTCACCATGGTACTTACAATCTCCATGACTTATTTATTTTATAACTGAAAGTTTGTAACTTTTGATCCCTTTTACCCATTTATTCCATCACCCCACCCCCTGCCACCGCAACCACTGATTTCTTACGTGTGTATGAGCTTGTTTTTGTTTCTTTAAGTTCCACACATAAATGAGATCATAGGGTAATTATCTTTCTTTGTCTGATTTATTTCACTTAGCATAATGCCCTTGGTGTCCATCCATGTTGTTGCAAATGATTTCATGCTTTTTTATGGCTGAATAATATTCCATTTTCTTTATCAATTTATCTATTTATTGACACTTAGATTGTTTTCATATCTTAGCTATTGTAAAAAAAATGCTACAGTGAATATGGGGGGCTGCTTATTTATTTATTTATTTGAGAATAATAGCCTATTTTTTTTTAAGAATTTTCATTGAGATACAGTTAACATACAATAAACTGCATATATTTACAGTGTACAATTTGGTATCCCAATCTCCCAATTCATTCCCCCTGCAATCCTCCCCATTTTCCCCACTTGGTGTCCATATGTTTGTTCTGCTTATTTATTTCTGACATAGTGTTTTTGTTTTCTTTGGGTAAATACCCAGAAGTGGAATTGCTGCATTATATGATAGTTCTATTTTTAATTTTTTGAGGAACCACCATACTATTTTCCATACTGGATACACCAATTTGCTTTCCCACCAACAGTGCAGGAAGTTTTCCTTTTCTCCACATTCTCACCAATACTTGTTACTTCTTGACATTTTGATAATAGTTATTCTAATAGGTGTGAGGTGATATGTTGTGGTTTTGATTTGCATTTCCTGAATGACTAGTGATTTGAGAATCTTTTCATGTACCTGCTAGTACATCTGTAAGTCTTTTTTGGAAAAAATATCTATTCAGATTCTCTGCCCGTTAAAAAAAATCAGATTATTTTTTTGCTACTGAGTTGTGCGAGTTCTTAATATATTTTAGATATTAACCCCTTAGATACATGATTTGCAAATATTTTCTCCCATTTAGTAAGTTACCTTTTCATTTTCTTAATTGCACAAACATTTTAGTTTGGTGTAGTCCCACTATATTTTTTTTATTTTATTGCATTTGCTTTTGGTGTCAGATTCAAAAAAATCACTGCCAAGGCCTCTGTTAAGAAGCTTACTGCCTATGTTTTCTTCTAAGAGTTTTATGGCTTTAAGTCTTACAAATCAAGTCTTTAATTCATTTTGAGTTAATTTTTGTGTATGGTGTAAGATAGTGGTCTGGTTTTATTCTTTTGCATATGGCTGTCCAGTTTTTCAAACAACATTTTTTGAAGAGACTGTAGTTTCCCCATTGTATATTCTTGTCTCCTTCATTGTGAATTAATTGACCATATATGCATGTGTTTGTTTCTGGGCTCTCAATTCTGTTCCATTATCCATATGTCTGCTTTTATGCCAATACTATACTGTTTGACTACTACAGCTTTTAATATAGCTTGAAATTAAGGGAGTATGAAGCATCCGGCTTTATTCTTCTTTTTCAACATTTCTTTGGCTATTTGAGGCCTTTTATTTTGTACAAGTTTTAGGATTGTTTGCTCTAGTTATGTGACAAATGTCATTGGTATTTTGAGAGGGATTTTCATTGATCTGTAGACTGCTTTGGATAGTAGGGATTTTAGCAATATTATTTCTTCCAATCCATGAGCACAAAGTATTTTTTTATTTATTTGTGTCCTCTTCAGTTTCTTTCATTAATGTCTTATAATTTTCAGTGTATAGGTCTTTCATCTCCTTGGTTAACTTTATTCCTAGGTATTTTATTGTTTATGATAAAATCGTAAATGGGGTTGTTTTCTTAATTTCTCTTTCTGATAATTTTTTTAGTGTATAGAAATGCAACAGATTTTGTATATTGATTTTGTATCCTGCCACTTTAATAAATTCTCTTATTAGTTCTAATAGTTTATGGTCGTGTCTTAAGGATTTCCTATATATAATATCATGTCATCAGCAAATAGTGACAGTTTTACTTCTTCCTTTCTAATTTGGATGACATTTATTTCTTTTTCTTGCCTAATTGCTCTATCTGGGACATCCAATTTTATATTGAATAAAAGGGGCAAGTGTGGGAGTCCTTGTATTTTTCATAATCTTAGAAGAAAAGCTTTTAGCTTTTCACCATTTACTGTGATGTTAGCTGCAGGCCTGTCATGTATGGCCTTTATTTTGTTAAGGTATGTTCCCTATATACCCACTTTGTTGAGAATTTTTATCATAGATGGATGTTAAATTTTGTCAGATGCTTTTTCTGTATCTCTTGAGATAATCATACAATTTTTATCCTTCATTTTGTTAATATGTATCACATTGATTCGTTTGTGGATGTTAAACCATCCTTGCATCCCAGCAATAAATCCCACTTGATTATGATATATCATTCTTTTAATGTATTGTTGAGTTTTCTTTGCTAATATTTTGTTGGGGATTTTTGCATCTATGTTCATCAGGGATATTGGCCTGTAATTTTCTTTTATTCTGACATCTTCGTCTAGTTTTGGTATCAGGGTAATGCTGGCCTCATAAAAGGAGTTTGGAAGCATTCCCTTTTTCTCTATTTTTCGAAAGAGTTTGAGAAATATTGGTATTAATTTTTCTATGAATGTTTGGTAGAATTCGCCAGTGAAGCTGTCTGGTCCTGAACCTTTTTGTTGGGAGGTTCTATTGTAAGTTTTTGAGGAACTCCCATATTGTTTTCATACTGGCTGAACCAATTTACATTCCCACCAATAATATACAAAGGTTCTCTTTTCTCCAGATTCTCACCATTTGTTATCACTTGTCTTCTTAACAATAAGCATTCTGATAGTGTAAGGTGATGTTTCATTGTGGTTTTGATGCACATTTCGCTGATGATTAATAATGTTGAGCATCTTTTTATGTACCTGTTGGCCACTTGTGTGTCTTCTTGGGAAAAATGTGCATTTAGCTCCTCTGGCCATTTAAAAATCAGATTGTTTAACTTTTTGCCATTAAGTTGTGGGAGTTCTTGGTATATTTTGAATATTAACTCCTTATCTGATACTTGGTTTGAAAATAGATTCCCCTAATCTATCAGTTGCCTTTTCATTTTGCTGATAGTTTCCTTTTCTGGGCAGAAGCTTTTAAGTTTGGTGTTGTTCCACTTCTTCATTTTTCTTTTGTGTGTGTGTGTGTGTGTGTCCTTTTGGTGTCATATCCAAAAAAAGCATTGCTGAGACCAGTGTTGAGGAGCTTATCCATGTTTTCTTCTAGGATTTTTATTGTATCAGGTCTTATATTTAAATTTTGATTCATTTTGAGATAATTTTTGTGAGTGGTATAAGATAGGGGTCCAATTTCATTTTCTGTATGTGTTTATCTAGTGTTCCTAACACCATCTGTTGAAGATACATTTCTTTTTTCATTGGATGTTCTTGCTCCTTTGTCAAATGTTAGTTGACCATATATACAGGGGTTTAATTCTGGGCTCTCTATTTTATTCCACTGGCCTATGTTACTGTGATTATGTCAATACCATACTGTTTTGATTACTATAGCTTTGTAGTATAGTTTGAAATCAGGAAATATCATTCATCTGGCTTTGTTTTTCCTTCTTAGAATTGCTTTGATTATTTGGCATCTTTTTTGGTTCTAAATTAAATTTTTGATTGTTTTCACTGTATCTGTGAAAAAAGTTATTGAAATTCTAATAGAGATTCTATTGAATCTAAAGATGGCTTTGGGTAGTATAGACATTTTAACACTATTACTTCTTCTGAAACATGACCATGGGAAATTGTTCCATTTGCTTGTCTTCTTTGATCTCTTTCAACAAAGTCTTAACGTTTTCATTGTATAGTATAGATTGTCTACTTTCTTGGTTAAATTTATTTCTATGTATTTTATTGTTTTTGATGCTATTTTGAATGAGATTGTTTTCCTTATTTCTTTTAAAAATGTTTCATTGTTAATATGTAGAATTGCAACTTATTTCTGTATGTTGATTTTGTATCTGAAACTTTACTGAATTCATCGATTTGTTCCAACAGTTCTTTGGTTAAGTCTTTGGAATTTTCAGTATATAAGTTCATATTTTCTGCATATAATGACAGTTCTACACTTTCCTGTCTGTTTTAGAAGCCTTTTATTTCTTTGTTTTGTCTAATTACTCTAGCTAGGACTTTCAGTACTATATTGAATAACAGTGGTAAGAATGCACACCCTATCTTGTTCCTGACCTTAGAGGAAAAGCTTTCAGGTTTTCAGTGTGGAGTATAATAATAGCTGTGCATTGTTCTATATGGTCTTTATTACATTGAGATATGTTCCTTCTATCCCCAATCTGTTGAGGGTTTTTGTTATGAAAGAATTTTGTATTTTGTTAAATATATTTTGAGAAAATTCTATGATTTTAACCTTTCATTCTATTAATGTAATGTATCATAAATATTAATTTGCATATATTGAAACATCCTTTCATCCCAGGGAAAACTTCCTCTTGATTATGGTGTATAATCCTTTTAATGTATTCTTAAATTTGGTTTGCTAATATTTTGTTGAAAATTTTGGCATCTCTTTTGCATTAGTGATTTAGTCTATAGTTTTCTTGTAGTGCCCTTACCTAGTTTTGGCATAGTGGGAATGCTGGCCTCATAGAATAAGTTTGGAAGTGTGTCTCTCTCTTCAGTTTTTTTGGGAAGAGTTTGAGAAGTATTGGCATTAATTCTTCTTTAAATATTTGGTAGAATTTGCCAATGAAGCCATCTGGTCCTAGGGTTTTCTGGGAAATTTCTGATTACTGATTTACTCACTTTACTCATTTTTGTCCCTTCAGATTTTCTACATTTTCCTGATTCAGTCTTGGTAGGTCATATATTTCCAGGAATTTATCCATTCTTTTAGATTCTCCAGTATGTTGGCATATAATTGTTCATAGTAATCTCTTATGATCCTATATATTTCTATAATATTATTTGTGATATCTCCTCTTGCATTTCTGATTTTATTTATTTGAGTTTTCTCTCTTCTTTCTTAGTCTAGCTAAAGTTTTATCAATTATGTTTATCATTTCAAAAAGCCAGCCCTTAGTTTCATTGATCATTTCTGTTGTTTTTCTGCTCTCTATATTTGTTTTTGCTCTGATTATTATTTCTTGCTTCTGCTAACTTTGGGCCTAATTTGTTCTCCTTCTAGTTTCTTGATGTGTAAAATTAGGTTGTTTATTTGTAATCTTTTTTTTTCTTTTTTGGCCATGCCACACAGCATGTGGGATCTTAGTTCCCCAACCAGGGATCAAACCTGTGCCCCCTGCAGCAGAAGTGTGGGGTCTGAACCACTGGACTGCCAGGGAAGTCTCTTTAATCTTTCTTGCTTTTTAAATTGAAGTTTAGTTGACTTACAATATTGTGTTATTTTCAGGTGTACAGCAAAGTGATTCAGTTATATATGTAATATATTTATATAAAATATATAATTTCAGATTATCTTCTATTATTCATTATTAAAAGATAGTGAATATAGTTTCCTGTGCTATACAGTAAATCCTTGATGCTTATCTGTTTTATGTACAGTAGTTTGTATCTGTTAATCCCATGTTTCAAATTTATCCCTCCCTAACTTGCTTTCTCCTTTGGTAACCATAAGTTTGTTTTCTATGTCTGTGAGTCTGTTTCTGTTTTGTATACAGATTCATTTGTATTATTTCTTAGATTCCACATGGAAGTGATATCATATAATATTTATCTTTTTCTGTCTGACTTACTTCATTAAATATAATATTCTTTAGGTCCATCCATGTTGCTGTAAATGGCAATATTTCTTTTTTTTGGCTGCGTAATATTCTATTGTGTATGCGTGTGTGTGTGTGTGTGTGTGTGTGTGTGTGTGTGTGTTCTTAAGCCAATCATCTGTTAATGGGCACTTGAGTTGTTTCTATGCCTCAGCTATTTTACATAGTGCTGCTGTGAACATCGGGGTGCCTGTATCTTTTTGAATTAGAGTTTTCATCTTTTTCAGATATATACCCAGGAGTGCAATTGATGGATCATATGGTGGCTCTATTTTAGTTTTTAGAGTAACATTTATACTGTTTTCCATAGTAGCTACACTAATTTACATATCCACCAACAGAGTAGGAGGGTGCCCTTTTCTACACACCCTGTCTAGCATTTATTATTTGTAGATTTTTTGATGATGGCCATTCTGACCAGTGTGAGGTGATACCTCATTGTGCTTTTAATTTGCATTTTTCTAATAATTAGTGATGTTGAACATCTTTTCATGTGCCTATTGGCCACTCATATGTCTTCTTTCAGAAATACCTATTTAGATCTTCTGCCCATTTTTTGATTGGGTTGTTTCTTTTTTTCTTTCTTTTTCTTTTCCAGTTATTTTTTAATTACACGTGAATACACCTGCATTTTAAAAAAATTTTTTAAACAGCTTTTATTGAGATATAATTGATATACAATTGACATACTGCATATATTTAAAGTGTACAATTTGATATTTTTTCTTATTAGTAATGTATATATGGCAGTCCTAATCTCCCAGTTCATCCCACCCCAACCCCCCCACCCCTGGTTTCCTCCATTGGTGTTCATATGTTTGTTCTCTATCTGTGTCTCTATTTCTGCCTTGCAAACTGGTTGATTTGTACCATTTTTCTAGATTCTGCATATATGTGTTATATGATATTTGCTTTTCTCTTTATGACTTACTTCACTCAGTATGACCATCCATGTCTCTAGGTCCATCCATGTCTCTACAAATGTCCCAATTTCATTCCTTTTTATGGCTGAGTAATATTCCATTGCATATATGTACCACATCTTCTTTATTTGTTCATCTGTTGATGGACATTTAGGTTTTTTTTTCAATATAGAGTTGTATGAGCTGTTTGTATATTTTGGATATTAACCCCTTGTCAGTTGCATCATTTGCAAACATTTTCTCCCATTCTGTAGGTTGTCTGCTCATTTTGTTGATGGCTTCCTTTACTGTACAAAAGCTTATGTGTTTGATTAGGCCCTATTGTTTATTTTTTGCTTTCATTTCTTTTGCCTTGGAAGATTGATCTAAGAAAACATAACTAGGATTTATGTCAGAGAATGTTTTGCTTACATTCTTTTCTAGGAGTTTTATGGTGTCATGTCTTATACTTAGGTCTTTAAGCTATTTTGAATTTATTTTTGTATATGGTGTGAGGGAGTTTTTCTAATTTCATTGACTTATATGAGGCTGTCCAGCTTTCGCAACACCATTTGTTGAAGAGACTGTCTTTTCTCTATTTTATACTCTTGCCTCCTTTGTCATAGATTAATTGATCATAGCTGTGTGGGTTTATTTCTGGGCTCTCTATTCTGTTCCATTGAGCTATATGTCTGTTTTTGTGTCAATACCACACTATTTTGATGACGGTAGCTTTGTAGTATAGTTTGAAGTCAGGGAGCCTGATTCTTCCAAAAAATTTAAAATTTTTTGTTCTAATTTTGTGAAAAATGCCATTGGTAATTTGATAGGGATTGCATCAAATCTTTAGATTGCCTTGGGTAGTATGATCATTTTAACATTATTGATTCTTCCAATCAAGGTACATGGTATATCTTTCCATCTGTTTGTGTTGTCTTCAATTTCTTTCATCAGTGCAGGGAGCTTTTTGGTTGTTTTGTTTCGTTTTGTTTTGTTTAGTATGTATTCTGTTTCACTTCTAGTGATCACACTGTTCAAATTATCTGTTTCTTCTTAACTCGGTTTTGGCAGGCTGTATGTTTCTAGAAACTTGTCCAATTTTGATTTTTTTAAAATATCTCCGTCGTATTGGTTGTTATTTTTCCTCTTTCATTTCTTATTTTGTTTATTTGAATCCTCTCTCTTCTTGGTGAGCCTGGTTAGAGGTTTGCTGATTTTGTTTAGATTTTAAAAAAACCAGCTATTGGTTTTATTTATCTTTTCTATTTTTCAAAATCCCTTTTAATTATTTCCTATCTGATTTTTATTATTTCCTTCCTTCTGCTGATTTTGAGTTTTGTTTTTTCTTTTTCTAATTCTTTTAGGTGGTAAGTTAGGTTTTTTACTAGATAATTCTTGTTTCTTGAGGAAGGCCTGTATCACTATGAACTTCCCTCTTAGAACTGCTTTTGCTGCATCCCAGAGATTTTGTAAGGTTGTGTTTTCATTGTTATCTGTCTCAAGGTATTTTCTGATTCTTTTCTTTGATTTCATTGTTGACCCACTGGTTTTTAGTAGCATGTCATTCAGTCTACAGTTTATTGATTCTAAATTGGTTTTATCTATGCAATTGATTATCTAATTTTGACTGGTTGTCTTTATAGTTTCTAATTCCTTGTTACAGTGACCTCCATTTCTGTTAATAATCTTTCTTAATTTCTTTTGCAGTTTTTTTAACTCCGTTTGTGAACTCAGGTCTAGTAGAGTGATGAGGGCTGTTTAATTAATTGTTCTTTTAGGGGATTTCTCTTGTTTTAATTGAGAGTTATTCTTCGGCCTTTTCATTTTACTTAACTTTCTCTCTGTCTGTGAATTTAGGAGAAACAGTTATCTCCTGTGGTCTTGAAGGAGTATTTTTATATGGGATCATCCCTGTGCAGACTGTGAGTCCAACATTTTTGTTGCAAAGGCTGGTTTTGGTATGGATGCCAACCACGTCTTTCCTCAGAGTATGCTGTCTCTTATCACCTTGATAGGGCACGTGATTAGTGTTGTGGTGTCTAGAGCCTCTACCAGATATTGAGTGTGGCCTCTTTTTCACTCTGTGGCTGTTACTGCCTTTCTGGAGTGGGGTCTGCTCCCCAGTTGTTGAATTAGAAACACTGAGGGTTAGATTTGATCAGGCTCATTGCCCTTGAGTGTGTGCCCTCCCCCAAAGGAGGTGATCACTGAAGCAAATGAGGCCTGTGTTGTCACAGTGAACCTATGCTCCACCTATACACATGTCTGTAGTTGTGTCCAGAAGCAGCCTAAGGTTTCATCCCTTTCTCTGTTTGTCCCAGACCTAGTGCTCGGCTGTGGTGTGGAGTAAACTGGGGCTGAGGGCTGAGGTGCTGTGACTGCAGGAATCAAGGTGGCTGTGCTCTGCTTGGGATCTGGGATGCCTTTGTGGACCGCTCCTGGGACCCACCCACTCCAGATCTAGCTCCATGCTGTGGTGTGGAGTGGGTAGAGTTGGAGCATTCCTGCTGGGGAAACAAAACATTGCACATTCCTGTCCAGGGCCTGTCCCCCTGAGACTTAGTGCCCAGCCACTGTGCCTTTCTGTGGCACCAGCTAATGTACACACTGACAGTATCCACTGCTGCTGGACCCACCCCTGTCGAGCATACCTTGACCATGTGCTCTGTGGTCAAAGCCTATGCCGCTGTGTGCAGACTGGCAGTGGGCTCCATTGTTCCCCTCTGGACCACACTCCAGGCCCTCCGGGCTATCTTCCTGCAGCTAGATTGAGTCCTCTGCCAGGGCTTGTCTGCCTGAGATTCAGCACTTAGCCACTGCCTGGTGTGCGTGCTGACAATGCCTGCCCCATTGGATCTGCTGCCCTCATGCGTGCACTAACAATGGTCTCTGTGGTTCAGCCCAGATCACACCCCAGGCACCCTGATCTGTCTGTGCAGCTAGACTAAATCTCTGCCCTGATATTGTGCCAGTCTATAGTGTGGAGCATTCACCCCTTCAGATTGGGAAATGCAGCAAGGTGGCAGCCTCCAACATAGGTCTCTCTTTGCCCTGATTGTTAGCTAGCAAGCACTGGCACACTCATTGTGAGTAGAGTCTAGGATTCTCCAGCCCCTCTATCTGTCCCAGCAGATTTCCCAGCAAGCAATGGGATGTGGGTCTGCCTGTGTGGACCTTTTCTCCTTTACAGATCCCTCCTAGGGGCACTGGTCCTATCCTGATGCCTTTTCCCCTGTCCTACCTGGTCACGTGGAGGTCTACCTTGCAGCTTTGGTTGTATAGGAGATCTTCTGCCAGTTTCCAGTTGGTTTACTGTGAGAATTGTTTCACATGTAGATGTATTTTTGATGTGTTTGTTGGGGGGAGGTGAGCTCTATGTGCTCCTAATCTACCATCTTGATCTTCCTTATTTGTAACCATTCTAATTTCTTAAATTTCTGTAAACTGCCCCTTCAGAAATGCTTCTGAAGCAATGCGTAGGTTTTGGTGTATTGTGTTTCCATTTTCGTTTCAAAATATTTTTGATTTCCCTTTTGATTTCTTCTTGAGGCATTGGTTATTTAGTAGTATGTTATTTAGTTTCCAACCTCTTGTAAATTTCCCAGGTTTCCTCTTGTTGATTTCTAGTTTCATACCACTGTGGTTGGAAAAAATATTTGATGTGATCTCCTTAATTTGCTAAGGCTTGTGTTCTATCATAAGATCTATCCTGGAGAATGTTCCATACACACTTGTGTATTATGCCGCTGTTGGATGGAATGTTCTAATGTCTGTTAGGTCCATTTGGTCTATTATGTTGTTCAAGTTCATAATTTCTTTGTTGATTTTCTGTCTGAATGATCTATCCATTTCTGAGTCAGTTTATAGTTACCTAATGTTATCGTATTATTGTCTATTTCTCCCTTCAAATCTGTTAGTATTACTTAATATATTTAGGTGCTCCAATGTTGGGTTTGTATATATTTAGTATTGTTTCATCTTCTTGTTGAATTGACCCGTTTTCATTTTATAATGACCTTCTTTGTCTCTTGTTACCATTTTTGGCTTAAACTCTATTTTGCCTGATATTAGTATCACTATCTCTACTTTCTTTTTCTTCCACTTGCATGGAATGTCTTTTTCTATCCCTTCACTTTAAACCTATGTGTGTCCTTAAAGTTGTAGTGAGTCTCTTATAGGCAGCATATAGTTCAATTTTGTTTTTTAATTTACCCAGCCACTCTGTGCCTTTTGATTGGTGAATTCCATCCATTTACATTAGAGTAATTATTGATATGTAAGGGCTTACTAATGCTATCTTGTTGATTGCTTGCTGGATGTCTTTTATTTCCATTGTTTTTTTCTCCCTGTTTCTGCCTACCTTTGTAAATTGGTAGCTTTCCGTGGTGGTATGTCATGTTTTCCCTGTAAAATCTTTTGTGAATCTTCTCTAGATTTTTGCTTTGTCGTTGACATGAGGCTTACATAAAACATTTCATAGATAAAGCAGTCCATTTTAAGCTGATAATAACTTATCTTTGATTGCCTACAAAGGTCCCACTCTTTCACTCCCCCCTTTTTATACTTTTTGTCACATTTTCCCTCTTTTTATGTTGTGTATTCATTAACAAATTATAGTAGCTATTCTTATTATTTAAACACTTTTCATTTAGCCTTTATACTATAATTGAGTGGTTAACACACCATCCTAGTGTTGAAGTAGTTTTCTAAATCTGACTGCATATTTTTCATCTTTATCAGTGTGTTGTATACTTTTTCATGTTTTCATGTTTCTGATAAGCATCTTTTCATTTCAGATTGAACAAAGCATGTCCAGTGATGATGGATTTCCTCAGCTTTTGTTTGTCTGGGAAAGTCTTTATTTTTTCTTTATATCTGAAGGATAACTTTGACATATAGTTAGTATTCTTGGATAGCAATTTTCATATTACAATGCTGAATATGTTATTATACTCTCTCCTGTTGAGATATCTGCTGATAGCCTAATGGGGTTCCTTTGTTACAATCTCCAACCCCCTCCCCTGGCTGCCTTAAGGATTCTTTTTTTTATCTTAGAAATTTGACAGTTTCAATATAATGTGTCAGTGTTTCTTAGAAGGGTTCTGGCATTGAGATAATAGAGTAATCTACTGACTGTGAACTTGGATGTCTAAGTCTTTCTCTAGGTTTGAGACATACTCAATTATTTATTTAAAAAAGCCTTATTCTCCCTTCTCTTTCTCTTATCCTTCTGGAATTCTGATTGTTCTAATATTTGTTTTATTGATGATTTTTTTTTTTTTTTTGTGACCCATAGATCACACAGGTTTTCTTCACTCTTTTTTGTTCTTTTTTTTTCTCTTCACCTCTGGTTGGGTTATTTCAAAATCCCTGATCCCATGATTACTTATCCTGTTTCCTGTTTGGTTTATTCTGCAGCAGATGCTCTCTATTGCATTTATATTTCATTCTTCAGCCCCAGAATTTATGTATGGTCCTTTTTTATAATTTCTATATCTTTGGTAAATTTTTCATTTTATTAATATATTTTTTCCTGGTTTCATTGAATTATCTCTCAGTGTTTTCTTGTAGCTTATTGTGTTTTCTCAAAGTAGCCATTTTTAATTCTTTATCCACTAGATCACAAGATTCAATGCCTTTGAGTTCAGTTATTGAAGAATTATAGTTATCTTTTAAAAAATTTATTTAATTAATTAATTAATTTATTTTTGTTGGCTGTGTTGGGTCTTTTTTGCTGTGTGTGGGCTTTCTTTTAGTTGCAGTGAGTGGGGGCTACTCTTTGTTGTGGTGCATGGGCTCCTCATTGCCGTGGCTTCTCTTGTTGTGGAGCACAGGCTCTAGGCTCATGGGCTTCAGTAGTTGCAGCACATGGATTCAATAGTTGTGGCTCATGGGCTCTAAAGCGCAGGCTCAATAGTTGTGGCGCATGGGCTTAGTTGCTCTGCGGCATGTGGGATCTTCCTGGAGTAGGGATCGAACCCGTGTCCCCTGCATTGGCAGGCAGATTCTCAAATGACTGCGCCACCTAGGAAGCCTAGTATTAAGTATTCTAATCCATAGATATAAGATGTCTTTCCATTTATTTAGGTATTCCCTAATTTCTTTCAAAGCAATGTTTTAGAGCTTTCAGTGTATATGTCCTTTATCTCCTTGTATTTTATTCTCCTGAATGCTATTGTAAATGGATTTTTTCTCAATTTTCTTTTCAGATTGTTCATTGCTGGTTTTTTTGAAACACAGTTGAGTTTTGTGTGTTGATCTTGTACCCTGCTGCTTTGTTGAATTCATTTATAAGGCCTAGTAATTTCTTGTGTGGGTTCTTTGGAAGTTTCTTTTTTTAAATATATATATAAGATCACATCATCTATGGCATATTTAGGATTTTCTATATATAAGATTATGTTATATGCAAATAGAAACAATTTAACTTCTCTCTTTCCAATTTGAATGCCTTTTATTTCCTTTTTTGCCAATTACTCTGACTAAAATTTCCAGCAAAGTGCTGAATAGCAGTGGTGAAAGTGGGCATCCTTGTCTTGTTCCTAATTTAGGGAGAAAACTTTCAATCCTTCACCATTGAATATGATGTTAGCTGTGGGTTATTTATAAATAACCTTTATCATATTAAGGAATTACCTTCTACTTCTAGGTATCCTTCAATACTTAGCCAAGCTGCCTACAACTCTGTCTTAGCCTTCACTTCCTACTTACACAGGAAGTGAAGTGCAAGCCTGGATTTCTCTCAGATTTTTTTCTGTGGATGCATCCAGCCCTGGAAATGTGTACTGGGCTCCATATTTCTGGGTATATATGGCTGGCCTTTAAAACCCTTATTACCTCAATTATCTTCCTCTTCAGCTTCTTTCTCACCAGACTTTTTGGTCTGCCTGTGCTTGCTCCACCCACCATCCATTGCCCCAGGTGTCTACAGGTAGTTTGAATGTTTAAATGCTTTTGACAGAAGCTGCCTGACAAGCAGCATCAGCCATAGGGGGTAAATCAAAGCCTGTGTTCTGGTCCCACAAGTAGCCACCAGATGAGTCAAAATATATAATCACATTTTTTTGAAAACAAGATCTATGTGGTCCCATCCTAGCACCAGTAAGCTGAATCAAAATCATGTGCCCCAACCCCACAGCCACTGGTGCTGGGGATAGAAGGTAGTAGGCAGGAAAGTGAAAACACCACAATACATTCTTACTGAAATTTAGCAGCCATTTTCTTCTTTTCTTTATTCTCTTGGTTGCCATAAGTCTTTGACTAGGTTCCAGAGTTCCAACAAAGTTGCTTCTGTTGCTTTTTGTCAGTTTAATGATTGCTTCAGTGGAGAGACCCACTCAATGGCTTTGTACTTCACCAATTTCTGTGTACCCCATTTATTTTTGAAGCTCTGCTTTTGGATCCATATGCATTTATGGAGTTATGTCTATTTGGAGATTTGACTCCTTTATCATTATGTATTGTTACATTATTGCTGATAATCTTTCTTATTCTGAAGTATAATTGAAATTTATATAGTGACTCTAGGTTTCTTTTAGTTAGTCTTCCATGGTATATCTTTCTCCATCACTTTTTTCCCACCTATTTTTGTCATATATTTGAAATTGGTTTCTCGTAGATAGCATATAGTTAGGGCATGCTTTTTAGTGAAGTCTGACAATATCTGTGCTTTAATGGATGTCTTTAGACCATTCACACTTTAAATAATTTTTAATATGATTGGCTTAAAATACACCACTTTCTTTACTGTTTTCTGTTTGTTCTGTTTCTTTTTTTCCCATCTTTTTCTGCCTTCTCTTGGTTCAATTGATTATTTTTAAGAATACATCTTATCTCCTTTCTTAACTTATTTGTAGCTCTTTCAAAACTTTTTTTTAATGCTTCCCCTAGGATCAAGCATATACATTTTTAAACAATCTGAATCTACCTTCAAAAATATTTTGCCACTTCCTATATAGTGTAATGACCTAGTCACACTCATTCCTAATTCTTTCTTCCTATCCTTTTGCCATTGTTGTCATACATTTCACTTTTACATCCATATACACACACAATTCATTGTTACTAATATTGCTTTTAACAGTCAGTTGTACTTTAGAGAAGTTAAACATTTTTAAAGATTAAATTTTGCCTTCTTTATTCTAGTTTTACATTCCATTTTGTTGTGTCAATCCAAGTTTCTAACTTACTTCATGTGTCTTCTGTCTGAAGAATTACCTTGAAATTTTTTTATAGAGTAGGTCTGATGGCAGTGAATTCTCTCATGTTTTGTTTGCTAAGAAAGTCTGTTAACTTTTTACTCTTGAAGGTTATTTTTGCTGGGTAGAGAATTCTCAGCTGACAATTTCCTTTAGCAAATAAAAATTTTTACTCCATGTTGTTCTTACTTGCATGGTTTTTGACAAGAAGTCTTTTGAAATTCTTTTTTAATTGTTAAATTATTGATATTTTATTATTTTTATTATAATTAACATACAATATTATATCAGTTTCAGTGTACAACATAGTGATTTGATATTTCTATACATTATGAAATGATCACCACAATAAGGCCAGTTACCAACCGTCACCGTAAAAAGTTGTCACAATATTATTGACATTCCCTTCGTGTACATTACATCGTTATGACTTATTTACCTTATAGCTAGAAGTTTGTACCTCTTAATCCTCTCACCTATTTCGTCTGCCCTCCCTACCTGTGGGAAACCAGGGAGGACACAGAGGACAGTAACTTGGAAACACCTGTGGAGGGCACATGACGGCTGAGTGACTGTAAACATGTTCTGAAAACAGAACCAATCTCAAAGGAAAACCGACTGAGATAAGTCAGTCACGAATCCTGATGGTGCCAGCTCCCAGTTGAAGCTGCTATACTCCCTAGTAGTGATAATATACACAAGGTGTTCTGTTTTTGGCTCTTCTGAAGTCTCATGCCTTGTGTTTTTCATTATTTTGTTTTATAATTTGGTCTCTGCTAGAATGCTTTTGGTCTTTCTCAATAAATATGCCATGGGAATCAGAGCTCAGGACTCTTGACTGACTTGGTCTTGAGTCCCCTAACCCCATGCTTTACTATACTCTTGTGTGAATTTTCTTAATTCCGCCGTGCCACTCACATTCAGGTTCATTCGTGTGGAGGTTACCTCCACACCTACCAACCCTCTCCCCTCTGGCAACCACCAGTTGGTTCTTTGTATTTGTGTGTCTATTTCTGTTTTGTTTTCTTTGTTTATTTGTTTTGTTTTTCAGAATCCATATATAAGCAAAATCATATGGTATTTGTTTTTCTCAGTCTGACTTATTTCACTTAGCATAATATCCTCTAGGTCCATCCATGTTGCCACAAATGGCAAGATTTCATTCTTTTTTTTATGGCTGGGTATTATTCCACTGTATATATATGTGTGTGTGTATATATATATATATATATATATATATATATATATATATATATATACATCCTGTCTTCTTTATCCATTCATCTCTTGATGGACACTTAAGTTGCTTTGATATCTTGGCTATTGTAAATAGTGCTGCACTGAACACAGGGATATACATATCTTTTTTTTTTTTTAATTTTATTTATTTATTATTTTTTTGGGGGTACACCAAGTTCAATCATCTGTTTTTATACACATATCCCCATATTCCCTCCCTCCCTTGACTCCCTCCCCACCCTCCCTCAAGTCCCCCCCACCCTCCCCTTCCCAGTCCTCTAAGGCATCTTCCATCCTGGAGTTGAACTCTCTTTGTTATACAACAACTTCCCACTGGCTATCTACTTTACAGTTGGTAGTATATATATGTCTGTGCTACTCTCTCGCTTCGTCTCAGCTTCCCCTTCAGCCCCCTCCCCCTCCCAAACCTCGAGTTCTCCAGTCCATTCTCTGCACTACATATCTTTTTGAATTAGTGTTTTCATTTTCTTCAGGTAAATACTCAAAAGTGGAATTGCTGGATCTATTTTTAGGTTTTGAGGAACCTCCATACTGTTTTACATAGTGGCTGTACCAATTTATATTCCCACCAACAGTGTGTGAGGTTTCCCTTTTCTCCACATCCTCACCAGCCCTTGTTGTTTCTTATCTTTATCATAATAGTCACTCTGACAGGTGTGAGGTGATTAGCTCATTGTGGTTTTGATTTGCATTTCCTTGATGTTTAGTGATGTTGAGTACCTTTTCATGTGCCCGTTGGCCATTTGTATGTCTTCCTTGGAAAAATGTCTATTCAGGTCCTCTGCCAATTTTTCACTTGGGCTTTTTTGGATATTGAATTGTATGAGTTATTTATAAATCTTGGATATCAATTCCTTATTGGATTTATCATTTGCAAATCTCTTCTCCTATTTAGTGGGTTCCTTTTTTGTTTTGTTGTTTGTTTTGTTGTTTCTTGCAAAACCTTTTTCTTTGCAAAAGCTTTTTAGTTTGATATAGTCCAATTTCTTTATTTTTGCTTTTGTTTTCCTTGCCTGAGGATACAGTTTTAAAATAGTGTTGCTAAGACCAATGTGAAAGAGGTTACAGCCTATGTTTTCTTCTAGGAGTTTTATGGTTTGAGGTCTTACATTGAAGTCTTTTATCCATTTTGAGTTTGTTTATTTTTGTATATGGTGTCATAAAGTGGTCCACTGTAGATAAGGCACATTTTTTCCTCTGGCTGCCTAACATTTATCTCTGCGCTTTTCCTATAAATAGAACTTTTTCTCTGTTCCTCTCCCCCAGTAACAGTAGGTTTTCCTCAGTGATCTTAGGCCCCAGTTTTTATTCCCTTCTCCCTGTAGATTAAAATTTTTGATCCTCTTTAAAATTACATTTTCTAACCAATGACCTGAACTTTTATCATTATGGGTGACACACTTTATTTCTTGTAAAGTTTTTTATTTGTTTTTTATGATATTAATATAATAATTTGGTTTATATTTGTCTTATGTCTTTTTCCACCCTTTGATTTTTCAAATTTGATTTCCCTATGTTTTAGAAGTGTCTCCTGTAAATAATATATTTTTTCCCACAGCTTAATAATTTTTGTCTTTTAACTATAGAATTAAGCCATGTATCTATAATGATTACCATTATTTGGATTAATTTTTAACATCTTTTCTTGTACTTTCTGTTTATCCTCCTTCTTTCACACTTTGGACCTTAATTGAACCAGTCCCCTCCACTCATAATTTAATTCCTGTTCTTCATCTTCTTTTTCTCTTCTCTTTTTTTCTTCTCCTAGAATACTAGATCTTATTCTTTCTACAACTCTTTTCTCGAAATATGTCATTTACATGGTAAATTATGTCTATTGTTTCCTATATGATGCATTGAATTTCACTTTATAAGAAATTTACTGGATGCATTATGTAACAAATTGCTTATTCATCCTCCTTTCTGGCCATGGTCCTCTGCTTCAGGATGTTGCATCTCACTGGGCTGGCTCTCCTCTTCCCTGCAGGCACTTCTTCCCCAGTTCATTGTCATTCCTAAACCCAAGATTTACCAGACTTATTCTCTGAATCTTGCCCTGTTGGATTGACACCAGGTGATTTTATTCCATGTCACTCAGTGAACCTCAGCTACATGTACTGGAAAAGCTATCAGCACCACCAATAAACTACTGAGGCAGTTATCATACATTTCTCCTCTTCTTCGTTCCTCCTTCCCTTATCCACATATCCAATCATTCTTTTTGCAATTTATTATTATTATTATTATTATTATTATTTTTTTGGCACACGAGCTTAGTTGCTCCGCGGCATGTGGGATCTTCCTGGAGCAGGGATCAAACCCGTATCCTCTGCATTGGCAGGCGGATTCTTAACCACTGCGCCACCTAGGAAGCCCCTGCAATTTATTATTTGAATTGTACTGAGTATTGATTATTTCCAAAAATATTTATTAAGTTCTTGATGTGTAAGACACCATAAAAAGCACACTCAAGTCAGAGAATTCTATATGCCTTTGTTGAACTAACATGGAATTTAAAAATGTAAACAACAACCTGTATAGTATATTGTATGTGTCAGTCACATCTAAATATTTTCCAAGTATTAACACTTTTATTCGCCATAGAAATATCATATTGTTATGATATCACAGAAGGTTTAAAAATCCTGTTCAAGGTTACATAGCTCTAAGAGATAAAGCCACAACCATAACTCCAGAATCTCTCTCTTAGTCAGCACACTAGATTGGATACTGTGCCAGTATCCAAGTCTGTCCACTCATGTCTTCAAGCCAAGATTTAACCCTGCTCTGTGGCTCAGATTGAGCTCCTCACCATGACCTCATTGGCAGGTGGCCTCTCAAAAATATATTGACCTGTCTACTGGAACTCTGAGGCTTGTTCATAATACCAGACTTGGCTGACAACACAAACTCTGAATCTTTGGATTCACAATAACAAACTCCAGTCCTGCTATTCCAGGCAATTTCTCAGTTCTTCCTTCCCTTTCCCACACAATTCCTGTTAAATACTCATTCAACATCCTATCCTTTTATGCTTTCATAGATCCAGACATTCTTACCATAATGGCAATATTCAGCCTCAGGTGTTAAATCCAATTAAGTTGTAATGAGGAACAAAGAAAAACCAGCAAGTCAATATTAAGGAACTATTTTTATCTCCGGGTTTTTCAAATTCTGTTGAATTTTGATACTACAATATCAAAATAAAATAATAAACTAAGTTAATTCTAAGAATTTGAAAATTTTCACGATGTTGGAATTTACCATCTGAATTATTCAGGTCATCATTTCAGTTCTTCTACACACTAGTGTAGGCTTTATCAGAAGGTACATCTGGTCTCTAAACCCCTAACCTGAGAAAGTTGCCAAAACTCTTGGTTAAGGACCCAAATCTAAAAACTTTCATCTTATGCCAAAGGGTATAGAATTCCTTAGTAAGTCAGGCAGCAGCCTATGTTAGTAATTTCAGACACATTACAATTGAGTGACAAAGCCAGAGCCTCTAACTGGTGTTAACTTCCCATGAGTGAAAAGAAGCAAATCCCCCAAAATACATGTATTTATTTAAATTCAGAGACAGGCAAAACTAAATTACATAAAGAAAACCAAGGGAATGATTAAAAATTGAGTAGTGTCAGTTTTGAGAAGTGGCAAAGAGGTTGTAAAATGAGTACTTTCTTAAGATGGAGACTACTGAGTACATATGCATTCATTTCATAATCACTCTAACTTGTACAGATGTGTTTGTATATTTTTTGTGTGATTTTTTAATAAAGATAAATGATAAAAGGAATAAAATAGATTGCAAAGGTTTTAATGGTAAAAAAGCAAAGGACATAATGAAACTAGGATAAAATTGAAAAACTTATGAATTGTCACTTTGCGAGTCTCCCTCTCTGGTATATTTGCTGTCTTTTTTGTCACCTGTCTTATAGGAAGAAACTTCAGGCCTGCTAAGGGGATGATGTTTCTGGGAAACTAATACTGAGAATTTCCGCATAAATTTAACCTCTCAATGATAAGCACTCAGGTATATGGTGGATTGTTACCAGTTACTTATACCTCTTGGGAAGACCAATATGCAGGCAAGGTCTCTTCAAATTTCTGGAGGCCAAATGGGCATAAAAACCCTTGAGAGAACGGCAAGAAGAGCCTCTCTAAGGCCTAGTTAGGATCCTTTCACTGATCAAGCAGTATAGTAAGCAGTGGGGTAACATTGTGGGCATCGAAGTTCAAGGGCATTGCCCTATCCAATGAGGAAAACAGTACCTCTTGGTTTGTAGGGGTGTCTTCATACAGTTAAGATACCATGTCTTTTACTCATACTAAAGGGAAATTGACTGAGTCTGTTGGAATCTTTCTCTCAATCACTGTCATCCTGTGCATCTGTGCACTGACTATAAAACTAGTCTTCATCCCAGGGTGCAGTTCCTTGCACTCCCCTTCAACCACTTTCCCCCATAAGAAGCTTGACCTTGGAGGGTTAGCTGGTGCTTCACCTTAGGTCAGAGAAACTAAATAAGGCCTTGAATATCTTGTTGCCTGTGGAGGGTGAAAATGCGTTTAGAGTTTCCTAGAGAATCAGTTGAAACGAGAACACAGTTATGGGTTATAAATGGCTAGATGAGGATGAAAAGTCTTTACAACAGACAATTGGAACAAAGTGAATTTATGAAAGAAGCTTGAGAAACGTGCAAGTTAATATTAAATAAATCCAATAATTTTTCCTTAGTTTTTGCCCTTTTTCACTTTATAGTGATTTAGACAATTGTAAAATATAGATTAAACAAATCAGAAGCAATGTGAGAATGGATTTATGTCTCATAGGTAACAATGAATTATGTGAGAGTGATGCAAATCCTTAAAACCAGCAAACCACCAGCCCCTACACGGTGACTGGTTGTTTGACAGCTGAGAGATGAAGATGGTTTCAGGACTCATTTGTGATCAGATCAAACCCGATTACTTGTCTAAGGCATATCACCTATACTATGAGATCAGCTAATTGGAGGACATATAAATCGGAATGACGACTATGTGAGAAATAAAGTATCTAGAGCCACAGAGTCTTCTTGAAGCCTCTCACACTGGAGATCTGGCCACCACTCTGCATACAGGAGTTCTTGGAAATTTTATCTGAGTCTGAGCTCTGTCTCAGTACATTTATTGTCTCCTTGCAAAATTTTTAGCTTTTTATGCCTTGTCTTCTATGGCTACCAAGTTGGACTTCTCTTATTTTTCAGTCTTCTACCCTTATCCATTACTTTTCTCTCTTATAGATCCAGGAAGCCACATTCTTATCAAATGTGTGGCTTTTAGCATATTCCCCAGAGTCAATAAAAATAATGGTAGATTCATGAAGTTAATGATTTTACTAAGGCAAATGTTTCAGAATGAGAAAAGTGAATCACTTTGTTTATAACAAAACTTCATAGATTAAGGTCATTACTTAATAATTTGCTTTTCCTTTAAAAGAAAATAAAGTGAACTATCCTTCCTATGATAACTTGATGTCATTCTCTCATGTACTTCTAATGTAGGTTGTAGCCTCTGACAATGTTAAGTAGTCAGGAGTACTCCTTACTCCTGTAAACTCACCTAATGTTCTTTTCTATGCAGATTTATTCCAATTCTTCACTATCCTCTGTTTTCATTTCAGCACCTGATATGTTGCAAATACTTTTCCAAAGTTCTTTTCAGAGCCACCTTCACCTCCTTCTTTTTCAGGCTGTAGATGAGGGGATTCAGCATGGGAATGACTACAGTATATTGCACAGAGAAGATCAGCTCCAAGGGGGAACTTGAATTTGGCATGAGATGGCGGAGCAAACCTGAGCCGAAGTAAAGTGTCACTGCAGTGAGGTGGGAAGAGCAAGTGGAGAAGGCCTTGCTTCTGCCTGAGGTAGAGCGGATGCTCAGGATGGTGGCAATAATGTGGGCGTAGGATAAGAAGACCAAAAGGAAGGTTCCCAGCCCATGCAGAAGAGTGGAACAGAGCAAGGCAATGAGGTTTCTGGAGATATCAGAGCAGGACAGCGAGAGGAGAGAGAGCATTTCACAGCTGTAGTGAGGGATGATTTTGGTCTCACAGAAGATCATGTTCACAGCTAGGGAGATATTGATGAGTGCATCCAGAAAGCCCAGGCCCCACGAGCCCCACACTAGCTTCATGTACAGCTGTTTACTCATGATCTGCCCATAGAGCAGTGGGTGACAGATGGCGGCATAGCGGTCATAGGCCATCACTGAGAGGAGGCACGCCCCAGTCCCTGCAGCAGCAAACACAAAGAAGACCTGAGCCAGGCAGCCCTCTACTGATATCGTTTTCCTTCGAGACAGGAGGTTCTCCAGCATCTTGGGCACAGTGACTGAAGAGAAGCAGATATCAACAAAAGAAAGGTGATTCAGGAAGAAGTACATGGGTGTGTGGAGGTGGGAATCAGCCTTGATCACCAGCATAATCATGAAGTTTCCCATCATGGTCAAAATGTATATCCCCAGGAACAGCACAAAGAGCAGAGCCTGAATGTGAGGGTTGGTAGACAGTCCGAGGAGGATGAACTCTGTGACAGTGCTGTGGTTCCTCAAGTCCATTTACAAAGGCCTTTCCCTAGAAATAATGTAAAAAGGCATGGGAACCAAAGGTCTGTTTACCTCAAGGAATTTTTCCATTGCATTAATTCTCTTTTCATATCACTGTTATTCAGTAAATATTTTTGCTCTCTATTATAACCTGAGTTTGTCAGTCACTTCAAACAAAAAGATACTCAAGATATGATGTCCATTGAATATTATGGATATGAAGACTAAATATATAACTGTAATCAATGCAATGGGAGCTCAAATTGAGATTTAGCGAGAGCAATTAATGACACTACACTGAGTGAATCTGACAACATTTTTAAGAAAGCGTATGATTGCTCTTGGAAAATGTTTCTGACATATTTAGTTTGCATGAACATTTAGTTTGTGTTTAAATGCTTAGGAATGAGAAAAAGCAAGTCATGTTTGGTTAAACATAATTAGTTCCAGGATGCTGATGCCTAGGGAAAAAGTGGGCATCAGAGATACTGGCTAAAAATGTAACTCCTGCATCAAACTAGGTTCAGACTTCAGCTCTACCTCAAGCTACATGACTTTGTACAAGATATATAAAACTCTTTGATTGGATTTCCTTATAAAATGCAGATTAATAACAGTACCAAGCAAGTTTCTAGGATTGAATAGGTTATATATAAAGTTCTTAAAAAGCACCTACTCCTAACTATCCGTTATTATTATTTGAGATTGTAAGTCTAGGCAAAAGTCACCTAAATTCTCACATATGGTGAAGCTCTATTAAAGACCAAGTTGTTGCTGTTAATACTGCTGTTGTACTTACTTTATATGACTATTCTAAAAGAGGTGTAAGAAATCATATTGAAATCACTACCAGTAGCTGCCCTCCTTTGCTCATGACCACAGTTGTAAGGTAAATTTTAGAATTATTTTGGAGTAGAGCAATTTGCAATTACTGTGGGTACTTTCACTCAGAAAGGAGGGAATGTAATTGCCGCTATAAGTACAGCTGCAAGTCTACAGAGATGACAAGGGGGAAAAGGTGCGTGGGACTCAGTGTAGATCCCTGGACCCACCTGGAGGAGCATTACTAGGATGGATGTATTCCCAAGTCAGGTTACAATCTCTAGGAAAGTCAGCAAGAGGAATGCTTGAAAGGTTTCACGCTGGGGAGTACCTGAAGCAGCAGCCAGGATAGAAGACTTTGCCCAGTACAACACTTTCTGGACCTCCCTCCCAAGACCGTATAGTGAACAGATTTGGGAATTCATCCTGTAGGACTGTGAGAGTTTGACTCAGAGCTCTTAAATTTTGTTGGAAATACCCACTGCTGCTATTCTCTGCCCCTCAGGAGGAAATCTCCACCCACTGACATTTTCTGCTTATGTTCAGAGGCTTTTTGTTTTGTTTTGTTCCAGAGGCATGTTTAAAACAGGAATAGAACATTCAATCTTATTCCTCTTTTGTACAGACATTTAAATGAACTTTTGACTTTCATCCTGAGACACTGTCCTCAGTTTCCATATTCCAAATTTTTCCTTCATGGCCAGATTCTGTTCATGTCTCTCAACTCTGTTTCTCATAAATCTTCAGATCTGGATTACAACAATGCTCCGTTTGTTTGAATGCTGAATATTTACCAGTGATTTCCAGCTTTGTCATCATACTCTGAAGGCTGACCTTGGTTTACCATGGGACTCATTCTGGTGGCTCGATCAGTTTCCTGGTCCTGCCCATTCCCAGCAAGTCCAAAGCTCAGACAAAGGGAAGTTCTGATTCTTACTTATTAACTCCTTAGCCATAAACCCACCTCAGAATCCTTCCCACACCCCCAAAACAGATTACCTATACATCCTGTCCAATAAGGGAATCTGCTCTCCAGTTTGGCTGCAGGACTTTTCTTTAGACTCATCTACTATGAAGAAAGATGATTCATCTACTAAGAAAGTGGCTTCTAAGTCTTGTATCATGGGAGAATTTATAAAATCCTATTGATGATGAAATGCCTTACTAAATTCTACACTAATAAATTTATATAGCCAGAGGGCAGTTTCTTTCTTTAAAAAGATCCCAAATACACCTTAGCTTTCCTTTTTCCAATATCACATCTCAGCCATGCACAGTATTATTTGGGTTTAACCAGTTCACAGAACAGCTATGTTTAGGCAGCTGGTTGGTTTGATTCCTTGTCTTTGGCAGCCCAGGGGGCAGTGAGAGCAACAGCTTTTAGATTATTGACACATAGCCACAACCTAAAGTTGGACTTAGTTTTCAAGAACAGTTTTCAACATTGAATTTTGTAAGGACCAGTGGGGACCTCTTAGGTGTGGCCTTTGGAACATCTAGGTGATGCAATGACCTATAAATATTAATTCTAAACTCTCCTGAGTCTAGTGGGAGTTAGAAGTAGAAAGAGTGGCCAAAGGGGTATTTGCCTGGCTCCCCAAGCAGGAAAGGAATAGTTTACAATTGATACTCCACGGGTTGTGTCTTCTCTCCAGCGAAATCACCTCCAGTTAAACTTGCTGTGTAAAAGTGATTTGTTAATGAAATAAGTAAAAAGACAAAAGAAGTTAATAAGCACAGTCATTTGCTTAAGCTGTGTGTTGTAATTTTATTTACTCTGATAGATCCAATTAGATTCCTAAGCTGGGCTATGTTACAATTTGTGTGGCTCCATACTTGGGAGCATTTAGGGAAATGCTTTTTAATAATTTATTATAGTGTTAAGTAGGAATAGATTCATATAAACCAAAATTTCTATTTGTTTGTTACAGTGAATAATAAGATTTTCATTGAAACTAGACTTTTATGACCTAATAGTTATTCCCTACTGTCACTTGCCAATTAAACTAGTAAGCAAAAGAAATATAATTTATAAATGTTTGGGATAATCAAATGTACTTTTTTAGACACTTGATATTTTTGTTAATCTATATAGAATTTTAAAGATTTTATTTTTATTTTGTCTTTATAACATTTGTTCTTATATGTATCTAAGAATATTCATGTATATTTAATGTGTATATTTAATGATTCCATGAAAGTATATTTCCCCATAGATGAAAACTGTATGTGTACATCCTTTATTATGTACACATGCGTGTGTGCTATGTGTGAAGAATGTATATTCACATTTTAAGATGACTTTTTGAATTACAAACCATGTGAATGATATTTATTATACTTACTTTTGGAGGTTATTTCCTAAAATCACAGAGTAATAATAAGTTGAGCTTGAATAAAATTAAAATCAGGAACTCTAGTCATTGAAGCAACAGTAGGAGGTTGAAAGGCAAATCACAGCTTGGGAGAAGATATAGTACACATATGTGACATTGAGATATATATGAAATATAAAAAAGATCTTCTATAAATAAACAATAAAATATGTAATAGCCAATTTAAAATAGGAAAGCATTAAGCTGTCCTTTCACAAAAGATAATTTCAAAATGACCAAAAAGCTAGTTTATATGTGCTTAACATTACTAAGGAGATGCAATTTAAACCACAATGAGATACTATTTTACACATACCAGAATCTGTTGTTTGCCCATTTAAAATTATTATTTAAACTGTACATACATATTTTATACTCATTTATAATTGAATTATTTAACATAATGGCAAAAAGAAATAAATTACTATTTTAACAATAAAAAGATAAAATATGTAAAAAATTATATTTAAATGAGAAACATCATCATGAAGTGGCCACTTAAAAAGAGCCCTACTCAAGAATCTGTCCTGCCTCTGTTGTCATCTACCTAGTAGGAACAGCCTTCAGATATGATAGAGAGCATGGTGTACCTCAGTATCAATACTCAGACATGACCATAAATTCACCCTTCCTGTAAATAAGCAGTCAGGTACATGCTGGGGTTATTACCAGTTATTTGCCCTTAATGGAGCAGATGACAAGTAACCAGATTCTCTAAGCATCTGAAAACCAAATGGGCTCCTCAAACTGGTCAGGAAGTAAGGTCAAGAGTCTGGGAACACTGAGACCCAGGGAATAAGTAGCCCATGCATTGTGGGGAGATTTGCTGAATCTTGGGATCTGTAGGGCTGCCTTTATGCTCTTATACTATTCTACCCTCTTCTTTTTCTCTTGTAGGGTATATGCCTGAGTCTTTAGTATCTTTCTCTCAATCACTATCATCCAAGTGATATCAGAATGCTGACTCTAACCAGCATTCATCAGAGTGATAAAAACAGGTCACCTTACGACCCAGATCTTCTTTCACTGTAAGGAATCCTGGGTCCTGGAGTTATAGCTTACGCCCTAATGTAAGTCCAGGAAAGCAATAGAAATAGTCTATTATTTTTGAAAGGTACATTATGTTGTTCATGAAGGGTTACAATGCTTATTGAGTTTTTTAAAAAATTTCTTCTGTTTGATTTTTGACAGCAATTAAGAAGAGGCTTCACTTGGGGGAGGTCAATGACAAGGAAGGTAAGGAAAACTGTGGTCAGACCAATTGTAATGAGGTGAGTTTGTTAAAGAGCTTGAGAAATTGACTACTATATATTGAGATAGATAAGGCAGACAATGAAGAACGTATTTCCAGAAGAATAAGTACAATTAGTAAGCACACAGAATGTTTTATTATCACTAATAACTGAAGAAATACAAATTCATAAAAATTCATATTGTTTCTTGCTTTTCAAACTAGTACAATATCTTTTTTAAAGTTTTGATTATTTATTATTTATTTATTTATTTATTTATTTATTTTTGGCTGCATTGGGTCTTTGTTGCTGCATGCGGGCTTTCTCTAGCTGTGGTAAGCGGGGGCTACTCTTTGCTGCAGTGTACGTATTTCTCATTGCGGTGGCTTCTCTTGTTGTGGAACATGGGCTCTAGGTGCATGGGCTTCAGTAGTTGCAGCACACAGGCTTAGTTGCTCAGATGCATGTGGGATCTTCCCAGCCCAGGTATCAAATCCGTGTCCCCTGCATTGGCAGGCAGATTCTTAACCACTGCGCCACCAGGGAAGCCCCGGTACAATATTTTTTTTTGAAGACAGCGGTATATAATGCAGGGGAGAAAGATGTTTGCATCATTTCTGGCATTAGAGTAAACTGGTCAACCCTTTTGGAAAGCAATCTGTCAATTTGCAACAAGAGACTTCAAGTTCAGGAGAGATTCTAAATGAGGAAATGCTCTGTACAAAGAAATTTAATGCAATGTTATTTGTAAGGATGAAAATCTAACTCAAACTGTGTTCTAAACAATGTAAGGAAGTGAATTCTGAAAGTGTAACAGTAAAAATGCTTAATGATATTCTCAGGAAATGGCTCAGTAAACTTTGGAGAGGATGCTTAATAGAATTTTAAAATAACTAAAACTATGCTTACTATGTCTTTGAATTAATATGGAAAACTTCTTATAACATTAAGGAGATAAAGCTGGATACACACTTGTACAAATTATATGATTGTTACCATACATAAAGTATAGAATATTATATGGGAAATTGATTTGGACTTTTCCAGTTTATGCTGGAATTGAAAATAGGGCTCACAAAGAAAAAGATGTTAAGTATTCTATATTCTAAAAAAAGTTGCCAGCAATTGTGGTCAGATACCTTTCCCTTGGACTTATTAATAGGTGTCAGAACAGATCTGCCAGTGTTAACCATATCAAACCTGTTTGCAATGTGTCTAAGAAATCTGGAGGGGAGAGAGTCTGGGAGTCTACAATGTCTTCATTATGTGGAAAAGAGTGGTTTTTGATTTGGCCACAAAATTATTCCCCATAATATCCTTTCTGTGTCGGAATCAGAGAGATGACTGAAAGTAGGGTAGTATGAAAGCTCATTCCTCTATTTGTAGGCTTTTATAATTTAAATTAATATTTTTAAAGTTGGAAAATGAAGAACCTTATTAGTCATTTAGAATCAAGTGATTATTACATTTTAAATACAGTGAAAATGAAATGAAATAAAGTTCCAATAATTTGATGTATACATTCTAAGTCCATTGGTCACAGAGTAACCCTTACTATAAGGAAATGAATGTATGGTAGGTGCTATGATTGATAAGCTTCTGTAACAAAAAGTATTACCAAAAGTGAGTAGAAACAGCTATAGGTTACAAAGTATTTAGAAAAAAACACAGTTAGTATACCATACATCAATGTCTGCTTATTGATAAGTAATTTTAGTACTATCTAGAAGAAAATGAACCTGGAAAATCAGTAATTTAAAAATCTTTGAAGTTAATCAAATACCAGGAAAAAATAAATGCTAAGATATTAGAAGGCATAATATGTTTCTATGCAAAATTTGTGATATTACTGAATAAATGTATCATGACAGAATTTATTAGAGAAAATGAATTTAATAAGCTTCTTTTTGAGTAGACTGTTATTGTAAAATGGATAGCTAGTGAGAGGCTGGAACAGTTCTGCAAAGTGCAGAGAACGGAAATGGATGAAAAGTGGCCACTAAGAAGTAGAGTGAGTACACAATGCGTAGGCAGATGCCATCGACTTGTTCACTTTTAAAATTATGCCCAGAACCCATACTGTTTTCTCATATTTTAAAAAGCTGTAATGACTCAGGAGGAGAATGACTGCCCTTCAGCTGCAGATCCAGGCAGGCACTTTTGGTCCAGTAACCATCTTGACCCAAACTGTAGCTTAGGGCAGCCAGCAGTTCTGTATTGTACCAGCAAGTCTAGCTTTCATTATTCCATCTTCCCAGAGTGTTCCCCTATTCAGGGATGTGTTCCCAGGTAAAGCCTGGTAAAACTAACTAGTAGGACTCCCTGAGAACTGGAATTATGCTTTGAGCCACTGCTGGCAAAAAACAGAAGGGTTTGGGGAAGGTTTATATGGACCTCTGTCCCAAAATACAAACTCAACTTTCTTCAGAATCTTTCGCTATTTTACTTATATCCAAGGGCCACTCAGTTGAAGTTTATTATTCTCCTTCCCATGATCCCCAAGCCTATGACTCTTTACCCAAAGATCTATATATTTTCTTAATAGCAAAGTTATAGTTTTCAGTGCCTTTCTCTAACTTCAATAAAAAAGCAATGATTCAATATACAAATATTTTATCTAATAAGAAGACCAAAGTGAATATTTGAGGAGTACTGGGAACAATGAACCAACACTTTCATGACCACATTTTCTGGACTGAGATAGTCATTTAGCCCATTGTTTTCCCTCTATTTGCACTACCCTAACATCTCTTTACTATGTCTGTGCTCATTTCTTATGCATGGCTAATTTATCTTGTAACATCTGACATTGTGTAGAGCAGGAAGTTTTTCTTCATGTGAACTCTCATGTCTGGCTAGTATAATTTTATTCTGATTCTCCATTTTCCTCTGGCTTTAGTTTTTCACCTGGAACATGGCAAATACTTTCCCAGTGTTCTTCGCACAGCTGCCTTCACCTCCTTGTTCTTCAGGCTGTAGATGAGAGGATTCAGCATGGGAGTGACCACACCATACTGCACAGAGAAAATTAACTCCAGAGGCGATCCTGAAGTTGGCATGAGGTAGCGGAGAAACCCTGAGCCAAAGAAGAAGGTCACTGCAGTGAGGTGGGAGGAGCAGGTGGAGAAGGCCTTGCTTCTGCCTGCGGTGGAGCTGATGCTCAGGATGGTGGAGACAATGTGGGCATAGGAGAAGACTATTGGGAGGAGGGTCCCAAACCCATGCGTCAGGCTGGAACAAAGCAGGACTGTGAAGTTGGTGGAAACATCAGAGCAGGACAGAGAGAAGAGAGAGGGCACCTCACAGCTATAGTGGCTAATGGTATGATTCTCACAGAAGTCCAGGTTGGCAGCTAGAAGGGTGTTTAGAAATGCATTCAAAGAACCCAAACCCCATGAGCCCCACAGAAGCTGCACACACAGCTGTTTCCTCATCATCTGTTGATAGAGTAGAGGGTGGCAGATGGCAGCATAGCGGTCATAGGCCATCGCTGAGAGCAGAAAGCACTCTGTTCCAGCAGTAATAAGCACAAAGAAGCCTTGAGCCAGGCAGCCCTTTACTGAGATGGTTTTTGTCTCAGAGAGGAGGTCCTTTAGCATCTTGGGCACAGTGACTGAAGATAAACAAAGATCCAGGAAAGAGAGATGACTCAGGAAGAAGTACATGGGCGTGTGGAGGTGAGAATCAGCCCTGATCACCAGCAGCATCATCAGGTTCCCCATTAGTGTCAGGAAGTAAATCTCTAGGAACAACACAAAGAGCACAGCCTGAATGTGGGGGTCAGAAGACAGGCCAAGGAGGAGAAATTCAGTGATGGTGCTGTGGTTCCCCAAGGTCATTTGCAATGTTGTTTCCTAGAAGTAATGTAAAAAGGTGTGACAGCAAAATTATGATATCCCCCAATGATTTTCTCATTACACCGATTCTCCTTTTATATCACTATTATTCAGTAAACATTTTTGTTCCCTATTATGGTCAGGAGGTAAATCTCTAGGAACAACACGAAGAGCACAGCCTGGATGTGGGGGTCAATACAGAGCCCAAGGAGGAGAAATTCAGTGATGGTGCTGTGGTTCCCCAAAGCCATTGACAAAGGCTGTTTCCTAAAAGTCATATGAAAAATCATGGCAGTGAAGTTTCCTTTAACCTCCAGTTTTCACATTGCATTGATTCTCATTTATCATACCATTAATCAGCAAATAAATATTTATCTTCTACAGGAGGCCACATTTTATGTCAGTCACTTTAAATATAATGAGGAACTAAGCATGGTCTTGCTCATTTTAAAGGTTGCACTTCAGTGAGACACATACATGAATACAGGTAATTAGAAACCATTATGATTAGTGCAATGGGAAGTCTAGAGTTGATTTTTGGAAGAGCCAGTAATATTGAGGTCTTTGAGAAAAACTTAAAGAAAGAGTAAGCTTTCTCTAGAGAGACATGCAGATTGAGAGAACAGTGCAATTAATGGTAAAGATAGGAAATGGGATAGTTCTTTACAGCTGGACCCTAGAGTATGAATGAGCAGCGTAGAGTAGTCACTTACAGGTAAGCATCAGACTAAGTTCAAATCTCAGCTCCACCACTAATTACCTGTGAGACCTTGTACGAATGACTTAACCGTTCTATATCTCAGTTTTCTGGCTCATAAAATGCGGTAATAATTGTACCCATCTCATAGGGTTTTTGTAAGAATAAAATACATAATACATAAAGTATTTAGAAAAATGCCTACATAAAACTCACTTAGTATGATTATTATTTTCATTATTATTATTACTTTAGGCCACAAATGTAGCCAGAAGTCAGATAATAAATAAATCCTCTTACAGGCTGACGCACTATCAGGAATTAAAGTTTTTGCTGTGACAGTTACTGCACTTGTTTTGTAAAGGAGGTATAAGAAAATGATGTAGAGATCAACAAGGTAGCTGAAGATTGGCATTTTGAAATCACTCTGGAGTGGTTCCTTTCCAAAGTTAAACTGTTTTGTAATCACTGTGGGCAGTTTCACTCAGAAAGGGAGGCATGTGATTGTTCTTGAAAGGAAGAGCAGCTGTAAATGAGACAGGAAGTATTAGGGACTCTCCATGTATCTTTGGTACTTACCCTAACATTACTTTCTGCTCAGTTGGGCAGAAAACTCCAGACAAAGAAGGAAGCAAAGAACAGGAATGGAAATTACACCAGTGCCCTGAGGAGCAGCCGGGATAGAAGACCCTCTCTAGAACAATGCTCTGGACAATTCCCTGAGACAGGGTAGAGCAGAAAGAATGTAAAAGAGGATCTGGAGCTCACCCTCTCAATCCTGTGACAGCTGGTGCTTGACAGGGCCCCTATCTTCCATTGAAATCATCAGTTGCTGTTTACTCCGCTCCAAAGGAAGTAAACCTCACCTTTCTTCTCCATTCTAGAAAGCCTGCTTAAAACATTCAGTCCTGTATGTACCTCAGTTGTGTACCTTTCTGATCTTGATCCTTAAACACTTTCTGTGTTCAGGTCCAGTCCCTTCTCAGGCCCAGATTATATTCCTGTCCTTAGATTCTATTTTTTTCCCCCTAAGACTCTGTAACTACTTTATAACATCAGGAAGCCTAGTTAAACATTGTTAGCAGTTTCCAGCTCTGGTCTGATAGCCCAGGGGCCTATGCTTTAGGTAACTCTCAGGATTCATTGCAGTGTCCCAGCTTGATTCCTGATTTTGCCTAACCCTGAGTTGCTTGATACCTGATAAGGCAAAATCTGACCCAAACTTAATTGTCTAGCAGGGGTGAGCCTTTACTTATCAATTCTTCATCCATGATCCCAGCTTCAAAGCACTTCTCATAACCCAAATCCTGATTACCTGTAAATTCTGTCCAACAAGGCAACCTGATGCCTGAGAAGGTGCAGGATTGTAATTTAAAGCTAGCTTCTAAGAAGATGAATGAACTGGAGAAGGTAGTTTTCTGCATCCTGAAACATGGTTAAGTTTGTGAAATCCTATTAATAATTAAATATATTACTGGTCTCAGCACTAACAACATAAAATAGCCACAGGACAGTTGTTTCTTTCAAGTGATCTCAAACGCCTTCTTCCATGCATCTCTTCACTTGGATTTCCACGTTTCTTTTATAACATGTCTCAGCCACTCAGGCAGTTATCTGTGTAGATAATTCTCAGAACAGCTATGTTTAGACAGCCTGCGCATCAACTCCCTGGCTTAGAAGTTCAGGGGAATAACAACCCAGTAGTCACAATTTGAAGCCAATCTTGTGCTTAAGAACTTTAGCAACTGTACTCATGAATGTCAGCAAGTTAAAATTCATAAAGCTTGCCTAGGTGTGGACTTTGGAACTACTGGGTTGATATAATGACCATGAAGCACTACACATGAACCTTTGTTAGTCTAGAGGGAATTGGAGACAGACTGGGCCAACAATTGTTTGACTTGTCTCCAGGAGGCAATGGGAATTTACCTGGAAGCGAGTTGCTGACTTACTGTTTTTATCGAATTAGTAAAGAGAAGAAAAAAAAAATCAAACTCAATCATTTTTCTAAACAATTTGACCCCCTTTGTATGATGCATCTGTGTAGATTCAGCCTACATAATGGCTCTGTTAAAGTTTGGGTGCTCACAGATTGAAAAGTCATGTGAAGAATCATTTGGTTAAATTGTCACAGTCCTGATATAAAACAAATTTCCATTTATTTATTAAAATGAGTTTTAAGATTATTAATAACATTAGCTCTAGAATAAAAGTAATCCTTAATATTTATTAGGAAAGCAAACAAAATTCCATGAAAATTGGAAAACTCAGGTCCACTTGTCTAGATTGATGTGATCCAATAGAAGTTTCTACCATGATGAAATATTCTGTATACACATTGTCCAATAAAGTAGCCACTGGACACGTGGTTATTGAGCCCTTGAAATATGGCCAGTGAGACTATGGAACTGGGTTCTTAGTTTTACTTAATTTTAATTAATGAAAAATCAAATTTAAATAGTTATTTGATTAGTAACTACCGCATTGGATGGCTCAGGTCTAGACCATTGTTTCTCTATAGAAAAATCTATGCAAAAAAGTAACATTTTCATTTATTTCTCTGATTGTAAAAGCTATATATTTAATCCAAAAATGTTGTTTATGACTAGTTACATGCATGTTTGCATATTTTTATATGTGCATGGTGTCTGCATGTGTTATAGAACATGTACAGAGTATTCATAGTAGTTATCTCTTAATGGTCAGTATTATGTATTATTTTCGTTACCTATTCCTTTTAAAGGGATTCTCTGTGTTTCTATATTGAGCATCTATTAATATAAGAAAATAAAAGGTGTTAGAACAAAAGTAACATAAGTTCAAGTAAAAGAAAAGCACAAAAAAGTATAAAGCCCTCTTTATTTGCCACAGATAAATGCTCTGGTATTAAGGTATTTTTCCTTTAGTTCTGTCTATCATCTATCTATCTATCTATCTATCTATCTATCTATCTATCTATCTATCATCTATCTATCTATCTATCATCTATCTACCTCTTTATCTAATCTATCTGTCTATCCATCTACCCATGTATCATCCATCTATTCATTTCTCTATCTACCATCTATTTTCCCCTCAAAATTGATTACACCCTTGCTGTTCAACTCAAGCATGGTCTATGGGCCAGCATTAATTGCATCATCTGGGAATTTGTTAGAAAATCAGGCACTTAAGCCCCATGCTTTCTTTATCAAATTAAGATCTACATTTACCACATCTTCATTTGTGCATAAAAGTTTGATAAACAGTGGATTAAATGCAAATATAATTTAGTATCATTTTATGCAGCGTTTTAACGTGTAGATTTTTCTTACATTAGATACTTTTTAAAATGTGATTTCAAAATATGGATTACTGTATTCAATAGCATGAATTTACCTTAATCTAACTCTGCGTTCCCTGATATATCAATTAGTTTACAATTTTTATTGCTATCATGAAAAATTCTACCTAAGCAATCTTGTGGCTAAACTTTGAGGCAATGGAAATGCATGGAAATGCCTCAAATGCATGGAAAAAGAATATGAGCTTAGTGATACATATGACCACACAATATCTAGAAATGTTGAACCAGTTTACGCTTTGGCCTAAAGCATACAATTATGCTTATCTCGTTAGATTTTCACCAGCATTGAATATTACTAGCACATTTAATTTTAACATTTATTTTTTATTTTTTTTAGGTTAACCATTTATTTTTATTTGTTAAAAACTATTTTTATTTATTTGGCTGCATTGGGTCTTCGCTGCAGCATGTGGGATCTTCCTTGTGGTGTGCGGGATCTTTAGTTGTGGCATGCAGGATCTTTTAGCTGTGCCATGTGGGCTCTTAGTTGCAGCATACGGGATCTAGTTCCCTGACCAGGGATTGAACCCATGCCCCCTGCATTGGAAGCACAGAGTCTTAACTGCTGGACTACCAGGGAGGTCCTGAAGAATTTTAACATTTATTGACAAAAATTATATTTCACTTTATATTCACTAGAGTGAATAAAATTTGAGTATTTATTGTAGAATTCTACTTCTCCTATTGTGAAGGGCATATTCTATATTTTGCAAATATTTCATTGATATGCCTGTGTTTCTGAATGGTTTGTAAAATTTTCTGCAAAAGTTGGAAAGGGCTAAATACAAAAGAGAAACTGAGTTGGAGAAGAGTGAAATATCAACTAAGAGTATAACAATAAATACAAATATAAGTAAAAAGAGTTTGAATAAATAAAGTTGAATAAAAGATTTACTGAAATAGATCACATTTTAAAGCTTTGCAATAAAGTAAATATCTTTTCTGGCAAAGAGATCGAACTAGAAATCAATATCAGAAAGATAAATGGAAAAGTCTCCAAATACATTAAATACATTTCTCAATGCATTTTGATTAAAAGAGACTTTGCAAAGGAAATTAGAAAATATTTTGATTTAAAAGAAAATGAAAATAATATAACAAAACTTGTTAGTTGCAGCTACGGCAATGCTAAGAGGGACACAAAATCTTTACATTCATTTATTAGAAAAAGAGGAAGATTGAAATTCAATTTTCCAAGCTTGCACCTCAAGAATCTTGGGGGGAAAATAGCAAATTGTGTACAAAAAAGTGGAAAGATGACAGTAGTTAAGAGCAGTAAACCCAAAATATAAAGCAGATGTAAAACAGAGAAAATGAGCAAAGTCAGAGTTGATTTCTTGCAAAGATTAGTGTAAATGATAAACGTCTCACAGTGATGAACAGAAAGAAAACAGAAATTAGTGATACCTAAGTGAAAAGGAAGATATTACTACAAATACTGTAGACATTAAAAAGATATTAGAAGGATATTATGCACAAATTTACCAAATACTTTTGAAAAAATATTAGACAAATTCCTTGAGAAACACAACCTAACAATTATAAGAAGAAATATGAGATTTGATTACTGCAATATGTTAACTGAATTAAATATGTAGTTATAAAATTTTCCATAAAGGAAACTCTAGGCCTACATAGCTTCACTACAAAGAAATCTTACCTATTTTACACAGAAATTTATTAATTTATTTAGATAGTGGGAACAGTTCTCAACCTGTTTTATAAGGTCAGTAATAAACCTGAAACTAAAATTTAACAAGAACATTAAAAAGAAAGAAAATAGTACTCCGCTAAGTGTCTTGAACATGGATGTAAAAATTACAAACAAAACATAGCAAATATAGTCAAGCACTAAATTAAAAAGATAACATATTACATTCTCACCAGCAGTGTAGGAGGGTCGGCTTTTCTCTACAACGTCTCCAGCATTTATTATTTGTAGACTTTTTGATGATGGCCATTCTGATTGGTGTGATGTAATACAGCATTCTAGTTTTTATTTGCATTTCTCTAATAATTAGCGATGTTGAGCATCTTTTCATGTGCCTTTTGGCCACCTGTATGTTTTCTTTGCAGGATGTCTAGTTAGATCTTCTGGCTATTTTTTGATTGGGTTGGGTTTTTGTTTTTGTTTTTTTTTGATATTGAGTTGTATGAGCTGTTTTTATACCTTGGAAATTCATCCCTTGTCAGACGCATCATTTGCAAATCTTTTCTCCCATCCTGAGGGTTGTCTTTTCATTTTGTTTATGGTTTACTTTGCTGTGCAAAAGCTTTTAAGTTTTTTTTTTTTAATATTTATTTATTTATTTGGCTGCACTGGGTCTTAGATGTGGCATGTGGGATCTTCATTGCTGAATGCAGGATCTTTGTTGCAGCATGCAGGATCTTTTTTCAGTTGCAGCATGTGGGAGCTTTAATTGTGACATGCAAGATATTTTAGTTGCAGCATGTGGGCTCTTACTTGCGGCATTCATGTGGGATCCAGTTTCCTGACCAGAGATTGAATCCAGGCTCCCTGCATTGGGAGCGTGGAGTCTTAACCACTGGACCATCAGGGAAGTCCTGCTTTTAAGCTTAATTAGGTCCCATTGGTTTATTTTTGCTTTTAATTCCATTACTCTAAGAAATGGATCCAAAATTTTTTTGCTGATTTATGTCTAAGACTGTTCTGCCTATGTTTTCCTCTAAGAGTTTCATAGTATCAGGTCTTACATTTAGGTCTTTAATCCATTTTGAGTTTATATTTGTATATGGTATTAGAGAATGTTCTAATTTCATTCTTTTGCGTGTAGCCATCCAGTTTTCCCAAAACCTCTTATTGAAGAGATTGTCTTTTCTCCATTGTATATTCTTGCCTCCTTTGTCAGAGATTAATTGACCATAGGTGTGTGGGTTTATTTATGGGCTTTTTATCCTGTTCCATTGATCTATGTGTCTGTTTTTGTGCCAGAACTATACTGTTTTGATTACTGTAGCTTTGTAGTATAGTCTGAAGTCATGGAGCCTGATTCCTCTAACTCTGTTTTTCTTTCTCAAGATTATTTTGGCTGTTCAGGGTCTTTTGTGTTTCCATACAAATTAAAGAACTTTTTTGTTCCAGTTCTATAAAAAATGCCATTGGTAATTTGATAGGGTTAACATTAAATCTGTAGATTGCCTTGGATGTATGGTCATTTTAACAATATTGATTCTTCCAGTCCATCTTTCCAAGTGTTTGCATCATCTTCAATTTTTTCATCAGTGTCTTATAATTTTCAGAATATAGGTCTTTTGCCTTCTTAGGTAGGTTTGTTCCTAGGTACTTTTTTCTTTTTGATGAGATGGCAAATGGAATTGTTTCCTTAATTTCTCTTTCTGATATTTTGTTGTTAGTGTATAGAAATGCAGCATATTTCTGTATATTAATTTTGTATCCTGAAACTTTACCAAGTTCATTGATAAGCTCTAGTAGTTTTCTGATGATGCCTTTAGGATTTTTTATGTATAGTATCATGTCATCTGCAAACAATGACATTTTTACTTCATTGAGAAGATTTCAAGATGGTGGGGGAGTAGGAGGACATGGAGTTTATCTCTCTTCATAAATGCATCAAGAATACATCTACAGAGCACTAACTGAACACTAGCAGAAGATCTTGGACACTGGAAAGTATAGAAAATATCTCTGTGTAACCAAGTAGGATGAAAGAAAGAAGGGAAAAAAGAGCAGGAGAGTGAGTGGGACAGGACCTGTGCCCCTGGGGGGGGCGGGGTGGGGTCTGAGGAAGAGCAGAGGTAGCTGCATCTGGGGAAGCCCCTCACCAACAGGGAAATCATTTGAGACAGAAGGGGCGCATATGAGGCTGTTGGAGGAGGGTGAAATGGCTGGTCTGTGGCAGACAGGACAGAGTGAGACCTACCCAGATGGAATGTGCCACAGCCCTGCACACACCAGACTGGGACGTGTGTCCACCAGTGCACATGAGGGCTGAGAGCTGGAACACGAGGATTGGAGAACAAACCTGGGGAGAGGACTGCCACTGGCTGAAAGGAGACAGCCTAAGGGGACGGGAGGAAAGAAATCTGCAACTGGGGATGCTTATGGAGGAAACCTGGTCTGCCATAGAAGCATGGTGCAACTATTAAGTGATGCACGGGGGTGGAGCCACCATTGCAGCCTCTCTCTCCACATGTGCCAGCCCATGCACCCCCAGGTTACAGGAAGGGCCCCACCAGGGCTGGCCCTTGCATGCCTGCTGCCAGGCACTAGGAAAGGTCCTGCTGAGGCTAGTACACATTTGCCTGCTGCCAGATGCTAGGAAAAGCCCCTACAAGGACTGGCCTTCTTGCACCTGCTGCTAGATACTAGGAAAGGCCGCCACCAGGGCTGATCCTCTCACAACAGCTGCTGGGCACTGGGAAAGTCTTCCACTAGGGCTGGATCTCTCACGCCTGTGGCTGTTGGCTTCCCTGTGCACTTCCTCACTGGTGGGACCCGATCTCCAGTGGCCACCGACCCCCCCCCCCACACGTTACCATCAGGGCTCCTGTGTCCCCTGCAGCTGTGCCACCTCCATGCCCTGTCCTCACTGGGGCAGGCATGAGTGCTTCAGGGCAGCCTTGGGAGCAGACACTGGTGGGTGGCTCACACACAGAGGTGGGGCTAAAACCACAGCAGAGCCCCAGGGGTGGGGCGACCAAGGAAGAGGAATGAAAATCTTTATGTGCAGCTGCACAAGCCACAGATTAAATCCCTGAGATAGGCTTGGGGACCCTGCATCTATGGAACATCTGAATGGACGAGTCTTCCCACAGCTGAGAACGATCTAGCCCTAGCAACTGTGGATGTTGGGGGCAAGTATATGTGGGAGTTGGGCCAGGTCAGAATCTGAGCTGCCCCCACAGGGCCCACAGCAGGTCCAGAGACCTACTGAGAGGTATTGGAGGGCCTCTTAGGGAGGTGGAGGTTGCCTGTGGCTCAAGATGGGGGCAAGGACACTGACAGCTGAGACCCCAGGAAAATACTATCACTATTATTTTTTTATGTTTTGTTCTGTTGTTGTTTTTATTATTTTTTAATTTTTAATTTTTTATAAATTAAAAAAATTTAATATATTTTACTTTTTCTATTTTTACTTTACTTTTTCTTTGTTTTGTGTTTTCCCCTTGCTTTCATTTTTTTTGTTGTTGTTCTATTTTGTTTTTAATCTTTTTTATCACTTTTGTATGTGTTATGTTTTCTTTGCTTTTTTTAAAGTTTGCTTTGTGCTTTTGTTTTATTGATTGCTTTTTGTTTTTATTAGTTTTCTTTTTAATTGTTTGGTTTCATTTTTGAGTTCTTTTGTTTGGTTTTCCTCTTCTTTGTTTTTGTTTTTGTTTCTTTTATTTGGTGTGTGTGTTTATTACATTTTGTTTCTGTTTGGTATTGTTTTTACCATTTGTCTTGGGTTTGATCTGCCTGCTTTTGTTTTTTCTTTTTAAAAAATTGTTGTTGTTGCTGTTTGTTTGTTTTTCTCTTTGCTATTTGTCTTAGGATTTGTTTGTTTGTCCCCCTCCCCCTTTTTTTGCCACACAGTGCAGCTTACAGGGTCTTGGTTCCCCAGCTGGAGGTCAGGCCTGAGCCTTTGGGGTGGGAGTGTTGAGTCCAGGACTCTGTACCACCAGAGAATTTCCAGCCTCAGGGAATATTAATCAGTAAGAACTCTCCTGGAAGTCTCCATCTCGACTCTAAGACCTGCCTCCACCCAACTGCCTACAAGCTCCAGTGCTGCATGGCTCACACAAAACAACAAGCAAGACAGGAACACAAACCCACCCATCAGCAGGTGGGTGGCCCCAAAGTCACACTTAGCTCACAGACGCCCCAAACACACCACCTGTTGCACCCTGCCCTGAGAGGGACAAGATCCAGCTCCACCAGAGTGCAGGCATCAGTCCCTCCCACCAGGAAGCCTACAAAAGCCGTTGGACCAACCTCACTCACTGGGGGCAGACACCAGAAGCAAGAGGAACTATGACCCTGCAGACTGTGGAAAGGAGACCTCAAACACAGTAAATTAGACAAATGAGAAGACAGAAAAATATGTTGCAGACAAAGGAGGAATGTAAAAACCTACAAGACCAAATAAATGAAGAGGAAATAGGCAATCTACCTGAAAAAGAATACAGAGTAATGATAGTAAAGATGATCCAAAATCTTGGAAGCAGAATGGAGGCATGATATGAGAAAATACATGCTTAACAAGGACCTAGAAGAAGAAAAGAACAAACAGTGATGAACAACACAATAATTGAAATGAAAAATACACTAGAAGGAATCAATAGCAGAATAACTGAGACAAAAGGATGAATAAGTGAACTGGAAGGTAGAAAGGTGAAAATAACTGCCACAGAGCAGAATAAAGAAAAAGGATGAAAGGAAATAAGGACAGTATCAGAGACCTCTGGGACAACATTAAATGCACTAATATTCGAATTAGAGGGGTCCCAGAAGAAGGAGAGAAAGAGAAAGGGTCTGAGAAAATATTTGAAGAGATTATAGTTGAAAATTTCCCTGACATGGGAAAGGGAATAGCCACCCAAGTCCAGGAAGAGAGTCCCATACAGGATAAACCCAAGGAGAAACATGCTGAGACACATGTTAATCAAAGTAAGAAAAATTAAATACAAGGAAAAAATATTAAAAGCAGCAAGGAAAAAGCAACAAATAACATACAAGGGAATCCCCATAAGATTATCAGCTTATTTTTCAGCAGAAACTCTACAGGCCAGAAGGGAGTAGCAGGTTATATTTAAAGTGTTGAAAGTGAAAAAAATACAACGAAGATTACTCCACCCAGCAAGGATCGCATTCAGATTCAATGGAGAAATCAAAAGCTTTACAGACAAGCAAAAGCTAAGAGAATTCAGCACCAGCAAAGCAGCTTTATAGCAAATGCTAAAGAAACTTCTCTAGGTGGGAAACACAAGAGAAGAAAAAAGACCTACAAAAGAAAACCCTAAATAATTAAGAAAATGGTAATAGGAACATACATATTGATAATCACTGTAAATGTAAATGGATTAAATGCTCCAACCAAAAGACACAGACTGGCTGAATGGATACAAAAACAAAAACTGTATATATACTATCTACAAGAGACCCACTTCATACCTAGGGACACATACAGACTGAAAGTGAGAGGATGGAAAAAGATATTCCATGCAAATGGAAATCAAAAGGAAGCTGGAGTAACAATACTCATATCAGACAAAATAGACTGTGAAGACTGATACAAGAGACAGGGAAGGACACTACAGTGATCAAGGAATGAACCCAAGAAGATATAACAATTGTAAATATTTATACGCCCAACATAAGAGCACCTCAATACATAGGGCAAAGGCTAACAGTCATAATGGGAAATTGTCAGTAACACAATAATAGTGGGGGACTTTAACACCCACTTGCACCAATGGACTAATCATCCATACAGAAAATTAACAAGGAAACACAAGGTTTATATGACACAATAGACCAGATAGACTTAATTGATGTTCATAGGACACCTGAAAGCAGCAGTATACACTTTCTTCTCCAAGTGCACACTGAACATTCTCTAGGATAGATCACATCTTGGGTCACACATCAAGCCTTGGTAAATTTAAGAAAATTTAAATCATATCAAGCATCTTTTCTGACCACAATGTTGTAAGACTAGAAGTCAATTCCTGGAAAAAAAAAAAACTGTAAGAAACACAAACACATGGAGGCTAAACAATATGATACTAAACAACCAAGAGATCACTGAAGACATCAAAGAGGAAATTTAAAAATACCTAGAAACAAATGACAATGAAAACATGATGACCCCAAACCTATGGGATGCAGCAAAAGCAGTTCTAAGAGGGAAGTTTATAGCAATACAATCCTATCTCAAGAAACAAAAAATATCTCAAATAAACAACCTAACCTTACACCTAAAACAACTAGAGAAAGAACAAATAAAACCTAAAGTTAGTAGAAGGAAAGAAATGATAAAGATCAGAGCAGAAATAAGTGAGATAGAAATGAAGCAAACAATAGCAAAGTCCGATAAGACTAAAAGCTGGTTCTTTGAGAAGATAAACAAAACTGATAAACGTTTAGTCAGAATCATCAAGAAAATAAGGGAGAGGACTCAAATCAATAAAATTAGAAATGAAAAAGAAGTTACAACTGACACTGCAGAAGCATAAAGGATCATAGGAGACTACTACAAACAGCTGTACACCAATAAAATGGACAACCTGGAAGAAATGGACAAATTCTTAGAAAGGTACAACCTTCTAATCTGAACCAAGAAGAAATAGAAAATAGAAACAGACGCATCACAAATAATGAAAGTGAAACTGTGATTTAAAATCTTCCAACAAACAAAAGTCCAGGACCAGATGGCTTCACAGGTGAATTCTGTCAGACATTTAGAGAAGAGCTAACACCTATCCTTCTCAAACTTCTCCAAAAAATTGCAGAAGAAGAAGTACTCCCAAACTCATTCTACAAGGCCGCAATCACCCTGATACCAAAACCAAAGATATCAGAAAAAAAAATTACAGGCCAATATCACTCATGAACATAGACGCAAAAATCCTCAACTAAATACTAGCAAACCAAATCCAACAACACATTAATAAGATCATACACCATGATCAAGTGGGATTTATCTCAGGGATGCAAGCATTCTTCAATATACGCAAATCAATCACTGTGATACACCATATTAACAAATTGAAGAATGAAAATCACATGATCATTTCAATAGATGCAGAGAAAGCTTTTGAGAAAATTCAACACCCATTTATGATAAAAACTCTCCAGGAAGTGGGGGCATAGAAGGAACCTACCTCAGCATTATAAAGCCCATATACGAGAAACCCACAGCAAACGTTATTCTCAATGATGAAAAATTGAAAGCATTTCCTCTAAGATCAGAAACAAAACAAGGGTGTCCACTCTGGCCACTGTTATTCAGCACAGGCTTGGAAGTCCTAGCCATGGCAATCAGAGAAGAAAAAGAAATAAAAGGAATCCAAATTGGAAAAGAAGAAGTAAAACTGTCACTGTTTGCAGATATCATGATACTATACATAGAAAATCCTGAAGATGCTACTAGAAAAGTACTAGAGCTGATCAATGAATTTAGTAAAGCAGCAAGATGCAAAATTAATACACAGAAATCTCATGCATTTTTATACAATAGCAATGAAAGATCAGAAAGAGAAATTAAAGAAATAATCTCATTTACAATTGGAACAAAAAGAATAAAATACCTAGGAATAAGCCTACTTAAGGAGGCAAAGACCTTTACAAAGAAAACTATAAGGTACTGATGAAAGCAATCAAAGATGACGCAAACAGATGGAGAGATATACCATGTTCTTGGATTAGAAGAATCAATATTGTGAAAATGACAATGTTACCCAAAGCAATCTACAGATTCAATGCAATCCTTATCAAATTAACAATGGGATTCTTCAGAGAACTAAAACCAAAAATTTTACAATTTGTATGGAAACACAAAAGACCCTGAATAGCAAAAGCAACCTTGAGAAGGAAAAACAGAGCTGGAGTAATCAGGCTCCCCAACTTCAGACTGTACTGCAAAGCTACATTAATCAAGAAAGTATGATACTAGCACAAAAAAAGAAATACAGACCAGTAGAACAGGATAGAAAGCCCAGAGGTAAACCCACACACCTATGGTCACCTAATCTATGACAAAGAAGCCAGAATATACAATGGAGAAAAAGACAGCCTTTCCAATAAGTGGTGCCAGGAAAACTGTACAGGTATATGTAAGAGAATAAAAGTAGAACACTCCCTAATACCATACCCCCAAATAAATTCAAAATGTATTAAAGACCTAAATGTAAGGCCAGACACTATAAAACTCTTAGAGGTAAACATAGGCAGACCACTCTTTGACATAAATCACAGCAAGATCCTTTTTGACCCACCTCCTAGAGTAATGGACATAAAAACAAAAATAAACAAATTTAATTAAACTCAAATGCTTTTGCACAGGAAAGGAAACCATAAACAAGACAAAAAGACAGCCCTCAAAATGGGAGAAAATATTTGCAAATGAAGCAACTGACAAAGGATTAATCTCCAAAATATACAAACAGTTCATGCAGCTCAATATCAAAAAAAAAAAAAAAAAAAAAAAAAAAGAGAGAAACCCTATGGAAAATGGATGGAAGATCTAAATAGACATTTCTCCAAAGAAGACATACAGATAGCCAACAAACACATGAAAAGCTGCTCAACATCACTAATTATTAGAGAAATGCAAATCAAAACTACAATGAGGCATCACCTCACAACGGTCAGTATGGCCATTATTAAAAAATCTACAAGCAATAAATGCTGGAGAGCATGTAGAGAAATGGGAATCCTCTGTACTGTTGGTGGGAAAGTGAATTGGTACAGCCACTATGCAGTATGGAGTTCCTGAAGAAACTAAAAATAGAACTACCATAAGACCCAGCAATCCCACTACCTCTGGCATATACCCAGAGAAAACCATAATTCAAAAAGACTCATGCACCCCAATGTTCATTGTAGCAGTATTTACAATAGCCAGGACATGGAACCACCTAAATGTCTATCAACAGAGGAATGGATAAAGAAGATGCGGTACATATATACAATGGAACATTACTCAGCCATGAAAAGGAACAAAATTGGGTCATTTGTAGGGACGTGGGTAGATCTAGAGATTGTCATATAGAGTGAAGTATGTCAGAAAGAGAAAAACAAATGTATATTAACACAGGTATGTGGAATCTAAAAATAATGGTGTAGGTGATCTCATTTGTAAAGTAGAAACAGAGACACAGATGTAGAGAACAAACATATGGACACCAAGGGGGGAAGGGTGATTGTGGCATGAATTGGGAGATTGGGATTAACATATATATATTATTAATACTATGTATAAAATAGATAACTAATGAGAACATACTGTATAGCTCAAGGAACTCTACTCAGTGCTCTGTGGTAACCTAAATGGGAAGGAAATTCAAAAAAAGTGCAGATATATGTATATGTATAGCTGATCCACTTTGCTGTACAGTAGAAACCAACACATTGTAAAGCAACTATACTCCAATAAAAGTTAATTTAAAAAATCAATTATTGGGAAATAAAAATCTAAACCAACAGTGAGAAAACTCTTTGCATCCATTAGGATCTCTGTTATAACAATAAACAACAGCAACAAAATCCAGAAAAATAACAAGTGCTAGCTAGGATGTGAAGAAATTGGAAAACTGTATGATGCTGGCATGAATCTAAAATGGTGTACCTACTGTAGAAAACAGTATGGTGGTTCCTCAAAATGTTAAATGCAGAATTATCATATGGTCCAGTAATTCCACCTTTGAGTGTATACCCCAAATAATTGAAAGCAAGGAAATTCCAGCTGGATAATCTTCCATTGTATGTGTATAACATGTTTTGTTTATCCATTCATCCACTGATGGACATTTGGACTTTTTCCACCTTTTGGCTGTCATGAATAATGCTGCTTTGAACAATGATGTACAAATACTTGCTTGAGTCCTTGCTTTAATATGCTGAGTGTCAAATGGAGGTTAATAATTTGATGAAAGAACAGATTTGCTTTTTAATTGAGAGGAAATTATGATTTTCTTTTCTTTTTTTTTTAAATTGAAGTATAATTGATTTACAATGTTGTGTTAATTTCTGCTGTACAGCAGAGTGATACAGATACATATATATATATATATATATTCTTTTTTATATTCTTTTCCATTATGGTTTATCTCAGGATATTGAATATAGTTCCCTGTGCTTTACAGTAAGACTTTGTTTTTTATCTATTCTATATGTAATAGTTTGCATCTACTAATCACAAACTCCTAGTCTATCCTTCCCCCACACCCCTCCCCCTTGGCAACCACAAGTCTATTTTCTATGTCTGTGAGTGTATTTCTGTTTTGTAGATAGGTTCATTTGTGTCATATTCTAGATTCCACATATAAGTGATATCATAGTATGGGGTCATATTATGGAGAGAGAAATAGACAAACTGTAGAGAATTGAGAATCTAGGGACAGATTGATTCATATAAAATCATCTGATTTACAGCAAAGATTACAATGAAACTCAACTGGGTAATAAAAGTCATTTTGGCAAACCAAATATATTGTTATGTAAAAAATAAACCTTGACTTTTACCTCAGATTATAAACAAAATTTGTTGCAGAGTAAAACAATAAAAATTGTATAGAAAAAAAGAAGATAATTTCTTCATGATTTTCAGATATGCAATGATTCTTAAATGAAAAAGAAAATGTCTCATTAAACATAAAAGGAAAGCTTGATGAATTTGGCCTTATAAAAATTAAGAACTTTTGCTCACCAAAATAAACATTAGGAGAATAAATAATTCAATTTTGATTGGCTCTAAAATTCAGTTTTATCTGGCAACCAGAAACTGCCTCATACTAGGTGGCCACCTGGAACATTCTAAGGAAGGTTATAAAAGCTTTCAGAATGTTTCTTGTTTGTTTAACTTGTTCATTATTTTAAAGTAGTCATTGTGAAAAGACTCCACTTGAAGGAGGTCAAATACCAAAAGAATAAGAAAAGCCATTATTCAAGTCAAGTTCATTAAAAATTAGTTTGCAAAAGGACTTGAGAATGGTATAAATTGACATTAAATACTTCTGGAAATTCTTATTCCTTTAGTATCAATTTTCACATAATAACAGTAAATCCTATCATTTTAAATATAAATGAAATATGCAAAGCCATGTTAAAATGTAAGTTTTAGAAAGGTATGAGTTTTTGTAGCAGTCTTAAGCAATGGCCTTAGAATCATCAAACACAGAAGCCACTAAATATTCACTAGTTGCCTATTTGACAAAGTGAGAATCACAAAGATGGTCTCAGAACCCACTAAAGATAAGAACAAAACCAAATAATTCATCTGGGCTTCCATACATAGCCTCTTCTACAAGTGAATGCACCCTCACACCTTAAGAAGAATGGATGAGAAAATAAAAAGGAATTGGAAAAGAAGTTTTCCTCGTCAGACAATGAAGATTATATGAGAAACAGAAATTTCTGCATTGCAGAGCTTTGTTGTAGCAACTCAGACTTGAAATTTGGTTACCTGTGCAAGTGGACAATGAATGGTTCCATTTGTGTGTGTGTGTGTGAGTGAGTGAAAAAAGCTAGAGCAAATCATTATTTACAACAAGGAGGATTAATTCAAATCTATTTCAATTTTTCTGTTTTGTAATAGTTAAGAAGATGGCCTCTAGATTCTGAGCTGCCTAGTTTGATTTCAAGGTTACACTATTTTATATGGATTATTGAGTTATTTTTATTAATCTTTTGTTTCCTTATCCATACAATAAAACTGAGTTTTATTAACTGAAACAATTAATAAAAATAACTATGTCAATAATTAATGGGAGGATGAATATAAAGTATTTGGGTTCTGAGACAAATTAAGAATTCAAAACATGCTTGATATTATTTGCCTGATATTAATTAAAGGATTTTTTTAACTTAGGAAAAAAAGAATCTTCATAAGAGAAGTTGAGCATATTTGAGTGCATAAAAATTTACATTCTGTTTCTCAAAAAAAGAAGCCCATAATATTAAAAGACATTCTAAGAAAATCTACAAGTTGGAATAAGCTATGACAGAGGAGATTTAATGTGTTTATTGTGCTCACAGTGGAATAGATGCCAAATTTTTATTTATTTTATTTTATAAGAACTTTTATTGAGATGTAACTGACATACAATAAACTGCATATATTTAAAGTACAATTTGATTTTTTTTCATATTAGTAATGTATATATGGCAATCACAATCTCCCAGTTCATCCCACCTCAGCCCCCTCTCTGCTTTCCCCCCTTGGTGTCCATATGTTTGTTCTCTACATCTGTGTCTCTATTTCAGCCTTGGAAACCGGTTGATCTGTACCATTTTTCTAGATTCCACATATATGCATTAATATATGATATTTGTTTTTCTCTTTCTGACTTACTTCACTCTGTTTGACAGTCTCTAGGTATGCCCACATCTCTACAAATGTCCCAATTTTGTTCCCTTTTATGACTGAGTAATATTCCATTGTATATATGTACCACAAATTCTTTATCCATTCACCTGTTGATGGACATTTACATTGCTTCCGTGACCTGGCTACTGTAAATAGTGCTGCAATGAGCATAGGTGTGCATGTGTCTTTTTGAATTATGGTTTTTCTGGGTATATGTCCAGTAGTGGAATTGCTGGGTTGTATGGTAATCCCATTTTAGTTTTTTAAGGAACCTCCATACTGTTCTCCACAGTGGCTATATCAATTTACATTCCCACCAACAGTGCGAGAGGGTTCCCTTTTCTCCACACCCCTCTCCAGCATTTACTGTGTGTAGATTTTCTGATGATGCCCATTCTAACTGGTGTGAGGTGATAGCTCATAGTAATTTTGATTTGCATTTCTCTAATAATTAGTGATGTTGAGCATCTTTTCATGTGTTTGTTGGCCATCTGTATATCTTCTTTGGAGAAATGCCTATTTAGGTCTTCTGCTCATTTTTTGATTCGGAGATTTCTTGCTTTAAATGGAATCATCAGCAGCTGTGACTGAATCCTTTTCCCCTTAGCTTTCTAACAGGTGATAGAGAAGATCTGATACTACTGTTCCAACACACACTGAGCAATACGTAAACGAAATGTTGGGGTCTTAGAGGAGGGAGAGTGAGACGATGCTTTTGTCCTTATGGGGAGTTATAATATATTTGATGGAAAACATTTTCTCCCCTTCTTGTAGATGAGAAATGGGTGACTGCCTTCCTGGATATTAGTAAAGGAAGCACCAAGACATTTACTAATAAACATAGGGATTCATGAAAGGAGGGGAGTCTGACCTATCATTTCTCTGTTTGGAAACTTTTGATAACAAATCCTGTTTCTTTCAAATTGAAAAGTATTGGCTCATGGTAATGTGTATTACATGATCTAGTAACAAAACCTTTTGTTTTGAATGTAGTGAAAAAACTGAAAGGGAACAGCAAATGCTTTATTACAGCGATTACCGTCTGTCAAACTTGTCCATAGAGCAAAACCTCATTATTCAGAAATGAATATTAAACAGCAGTTAAATTGATCTGTAATTTCTTGTGCTATAATGTGTATACAAATATGTATAAAAGTAGAAAAAGCAGACCAACAATTTTAAAAAATACATACTTGATGAATCATATGTTAAGGATGGCCAACTGATAAGCATTTAAAGTGATGATTTAAACCTAAAATGCCTTTGACTCATTTGGCTAATAATCCTTCAGTCTCTCCAAAGGCCAAACGAAAAACATCCCGAAATACTATAGGAGCTCAAATGTTTCTCTCCTATAAGAAATTTTAAAATATTTTGATGATAGAATCTAAATGAGTATGTTGCTATAGAAATGTAGCATTGAGAGAAAGGACATTTAAGAAAATTCAGTTTCAGTGAGCTGTTATTTTTCAACTGGGTGCCTAAGGAAATGCAAGATTCCTGCAGGGAATAAAAATGTTGCCCTGAGTACTTAGATAGAAATAGGCATCGAGGATTGGAAAGGATCCACAAAGGAAAGGAAGAAGCCACTGACCCTGTCCTATTTGCAGTCCTGCCCAGAACCTAAACTCTATCTGCTCCTTTTAGAAACAGGAGCACATTGTCCTGGTACTTCTGTTTTTTCCCTGTCTTGCTTTTCTAGCAGTGTCTCTCTCCCTGCAGCTGTGGGCACAACGTAAATCCAGCAAATGGTTAGTAGGTTTGCTCTGCTACTCTAGGAGTGGCATTCTCCACAGGCCTAGTTCCCAGCTTAAGCTCCCTGTAGGAACAAACATCTGGGATGGCTTCAGCCCCATTATGATGACTGATTTCATTTATCTCCCAGCAGCTATAACCAGAACTCATTACTCAATGGCCCTATGAACTTATGACCTTTTTGCCCTTCAAAGATTCAGGCAAATTTCTATTTAGGAAAACCATAGCTTTCATTGCCTTTTCCAAACTCAACTACAAATTCTGATAGATAATTTACACCAAAGGCACCTTAATATATATATGAGAACAAATGAGAAATATTGATGAACATGTTCTAAGCACAATTTTATGGTGTCACATGAATATTTGATCAATTTTTTGCCCCTGAGTAAGGCTGACCTTAGTGATCCACTTTATAATAGGTCTATGTTATTTTTTCACTAGTCATTTCTGATTAATTTTGCCAAATTTGACATTATGAGCAGTCAGGAAATTTTTAATGTTAACTCATGTGATGTCTTGCTACATGTATTTCTGTTACAATTACTTGTCATCCTCTCTCTTTATTCGGCTACTAAAAACATTGGAAATACTTTCCCAGTGTTCTTTTCAGAGCTGCTTTTACCTCCTTGTTTTTCAGGCTGTAGATGAGAGGATTCAACATGGGAGTGACTACACCATACTGCACAGAGAAGATCAGCTCCAGAGAGGATCCTGAGGTCGGCATGAGATAGCGGAGAAAACCTGAGCCATAGAACAGGATTACTGTGGTGAGGTGGGAGGAGCATGTGGAAAAAGCTTTGCTTCTGCCAGAGGTGGAGGTGATGCTCAAGATGGTGGAGACAATGCGGGCATAAGAGAGGAAGATTGAGAGGGAAGTTACAAGGCCATGTGGGACGAGGGAGCAGAACATGACAGTGAGGTTGGTGGAGACATCTGAGCAAGAGAGAAGGAAGAGTGAGGGCAGTTCACAGCTATAGTGTGGAATGATATGGGTATCACAGAAGTCCATTTTTGTTGCCAGGGGGACATTGATGAGTGTGTCCAGAATGCCCAGGCTCCATGAACCCCACACAAGCTGTACATACCGCTGTGTACTCATCATTTGGCCATAGAGCAGTGGGTGGCAGATGGCGACATAGCGGTCATAGGCCATGACTGAGAGTAGACAGGCTTCAGTTCCTGCAGTGATAAACACAAAGAAAACCTGAGCCAGACAGCTCTCTACTGAGATGGTTTTCCTTTTAGAAAGGAGGTTTTCCAACATCTTGGGCACAGTAACAGAAGAGAAACAGAGATCTGAGAAGGAGAGGTGATTCAGGAAGAAGTACATGGGGGTGTGAAGGTGAGCATGAGCCCTGATTACCAGCATCATGGTCATATTTCCTATCAGGGTCAGGAGGTAAATCAGCAGAAACAGCACAAAAAGCAGAGCCTGGACGTGGGGGTCAGCAGACAGCCCAAGGAGGATAAACTCCGTGATGGTGCTGTGGTTTCCCAAGGCAATTTACAAAGACTGGTCCCTAAATATGATAAAGAAAAGCACGATAGTGAACTTTCTATCCTCCAACCAATTTTCACATCGTACTGATTGTTTTTCAATATCACAAACATCCAGGAAATGTGACTTCAACTTCCACCATGGGTCAAGTTTTGTGTCAGTCCCATGGAACATAAAGAATAAGATTCAATGCTTAATGCTTATATTTTAAAATGCAATAGTTCAAAAAGAATACAAAAATAAAGACAAGCAATTAAATCAGAGTGTGATAACTGCAATAGGAACTATGTGATTTGGAGAGAAGTCAGTGATATCATATAATTTAAGGCAGTGGAGTAAAATTTTTAAGGATAAGTATGATTTCTCCATGGAGTCATGGAATGGAAGCACATTTAGATTGAGAAAGCTGTGTAGTTGGAGGATCAGGGCTGAGAAGTAGCAAAATATGTTTGGTAAAATGTGGGCATTTCTTAATAGCTGGAGCTTAGAATATGGGTAAAAAAACAGTACATTGACTAAGGATGTAGGCTCTTGCATTAGACTAAGATCAAATCCCATTTCTATTTTGTGCATGTTACTTAACTATCCTGGACTTCTGTTTCCTTGCTGAAAATTGGGATAACACAGACCACTCTGTTAGAGTAGAGTTGTTATGAGAAATAAGTGTGATAACACAAGTAAAGTGCATTTTAAAAATCTGTACAATATTACTCAATGTAATAATCATTATTATTATTTGAGATTATAACTTAGCCTACAAAAATAATATCCTCAGGTAGGATGACCCCCTATCAGAGTTGAAGTTCTTTCCACTATTGACCCTTTTACTGAAAGGCATGTAATAAAGTCATTTTGAAATCACTAGAGGTAGCTGTCCTCCTTTTCCCATCTCCGAACTGAAAGACACTCTGGCATTTGGAATCACATTGAAGCATCCAAGGATCAAAAAACTTGAAATTACTGAGGACAACGTTACTCAGGAGGAAAGGGCAGCCAGACTCAAGAGATGACAAGGGAAAGAGAAGGTGGACCCTTGGCTCCTGTCCTAAAATTACTTTCTGACATGGACTTGTACACCATGAAGTGCCAGGCCTCCACTTAAATAAGGAAGAGGTGATTTAAAGGAGTACCATGCCAGGGTCCATGGTACGGACCACTCATTTAGGCAGGGTAGTAAAGAGGTAAAGTAGAGTCAGAATTTCAGAAGCCCATGTTCCTAGAACTTTGAGAGCTTGCCAGGACACATAAATTATTTTGGAATCACCAGCTGTGGATGTTTCCTGTCCCACAAGAAGAGATCCTTACTAAATAATATTTCTCTGCCCATTCTAAGACTTCTTTTTTTAAAAATTTATCTTTTAATTTATTTGTTTATTTTTACCATTTTGTATTGAAGTATAGTTAATTTACAATGTTGTGTTAGTTTCAGGTGTACAGCAAAGTGATTCAGATATATATACGTGTGTGTGTATATATATACTTTTCCATTATAGGTTATTACAAGATATTGAACATAGTACCCTGTACTATACAGTGGGTCCTTGTTGTTTGTGTATTTTATATATAGTAATGTGTATATGTTAATCCCCTAAGAAGGCTTCCTAAAGAGGGAAATAGAGCGAGCATTCAGTCCTATATATCTCAATTGTGCAGATAATTGGATTTATCCTTTGACCTTCAACCTGAGACACTATTCTCAATATTCCAGTACCAAGGCCTTTCTGGGTCCCTTGCCTTTGTTTTTGCTTGCTCGGGTCTTGTTTACAAAAATAATCTGCCTATTTGAACATTGGATGTTATCCATCAGTTCTAGCTTTGGTCTGATGTGCTAGAATTGGACCTTTGGGTCACTTATCATAGCACTTAATCATAGTGGCTGAGTCTATTTTCTGTTCCTGGCCATTCCTTTGCTGCCCTGTTCCCAATAAACTCATAACCTGGCCAAGGGGAACTTTCAGTCCTTACTTTTCAACTGATCAGTCGTCAGCACATCCCAATTCCCTTCCCAATATACAAATGCATGTTACCTGTACATCCTTTCCAGAAGACAATCTGCTCCCTGATGTGGTTGCAGGGCTTGTGTTTGATTCAGCTACTAAGAATGCAAATGATCTGGCTTTATGGCTGAGATTATAAAATTCTACTGATGATGAAATGTTTTCTTGTAGTCTTCATTATTAAAGTAAAATACTGTAGGGCCATTCTCCCTTTCAAGTGGCCTGTAACACCATTACCCTGGCACCTCTTCATTTGTACTTGTTTTCTAAATACCTTGTCTCAGCCATTTAATAGAATACTTTGGCGTAACTGATCCTCAGAGCAGCTGTGTTTAGGTAGCTTGAGGGTTACTCCCAGGTATCTGTAGCCCAGAGGATGGCTGAAGCAATGCTAGTTATTCCCTGAGGTGAGAACTTGAAGATTTGTAGTCAATAGTACCAATGGGACTCCCTTCATTGTGGCATTTGGAACTTCTAGGTTGAAACAATGACCAGAACCACAAAATGTGAACTCTTGCTAATGAATTTCATAGGAGACAGAGGAGGCAATGGGTATTGAACTATTTTCTTTGTAAAAAAAGAAATATTTTTCAGTTGACACTGTATACGTATGAGTTGAAGACAAAATGAGTAAAAAAATATAATTTAAAGGAAAAAAATCCAATAACTAGTCATTTGCTTAGACTGCCCAGTAAAATTTTTGTAGTATCATGAATCCATATATACTCAAGCCATTCAATGGCTATATAACAATTTCAAAGCTTAGTGATTAAGGCTGTATTTAAAGAAGCATTTATGTATTGAATGTGTTGAGTCACAATATTGATAGATTGTGATGTGTTCTAATGTTATCATTTAAGCTAGAATGCTTACTAGTGATTTTCATTCTCCCTCTGTCAATTTCTTATATAAGCATAAGAAATAGAACTGTAAGAAAATTAGAATACTCAGGTCCATTTTAGAACAGTGTCTTTCTTTAGAAAATCTATGTGAATATTAAAATTATTTTATGTATACTAGTTTTTATCATAAAATTAACATTAGGTACATGAAATATTTACATTGATACAGAGGTATAATACTTATGTCCTATCCACATTTCCTGGGACCCACTTGAGTTCATCTGCACAGTGATAGATTCCCAGCTCAAGTTCATGCGTTTTTTGTTTCTACAACAGAGAATGATTATCAGAATCATAGGATCTTGCTCCAAGCACACACTCCCCCCAAAAGTCCAGGGAGTAAATGCTCATGGAGATATCCTTAACCAACAGGAAATGGAAATCAGTGGACAAATGTCCCAGCTTCTGTGCTCTCTTGTGGGGAGTTTCTGAGGTATATTCCACATGGTTTCTTGAGGGCCCTCATTGGGACTGAGCTCCAGTTTCCCACTATAAATACATATTTGTTAACATGTCCTCTATTGGTTTTCCTCTTTCTTGTCTCATGCCTCCCATTTCCTTACTTGTGATACTTTGAATCATCTCCAAAATACTCTACCAGTATCCAAGTCCATGTCTCTCATTGTTTGCTTTTGGAAGAATGAATAAGAAAACAGTTGGTACCAGATGTAGTCCTAAAGAACACTAGGATTCTGGTATTGCATTCCTTGCCAGTTAAGTGACAACAGGAACAATTTTTCTAGAAGTAAGTAGTGTGGAGATAATCCCTGTAACTTCCAATTTCTAGGATTCTTATCTATGGTAGATTTGGATGCTGTACATCTGGAAGAGCACTGGTTCATGCAATAGCTGCAGCAATTTAAAAATATATGCATAGTGATGATTATAAAAATTGTGGAGAGCCAAGCATCTGTTACTTGGCTTACAAGCATTGAAATAGAGAATTATATTTTCAAATCAGTCAGCTATCAACTTAGGTACCTGTAGATCCAAAAATGTTATGTGGAAGCATTGAAGAAGCCCTCATCTCCTATTGCAGAACAGGAGATTGTGCTGAGAACAAGGCCCAAGATTTGCTCTTAAGGTGCCTGGCCATAAAGAAATCTATATGTATAGCTCAGGAATGTCTCCTATACTTAAGTCAAGGCCTTAACAGGGAAAGGTTTAATCCCTAAGGTCAGGAATATAAATATTTGAGTGGGCATGTTTGAACGCCCTGAACTCACAATTCCCTGAAGCCTTCAGGCTTCCAGAAGCGATCCATGTCTTTAATAAGAGGGGACCATAGTAAATCATTTTATGTTGTCCCGGCCCAAAATAGCTCAAAGTTAGTCCTGTGGGTCCATGGACCTATCCAGCAGTGATTTAATAAAGTTGATTAAGTATCATTCTTACATTGCCTGGATAAAAAGGCCCCACATGAAGCCCATGCTTCACAAAATGATGTGTGTCGTCTTCAAGATCTTTCCTAACTTCCCCTCATTGCCTCTAGATCAATAACATGGGTCAGATCTCAGAACTGTCTAAGTAGGGAAGTATGGCATCCCTGTAGGAAGAAATAGCCCACTCACTGGAAGAGCAGCAGGATGTGGTTCATATGTACTAACAGGAATTTGGGGAATACATGAAGGGATGTTCTTGAAGGTGTTGTGTGGGGGAAGGGTAATTTATTTAAATGGCAGTACTGTCACATAATTTAGACTTTATGTTCTGGCAAAGTCACAATGGAAGCATCCATACAATGGTTAAATTAGGTGGAATTGCCAGAGTTGCCTTGCAGGGTATTGAGGAAGGAAAAATGAGATGTGTATGTTAAATGGATTTAGTATTTAAGACCAGATTACCCATCATCTGATTGTTACCTTTTTCTAAATTTCTAGGGAATTCATTACTGAGAAAAGCCGTGGAATCACTGAGAACCTCAGGGGAGTCATTCTGTGTAGGCCAGATTTGATGGTAGGAGATGCTGCCATGGAATTGGGCTCCTTATGTCTAATGGAGGTGAGATTCTGAAATAGCAGAAGCCAGACAGCTGCCTTTAACAGTCAAATACAAGGTGAACACAATTACTGTGATGGGCACCAAGATGACAGTGGCAACCAAAGTGTTTTGACCTGGAAGTATCTGTACTGATGCATAACTGACCACACTGTTCCTAGGGGGAGACAGGCAGCCAAAGAGGTATTTCTTAATAATGACAACCAAACAAAATCAAGAACAGGTGAGCAGAAGACTTATGTTGGCTGCCACAATGAAAAACTACAATCCCATGTCAAGTTTCCAGGTGTGAATCAGTTCTAAGAACCAGAGTCCAACTAATTAAGGAATAGCCAGGTGCCCTCAAGGAAGGCCCCCAAATCACATACAGAATATTCAGTAAATATTTTCCCAATTCTTCTCCCAAACTATTCTCTGACCGTCTATCAGAGTAACTGTCTTTTAATTAATTAATTAATTAATCTTTATTTATTGGGTGCATTGGGTCTTTGTTGCTGCACATGGGCTTTCCCTAGCTGATGTGAGCGGGGGATACTCTTCATTGTGGTTCATGGGCTCCTCATTGTAGTGGCTCCTCTTGTTGTGGAGCACGGGCTCTAGGTGTGTGGCTTCAATAGTTGTGGCACATGGGCTCAATTGTTGTGGCTCACAGGCTCTGGAGCACAGGCTCAATAGTTGTGGTACACGGGCTTAGTTGCTCCACAGCGTGTGGAATCTTCCCAGAGCAGGGCTTGAACCTGTGTCCCCTGCATTGGCAGGCGGATTCTTAACCACTGCGCCACCAGGGAAGTCCAGAGTAACTGGCTTCTGAGGAAAGCAAAACATCTTGATCTTTTGAGGGCTGTGGTGTACAGGGTCTGAGCTGGACCCGGACACCTGGAACATGAAATACCACCAAGTCGTCATGTCATAATGTGAGAATATGTAGGCTAGGTAATAAATGTTGTACTGGCCCAAATTATCTCAAAGTGGGTCTTGTGGGTCTATATCCAACAATGATATTCTTGATCCCTTAAAGAGTAATTGAGATGGATATATTCAGGAGCTGGCAGATTTCACACATTGATTCTCTGACCTATGGTTTTAAGCTTTTACAGTAGGAATAGCCAAAGAGGAGATCTTTAATCTGATCTCCTTCCAACTTCAGCCAAGTTAGTAAATCAAAACTAATATCTCATTCTGCTAGAATTGTAAAGATTAATGCCACCCTCAAAGACTTATAGAATGGAAGGGTGCAAAGGTTTCTCCATCTTGTCTCATCTAATTCATTGGCATTGTCCCTAACTTGGTGGCAGTAGACTATGTAAACTTAATTAAGGGTTACCTCCAGTCAGAGTTGTTCAACCAATTGGGTTTCTCTACTAAAATCTTATCACCACAGACTTTGGCACTTAATGTGAAGCCGTTGATTTGGCAGAAGTATTTTTAAAACCCTTATCAGGGGAGAGGAACAAAAACAATTTACATTTATGTAGGAAGGATAGAATTTCACATCACTCTTCTTGATCCAGGGTGTGCTGTCTATCACGAGACCTTGATCATCTTGACATTCTGTAGGACAACAAACTGGACTGCTAATTAATGATTTCACTGTAATTGGATCTGGTGAATGATCAAGTACCAGCTTGTGTGAGCTAACTAATAAATGCTAATAGATTCAATTTCTGCTTAAACTAACAAGAGAGGATTTTGTAGTTTGTACTGCACCATTAATTGGTATAGTTTACAAAAGGATATCAGTTCTCCAAATGACCCAGCTTCAAAACTGCTCCATTACTTCCAGACTTACAAATGGAGTCAGGTCCCAGAATAATCTCAGGTTGGGGAGTGGGGCAATTATAAAGTGAAATACGAGAGAAGAGGGCTTACAGTCACAGGGAACTGCAAGATTTTGCTAATTTACATTGGCAAAAACTGGAGAGTACATGTGGAAATAGATTCTATTGGTTCTGGACCAGGGAAGGAGGAAGATAAATTAGATCAATATGTGTTAATTGGTATGGTGCCTTTCCAGAGGATTCCTTATTAAGCAAAAACAAAAAATTTTTTTTCATCTATAACCACGTGGTTGTTGAAGACACCTGGCCCTGGCAGTTCTGGGCATAGGCATGAAGAACCTCATTTCTAATCTTTTTGAGTCCATCTCTTAGATTTGTCTGTGATCACCCCAAAATTAGGATCATCAAAGCTTCCACGCTTCTTAACACTGAAAACATACTAACTTCCCTAAGGATTGTGATATATGAGGTCTGTTATATTTGCAGGGAAATCAGAAAGCAATATTCAGGGGCCCAAAGTAAACCTTGAGGTGGTATGCTGATTTTGTGGTAGAAGGTACCAAGATTGAGTAAAAGTGTAGACAGGGAAATGAGAAGAGAGAGATATCCAGTGATGACATCACATTGGCACAAATGTGTTGAAGAGAGGTGATGGATGAGTAGAGGGCCTTGCCATTACCAGCTCATAGCCAAATGTTGGCCAAGTTTACCTTTTGCTTGGTTCTAATTTCATGCTAAATTGGATCCATTAGCACAGCCTGCACTCTCTTTTATAGTAATTATTAGGCAGTGCCGGAGTACAAGAGAACAGTGAACCTCAGCCCTTATTAAGAAGCGGTAGAATAAGGGTGCAAGTCTCCTCCAACTCCTCCTCTCTGTAATATTCCTATATGGCTTATGATAAACATTGCACAGCTGACTGTTGACTATTGAATTTTGAAAGTACTTCTATCCATAACCTTTGCTATGCCAGACATGGGGACAGTCCAGCAGGTTAAAGGTGACTGATTTGCTTAAAGTGACTTGCTTTTTGTACCCCATTCTGGAAAGCAGGTCAAGTATATTTCCCCTTCATGTGAGATGGATTCCATTATGCAGTCACTGTCCTTCTACAAGGATACCTGAGTTATCCATCATAGTGTCACAACCTTGTAAGATGGGATTTAGATCTGACCCCTTTCAAAAGTAAGTTGATTCCTTACATTGATAATATCGTGATAACTTCCTCTGAGGAAGCCAAGAGAATTGGGAAATTATAGTCTGAAGGAGTAGTCAAGGATGACTGATTTAGTGCTGAGGCAAAACAGTCGAATATTTTGAGATATCCCAAGTTGAGGCCTCTAGGAACGTTTCATAAATAGTAAAGAACAAATTACCATCTGTTGTGGGTCCTACTAATAAGAAAAGAATATAAGGTCTTATGGAGCTATAGGTTCTGGTGGACACACACCACATTTGGGTAGCCTGTCATCTCTCATATAGAGTTAACTAGAAAAAAAAGACTAAATTTGAATAAACTGGAACAAAGGAAATCTTTGAGGATATTCAAAGGGTAATAATACAAGTTGCACCTCTGTGACTATATAATACTAATGGACCAGTGATTTTATATGTGTCTACTAAAACTTGGGCAGACTGAAGTTATTAGCGAAAGTTTGATTCTGCCACTCAATGGCAGTTACTGGTATTTTGAATTAGAAAACTGCTGTAAATCTTGAGAAGGAAAAATGGAGTTGGTGGAATCAGGCTTCCTGACTTCAAACTATACTACAAGGCCATAGTGATCAAGACAGTATGGTACTGGCACAAAAATAGAAAGGAAGATCAATGGAATAGAATAGAGAACTCAGAAGTAAGCCCAAACACATATGGGCACCTTATCTTTGACAAAGGAGGCACGAATATACAATGGAAAAAAGACAGCCTCTTCAATAAGTGGTGCTGGGAAAATTGGACAGCTACATGTAAAAGAATGAAATTAGAACACTTCCTAACACCATACACAAAAATAAACTCCAAATGGATTAAAGACCTACGTGTAAGGCCAGACACTATTAAACTCCTAGAGGAAAACATAGGCAGAACACTCTATGACATCCATCAAAGCAAGATCCTTTTTGACCCACCTCCTAGAATCATGGAAATAAAATCAAGAATAAACGAATGGGACCTCATGAAACTTAAAAGCTTTTGCACAGCAAAAGAAACCATAAACAAGACTAGAAGGCAACCCTCAGAATGGGAGAAAATAGTTGCCTATGAAACAACGGACAAAGGATTAACCTCCAAAATATACAAGCAGCTCATTCAGCTTAATACCCAAAAAGCAAATAACCCAATCCACAAATGGGCGGAAGACCTAAATAGACATTTCTCCAAAGAAGACATACAGATGGCCAACAAACACATGAAAAGATGCTCAATGTCACTCATCATCAGAGAAATGCAAGTCAAAGCCACAATGAGGTATCACCTCACACCAATCAGAATGGCCATCATCACAAAATCTGGAAACAACCAATGTTGGAGAGGGTGTGGAGAAAAGGGTACTCTCCTGCACTGTTGGTGGGACTGTAAGTTGATACAGCCACTATGGAAAACAGCTTGGAGGTTTCTTAAAAAACTACAAATAGAACTACCATATGATTCAGTAATCCCACTACTGGGCATATACCCAAAGGAAACCATAATCCCAAAAGAAACATGTACCATAATGTTTATTGCAGCACTATTTACAATAGCCAGGACATGGAAGCAACCTAAATGCCCATCAACAGATGACTGGATAAAGAAGATGTGGCATATATATACAATGGAATATTACTCAGCTATAAAAAGGGATGAGGTGGAGCTATGTATAATGAGGTGGATAGACCTAGAGTCTGTCATACATAGTGAAGTAAGTCAGAAAGAGACAAATACTGTAAGCTAACTCACATATACGGAATCTAAAAATGGTACTGATGAACTCAGTGACAAGAACAAGGATGCAGATGCAGAGAACAGACTGGAGAACTCGAGGTTTGGGAGGGGGCGGGGGGTGAAGGGGAAACTGAGACGAAGCGAGAGAGTAGCACAGACATATATATACTACCAACTGTAAAATAGATAGCCAGTGGGAAGTTGTTGTAAAACGAAGGGAGTTCAACTCGAGGATGGAAGATGCCTTAGAGGACTGGGACGGGGAGGGTGGGGGGGGACTCGAGGGAGGGTGGGGGGGGAGTCGAGGGAGGGAGGGAATACGGGGATATGTGTATAAACACAGATGATTGAACTTGGTGTACCCCCCAAAAAATAATAAATAAATTTTAAAAAATTTAGAGCAAATAGAATACAAAAAACCCCCAAAACTGCTGTAACTAAGTATAACCCACTTCAGACACAATTACTAGCATGCTCTTAAGTTCTGGTGGAAACAGCCCATTTGGCTGAAGGACAACCAATTACCAAGATATGAGTGATTTAAGAAAGTCATTCACATAAAGAGAGAGCTATACAACAAAATTCCTTGGTAAAATGTAAATGTTATACTTAGGAATATGCTGAGATGGAGTGAGTCTATCATATTCATGAGTAGGTAGCCTCTATCTGTAGGGTCAATGACAGAACACTCACTCATGCTTGTGAATGATATGACTTTTATGACTCCCTTGCCACTGAAGTGTAACAGGCTGCTTGCTCCAACAGTTAAGAGCCCCTGTATTGAAAAATGACATTTCATAAGGAAGTCTGCTGCTATATGCCCAGCAGACAGTAAATCCCTAGCTGAAAAAGGCAAAACTATTCTGCACAATGGGCTGAACTTAAAGCAGTTTATGCAGCAGTACAAAAATAATTTTGCTCTAGAACAAAGTCCTGACTGATATAAAATGCTATATAAAAAAGTCAGGATATCACAGACTCTTAGGCCATAGCCAATGGCCCAATGGTCTAGCTAATAAATGATGGATGAACAATTAAAGAATACTTTGTGTAAAGAACACAGTTGTGGAAGGCCTATGGAATTTCAGAAAGGAAATTAAAGTAGATCATATGGATGCTCACAAAAATAACCTGATTACTGCCTCAGAGGAGAACCAGAATGCCAAGGTGATGCCTTGGTCCACTGTCCGCAGGTAGCCACTTGGATACATGATATGAGCAGGCATGGAAGTGTCCAAGGCATGCAACAACGCTTGTTACAAAAACATATTCCATTGTCATCCACCAAAGTTACTGCTGTGGAAGTTACTGATGTAATTTCCTGAATGTTAACAGGAGGAAAACTACCCAAAATTGGCCTTGGGGAGAATCTCCCAAGAACGAAGAATGACCTAATGCTTAAAGGTGGTTGGGCCACTGCCAATGTTTCTGAAGGATTCAAAAAGATTTCAATAAAAACAGGCACTTATTTCTCCTTGGTATTTACAATTTACTTACTGTTGCTTACTATTTAAATGAAATAGCTGAAATACCATCAAAGTCCTGGAAATAGGTATTTCAAGGACACTTTAAAACCTATAGAGCAGTGACTTAATTGAAAAATTAGAATATGAAATTCAGACATTTTTATTAAAGACATAATCAGATCATAAAAGTCTTCCTAGCTCAGTTAGGTGAATGTGTGACCTGAAAATGAGGAGTGATAAGTGTGGAACCTTTTAAAAGAGATTTCTGGATACTGGGCTTTTAAAAATATTTATTTACGTTTTATTTTATTTTATTTTTATCAGCTCCAGTGGTCCCGTGCTCAGGACTATATCTGTATGTTTGAGCTAAAGAGAACATTGCTTCTCAAATGTTACTGTCTCTTTTCTTTTGAATTAGACTACATATTTTCCTAAGGCACCTCTGGGTAAACTATTGATCTTGCATCATGTGTACAGACTAGAATTAATTGTGTCACTCCATTGTAATAATCTTATGATGATTTACCTCTCCAACTCTAACCTCTCTGCCTGGAAAAGGACAAAGGAGAGGCTCTGACCAGGTTCCTATTGCTGCCTTACAAGTTTTTTTTTTTTAATAAGATGTAGCATTTTTCATCCTTTTATTGTTAACCTTTCTGTACCTGATATTTAAGGTGTAACTCTTTTAAGCAGGATTTGGTTGAGAATCTCTCTCTTTTAGTCAGAGTATTTAGTCCATCTACATTGAATATACTTACTGATGGAGTTGGATTTAACCTCCCATCTCACCATTGTCACACCTGCTCAATATTCCTTTTTCTCTCCTTTATTACTTTCTTTTGGCTTAAACTTTTTTTTTAAAATCACTCCATTCTTTCTTTTCTATTAAGAGGCAATCTTTTACTCTTGTTTTAGTTGTTACCCTGTATATTAGCACATGCATCCCATAAATTAGTACTTTATAGTACTTTTTTGGGCAATATAAGGATCTCAGCATAGTTTTAACACTTTTTGCCCCTCTTCAACCTTTCGTGCGGTTATTATCATGTATTTTGATTATGTGTGTGTGTACATATCTATATGTGTGTATAATGCCTCAAGACATTACTGTTATTATGCAGATCAATATCCATTTAAATTTACCTACATGTTCAAACTTTCAGTTGCTCTAAATTCATTCTTCTATTTTAGTGTTTCCATTTAGAAACATATACCTTTTATATAAAGAAATCCTTTCAGTATACTGGTGCCAAATGTCTTCAGCTATTGTTTGTCTGAAAAGATTTCCCTTTCATTTCTTATTTTTTGAAAAGGCAGACTTTTTTTTTTCCTGGTGCACAACATGTTTTTATTTTTTTTAAGAACTTTTATTGAGATATAATTGGCATACAATAAACTGCCTATGTTTAAAGTGTACAATTTGATTTTTTTTCTTATTAGTAATGTATATATGCAATCCCAATCTCCCAATTCATCTCCCCCACCCCCACCCCGCTTCCCTGCTTTCCCCACTTGGTGTCCATATATCTGTTCTCTACATCTGTGTCTCTATTTCTGGGAAAGGCATACTGTAAATAATTGTTTTTATTACCAGGTTAAGTCATGAAGTTGCAAAGTAATTAGAAATTTCTGAAAGAGTTTTTTTTTTTAAATGACTCATTCATTACATAAATCATGTGTAGTATTCCACTGGTATTCTGCCGCTTAACGGACCTCAATCAAAAAATCCCAAACAAAATACTCAATCCAATGTTTTAAGCTCCACTGTGTTTATTAAGCTTGTGTGCACATGTGAGGCCTCTAAAAGAAAAGTAATAAAAATCAGGCAGGGCTGGGGACATTGGCAATGTTTAGATCTGTCAGGCAGACTCCAGATAAGGAGATTAAGTAGTTTTTTCCTGGGTTACTCTACTTGAGTTATTGTTCAATCACTCAAGACAATGGATCGTTAGAAAAATAAAAAATTAATTAACATGATAAGGAGGTTACTGTATTAGACTACATGTCATAATTACATTTAGCAAGTTCAGATACCTATAACAAAAATAGCCTCTATCATCAGCAGTTATAAGTATTCATCTAGCTTTTTATGTTTGCTGGATAACAATACAGAATTGATGCGCTATAAATGATACTATCCTATGTCACAAAAATACTAGCTTTTTTAATAAGCACTCACTGCTTCCAGGTTAGGCTTATTAAGTAATTAAAGGCAATGTTATTAGAGCACTGGGTACTTATTTCATTCCAAAAGAATAAAATGCATACAGAGAAACAGCTGTTTGCAACCTGTGACACTGAGTTATTTCGTGGATGTGAAATAACAATACTCATTTTAGGACCATACCACCTTCTGAAAATGCCACACACCGGATTCTTAAATGTATCCAATTATAGCAGGTCCCTTTTCAGACTTGGCCAGAGCAAAATATTGCAAGCACTGAATTACTCAGCTCAAACAACAGGTAATTAACACGTTGGGAACAAGCTATGGAGCAAGGGAGCATAGCTAGATGAAAAGAGACTTTTTATATAAAGGTGAAATATCCCAAATGGCCCTCCAGTACAGGTCATTTCTACTTTCACATTCATCAACCTGTACATGATCTCCTAACCTTACTTTCTTTCTTAAAGGGCCGATTTGGATTGTCTTGTTGAAAATGATGTCCATAACAGAAGAAGATTTCTGTGGTAAATACAGTAGTGAAGAAGTAAACCAGCTTCACTGTATCGACCCCCCCGCCCCCACGGCAAAAGACTTTCTCAATGGCATTGATGTAGGCAGCCAATCCTAGGTTATACCTTGAGGCTGTGGCCATGATTTGCCTTGAAGAAAATTCCATAGAGAAAACTAAACCAAAATATACGTCTTTCTCAGATGCACCTGATACTCTGTTTTGGAACCTGCTGTGAGTATAATGGGAATATTTCCACCATGCTTTCCAGATTTTCTTTCTAAACTCTCTTGAACAAATGTGAGCAAGTAGTAGTTAGAATCTGTCATATTTGAAGGTCAAATGGCCATAACTGATGTGATTATAGTCTTCAGCCACTCCCTCAGAATTCAAGTACAGATCAGAAATAACCATAATGTTCCTCTCCAGAAAAATCTTAAGATTCTGGAGTTGTTGGTCCATTGACAGCTTCAGCGATGATCTTGGCTTTGACTCTGAGTGCACTGGATTAGGTCAACTGCCTCTCATTGGTCTCGGGGATTGGTGTGTCACCGTCTGCTTTCCAAGATGCTTCCTTCCTAGGGCTTTGCCTTGGGGAAGCCTGGGATTGATCCATATTTCAATTTGAAGTCTTCTAGTTCCTTTGGGTCAATGCCATGTGAATTTCATATGTTCCCATTAGATTCACCACCATCAACACATTTAGCACCAATGCTAAGTAAATGTGTCATAGAGTACAGGCTGGCACTGCCAAATCCCTGAGTAACAAATGTTTTATCTCCAAACCCGGGGTCATTCCTAAAATGCTCATGTAAGAAGCTTCACTGAAGAAATTTTCAATCCCATGGAAAACACCACGGCCAGTGACAGAGATACCTCTGTGGATACCACCCTGACTGATGGGTTTACCAGTAACAGCAGGCATGTGCATTAATATCTAAGTGCCCTATGGTGCTGGCACAGGTGTCAGCAATCCAGGACATCTTTTCGCTCACCTGTGCCCCGACTGGGGAAGGCACATCAACGCCAGGACCAATAAAGCCCTTTTTTGGTAGTTCCGTGGTGAACCTCCTTACACTCACATCTTCACAGTAATGGGCCCTTCCTTTGCAGGGCGTGCAATGCTAGCTATGCTGGGCCCTGTAGCCCTCAGCGACCTCCCAGGAGCCGCGGTAGCGCCGGATGGGGAAGGACAGGATCAGCCGTGGTTTGCGTGGTTGTGGGGTTGGTTGATTCCCAGGATGCCACGCAGCTGTTTCACTTCTGCTCTTCGCTCTCCCAGCTCTTAACGTCTTCCATCAGCTTGTCCTCCATGATGCTAGCACCATGGTCGAAGAAGCCCTCCACTTCCTTGAAAAAAAACTGTTTTATAGCGGTTGCTATGGTGTAGCCAGGTGGGCGGAGCCGGCCTGCCTTGCTGGACAGGGGCCGCAGAGGCCAGGGCGGAGGCGGGCCCTGAGGAGGGACCACCCTGGGAGGCGCGTTCTCGGAGGTCCTGGGGTAGGCTGCCTTCTAAGCTTGTAGTCCTCCTCGCTGCCCTCTCCCTTCTCGCCACTGGGTACCTGATCTGGAGGAGCTGATTCAGTTTGTTGCTGCTAAACACGTGGAAACGGCTGTGCGGAACCTGGCATCCAGCGCTCCGGGCCTGGGCCTCCTCTCGCCTCACCTGGGCCCACGTGCTGAGCGCGGGGCGCAGAGGAGCGCTCCCTTCGTTTTTGAGGTACGTTTGCTTTCATTTTGAGATACATTTTGATGTATAGAACTCTAGTTTGCATTTCTTTTCTTTTATCATTTTCAGAATATTAACAGATAGTCTTCAGGCTTCCATCACTTCTGTTGGGAAATCAATTTCAGTCTAAAGTTGGCTCCTTGGAAGGCAGGCTCACCCTTACTTATCTCCCAGGTAAAAAGCACAAATGGAGGCCCTTGACCCAAGTGCTCTTTCTTGTCTCACCCTTGGGTCTTTCATGAACTGGGAGAGTCTGTGCACACTTACCTAATTTAGCACACACCTTGGAGCTCCATGCACCCTGCTCAGGCCTGGCATGTGCACTCCGCTGGAAAGAGGGCAGTGAGACCCGGGAATGGATCTGAGGCTGTTTGGGCAGGAATTTCAGGTCCCAGATATTTGGAGCGTGGTTTATACAGTGTGCTGGCAGTGGTGGGTGTGTCGGCTAGACTCTGCAGGACCCTCACCTTGTGAAGACTGATGGGTGGGAGGGAGGCCAAACAAGCCCTGAAACACAGTTCCAGGTCTGGGCCACAGTTGCCTGTCTAAAGGTGGTGCTGTTACCCCCTCAGTTCTTAGACTCTTTAATCAATACACATTGATAAAAGGCCAGATGAGAAATTCAGGCAAGGCCTTATTGGTACTCGTGCTGCAGCAGGAAGGAATGAAAACAAGTAACAGGTGCCCTTGCTCACTCCCTGAGGGGGCCGGGGGTTGAGCTGGTGCCTTAAGTGGGGTGAGGGTAGGGGCAGACACCTGGGTCAGGCCAGCGGGTGGCTTAGGTGGTCTGCCCACTCCCTTGGTGGTGCTGTGTGCAGGGATCATAGGTAGGACCCTGTTTTTGCTCCTGACACCTCAGAAGTAGCTGTTGGGTTTTGGTCTTTTTGTTTTGCCCCAGCTGCACATGCTTGCAGTTATTTTCAGCCCCTTATAGTTTCTTTGTATTCTGTTGGTAGAGGAGATGTTTGTCAAGGTGCAAGCACTGCAGCAAAGGGCCCCAGGTCCCAGCCTGTCTCAGTACTGTTTAAAGGTAATGGTCTTTTGTCTCAGGCTGTTTAAAAATTTTCCTTTTGCTTTTCGTTTTCGGTAGTTTATTATGAATGCCTAGATGTGATCTCTTTTGTATTTATCTCGCTGGAGGTTCATAGTGGTTATTAAACTACTTTCTCTTATTTCTAAACCCACTCTTATGCTTTGTGATGGGCAGAATGTGGAAAGTATATTTCTTCCTTGACATCCAACATCCTTAGGTTGTGGCACTGAAGGGAGACTACTTGCTGTTTCTGTTAGCGTCAGCCCAAAAATAGCTGGGGTTCCGCTTTCAGCGTTTCCTCAGCACTCCTGGAACTAGCCTCCTCATGCTCTCTCAGCCACAGCAGCAACAAGAAAGGTCTCCTTCCCAGATTCATAAGACCCCTTCTCCGAGCTCCTGAGATGACCGCACAGATAGATAGCGCCCCCCTTAAGGAGTCCCTGCTCACGGAGACTCTCCTGCAGGCTTTCAGTTGCTGATGATCCACCCTCTTCTCTTTGTTCCCTTAGCCCCAATTCCTGTAATTACTATCTCTCTATTACCATAATATTCCCTTTTCGCTTTTCCAATTTTTCAACTTCTGTTTAGCTATATTTTCATATTAAATTATATTGCTGTGTACCATTCTGTCTGTCCTTTCTGCAACTCTGCACATACGTATGTGAGAGCTTAGCATTTTCCACAAGACTGTGATGATGTTATGCTGTACTGCTCATTTTTTTGGTCTCCTTTAGTCAGGATATTTTCAGTTGACCCACATTCTAGTTTTATTAATCTTCGCTTCTGTTTGTAATCTGCTTAATTTTGGTTATTATATTTTTCAATTCTAGAGTTTACTTTTGGTTCTATTTTATAGAATCCAGTTCTCTAGCGACATTCTCCATTTTGCCATATGTTTTCTTGAGCACTTTAATCAAAGTCATTTAAAAAGTCATGTTTATGTAGATAACAAGTATTGCCAAGGATGTGGAGAAAAAGGAACCCTTGTGCACTGTTGCTGGGAATGTAAATTAGTACAGCCATTATAGAAAACAGTATGGAGACTCCTCAAAAAATGAAAAATAGGACTGACATGTGATTCAGCATCCTACTTCTGGGTGTATATCCAAAGGAATTGAAATCACGATCTTGAAGAGATATCTGCATTACTATGTTCATTGCAGCTTTATTCACAATAGCCGAGACATGGAAACACCCTAAGTGTATGCCAGTGAATCAATGGATACATAAAATGAGGTATAGCCATACAATGGACTATTATTCAGCTGTAAAAGAAGGAAATCCTACCATTTGTGATGAAATGGATGGACCTAGAGGGCAGTATGCTAAGTGAAATAAGTCAGAAAGAAAGACAAATACTCTTTGATCTCACTTATATATAGAATCTAAAAAAGCTGAACTCTTAGAAACAGAGTAGGTTGGTGGTTGCTGGGCATTGAGGGAAATGAGATGTAGGTCAAAGGGTATAAACTTCCAGTTATAAGAAGAATAAGTTCTGGGGATCTAATGTACAGCATGGCGACTAGTTAACAACACTGTATTACATTCTTTAAATTTTCTGAGAGAGTAGATCTTAAATGTCCTCAACACACACACACAAATTGGTAATTACGTAAGGTGATGGGTGTTAATTAAACTTATTGTGGTAATTATTTCACAATATACATGTATATCAAATCATCCTGCTGTGTGCTTTAAACTCACACGTTATTTGTCAGTTATATAAAGCTAGAAAAAAAAAAGCAAATGTTTATTAAACAAATAGATGAATGAATATGAAAATGAAATAAAGTAAAATGCGTCTCTAATAATTCTAATATATGAGATCTCCAGTGGATCTGTTTCTATGCTTTTTTTTTCCTTTTATCTTTTTGGTCATTTGGTCCTGTCTCAAAGAATACCTGACATGTTTAGAAATGAAATTGAGGCTCTGGCTGATGTTATCTCAGTCCAGAGAAGAATGACTTTTGCTTTGTGCGGGCAGTTGGAGTCAAATCATCTTAATCCGATCTGGCATGGAGCTGTTTCAGAATTGTGTTTCCAAATTGTCTTGAGGACTGTTGTGTTTCTTGTTCAGAGTTACTCCTGTGGTGCTTCTATGACCTTCCATGGCTGTAGCTAAAGTGGTAATTACCACTCACCTTCTTCTTGGTGGGCCCTCAGCTCCAATTTCAGACTACAGTTATATCTGCTTGGTTTCTCAGCCTCATGGACTCTACTTTCTGTTCAGCTTTTTATCATGTGCTACATATGGCATATACATATCTCACGGGGAAAACTGATGCAGAATGTTGGGGTCACCTTAAAACATTTTGCTTCTTTGGGGCATTGTGGCCCAACAAATCCTGCCTGCCTTGGTAGCCCTGAACTTTGTTTTGTGTCTATGTATCCATGAACTGCCAAAAGCTCAGCTAATGTTCTCAGCCTCTTAGCTATCCGTTTCTGCTAGGCTTCTTGGTCTCTTGGCCGTGTACCACTTACAAATAGACAAAGGCCTTGAGGAGACAATTAATACAGAATATCAAGCTCTTCTCAGTACTCTTCTCTTCCCTCTGAGGTCTTGTTCTGTGACTCTTGACAGCCTTGTTAGACTTTCCAATACTTTCAAACAAATACTTTGTGCATTTCATTTATCTTTTTCTAGTTCTCAAAAGGAATGTTGATCAGATAAAGGTGGTTCTACATGATCAGGAGTGAGGTGTATACATTCCTTAAACTCAGAAAACATGAGATTTCTAGGATGATGGCTTAACTTTGTAGGGAAAGCCTTGACTTCCCCAAAACCCTTAGTTTGGACTGTCTCAAATATTTCTCTGTCATTTGGCTCTTGGTTGCCTTTCTCTGGATACTCCACCTTCACCTCTGTGATAACGAGGCAGTGTGAGGTGATTTAAAGAGAAAGTCTAAATCCTTTCATTTTTTAAATGCTTGGGGAGGGGGGAGTGGGTAGAGAGAAAGAAAAGGGACAAACTCTGGCTTGATAAGCGCTGGCAAACCACTACCTGTCCACCTCTGTACCTTTCTCTTATGCCCAGAAAAATTAACATGCATTCATAGTGCTTCTGATATTCCTATTCCAGGTTTCTAAATCTTTCAACAAAGTCCTTTAGGAATAAAAGAGCTGTACCATTCCCTATTCAGAGATGACATTTGAGTGATTACTGGTTTCAATTTCTCTCATAAATACTCAACTCTCTGAGTATATATAATTGAAGCTTGTTCAGCAAAAAACAATGTCCTAAGACACTTGTTACAGCTGTGGCTAAATACCACACAGTTGCTGCCAAAATTTGTTGTTTGTTGTACAGTGGCTACTTGGATTCTATATCTTTTCTTGCATAATTGGGATGTTTTAAATATTTTCCCAACTTCCTGATTTCTGGCTTGAAAAACTGTTACCAAACACGGGTTTGTGTGCCTGATACACAGTGAGGCCAAACAAACCAAAACATTGGAGCTGGAGCAGAGAAAGGTTTAGTGCAGGGCTGAGCAAGGAGAATCGGTAGCTCGTGCCCCCCCAAACCCCTGAGCTCCCCAAAGTTTCCAGTAAAACGTTTTAAAGGCAAGGTGAGAAGGAGGGGTGTGGTTGGTTGTTGCAAACTTCTTGGTGTCAGAATCCCTTGTTCTCACAGCATAGATCAGGTCATAATGTTCCTGTAAACCTCCAACAAGACAAGTGTTATTCTCTGTTTTGCAATTTTTAGTCTCTATATGAATGGAAAAGTGTTATACCCTTAAAGGTCAGAGCCTTGAGAATGGGCTATCCTGTATATTTCAGGCTATAGGCAACATTCTTAACTGGAAGCAAAGGCAATAGAATCAAAGGTTAAAGTAAAAGAAACGGATCTAATATGGAGTCAGATTTGTTCTTCCCTGTTAAAAAACTGGTGCTATGATTTTCCCCAAGGATTGCAAGATTTATGCAGGTTGTATCTTAGGGAACAACACTGTATTAAATCCATGTTCTTGGAAAAGTGAACTTCTGTTTATAGGTTTTTAAAAGCATCACATATGGGTTTAGAAATTTTCTACAGATCGTAAATATAGAAATATTTTCTACAGTTCACCAATACCAAAAAAAAAAAAAAAAAAAAAAAAAGGTGGGGGTAGGGGAAAGGAAAGGAAATCTTTGCTAGTTTCTCATTTTCTTTTACTAATAAAAAATGAACACAAAAGTATCTTCTGTTTTCTATACTGAATTTCTAGGTGCACTATTACTGTTTAGCCAAAGAGTGCTGAATCCAATTGAATTCCATTATAAAGTATTGGTTAGAAAAAAAGAATTATTGTCTCACCCTCCAGTCTGACAACCAAGAACTGATATTTAAATGCCCTTGGGTGTAATTTTACCCATTGCACTCATGTTATACTAGTGCATTATTCTAATAACATTAAAAAGAATTCCTAAACAAACTCCATTAAAAACATTGAATTTAAAGAAACTATGATGTTGAATGCTTTGACATGACCAAACTGTTTCATTACAGCAGTGTCAGGGGTCCAAAATTTGTTTATGTCTACTTTTATGGACATTAAAATAGAATGACATCCTCTTATCAACTACATTTATCATATATTACATTTACACACATTATTTCATTCAGTTCTCTCAAAAACTGTGAGGAGTATAATGATTATTATCTCTGTTTTCTAGATGAGGAAGCTTAAGCCCAGAAATGCCAAGCTGACTTGCACAAAATTACGCAGCTGTTGAATAATAAAGCTAAATTTCAAATCAAGGGAGTCTAACCCAGAGCCTGTAGAGTTAATCACTACAAAACACGACTTCATAAGAAATATATCAGTGTAAGTAGGGTGTATTTTAGGAATTGTATTCCAACTTGGCAGATACGGAAGTGCTTCCTTGAGAAAGTGATATGTGAGATAGTCTAGAAGGATGAGAAAGAGTTATGCCAAGGTTTGGAAAATTGAGCTGAGACCAGTTCCAAGTGAGGGTACAGTAACAGCATTCTATATCCATTGTCCCAAGATGAAAAATGTGACCTACTCCAAGAGCAGAAAGTAACCTGTGTGCCTGCAGTGGGAATAATTTTTGGCAGAGTGGTGAGGAAAACTATGAGGGTAGAAGGTTAGAATGGACCACATGATAATCGGGTATTCTTTATTCCATGTACAGAAATTTGAACTTGATTATGTGGGTAATGGAGCATCACTGAAGTGCTTTAAGCTGAGGAGTTAAATATATTTCATTTTGGAAAGATCACTCTGTAGTTATGTTTTGTTTTTGCATTCCCCACCCCCACTGGTTTTCTAGGTAAGGCAGAACATTTTGTTATCGAAAAATTCTAACATTGAGCCCAAATTGGATCTCTCAAGCTTTCCACATTAGTCTTATTTCTAGTCTCTCTAATCAACATAGAATTTAATCTAAATGACATACTTGTCAAATTTAGATATTATGGTGGAATTAATATAATTATGGGAGAAAAATATGTGTATACCATAAAGATAAGATGTAAAAAAAATCTAAATGTGTTTTTATTTTTTCCTTTAGTTTTCACAACTTGTAATCAAGTTTGATTTTTGATTCATTTCAGGCACGTAAAGTATTAACTCTTGTTTTGTTCAAGTTATCCTGCTTGTTTTTTTTAAAAAATATTTTTATTTTAAATTAGAATATATATATTATGTATAAAATATATAAGTATTACATGTATATGAAGTTAGACATATATTTGTATTATATATGGGTGTGTATATACATATATATATGACCTAAAAATGTTTAACATGGTGTTCACATTGTTTCTTCACTGTAAAGTTACTTTTTCCTTTGTAATTAATAATTTGTGGAGAGGTAGTTTGAGACTATATAAATATCTTGTCCCTTATTAAACTTTTCCCCTGTAGCTTTAAAATCCTTTAATAATTTCCTAACTCCATTCCTTCTTTATTAGTTTACATTCTTCTGCAAGTAGGGTCTTTCTTCCTATTTCTGTGTCTCTGTCCTTCTCCTCATCTTCTCAGTACAGACTCATGGGTTCCTACTTAATTCAGTAGATTATAATCGGTTACTATCATTGTTTATTGTTATGCTCAAATTGTCTCAGATATGCCCAGCGGCTTCCCCTTCATGTTGGCTTCTCTTTCCTTCTGTTGTGTCATCATTTGATCACTTCCCTTTAGAACACAAAAAAACTTATCTTGTACATTCCTTGTCCTAGCCTTGAATCAATCTTTATTCCAAGATACTCAGGTTCCTTAAATGGAAAATAGTCTTTAGAAAATAAGATATGGGTGCTAGGTGAGCTTATTGGTACTGTTACGACATTGCCTCTAGACTCTTTTACCAGATAGAGCTAGGAAAAAATGGGTTTGTGCATAATTATAAACACATTCATATAAATGTATTATATAAACATACAGATTTATCTTCTTTCCACATTTGGTATTCTTTTTTCTAACAGTAAGCACCTTGGCACCTATTTGTCTCCAAATCCTTTGTAAAATTCTAAAATATGTAAAGGCATTTCAGAATTTTTTGACCCATACTACAGTGAGAAACTTATAACTAGCTATCAGTAGTTATTTACCATTATTATTATTCTTTTAGGATTTAAATAAGCTTTATTATTCAGAACAGTTATTTTAGAAATAACTATTCAAAGTAGTTATTCACAGAAAAATTGAAAGGATAGTATAGTTTTCATATTCCTTGCATCTAATTTCATCTATTAACATCTTACATTAATATATGTATTAGAATTAATGAAATAGTATTGAAAATTAATTGATCTCCATACTTTTAAATTCAGACTTCTTTAGTTTTTACATAATGTCCTCTTTTTTTTTATTGCCCCAGGTTCCTATCCAGGGATACCACATTTTATTGAGTTGTCATACTGCCATAGGATTTACTTGGTTGTGACAGTTTTCTCAGGCTTTTCTTGTTTGTGATGACCTTGACAGTTCTGAATAGTACTGGTCAGGTATTTTGAAGAATGTTCCTGAATTTGAGCTTGTCTGATGATTTCCTCATGATTAGACTGGGGTTATTGGTTTTTGGGAGGAAGATCACAGAGGTGAAGTACCATTTTCATCATGTCATATCAAGAGTACATACTACCAACGAAACTTATCACTGTTGAAGGTTACCTAGGTCATGTGTCTCAGGTAGTGTTTTTCAGATTTATCCACTGAAAAGTTACTCTTTTTCCTCCAAGTTGACTCTTTTTCATATTATACTCTTTGGAAGGAAGTCACTATGTGCAGCTCACAATTATGGACTCAGGAATTATTTGCCATCTCCTTGAGGGTGGAGTATTTATATATATTATTTGAAATTCTACATGGGAGATTTTCTTCTTCCCCATTTATTTATCTGTTCATTTATTTATATCACTGTGATCTCACACATTTTGTGTTATAATCCAGTACTACTTTACTGGTTTCTCAAATTGTTCTGGCTTTGGTCATTGAGACCTTTTCCATTTGGCTCCTGTGCCCCTTTGATACACACCCATCATTTGTGTGTGTACGTGTGTGTTTTAGCACTTTCCTACTCTTTGGTACTATAAGATCCTTCGAGCTTATCTTGTATATTCCGTGTGTTAGCTCTAGAATCAGCCCAGGTTCCTTTTACTGGAGAATGGCATTATAGAAATAGAAACCAAGATCTGAGTGGTCAATATGATTGCTGCTTCTGATATGTTGCTTCAGGCCCTCTCAGTTGATAGCAAGGAAATATATGTGTGCATCCTAACCCATGTTATACACATATCTATAAATATTTCTGTATGTAACCATCTGTAGCTACATTAAGCTAAACATGAGTTCATATTGATATTTCCAACTCTGTAATCATATGGATCGTTCTAGTTTTCTTCCCTTGCTTATCTGCGAACTCCCATTTCAACAGTGAGAATCTTGGCTCCTTTAACCTGCCCTTTTTTTTTTTTTTTAAGTTTTACCTATTTTTCTGGATGAATTTTGCTATCCATTTGTCAACTTCTATAAAATGTCTTACTGAGACTTTTTTTTGGAACTAGAAAACCATTGAAAGCATTTTAAATATTGGTGAATTCGCATGAAAATAGAAGGCGTCCTTGTGTAGTTTCTGTTTTCGATACAACCCTGAAGTTATGAGATCTTTTATTATGTGAAAAAGTTTTCATTACTTTTATAATCTTCATTTAAAAAATCAACATTTGTCTTTCATCAGATGCCAAGTCGGCATCTAATGAGGTGATGATTTTTAAAACTAATTTTGTTGTTATAATGGATTCTTGTTTATTATTTTACTGGTGTTGTGACAAATTCTCACTCCTGGGGTTGAGTTCTATTTTGTATCATTTTTAATATTCTGTGTTCTTTTGTCTACATTTTGTTTGGAAAAGAACTGAGTTAGAGTTAAAAACTCCACCTTTTCTGTCATGACGTGAGTTTATATGTGAAAAGGTCAGCATCTTTGACAAATATCCTAAATAGTTTTTTCTTGTAGGAAATATTTTTGGACTAGGTGTCTTTTTCACAGCCTGAGGCGATAGCTATTTTGGAGTCATAGGCTGTGAGACAATCCACATCACAAGATATTAGAAATGAAAGGAGCCTTAAGCATTTTCCAGTTATGCCTCCTTATTTACAGGGGAGGAAACTGAGGCCCATGAGCAGAATAACTTAGGCAAAGTCAAAATGGGTTTGTGACTTATCATCCAGATCTTCTCCTAGTCTGTGGTATTGTTCTCTGAACCAAATGCAATACCACACTTGGACTTTCAAGCACTACATCCCATTACCTAGTAAGAACCAATAGGGTAAACGTCTTTTACACCACATTTATTTTGTCAGTTGTTGTTTGCTGGTTTCTTTACTTGGCAGTTGTGATGTGTGTGGGTCTCATTCGATTTCCAAGTACCCAGTTGTAGTCTTAGACCCTGGCGTCTCTGCCCGTGAGTATCTCTCCCTCTTCTGGATCAGTGGTGATGTCTGCCTAATAACTTTGTTTTTCAGGCAACCAAAGCAGTGCCCTAGATGTCACAGTCACATGGATGAGAATAAAAGAAATTTAGTTTCCCAGGCAGTGGCACTGAAATTAAAATCAGTCCTCTTGGTGGTACTTCTGCCCTCATGACCATATCCCAAGATATCCAACACACACTAAGGGAGGAGATCCACTGGTCGTGGATCTTCTTTCTATGTAATGCCCACTCTTTGCTATCCTACACTTGCTGCCTACATTGCACTGAAGAGAAAGGAAGTTTCCTGCCTTAATTTCTGAGTCAAAACTGAGTTTTGAATGATGACAGAGGTTTTGTGAGTGTACATGTTCTTTCAGAAAGGTGTGATCTTGTTGTCAAAATATGGGGACATTTTGTGTATTTTGCTGCTATAAGAGGGAAATGGGATAAAATGTTTGAAAGAGGACTACTTAAGGAAATACACAGAGTCATTGTACTTAGACACATGCAGATGAACCTGATTTTCTCTATCACTCATCCCTCACAGTCTCTTTTCAGAAGGAATTCCCAGGAAGCCTTAGGACCATATGGAGGGTGTTGCTAGCTTAGTCTATGACACGGGTGAGCATCTGAGATGGTCTTTTCTCCATATAAGATTAGGTGTCAGATGAAACTACAGAGTAGGGGAGTTAAAAGGGTTGAGGAAATGGCCTATCACTTAAGCCGTTCCTTTGAGGGCAGTACACTCAACTACTTTATTAATGAAAATTCTGACAATGGAGTTTATTGTGGAGCTACAGTGTTTGACTCTTGATTCTGAATTAGGCCCCCCAAATAATGTAAGTTTCCAGAGCACCTTCCAGAAGGGCCGCATGCTTCTTGGTGTGTTTTTACTTTGTGTTTTTACTTTCTATCTTTCCATTTCTCTGTCCTATAACTGTCTCTCTCTGATTCCTGAACATGCCTCCGTATACAGAACTATCCACACCTGACACACTCTGTCTGGCTCTTTGCCTCAGTCAAGAGACAAAAAATTACTGGCGTGGCCCCGCCCTCAGGCTTCTGCCCTCTCATCCGACTGTCTCTCCTATTGGACCACACCTGCTTGGGAAGGGGGGGTGCTGCTCTGCCTTGCTGGAGTGAGGACTTGATGAGGCCTGGGTTCCTGACTACAGCAGGATGGAAAGGGTGGAGCTCAGGGGGAAGGCCATCTGGGTGAAATACCTCGCAGAAGCGAAGGTGGTCTTCTTTCTTGATTGTAGGGTTAGGGTCTAGGGTAGCAAGCTGAGTGACCAGAAAACTGGCTTCTCAGGTTATGGGCCTGGATCCCTGACAGCTGCTCGTTAGTGCTTGGCAGCAGTCTTACCAACTTTGGGGTCATCCCAGCATCCGAAGTCTTGACGCTTCTGTACCAAATAAGAGGAGGTTGTGAGTGTATGAAGGAGAGAGGTCCCATCCCTGGGGCCCCCCTCCCTGGCCTCCACTTCCTTAAGGATTTTGTTGTCAGACTCTACCAGGAATGGGCATCACTGGCTCTGGGAATTGCAATTCCCTGATGATCGTGTGTCCTATAGGAAGGAGCCCTTATTGGGCGTTAGGAGACGTTGTATCTTATCAGAGCCTATGTTTTCATCAGGAAAGTCAGGGAAATTCCTCATGTTTGCCTCAGAGGAATATTAGAGTAAAACCATTGATCCAATATGGTTTTGACCAATCAAAAGTGCTCCTCATGTGTAAAGATTTACAATAATTACATTTAAGATTTACGTAAAATGAGATTACCAGTCAGATGGCATATGGTGGATGCCATCTCCCTTGGGGACTATCAAAAGAGGGCCACTTACCCAGTCCTGGATGCAGATGATGTGGGTATCGTGGAGCTCATCCCTGAGTGGGACACGGGAAGGAATCATTACATTACAGGGGTCTGGAAGTGTCTCCCTAAGAGCCCTGAGCCCTGCTCACATCCTTAGTTTGGAGTATAGCCAGTCAAGGTGGGAGAGGCCAGAACTTGCAGGGAAGCTAAAGACCTATAGGCCTGTCAGGCAGTTGCAGAATGTGGCACCAGACATCTAGTCACTTACAAGGTGAATCGAATCGTGGCCACCAGAACCCTGTTTAACCAGTGCTGGGCATTAGGAGTTAGCCAAATGCCTCAGTCCTAAGGCATTGATACTAGAATAGGTCCTTGTCCTTTTTTTTTCTTCTTCTCTTTTTTTTTCTTTTTTGGTATAGAAAACAGATAAAACAAGATGAATTCTCCTCATCTTGTTCTGAATTCCCCACCCATCCACAGGAAGCAGAAAAGCAGCAACAGCAGTTAAGATCCTAAATCCATGGTTTTACATCAAGCAGGTGTTCCAGGGCCCTGCAGTGACCTATTTGGAAATCAGCCTTCCTTGAATAAAGGAGAGCCTCCTTCAAGCTAAAATAAGCTTGACTTTTTTTTTGACCTGTTGACCTTTAGGGATTAGCAGCTAAGAGCGGTTTCGCCTGTACTTCAGGATGGATTCTGCTTGGCCATATTTCCTTATCTTTCTGGAAGGGAAGTAATTGACCAGGCTTGGAGAAAAATTAGAGGCTGTTCTATCTGGACTGAGTATATTTAAAGAGCCCCAAGAAGGTTCAGACTCTTCTTAAGAGCTCCATTTTGTAAAGAGCTAGAAAAGCATCTAGTAATACAAATTCCCAGAGAGGCCCCCTAAGCTACTCAGAATCTCCATTTGATTTCCTCCTGTCTCTAATTCCTGCACCCATATCTGAGGTCTCCTCAATCATTCCATGGGACTTGGAAGTCCCTGAATTAAGTCTTATTTCATTCTGACATTAGAGGATATTTCAATGAGCTCAGTCATTTATAGTCTTGATACTTGAAGTCTGATCGCTGAACCAGCAGCTCTACCATCACATGGAAGCCTCTTAGTAATAAAGAATCTCAAAGTCTCAGGCCTGCCCTGGACCTATTGAATCAGGTACCTGGGCAATTTGTATATAGCAAAAGTTTGAAAAGCCCTCATTTATAAGTTCCTTCTTGCTAAGGAAGGAGCTCTAAATACAGCTTTTATGCTATAACTCTAGGCTCCTGGATGTTTGAGTATTTTCCTGAAACATTAATATATGCATCTGTGCATATGTAGAGAATGGACTTGAGGACATGGGGTGGGGGGCAAAGGGGAAGCTGGGATGAAAGTGAGAGAGTAGCATTGACATATATACACTACCAAATGTAAAATAGATAGCTAGTGGGAAGCTGCTGCAAAACACAGGGAGATCAACTAGATGATGGGTGATGACTTAAGAGGGGTGGGATAGGGAGGATGGGAGGGAGGGGATATGGGGATATATGTATAAATACAGCTGACTCACTTTGTTGTACAGCAGAAGCTGGCCCAACAGTGTAAAGCAATTATACTCCAATAAAGAGCTTAAATAATATGCATCTGGTCATCTGGGAACTATAACTTGTCCACCCTGAATAATCATTCCATTTTGACCTCCCTACTCTTCAGTCCCTCCCTATACCCGCCCTGCTAAACCCTAAACACAGAGCTGGGAAGCTGCTCACCTCTGATTGTTGTCTCTCCTCTACTGACAAGTGCCATATCTGACTGAGGGCTGAGAGCATCCTCAGGCCCTCAACAGCCGTTCCAAGGGAGAAAGGGATCTTGCTGTCGCTGTCCAGATAACTGGACTGGACAGAGGGGAAACTAGCAGGGCCCGAACTCCAGCTTTCAGCCAAATGGAAGCTTCCATGTTAACACTTTGGTATAAACTCCTTATTCCCTCCCACCACTCTTGGTTTATCCAAACCTTGAAATGCTGCTCTTGTACCTCGAGTCCGAGCATCTTCCTGCAGCTGAAAAATGATGAGAGTTCAGAGGTAAGTCAGAGCCTCAGGGGCCAGTCTCCTCCTCAGTGTACCCACTATAGACTTTATCAAATGTAGGGATGTCTGTGTGAGACTCATAGACTTCTTGGGAATGGAGTTAAATTCTCAGTTTCCTGAAAGAGTTTGTGCTGTTTTTATATCCCTCACAGAAAACCACTTCACATAATGCACTGCATATAGCATATTCTCGATAAATGTTTGCTGAGTAATGAATAAATAAATAGGACAAGCTGTGGCCTCTTTAGGGGTGAGAGATACACAATTCATCACCTACAGTCATAATCACTCATGCAATGACCTCTCCTCTTTTATTCTTTCTGGCCTTTCTGTGCTTTCCCTTTCATGGCCTCTCATCACTGAGTATGCACTGGTTCTGTGAGGTGAACCTTTCAGTATCAGTGAAGGCGCTTTAAAAAATCCCCTTTTACTCATACCAGAGTAAATAGCTGCTGCTGATATATACTTTGGGCCCCCTGAGCTCCAAGGAGCCCACTAGATGGCATTTCTGCAAAACAGTGCTCCAGGGCAGGGTCTTAACATTTGCCTAAGCAGAAAGAAGATACTTTCTGATTCTATCTCTCCCAGCTGTCTTTTGCTTGACTTTCTTCTCTCAGTATTTAAGTACAAAAATTGCCTTATAATATGTTTGTGACTAGGGTGTCTGTCAGACTGACATAACAGTCTGCACCAGCTCGGGTGATCTGTGAGGGCAGGGATACTGTCTGATGAACCCATGAAGAAGCACTAGAACTAGGAGAGAGCTCCAGCACAGAGGATGTAAGGTGGAACTTTTAACTTTGTTTGTGGTCCCTGAGAGGACGGAAATCAACACATACAAGTCCCACTCTTGGACAAGCCTCCTCCTCTCACTACCTCAAGTCCTGCTTGGGGGGACACTTAGGCTTCAGGAGACTAAAGTTCTGGGTAGAGTGGAGGCGCCCTGACCCCAAGGAATACTTGGTGAAAATATCAAGCTTCCGATCTCTACTCCCTTTTACCCACAGCCAGATGGAGACAAAGGCTGCTGTATTTTTTTCCTAGAGTAAGTCCCAGATGCAGCAGCAGGATACAGTGACATGGCTTCTTAGACTACAGAAAAAAAGGGCTTAGTTCAAAGGCTAAGAGTGATCCAAATAGTGAAATAGAGGAAATTTCTTTACATGTCTTTCTCAATCCCTTTGCCCATCACTTTTCCCCAACCAAAAAAAGAGAGCTATTTTTTTCTAAGACCACAGAAGGCTCGTATTATTTTTAGATTCTAATTTTAATGAAATTATGTTTTTATTCAGAGGAGCAAAAGTTAAGAAATCTGTACACAAGTTTCCCAGTTGCCCTGGTTTTATAATATTAATACTTGTCCCAAGATACATGTTTGCCTACGTAAATAGTCTGTTGATAAGTAATTGTGTAGGTAATGCCTGTTGTTTTCCACTCTGACAGCAAAAAATTAAGGTGGGACTGCAGGCTTGGTAGGACCGAGGCATATCAACACCTTAAGCAAGCAAGTGTAATAACTCAGTGTCTGGGGCAGGCCCAATAATATACTGCATGTTTGACTATATTTTAAAATATTTGATCAGTGTTTGTATAGAAAAAAGACTGAAATCTACATGGAAGAAGAGCAGAAGAGGAGGATTGTTGCAGAGCACAGTTTAGCTCTGGACTCTAATTTGTACTACCCTGTAATTAATGAACACACTCTCCTAATCAGGCAATTTACTATGTCATTTGGGCTCCTCCCAACTCAGTCACTTATCAGTGTTTCATGTAACTACCTAAGAGTATTCTTGCTGAGAGTAGTTCTGATAGATACAATTTTCTCTATTATCATATTTTCACAAGGCAGTTATTAGGTATCTTCTTGCCTTACTTCCTGAACTGACAAATCAGTGCTACTCTTTTGAGGGAGAAATCCCTAGATAAAGAAATGATACCAAAACCTTGATCAGAGTCAACAGTACTGTAGGGTATGGGGAAGACAGGAGCAAGGGAAGTGATGTGGGCAGGGAATTTAGAGAATGTAAATTTAATCTCACCTCCTTCTGTATATCCCTAAAAGCCGTTAGCACCTGACAGGAGACAAGAAATTATGGAAAAATTAAGGTTATAGACTTTATTATAAAGGGATTTTATATAGAGAATCTCCCAGTTGTTATTAGGCTGTAGAGTATGAATGCTAAGAGACTATGGCTTCCTGGCTCTAAGCAGTAAATCCCATTGACTTCCCTTCTACACATATTTCTGGGCCACCATTTCTCCATATGGTAAATGGATGAAATACAGGAATTTATTTAAAGAGGGCTGAGTTGTGAAAGGAATGTAAATGAAACCCACTATTTTATTGCATTTCATTTCATTGATCCTTGTTCTGAAGCTAAGCATAGCTGTAAAAGTTAACACATTTGTATTTAGATTATAATACACAGGAAGACAACAACGAATGTTGGTGAATATGTAGAGCAGCTGGAACTCTCATACATTGTTGGAAGGAGTACAGAATTGTATGATCACTTAGGAAAAAGCTGTGGCAGTTTCTTGTAAAAATATGTACCTATGTTCTCACCCAGACATTGATGGATACAATGGCTGTTGGTAGCCTGAGTTTCTTCATTTGGGGGAAAGGATGAGCACTTTAAGATGGATAGTTGTATCTTATTTGGTGGAAATATAGAGTTGTTTTTGTTGATATCAGGAGTTTCAACATGCTTATAAGGGTGCATATGGAAGCTGACTGTCAGTGGGGTGGGCTGTGCCGGTTATCAACTTACTGCCTCTCAGCAACCCTGTGTTCACTCTTTGTTATATCATACTCATCCTTTATTATGTCATAGGTATCCAATTATGTACTGGTTCCCAATAAGATGGTTTTCTGACCCTTACATAAGCAATTCACTCTTTAGTAATACATAAGTATAAGAACATTAGTTAATATAATACAACATTTTAATTGAGATTATTTCTTTCTGTGAAACTTATGGGAAAAGTCATTAAAAGTCATAGGGAATGAAAGAATGATCACATTACTCATTTCACATAATGTTCAATGGGGGCATGCAGGAGAAGCTATGGAGACTTTCACTTATTTTTTTAAAAAATTTTAAAAATTCATAATCTTTGATTTAACAAAGTCTTTTCCTGCTTTGCTTCATATGGACAGTTGATATCATAGGTTCAGAAGTAATCACTTGTCCTCTAATTCTCATTTCTGTATCAGTTTAAACATACATGCAACTAGAATGTCAAGATTGGGAAGCTGAAGTAGCTGATATTTTGGGGAGGATCTCAGAAACTCCAAGTGAATATCTGTGTTCTGTGAAAGTTCACAGCAGTTTGCTCTGGCTATCTATGGGCATAATTAGCTTCTGCACTGAGAACCCATTCAAATATAAAGTGAAATCTCACATTTTCATGTTTGAAAATTGGTCACCTTGGTTGTCATTTTTCCATTCCTAGGAAAACTTGGAAATTTCATCAAAGTGAAAAAGACATCCATTTTTATAGAATTAAAAGAATTTACTTTCATATTCATTAAATATAAGTGTATTTCACAGCAGTTTCAAAAAGCATGGCTTAATCATGTGGATTCTGAGACTAACTGCTCATGGCACTTCTTCAGTTAGAAGATTGAAGGCGACAAATTCCCATGGGTGAACTAACAAAACCTTTGTTTCTTTCTCAACTCATAGTTTTCAGAACCCAAAACACTCTTTTGATAGGATTCAACAGTTTCATTCATTATCAAACATATGATTTATCTGTCTTCTATAAAGGAAGGTATTTTTTGACTAGATCTCTTTAAAACAATTTTAATGATTTAATCTAGTTTCTTTGAGATGAAATTAAAATATTATCTTTTTCATAACCACAAAGAGGGCAGTTCTTTACATCCGAACTCACGTTCTTTTACTTTCTTTTTAACACTTTATAACTCTCCAATAACAGGTCTGAGTCCCTCAAATATAATAAATTAAAGAACAGGAAAGGTCCATGAATACTTTACTACTGTTACCATTATTCTCATTTAAATTACTGTCAATAAATTTGAGAATATATAGAACACTTAGAAGCATTAAAAAAATCTTTTTTGGCAACCTCTGATGCCACAGAGTGAATCTGGCATTTGTGCTTTTTCAGGATCTTTATTAAAATACTCTAAAGAAATTCAGTAACAGAGCAATTTAGTAAGAAAGCAATTTATCATTATAAATAATGCAAAGCAGAATGATGTCCCATCTATTGAAATTATGTTGAAATTAGATCTGAGTGATCTAATTTCTTAGCAAATTTTATGTCTTTTAATGTCTTGACCTTCTATCCATAGTCAATGGGAGAAGACATTCGTCTTTTGTGGTAATGACAAGGTTTTAATCATGTTCCACACAAGAACTCCAGAAACAATTGGCATGTTACCCTCAGAAACAAAGCTCACTAGTAATTTTACAAAAATTAGTCATTTTATGGAGTCAATTTTTATTCAGATGAATAACATTAAACACCTCTATCTTCAGGTCAATTCACTTATTTTTGAGAGGCTAATTTTAAAGCTAATTTTTTGGAGGGGCCAAATCCTTATTTTTTATGACTTGGGAATCAAAGGCCATAGTCAGACAATTTGTCAGATAATTTGAATGGCTCCAGAGGTAAAACAGCTTTTTTTCTGATCAGAAATGGAGTTAGGATCTTTAATTTTCATAACAAAATGGTAACATTGTCTTCTTCTCATCTGAGAGTTAAAATATATGGTTTTTTAGGGCAAGTACTTAAAGTTAGTGAATGAGATTTAAATTATTCATTATACAGTGCTTATACAGTGCTGGCCAAGAAAAAATATTTGAAAGGGCTTATCTGATGAACAAGTGGATGTTGAGAATAGCTACTGAGATGCACAGACAGAAGGAATGTCTGAGGATTTGGGACTGGTTGAGTAATACGACAAGATGGGAGGGAGCATGGTAATTCTTCACCATCAATCAGCAAATTACTCAAGGGGAAAGAAGGAAATTTTCTCCTTTCTTAAGCCCTCTCTCCTTTTCTCCCATCTCTCACCATGCTGTCAAAGATGACTCCTCTGTACTTACCTGGTCCCACAGGGTTTCAGTGATGGTTAGCTGTATTTCCTGTTGAAATAAGATACAGATCTTGGGAACATTACCCTAACTCTCCCAGAATCTGAACTGACACATCATGAAACAGATACAAGAATTTTTTTGGAATTGTAATGGACACTTGTAGTCATGCCATCTGTTAGGCAGCCCAAAGTTTCCTTCAGCCCTACTGAGTCATTTTCAGCTCATATCCCCTGTCATCTTTTGATCTAGCCAGTGGGTGACAAATATAAACAGACTCATATGTTTACTCACCTTATTGATACCCACATACATAGCCTGCCTGCTCCTGGAGTCATCTAGTGCAGTCGTGGCATTGAAGATGTTACCTAATCTTGGTAGACAGTGACCCACCAGCTGGTCAAGAGCATTCCGAGCTACAATGCCCAAGTCTTCCAGGATATGGTTCTTGTTAGGCACTTTTCCTATCTCCTGGCCACAGCCTTTTCACCTCTGCTTTCCCCAGAAATCATGATTCCCAAAGGAACCAGTGTATTTGGAAGTCTCACCCACCTTTGGTCTCATTGTGTCTTCAAAGGATTTTCTGGGGAAAAAGGTGATATAAATATGATGAGACACTGGGTAGGTGACATCAGCAAGGTGGCAGAAGAGGAGATTATAGCCCTCATGTCTCCAACAGAAACATCAATTTTGACAGCCATCCACGGATGGAAATACCTTTTGGGAAATCAGGAGTCCAGTGGAGAGAGTCCAGCACCTCATTCAAGCAGAAAAAAAAAAAAAAAATCCACGAATAGATGCATTGAAGAGGGTAAGAAAAACAGTTTCACTTTACCCATGTCACTCCTCCCCAAAGGCAGCATAGCTTAGTGCCAGTAGGGACCCTCTCAGCCTGTGATTCCTCCTATGGGGGAAAGTGAGAGTGGAATGAGCACTCTGATTTCCCAGGCTTATAAGACATTGACCAAAAGGCCCACTTCTGCCTCACCCCACCCAGTTCACTGAGGTGACTGGCACAGCTGAACAGGTGGGGGAGCTGGGAACAGAGAAAAGGCGTGCGCACTCATGGCATCTACCACATGGATCTCAAAAACCAGTTGCAGATCCTACTGGCTGGCTTGTGGACTCCACCAAGAGGGTTACCCATGAACACCATGGGACTCCTCACTTGTAGGTACCTCCCTCAAATGACTGACACATGCCCCAGTACTTCACATACAACCCGAGATGGTGCATGTAAACCTCTGCAGATGGCAATTGAAAACCTCCTCAGATAGCATGTAGATTATCAGCAGTTGGCATAACTGTGGAAATGGGGGAAGGACCGTAATCTTGAATGTTCCAGGGAAAATAAACAAGAGGCTCTCAGCACCCAGACTGACTTTGTGGGACTAAGAGAAGGCACAAAGTCCCAAACACTGCTTAAGAGGGAACAAGAAGATAGAGGTGAGTGCACCCATAGGAAAGACCCCCAAAATCTTTAGCTGGGCTGATTGGTGAAAATCTTTCACTTGTGAAGCCAGTCAGTAAAGACTGAAAGAGGGAACTGCTTCTTCAAGTAAAAAGACTGCAATGCAAGAATTCAAGGAACATGGAGAATGAAGGAAACATACTACCACCAAAGGAACAAAATAAAGCTCCAGTGAAGGATCTCAAAGCAATGGAGATTTATGAGATGCATAACAAACAATTCCATAGAGTTATATTCAAGAATCATGGTAAGTCACAAGAGAATATGGACAGCTAATGGAAATCAGGAAAATAGCACATGAGAAGTTCAACAAAGAAATAAAAACTATAAAAAAGAACCAAACAGAAATTCTGGAGCTGAAGAATGCAATGACTGTGCTGAAAAATTCAGTAGAGAGCTTCAGTAGCAGACTTGATCAAACACAAGAGAGAATGATTGAATTGAAGACAAATAATTTGAAATTCAGAGGAGTAAAAAGAAAAAGAAGAGTGCAGAAGAGTGCAGAATGCCTATGTGACTTATGGGACACCATCAAATGACATAATATGGACATTTTGAGAGCCCCAGAAGGAACAGGGAAAGCAAAAGGGTAGAAAGCTTATTTAATGAAATAAAAAACAGAAAAATCCCCAAATCTGGGGAGGGAAATTAACATCTACATCCACGATGCTCAAAAATTCCCAGGAGGCTGAACATCAAGAAATCTTCACTGAGACATTATAATCAAACTGTCTAAAGACAAGTAGAATTTGGAAAGCAGCAAGAAAAAGTCCCAAAAGACTATCAGGGGACTTTTCAGCAGACACCTTATAGGCCAGGGGGCAGTAGGATGATATAATTAGAGTATCAAAAGAGAAAACCTGCTAACCAAGAATACTTTACCTGGCAAAGTTATTCTTCAGAAATAAAGTGGAGATAAAGACTTTCCCAGACAAATAAAATTTTCCTCATCACTGGACTTGGCATGCAACAAATGCTAAAGGGAGTTCTTCAAGTTGAAAGGATGTTAAACAGAAGAATGAAAACAAGTAAGCATAAATCTCACTGGAAAAGGCAGGTATATAGTCAAATTCAGAATTATGTAGGGTGCTGCTTAAATCACTTTTAATGCTAGTATAAAAGTGAAAGACAACCCTCAGAGTGGGAGAAAATATTTGCCAATGAAGCAAGTGACAAAAGATTAGTCTCCAAAATATACAAGCAGCTCATGCAGCTCAATATCAAAAAAGCAAATGTGGACCTAGAGTCTGTCATACAGAGTGAAGTAAGCCAGAAAGAGAAAAACAAATACCATGTGCTAACTCACATACATGGAATTTAAAAAAAATGGTACTGATGAACCCAGTGACAGGGCAAGAATAAAGATGCAGATGTAGAGAATGGACTTGAGCACACAGAGTGGGGGGCAAAGTGGAAGCTGGGACCAAGTGAGAGAGTAGCATTGACATATACGTACTACCAAATGTAAAATAAATAGCTGGTGGGAAGCTGCTGCATATCACAGGGCGATCAACTTGATGATGAGTGATGACTTAGAGGGGTGGGATAGGGAAGGTGGGAAGGAGTCGGGGGAGGGAGGGGATATGGGGATATATGTATAAATACAGCTGATTCACTGTGTTGTACAGCAAAAACTGGCACAACAGTGTAAAGCAATTATATTCCAATAAAGAGCTAAAAAAAAGTTAAAATAAAAAGTATTAAAAGTAACAATAGTTACAATAACTTTTTAGTGAATACACATTATAAAAAGGTGTAAATAGTGACATAAGTAACATAAAATGTAAGGGAGGGGTGTAAAAATTTAGAGTTTTCGTATGCAGCCGCAGTTGTTATCAGCTTAAAAAAGACATACTACAGGATGTTTTGTGTAAGCCTCATTGTAACCATAAACCTCTGGTAGATACACAAAAGATAAAAAGGAATTAAAGCATAGTGTTACAAAATTTCAACAAATCACAAAAGAAGACAGGAAGAAAGGAACAAAGGAGCTACAAAATAGAATACAACAACATGGTAATGGTAATTATTGATAGTTACATATTAATAATTATTAAATATAAATAGACTAAATTCTCCAATCAAATAGAGGGGCTAAATGGATTAAAACAATCCAACTATATGCTATCTACAAGACTTTTAACTTTAGGGACACACATAGGCTGAAAGTAAAGGGATGGAAAAAGATATTCCATGCAAATGGTAAACAAAAGAGAGCAGGACTAGCTATATTTATATCAGACAAAACAGATTTTCAGTCAAAAACTGTAAACTGTCATATGAGACAAAAAAGGTCATTATATAATGAAAGGAGTCAGTTCATCAAGATGACATGACAATTGTAAATATATATGCACCCAACATTGAATCACCTAATTATACAGAGCATATATAAGCAGAACTGAAGGGAGAAACAGAAAACAATGATAATAAGAGCAGATCTCAATACCCCATTTTCAATAATGAGCAGATCATACAGGCAGAGTTATGAAGGAAATAAGACTTGAATAGCATTATAGACAAAATGGATCTAACAGACATATACAAAACATTGCATCCCACAGCAGCAAGATATACATTCTTCTCAAGCACATGCAGAACATTCTCCAGAGCAAACTTAAAAAGATTGATATTGTGTATCTTTTCCTACCACAATGGTATTAAACTGGAAATCAATAACAGGAGGAAATTCTTAAAATTCAACAACATGTGGAAATTAAAGAACACACTCCTGACCAACTAATATGTCAAGGAAAAAGAAGGACTTAAATAAAAATATAAATTAAAAATAAGGTATCACAGCTGATACCACAAGAAAACAAAGATTGTAAAAGACTACTGTGAATACTTATATGCCAAAAAATTGGATATCTTAGAAGAAATGGATAAATTTCTAGAAATATATAACCTACTAAGACTGAATCATGAAGAAATAGAAAATCTGAACAGACTAATAATGAATAAAGAGATTAAATCAGTAATCAAAAACCTCCCTATGAAGAAAAGCTAAGAACGAGATGGCTTCACAGGTGAATTCTACCAAACATTTGAAGAATTACCACCAATCCTCAAATGCTTCCAAAAAATTGAAGAGGAATGTACACTCTCAAACTCACTTTATGAGGCCAACAGTGCTCTCATACCAAATCCAGATAAGGATGCTGTAAGAAAAGAAATTACAGGCCAATATTCCTGATGAACATAGATGCAAAGATCCTCAACTAAATACTAGCAACCTGAATTTAGCAGTGTATTGAAAGGATCATATATCATGATCAAGTGGGATATATCCCTGGGATGCAAGGATGATTCTACAAATGCAAATCAATGAATGTGATACACCACATTAACAGAATGAAGGATGAAAATCATTTATGTTCTAAATAGATGCAGAAAAATAGTTTGATAAAATTTAATATCCATTCAAGATAAAAACTCTCAACAATTTGGTATAGAAGAAATTTACCTCACTATAATAAAGGCCATATATGACAAGCCCACAGACAACATCCTACTCAATGATGAAAAGCTGAAAGCTTTTCCTCTAGGGTTAGGAAAAGACAGAGAATGTCACCCTCACCTTCCTATTCGACAGGATACTGAAATCCTAACCAGAGCAATTAGGCAACAATAGGAAATAAAAGGCATCCAAATTGGTGTCGTTTATGCACTTTCCCATATAGAACTCTCAGAGACTCCAGTATCTACTTACTGTTTTCTCCTCATAGTTCTGTAGTTGTCCAGAAGAGAATTCATATTCTTAGAACTGGTTTCTGTCTTCCTCCAAGTTTCAGGCTTCTCAATTCCTCACTGGCTCTCAGACTTGAGGCCTAGTTACTCCATTATGAGCACATTTATAAGATATGCAGCCTAGAAACCCTAGAAGGCACTTTTAACTCTCTTTCTCCCTGAATTCCTATAAACTCTTAGAATATTTCCTGCATACTTCAAAAGCTTGAGCTCACTTCCTTTTCTGAAGTTTTCCTGACCCATAAGTTCACAGCAAGCCTATCATTTTTTTTTTATGATTCTATGGATAATATTGCCTGGGTCTCATATTTGGTCTCAAGAAGCAGATTCTGGCCCTTCTCTCCACCCCAGGGCAAGGAAAGCATGGTTTGGGGCACCTGGCCTTGACTTACATTGTAGAGAATGTAAGGATTCTTAGAGAAAGTTGGCCTTGGGATAAATAAATATCCCTTGGTTTTATACACAACTAACTCCTAGTGTAATTTCAGATTGATGCCCACTCTCTAAATAGAATGACAAAGATTTGCTTTTGTTCTGTCCATTAAGGAGGTAGAGAGGAGAGGGGACACATGAAAGTCCCAACCTTCCCCAACAAGGAAATAGGTGCAGCCAGAGGAAGGACGGAAGACAGGGGACCCTGTTTCTTCTCCCACAGAGAATATCCAATGTAAGGACTTTTGAAGGTCATCATTAGCCCCACTTACCTTGTGTGCTGCCTGGAGGTCCTTCCTGCCTTTTGTTCTTGATCCTGGAAGGCATGCTGTGCCATTTGTCATTGAACAGAAACCAGAGACTCTGGAGCTGAAGATGGAGGTAGCTCCACGTCCTGGGGAAGCATAAACGAATAGGGGAAGAGGGCAGGTGGATGGTGAAAAGAGAAGCACTTACCTGTTGGAGAACTACCAGAATGGATGCCTCAGGAGTTCAGGAAGTATCTCTGTTTTCAATGGGTCTGTGTGTGTGTGTGTGTACATATGTGTAAAGGAAAAAAGGGTGAGAGGAAGGAAGTGTTTGCCCAGGTAAAGTCTCCCTGTCATCTTTTTTCAGTAAGGACAGAAATTCCAGTGAGAAGGTGGGTGGAAAAAGTAAAAGAGAAACTAAGTGAAAAAATACTAGCGGTCTGGGATTGGGGTAGAGAGTTGGCCAGAGGCTCCTTGAGGTGAAGGTGGGCTCTAAGGCAAGGATAGGAAGTAGTAATATAAGGAAATCAAGACTGGAAAATTCCCCGATCCCATCCTGCTTCACAGCCAGAATCTTCATGGTCAACTAAGGGTAGCACTACAGGCTGGAGGTCTGTCAGCTCCAGCCTTCAAGTGCTTTGTAGGAAAGAGCGAAACTCCACAGCTGATACTGTCAAAAACACATGGGGCTGAGAGATCAAATCAGTGACCCAGACAGAGTTAAATCCTCCATTGAGACGTTGCTTCCCAGTTCCGCTCTCCCATCCTTCCCTATCTCTAAACTCTAGTCAGGAACTAGGCCAATTATATCCAGAAACTTACCCAACTGGGCTCCCCAGATCACTCTTCTCCCCACCCCTACCCCCCTAGAATTTCTCCTTCTTGAGCCCCATCTCACAACAGCCTCATTTCATGTGCACTCCTATCTACCTAGCCCTTTTCAACTCTTCTGTGACCTCAGCTGTGACCTCATAGATCTGAGACAGCTGGCTCCTCCCACCCTCAGCCCAGGCTTCATTTGATCCAAATGATATTGATAAAATAATGAGATAATATTGTGAAATTTTAATTTTAATTTCTGGGAATTTTGTTGCATCGTTGACCTCCACCTATTGCCTAGACATTCAGTACTTTTGAGACAGTAGGAATGAGCCCAGAAGAAGAATCCATTTTTTATTTTGAATTTCAAAACAGGGTCTAGAAAGTTTGGCTTTTGATTTCAGGAACTAAGTCCTTGAGAGAAATGGTTTTGTTTTAAATTCCAAAAGTCTTTGACTTGAAAGATCAGCAAAGATTGATGAATTATTGTGGCTGTAAAGTTTTAGAGGGAATGAAAACAGTTTTCTGCAGGAAAAAAGATAATGATATCTATATATATAGATATTAAAAACAGGCATAATAGTACCAAAAAAGAAGGTAGGAAGTGAATATTAGAGAAAAATTAGATATAGGTGTGCAACTCTGGGAGAGACTTGCTGCTTTTTGGTGATAGCACATGTAGAATCCTCCAGTAGGTGTAGAAACCTGAGAACAAGAGGGACCAAGGACCTACTTCCTCCCTGCAACTGGAACCCTAGAACAGCCTCAGAAAAGGTGCTGTGCCAACAGAAGGAGATTGTGGTAAAATAGTACTTGTGGTGTGGTGTGTTTAGGCAGACAGGGCCTAACATAGTACCTTCCAGTTCCCCACAGCCGGCCCAGGTGGTGGTGGAAAAGATCCAGATTATCCCTCTTGCAGAAATACATGCAGAAGGAGAGGTCTGAAGTATGAAGAGGACTCACAATGTAGGAGCCCTGTAGCAAAAGGCCATGGTAAGTTCATGGATAAGGGCATGGACATTTGTTTGCCCCTCCACCTGTCTTCAGCGGTATTTAAGGGAAGATACACTACCCATCCCTGGTTTTGAAAGGAGTTTTAGAGTTTCAAATGCTGCTAGTGAGACCACCATAGACCTTCTCTGAACACCACCTTCTTACTATTATGAACTGCTTAAAAACTTGGTCACCAGAAGAGGCTCTGATTAGAGGTTACTCTCTCCCTCCCTCTAAGAGGCCACTGGGGCCATTCCCATTATGACCTACCTCCCTATTTGTCTCAGTTTCCACAGAAAGTCTAAGCTACTCCCTCCGTTATCCCTCGCCACAGGAACTTTTATCCTTTTATGGCCAGATACATACCATAATCTAACTCAAGGTCCTACTTCTCTCTACCCCAAATCTTTCACTCTCCAAAACTGAATTCTTGATTGTACCCAACTTGAAAACCACGACATTATATAGTGCCACCATTTATCCAGTTGCTTAATTCAGAAGTCTTGGAATCATCAAGTCCTCTCTTCTATCTCACATCAGAAATTCCTATTGGCTGAACCTTCAAAGTAGATCTTGAATCTGATCACCTCTCATCTAGGCCAAGCCATATCATTTATCTTTTGGACTGCTGCTGAAAGCTTCTAATTGGTCCATTATCTTCCTGCAGCAGCTTAAATGATCATTAAATTTTTTTAATAAATTTATTTTATTGGCTGTGTGGGGTCTTTTTTGCTGTGCGCGGGCTTTCTTGTTTTAGTTGCAGTGAGGGGGGGCTACTCTTCGTTGTGGTGTGCAGGCTCCTCATTTCCATGGCTTCTCTTGTTGTGGAGCACGGGCTCTTGGTGCGTGGGCTTCAGTAGTTGCAGCACATGGACTCAATAGTTGTGGCTCATGGGCTCTAAAGCTCAGGCTCAATAGTTGTGGTGCACGGGCTTAGTTGCTCTGCAGCATGTGGGATCTTCCTGGAGCAGGGATCGAACCCGTGTCCCCTGCATTGGCAGGCGGATTCTCAACCACTGCGCCACCTAGGAAGCCCTAAATTTTTTTTTAACTTTTATATTGGAGTATACTTGATTAACAATGTTGTTTTAGTTTCAGGTGTACAGCAAAGTGATTCAGTTATACATATACATGTATCTATTCTTTTTCAAATTCTTTTCCCATTTAGGTTGTTACATAATGTTGAGCAGATTTCCCTGTATGATACAGTAGGTCCTTGTTCGTTATCTATTTTAAATATAGCAGTGTGTACATGTCAATTCCAAACTCCCCAGCTATTCCCTCCACCCTTCCCCCCAGTAATCAATAAGTTCATTTTCTAAGTCTGTAAGTCTGTTTCTGTTTTGTAAATAAGTTCATTTGCATTATTTTTATTTTTTTATTTAAAAACATTTTTTGAACTTTTTTGAGATATAATTGACATGCAATAAACTGCATATATTTAAAGTGTACAATTTGATATTTTTTTCTTATTAGTAACATATATATGGCAATCAAAATCTCCCAATTCATTACCCCCAACCCCCCTGCTTTCCCCACTTGTGTCCATATGTTTGTTCTCTACATCTGTGTCTCTCTTTCTGCCTTGCAAACTGGTTGATTTGTACCATTTTTCTATATTCCGCATATATGTGTTAATATACGATATTTGCTTTTCTCTTTCTGACTTACTTCACTCTGTATGACAGTCTCTAGGTCCATCCATGTCTCTACAAATGTCCCAATTTCATTTCTTTTTATGGCTGAGTAATATTCCATTGTGTATGTGTACCACATCTTCTTTATCCATTCCTCTGTTGGTGGACATTTAGGTTGCCTCCATGACCTGGCTATTGTAAATAGTGCTGCATTGAACATTGGGGTGCATGTGTCTTTTTGAATTATGGTGTTCTCTGGGGTATATGCCCAGGAGTGGGATTGCTGGGTGGTATGGTAACTCTGTGTAATTTTTCAAGGAACCTCTGTACTATTCTCCATAGTAGTTGTATCAATTTACATTCCCACCAACAGTGCAAGAGGGTTCCTTTTCTCCACACCATCTCCAGTATTTACTGTTTGTAGATTTTCTGATGATGCCCATTCTAACCAGTGTGAAGTGATACCTCATTGTAGTTTTGATTTGCATTTCTCTAATAATTAGTGATGTTGGAGCAGCTTTTCATGTGCCTCTTGGCTGTCTGTATGTCTTCTTCGGAGAAATGTCTATTTAGGTCTTCTGCCCAGTTTTTGATTGGGTTGTTTGTTTTTTTAATATTGAGCTGCATGAACTGTTTACATATTTTGGAGATTAATCATTTGTCTGATTTGTTTGCAAATATTTCCTACCATTCTGAGGGTTGTCTTTTTGTCTTGCTTATAGTTTCCTATGCTGTGCAAAAGCTTTGAAGTTTCATTAGGTCCCACTTATTTATTTTTGCTTTTATCTCCATTACTTTAGGAGGTAGGTCTTGCTTTTTTTCTTTAACTTAATTTGGTTATCTCTGCCCTTTAATTGGGAAATGTGGTTTATATTTGATGTAATTTTGATAACATTTGTGTTTAACTCTGTCATCTCAATCTTTGTTTTGTGTTTGTTTTACCTATTTTTTGTTATTTTTGTCCTTTTTTTTTTTGTGTCTTTGTGAACAGTTTTTTTTTTTTATGATTTCCTTTGACCTCCTTTGTTGGATTGTTAGTTATAACTCTTTCTTTGTTACTTTAGGGGATGCTTTATGACTTGTAGTTTATATCTTTAACTCACTAGAGTCTACCTTCAAGTGATATTGTATCACTTGTATAGTATAAGAATCTTAACAATAATACATTTCCATTTATCCCCTGACAGCTTTTGTGCTATTGTTGTCATATATTATAAACCCCCAAATACATTATTCTTTGCATTAAATAGTCAATTATTGTTAAAGGGGATTTAAGAAGAATAAAAATCCTTTTATAATTATCCATGTAAATATCATTTCTGGTGCCTTAATTTCTTTATGTAGATCCACATTTCCATCTGGTATCATTTTCTTCTCCCTGAAAGACTTTAAGTTTCTTATAGTGCAGATACACTAGTAATTAATTCTTTCAACTTTAGTATGTCTCAAAAAGTCTTGTTTCTGAAGTTTTATTTGATTAAATTTAAATATTTAAATCATTCTACTTTTATAGCTTTGTTTTAAATTTCTTAATTTGTTTTTTGTATAACTAACGCTTCAAAAGTGGAGATGACTTGGGTATATGTAACAATAAGGAGATGCTGTATGACCTGCCAAAGCAACTCCCTGGGCAGGGAAGAGTTAACCCAGCAGGCCTGGGTTTATTCAACCCTACATACTGCAAAGAAAGCCCCACCTTCAGGACTGGTGCTCAGCTGGCTTCTGTGAGATAATCTCTGAACCCTTGGAATATTCTGCCTGATAAGAGAGTTTCCATAGCCTGAGACTTTGAGTCATGTTGTACCAGTTTAACCAGATAAGTATATTTTTGGCAAATGTTTTTGATCTGGAGCGGACTTGAATCTGAGTAGCTGAGGTCAGTCATATGGGCACTCACAATAAAAATGCTACGAGCTTTCCTGGTTGGCAATGTTTCATACCTGTTGTCACACATCGTTAATGGGAGAATTAAGTGTGCCCCATGCAACTCCACTGCGAGGGGACACCTGGATGCTTGTGCCTGGTTTCTCCCGGACTTTGCCACATGTGCCTTTTCCCTTTGCTGATTTTAATGTTTCCTTTTCCTATAGTAAATTGTAACCATAATTATGGCAGCTTCTGAATCCTGTGAGTCTTTCTGGTGAATCATCAAGTCTGAGGGTCTTGGGGACCTACAACAAGACCCCCAAACCTCAGCAGCTTAAAACTGGAAAAGTTTATTTTTTGTTCACATTACATGTCCTTTCTGGGTGGGCTTTGGGGAAGGGCTCTGTTCTGTCATCCTCACTCAGGTAATCAGGCTGAGGGAGGTTCTTCATGCTAACATTAGTTCATTATTTTGTAAATGTTTATTAAGTATCTGCTGTCTTTTGAGCAGTAAGTTGGAAACTGGGAACTGGAGGAGAGTGGTCCCAGTCCTTGAGTAGCTGTACCATAGTTAAGCAGTAATTTTTGGGTGAGCCATGCAGTAAATGACAAAGTTCATCGGGGATGGAGGTCAACAAAGTGGTGACTGTTACAGCAACAAAACAGTAGAAAGGGTATGTGAACAGTTATGGGAAAGAGGAGTCTCTTCTGACCAAACACCCCAATAATAAAATGCCATACGTGTCTAATTATTTGAGTTATGTGTTTAAATGTTTATAGTTCAGCGTCTTGACAGTTTTAATTCCTCTCTGTATCAGTCAACAAATATTTTCTAAATCCAGAATATTCTCCCAGCCAGCTTTTGAACAATTGCAATGAGTGAGGCTGAGGGCACTTTGTGTATACAATTGGCTGTGGCAGGTCAGGCTGGAGCTCAGTAGGAAATCCTCAAGGGCATCCTCTCTCTTTTTTTTTTTTCATTTCTGTTACTGTTGCTGAGAGGAAACGGAAGACAAAGTGGGCACCTGGCCAATTTCTTCAGACGTCTCTAGATGAGGGAGGCTAAGTTCCCACCCTCAAGCGGTAGTTCCTGGGCTCAGACACTGAGGAGCTGCTTCCACACACTTCCTTCAGCTAAGCTTCCTATGATCTGTCAGAGGAGGCAGAAGCTGCCAGAGCCTGAAGTGACAACAAGGGCAGTTTGCAGTACCAACAGCTGAGACACCTGGCAGAGTCTCCCTCCCCAGTCATCCCTCCCTCTGGGTAATAATGCTCGATGGGATCACAGTTGCTTCTTCCCAGGACAATATTTCAGTGTCATTTTGGATGCAGAGAATGCCATGCAAAAAGGAGCTAAAGCCAGAGAAAGAAGCGGACTGGAGAGGCTCACAAGCCTTCTGGGCCTTGAGGCAGACTTACCCATCCCACTAGAGAGAGGGTCAGATGAGCCAAGGGTCCCAACAGAAAAATTGCCCTTGGCTCAACTTTCTCCATGTCAGTAGTTTTCAAAGTGTAGTCTTCAGACCGGATGCATCAGTACCACCTAGGAAGTTGTTAGAAAGTCAGTCAGAAACTCTGGGGATGGGGCCCAGCAATCAGTGTTTTAACATGTGACTCAGAGGCACACAAAAATTCGGTAAGCACTGCTGTACTGCTTCCTTTTGTAGGATTACCAAACACAGTGGGAAGAAGTGAGCTATCTATCACTATATGGTTCAAGCAAAAAATGCATTTTTGACATTCATTTGACATTGAGTTTATGGCTCATTCCTTTGAGCTCTAGGATGGGACCATGATGATCATCTCTCACCCTGAACCACCCCTAAGTTAGTTAGATTATATCTAATTCCATAATCTTTGGAATGTCCACTATATGTGGACATTTAGGCAGAGACCACATGAGAGAGAAAACTAAATGTCAACCTTAGTGTGTGATTTAAGAGCTGGAAAATATCTAGAAACTACTAAGAAGGGAAGGATTTTAACAACAGGATCATATCTAAATATACAGCATGGTGTTAAGATTCTTTGCATGATGGTCCTTAAAATGACTATAATATATGTTCCTTGATTCTAAGATGCACATTTTTCATATTTTAATGTTTCTGAAATTCAGACATCTTACAACTGATATATGTGTTTAATATGGTTAATTCTGCTTGACAAAAATTAAAAAATACCTAGCAATTAATAGATGATTTACTGTTTACAGTAAATGACAATTTAGAGATATATATATATTAATAATCTAGCACTAATGGGCTAGACAGGTATGTACACATCTCATTTAATCCTCACAACCAAGCTATGATTGGGTATGGTCATCAAATCTATTTTCTAGGCAAGGGAACAGCAGAAAGAGATGTAGCCTGTCCAAGGTCGCAAAGCAGGTGAGGAGCAGAGCTGGTGTTCTAGTTCAACTATGTTTAACTCCGAAGTCCATGGTGTTAATCTTAAACATTACATGTTCTCCCCCTTTACTAAACTGTTCCTTCCCCCTGGAATAGTTTTTTCTCTTACTCTCTTCCTAAAACTTGCTTATCTAGACAAGACAGAGTCAAATAGTATCTCTCCTATAAAGATTTTCCTGACTATCTAATACAGATGATATTTTTCCCTCCTCATAACTCCCACAGCAATCTTGTCACACTGTTAGAATATAAATTACTATATTGTATTATAGCTGTTAATATAACTTTATACCTTGTTACAATGTATATTTCTTAAAGGCAGAGATTCTCTCTTACTCATCTTTATATCCCCAGCGCCCAATACAGTATCTGGACAACAATCTGTGTTGGCTGAACTGCTTAAATAAATGTGTTCCTCCTACTTGATTGAGCTATTCAGAAAGCTTTATCTACTTGTAAAATATCATTTATTGAGTATTAACTGCAGACATAGTATTAACTAAGACCTTTACATGCTTTATAAATGTCTTGAGGAGAAATAAGGTAACATAAAAGACTTAAACTAGCATGTGGCACATTGTAAAGATGCAATAATGTTATTGTTTTTATTATTATTATTTAATGCGAAAAATTACAAAATTGAGTTGCAAAAACTCACTAGAGTAGTCACTATGATTGTCATTCTTCTATAGATAGGGAAACTGAGTAGTACTCGTAGAAGGGAAAGTAACTTATTCACAGTAAAATAGACCAAAAATGACATTTTAAACCTGTAAGAAAGAACCAGGCTTCTCTGTGTGTGTGTGTGTGTGTGTATTTTTTTCATAATTTTTGTGAAAGAGCAATGTTTGTAATCTAGACATGATGTAGTATCTGTTGCTTTTTTTCTATATAATTATGCTCTGGTTGCTGATGTGCTTATGCTACTGCTCAACTCCAGGTTTTCTTTTTTCTTTTTAATTGAAGTATAGTTGATTTACAATGCTATATATTAGTTTCAGGTGTACAACATAGTAATTTGATACTTTAACAGAGTATACTCCATTTTGACATATGCTACTATATGTAAAACAGATAAGTAATAACCTACTGTATAGCACAGGGAACTCTGCTCAATACTCTGTAATGACCCATATGGGACTAGAATCTAAAAAAGAGTATATATGTGTATATGTATAACTGACTCACTTCACTCTACAGCAGAAACTAAAACAACATTGTAAATCAACTATACTCCAATAAAAGTTTTTTTAAAAAGTTATTATAAAAGATTGGCTATATTCCCTGTTGTATATTACATCCTTGTATCTTATTTATTTAATATGTAGTAGTGTGTACCACTTAATCCCCTTCCCCTTTATCGCCCCTCCCCTCACTCCTCTCCCCACTGGTTACTAGTTTGTTCTCTGTATCTATGAGTCTGTTTCTGTTTTATTATAGTCATGCATTTGCTTCGTTTTTTAGATTCCACATATAAGCGAAAGCATACAGTGTTTGCCTCTGTCTGATTTACTTCACTAAGCATAGTACCCTCCAGGTCTTTTCATGTTGCAAATGGCAAATTTCATTCTTTTTTTGTGACTGAGTGGTATTCAATTTTATATATATATATATACCACATCTTCTTTATCGATTCATTGGTCAATGGACACTTGGGTTGCTTTCATATCTTGCTGTTGTAAATAATGCAGCTATGAACATTGGGGTGCATATATCTTTTCCAATCAGTGTTTTCATTTTCTTTGGATATACACTCAGGAGTGGCATTGCTGGATCATTTAGTAAATTCTAGTTTAGTTTAAATGTTATTAGGAACATTCATGCTTTTTTCCAAAGTGACTCTACCAATTTACATTCCACCAGCAGTGAACTAGGGTTCCCTTTTCTCCATATCCTCACCAACATTTATTATTTGTTGTCTTTTTGATGATAGCCATTCTGACTGGTGTAAGGTGTTTTTTTTTTTGGTTTTTTTTTAAAGCCCTTTATTGGAATATAATTGCTTTACACTGTGGTGCCAGCTTTTGCTGTACAACAAAGTGAATCAGCTGAATCTACAGATATATCCCCGTATCCCCTCCTTCCTATGACTCCTTTCCGCCTTCCATATCCCAGCCCTCTAAGTCATCACCCATCATCAAGTTGATCTCCCTGTGTTATGCAGCAGCTTCCAGCTAGCTATTTGACATTTGTTAGTGTATATATGTCAATGCTACTCTCTCATTTCATCCCAGCTTCCCCTTTGCCCCCGTCCAAGCCCCCCTGTCCTCCAGTCCATTCTCTGCATCTGCATCCTTATTCTTGCCCTGTCACTGGTTCATCAGTACCATTTTTTTTTTAATTCCCTATGTATGAGTTAGGATACAGTATTTGTTTTTCTCTTTCTGGCTTACTTCACTCTGTATGACAGACTCTAGGTCTATCCACCTCATTACATATGGCTCCATTTCATTCCTTTTTATGGCTGAGTAATATTCCATTGTATATATATGCCACATCTTCTTTATCCATTCATCTGTTGATGGACATTTAGGTTGCTTCCATGTCCTGGCTATTGGAAATAGTGCTGCAATGAACATTATGGTACATGTTTCTTTTTTGGATTATGGTTTTCTCTGGGTATATGCCCAGTAGTGGGATTACTGGATCATATGGTAGTTCTATTTGTAGTTTTTTAAGGAACCTCCAAACTGTTTTCCATAGTGGCTGTACCAACTTACATTCGCAACAACAGTGCAGGAGAGTTCCCTTTTCTCCACACCCTCTTCAACATTTATTGTTTCTAGATTTTTTAACAATGGCAATTCTGACTGGTGTGAGGTGATACCTCATTGTGGCTTTGACTTGCATTTCTCTAATGATTAGTGATATTGAGCATCTTTTCATGTGTTTTTTGGTCTTCTGTATGTTTTCTTTGGAGAAATGTCTATTTAGGTCTTTAGGTCAATTTGTGGATTGGGTTATTTGCTTTTGTTGGTATTAAGCTGCATGAGCTGCTTGCATATTTTGGAGATTAATCCTTTGTCTGTTGCTTCATTGGCAAATATTTTCTGCCATTCTGAGGGTTGTCTTCTTGTCTTGTTTATGGTTTCTTTCACTGTGCAAAAGCTTTTAAGTTTCATTAGGTCCCATTTCCATTTTTCTAGGAGGTGGGTCAAAAGGGATCTTTCTTTGATGTATGTCATAGAGTGTTGTGCCTATGTTTTCCTCTAAGAATTTTATAGTGTCTAGACTTACATTTAGGTCTTTAATCCATTTTGAATTTATTTTTGTGTATGGTGTTGGGAAGTGTTCTAATTTTGTTCCTTTAAATGTAGCTGTCCAATTTTCCCAGCCCCACTTATTGAAGAGGCTGTCTTTTTCCCATTGTATATTCTTGCCTCCTTTGTCAAAGATAAGGTGCCCATATGTGCATGTGTTTATCTCTGGGCTCTCTATTCTTTTCCATTGGTCTATATTTCTGTTTTTGTGCCAGTACCATACTGTCTTGATCACTGTACACTTGTAGTATAGTTTGAAGTCAGGGAGCCTGATTCCTCCAGCTCCATCTTTCCTTCTCAAGATTGCTTTGGCTATTTAGGGTATTTTGCATTTACATACAAATCATAAGATTTCTTGTTCTAGTTCTGTGAAAAATGCCATTGGTAATTTGATCGGGATTGCGTTGAATCTGTAAATTGCTTTGGATAGGATAGTCATTTTCACAATGTTGATTCTTCCAATCCAAGAACATGGTATGTCCCTCCATGTGTTTGTATTGTCTTTGATTTCTTTCATCAGTGTCTTAAAGTTTTCTGCATACAGGTCGTTTGCTTCCTTAGGCAGGTTTATTCCTAGCTATTTTATTCTTTTTGTTGCAGTGGTGAATGGGAGAGTTTCCTTAATTTCTCTTTCTGCTCTTTCATTGTTAGTATATAGGAATGCAAGAGATTTCTGTGCATTAATTTTGTATCCTGCTCCTTTACTAAATTCATCACTTAGTGCTAGCAGTTTTCTGGTAGCATCTTTAGGGTTTTTTATGTATAATATCATGTGATCTACAGAGTGACAATTTTACTTCTTCTTTTCCAATTCGAATTCCTTTTATTTCTTTTTCTTCTCTCATTGCTGTGGCTAAAACTCCCAAAACTATGTTGAATAATAATGGTGAGAGTGGGCACCCTTGTCTTGTTCCTACTCTTAGAGGGAATGCTTTCGTGTTTTCACCATTTAGAATGATGTTGGCATTTGGTTTCTCATATATGGCTTTTATTATGTTCAGACAATTTCCTTCTAGGCCCACTTTCTGGAGAGTTTTTTTTTTATCATAAATGGATGTTGAATTTTGTCAAAAGATTTTTCTGCATCTATTTAGATTATCATATGGTGTTTATCCTTCAATTTGTTAATATGATGTATCGCATTGATTGATTTGCATATATTGAAGAATCCTTGCATCCCAGGGATAAACCCCACTTGATCATGGTGTATGATCTTTTTAATGTGCTGTTGGATTCTGTTTGCTAGTATTTTGTTGAGGATTTTTACATCTATCTTCATCAGTGATATTGGCCTGTAATATTCTTTTTTTTGTGAGATCTTTGCCTGGTTTTGGTATCAGGGTGAATGTGGCCTTGTAGAATGAGTTTGGGAGTGTTCCTCCTTCTGCTATATTTTGGAAGAGTTTGAGAAGGATAGGTGTTAGCTCTTCTCTAAATGTTTGATAGAATTCTCCTGTGAAGCCATCTGGCCCTGGGCTTTTGTTTGTTGGGAGATTTTTAATCACAGTCTCAATTTCCATACTTGTGATTGATCTGTTTATAGTTTCTATTTCTTCCTGGTTCAGTCTTGGGTGATTGTACTTTTCTAAGAATGTATCCATTTCTTCCAGGTTATCCAGTTTATTGGCATATAGTTGCTTGTAGTAGCCTCTCATGATCTTTTGTATTCCTGAGGTGTCCGTTGTTACTTCTCCTTTTTCATCTCTAATTCTGTTGATTTGCATCTTCACCCTTTTTTTCCTGATGAGTCTGGCTAATGGTTTATCAATTTTGTTAATCTTCTCAAAGAACCAGCTTTTAGTTTTATCAGTCTTTGCTACTGTTTCCTTCATTTCTTTTTCATTTATTTGTGATCTGACTTTTCTTTCCTTCTGCTCACTTTGGAGTTTTTTTGTTCTTTCTCTAACTGTTTTAGGTATAAGGTTAGGTTGTTTATTTGAGATTTTTCTCATTTCTTGAGGTAGGATTGTATTGCTATAAACTTCCCTCTTAGAACTGATTTTGCTGCATCCATAGGTTTTGGGTTATTGTGTTTTCATTGTCATTTGTTTCTAGGTATTTTTTGATTTCCTCTTTGATTTCTTTAGTGTTTTCTTGGTTGTTTAATAATGTATTGTTTAGCCTCCATGTGTTTATATTTAAAAATTTTTTTTCCTTTAATTGATATCTAGTCTTATGGCATTGTGGTCTGAGAAGATGCTTGATAGGATTTCAATTTTCTCGAATTTACTGAGGCTTGATTTGTGACCCAAGATGTGATCTATCCTGGAGAATATTCCATGTGCACTTGAAAAGAAAGTGTATTCTGTAGTTTTTGGATGGAATGTCCTATAAATATCAATTAAGTTGAGATGGCCTAATGTGTCATTTAAAGCTTGTGTGTCCTTATTTATTTTCTGTTTGGATGATCTGTCCATTGGTGTAAGTGGGGCGTTAAAGTCTCCTACTAGAATTGTGTTACTGTCAATTTCCCCTTTTATGGCTGTTAGCATTTGCCTTACGTATTGAGGTGCTCCTATGTTGGGGGCATAGATATTTCCAATTGTTATATGTTCTTCTTGAATGGATCCCTTGATCATTATGTAGTGTCCTTCCTTGTCTCTTTTAATAGTCTTTACTTTCAAGTCTAATTTGTCTGATATGACTATTGCTCCTCCAGCATTCTTTTGACTTCCATTTGCATGGAATATCTTTTTCCATCCCCTTACTTTCAGTCTATATGTGTACCTAGGTCTGAAGTGGGTTTCTTGTAGACAGCATATACAGGGGTCTTGTTTTTGTATGCATTCAGCCAGTCTGTGTCTTTTGGTTGGAGCATTTAATCCATTTACATTTAAAGTAATTATTGACATGTATGTTCCTATTACCATTTTCTAAATTGTTTTGGGTTTGTTTTTGTAGGTCTTTTCCTTCTCTTGTGTTTCCTGCCTAGAGAAGTTCCTTTAGCACTTGTTGTAAGGCTGGTTTGGTGGTGCTGAATTCTCTTAACTTGTGCTTGTCTGTAAAGCTTTTGATTTCTCCGTCGAATCTGAATGAGATTCTTGCTGGGTAGCGTATTCTTGGCTGTAGGTTTTTCTCTTTCAGGACTTTCAGTATATCCTGCCACTCCCTTCTGGCCTGCAGAGTTTCTGCAGAGAGATCATCTGTTATCCTTATAGGGTTTCCCTTATATGTTATTTGTTGCTTTTCTCTTGCTGCTTTTAATATTTTTTCTTTGTGTTTAATTTTCATTAGTTTGATTAATATGTGCCTTGGTGTGTTTCTCCTTGGGTTTATTCTGTATGGGACTCTCTGAGCTTCTTGGACTTCATTAACTATTTCCTTTCCCACGTTGGGGAATTTTTCTACTATAACCTCTTCAAATATTTTCTCAGAGCCTTTCTTTTTTTATTCTTCTTTTGGGACAGCTATGATTTGAATGTTGGTGTGCTTAATGTTGTCCCTGAGGTCTCTGAGACTGTTTTCCATTCTTTTTTTTCCTTTTTCCTGCTCTGTGGCAGTTATTTCTACCATCCTATCTTCCAACTCACTTACTCATTCTTCTGCCTCAGTTATTCTGCTGTTTATACCATCTAGAGTATTTTTAATTTCAGTTATTTTGTTGTCCATTACTGTTTGTTTGCCCTTTAGTTCTTCTAGGTCCTTATTAAATGTTTCTTGTATTTTTTCTATTTTGTTTTTGAGATTTTGGATTGTCTTTATTGTCATTACTCTGAATTCTTTTTCAGGCAATTTGCCTATTTCCTCCTCCTTTATTTGGTGTTGTAGGTTTTTATCTTGCTCTTTTGTCTGAAAGATGTTTCTTTGTTTTCTGATTTTGTCTAATTTATGGTATTTGCAGTCTCCTTTCCCTATGCTGTCTAGTAGTAATTCGTCTTGTTTCTGTTCTCTGCCCCCTGTGGTGGGGTTGGTCCAGTGTCTTGAGTAGGCTTCCTGTTGGGCGGGTCTAGTGCCTACTTTCTGGTATGTGGATCTGAGTCTTTTCCCTCTGATGAGCAAGGTGGTGTCAGATGGTGTGTTTTAGGGTATTTGTGAGCTTAATATGGCTTTAGGTTGTCTGCATGCTGATGGGTGGGTTTGTGTTCCTGTCTTGTTTGTAGTTTGGCATGAGGTATCCAGCACTGTCAGTTGCATGCAGTTGGGTGAAGCTGGGTCTTAGATTCTGTTAGAAGCCTCCGTGAGAATTCTCTGCAGTTGATCTTCCCTGTGGCTGAGGACTCTCTAGTGGTCTAGCATGCTGGACTTGGTGCTCCCTCCCCAGAGCCTCTGACTTGACTTTTATCGATCTTTATGGACTGCATTGACAGGTTCCCTTGCCCTCTGGCTTCAGGTTAGGTTTGACCAATGGGAGGCACCTAGCTCTTCCTCATCGTCCTCCTGGTGGAGCAGGTGGCAGGGAAGGCAGCGACTGAGGTGCATGGTGCGGCGGAACAGGCTGTCAGTGTGGTGCCCCTGGGCCAGCAGGTGCCCCTCGAGGTCCTCCAGCAGAGCCAGCGAGTGGCCACAGAAGTTGGTGAGCTGCCGGACCAGGCTGAGCATGGCCAGGTGGCTCACATGGCAGAGCTCCACCAGTGGCTGTGGTGGCTTGCGCAGGCACAGGCGCTGAGGCTGTGAGGTGGTTTTTATTTGCATTTCCCTGAAGGTTAGTATGTTGAACATCATTTCATGTGCCTGTTAGAAATGTGTATGTCTTTGGAAAAATGTCTATTCACGTCTTCTGCCCATTTTTTAATTGGGTTGTTTGCAATTTTGATAGAGTTGTATTTCTTTGTGTATTTCAGATATTAACCTCTTATCAAACATATCATTTGCAAATATATTCTCCCATTCAGTACATTGTATTTTCATTTTGTTGATGGTTTCTGTTGCTGTGCAAAAGCTGTTTATTTAATTAGGCTTCATTTGTCTACATTTGCTTTTGTTTAGCTTGCTGGAGGAGACAGTCCCTAATAATACTGCTAATTCTAATGTAAAAGAGTGTACTGCGTGTATTTCTTCTAGAATTTTTATGGTCTTTGGTCTTACATTTAGGTCTTTAATACATTTTTATTTTTGTATGTTGTGTGAGAAAATTTTCTAATTTCATTCTGTAACATGTAGCTGTCTAAATTTCCCAACGCCACTTATTGAAGAAGCTGTCTTTTCCCTATTGTGTATTTTGGTCTCCTTTGTTGTAAAGTAATTGACCATGTGTGCGTGTGTTTATTTCTGGGCTCTGTATCCTGTTCCATTGATCTGTATGTCTGTTTTTATGCCAGGATCATAATGTTTTTATTACTGTAGTTTTGTAATATATTCTAAATTCAGGGAGCCTGATACCTTCAGCTTTATTCTTTTTTTCTCAAGAAATGGCTATTTGGGGCCTTTTGTGATTCCATACAAATTTTAGGATTATTTGTTCTAGTTCTGTGAAGAATGTCATGGGTATTTTAATAGGGCTTGCATTAATTCTGTAGATTGCTTTGACTAGTATGGACATTTTAACAATAGTAATTATTCCAATCCATGTACATGGAGTATCTTTCCACTTATTTGTATCATGTTCAATTTCCTTCATCAGTGTCTTCTAGTTTCCGAGTATAGGTCTTTTACCTCCTTGGTTAAGTGTGTTCCTTGGTTAAGTTTATTTCATTCTTTTTGATGCAATTGTAAATGGGATTATTTTCTTGCTTTCTCTTTCTTTCTGATAGTTCATATTAGTGTACAGAAAAGTAACCGATTTCTGTATATTAATCTTGTATCCTGCAGCTTTACTGAATTCCTTAATTCTAATAGTTTTTGGGTGAAGACTTTAGGGTCTTCTATATATGACGTCATTTCTTCTGTAAATAGTGACACTTTCTATTCTTCCCTTCCAGTTTGAATGCCTTTTATTTCTTTTTCTTGTCTGATTGCTGTGGCTAGGACTTCCAACCCTATGTTAAATAGAAATAGAGTGAGCATCCTTGTCTTGATACTTATTTTAGAGGAAAAGCTTTTAGTTTTTCACCATTGAGTATTATGTTGTCTGTGGGTGTTGTAAGTGGCCTTTATTTTGCTGAGATATGTTCCCAGTATACCATCTTTGTTGAGAGTTTTTATCTTCAATGGGTGTTGAATTTTGTCAAATACCTTTTCTGTATCTATTGAGGTGATCATGTGATTTCTATCCTGTTTTGTTAATGTGATGTATCAGATCAATTGATTTGTGGATATTGAACTATCTTTGCATCCTTGGAATAAACTCCACTTGACCATGGTATAATCCTTTTTATATATTGTTGAATTTGGTTTGGTAATATTTTGAGGATTTTTGCATCTATATTCATTAAGAATATTGGCCTGTAATTTTCTTTTTATATAGTGTCTTTGTCTGCTTTTGCTATCAGGGTTGTGGTGGCCTCATAGAATGAAATTGGAAGTGTTTCCTTCTCTTTGATTTTTTGAAATAGTTTGAAAAGTATAAGTACTAACTCTTTTTATATATGTTAAGTACAGTCCCCCTGTGAAGTTGTCTTGCTCTTTTGTTTGTTGGAAGTTTTTGATTAGTGACTCAATTTCAATACTAGTTATTGTTCTGTTCAGATTATCTATTTAATCCTGATTCAGTCTTGGAAGATTGTACATTTTTAGTAGTTTGTCCATTTCTTCTGTGTTGTCCAATCTGTTGGCATGTAATTGTTCATAGATTCTCTTATGATTATTTGTATCTCTGTGATATCAGTTGTTATTTCTCCTCTTTCATGTCTTATTCTGTTCATTTTGATCCTCTCTATTTCTTAATGAGCCTGAGTAAAGGCTTATCAGTTTTATTTATCTTTTCAAAAAACCAGCCCTTGGTTTAATTGATCTTTTCAGTTGTTTTGGAATCTCTGTGTTATTTATTGCCTCTCTCTCTTTTTTTAATTTCCCTCCTTCTTCTGACTTTGGGATTTGTAATTCTTTTTCTAATTCCTTTAGATGGTAAATTAGGTTGTTTATTTGAGATTTTTCTTGTTTCTTGAGGTATGCCTTTATCACTATAAACTTCCCTCTTAGAACTGCTTTTGCTGCATCCCATAGATTTGGGAAAGTTGTGTTTTTATTTTTATTTGTCTCAAAGCATTTTATGATATTTTCTTTGATTTCTTCATTGACCAATACTGTTTTTACTAGTATGTTGTTTAGTCTCCACATATTTGCTTTTTTCTCATTTTTCTTCCTGTATTTGACTGTATTATAATATCATACCTTGTGGTTGGAAAAGATGCTTGATATAATTTCTATCCTCTTAAATTTGTTGAGGCTTATTTTGTGGCCTAGCATGTGCTTTTTCCTGGAGAACATTCAATATGTAATTGAAAAGAATGTGTATTCTGCTGTTTTTGGATGTAATGTCATATAGATATCTATTAAGTGTACCTGGTCTAATGTGTCATTTAATTCCAGTGTTTCTTTATTGATTTTCTGTCTGAATGAGCTGTCCGTTGATGTAAGTGGGGTATTAAAGTCTTCTAGTATTATATTATTGTCAATTTCTCCCTTTATGTCTGTTAATATTTGCATTATATATATATAGGTGCTCTGATATTAGGTGCATATATATTTATGAGTGTTATACCCTCTTTTTGGATTGATATGTTTATTATTATATAATTCCCTTCTTTGTATCCAGATATAGACTTTGTTTTACAGTCCAATTTGTCTGAGTATTGATACCCCAGTTTTCTTGTTATTTCCATTTGCATGAAATATCTTTTTCCATCCCCTCTCTTTCAGTCTGTGACTTTAGCTCTAAAGTGAGTCTCTTGTAAGAAGTATATCAATGGGTCTTTTTTTTTTTATCCAATTAGCCACCTTATATCTTTCAATTAGAGTATTTGGTCCATTGACATTTAAAGTGATTATTAATCGATATGTACTTCTTATCATTTTGTTACTTGTTTCCTGTTTTTATAGTTCTTTACAGTTCCTCTTTTCTTCTTTTAATTTCTTCCCTTGTGGTTTGATGATTTTCTTTAGTGATATGCTTATACTCCTTTCTCTCTAGTTTTTGTGTATCTGTTATAGGTTTTTTGATTTGTGGTTACCATGGGGTTCATATATGTTGACCTATAACTATATGTTTGTTTTAAACTGATAGTCATTTAAGTTCAGATACATTCTAATAGCTCTACATGTTTTATTCCCTGTATCATATTTTGTATTTTTGATGTCTTATTTTACATCTTCATATATATCCCTCAACTATGTATTGTAGCTATAGTTGATTTCACAATTTTTGTCTTTTTTTTTAAGCTCTTTATTGGAATATAATTGCTTTACACTGTTGTGCCAGTTTTTGCTGTACAATAAAGTGAATCAGCTGTATTTATACATATATCCCCATATCCCTTCCCTTCCAGGACTACCCCCCACCCTCCCTATCCCAGCCCTCTAAGTCATCACCCATCATTGAGTTGATCTCCCTGTGTTATGCAGCAGCTTCCCACTAGCTATCTATTTTACATTTGGTAGTGTATAAATGTCAACGCTGCTCTCTCATTTTGTCCCAGCTTCCCCTTCACCCCCAACCCTGTGTCCTCAAGTCCGTTCTCTACAGCTGTATCTTTATTCTTGCCCTGTTACTGGGTTCATCAGTAGCATTTTTTTAGATTCCATATATATGAGTTAGCATGCTGTATTTGTTTTTCTCTTTCTGGCCTTTTTCGCTCTGTTTGACAGTCTCTAGGTCCATCCACCTCACTACAAATAGCTCAATTTCATTCCTTTTTGTGGCTGAGTAATATTCCATTGTATATCTGTGCCACATCTTCTTTATCCATTCATCTGTTGGTGGGAATTTAGGTTGCTTCCATGTCCTGGCTATTGGAAATAGTGCTGCAGTGAACATTGTGGTACATGTTTCTTTTTGGATTATGGTTTTCTTAGGGTATTTGCCCAGGAGTGGGATTGCTGGATCATATGGTAGTTCTCTTTTTAGTTTTCTAAGGAACCTCCATACTGTTTTCCATAGTGGCTGTACCAATGTACATTCCCACCAGCAGTGCAGGAGGGTTCCCTTTTCTCCGCACCCTCTCCAGCATTTCACACCTAGGGACACATACAGACTGAAAGTAAGGGGATGGAAAAAGATTTCCATGCAAATGTAAGTCAAAAGAAAGCTGGAGTAGCAATACCCATATCAGACAAATTAGACTTAAAACAATTTTTGTTTTTGTACTAGATTATTTAAGTGGTTTGATCCACAGCCTTTACTATATTTTTGCCTTTGCCTGTGGAATTTGTCCCTTCCTATAATTTCTTATTTCTTGTTGTAGCCTTTTATTTTTCACGTAAAGAAGACCCTTTAACATTCTTGTAAGGTCCATTTAGAATTGATGAACTCTTTTAGTTTTTTCATATCTAAGAAGCTCTTTATCTCTCATTTAATTTTGAATGTTAACCTGTGGGTGGAGTATCCTAAGTAGCAGGTTTTTTCCTTTCAACACTTTAAATATAGCATGCCATTGCCTTCTGTTCTGCAAAGTTTCTGGAGAAAAGTCAGCTGATAGTCTTATGGGGGTTCCCTTGTATGTGACTGTTTCTTGTTCTCTTGCTGCCTTTAGAATTCTCTCTTTATCTTTAAACTTTTTCCATTTTAATTATGATATGTCTTGGTGTGGGTCTGTTTGGGTTCATCTTGTTTGAGACCCTCTGTGATTCCTGTACCTGGATGTTTGTTTCCGTCTTCAGGTTCAGTAAGTGTTCAGTCCTAATTTCATCAAATACATTTTCTACCTCTTTCTCTCTTCTTCTTTGGGATCCCTACAAAGTGATTGTCAGTATACTTGATGTTATCCCAGAGGTTCCTTCAACTATTCTCATTTTTTAAAATTTGTTTCTCTTTTTGCTGTTCTGATCCGGTGATTTTCATTATTCTATCTTTCAGATTGCTGTGTGTTCTTCTGTGTCACCTAATCTGCTGTTAATTCCCACTAGTGTATTTCTTTATTTCAGATATCGAATTCTTCAGCTCTAACTTGGTTCTTTTTTTCATATTTTCCAGTTCTTTGTTAAAATTCTCACTGTGTTCATCTATTCTTTTACCCATATCAGTTAGCATTCTTGTTACTATTGCTCTGAACTTTTTATCAGGTAAATTATTTATCTGTTTCATTAGGTTTTTTTCTGGAGTTTTTTTCTTGTTCTTTGTTTGAAACATATTCCTCTTCTCATTTTGTTTAACCTTCTCTGTCTCTATTAAATTAGGTGAAATAGTTACTTATCCTGGTCTGAAGGGTGTGTCCTTGTGTTAGAACATCCCTGTGCAGTCTGCATGTGCCCGATGGCTTTGATGGGAGAGCTGGATCTGAAATGAGCGCAGCCTGCATCTTCCCCTGGGTGGCTGGCAGCCACCTCCTTGGTGGGAGGTAGGACTGGAGTTGGAGGGACCAGAGCCAGGTGCAAGATAGGGCTTCTCCTGTGCTCAGTGACTGTCACCACCCTATCAGGTGTAAAGGCAGGGCCCAAGGGGCTGGAGCAGGTATCATGAGGTAGTTGGGTTTCTCCTGGGTGTAATGGCAGTCTCTCCCTGTGTTTGGGGCATGGCAAGTGCCTGAAGGCTTGGATCTGAGTTACTTCTGTGCTGGTTTCATTACCCACCCCCACCCCTGGTGTGCACACCTTGGTTAGAGGCTGGGTAGGGGCTGGAAAGGGTGATGCCACAATGCTGAGCTGGGCCTGCACCCTCCCAAGTATGCACAGGGACATGTGTTCCTGTGATAGTGGTCCCACCATGGAGCTCACTTTACACCTTCCAGATTATGTGCAGGGATGCACGAGCTGGTGATGGTTGCCTCTGCCTTGGTCAGAGGCAGGGTCATAGTCTGGGCTGGGTCTGTTCCCTCCAAGTGTGCACACTCTTGTTGGCAGTAACAGGCTCCCCTTTAGTGGGGAGCAGTGCTGGAACAAGAGTGGCTGAAGAAGTAGCACAGTGTGGGGTCGGGTGCATGCTGGGGTGGTCTTGGCAAGCTGGTCAGAGCCCCAGGCAGTTTTCAATCTGCTGTGACCAGAAGTAAGCAAATCTGTGTGTGCTTCCTTCAAGAGTGGAGGCTTGGTTTCTTACAGCCTTCTGGTAAACCCCAGCTAAGGGGGCTTGTCTTTCTGGTGTTGGACCCCAGGGTTGGGGTGTCTAATATGTGACTCAAACTCCTTGCTTCCCAGGGAGGATCCCCTAACCTGTGATATCCCCCTCCTCTTTTTGTCTTCTGTGGCGAGGTGGGTGTGGATCCTGACCAGATCGCTTCTCTTTTCTTCTTACCAGACTCCATGTGGAAATTTCTCTACATCCCTGGTTGTAGAGGAGCTGTTTTGCTAGTTCCCAAGTTGATTTTAGCGAGAGTTGCTCTATATGGAGTTGTAGTTTTGGTTTGTTCATGAGGGGAGGTGAGCCCAGTCCTTCTACTCCACCACCTTGATCCCCTCCCAACTCTACATTTTCTTATTTCTCAAGTCTTCTCTGCCCCCATACCTGGGGGTACTGAAAGAAAAATCTGGATCGCTCTCTGTTTGTGTGCCTGCTAAAAATTTCTATACTTCTCATGTCTCTCTGAGATCTGTAACAACTCTCTCTTTACCCCAGGCCATGGCTTCTGTGACTTTTGTTGTCAAAACTGTGACTTGAAAAATATACTTCCAATAATCAGAACATGTCATTCTGGAGTTTTACCACAAGGAGGCAGTGGTGTCCTAGCCATTAGATCTGAACCAGCTGATGGATTTATAACCTTGAGTTTTGCATACTTCATTTACAAAAGAAAGTGAATCTCTATTACAGTGGTTACTCAAACACTATTTTAAAAATATATTTGGGATCAGTGTTAACAAGGAATAATTTAAGTGATAAAAAGGCAGTATTTTTCTCTTAACTCTTGACTTATTGTAGCTCATATGTTATCTCAATAGTGCAAAAAGGCACTCAATTAAATTCAGCACTTATTCATTATAAAAGTCTTTGAAAACTGGGAATAGTAGGGATCTTCCTTAATGTAATAGAGTAATTATAAAGCCTACAGTAAACTTTTGCTTAAGTAGTACATTTTAGAAATTTGTCTTCAATTAAGGTAAGACAAGGATGGCCACTCTTACTTGTATTGAAATTCCTAATTGATGCAATAAGATAAGAAAATGAAAGAAATTAAAATTTAAGAATTGGAAGGAAAAAGAAAAAAAGTTAGTTATTTGAAGATGATGTGCTTTTCTACATAGAAAATCCTGTAGGATCTACAGGTAAATCAAAACACATCCAGATTCATCACATGTGCTCTAATCTTCTGAAAAATACATAGAATGTGGTATACCTATACAGTAGAACACTGTCTAGCAATTAAATGAATGAACTATTTCTACATATCAACCTGGATAAATTTCTAAAACATGCTGATGGAATAAAAACTAATTTCAGAATGTTTCATGTAGTGGGAGACATTTATGTAGAGTTTAAAAGACACAGACGTAATGAAAAAATATAAAAGCATGCATGAAGAAGTATATTTGTTTACTATTGTTGTTGTGACAAATTACCACAAATTTAGCCAGTTAAAGCAATGCTTTTTATTATCTCAAGGTTCTGTAGCTTACAAGTCCAAGTACAGTGTGCTTGGTCCTCTGCTTAGAGTCTCTAACTCGCTAACTTGGTCCTCTGCTTAGAGTCTCAGCAGGTAGAAATCAAGGTGTCAGCAGAGCTACATTCCTTTCTGGAGGTTCCAGGGATGAATCCACTTCCAGGCTTATATCGATGGCTGAGTTCAGTTTCCTGACATTGTAGGACTAAGGCCCCTGTTTCTTTGCTGGCTCTCAGCTAGGGGCTGGGCTCTGCTTCTGGAGGCTGGTGGCATTACTTCTCATGCTTTTTGTGTATCCCTCCTCAACAGATGATGAGCCAGGTCTTCCCTTGCTTCTACTCCTCTTTGATTTCCATTTCTACCTAACCTTTCTCATGCCAGTGGGAGAAAGTTCTCTGCTTTTAAAGGCTCATGTTATTAGATTGGGCTCACCTGGATAATCCAAGATAATCTCTTTATTTTAAAGTCTGTACAAAGTCCCTTTTGCCACGTAAGGTAACATATTCACAGGTTCCAGAGATTAGAGAATGAACATCTTTGGGGGGCCATTCTGTCTAACACAAGAGGCTACATTCTGACTTTAGGATAGTGGTTATCTGTGGATAGAGAGGAAGGGATTGGGAGATAGTATAAAAAGACTTCAAATCTATAGTGTCCTATGTTTGAAAAATAATCTGAAGTAGATATGGTAAAAGTTAAGATTTGTTAAGTATGCATGGTGTGTAGTGGATGTTATTTATGTCTTTCAAGTCTTTATGTATGTTTGAAATATTACATAATAAAAACACATTTAAAAAAAATAAAAAACAAAAAATACTGAAAATGGTGTTTTATGCATCTTGGTGTTTTAGAACAAATTCATACTGGTTTCAGAGATCATAAATAAAATATAGAGAATCTTCAGAAGAGTGGTTGGTGCAGAAATGGTTGCCAGGTAATATAGCTATTACTTCAGTATACTTGGGTGTGAGAAAATGTGAGAATTAAGTCAGATGCTGTAATGGTATGTGGGACTGGGAAAGTAGTTTTGGAAGATAATGTATTCTATGCAAATACACACAAATAGAGAAAATAGTTTGAAATTGCTAATTGCTAAACATAAAAGACAAATGGAGAGGAAAAATTGAATACCAACTAGAAAAATAGCAAGTTTGAGGGAGCTGGGTCCCAGAGTAAGCAGAATGGAAAAATATCTAAAGCATAGGTGGAGGCATTTGTCTTGGATTGAGAGGGACATCTCCTGTACTGTGTTAGCTCAGTATATATTTTTCATAGCAAAATGCCATAGTCTGAGTGGTAGAGATTGAGAAACAGCTAGCTCTCCTGTGGACACTAATCCCATGATGAGCATCCCACCCTCATGACCTCATCTAAACCTAATTATCTCCCAGAGGCCACATCTCCAAATACCCTCTCACTGGGGCTTTGGGCTGCACCATATGAAGTTTGAGGGGGCACCATAGCATCTATAGCATCTATCAAATTGAAGGAGGGAGTAAAAATTGTTGTATACAGAAGTATCTAGTCACAGGTAGGAAGATAGGTGAACATATTCTTATATGTTGGGTACCAAAAATGCATTCAATGGAGTGTCCAAGCTCTTAATCTATAGCAAAAAGGAAAGACAAAGGTAAGGGTATCATTGAGAATTCTAGCATGCTATAGTAAAGACGTTCAAAATTAGGAAGGAAAGAAACATGCCATATGGGAGTGGACACCATGGCTTGCCTATTTTATTATTTTGCTTTTTTACTTATTAACATCTCTCATTTTATTTAGACACTCAATAGTAGGGGAGACTTTATTGTCTAAACCATTCATGAAATTCCACTCTCCTTTCCCAGATAATCGGCTTCCCAGTCTTCCTTGCAGCTAAGGGTATTCATGTGATACAGTATTAGCGAATGAGTCTGAGGGGCACCCTCTGGTAGAATAGTCTTTGCCCTCCTCTCTGGTTTGGACGTGATGTATAAGAATGTGATGCCAGGAGCTACAGAAGCTGTAGTGGGACTATGAGGGAAAAGGGAAAATATCATAGTCACATTGAAGCAATAACTTTACTTACTGTGGAAATGCTGAACAAAACCCCAAGTCTCATTACCCTGCCCCCATTCCCAGACTTCTCAAGTAAAAATAACCATTCTTAAGGATTAGACCATGGCTATTTAAGTTTTCTCATATTTTCATCCAAATGCATCCTAACTGATATTCAATGCAAAGATAGAGGAAGAAACCAATCTTGGAAAAAAATAAGAAACTTCAAATTCTTTGCATATGCTTCTTTTGATAGAAATACGTAATAAAAACACCTGTTTCTTTTAAAAAGGTAGGGAGCAAAGAAAGAATGATAAAAATTGAGATTAGAGAAAAAGGCAGACAGAGGAGTAAAGTATTATGAAATATGTAAATTAGCAATAGCAAATAATAATAATAGGATAAGAATGGACTAAAATCATCAGGGACTTCCACTTCTGGTAACTACTAACTAGATAACTTGGACCAACACACATTTAAAAACAATTTTAAAAGCTGAACAGTATATTTTTGAGATCTTCACTGAAGATATTTGAAAGCTAATAAAGAGGCAGTGAATAATTAGTGTTTATCATCCCAAAGAAGAAGAAAATCCAGAGAAGGAAGCTTTGCATTTAGGGGTCTCTTTTTCTTATAAGGGCATCTTGAAGAGGTAGTTGAAAATTTATTTTGACAGTTTCTTAAAGTCAGTGGGAAAAATGGAATTCAGGGACCACCAAGGGGTGGGTTGGAACCCTAAAGGGCAACACCCTGAAGTAAAAGTGGATTGGAAGCAGGCCAGCTTTGTGTGGGCTGGAGCCCAGCTTTATTTCAGTCCCTAGATTATAGGAGAGTCATCCAGGATCACTGATGCCCGTGGTCGTCTGACAGAAGCAAGTAAAATTTTTCTCTGGAGGAGCAGAATATATAATTCAGAGCCTTAAGTTATTTCCATAATTTTTCATAATAATATCCCATTCTCAGCAGAGAAAAATTGAGAATATGAAATTAATAAAAATTAATAAAAACTAGAGACAATGGAAACAGATCCAGATACATAACTTTAAAATAAATATTTATGGAGATTAAAGACAAGATTGAGAGTTTTGGCATAATATTTCTGGAAACTATAAAAAATCTAAGTGAAAATCTTGGAAATGAAAAACTCAGTGGCTGAATAAGATCTTAATGGATAAGTTTAAAGGAAATTAGTGTTGAGGAGTATACTAATAGGTAAGGTAGGGTAGGTAAGAAGAAGATACATACTCTAAGAAACAGAAAGAATAAAGAAAAGGCTATGAGATGCATAACACATCGATGGAGAAGGAGAACATACATTTACATGGAGTTCTAAAGAAGAGAAGTAGGCAAAACCTAGGAGAATAGGGCAATATGTAAGACAATGAATGAAAATATTCCAAACTGAAAAATTATATCAACTATAAATGCTAGGAATTCTATAAATAAATCCCAAGTATGATAAATTTAAAAAAAGTCACACTTGGGGATGTGGGGATAAGTGTATAAATACAGCTGATTCACTTTGGTGTACCTCATAAGCTGGTACAAGAGTGTAAAGCAATTATATTCCAATAAAGAGCTTAAAAAAAAAGTCACACTTTGTCCCATCATAATAAAATTACTGGAAGTCAAAAAAGAAAATATTGAAAGTGGCAAGAGGGAAAGAAAAGACAAATTAATTCCAAAGAAGTACAATTAGACCAACAACTGACTTCTCAAGAAAAACACTAGACTAACAAGAAGACAGAAGACAATGAGATAATATCTTCAAAGTACTGGATTGAGAGAAAAACAAACCAGCCCTCCCCCATTAGGATTCTCTGCCCAGTAGAACATCCTTTAAGAGTGAAGGTGAAATAAATACATCACTAGAAGACTTGCACTAAAGGGGGAATTAAAAAGAGTTCTTCAAGGAGAAGGAAAATGCTCACAGGTGGAAGTTCTTTGTTTTCTTCTGGCCTATCTTCTGAGTCATCTCTTCAGTTTTGTCTAATTTGTATTAAATTTATCCATTGAAATCCATTTTCAGGTACTGAGCATTCAATTCTAGATATAGAAAAAATTGAGCAAAAAAAGTCAAACATGTAGATAAATTTAAATTACCATTGATCATATAATAGTATAATGTCATATATAATAATCGTCTTTAATGTGTATCATAATAAAACACATGACAACATTAGCAAAATTATCTAAAGGTAAGCTATGAGTCACTTAGCTTCACTGGTAATTCCCAGAGGGATCATCCTGTAACTGTTTTTAGCTGTTAAGTCCAAAGTATGCTTCAGGCTGAGCTTTCCAGCAATCAGGTTGGACCTAGATGCCCCCTGGGCTTTCAGGCTAGCCTTGCCATCCCATTGGCCACCTTAACGCACAAACCCTGCTGAATGGTAGACCTGAGCCTCCTTTGTTAGGATGGTGCTCTTAGCAGTATATCAGCAGTAATAGAGATATGTAAAGAATTGTGCTGTTATGCTAGGGGAAGTATGAAAGAGGTTGCTTTATTGCTTGTTAGGAATTTGAAGTTCTCAACTTTTCTTTGTCATTTTAGAGAGTCATAAAGGATAAGAGCAAAATACTATCAAAGTTCAGAAGAGTTTTCTGAAGTCTTTATTTGCAGGAGCTTATACATTTCTCTTTATGCATAAAATGTCTAATAGAAAAATCAGTGTCAGTTTACATGATGGGACAGTTGTGGTGCATTTTCTCTCTTGTGAATTTCTCCTGAGCCCAGAGGCCTGCCCACCAGCTTAGAAAAGCAGGATGTATTCTGCACCAGGAAAAGAGAGAAACTTGGTAATGTTTTCCTGCTGTTTTCTGATATTTTTTTTCCTGCTCTTGTGCTCCCTGTGTAGGACCCCTTTCCCCTCAGTTCCTGCCACCTCTTACCATTCCTTCATCAGGCCCCTCCTTTCTCCTGCAGTTCTTTCATCTTACCTTTGTTCCCCTGGGCTGATGTAGTGCCCCCTCAAGTCTCTCTGACATGGTATTCATTTCTGCTACTTAGACTGTTAGTCGGTTCCTCAATATTACTTTTCCCTCCTCTTGGGAAAATTAAACACTTGGGTTAGAGGTGAAGAAAAAAGAATGATGATTCTTCAGTACCTCAACTGTCTTCAGCACCACACTTCAGTTAGTAAGTTGAGTCCTCAAAACATTTCTAGGTAATTATTTTTAGCTTTCATTTCACAGTGGGGCAATGAAGACAAGAGATTCCCTCTATCTTACTATACTCCTCATTTCTGGTGTTGAAAGCTCATATTATGCCAGAAACCTGGAAGTTTGGGAGGCTAATACCTGAGAGCTGTCTATAAGAGGTGGGAGGAGATCAGGAAAATGATAAACTTTGGGCACCTCATGACTCAAAAATAACCCTCTCCAAGCATTCCAGACATATAGGGTCCAGAAACTAATTACACCTTTAATTACAGGTATCCCCTACAATTACATGCTTGTAGATAGGTGGAAGTTGAGGGCACGAGACACTGTACTGGGGCAAACCTCTCCAATTGGCAGAATTTTTCTCTGGTGCCCTTCCCACAGCTGGTTTCATGCAAGCCCAGGATGTCTGAATCCCTTACTGGTTCCTAATCAGGTCTGTTCCTTATATGTAGTAAAGCCCTAGACTATTCTCTTTCTGAGTTTCCTCCGTTCACTTACTCATTCACTTATTTGTGCATTCATTTTAATTATTAAGTAACATTTTTAAGCAACTCAAAACAACATTTTTGGACCAGTCACAATGCTAGTTACTTTCCTATGTCTTAAAATGAGCTACTCTCAGGCTGTCTTTCTTTGGAAGTGATGTAGTTGTCTAACTCCACCTAATTGTAATAATGACTGAAAACTTATAGTGGTAGCATTCTCAGAGCTGTTTCCATTCTCAGTTTGGAATCTGAAGCACCAATTCTAAATAAATGAAGCATCAAGGATAGTGAAATTGCAGCACCAGGTTAAAAAAAAAAAAACTAAGTGATTTTATTTATTTCTGTGACTGCTTCAAATAACTCTAACACAGTACACCTCTACCTGTGAGGAAGTGTGGCCCCTGATAGGGTACAGTTTCTAGGTTTGTCCTTCATGAAACTGCCCTATGCAAGATTTTCACTCTTTGGCTTTTATTTGTAGGACAATAAGTTTCTCCAGAGTACAAGGAATTTCTAGTGCTAGTAAGTAGAGCTCCATTTAGAGATGAATAAGATGTAGGGGACCTTTCTTTTTTTGCCCTCCAAAATTATAATGGGTCATTCTTTGTATTTCATGACTTGATTTTCCAATGTCTTCTGCCAATGATGTGATACTTGCAGGATGAATCCAGGTTGCTCTAGCTAGCGTTACAGTGGTGAGTAAAAGGAAAAGAATAAGGTAATAATTAAAGAAAATCATTATAATCCCCACATGGTAGGAAGTATTGAGGATTTTAGAAATAATATACACAACTTACCCTGTTATTTTCCTCTTTTAGAAATTAAGGAAGAGGTCTATATCCAACAGGAATTTTCAAACTCCATCTTAACACTGAATTCTGACACTAACATTCAAAATTAGTAATCTTCTGGATCACTGGATTTGAAAAAGTTTTTGTTTAATTCTGTGCTAGTTATTGCTCAGCTAGGTGAGAAATACAGGTAACGTGAACTTGATTTTTAAGAATAGTTCTAATTCTGGGTGTTGTTTGGATAAACATGGGAGAGAAATCATAATTCCTTGGAGAAACTGAGTGTCTGGCCTTGCAGTGTGAACACAAGTGATAGAGCAGGACAGGAAGGGTCTAGAGGTGGTCAATAATGTTGAAGAGTTATCCTGAGTCTTTGGTTGTACTTTGGATTGCCAGTTCAGAGTAGAGAAAAAGAAGGCCAACTTTAGAAAGTTAGCGGGTAGCCTGTATTTACAAATGGCAGGAAAGCACAGGCAAGAGCTGAATCTGAATAGATTACACAAGCTGGGCATGAAGATTAAGAGCAGAGTATGTTCCCATATTGGCCAGAAGTGTCTTGTAATCAGTTATATAACATCTGGAATATCTCTGTGCTGCTTTCTCTCCAATTAATTCCCTTTCTCCTCACTCTGCAAATCTCTAGCCACTACCCTTCTTCATTTTCCGTTAATGACCCTATTTAAATATTTAGTGGGGAAAAAAAAGCCATTAGATGAGAACTGCTTCCTTCCTAACACCAGATCTACCAACTTCATGCATGTTTGATGAAGTAAACACTCTCCTGCCTTTGGCCATGCTCTGCTTCAGCTCTGAGACCAACTGCTCTCAGAAACACCATTTCTGCAATTTTCTCTTATTCCTCCTGCAATTTCTCCCTCTTTACTAGTTTATCAACAGTTTACAAACATCCTCCAGTAACTTTAATAATAAAACAACAACAAATAAACTCTAAAACATTAAAAAAGAACAGTGATGATAGAGAGGAAGTTGATCTAGGGTTGGGATCCCACAGAAAAGATTATTACAGGTTTTGGTAAATCTAGAGACTTAGAGAAGTTTATCATTTCAGAACATACAGTTTTGAGTAGGCATGAAACTTTATGAATGGAGAGTGTTAAAACACTCGGATATTTGTTAGATATCAGAAGAGACTTCACCTGATTTTGTTTCTTGCATTCCAAAGAAAGTACTGAAGGCAATGAGAAACCACAGTGTTGTCTCTGAGTTCATCCTCCTCGGGCTGTCTGCTGACCCTCAAATCCAGGCTCTACTCTTTGTGCTGTTCCTTGTTATTTACATCCTGACCCTGATGGGGAACCTGATACTGCTGCTGGTGATCTGGGTAGATTCCCAGCTCCATATCCCCATGTACTTTTTCCTGGGACAGTTGTCCTTCCTGGATCTCTGCCACTCTTCTGTCACTGTGCCCAAGCTGTTGGAGAACCTCCTGTCTGAGAAGAAAACCATCTCAGTAGAGGGCTGCATGGCTCAGGTCTTCTTTGTGTTTGCCACTGGAGGCACTGAATCCTGCCTACTTGCTGTCATGGCCTATGACCGCTATGTTGCCATCAGTTCTCCTCTGCTCTATGGCCAGATGATGAACAGACAGCTGTGTATGGGGCTGGTGTGGGGATCATGGGGCTTGGCTTTTCTGGATGCTCTGGTCAATATCCTTGTAGCTCTCAATTTAGACTTCTGTGAGGCTCAAAATATTCACCACTTCAGCTGTGAGTTGCCCTCTCTCTACCCTTTGTCCTGCTCCGATGTATCTGCAAGTTTTACTGCCCTGCTCTGCTCCAGCGTCCTGCACTTCTTTGGAAATTTCCTCTTAATATTTTTCTCCTATGTTCGCATTTTGTTCACCATCCTGAGCATCGGCTCCACCAAAGGCAGAAGCAAGGCCTTCTCCACCTGCTCCTCCCACCTCATTGCAGTGAGCTTCTTTTATGGCTCAGGTTTACTTCGCTATCTCATGCCAAATTCAGGATCCACTCAAGAGTTAATCTTCTCCTTGCAGTATAGTGTGATCACTCCCATGCTGAATCCTCTCATCTACAGCCTGAAGAACAAGGAGGTGAAGGCAGCTGTGAGAAGAATGTTGAGAAAATGTTTCCAGTGTTTCAAATCATAGATAAAAAAAAAATCAGAATGGTGAGGAACTTGGGTAGATTTGCAATAAATAGTGCCCGGATATTAGGGAGAATTCTCTGATGTAAGGATCTGTTAAGATGCCATACATCTTTTCTTGAAAATACTTAAGAAAAGGTGAACTTATTTTCTGGAATGATACCAGTCCAGTCCTTATCAGAGGAAGGTGGATAGATAAACCTTTTATCTAGCAATTTTTCTTAAAAAATGTTTAATTTATTACACACAGTGTGGTAGACATTGTTATTGCTTGCTTAGGCTATCTTTACCATTTTTCCAGTCACTAAACTCCATGTGTTCAGTGTGGTCCTGAGAGACTGTTAATCACAGTATCCCCAAATCCTCCCCTTCCCCTTCTCATTATTCACTCATTCTTCCTGGCGCAGTGGCTGGTACAAAATGAGCACATGGTCAATGCTGGAGCGTTCACTCTCTTAGGATATTTGAAATCGTTTATTGAACATATACATGTCCAATAGAGACTACAAATAACACATTTGTTTATTGTGCTTCAAACCATTTACTTAATGGCCAACCATCTCCAGCTGTGAGGGGCCCCCATAGCAAGAGAAGATTCCCTGGCTTGTACACACTGCTGGACAAATAGCTCTGCCACTGAGCCCTAGTCATGCTGCAGAAAAGGCAGAATGTGAGCGAGTCAGTGGCAGAGCAGGTGCTGTACAGGGCCTGTGACAAACACCAAGAAGAAACCAAAGGAATTATCATGATCAAAAGTTAATTATCATTTCTTTCTGAAATTACCTTTACGTTTTTACTTATTTACAAGCGGTTAACTGTCATCCTCCACTTCACTTTGCACTCCCCAGGAGCAAAGAATACACACCCAGAGAGAATGATGAGATTTTCTGGCATCTTCACTACTTTTTTGAGAATATTAAAATAGTTTCAAACATGCTTGTTGCATAATAAGTATATTTTGAATGTATAAATTGTAAGTAGAGAAACAGGGAATATGTCTGGGATGTAGTCTCACCAGAGGGACCCCACTATCAAAGCAGTTTGAAATAATTCTGTGAGTAGAATAGCCTATTATGTGAGTGCAAGTCTCTTGCTTCCTGGTGAGCCTGGTTCTGGTCCATGAATTCACAGAGTGTGGCCACGGCTGTGCAAGGTGGTAGTTATGCAAAGGTTCAAGAACATTTTCATTCGCCAAGGCTGATCTGCTGTTGCCATTGGTGAAAATTTTTTTGCTAAAGGTCACACACAAATTTTGTTAGATATATTATCAGATACCTTCCATTGTTTGTTTCTATCATGAATTAACAATTCAATTACATTTACTACTTGGTTATTTCTAGTATATAGGAATGCTGTGGTATTTTGTACACAGATCTTGAATCTTGTTGAACTTGTATCTTGTTGAACTATCTTCCTAGTTTTTTTTTTTTAAAGTAATTAATTAACTAACTAATTAATTAATTTACTGGCTGCATTGGGTCTTCGTTGCTGCACACGGGCTTTCTCTAGTTACAATGAGTGAGGGCTGCTCTTCATTATGATGTGCGAGCTTCTAATTGCAGTGGCTTCTGTTGTTGCAGAGCACAGGCTCTGGGTTCATGGGCTTCAGCAGTTACAGCACACAGGCTCAATAGTTGTGGCTCTTGGGCTCTAGAGTGCAGGCTCAATAGTTGTGGCACACGGGCTTAGTTGCTCCACAGCATGTGGGATCTTCCTGGAGCAGGGCTCCAATGTGTGTCCCCTGCATTGGCAGGTAGATTCTTAACCACTACGCCACCTAAGAAGTCCCAATCTTCCTAGTTCTAATGACTTATTTATAGATACTATTGGATTTTTTAAAATTACATTTTAATTAGGGAAAGACTTTTTTTTCTTTTTCCATGCAATTTTTATATATCTCATTTTTAAAGTTACTGCAGTGGCCAGGATCTCTTCTAAAAACATGTTTCCACTGGGATCAATAAGAAAGCGTCTAATATTTTAGCATTAAGGATGATTGTTCTGTTTCTGATCAATATCTTTAACTTATTATGAGTTATCTTCTAACAATATTTTGCTAAGAGTTGGTGTGAAATTTTATCAAGTGCTTTTTCTATTTCTATTGAGGACCAGGACTTTTTTTCTTTTGTTTACTAATGTGTAGTGTCCATCACATAATAAGCATGTAATAAATACATGTTGAAAAAAATAAATTTATTGAAATAATCATATGGTTTTTATTGTTTAAACTTTTAATGATAAATTGTATCAGTAGGTGTTCTGGTATTGAAAAATTGTTTCATTCCTGGAATCGTTCTATTTAGGTAGAGTAGTGAAAACTGACTTGAATTTTGTGAATATTTAACTTAGGAATTTCCTGTTGACTTTGTAAGTGAGATAGTATAATTTTTTATATCTGGTCTAACAGCGTTATTGAGCTGTGTCACACATCACAAAGTTCAGCTACTCAAAGTGCCCAATTCAGTAGTTTCTGGCATATTCATGGAGCTATGGAACCATTACTACAACCCAATCTCAAAACATTTTCATCACCCTAAAAGAAACCCCATACCCATGACAGTCACTCTCCATTCCTAACCCCCAACCCTGGCCCTAGGCAATCACTAGTCTACTTTTTGCTTATATAGAGTTGCCTGTTCTGGACATCTGATCTTGATATCAATAGTTGCTTTCTTTTGTCTTTGTAGTTTCCTAAAATATTTGCCTAAAAAGGGCTTATCACTTTTTTTGAAGATTTTATAAAACTCAGCTTAAAAATTTTAAGGATTTCTTGTCTTTTTGTTGTTGTGGAGGAAACATTTTGATACCAATTATTTCCTATAATAATTAGTGGTGTATTTGGATTTTTTATTTGTTCATGAATCAATTTTAGTGATTTATAATTTTTTTCTATTATTCATTTAATGTTTTTAAGTTCACTGGTATTTTGCTGCTTGCTATAATAATTTTAAAATGTTTTTTTCAGCACTCATTTAATTTAAAAATAAATTTCAAACGTACAACAAAGTGGAAAGAATTCTACAATGAACATCCCTATAATCACATCTAAATTTTACTTTTAACATTTTAGTGTACATACATGCCTTATCACCTGCCTATCCATCTATCCACCCATCAATCCACTTTTTTTTAATGCATTTCACAGAACGTTACAGGCATCAGTGCACTTCACCCTAAATACTTCAGCATGCTTGTCATTAACTAGAGTTCAAAATTTGACTACACCTTCTCTTTTTCTTTTGAGGTAACTGTACATGCTGAAATAGTAAGAGTGTCATTCAGTGAATTTTGATAAATTCAAACCACTGTGTAACCCAAATCCCTATTCAAATATTGAGCATTACCAACTTCCAGGCAAACCACCTCATGTCCCTGTCCAGTCAGTTCTTGTCCCCACTTCTCCACTTGTTAACCACTTTTGTTCTGCTTTTTCCACTATACCTTAGTTTTGCCTGTTGCAAACCACTATGTAAACAGAATCATACAGTATGCATGATTTGTGTCAAAGTTCTTTCATTCAGCATGTTTTTGAGATTCATCCATGTTCTTATACCAGTAATTTATTTTCTTTTTATTGTGGAGTCATATACCATTGTATGAACATGTCGCCATTTGCTCATCCATTCTGTTGGGTTGCTTCCAGTTTGGGACTATTAGGAATAAAGCTACTATAAACACTCTTGTAAAAGCCCTTTTGTACATAATTATTTTTATTTATTCTGGGGATATCTAGTATTAGAATTATTTTGTCATTGTAGGCATAAGTTTTATAAGAAATTGTCAGTTTTTTCCAAAAGGGTTATATCATTCGATTTCTCCCAACAGTGTTTGTGAGTTCTGGTTGCTCCACATCTCATCAACATTTGGTGGTGTCAGTCTTTCTAATTTTAGCACTTTTTGTGGATTTCTGGTGAAATATCCACGTGATTTTAGTTGGCATTTCCCTGGTGGCTAATGATGTTCAATACTATTTCAGGTGTTTAGTAGGCATTCGTATATTTTCTTATGTGGAGTGTTTGATCAAGACTTTCACTCATTTTTAAATTATATTTTTTTATTAAGTTGTAGGAGTTTTTTAATATATCTTGGGGACCAGTCCTTGTCAAATCTGTGTTTTGTATTTTCTCCTAGTCTGTGAGTTTTAAAAATTATTTTGTATTGTCTTTTAAGTGTAATTTTTAAAAATGGCTTCATTCACTTTATTTTTCTGATGTAAAACTATGCAGTGGCTACAGCTGGAGCCAAACTCTGGTGTGGGTCTTTACAAGATGGTCAGTGAATTCCTGATATAGAAACCTGGTAAACACTGTCTCTTCCCAGAGATCAGGAGTGAGATAACTGTAGGTCTTGGTAATGGCATCAAAAGTGGCCTTGGCAGAGTTGCCCAGGGTGGCGGTGCAGCCCCTGGCAGAGGTGTAGCTGTTGTCAGTTCTGGCCATTATCAGTAGCTTTTTGGGCATAGGGACTGAAATGATACCAGTGTCCCTGGGTGCAGGGATGAGGCGTTAAGTGCAAATTTTTAAATGTTAATGAAATCTAATTCATTGTTTCTGTTGTACTTCCTGCTTTTTTATCGTAAGAAATCTTTGCCTAACAGAAGGTCACAGAGATTTTCTCCTATGTTTTTACAGAAGTTGTTTTTTATTGAGGAATAATCAACAGGTACCATTATATTAGTTTCAGGTGTCCAACATAATGATTTGGAATTTGTATGTATTGAAAAATGATCACCACAATAAGTCTAGTTAACATCCAGCACCATATGTAGTGACAAATTTTTTTTCTTGTGATGAGAACTTTTAAGATTTACTGTTTTAGCACCTTTTAAACATGCTCTACAGTATTATTTACTATAGTCACCATGTTGTACATTATATCACCATGACTTATTTATTTTATAACTGGAAGTTTGTACCTTTTGACCCTCTTCACCCATTTTGGCCATTCCCTATTTCCTGATTCTGGCAGCCATCACTGTTCTGTGTATCTGTGAGCTTGGTGATTTTTTGTTTATTTGTTTTGTTTTGTTGTTTGTTTTTTAGATTCCACAAATAAGTGGGTTCATATGGTATTTGCCTTCTCTGTCTGACTTATTTCACTTACCATAATACCTTCGAGGCCCATCCATGTTGTCACGAATGGCAAGATTTCATTCCTTTTTATGGCTGAATAATAGTCCATTGCATACGTATACCACAACGTCTTTGTCCATTCATCTACTGATGGACACTTAGGTTATTTTCAGATCTTAGCTATTGTAAATAATGCTGCAATGAACCTGGGGGTACATATTCTTTTCGAGTTAGTGTTTTGGGTTTTTTTGGAAAAATACCCAAAAGTGGAATTGCTGGATCATATGGTAGTTCTATTTTTAATTTTTTGTGGAAGCTCCATACTGTTTGTCATAATGATTGCACCAATTTACATCACCAACAGTGCACAAGAATTCCCTTTTCTCCACGTTCTCACCAACACTTGTTTTTTTTACTGTCTTTTGATACCATGCATTATAACATGTGAGGTGATATCTTACTGTGATTTTGCTTTGCCTTTCCCTGATGATTTGTGATGCTGAATGCCTTTTCATGTACCTACTGGCTATTTGCATGTCTTCTTTGGGAAAATGTCTGTTCACATCTTCTGTCCATTTTTTAATGGGTTATTTGTTTTCTATTGAGTTGTATGAGTTCATTTTAGCTTACCTTTTCATTTTGCTGCTGATTTCTTTTGCTGTGCTGACTTTTTAGTTTGATATAGTCCCACTTTATTTTACTTCATTCTTAATATAAGAAGTCTTCCATCAATTTATTTCCTTCTCAGTGATATTTCTATTCTCTCCAAAAGCTTTTAATTTTTAAAAACTCTTTGATGGTACTATTTCACACCCATTAGAATGGCTATTATCAAATAGAAAATAACAAATGTTGACAAGGATGGGGAGAAATTGGAACCCTTATGCACTGTGGGTGGAAATGTAAAATATTGCAGCCATTATGGAAAACAGTATGGATGGCAATTCCTGAAAAAAAATTAAACATGGAGTTATTATATGATCGAGCAATTCTAGTTCTGTCTGTATACCCAAAAGAATTGAAAGTAGGGGCTTGAACATATTATTTTTATACCCATGTTCATAGCAGCACTATTCACAATAGCCAAAAGTTAGAAGCAATCAAGTTGTCCACAAATGAGTAAACAAAATGCAAATATACATACAATGGAAAATTATTGAGTCTTAGAAAGGAAGGAAATTCTGACACGTGCAACAACATGGATGGACCTTGAGGACGTAATGCTAATAGGTTAAATAAACCACTCACAAAAGAACAAATATTGTATGATTCTGCTTATGTGATGCACCTAGAATAGTCAGATTCACAGAGACAGAAAGCATAATGGTAGTTGCCCGGGGCTGGGAGAAGGGAGAATAGGGAGTTATTGTTTAATGGTGTGGAGTTTCAGTTTGGGAAGATGAAAAACGTGTGGAGATGAATGGTCGTGCATGGTTGCACAACTGTGTACTTAAAGCCATTAAACTGTACTTTTAAATGGTTAAAATAGTTTAAAACAATCTTTGATATTCATCAGTTTCACTAGAATATGCTTTACTTTTGATGTATATTTATTTATCCTGCTTGGTGTTAACAATAATACACTATCAATAAATAAAGTACATCTTTGTGGAAAATTCTCTGGTTGTTTATTAAAGTATTCTCTGTCATTCATTTCCCTTTTGGAATTTTTAGACAGTCTCAATAAGGCTCCATAATATCTGCAATTTCTCAATCTATTTTTTGTCTCTTAAATGCTCTTCCCTTTTTTATGTCTTATTTTGCTATCTGCGTTCTGAGAGAATGTTGTAGTGCTATCTTCAGAATCATCCATTCATTTGTAACCAATGTAGTGTAAAGATTATTCCATCTATTACAGTTTCAATTTTAATGAGGATACTTTAAAAGAGATCTAATAATTTATTTCATTAGCTGTTTGATCTTGCTTCATTTTTACCTTAATTTTTCCAGAAATTCTTTTTAATATTTAAACTGTGTTATTCATTTATTCCTTTTAGTATCCTAAAAACCTCTGTGCTAAAGTCTATGTTATAGGGTTCCAAAATCATACTAAATTGACAATTTTGTTTGCTAGATTTTTAGTACTAACTTTTTTCATACATTTTGGAATTTTGGTTGGTAGACTCATTTTAAGAGACAGGATTTGATTCCCTCCCTCCCTCCCCTCCCTTCTTTCCTTCTTCTTTCCCTCCTTCCTTCCTTTCTTTCTCTTTATTTCCTTTGCCACCTGTACAGACTCCTCCCTGTCTGGCAGTTTGTGTCCCCCCTTCTCCCCTCCACAGCCTCCATTCCACAACTGGTCTTCATCTCCTTTTGGGGCTCCTGCTTCATGATGACATTAGGCCAATAGCAACTTCTGTCATTGAGTCAGTGGGCAGACTGTCTCAGTGCCTCCTAATAAGGTTTTGTTTTTGGTTTCCTAACATGCTTATTCCAGAAACTCCTGTAAAGTTATTGGCCAGAAAGTTGGCAAGAGTTTTACTTGTTTTTAACTTTCTATCAAGAATAAGGTAACCCCACCCCACACATTCACTTCTAGCTTTGAATTAGTCTCTTATTCTCCCTCTCATACTGAGCACATTTAGTTCACAATATCCATGTAAATTTTTTAAGGTTTTTTTTTTTTTTTTTTTTTTAATTTTTGGCCATGCTGTGTGGCATGCAGGATCTTAGTTCCCAGACTAGGGATTGAACCTGTGCCCCCTGCAGTGGAAATGCAGAGTCCTAATCACTGGACTGCCAGGGAAGTCCCTCCTGTATGAAATTAATCAGAGCTATACTTAGAGCCTGGAAGACATAGTTTCAGTGCTGCTCAACAGTTTGCATTTCTGTTCTTTATGTTTCAAGGATATACTTTTTATGTGTTTTGTTAGACTATGCCATTTTATCAGCCAGATATTGTGTTTGAAGCAGGGTGGGTCTATCAAGTCCAGAATTACAGTTTACACAATTTAAGTTCATTCTCCAGAAGCAGACCCTGAGATGAAGATTCATGTAGAAGTGGTTTATTTAAGAAGTGATCCCAGGACAAATTGTTTAAGAGGTGAGAGGGATATAAGTTTCCAGGTAACTACAGCTTTCCATGTATCTGAGTGAAATGACACCTGTGGCCCAAGAGAGTCCTTTAAAGATTGGAAATGCAAGCTGTTAGCAAGAAAGCACACAAAAGCTGATAAAAAGATGCAGATAACAGGTAACAGGAATCTAAGGGGTTCTTAAGAAGTACATGACAATATCCACTGTAGGGTTCCCATTACACCACTCAGATTTACATACTTCTGACACTGACTTAATTCCATCATGTCAGACCTCTTTCAAAATTATTTTGGTCATAAATTCCGGAGGGAAAATTTATATCACAGTTTGAATTCTCCAGAAGTGGATGCTGAGTTGGAGCTTGGAGTGCAAGGTAGTTTGTTAGAGATTAACACCTGTGAAAGTAAGAGAGTAAGTATGATCTGGCAGAGGGAGGAGTTAAACTGTGATGCAGGCCTGATAAAATGTTAGACAATCCACAGGAAGCCCTGGAGTGAGTAATGACCATCAGAGTTGTCCCATGTCAGGCCAGAACAGCCAGGCCTTATGTGACTACCATAGAAGGGCATAACCTTGGGCAGGGTCGCTCCCTGCACCTGAGGCAGACACTGAGGGAGCTAACAGCTGGAAGCCTTCTGCTAACTGCGTTCCCTGCATCGGGGCAGCAGGTCTTATTAAAGTGGAACCTGGACAGTTTATTTCTATGTCTGCCACAACTTACAAAAACAAGGCTAGTGGGACTTACAGCTCTTGCTGCTATGTTTAGTCCATAACTTACATTTCTCATCCCCCTTCCCTGATACCCATTAGAGTTTCACTTCACCATCAGCTCACATTTCTACTAAGCGAACCAGGACTTCATTGCTGAGGTATATGAGACTTAAATTTCAGTCCTTCCCAAGCTGTGGCTCCTGTACCTACAGTGCCAAGAGACATCCCAGAGGGTCACCTGAGTGCCATAATCACTGGCCATTCTTTCCTGCATCTCAGATCTTTCACCAAGGATTAGTTCCCTATTGCTCTATGCACACTTTTTAGATAAGACTTCGAGTGAGGAGCTGTTGGTTTTAGGTCCTCTGTTGTTTTGTTTGTCAGAAATTGCCTTTATTTAATTCCCACTTGAGAGAGAGTTGCATTGAGTATAGAATTCTAGATATATAGTTTCTCTCAGCTCACTGCCTTCTGGCTTTTGCTCTTGTCACGGAGAAGATAAGCCCCAATCTAATTGCTATTTCCAAGTAGATAATTGATCATTTATCTTCTAGTTGTTTTCCTATACTCCATACATTTGGTATTCTGTAGTTTCATTATCGTGTGGCTAGATTTATATTTATTGTTTATTAATCTGCTTTGTATTTGCTGGAATTCCTGGAAGATACTTTACAATATTACCTTTTCCTTATCATCTGTGAACTTCTGCAACTCTGATTAGGCATGTCTTCTGTCATTCATATATCTTACCCTCTTCGTAGTATTTTTAATCTATTTGTTCTTAGAACTGCAAACTGGTTAATTTCTTTGATTTAATAATACAATTTCTCAATTCTCTCTGAAACTGTATTTTGTCAGTTATTTAATCTATCCTTGAAATTTTAAGCTTTAATTATATATGTATGTGTGTGTACATGTTTATGACATTTCTACAATTTCTGGGTGTTTGATTTCTCAAATGAGCTCATTGTGCTCAATAAGTCTTATTCCTTGATTACATTGCTAACTTCTCTTATTTCTAAAAATGTATTTAACTCAGCTATTTTATATTTTGTAACTAATAATTCCAATATCAAATATCTTAGTATTTCTGATTCTTGATTCTCATTCATGGTGGGATTTTTCTCTATGTGTTTGATTTTTAAAATATCTGTGGCTGATTTTTCTTAGAACTTTATCTGTGGGAATACTTTGAAACTTGAAGTTGTATCCCTCTAGTAAATTTGCATTTATCTCTACCACTTGTTCCCAGAGCACAGCCAACTTGGAACTATTTAAAGTTAAATTCTCCACTTGATATGCTTGGAATCACATAAAGAAGCTGAAATTTAGAAATCCTCTTTGATGTTATGACCATAAAATTTTCCTTTCCACTCAGAACCAGTGGTCCCAGTTTCTATATAATTCTAAATTAAAATTGCCACCAAGGGTAGGCCCTAGGCTAAGGGTAATCATTAAAGGGGAGCATCTGGAGTTCAACAGAAACCCTTGGTGTAAAAGTCAGATTTGGCACTAATTTACATCATTGGGTTCTGGCTTTCATTTTGATTTTGACTTTGCAAAATCCTTCTCTTTTTGCAAGTTCAGAAATGTATTTAAAATGGTAATTTAAAACAATACTATGTCCAGTGATATAACTTTTCCAGTTTCGATGGTCATTGAGGGTATTCAGTCTGCTATACAGCAAGAAAAAGGGATCCCTCACATTTCTTTATTTACCATTACTATTTTTCATGAAAATGTTTTCATTCACATATAGATTGGGCACATTTTTAAAAATTACTACAAAGTATACTTACATGGATATACTATGCAGTAATTAATTTACTCTTCTGGTATTTTTAGGTTGTTTTTAATTATTATTATTGCAAACAGTAATGTCCTTTGACTATGTACCTCTGTGAATATTGGTAAATATTGCTTTAGGACTGATTTATAGAAGTGAAATTTCTGGGTCAAAGTTTAAGTCTTGCACATTTTAAATTTTTAACAGTGTTATTGAGGCATAATTTATATATAATAACTATACATATGTAAAGTATACGATTTGATAAGCTTTAACATGTGTACACCTCTGACCAACACAATGAATGTAGTGAACAAATCCATCACCCCAAATGTTCGTTATACTGCTCTGTGATCCCTCCCTCTCAACCCTGGCCAACATCCTCATAGTCTACTAATTCTATTATTTCTGCATCAATTTCAACGTATTGATTTTTCCACGCATTATGGGTTCTTACTTTGTTGCTTCTTTACATGCCTGGGAATTTTTCATTGTAGCCATATAATATGAATTTTACCCTGTTAGATGCTTGATATTTTTTTGAATCCCTGAAAGTATTCTTGAGCTTCATTCTCAGAGCAATTGGGTTACTTTCTGGTCTTGTTTTAAAGCTTTGTTAGGCAAGACCAGAGCAGTGTTTAGTCAGGTTTAATTTTGCCGAGTAATGAAGCAATACCCCACTGAGCACTCTGATTGGGTCACAAGGTCCACAAGAAGATAATTTCTAGACAGAGATAAATGAATATAGAGGAGCAGAAAGAGGAAAAAACAAAGCAAACAAATAAGAAAACCCCCAATTCAAATTAGTCTGTGAGCTATAATTTCAAAATATATGAGGAAAGACAGGCCAAAAAAAATTCAATTATAAGAGGAATAACTATAAAAAGTTCACATTATAACCTATAATGAAAAAAATCTTTTAAATAGATATACGTAAGACATTCAGAAGGGTTAAATAAAAGCATAATTTCCATTTACAATAAATGGATAATTTTTGAACAAGGCAGAAAAAAAAAACAAGATCAAAAAGATATCAAAATAATATTTCATTAGTATATTGGAAAAAATGTGGCCACTGAAATAAAAATGTTAACCCATGAAGTAAACCCTAGACTGTATTTTGTTATTAGAATATCTCAATGTTGTTGAAGATGGGGCAGTCATACTGAGAAACTCACACATAGTAAAGCACACAGACACAAGGATATTAAAGATATAAATGAGCTATTAAGAGATTCCAACAGTCTTCTAATAGAAGGACTTAATAAGGAAATCAAGAAAATAAGACACGAAGAAGCAAAGTCTGAAGAAATAATTGTAACAAATTTTCCATAATTTAAGAAAAAAATGACTCACAAGAACAAACTAGTGGTTACCACTGGGGAGAAGGAAAGGGGGAGGGGGAAGATAGGGGGAGGGAATTAGCAGATACAAACTACTACGTATAAAATGAACGAGCTACAAGGGTATATTGTACAGCACACAGAATATAGCCAATATTTTACAGTAACTATAAATTGAGTATAAGCTTTAAAAATTGTGAATCACTCTGTTGTATACCTGAAACATATAATATTGTAAACCAACTCTACCTCAATAAAAAAAATGACTTAAGTCATTTTTCAAGGAAAGAAAAATTCACATTGGATAGTGAAACAGTAGATGAATGATGAAGAGAAGACTTCCAGTTTCAGCTTAGAGATGTAGAGAGCTGGAAAGAGTACCACTCTTCATTGCAACAATAAAATAGCTGTACACACTGCAAATTAACAATTGCAGTTGAACCTATAAGCAAATTCAGTTTCCAGTGCAAATGGCTAACTTGAAATCTAGAGAGAGACAAACAACTGCATGGTACAAAGATCCAGGCTTAACTAGCATAGATACCATTAAAAGCCATATAAGCTGGTATGAAGAATAAACACATTTTTTAATGAATTCCTAAAGGCTGAGTGTAGACTAGCATGAGAATGTGAGATGAGGCCCCTGGGACTGTAGACACAAGAGGGTCACACTTTCTGGCAGGCTTTTTCTCCGAGAAATGTAAAGAAACAGAGTACCCTAAAAAAGCCTCCCTGTGATTCTGGATAGAAGAGGGGAATGGCAGCTGTTACAGAAACTCCAATCAATCCCATCTCCTCTGTTTCTTTTATGGAACAAAAGCCTTAATCTGCATGGAGTTTATAATCAGAACCTTTAGCTTGTGGCTGCTGATAAAATTTCTTCACACCTTGGTGAGAGAAGAGGGGGAAAAAGAGGAGTATACTCATAGGGAAAGGTCAGGAATTTGTGCTAGACAGAGAAAAAACATACATTACCAACAGAGATACATATGTAAGAATTACTGCAGAATTCCCATTGAAACCAGGCAAACAGAAAGACGATGGAGTGAAATCTAAGTGCTGCCAAGAAAGAAATGGTCAATTGAGAATTATCTACCCAGAAAAAAAAATCTTCAAAATTAAAGAATAAATAAAGACACTCTAGGCAAATAAAACATTAATTTATTGCCAGAAGACCTACTTTACAAAAAGGCTAAATGAGATTTCTCAGGTATGTGGAATATGATATAGGCTAAGACCTTGGACTTACACAAAGAAATGGGGAGTATAAAAAAATGGAATAAATGAAGGGGAAATAAAATCTTTTTTAAAACTTTGCTCCAAAAATTCCTTTTAAAGCAATAATAGTAACAATGTGTTCTGTTTTTATAGAGCAAGAATGCATCACATGTTTACAGGTGAAATGTATGACAACAGTGGCACAAGGGAGAGGAAGGAAGAATTGGGGATAAATTGTTACAAGGTCTTTATACTACACTTGAAGTGGTATGCTTATTATTTGAAGGTGAACTCAGATTATTTTAAAATGTATATGTGGAATCTAGAAAAATGGTATGGATGAACATATTTGCAGGGCAGGAATAGAAATGCAGATGTGGAGAAAGGACATGTGGACACAGTGGGGGAAGGGGAAGGTGGGATGAATGGGGAGATTAGGTTTGACATAAATACACTACCATGTGTAAAAATAGCTGGTGGGAACCTGCTGTATAGCACCGGGAGCTCAGCTCTGTACTCTGTGATGACTTAGATGGGTGGGATGGCAGGGAAGGCAGTTCAGGAGGGAGGGGGATATAGGTATACATACAGCTGATTTACTTCACTGTACAGCAGAAACTAACACAACATTGTAAAGCAATTATACTCCAATAAAAAATTAAAAATAAATAAATAAAACCTAAGGCAACCACTAACAATGATTTTAAACGTGAATGCTCTGAACAAATGGGTTTAAATGCAGATATTATCATATTGCACTATAAAGAAGTTCCAACTATACGCTTTCTATAAGAAATACAATTTAAGAAAAAGACAATAGTACATCAAATGATAACTGATAGAGAAAGATGTATCATGAAAGACTAACCAAAAAGAAGGTGAGTTATCTGTACTAATTTTTCAAAGTACACTTCAGAAGACAGCAGGATAATGAAAAAGAATAAGTTCTCCAAAAAGACTTCCTAAATGTTCGTAGATCTAAAAACAGCTTCAGAAATATATGATACACTGAGATTGGCCGAAATGGTGGAGTATAAAGACCCTGAGCTCACCTCCTCTCACAGGCTTACCAAAATTACGCCTATTCACAGAACAACCACTAGTGAAAATGCTGGAATCTGCCAGAAAAGATCTTCTACAACTAAAGACATAAAGGTGAAACCACAACAAGACAGGAAGAAGAGGTGGACTCATGATATAGGCAAGTCCCATACCCCTGAGTGGGCAACCCACAAACAGGAGAATGATTACAATTGCACAGGTTCTCACCAAGGAGTGAGAGGTCTGAACCCCACATTAGGTTTGCCAGCCTGGGGGACCTGTGCCAGGAAGATGAGCCACCAGAGCATTTGGCTTTAAAGGCCATCAGGGTTTACTTTTGGGAGTCCCAGAGGGCTATGCAAAATAGAAACTCCATTCTTAAAGGGCACATGCAAAATCTCACATGCTCTGGTACCCAGGGCAGAAGCAATAATTCATAAGGATCCTGGGTCAGACCTACCTGCTGATCTTGGAGAATCTCTTGGAACTGCAGCTCACCCTGGGAACATAGACACTGGTGGCAACTATTTTTGGGAGCTCATTCTACCATTGTGGACACTGCTGCTGACAAGTGCCATTTTGGAATCCTCCCTCTAGCTCATTATCCTCAGGACTTAGCCCCACCCCTGCCTAACAGCCTATAGGCAGCAGTACTGATATGTTTCAGGCTAAGCAACTAACTGGGCAGGAACACAGCCCCACCTACCAAGTGCAGGACAGTGGCAGCCCAAATGCAGCCTACAGAAAGTGCACCCAGCTCAACTACCAGCAGGCCAGCACCTGCCATGGGAACAATTAGGCCCTGGCCCTGCCCACCATCAAGTCTGCTCTACCCTTGGGACCAGACTCGCCAACCAGCGGACAACAACTGCAGGACAGCCACATCCCTGCAGCCTGAGGACCTGGCCCACCTACCAGCAGGTCAGCCCCAGCCTCACTGGGCCATGGCCCCACCCACTAGCAGCCCAAGACAAGTTTCAACAAAGGAAAAATGACAAGTAGCATACAAGGGAACTCCTATAAGGTTATCAGCTAATTTCTCAGCAGAAACTCTGCAGGCCACAAGGGAGTGGCATGATATATTTAAAATGATAAAAGGGAAGAAACTGCAACCAAGAATACTCTACCCAACAAGGCTCTCATTCAGATTTGATGGAGAAATAAAAAGCTTTACAGACAAGCAAAACTAAGATAATTCACCACCACTAGACCAGCTTTGCAACAAATGCTGAAGGAACTCTTCTAGGTGGGAAAGAGACCAGCAATGTAAACAACCTTGTGTATATATAGACTGCTATATCAAAACTTCATGGGAACAGCAAAGCCAAAAACAGCAATAGATACACACACAAAAAAGAAAAAGCAATCCAAACAATACTAAAGAGTATCATCAAACCACAAGAGAAGAGAACAAGAAAAGAAGGGAAGAAAAAAGAGCTTCAAAAACAAACCCAAAACAAGAAAATGACAATAGCAACATACATATTGATGATTACCTTAAATGTAAATGGATTAAATGCTCCAACTAAAAGACATATACTTGCTGAATGAATACAGAAAGAAGACCCCTGTATATGCTGTTTAGAAGAGACCCACTTCAGATCTAGGCACACATACAGACTGAAAGTGAGCAGGTAAAAAAAGGTATTCCATGCAAATAGAAATCAAAAGAAAGCTGGAGTAGCAATACTCATATCAGACAACATAGACTTTAAAATAAAGACTGTTATAAGAGACAAAGACATAATGATCATGGGATCGATCCAAGAAGATACAACAAAGAAGATATATATGCACCCAACATAGGAGCACCTCAATATATAAGGCAAATACTAACAGCCATAAGGGGAGAAGTCTATAGTAACACAATAATAGTGAGGGACTTTAACACCCCACTTTCATCAATGAACAGATCATCCAGAGAGAAAATCAATAAGGAAACACAGGCCTTAAATGACATATTAGACCAGATGGACTTAATTGATATTTATATGGCATTCCATACAAAAGCAGCAGAATGCACATTCTTCTCAAGTGCACACAGAACATTCTCCAGAATTGACCACATGTTGGGCCACAAAACGAGCCTTGGTAAATTTAAGAAAACCGAAATCATATCAAGCATCTTTTCTGACCATAATGCTATGAGATTAGAAATAAACTACAAGAAAAAACTGTAAAGCACACAAACATGTGGAGGCTAAACAATGTGCTACTAAACAACATATCACTGAAGAAATCAAAGAATATCTAGAGACAAATGAAAATGAAAGCATAATAATCCAAAACCTATGAGATGCATCTAAAGCAGTTCTAAGAGGGAAGTTTATAGCAATACAGTCTCACCTCAGGAAACAAGAAAAATCCCAAACATTCTAACCTTACACCTAAAGCAAAAAGAGAAAGAAGAAGAAGAACAACAAAAAACCCCCTAAAGTTAGTAGAAGGAAAGAAATCATAAAGATCAGGGCAGAAATAAATGAAATAGAAACAAAGAAGACAATAGCAAAAATCAATGAAACTAAAAGTGGCTTCTTTGCAAAGGTAAAGCTGGTTCTTTGGTGGTGCTGTGGTTAAGAATCTACCTTCCAATGCAGAGGACACGGGTTCAATCCCTGGGCCAGGAAGATCCCACATGTTGCAGAGCAACTAAGCCCATGTGCCACAACTACTGAGTCTGTTCTCTAGAGCCTGTGAGCCACAACTATTGAGCCCACGTACCACAGCTACTGAAGCTCACATGCCTAGAGCCCATGCTCCACAACAAGAGAAGCCATTGCAATGAGAAACCCTCACATTGCAACAAAGAGTAGCCCCTCCTTGCCACAACTAGAGAAAACCTGTGCGCAGCAATGAAGACCCAACACAGCCAAAAATAAATAAATAAATAAATAATAAAACATATCTTAAAAAAGAAAGAAAAGGTAAACAAAATTGATAAAGCCTTTAGTTAGATTCATCAAGAAAAAAAGGGAGATGACTCAAATCAATAAAATTAGAAATGAAAAAGGAGAAGTTACAATGTATACCAGAGAATTACAAAGGATCATAAGAGACTACCATAAGCAACAGCATGCCAGTAAATTGGACAACCTGGAAGAAGTGGACAAATTCTTAGAAGAGTACAATCTCCCATGAATGAACCAGGAAGAAATAGAAAATAGAACAAGCACTGAAATTGAAACTGTGATTAAGAAACTTCCAACAAAGAAAATCCAGGACCAGGTGGCTTCATAGGCAAATTCTATCAAATATATAGAGAGGAGCTAACACCTATCCTTCTGAAACTCTTCCAAAAAATCACAGAGGGAGGAAAACTCCTAACCTCATTCTATGAGGCCACCATCACCCTGACAACAAAGCCAGACAAAGATACCACACAAAAAATCACAGGTCAGTATCACTGATGAACATGATGCAAAAATCCTCAACAAAATACCAGCAATCCAAATCCAACAATACATTAAAGAATCATACACCATGATCAAGTGGGATTTATCCCAGGATGCAAGAATTTTTCAATATCCACAAGTCAATCAGTATAATACACCACATGAACAAATTGAAGAATAAGAACCATATGATCATCTCAATAGATGCAGAAAAAGCTTTTGACAAAATTCAGCAAATTCAGTTTATGATTAAAATCTCTCTAGAAAGTGGGCATAGAGGGAACCTACCTCAACATAATAAAGGCCATATATGACAAACCTACATCTAACACCATTCTCAATGGTGAAAAGCTAAAAGCATTTCCTCTAAGATTAGGAAGAAGACAAGGATGTCCAGTCTTGCCACTTTTATTCAACACAGTTTTGGATGTCCATGCCAAAACAATCAGAGGAGAAAAAGAAATAAAAGGAATCCAGAATCGGGAAGAAGAAATTAAACTGTCACTGTTTGCAGATGACCTTATTGCATATGTAGAAAATCCTAAGGTTGCCACCATAAAAATAGTAGAGCTCATCAATGAATTTGGTAAAGTTGCAGGTTAAAAAATTAACAAACAGAATTGTGTTGCATTTCTATACAGTAACAATGAAAGATTAGAAGGAAAAATTCAAGAAAGAATTCCACTTATCATTGCATCAAAAAGAATAAAATACCTAGGAATTAGCCTACTTAAGGAGACAAAGATCTGTGCTCTGAAAACTAAGATGCTAATGAAAGAAATCAAAGATGATACAAACAGATGGAAAGATGTACCATGTTCTTGGATTGGAAGAATCAATTTTGTGAAAATGACTATACTACCCAAGGCAATCTACAGGTTCAGTGAAATCTCTATCAAATTACCATGCCATTTTTCACAGAACTAGAACAAAAAATCTTACAATTTGTATGGAGACACAAAAGAGCCTGAGAAAGAAAAACGGAGCTTGAGGAATCAGGCTCCCTGACTCAGAATATACTACAAAGCTACAGTCATTAAAACAGCATGGTGCTGGCACAAAAACAGAAACATAGATCAATGGAACAGGATAGAAACCCCAGAAATAAAGCTATGCCCCTGTTGTCAATTAATCTATGACAAAGCAAGGCTATACAATGGGGGAAAGACAGTCTCTTTAGTAATTGGTGCTGGGAAAACTGGACAGCTACATTTAAAAGAATGAAATTAGAACACTCCCCAACACCATACACAAAAATACGCTCAAAATGAATTAAAGATCTAAATGTGAAACCAGACACTATAAAACTCTTAGAGGACAATGTAGGCAGAACACTCTTTGACATAAATCCCAGGATTATCTTTTTTAATCTGTCACCCAGAGTAAGAGAAATAAAAACAAAAATAAACAAATGGGACCTAATTAAACCAAAAGCTTTTGTACAGCAAATGAATTCATAAACAAAACAAGAAAACAACCCACAGATTGGGAGAAAACATTGTGACTGACAAGGGATTTGTCTCCAAAATTTACATCTTATGCAGCTTAATATCAGCAGAACAAACAACCCAATCAAAAAATAGGCAGAAGACCTAAATGGACATTTCTCCAAAGAAGACAAACAGATGGCCAAGAGGCACATAAAAAGGTATTCAACATCACAAATTATTAGAGAAATGCAAATCAAAGCTACAGTGAGATATCACCTCACACCAGTTAAATGGCTATCATCAAAAAATTCACAAGCAATAAATGCTGGAGAGGGTGTGGAGAGAAGGGAACCCTCCTGCACTGTTGGTGGGAATGTAAATTGGTACTGCCACTATGGAGAACAGTATAGAGGTCCCTTGAAAAACTAAAAATAGAGCTACCATATGATCCTACAGTCCCACTTCTGGGCATATATATCAGGAGAAAAACATGGTTGGAAAGGATACATACACCCCAGTGTTCACTGTAGCACTGTTTACAATAGCCAAGACATGGAAGCAACCTAAATCTCCACCAACAGGGAAACAGATAGAGAAGATGTGGTACATATATAATGGAATATTACTCATTAAAAAGAATGAAATAATGCCATTTGCAGCAACATGCATGGATCTAGAGATTGTCATAGTGAATGAAGTAAGTCAGACAAAGAGAAATATCATATGATATCCTTATATGTGCAATCTAAAATGAAATGATACAAACAAACTTATTTACAAAACAGAAACAGACTTAGAGAACCAACTTATGATTATCGGGGACGGGGGGGGGGGGACGGGGAGGGGAAGGGATAGTTAGGGAGTTTGTGATTGACACACTGCTGTATTTACACACTGCTATATTTAAAATGGATAACCAACAAGGATCTACTGTATAACACAGGGAACTCAGCTCAATATTATGTACAGCCTAAATGGGAAAAGAATTTGTCCATTCGTCTATTGATGGACACGTTGCTTCTATATTTTTGCTATTGTAAATAGTGCTGCAATGAACATAGGGATACATATATCTTTTTGAATTAGTGTTTTCATTTTCTTCAGATAGACACACAGAAATGGAAGTGGTGGATCATAGGGTAGTTCTATTTTTAGTTTTTTGAGCCCCTCCATACTGTTTTCCATAGTGGCTATACCAATTTATATTCCCATGAACAATGCAAGATGATTGCCTTTTCTCCACATCCTCTCCAACACTTGTAGTTTCTTGTCTTTATGATAATAGTTACTCTGACAAGTGTGAGGTGATATCTCATTGTTTTGATTTGCATTTTTCTGATGGTTAGTGATGTTGAGTGCCTTTCCCTATGCCTGTTGGCCATTTGTATGTCTTCCTTGTAAAAATGTCTTTTCAGGTCCTCTACCCATTTTTCATTTGGGTTTTTTGTTTTTTGATATTGAATCGTATGAGTTCTTTATTTATCTTGGATATCAACACCTTATTGGATATATTGTTTGTAAATCTCTTTTTCCCATTCAGTAGGTTCCCTTTTCATTTTGTTGATGGTTTTCTTCACTGCACACAGAAAACTTTTAGTTTGATGTAGTCCAATTTGTTTATTTTTGCTTTTGTTTTCCTTGCCTGGTTTTCTTCACTGCACACAGAAAGCCTTTTAGTTTGATGTAGTCCAATTTGTTTATTTTTGCTTTTGTTTTCCTTGCCTGAGGACACAGTTTTAAAATAATATTGCTGAGACCAATTTCAAAGATGTCACAGGCTGTTTTCTTCTAGGAGTTTTATGGTTTGAGTTCTGACATTGAAGTCTTTTATCCATTTTGAGTTTGCTTATTGTTGTGTATGGTATAAGAAAGTGGTGCCCTGTAGATAAGGTATGTTTTTTCTCTGGCTGCCTAACACATATCCTTGCCCTTTTCCTATAAGTAGAACTTTTTCTCTGTTCCTCTCCCCCAGGAACAGTGGGTTTTCACCAATGATCTTAGGCTCCAGTTTTGATTTCTTTCTCCCTGTAGATTAAAAATTCTGACCCTCATTAAAATTACATTTTCTAACCAATGACCTGAACTTTTATGATTATGGGTGACACGCTTTATCTCCTGTAAAGTTTTTTGTCATAGTATGTGTATTTTATGGTATTAACATAATAATTTGGTTCATATTTGTCTCATGTGTTTTTCCATCCATTGATTTTCAAATTTTATTCATCCTTAAGTTTTAGAAGTATCTCCTGTAAATAATATGTATATTTTTTCTAAAGCCTAATATTTTTTGTATTTAAACAATATAATTAAGCCATTTATATCTATAATAATTACCATTATTTGGATTAATTTCTAGCATCCTTTTTTTGGACTTTCTGTTTATCCTCCTTCTTTCACATTTTTTAAAGCTCTTTTTTGGAATATAATTGCTTTACACTCTTGTACCAGCTTATGAGGTACACCAAAGTCAATCAGCTGTATTTATACATATATCCCTATGTCCCCTCCCTCCAGTGACTCCCTCCTACCCTCCCTGTCCTGGCCCTCTAAGGCATCACCCATCATTGAGTTGATCTTCCTTTGTTTTACAGCAACTTCCCACTAGCTATCTATTTTACAGTTGGTAGTGTATATATGTCTATGCTACTCTCTCACTTTGTCCCAGCTTCCCCTTCACACCCTCTTCCCAACCCTGTGTCTTCCAGTCCATTCTCTGCATCTGCATCCTTATTCTTGCCCTGTCACTGGTTCATCAGTACCATTTTTTTTTTTTTAGATTCCATATATATGAGTTAGGATACAGTATTTGTTTTTCTCTTTCTGGCTTACTTCACTCTGTATGACAGACTCTAGGTCTATCCACCTCATTACATATAGCTCCATTTCATTCCTTTTTATGGCTGAGTAATATTCCATTGTTTATATGTGCCACATCTTCTTTATCCATTCATCTGTTGATGGGCATTTAGGTTGCTTCCATGTCCTGGCTATTGTAAATAGTGCTGCAATAAATATTATGGTACATGTTTCTTTTTGGATTATGGTTTTCTCTGGGTATATGCCCAGTAGTGGGATTACTGGATGATATGGTAGTTCTATTTTTAGTCTTTTAAGGAACCTCCAAACTGTTTTCCATAGTGGCTGTACCAACTTACATTCCCACCAACAGTGCAGGAGAGTTCCCTTTTCTCCACACCCTCTCCAACATTTATTGTTTCTAGATTTTTTGATGTTGGCCATTCTGACCGGTGTGAGGTGATACCTCATTGCTTCTTTCACATTTTTTACCTTAATCGAAGTCCTTATCCACTCATATCTTTATTGTTGTCTTTCATCTCCTTTTTTTCTTTTCTTCATATTAGGTCTTATTCTTTCCATAACTCTCTTCTTGAAATATTTACATGGTAAATTATGTGTATCGTTACCTATATGATGCATTGAATTTCACTTTTTAAGAAATTTACTGGATGCATTACCAAGTAGCAGTTGTTAACAGACTGCTTATTCATCCTCCTTTCTGGCCATGCTCCTCTGCTTTAGGATGTTGCATCTCACTGGGCTGGCTCTCCTCTTCCCTGCAGGTACTGCTTCCCTAGTTCATTGCCATTCCTAAACCTGAAATGTACCAGACTTCTCTGAATCTTGCACTGTTGGCTTGACACCAGGTGATTTTATTCCATGTCACTCTGTGAGTTTCAGCTGTATACAATGGAAAAGCTATCAGCACCACCAAGAAAATACCGAGGCAATTATCATATATCTTTCCTCTTCTCCCTTCCTCCTTCCCTTATCCAGATATCCAATCATTCTTTTTGCAATTCATTATTTGAATCATACTGAGTATTGATTATTTCCAAAAATATTTATTGAGTTCTTGATGCGTAAGACACCATACAAAGCACACACATGTCAGAGAATTCTGTATGCCTTTGTTGAACTATCATGGAATTTAAAAATGTAGAAAGCAACCTATATAGTACATTGTATGTGTCAGTCACATCTAAATATTTTTCAAGAATTAACACATTTAGTTCCCATTGAAATATCATTCTGTGAAAACTATCATGGGTATTTTGATAAGAATTGCATTAAATATGTAGACTGAATTGAGTAGTGTGAACTTTTTTAAAAATAAAAATGGGACATATTTATGAAGATATTGAGATTTATATAATTTAGTCAAGAGATGACCACTTCAGTCTCTCTTCATTCTCTCATTTTCTCTTTAAAAAAATTTTTTTTTAACTTTTTATTTTATATTGGAGCATAGTTGATTAACAATGTTGTGTTAGTTTCAGGTGTACAGCAGAGTGATTCAGATATATGTATATGTATCTATGTATCTATTGTTTTTCAAATTCCTTTCACATTTAGGTTGTTACATAATGTTGAGCTGAGTTCCCTGTGCTGTACAGTAGGTCCTTACTGGTTATCCATTTCAGATAGAGCAGTGTGTACATTGTCACTCCCAAATTCCCTAACTATCGCTTCCCCCAACCCTTCCCCCTGGTAATCATAAGTTTGTTCTCGAAGTCTGTGAGTCTGTTTCTGCTTTGTAAACAAGTTCATTTGTATAGTTTCTTTTTAGATTCTGCATATAAGTGATATCATATGATATTTCTCTTTGTCTGACTTACTTCATTCACTATGACCATCTCTAGGTCCAATCTATGTTATTGTTTCTCATTTTTAATTTTGGTTACTGCTACTCTAATATTTTTTCCTTCCTTCTTGTAGCTTTGGCTTCAGGTTTGCTCTTCTACTGCTATTTCCCTAAGGCGAAAAGTTATGTTGTTTCAGATCTTTGTTTTCCTTCTGTTACTGTCCAGGGTTCTTGGCCTCCTCAAACAATAGAAACTGATCAGAAGCCAGACAAGAAATCCAGGCAAGGTTTTATTGGGCCCTGCTGCAGCATGGGGAAGCAAGAACAAACAACAGGTTCCCTTGCTTCCTTACTTACTGAGAGGAGGGGTGCTGAGAGTAGGAGTGTGTCCAGGGGTTGGGCCGGAGGGGTGGCTTAGGTGGTTTGCCCACCCTGTTGGTGGTGTTTTGTGCAGGGGGTATGCCCAGTACCCTGCTTTTGCTCCCGACCCCCTCCTTCTGCTCTTGGCTCTTCAGAAGTGGCTTTTGGGTGTTTGCATTTTTTGTATCTTGTCCATAATTTGTCCCAACTGTGCATGCAGGCAGTTATTTTTAATCCCTTATAGTTTCTTTCTATTCTGTTGCTTGAAGAGACTTTTGTTTAGGTGCAAGCACTACAGCAAAGGGTCCCAGGTCCTAGCCTGTCTCACTTCCATGTAGTAATTTACAGCTATATATTTCCTTCTGAGCATTGCTTTTACAGCATCCCATAAGTTTGATATGTTTGTTTCATATGTTTCATTCTTCTCAAAGTACTTTCTAATTTCTCTTGTGATTTCTTGTTAACCCTTTGATTGTTTAAGATTATGTAGTTTAATTACCATATGTTTTCTAATTATCCAATTTCCTTCTGCTACTGATTTATAACTACATTCCACTGTGGTAAGAGAAGATACTTAGTATGATTCAATCTCTTTAAATTTATTGAGACTTATTTATGGCCTAGCATATAGTTTATCCACAAATGGTCAATAGGTGCCTAATATTACTAATCAGGGAAATGCAAATCAAAACCGCAATGTGATGTAATCTCACCTGCAGAATGGCTCTCATCAAAAAAAAAAAAAAATCAAAAGACAACAAGTATTGGCGATGATGTGGAGAACCCCTGCACACTGTTGGTGGGAATACAAAATGGTGCGACCACTATGGAAAACAGTGTGGAGGATCATCAAAAAATTAAAAGTAGAACTATGATGGTATCAAACTCTTATACTTTTGGGTATTTATACAAAAGTGTTGGTATCAGGATGTCAAAGAATATTAGCACTCCTACGTTCATTGAAACACTCTTCATAGTAGCAAAGATGTGGAAATAAATGGTCATCAGTGGATGAATGGATAAAGAAAATGTTATGTATACATACAATGGATTAGTATTTAGACTTTTGAAAGAAACAAATTATGTAATATGCAACAACAGGGATGAATCATCAGAGCATTTCACTATGTGGAATTAGCCAGTCAGAGAAAGACAAATACTCTATGATTCAACCTATGTAAGTATCTAACATAGTTGAATTCATAGGATCAAAGAGTGGAGTTGTGGATTCTATGGGATGGAGAATGAGGGAAATGAGTAATTGTAATGAATAGGCGTAAAGTTTCAGTTAAGCAAAATGAATAAGTTCAAGAGATCTGCTATACAGCATTATACCTATAGCCAACAATAATGTATGCACACTTAAAAATTAAGAGGGCAGATCTCATGTTAAGTGTTCTTACTGTGATAAAATAAAATGTTAAAAAAATAAAATTATGCTCAATGTTTATCATCAGGGAAATGCAAATGAAAATTATAATTAAAAACCATATGCATATTCACATTTTGGCAAACATTTAAAAGACTGAAACAACTAAGTATTGTTGAGGATATGAAGCAATGAGAATCCTATGCTATTGGTGGTAGGGGTGTTAATTGGTATAATTTTCATGGGCCACAGACTGCCACACCACAAGTGGGTTGAAGCATTATAGCTTTATCAATCTAAAATGGGCAAAAATGATTAGTCATATAAAATACTTGGTCTGTTGATTGACTCCTTTGGTCATCACAGTTTGTAACCCAGATGTTTATATTTCCCAACTCATATGGATGGAGGAAAGTAATACATAAGTAAGCTGTGGGTACCTTCATGGCTTCCCTATAACTTCCTTAATAAAGCATCCAGTTCTTTACAGGTCCAGGGAAAACTGCAGTATGGCCACTAGAAATCCACCTAAAGGCCCTTGGTTTGACCCCAAAGGTCAAGGCCCTTGGTTTGACCCCAAAGTTCTGAACACAACTTATTAGAGAGAATGCCCTATGGTTCTTACAAATTTCAACTCTTCTATTTAATTAAAGTTTGGTGATGACTTCAGGGAATTCAAGGAAGTGGCCCATCTGTCTCTTGAGCCACCAAACTCAGTTGGCCAATTTACTGATTGCCATTCTGATGGATTATATCTGGAAATTGCTTGTTTCACCGATACTTCAGCCTAGTATTTAAAATCACAAAGGCAGCTGAAGGAAGAGATGACCATATGATTTCGTCTGGATCAGATGAGAGGAATTTCTCAGATACATCTTATAAGAACCTGAGTGTTTTTCCATTGTGGTTAGTTAGTAAGAAAGACCTACTGGTGTAATTTATTTGAAGCTCCTTCATCAGAGACAGTCTGTTTTCCTGTCATCATTGAGATATGCAGCTAAGAAAAACAACTGTCTACTGGTTCAACAATTAGGCTCTAGAAGTATTGGTTTTTATGTGCAAAGAGCGCCTGACTCCTTACCATATGGGAAAGACCAGAGGAAAAATATTTTCTGTGCCAGGAAGTGTCAAGAACTGGGTAATGTCCTCCAAGATTTCTGTAATGGCCTGTACCCCCTCTTACCCCATTGGAAACTTCTAGTTATGTTTGTCTCTTCTCACCTAGCCTTCTACTCCTGGCCGCGTAAGGCTACTCTCCTCATCTGTGCCCTCTCATCACTATTTCCTTGTGCTGGAGCTGAGCTCTGGACTCATACACCAATTAGATCAGGACTTCAAGGATTTTGTCTTTAGCTACTCTTAGTATCTACTCAGTAATGCCCCTCTCTGCTTTCAGAATATTGTTGAAAATTTGTTGTGTTGATTTGTTGCATTATTGCTACAAAATTTGCATTAATTGGAAATTTCAGGTTTAAGAGAAGCTGAAAGAAGCGGCTCAGAGATACCTATTCTGGAGAGATACTGGGGAAACACATTAGAGTAGAAAGGGAGTTCCTGAAAGCCTAGAATTCTCTTCCTCTTCTAAAAGTCTAATCATATATGCTTAGAGAGTTCGTTTTTCTGCTCTTAATTACCTCCCTGTTAATTCAAGCCACCAATAATACAGGTGGTAAAGGGAGAAAGAGGAAAGGACAAAAGAATTTCAGGAAAGGATACTCAGGTAGGAGAAGTCGAACTCTCATGAACACCATTTCTCCCCATTCCAGTGCCTCCAGGGATACTAGGGGCAGACAAGTTCTGCCTTCCAGCAACAGATGTGTCTTTCCTCGTATCCTCATTACTCCACCTTCCCAGACATTTCTTCAAATTACTAACATTTTCTATGTTAGATGTGGGGTAGTCCTCAGCTACCTATATGTTTGGAAATATTAGACCTTAAGGATTTAATAATTTATGAATAAGATAATGTGCTGTGTGTCCTGGAGCTGTTCAGATTTTAAATTTAGACACAACTTATTTTAAGAAATGTGAATTCCCAACAGTGAAATTCCTGCCATAAAGCATCTGATTTTTTTTCTTAAACGTTTTTCTTAAAATGGCTCAAAAAAATCAACCTCCTGCTCCATTTCTTCTTAAGATAAAATCTGGAAACATGTAGACAAGATACCAATACATGGTCATCTGAGAAGTACTCAAGGAGGGCTATCCCTGGAAAATTGGCAAAATAAGTATCAAATTAAGCAGAAAGGCCTGGGCTCAATTTTGGACCTTGCACTCTTCTCTCTGGACATAAAGAAGCCTGTCCTCTTTCCCCTTTTCTGAATTTCAAACGTAGTCATTCATACAGTGTGAATGGAATCCATTGTGTAGGTAGTGAAAAGAAAACTGAGCTCTTTAAACACAAGTGAGCAGAATTTGGAATTTGTGTTTGTTTTTCACTCTACATTTAAAATAACCCTTGTCCTCACTTTGTCACCAGACGGGTTGGGAATTGGGATGAGAAAATCTGGAATCCCACAATATGGGCTTCTCCCTACCTTGCTGATGGATTGTGTGGGCTGGATGTGCCTTGAATGTAAACATGGTAGAATTGAAACAATTATCAGCTCAAAGTTAGGCAGCAAATTGAAAATGCTTAGAAATTTTTCAGTTGAACTGAATTGAATTCACTTATGTAGACGTCAGAAAGAATGTTTCTATCAATGGGATTTTATAAGCACAGAGATGAGAAAAGCGTCATGAAATGGGGTTTCCATTTGATCTTTCCTCTTCACTGCAGAGTCTGAATTAATTTGGGCCGCCACCCTAGACCACACATTACCCTGTGGACACAGCTGAGAGGTAGGTAACCTGGATCTGATATCTGAGAAGGGCTTGAAATATGGAAAGATACCTAAATCCTATACAGCAAGAGTGAAGAAAGCCCAAAAGAGCCAAGACTTGGGCCATCCTAGCAGAAATAGAACTTGTTATTTTGAGTCCTATGGGCAATACCAACATCAGACTGTTTCATACTAGGTGGAAGCCAAAGGATTCACAGCTGATTCAGAGTTTCAGTGGGCAAGTTAGGATTACTGTAAGAAGTTACCATTCCTGGCAAATGGGCTCTTGGCAGAGTTTGAGTGTGTAATGATGGGTCAGATTTCAACTTTTTATGAAGAAAGAGTCTAGCAAGGGAATTCAACCCTGGGTATTGGGAGAGTATAATTTGGAATCAGAAAAAAATAAGTACATTTGACCAGTAGGTCATCAGAGGTTTATGCCAGGCTCTGTCAATCAGTCTATTTTAAGTGCAACACCTTACACAATGTAATTTATAAGTATCTGTTGATTATTGAGTGAATGAGTTAGGAATGAATGAACAAATTGCGGTATGGGTGGATGGACAAATGGAAAGATGAATAGATGACTGAACTGGCAGGATGGATGATGGAGTGGATAAATAAAAAATTAAATGGATAATTAATCAATGGACATGAGGAGTGAATAGATAGTTGAATGAATGTTGTAGTTTTAAGCAACCTCCCTAATGTGGACAGAAATGAGCTAGTATATGTGAACTGCTCTCTGTGAATCAGGGATCTGTGGGCACTGGTTAGTCACAAGATAAGTCTTCTTCTAACCCCTCGTAGCTGGAAGATGAGCACCACATTCCTCTGCATTTATTTTCCTTTCCAGTCTTTTCCCTGGTTGGTTTGCTTTTAAGACTGGAATCCAGGTTGGCGGTATTCCTTAAGGAGAAGTCAGACATAGTCTATCTTACTTGCTTCCTCTTTCGATTCCTTCCCCATTTCACCAATCTTTTTTTTTTAAGCTCTTTGTTGGAGTATAATTGCTTTATACTGTTGTGCAAGTTTCTGCTGTACAACAAAGTGAATCAACTGTGTTTATGCATATATCCCCATATCCCCTCCCTCCCATGACTCCTTCCCACCCTCCCTGTCCCACCCCTCTAAGTCATCACCAATCATTGAGTCGATCTTCCTGTGTTTTGCAGCAGCTTCCCACTAGCTATCTATTTTACATTTGGTAGTGTGTATATGTCATTGCTACTCTAGAATATTCAAAGTAATATGGAGCTTAATCCTAGTCCTCAAGGAATATGCAATCTAACTGAAAAAGGAAAGAAAAACCTATTACTAAATGCTAAAGTAAGATAGATATCCAAGTGAAGGCACAAAAAGGTTCAGAGAACACATTGCTGAAATAGGACACACAGTGGAGAGAAGCAGATATGCTTAAGAAAATGGGAGTCAGGTAGCCAAAGGGTAAAAAATGTATATAGATGGTTATATATGGATGTAAGACTCATCCCTTCATTTACTCTGTCAGTATCAGCAAGGTACACACTTTTTAGCTTCAGTTTCCTCATTGTAAAAATTTGGACAGTGCAGCCCTCCTAAATTTTTGTTGTAATAAAAAAAAATAGGGGGAAAGTTAAATATTTAACGATACCTGGAACATAAGTGGCAGTAAAGAAATGATAGGTGCTATTATATTACATTCTGTGTGATTCTATGTTTATGGATTTCCAGAAGAAGAAGAAATTTATGGCAATAAAAATCAGAATAGTGATTTCATCTGATGGGGAGATGACTGGAAAGGAACATGAAGAGATCTTTCTGACATGATGGAAATGTTCTGTATCTTCATCAATATAATGGTTACAATGATGTATACATTTTTCAAAAATGTATACATTTTGAAAATTTTAAAAATTTTCAAAATATATACATTTAATTTTTTGCATTTTAATGAATGCACATGTGTAATGGTTTTCACTATTATTTATCCATGTTGTTGCATGTATCAATACGCATTTATCATTAAATAGAATTCCATTGTGTGAATATACTACTGCTTTTTAAAAGGTCCATTGTTTATCCATTGTGCTTGATGCTCATTTTGTTTTTTTCCCTCAGTTTACTGCAATTAGGGAGAAAAGGTATTATGAACTTTTCTGTACAAATCTTTTAGTCAACATATGCATTCGTTTTTCTAAGTGTCATTATTGGGTCATAGAATAGGTGTATATCTAGCTTTGTAAGAAACTGCCCAGCTTTCTAAAGTGATTGTGCTATCTTACATTCCCACAAGAAAAGTTTTAGTTGCTCCACACTTTTTGCCAACACTTGGCAATTTTAGCCATTCCGATGAGTGTTTAGTGGTACCTCATTGTGGCTTTGTTTCGCATTTCCCTAATACTAATGACACAGCATCATTTTATAAGCCTACTGGACATTTTATTTGTTTGTGAAGGCCTTGTTCTCCTCTTCTGTGTATTTTTGTGTTGGATGTCTGTCATTTTATTATTATAGTATTTATTTTTACTGACATATTTATTACTGATTAATAGGTATTTTTTACATATATGTGTGCTTTGTTTATTGTTTTTCCCAAGCTCTATCTTACCTTTTCTCCTTTTTAGTGGTTTCTTTTGATGAGCAATTCAGTTTTGTTTTACCTTTATTATTTTTTAGTTTACTTTTTAACTTTAAAAAATAGGTTTAGCAATTTTCTCCCTATTTCATTTCTCCAGCACGCACACAAACACACACACACACACACACACACACAGAACTTTCAAAGTTGTTTCTAACATTAAATATTCCAAATGTATGAAAGAGAATAAGAGGGAAAAATATACAAGTAGTACATAAGTAGTAATTAACTATTACAGAGTTTTCAATGGGAAGTGGAAGACTGAAACTGAGATGAACAAGAAGGTTTAGAACATCTTCTGTAGAAAAGTGAGCTCTTGACCAGATGTTATAGAACAAAATCGAAGGCCCAGGGACTTCCTAGGTGGTGCATTGGGTAAGAATCCACCTGCCAAAGCAGGGGACATGGGTTCAAACCCTGCCCCAGGAAGATACCACATGCCACGGAGCAACTAGGCCCGTGCGCCACAACTATTGAGCCTGCACTCTAGAGTCCGTGAGCCACAACTACTGAAGCCCTCACACCTAGAGCCCGTACTCTGCAACAAGAGAGGCCACTGCAATGAGAAGCCCACACACCACAACAAAGAACAGCCCCTGCTCGCCGCAACTAGAGAGAGAAGGCCCATGTGCAGCAATGAAGACCCAACACAGCCAATAAAATAAATAAATTAATTAATAAATAAATTAATTAATTTATAAAATTGAAGGCCCAGCTTAAAGAGATAGAAAATTATTCAAGGGTCAGATCTGAAAAATTGTGTGGATTTGTCTAGAGCTATTTGTAAAAGAAAAGCAATAAAGGGAAAGAACATAGAAGGTTCAGCATTTGTGCAGCAAGAAATCAATGGGGGGGAAGGGCATGCTTCAAGGGACTCTATGAGAGTTATGAGACGACTATAGGAGTAATAAGCAGTTGAAGAAAAAACAAGTATATGTACATAGAATTGGTGGAAACTGCGTTGACAGAGGAGGCAGATGTTTCATTCTTCTTTCTGTTTCCTTCTGAAGGGTTATCATCTTTAAATGGCCTTGGGAAACCACAGCACCATCCCTGAGTTCCTTCTCCTTGGGCTGCCCACAGATCATCATGCCCAGGCCCTACTCTTTGTGCTTTTTCTGGTCATTTACCTCCTGACTCTGTCAGGGAACCTGTTGATGATCCTGGTGATCAGGGCCAGTTCTCTCTTTCACACTCCCATGTACTTCTTCTTGAGTCACCTCTCCTTCCTGGATCTTTGTTACTCTTCAGTCACGGTGCCCAGGATGCTGGAGAACCTCCTGTCTGAGAAGAAAACCATCTCAGTGGAGGACTGTTTGACTCAGGCCTTCTTTGTACTTGATGCCGGGGGAACAGAGCTCTGTCTCCTTGCAGCGATGGCCTATGACCGCTATGCTGCCATCTGCTACCCTCTACTCTACGGTCAGATGATGAGCGATGTGCTGTGTATGGGACTGGTGTGGGGATCTTGGGGCCTGGCCTTTCTGGATGCTTTCATCAATACCCTCCTTGCTTGGAATTTGGACTTCTGTGAATCTCAAGTCATCTCCAACTTTATTTGTGAGATACCTTCTCTATTCCCTCTCTCCTGTTCCAATAGTTCCATTAACTTTGCTGTCCTGCTCTGTTCCGCCCTCCTGCATGCCTTTGGGACCTTCCTCCTAGTTTTCTTCTCCTATGCCCGCATTGTCTCCACCATCCTGAGCATCAGCTCCACCACAGGCAGAAGCAAGGCCTTCTCCACCTGCTCCTCCCACCTCACTGCAGTGACCTTCTTTTATGGCTCAGGTTTACTTCGCTATCTCATGCCAACCTCAGGTTCCCCACTGGAGGTGGTTTCCTCCATGCAGTATAGTGTGATCACTCCTCTAGTGAATCCCCTTGTCTACAGCCTGAAGAACAAGGAAGTAAAAGAAGCTCTGAAAAACATGGTGCAGAAAAGTTTACAACATCTCAAGTAGCAAGGAACAGGCAAAGGATGATTGGGAAAGGGCAAAATTACAGCTAGATACCTGAACAATAAACATTAAGGAAAATTTTTGTTTGCTCCCAATGTCAGATTTGACAAGTTACCTTATAAAGCCTCCTTTCTTGGAAATGTACCAAAAGACAGCAGGGAAGTATGTGCTTGCTTTGGTTCATATTTTCTTTCTCAGAGGCAGAAAAAAATTCATTAGATAACTATTTCAATCCAGGTAATTTAGCTACAGACATAAAGATATATTGTTCCTTTTGTTTGTGAAAAATTAACAATATGCTTAGCATTGGAAAAACTGTTTGTGTCCTAAATTCTTACATGAAGCTAGGGGCAAAGCTTTGCTACGAAGTAGAAAGCCAAGGTCTCTGAAGGATGAAAGACATAGATTTGAGACTCATGAAGGGGTGAATAGAAGGTGAGTTTAAGATGGGCTCTGACTGAAGAGGATCTTAGAGACTCTGTGAAGAATTATCTGGTGTGTGGCAAATGGAAGAGAATACCATTCATTATAGGGCAGTACAACAGCCCTATTTGTTTCCTCTTCTAGGTTTTACTGGTGGCTCAGAAGGATGAGTCTGGTAGATCTTGTTCTGTGGAAAGTGATGAGGTTTAGAAAGGAAGTAGGGAGGATCCTAGGGAGAGGTTTCCTGAGGAAAAAAAGTTGGCCATAGAAAAGAAGCTGATGATTCTACAACTGGCTGCTGAGCTGCTCACGGCAGCAGTGCCAGGACCATCTAGGCGATGAACTGCAGATGAGGCTAGGACAGCTGAAAAAGTGCTGTGCGGCTCACGCCAGAATCAGAATGTGGTTGCAGTGTCTCCTCATCCTCATCCTCCTCTTCCTCTTTATCATTCTTCTTCTTTCCTGTTTCCCCTCCTCTTCAATCCTCCTCCTCCTCCTCCTCTTTTTCTCCTTCTCCTTCTCTTTCTCCTCCTCTACCTCCTCCTCCTTATCACCATCACCATCATCATCATCAACAACATTCAAACAGACCACTGCCTCCAATTGTGATCAGAATTCTATTAGCAAGAGAATCTTGGAAATGTCCCATGCAGGCTTCTAGCCCAAGCAATGTAAAATCAAGATTTATGAGTGAATATAGGGCTTGTAACTGTGACCCTCCTGGGGCAAGAAAAGATTAGAAAGGAGATACCTTGGGAGGACAGGAATTGGAAACCTAGTTTTGTACCTGCCCTGCAGAGCAACTGCCTGCTCACCCTAAGGATAGATCTGATAGTATTCACTGCCCCAATATATGAATAGAAATGTAAGCAAAAGACAGATAAAATTTTTATCACTCTTCCCAAGGCAAAATATTGCCATCTGAGACATTAGGAGGCTTGTGGGATTTTTCTTCAAACTCTGGGAACTCTGGGAATTACCAGGCAGCCTTCAGAAAGGCTGTATAAGGCTGCCTCTTCCTTTTTTGTACCCCATTCACTTTTTGGTGTCTGTTTCCACCAAAGCACTGACCTCTGCAGACCTCTTTTGGCTCTTTTATTAATCCAACAAATATACCTAAGGTTTTGTTCTTTGGTTTTTAAATTTGTTGTGTTTTTTTTTTTTTTTTTTACTAAAGTAGAGTTGGCTGAAGTTATTTTGCCTAATAATCACTTCCACTAACAAAACATTTACTAAATATCTAGTATTATCTAATTATAGAATTTCATTTTAGATAGACCTGCTTCAGCTCTTTCCAATATTTTGTCCTCTTTTAGATATTTCCTACTTTGGAAATTTCAAAAGTTTCCAGCCAACTGGCCTTTCTCATTTAAGGACATTTTAAAAGGAGTATTTGTCAAATATTCAATTCTTAGTATTATTTCATTAGTTACTACTTATTTATTTATTAAGCTCTTTATTGGAGTATAAGTGCTTTGCACTGTTGTGCCAGTTTTTGCTGTATAACAAAGTTAATCAGCTGTATTTATACATATATTCCCATATCCTCTCCCTCCTGCGACTACTTCCCACCCCTCCATCCCACCCCTCTAAATCATGGGGACTCATACCTTCTGTTAGATATTTGTCTCATGTTTGCATATATTTTTGCAATACATAGATTTATGAAGTCAACATCTATTTATTTTTCTTCATATTACAGACAAGATTTAAAATATTTTATCGATTCTGCTGAGTTTATTTTTCACTTTACTTTTTACTATGTTAAAATCAAAAAGTATTATTTCATGTAAAATACTAATATTCTTTAAATATTTTAAAATTAGAAATTATTAAATACAGAAAAATGCTTCTACTACACAGTGAAAACCACTATTAATGTTTAAATTTATCTCAGTCCAATTTTTTAAATGAGGTACGGCTTTAGGGTATATTCTTATACATAGCTGTGATTATAATTTATATGCAGCTTTGTTTCTGTCATTTTACTTATCATAAAATAAGCATTCTCCATTTAAAAAATATTTTTGTGTCTTTTATATATTAGAATAAAAAAGGCCACAGTTTTAGCATTTCCACACTATTGAATATTTCCAGTGTTTTCCTAATTCATTCAATTATTTCTCTAGTGATTGTTCCAAAAAGTTTTCACCTCTTTCTGCCTTAGTTTTCCTTCTGTTTATCCATTCTTTCCTTCCTGTCTTTTTAATTTTTCCTGATTTAGGACAACAGAAGCATAGAATTGAATTATTCTTAATTCCTTAACAATGCACTATCCTAATTGGTGCACATATGTACTACTTTATTTCATTTATTTCCTTTTTGTTAGGTTGTTCATTTGTTTTTAAAGGTATTACAAACGCATGACCCACCTTCCAATCTAAAACTAAAACTTATTAATAAGTATATCTACCTTTGTTTTTCCTCCCTCATCCTGACTATTCTCTGAGAAGCTATGTGCCCCCTTAAATTTTGTGTTTAGGGGTAAAAGAGGGCGATGAACTTCTTTCATATTTTATCATTGTCTGATTTTGTTATCAAAAATATATATACTGTTCTCATAGAACAAGTTCAGTCATAGTCCTTTTGTTATTCTCTGATGGAGTTATTTAAGACCGAAATAAATTTGTTGAAAATTTGGTAGGACTCACAAATGATGTAAGCCTGAGGTTTTCATGACAGAAGGGTTCTGATGACTGCAATAATTTCTTTAAAAATGATAGTTTCTGCAGGATTTCTATTTCATCCTGAATCTGTTTAGGTGAATTATATTTTTCCAAGAATTTGTTCATTTCATCCAACTTTATCAACTCATTGGCATAAAGTCCTGGTACTATTTCCTTATAAAATTTTCTTCCTTATGTGTAGCTATTACCCCTTTTACAGTCTACTTCATTCATAATATCCTTTCATGCTTCTTTGTCTTTTTTGAAGTATAATTGATTTACAATGTTATATTAGTTTCAGGTGTACAGCATAGTGATTTGATATTTTTATAGATTATATTTCATTTAAAGTTAATATAAAATATTGGTTATATTCCCTGTGCTATACATTAGGTCCTTGTATCTTATTTGTTTCATACTAGTACATTGTACCTCTTAATCTGCTTCCCCTGCCTTGACCCTACTGCAGTCCCCTCCCCACTGGTAGCCACTAATGTGTTCTCTGTGAGTCTGTTTCTGTTTTGTTATATTCATCATTTGTTTTATTTTTTAGGTTCCGCACAGAAGTGAAAGCATACAATATTTTTCTTTCTCTGTCTTACTTCACTAAATGTATAATACCCTCCTGGTTCATCCATGTTGTTTCAAATGGCAATATTTCTTCTTTTTTTTCTGGATTAAGGTTTTATTTATTTGATGACTCGATTAGATAGAGAACAGAGATGAAATCATTGTCAGATGAAAAATATGAATTGAATTCCTTCTTTTCACATGGATCTTTAACATTGACTTGACCATATGCACAGTGTCTGCAGGCAGAGCCACAGCATGTATTTCTGCACGTGGCTCAGCTGTGTGAGCACCATGTAGCCCGTGGCTGGTTCCACGTGGGTTGGCTGGCCAGCCACGCAGATGGCCAGCCAGCCACTTGCAGCTCCAGATCTTCTGCGTGTCTCCCTCTGAAGAGGAGCAGAGGGGGAAGCTGAGGAACCCTGCTCCAAACCAGGGAGGTTTTTGCAGCAGGATGGCAGGCGATTCTTCCCAAGTGTGGCACCTTCTGAGGCCAGGAGTCTCCTGGCCACCATGGCTGCTGCCTATGAGAGGTGTGGCGCAGGGCACTGGGGCTGTGGGGCGGTCCTGGCTGTTCCCTTGGAGCCTGGCCCAACCCCTCCCCCCCTGCCAAAATTTCCTTCTTTTTCATGGCTGAGTATTACTCTATTTTATATACACACACACACACATACACATACACCACATCTCATTTATCTGTTCATCTGCTGATGGACATTAAGGTTGCTTCCACATTTTGGCTGTTGTAATTCATGCTGCTATGAACATTGGGGTGCATATATGTCTTCAAATTGCTGTTTTTGTTTTCTTCAGATAAATACCAGGAATGGAATAGCTAGATCATATGGTAGTTCTGATACCAACCAGGGTTCTTGGCCTTCTCCAGTCAATAGAAATTGATAAGAGGCCAGTCAAGAAATTCAGGCAAGGCTTTATTGGGGCTCCTGCTGCAGCAAGGGGCAGTGAAAACAAGTAACAGGTTCCCTAGCTCACTCTGGGGAGAAGGACAAGCTGTTCCTTATATGGGGTGAGGATAGGGATGTGTCCAGGGGTCTGGCAGGGAGGGTGGCTTTGGTGGTTTGCCAATCCCTTTGGTGGTGTTCTGTGCAGGGGGTATACACAGTACCCTGTGTTTGCTCCCAGCTCTTCAGATGTGGCAGTTGAGTTTTGTTTTTTGTTTGTTTTTTATTTTGTCTTCTTGTATCTTGTCCATAATTTGCCCAACTGCACATGCATGCAGTTACTTTTTAGTCCCTTGTAGTTTCTTTGCATTTTGTTGCTCAAGGAGATGTTTGTCCAGGTGCAAGCACTGCAGCACAGTGTCCCAGGTCACAGCCTGTCTCAGTTCAATCTTTAATTTTTTGAGGAACCTCCATACTGTTTTCCATTTTGACTGTACCAATTTATATTCCCACCAACAGTGAACTAGAGTTCCCTTTTCTCTGCATTCTCACCAATACTTATTATTTGTAGTTATTTTGCAATAACCATTCTATAGGTATGAGGAGATATCTCATTGTGGTTTTGATTTGCATTTATCTGATAATTAGTGATGTTTAGCATCTTTTCATGTGCCTGTTGGCCATGTGTATGTGTTTTTTGGAAAAATGTCTATTCAGGTCTTCTGTCCATTTTTAATTAGGTTGTTTGTCTTTTTGGTATTGAGTTGTATGAGCTCTATATATAGTTTGGATATTAACTCTTTATCAGCCATTATTATTTGCAAAATACCCTCTCCCATTCAGTACACTGTAGTTTCATTTTGTTGATGGTTCCCTTTGCTATGCAAAAGATTTTAAGTCTAATTATGACCCATGCATTTTTTAAAATTTCCCTTGCCTGAGGAGACAGATTCAAACAAAATATTGTTAAGATTTATGTCAAAGAATATACTACCCATGTTATCTTTTAGAAGTTTTATGCTTTCCAATTTTACCTTCAAGTATTTAATCCTTTTGAGTTTATTTTTGTTTATGATACGAAAAAATATTCCAGTTTCATTCTTTTACATGTAGCTGTCCAGTTTACCCAACACCATTTATTAAAGAGGCTGTTTTCTCCCCATTGTGTATTTTTGCCACCTTTGTCATAGATTAATTCACTGTATGTGAGTGGGTTTATTTATGGGGTCTCTATCCTGTTCCATTGATCTATGTGCTTGTTTTTGTGCCAGTACCATACTGTCTTGAGGACTGTATCTATATAGTGTAATCTGAAGTGAGGGAGCATGATTCCTCTAGCTCTGTTTTTCTTTTCTCGATTACTTCGGCCATTTGAGGTGTTTTGTGGTTCCATATAAGTTTTAGAATTGTTTATCCTAGTTTTGTGAAAAGATCATGGGTATCTTGGTAGGAATTGTATTAAATCTGTAGATTACTTTGGGTAGTATGGACATTTTAAGAATATTAATTCTTCCAGTTCATGATCATGGGATATCCAGGAACACGGGATGTATCATTTTCAGTTTCCTTCATCAGTGTCTTATAGTTTTCAGGGTATAGCTCTTTTATCCCCTTGGTTATGTTTTATTCCTGGGTATTTTATTCTTTTTTTGTGATTGTAAATGAGATTGTTTTCTTGCTTTCTCTTTTTAATTGTTAATTATTCATAAATAGAAAAGCAACAGATTTTTGTATATTAATCTTGTATCTTGCAATTTTACTGAATTTGTTTATTCTAATAGTTTTTTTTTTTTTTTTTTGCTGGAGATTTTAGGGTTTTCTACATATAGTATCATGTCATCTGCAAATAGTGACAGTTTTACTTCTTCCCTTCCAACTTAGATGCCTTTTATATCTTTTTCTTGTCTAATTGCTGTGGCTAGAACTTCTAAGACTATGTTAAATAGAAGTGGCAAGAGTGGGCATCCTTGTCATATTCCTGACCTTAAAGGGAAAGCTTTTAGTTTTTCACTGTTGAATATGATGTTAGCTATGAGTTTGTCATAAATAACCTTTATTATGTTGAGATATGTTTCCTCTGTACCAACTTTGATGAGAGATTTTATCATGAATGAGTATTAAATTTTGTCAAATGCTTTTTCTGTAAGTGTTGAGAGATAATCATGTAATTTTTTTATGCTTTCTTTTGTTAATGTGGTGTATCACATTTATTGACTTGTGAATATTGAACCATCCTTGCACCAGTGGAATAAATCCCACTTGATCATGGTGTGTGATCCTTTTTTATGTATTGTTGAATTCAGTTTGATAATATTTCATTGAGGATTTTTACATCTATATTTATCAGAGATATTGGCCTGAATAATTTTCTTTTTTCTGTTTTTGTATTGTCTTTTACTTTAGTGTCAGAGCAATGGTGGCCTCATAAAATGATTTTGAGATCGTCCCCTCCTCTTTAACGTTTTGGAATAATTTGAGAAGGATAGTGATTAACTGTTCATCATATGTTTGGTAGAATTCCCCTTTTAAGCTATCTGATCCTGGACTTTTATTTGGTGGAAGTTTTTTGATTACTGATTAAATTGCAAAACTAATAATCAGTCTGTTCAGATTGTCTGTTTCTTCCTGATTCAGTCTGGAAAGATTGCACATTTCTAGGAATTTATCCGTTTCTACTCAGTTGTCCAATTGGTTGGCATATACTGTTCATAGTATTCTCTTATGATTGTTTGTATTTCTGTGATATGATTTGTAATTTCTGCTTTTTCATTTGGGTCTTTTATACTTTTCTTAATGAGCCTCACTACAGGTTTATCAATTTTGTTTATCCTTTCAAAAAGTTAGATCTTGGTTCATTGATATTTTCTTTTTCTTCTCTTTTTCTTTTTTTCTTTTTTTTTTTTGTCTCAATTTTATTTCCTCTCTGATCTTTATTATTTCCTTCCTTCTCTTGATTTTGGGCTTTATTTTTGTTTTCCTGATTCCTTTAGATGGTAAATTAGGTTATCTGAGGTTTTTCTTGTTTCTTGAAGTAGGCCTTATTGCTATAAGCTACCCTCTTAGAATTGCTTTTGCTGCATCCCATAGATTTTGGAAAGTTATGTTTTTATTTATTTGGTCTCAAGTTATTTTCTGATTTCCTCTTTTATTTATTCATTGACCCATTGGTCAATGAAAAAAATAAAAGCTACATGTAGTTTTGTCTGCACCTGTTTGTGTTTTTCCCATTTTTCTTTCTGTAATTGATTTCTAGTTTTATACTGTTGTGGTTGGAAAAGTTGCTTGATATAATTTCTATCCTTTATAATTTTTTGAGCCTTATTATGTGGCCTAACATGTGATCTATCCTGGTTAAATTTCCCAGGGCACTTGAAGAGAATGTATATTCTGTTGTTTAGGATGAAATGTCCTGTAGATATCTATTTAGTCCAACTGGTCTAATGTGTCATTTAAGGTCACTGTTTTCATATTTATTTTCTGTCTGGATGATCTGTCCATTGATGTAAGTGAGGTGTTAAAGTGCCCTACTATTATTGCATTTTTGTCAATTTCTCCCTTTATGTCTGTTAATAATTTGCTTTATATACCTAGGTGCTCCTGTATTAGGTACATATATGTTAACAAATGTTATATACTCTTCCTGTATTAATCCCTTCATCATTATACAATGCCCTTCTTTGTCTTTTATCATACACTTGTTTTAAAGTCTACTTTGTCTGATATGTGTATTGCTACTCCAGCTTTCTTGCAATTTCTATTTGCATGGAATCTTTTTTCAACCCTCACTTTCAGTCTCTGTGTCTTAGCTCTGAAATGAGTCTCCTGTAGGCAGCATATAGGTAGATCTTGTTTTTTTTTTAATCCAACCAGCCACCTTATGGCTTTTGATTGAGGCATGTAGTCTATTGACATTTAATGGTATTTAAAGTAATTATTGACAGTTATGTACTTATTACCATTTTTAACTTGTTTTCTGGTTGTTTTTGTAGTTTTTTCTTTTACTTTCTTGACTTATAATTGGAATTTTTTTTTTTTTTTAGTGATATGCTTGTGTTCCTTTCTCTCCAGTTTTTATCTGTCTGTAGTAGGTTTTTTTTGTTTCCCCAGGCTTTGATAAGTTTTATTGGAGCAAAATTTCAATAAAAGGTGGCTTTCATTTACAGAATTTAATGTGTGTGGGGACTGTCCAATCCACTTGCACTCAAGGGAAGATAACCATTAAGCCTGTTTATGTATTTTCTTACTTTCAATTTCATACAAAAAGTTTGCTTCACATTCATAAAAACCCCAATATTATAAATGACAAACCCTCCCTCATCCACCCTTTAAATATAAACACAGTCTGAAAAAAACAGACAATTTAGATTGGTTTAATCTTGAAATGTAATCCAATAAGACTAAAAACTAAACATTTCAGGTCCTGTACCAAATAGTAAAATACTTGAAGGCCTTCAGGATCCTTTGACTGATTAACATCAATAAGAGAACCTATTTTTGATGTGGTAAACAAAATGTGTTCATCTCCAATTACAATTTCAAGCTCCTGCCAACCAACCCTGTCAGGGGGAGGCCACAAAGCATCATCTTCTTTTGTAATTTCACTGTCATCAATAATTCTCTTCAATTCTTCCATTACACTCTTGTGAACATAAGCCTCCTTTCTGATCATGACATCATTTTTATAATTGCTGTTGTTGGCATATCTAAGTTTTCCTGTGGGAAGTGGAAAAAAATTCAATCTATAACAGCAAAAACTGTGTCCAGCCGAAACTCAAACTCCAGAGACTCGTGTCCAAACTTGCCCTTGTGACCTACGTAGTAGCACAGGTAGAAGTCGCTGGCCATAGCCATCTTTGTCCCCGAAAAGCCCTGTAGTAGGTTTTTGAATTGTGGTTACCATAGTGTTCATATATATTAGCCTATAACTATTTCTGCCTGTTTTAAACTGATAGTCATTCACGTTTAAATACATTCTAAAAGATACACATGTTTTATTCCCCTCCTCCAGGTTTTTTGTTTTTTTGTCATATTTTACATCTTCATGCCTATTCCTTAACAGTTTACTGTATTGTATTTTAGTTGATTTTACAATTTTTGTCTTTATTTAATCTTTATACTAGCTTATTTAGGTGGTTGATCCACTGCCTTTTTTATATATATATATGTATGTGAGTGTGTGTGTGTGTATACCTTTACCAGTGGGATTTTTCCCTGACTGTAATTCCTTATTTTGTGGTATAGCCTTTTCTTTTTCAATTAAAGTAAAAATCTTTTGACTATGTCATGCCATTCCCTTGTGGTCTGAAAATTTTCTGCAGAGAAATCAGCTGATAGACTTATAGGGGTTCCTTTGTAAATGGCCCTTTCTTTTTCTCTTTCTACCGTTAGAGTTATCTTTTTATCTTTAAATTTTGCCATTTTAATTATGATATGTCTCTGTGTGAGCCTCTTTGGGTTCAGCTTGTTTGGGACCCTCTGTGTTTCCTGTACCTGGATGTCTGTTTCATTCTTCAGATTTGGAAGTTTTCACGCATAATTTCTTCAAATACATTTTTGGCTCCTTCTTCTCTGTCTTCTTTTGTGACCCCTGTAATTCAAATGTTTATGCACTTGATATTACCCCACATATCCCTTAAACTGTTCTTATTTTTAAAAATTGTTTTTCTGTTTGTTGTTCTGATGGGTGATTTCCATTATTCCATCTTCCAGATCACTTATGCATTCTTCTGTATCACCTAGTCTGTTGTTAATACCTTTTAGTGTGTTTTTCATTTCAGTTGTTGTATTCTTCAGTTCTGACTGGTTCTTTTTTATATTTCCTAGTTCCTTGTTAAAATTCTCACTGTGTTCATCTATTATTTTCCATAATTCAGTTAGCATTCTTAATACTAATGTTTTGAACTCTTTTATTCTGGTAAATTGTTTCTTTTTGTTTCATTAGTTGTTTTTTCTGGATTTTTCTCTTGTCCTTTCATTTGAAATAAATTCCTCTGTCTTCTCATTTTGCTTAACTTTCTCTGACTCTGTGAAATTAGGTGAAACAGTTACCTATGTTAGTCTTGTTGGTTTGTCCTTGCGTTGGAACCTCCCTGTACAGTCTGTGCATGTTCAGTGGCTTTGGTTGGAGAGCTGGATCTGACATTAGCACATATTACATCTTCCTCCAGGGTGTGCTGGCAGCTTCCTCCTTGGTAGCAGGTAAAGCTGGAGATGAAAGGCCTATAGCCAGAGCCAGGTGTGAGCCAGGGCCTTTCCTCTTCTCAGTAGCAAACACTGCCCTATTTGGGGTGGATAAAGGTCCCAAGTTGCTGGAGCAGAAGCCCTGTTGGTTATGTCCAACCTGGCTCCATTCCCTCTAAGTGTGTGTTGTCCTCTCTCCCATCCTGGGCAACCTTGACCCAGAGGGGAGCAGTGCTGGAGCAAGAGGGGCTGGCTGATGTGGGTGGTCATCATGGGTTGGAGTGCAGGCTGTGATGTTCCCAACACCAGTCAGAGTCTTAGGCTGCTTCTGGGCTGCTGTCTCCTTAGGCAGCAGCAGTGGCTGTCCTCACCCTGTTCAGATTTTTTTTAAGTTTTTTTAAAATTAATTAATTAATTAATTATTTTCTTTATTGGCTGTGTTGGGTCTGAGTTGTTGCACATGGGCTTTCTCTAGCTGTGGCGAGCAGGAGCTACTCTTTGTTGTGGTGCGGGGGTTCCTCATTGCCATGGCTTCTCTTGTTGTGGAGCATGGGCTCTAGGTGCATGGGCTTCAGTAGTTGCAGCACATGGGCTCAATAGTTGTGGCTTATGTGCTCTAGAGTGCAGGCTCAATAGTTGTGGCACACGAGTTTAGTTGCTCTGCAGCATGTGAGATCCTTTTGGAACAGGGATCAAACCCATGTCCCCTGCATTGGCAGGTGGATTTTTAACCACTGCGTCACCTAGAAAGTCCTGTTCAGATGTTTTAATGGGTCTAAGTGGTCCTGTCCCTCAAAATCACACACTTCCCTTGGCCATGATAGCCCTCACCCTAGTGTGGAGGTGTGCTGCAGGGCATGAGGAGCCAGAGTGGGCACTCAGCCCAGGCTTGGGCATTCACTGGTGTAGTCCCAGGAAGCCAGCCAGAGTCCTGGGCTGTTTCAGTCTGCTTCCTTTATCTTGTTTCAGGTGTAAGCAAGTGTGTGTGTGATCTTCACAAACAGAGTCTAGGTTTCTTATAACCCTGCTGGTCAGTCTCACTGGTTTTTAAACCAGGTAAGGAGATTTGTTCTCCCAGTGTTGGACCCCAGGGCTGGGGCACCCAATATGTGGTGTGCATTGCTCACTCCCCAGGGAGGATCTCCAAGCCCATGTAATCCCCTTTCTCTTCTGTGTCTCCTCCCAGGGCTTCTGGTCATAAATTCGTTGTGTCTCTTCCCTTCCTATCCAATCTCATGTGCATCTTTCTTACAGCCTTGGTTGTATAAAAGTCTTTCTGCCAACCTGCCAGTTTGTTTTCAACGAGAATTGCTCCACGTGTAGATGTATTTTTGATGTGTTTGTGGGGGGAGGTGAGCTCCCCATCCTTCTGCTCTCCCATGTTGATCTTTCCCCCTCTCTGGTTTCGGGTCTTATTTTTAATTCTTTAATCCATGTGTCTGGGAGTGCTTCCTCCTCTTCAGTTTTTTGGAAGAGTTTGGGGAAGGGTTGGTGGTAATTGTTTGGTAGAATTCACCAGTGAAATCATCTGGTCATGGGATTTTTTGTGTTGCCAGGTTTTTGATTACTGATTCAATTGTTATTCGTTATTGGTTTGTTCAGATTTTCTATTTCTTCATGATTGGGTCTTGTTAGGTTTATGATTTTAGGAATTTATCCATTTTTTTCTTCGGTATACTATTTGTTGGCATATACTTGTTCATAAGAGTCTCTTATGATTGTATGTATTTCTGTGGTATCAGTTGTAACATCTTCTCTTTCATTTCTGATTTATTTAAGCCTTAATCTTTTTTCTTAGTCTAGCTAAAGTTCTCCCAATTTTATCTTTCAAATAGCCAGTTCATCATTTCATTGATCTTTTCTACTATCCTTTTAGTCTGTATTTCATTTATTTCTTCTCTGATCTTTATTTCCTCCTTCTACTAACTTTAGGCTTAGTCTGTTCTTCTTTTTCTAGTGCCTTAAAATGTAAAGTTAACTTGCTTATTGAGATCTTTCTATTTCCTTAATCTAGGTGTTTATCACTGTATCCCTTTTAGAACAAATTTCTCTCCACTCCATAGTTCTGATATGTTGTGTTTACATTTTTTTCCTCTCAAGATATTTTTGATTTCTCTTTTAACTTCTTCTTTGACTCATCTTTTGTTCAAGAGTGTGCCATTTGATCTCCACATATTTGTGGATTTTCCATTTTTTCTCCTCTCATTGATTTCTAGTTTCTTGCTATGATTTCAGTCTTCTAAGTTTGCTAAGACTTGTATTGTGACCTAACATATAACCTATCCTGGAGAATGTTGCATGTGCAATTGAGAAGAAAGCTTCTGCTGTTGGATGGAATGTTTTGCTTTATGTCTGTTAAGTCCATTTTGTCTAAAGAATAGTTTTCTTATTGATTTTATGTCTGGATGATTTATCCATTGCTGAAAGTGGGATATTGTAGTCTCCTACTATTAATGTGTTTTTATCTATTTCTCCCATTGAGTCTGTTAGTATTTGCTTAATATATCTAGCTTTAAAAATGTTGGATGCATATGTATCTACAGTTGTTATATACTCTTGATTAAGGACCCATCTATAATTATTTAACAACTGTCTTTGTTTCTTGATACAGTTTTTGACTTAAAATTGATTTTCTGATATGAGTATGGCTACCCATGTTTTCCTTGGACAGAGCTAGAGACTGTGATCTACAGTTGGGCAGGGAAGATGTCTGGGCTGCCTCATCAAGTGAGGTCATAGCAGCAATCAGGCAAAGCTATTGGCTTTGCTCTCCTGTGGACAAAGACTGTGCACTGGATGGTGGGTGGTACATAGGCTGGGTTATGAAGTTGTTCTCCTCTCTTCTCCTTGGAAAGCAAGCTTGAGCCTGAGGGATTTAGCTTTCCCTAATCTTCCAGGACCGCAGGCCAGGCAGAGTTTGTGCCCAGAATGAAAGACTCTCTATTGCCAATGAGCATTATTACCCAGGAAAGAAAAGTGTTCTAAGTGGCTGAGGGCAAGATTCCACCAAAGGGGAATAGAGCACTGATGCAGAGAGAGATTGGTAAGAGGAAGCATGGAGAGATCATATCTGACCTACTGAATTGCCTGCTTTTTCTGGTATAAAACATCTGTTTCTTTCTCCCTCTTGTCCCTGATGAATTTGGCTGAGGTCAGTAATTCTTCACCCATAATAAAACCAGTTCTTCTAAGGAACTACAGAAACAGCACACAATATTTTTTTTTCTAGTAGAATGTCACAAATAGGCAAGAAAATAGAGAAGGCCAAACTCTTAATATACTCAGGAAAATATTCATCACCTTTATCCATGGGACACTTTCCCACAGTGGAAATAAAAATAGAAGTGCAGAATTTCTCTCATTTATAACTCTTCATTTATTTCTCATTGTACATCTAAATGCAATACTAAAGCTCTCTGGAAATAAGTGATTTTGAGATCTAGTCTTTTAGAATTTGGCCTGTATTTAGATTGTCGGTATGTTGGCCAGTGGAGCCTGGGGGTCTAAGAGACATTTGGCCAATGACATCTGTTCCCTGTAGTCACAGCCTGAAGTCAGATTTTTATCTCATTTAACTTGTATAAGTAAAGTTAAATGAGATAAATTCTTTAGCATGTGAGACTTTGGGATCTACTGAGTTAAAACAATAGAGTTAATAATCCTTGGATGAATGCTCCTGAAGGTCTGTTGCCTTTCAGGAAGGAGGCAGAACTGGAAGAATTTCCCCATTCAATACTTAGGGGCTAGATATCTCATGTGTGAATTCCCTGTGAGCTGTGCTGTGTACTACTCCACTTTTCCATAATTTTCCTGTGTTTACATGGGCCATGTTTCTAAACATAAACAATTTGATGATAAAATGACTAAAGCAACTGAAAAAACAAAATATTTATATGGTTATCTTATGAGAGGAGTCTGCGAACCCTCAGACCTATAGTACTGAAAAGGTCTATCGTGAAGACCAGTCTTATACCACTGGACCTTTTCAGGGGGCAGCTTTATCTCCAGAAATAAATTATCAACTAATAAAAATGAACTAGATATTTCACGTTTCTCTGCCTCCATTCCTTGACCTGTAAAGGGGATAGTGAGATACTCTACTGTAACTGAGCAGGACCCTATGGGGCCTTCCTGGGACAGACCCCAACCCCCCACCCCACGTCCTCCACCTGCCTCTTGTTTGTAGAAAATCTTTAGCCTCTTGTGCCCTCCCTGAGTTCCAAAGAATAAATTTAATCAGAGAAGTAAGAAAATGCAGAAACAAAGGAAAACAGTCAAGCAAGACAAAATAATAATAGTTTAGCTATTAAACAAAGCCAGGGACCCTTAGTTCCTCCTTCAGGGTTGTAGATAATATTCTGAGCCATATTCTCTGAGCTGCTCTGTAGATACTAAAACCCCTACCAGGTGGAAAAAGTTAACTTTCTGCTGTCCACAGGCACCGGTTGGAACCAGAAGGCTGATGATGTTGACTCCCAATTACCTCACCACCAGCCAATCAGAAGGATGTCCATGAGCTGATCACACACCTCCCAACCCTCTCCCTCACCCTGTCTTTTAATACCTTTCCCTGAAAGACATCGGGCTGTTCAGGTCTTTGAATGTTAGCTGCCTGGACTCCTTGTTTGGCACCAGCAATGAACACTGCACTCTCCTTCACCACAACTCAGTCTCAGTAGATTGGGTCCACTGCATGTGGGCAAATGGACCCAAGTTTGGTTCATTAACACTACCTCATGGAGTTGTTGCTCAGAATTAGTTAAAACATCAAAAGCACATAGAACAATACCTGGCATTTGGATAGTAATTATAAATATTGGCTATTATTTTATTATCACCACAGTCTCATTATTTTCCAAAATTTGAAAACATACCAGTTGTTCAGCATTAATGCACATATAAATCTTCTTCAGTCTGACTAATACTCCCACTCCCCCATACTGACAACATTCAGAACCAATTTTAGAATCTAACGGGTATTTTTAGTTCTGTTCCCTCAGGATGAAACTGCTGCATTTGTCACTGTTAATCATTCAGTCCTTAATACCAGCTTTTCCCTTGGCTTTCACGGCCTGCATTCAACTGCAGTCAAATGTTTTCCTGAAAACCGCTCTATGCATTGGCACAAATATCACTAACATATCCTTCTGAGAGATTCAAATCATGTTGGCAAAGGAAAACAGCCTGAAGGTCAGTTAAAAATCAACGCACAGCTTCCCTTGGCATTCCCAAATGTGATATACTGAGAGTAAGTGCACAGAATATGTTGCCACCCACCTTGCCCCCTTTCAAACCCCATGAGATCACAGAATTTTCATCAAAGTCAAAGCTTCAACACAAAAATTACAAAAGCCTACATTAAATAAGATCCCCTGAGGCTTTAAATAGTTTCAATTTGTTTTGTTAGTAAATCTAAAGTTGGGCTTCAAGCTGTGACCCCAGAGAATAAAGGACTCTTCTGTCTTCTGGGCTGCCAGGCTCAGCCATCCAATTACTGCTGCCTAATCTATACCTGCCCTTCTAAAGGGTTATATCTGGGAATCACTCACATCATGGATTCTTATAGCACAGAATTTAGAGTCAGAGAGTAAACTAAATAAGGAGATACCCAAGTGGTTGGGCTTAAGACCATCAGAGAGAAACTCCTCATATCTTTTGCTGAGGGTTTGAGAGTCCAAGTGGCTAGTGGAAAAGAAGCAGAACCAAGTCAGAGCTCATAGGATGCATGTCCTAGAGCTTCAGGGGTAATCATTTGTGAGGCTCTTATTGTGAGTTAGCAATAAAAGTAAATCATCTGAAGTTCCTGTAATTGGATTATAAAAATATTGGTCCCTGTGAATACAGAGACCTCTCAGCCTCAGGAAAGATCAGTGCAGCAGGAAGTCTGAGCCATAAAGCCAAGAGCTCGGTAATGCCATCCATGATTTTCTGAAGCTTCCTCCCTCTCTCTCTCTCTTCTGATAATTTCTTTCCTTCTTCTCATATGACTTCTTTCTGGCTGTCAGAGATCCCCCCTGGGTCTTCTTTTCACCCTGGATTTTCTCTTAGACTTTCTATGCCTGGAGACTGAGATCCCAAATTTAGACAGACTTTCATATTTTCCTTGCAGTGGGATCTATGTGTTCACCTCTCTGAGCAGTTACTTGGGAAACACTGCCTGTCCTCAATGACTTATGTTGGGCAATGGGAATGGGGATTGCATGAATTTAAGGTTCAAACATTGTATTAGCCCAGGCTGTAGGAGTACAATGAAAGCAGTGTACAGCAGCTAGGCTAACAGTCAGGGGAGGAATGGGCAGAGTACACGAGAGTAGATGGTAGAGTTTTGGTCCTTTCAAGGGCCCAATCACATGTACCTAGAAGGTTCACTTTTCTGCTATTTTTTAAATAAATTTATTTATTTATGGTTGCGTTGGGTCTTTTTTGCTGTATGTGGGCTTTCTCTAGTTGTGGTGAGCAGGGGCTACTCCTTGTGGTGCGTGGCCTACTGTGGTGGCTTCTCTTGTTGAGGAGTATAGGCTCTAGGCGCACAGGCTTCAGTAGTTGCAGCACACAGGCTCAGTAGTTGTGGCTTGTGGGCTCTAGAACACAGGCTCAGTAGTTGTGGCGCATGGGCTTAGTTGCTCCACAGCATGTGGGATCTTCCCGGACGAGAGCTCGAACCCATGTCCCCTGCATTGGCAGGTGAATTCTTAACCACTGCGCCACCAGGCAAGTCCCCACTTTTCTGCTATTACTAACTCTATCTTTAAAATTAAACAAACTGGTATAGATGCTGAAGCATGCAAGAGAGAGGCAGAAGCGAAGAAAAATTTAAGAAAAAAAATCTAAGTTTGGTGATGTATTATTCCAAACTTGCCTACTTTCATCCCTCTTTCTATTCCCAGCCCCCCCCCCCCCACCCAGGTACCCATGGAATTCATCCTATCTCTGACTATCCGAAATGTCCCATTTGGGGTCATATAGTGCATTCTCCCTTGCTCAGTGAATAGAGGAAACACTGAACCTCTCCGTTCCCCTTTTCATTAACTCATCAGTCCCAGCACTTATGAAATTAACTATGACTTCTACTTCAAATATATGTGAGGCTATCAAATTGTTAGGAATCTTTCTTTATATGTCTCATTCTCAAGGAATATTTCCCAACTACCTGTGTTTTTGGAAAAGATGTGGTAAGAGACATGCCAAGCTACTGAGCTCAAATTCCAACTCCATCACTTGAAACCTTTGTGACCCTGAGCAAGTTGCTTAATCACCTTCTGCCTCAGTTCTTCATCTATTTTTTAAAGAGTAAAAGAGAAAAGGGTAAAAACTGACACTCACTCATACAATTTATGTGGGAAATAAGTAGGTTAATATATGTAAAGTGCTTGGAATGGTGTCTGGCATCATCTTCATCTCATCAGCACTATCATCACCATGTTTCATTAGCCCCAGAGCTGTTAATATGGAGCCTGGTTAGAAGTGCTATCCCATATTTAAATACATACTCATTCTAGTGGAATAAAAGAACAGAATGACTATTAAAATAACCCCCCAAATTCAACATCCTGCTGATCTGTAAAGTGTTACTGGGCAGAAGAATGCTCATATCACCATTTCTACTAACTGATAAACCCACTTCCCATTAGGAGCAGCATTCTAACTAACTTGTATATTGGTCTCTCTTTTCTCCCTGTAAAGATGACGTACATCTCTTCTTCTGCTGCACTGGATCTGGTCTCACTCACCGGAACTTCAAGTGTGAATTGAAGGCACTGTGATCCCTCTCGAAGGGTAAGTGACCACAAGGACACTAAAAGAGTTCTGTGGAATAACTGAAGCAATTATCTACCTGACTCACACAGAAAATTTCAGACACAGAAACTTTCATATTCTTGCTGATAGTGACCTCAGTTTCTTTTACTGCTTTGTTTTGGTTTTGCTTGTATAACTACTAGAGAAGTTGTTTGCTTCCAACAGGATTTGACAAATGCAAATCTATAAAGTGCTGTATAAAGTGTTATATATCAATTTCCTTAAAATTAATTTTGTTCCAGCATGCTGTTTCCTTTCAGTTTTGAATTTGGGTAGATTTGAACCATCTATGATGCATATTAGCCTAGTGGGAAGATCTGAGATGTAAACTGAATCTAATAAGGTCCCATTGTCTAGGAAAACGTATGAATATTCAATATTAATAGTGGAGAAATGGCCAGAAATAACAAAGACTGAAAAGGTGGCTGCTCTACAGGATTTAACTTATTGTTGTGAATCCTTTGGGCAACACCAAGGTCAGACTGTGGTATCAGGGCAAAGTTTGGGAATATGGGGCAGACTGAGGGCTCAAGAGGACTGATCAGAAGACTGTGTAGTATAACCAAGCCAGGCAAGAGTTTTCATTAATAGGCATAATCTATCTATATAGCCCCAAATCAGGCTTGAAATTGAGCATGAAGAAAAAGGCTAAGAAAATAAATCCCTGAATGTTGGACAAGAGTGACTTAAAATCTAAAAGGAAAAAGAGTCTTCACATAACAGTTCAAGAGCAGTCTATACTAGGCTGTCTTCCTCGCAAAACCTATCATAGTCTGGCATATACAGTAGTCGATGTGAATACTTGCTGTCTGACTAAATGGACTTATGGAGAAATTGTAGAGGAATAAACAAATGAAAAGTAAAACTGTTAATGGAATCTTTGGATTACAAATGAATGTATGACTAGACAAATTGACAAAGGATAAATAGATGATGGGTGGATGAATGGATGAGAGGTTATAGACTGAATGTCATGGTTTTTTATTATTCTTGTAAAATGTGTGTAACATAAAACTTACCATTTTAATCATTTTTAAACAATTTTTCCAGTATAGTCAAAAATTGTCAAATGATCCTCCTCGGATGCAGGTTCTCACTAAACAGCATTTGTCCTATTATTACATATTATGATGAGTTTGGAGAAGGAAATGACCAAGGAAAATCTAAGAAATTGAAACTAAGGTGAAATTTAAAATAGAAATAGGATTTGGATTGAAAGGGGGAGCATTCCAAGCTCAGCAGATGCTTGAGCAAAGGCAGAAAGAAAGGATGTCCCTGGGATGCTCAGAGGCAAGTACACCACTCAGCCCTTAGCAATGAGGTCTTTTATAGAGAACGTGTAGATAATCATAAAGATCTGTAGATGCCTGATGATGGAGGACAGTCACTGCCAAGTCTTGATTGAAAGACACTGTATGGTAGACCGATTTCTTGCCTTAGGATCCTACATAGTAGAGTCAAATATTAACTTAAAATTGGGCATTTAGATAAGATATAAAACATCTGGCAATTTTCTCTTCTATAAAAGGGATTCAGTAAGCTCCTCCCTCTTTTATTCTACCTCATCCTCCAACATACAAAGAAATAATCATACACAGACACACTCAAATATAGGTACATGAACACATGCTCACCCCTACACCTTTTAGTTTTGTCCCCAAAATAAAATAGGCAATGTGTGTAAAACAGCTAAAGGAAGGCAAAAATAATACCATTAAACAGTTATGTCCCTTGGGTAGGTCTTAAATAGGAGCAAGAGTCTGAGTGACACAGGAGAGAAGACAAATTTGGAACATTTATACTAGGCAGTCTACGGCAATCTACAAAGTATCGGAAAATTGTTGAGCCTAGTTTCAGTTAAAAGAAAGAGTCTAAATTAGGTCGTGGTCTAATTTGGGAATATTTATGAATTTCTTCAGCAGTCTCTGAGAGAGAATGTCTACCACAAAGGATATCATGGTGAAGCTGACCCAGGGTTAAGGACTACAGTAGAATATTAGCACAGGAAGAAAGGATTCTAAAGAGCAAATGAGGGCATACATGAAACCTAAGCTGGTTGGAATGAAGCCACCTCCCCTCTACCAATTGTGTGGTCAATAGAGTTTTCAGGTTTTATCACATTTAAAAATTAATTCATTGAGGCAAAATTCACATAGCATAAAATTAATCATTTAAAAGTGAACAATGGGATAGCATTTAGCACATTCACAATGTTCTTTAACAACTACTTCTATCTAGTTTCAAAGCATTCCCATCACTCCAAAGTAAAACTTGATACCACTAAGTAGTTTCTCCCCAACTATTCCTGCTATTAGCCCCTGGCAACAATGAATCTGTGTCTGCCCCTAAGGATTTATCTACTCTGGATATTTCATATAAATGGAAACATATAATATGTGACTTTTTGGTTCTGTTTTCTTTCAGTTAGCATAATGTTTTGGAGTTTCATCCACATTGTAGCATGTATCATAGTTAATTCCTTTATACGGCTGAAAAATATTTCCAGTGTATTTTCCACAGTTGCTGAATCATTTTGCATTCCTGCCAGCAATGTACAAGAATCCCAATTTCTCCATATCTTTGTTAAAACTTGTTTTTTTCTGGGGTTTTTTTACACTGTGTATGTGTAAAGTAGTATCTCATTGTGGTTTTTGATTTGACTCATGATGCTGAGTGTCTTTTCATGTGCTTATTGGCAATTTGTATATCTTCTTTGTAAGAATACTATGACCTTTGCCCACTTTGTAACATGGTATTTTGTATTTTGTTTTCAAATTTTAAGAGTTCTTTCTGGATGCCAGATACTTATCAGATATATGATTTGCAGATAATTCTGTAGGTCGCCTGTTCATTTTGTTAACAGTGTTCTTTGATGCACAAAAGTTTTAATTTTGATGAGGTCAACTTTATTTTTCTTTCGTCATATGCTTTTGGTGACATATCTAAGAAATCATTGCCTGGTCCAAGATCATGAAAAGTTACCTTTATATTTTACTTTAAGAATTTTATGGTTTGAGCTCTTATACATAGGTCGGTGATCCATTTTGAGTTAATATTTGAATATGATTTGAAGGTAGGGATCAAATTCATTCTTCTGCATGTGGATATCCACTTGTCTCAGCACCATTTGTTGTAGAGACTCTTCTTTCTTTATTGAATGGGCTTGGTACCAATGTCCAATATGAATTTGCCAAAGATTTATGGGTTTATTTCTGGACTCTCAACTCTATTCCATTGGTCTGTAAGTTTATTTTTATGCCACTAGCAAACTTTTCTGATTACTATAGCTTTGTAGTAAGTTTTGAAACCAAGAAGTATAAATCCTCCAACTATGTTATTTTTTTCAAGATTGTTTTGGCTCTTCAGGACTCCTTACAACTCATGAATTTTAGGGTCAGATTTTCCACTTCTGAAAAAAAAAGGCCATTTTTTTGATAGGAATTACATTGACTCTGTAGTTTGATTGGGTAGTATTGACATCTTAATAATACTAAGTCTTCCAATCCATGAACAGGGAATCTTTCCATTTATTCAGATCATCTTTAACTCCTTTCAGCAATGTTTTGTAATTTTCAGTGTTCAATTCTTTCACTTCCTTACTTAAGTTTACTACTATGTATTTTATTCTTTTGGATAAAAAATATTTTCTCACTCTCCTTTTCAGATTGTTCAATTATGGTTTATGGAAATGCAACTAATTTTTCTGTTTGCTCTTGGACCATGCAACTTTTGAAATTTTTTGTTAGCTTTAGTAATTTTTTGTGCATTCTTTGAAATTTTCTATATATAAAATCATGTCATTTGTGATGGATTGTTTTTCCTTTCCTTTCTAATTTGGAAGCATTTTATGTCATTTTATTGCTGAATTTCTCTAACCAGAACTTTTTTCTTGTAGTTTTATTGACATATAATTGATAAGCACTGTATAAGTTTAAGGTATAGGCATAATAATTTGACTTACATATATCATTGAAATGATTCCAGCAAAAAGTTTAGTTAACATCCATTATCTCATATACATACCAAATTTAAAAAGAGAAAAAATATTTTTCCTTGTGATGAGGACTCTTAGGATTTACTCTTTTAACAAGTTTCATATATAACATACAACAGTGTTAATTATATTAATCATATTGTACATTATATCCCTAGTATTTATTTATCTTATAACTAGAAGTTTCTACCTTTGACCAACCTCATCCACCTCTCTATCCCCCAACCCCCATCTCTGGGAACCACAAATCTGATTCCTTTTTCTATGACTTTGTTTGTTTGTTTGTTTTTGAACCATAATTGACCTACCACACTATGCTAGTTCCTGATATACAACATAGTGATTCAATTTTTTTATACATTACAAAAATAATCACCACAATAAATCAAGTTACCCTCTGTCACCATACAAAGTGATTACCTTGATGATATTCCCCCTGCTGTAAATTTCATTCCCATGACTCATTTATTTTTAGCTGAAAGTTTGTATTTTTAATGTTCCTCACCTATTTCACTCACCTCCACTCCCCTCCCCTCTGGCAATCACCTATTTGTTCTCTGTATCTGTGATTATGTTTTGTTATGTTTGTTCATTTGTTTTGTTTTTAAAATTCCACATATAAGTGAAATCATACAGTATTTCTCTTTGTCTGACTTATTTCACTTAGCATAATGCCCTCTAGATCTGTCCATGTTCATCCTTTTTAATGGCTGAGTAATATTCCACTGTGTGTATGTGACACATATTCTTTATCCATTCACCTGCCAACGGATGCTTAGGTTGCTTCCATATCTTGGCTATTGTAAATAAAGCTGCAGTGAACATAAGGGTGCATATATCTTTTCAAATTAGGGTTTTTGTTGGAAAAATACCCAGAAGTGGAATTGCTGGATCATACAGTATTCTAATTTTTAGTTTTGAAGAAGCCTCCATTCAGTTTCCATAGTGGCTGTACCTACTTAAATTCCCACCAACAGTGCACAAGGGTTCCCTTTTCTCCACAAGTTCCTCAACACTTGTTATTTTTTGTCTTTTTGATAATAGCCATTCTGCAAGTCTGAGGTGATGTCTAATTATAGTTTTGATTTGCATTTCCTTGATAATTAGTAATGTTGAGCATTTTTTCATGCATCTGTTGGCTATCTCTATGTCTTTGGAAAACACCTATTCAGGTCTTCTGTCCATTTTTAAATTAAGTTCTTTTTTGATGTTGAGTTGTGTGAATTCTTTGTATATTTTGGATATTAACTCCATATTAGATAAATCATTTGCAGATATCTTCTCCCATTTAGTAGGCTGCTTTTTCATTTTGTTGATAGTTTCCTTCCTGTGTAAAACCTTTTTAGTTTGATGTAGTCCCATTTGTTTATTTTTGCTTTTTTTCCCAAAAATAGATTGTTAAGACCAATATGAAAGAGTTTAATGCCTATGTTTGATTTCATGTCTTACATTCAAGTCTCTAATCCTTTTTTAAATATATATCTTTATTGGATTATAATTGCTTTACAATGTATTAGTTTCTGCTGTACAACAAAGTGAATCAGCTTATACCTATATACAAAGTGAATATATGTATACCTATATCCTCTCCCTCATGGGCCTCCCTCTCACTCTCCCCATCCCACCCCTCTAGGTCATCACAAAGCACTGAGTGGATCTCCCTGTGTTTTACTGCAGCTTCCCACTAGCTATCTATTTTACACATGGTAGTGTATATATGTCAATCCATTTTGAGTGTATTTTTGTGCATCATGTGAGAGAGTAGTTCAGTTTTATTCTTCTGCTTGTGGTTGTCAAGTTTTCCCAACACAATTTCTTGAAGAGGCTGACTTTTACCATTGCATATTCTTTCCTTCTTTGTCACAGATAAATTGCCCACGTAAATGTGTTCATTTCTGGGCTTTCTATTCTGTTCCATTGATCTATGTGTTTGCTTTTGTGACAGTACCATACTATTGTGATTACTGTATTATAGTTTGAAATCAGGGAGCATGATAACTCCAATTATGTTCTTTCTCAAGATTGTTTTGGCTATTTGGGGTCTTTTGTGGTTCCATAAAAGTTTTAGGATTATTTGTTCTAGTTACGTTAAAAATTCCATTGGTATTATGATAGGGATTGCATTGAATCTGTAGATTGCCTTGGTTAATATGGTCATTTTAACAATATTAATTCTTCCGGTCCATGAGCACAGTAGATTTTTCCATTTGCTTGTGTCGTTTTCAGTTTCTTTCATCAGTGTCTTATAACATGGCTTTTACTTCCTTAGATTTATTCCTAGGTATTTTAATCTTTTTGATGCAATAGTAAGTTAAATTGTTTTCTTAATTTCTCTTTCTGATAGCTTGCTATTAGTATATAGAAATACAACAGATTTCTATATATTAATTTTGTATCCTGCAATTTTACTGAATTTATTAATTCTAATTGGGTTTTTTTTTAACTTGTTATCCCAATCTCCCAATTCAAGCTCCCCCAACCCTCCCCACTTTCCCCACTTGGTGTCCATGTGTTTGTTCTCTGCATCTGTGTCTCTATTTCTGCCTTGCATTTCCTCTTTCATAGTTGTTAACATTTGCCTTGTGTATTGAGGTGCTCCTATATTAGGTGCATATATATTTATAATTGTTATCTCCTCTTCTTGGATGGATCCCTTGATCTTTATGTAATGTCCTTTCTTGTCTCTTGTAACAGTTTTTATTTTAAAGTCTATTTTATCTGATGTGACTATTGCTACTCCAGCTTTCTTTTGATTTTCATTTGCATGGAATATCTTTTTCCATCCCCTCACTTTCTGTCTGTATGTGTCCCTAGGTCTGAAGTGGGTCTCTTGTAGACAGCATGTACAAGGGTCTTGTTTTTTTATCCATTCAGCCAGTCTGTGTCTTTTGGTTGGTGCATTTTTGTCCATTTACATTCAAGGTAATTATCGATATGTATGTTCCTAGTACCATTTTCTTAATTGTTTTGTTTTTGTTTTTGTAGGTCCTTCTCTTCTCTTATGTTTCCCACATAGAGAAGTTCCTTTAGCATTTGTTGTAGGGCTGGTTTGGTGGTGCTGAATTCTCTTAGCTGTTGCTTGTCTGTAAAGCTTTTGATTTCTCCGTCAAATCTTAATGAGATCCTTGCTGGGTAGAGTATTCTTGGTTGTAGGTTCTTCCCTTTCATCACTTGAAATATATCGTGCCACTCCCTTCTGGCTTGCAGAGTTTCTGCTGAGAAATCAGGTGTTACCCTTATGGGAGACAAAGGACCTGTACTCCAAAAACTATAGGACGTTGATGAAAGAAATCGAAGATGACACCAACAGATGGAAAGATGCATCATGTTCTTGGATTGGAAGAATCAATATTATCAAAATGACTATACTGCCCAATGCAATCTATAGATTCATTGTGATCCCTATCAAATTACCAATGGCATTTTTCACAGAACTAGAACAAAAAAAAATCGTAAAATTTATATGGAGGCACAAAAGACACTGAAGAGCCAAAGCAATCTTGAGAAAGAAAAATGAAGCTGAAGGAATCAGGCTCCCTGACTTCAGACTGTACTACAAAGCTACAGTCATTATGGTAATGGCACAAAAAAAAAAGTATAGATCCATGGAACAAGATAGAAAGCCCATAAGTAAACCCATGCACCTATGATCAATTAATCAACAAAGGAGGCAAGAGTATACAATGGAGAAAAGACAGTCTGTTTAAAACTGGGAAAACTGGACAGCTACATGTAAAAAAATGAAATTAAAACAGTCTTTAACACCAGACGTGAAAATAAACTCAAAATGGATTAAAGACCTAAAGGTAAGACCAGATACTATAAAACTCTTAGAGGAAAACATACGCAGAACACTCTTTAGCATAAATCACAGCAGTATCTTTTTTGATCCATCTCCTAGAGTAAGGGAAATAAAAACAAAAATAAACAAATGGGACCTAAGTAAATTCAAAAGCTTTTGCATTTTCCTTTTGCAAAGGAAACCATTAACAAAATGAAAAGAAAACCCACAGAATGGGAGAAAATATTTACAAATGATACAGCTGACAAAGGATTAGTCTCTAAAATTTACAAACAGCTCATGTGGCTCATCCAAAAAACCCCAAAGAACCCAGTTAAAAAAATGGGCAAATGTGGAAAAACATTCAGAAGTCTTTCTGCAACCTTGAAAATGTTACTAAAAGTAATTAAAGTATGTGGGCCAAGCGACTGGATGCAGGATGTCCTGCTTGAGCAGAGGAGGAACTAAGGGTGCTGGGCGTGGAGACCATGGGGGCATAGGCTACCATGGAAACAGAAAATTGACCCTCTCTGGGGGCGGAGCCCCTTTCTCACTTGCACACCTCATATCACCCTGTTTGGCCCCGGAGGATGGCTGGTTAGCCAGAGACAGGTAAGATTACTCAGGGGAGGAACAACCTAAGACAGGCACAGTCTCAGAGGGGCCAACAGGGGTGGGGCACAGACCCTTAATCCTTTTGAGAGAAGTCTCCTGCCCCCAGGGCTACTTTGCTCTCCACGCCTAGCTCAAATCCACACCCTGCTCAAATCCACACCCTGCTCAAATCGGACCCAGGAGGCAAACAAAGATCATTGCCCCCAGTCATGTGAGGCCTTTGTTTGTTTACTTCAAAGATAACCTTCTTTGTGGGACTAAACTGGGAGTGTTAGACCCTTAGGCTATGCCAAGAACTCAGTAAAAGCAACATGAGATCAATCAGCGAGGCTCTTGATCCTTGAGACCCCCAGTCCCATCTTTCTCTTAAATCTGTGTCTGTGTTTTCTTTAAGCTTGCGGCACCCGTCGCTCACCTCGAGTCACCGAGCTGGTCTCAGCAGGCAAAAGACCTAAATAGACATTTCCCCAAAGAAGACACACAGATGGCCAAGAGGCACATGAAAAGATGCTCAACATTACAAATTATTAGATAAATGCAAATCAAAACTACGAGATATCACCTCACACCAGTCAAAATGACCATCATCAAAAAATCTACAAACAAGAAATGCTGGAGAAAAGGGATCCCTCCTACACTGTGGGAATGTAAATTGGTAGAGCCACTATGGAGAACAATATGGAGGTTCCTTAAGAAACTAAAAATAGATCTACCATATGATCCAGCAATCCCACTCCTGGGCATATAACTGGAGAAAAACATGGTTTGAAAGTATACCTGCACTCCAATGTTCATTGCAGCACTGTTTACAATAGCCAAGACATGGAAGCAACCTAAATGTCCATCAACAGAAGAATGGATAAAGAAGATGTGATACAAATATACAGTAAAATATTACTCAGCCTTAAAAAGAATGAAATAATGCTATTTGCAGCATGGACATGGAGATTATCATAATAAGTGAAGTAAGTCGGACAGAGAAAGATGAATATCATATGTTATCATTTATGTATCGAATCTTTAAAAAAATGATACAAATGAACTTATTTACAAAGTAGAAAGTGACTCACACACTTAGAGAACAAACTTATGGTTAGCGGGGGGAAGGGTGGGGGGAGGGATAGATTGGGAGTTTGTGACTGACGCATACACACTGCTATGTTTAAAATAGGTAACCAATAAGGACCTACTGTGTAGTACCTGGAATGCTGCTCAGTATTCTGTAATAAGCTAAATGGGAAAAGTATGTGAAAAAGAATAGATATATGTATATGTATAACTGAATCACTTTGCTGTACACTTGAAACTAACCCAATATTGTTAATCACCTATTCTGAAATATAATATAAAATAAATTTTAAAAAGAGAGCTACCATGTCATCCAGAAATCCAACTTCTGGATATATGTCTGAAAGAAATGAAATCATTATCTTTAAGAGGTATCCGTTCCCCCAAGTTTATTGCAACATACTTCACAATAGCCAAGATATTGCAGCAAACTTTAGTGTCTATTGATGGATGAATAGTTAAAGAAATATATAATGGAATATTATTCAGCCATCAAAGAAAGGAAATCCTGCCCTGTTTGACAACATAGTTGGACTTAGAAGGCAGTATGCCAGTTGAAATGACTCATACAAAGACAAATACTGTATGATCTCACATATATGTGGATTCTAAAAAAGTTTAACTCATAGAAAAATAAAGTAGAATGGTAGCTGGCAGGGGCTTAGGGGTTGGGGAATGGGGTGATGTGGATCAAAGGGTGCAAACTTCCAGTTATAAGATGAAGAAATTAAGAAGATCTAGTGTACAGCATGGTGATTATAATTAGCAACACTGTATTGTGTACGTGAATGTTAGGATAATAGATCTTAAATGCTATCACTACTCACAAAAAATGGTAACTGCATGAGGTGATGCAGGTGTTAACTAATATTGTGGTAAACACTTTGATATATATATAGATAGATAGCAAACCAACATGTTGTATACCTCAAACTTACATATATTCCTTGTCAAATACATCTCAATAAGGATGAGGATGAGGGGAGTTTTGTCTAGTAAGTCCAAAGTCTTGGGTGCCTCATAGACAGTTTCTGTCAACTTATTTTTTCTTTTATGGGCCTTAAGTTCATGTTTCTTTGTATGTATCATGATTTTTTTGTTGTTGAAAACTGGACATTTTAATATTATAATGTTATAGCTCAGAAAATCAGATTCTTACTCTTTTCTATTTTTGGTATGTGAAAGTTGTAGTCAACTACTGTTTAGTGATTTCTCCAAATTATTTTTGCAAAGACAGTTCAATGTTTTGTGTGCTCAATGAAGTCTCTTTTCCTTTAGCTTGTGTTCAATTATTATTTTGCCAGAGATTTTCTTGAATGCCAAAAGGTAAAAATTAGAAAACACCATCTTCCTCCAGTCTTTGCAAATTCACTCCATGCTGAAGCACTCATTCAGTATTTTCCCAGGTTGTTAATAAGTCTACCTTAGACTTCTCCCTGCTTCCAGTGAAACTAGGAATCAGCCAGAGGCGAAAGCTTAAGGTCGTCCCTGGTCTTCTCTGAGCATGACTGCTGCTGGGCATGCATATGGATTTTTAAATTCCCTAGTATACACAGCCACTTTTTAATGCTCTAATTTAATTTTCCAAAGAAACTCTCTTCCTAGATTTTCTTCCCAGTCTGTTGATGGTCTACTGTATATTTCAACCATAATCTTTTGCCCCAGGCAGCTGCAGATTTCTCATTTCCCTTATAATGTTTTGGAGCAATGTGGGCCACATTTGAACGCTGAGTGATCTCATGTGAAAGACTAAAAGCACCTTACATAGGTCTTTCAGGTAGTTCCTGAACCTGGGATGGGATTAGGGAAGGGCAAATAAAAATGCCACAAAGTTTTCCGACTATTTTTAAGTTTCCTTTTTCTTGATTCAGTGTTCACTTGATTGCTGTAAACCTTTGACTGCTTTCCAGAGTACCAACAAAGTTAGTCCTGAAAATTTCTGTTTGTTTTTTGTAGAGGAAAAGGAACTTGAAGCTCTATTTTCTGTCATTTTGCTGAAGTCATTCCCTGTTCCACTTTTTATTTGTAGACTACAGTTCTCTAAATGGCTTTGGGAAACCACACCACCATCACTGAGTTCATTCTTCTTGGACTGTCTGCCAGCGCCTTTGTCCAGGCTCTATCCTTTGTGCTGTTCCTAGTAATTTATCTCCTGACCCTGCTGGGGAACTTGGCAATGATGCTGGTGATCAGGACTGATTCTCACCTACACACTCCCATGTACTTCTTCCTCAGTCACCTTTCTTTTCTGGATATTTGCTTCTCTTCCACCACAGTACCCAAGATGCTGGAGATTCTCCTGTCTCAGAAGAAAACAATCTCTGTGGGGGCCTGCCTAGCGCAAGTCTTCTTTGTGTTTGACTTGGGGGGCACTGAAGCCTGCCTTCTCTCAGTGATGGCCTATGACCGCTATGCTGCCATCTGCCACCCTCTGCTCTATGGCCAGAAGATGAGCAACCAGCTCTGTAAAGGACTGGTGTGGGGCTCCTGGAGCTTGGGTTTTCTGGATGCATTTATCAACATCCTTCTAGCTATGGACTTAGACTTCTGTAGGGATCAGTCCATCCCCCACTACAGCTGTGAGCTGCCCTCTCTCTTTCCCCTTTCCTGCTCTGATGTCTCCATCAATCTTACTGTTCTGCTCTCCTCTGGTCTCCTGCATGGGCTTGGAACCTGTTTCCTGATCATATTGTCCTACACTTTCATTGTCTCCACCATCCTGAGTATCAGCTCCTCCTCAGATAGAATCAAGGCCTTCTCCACCTGTTCCTCCCATCTCACTGCAGTGTTCCTGTTTTATGGTTCAGCTTTCCTTCGCTATATCATGCCAACCTCTGGCTCACCACTGGAGTTGATCTTCTCTGTACAATACAGTGTGATCACCCCCTTAATGAATCCCATCATCTATAGCTTGAAGAACAATGAAGTGAAAGCAGCTATGAGAAGGACCTTTAGAAAATATCTCCAGTGTTAGTGACCAAAGACAGAAGATGATGAAGAGTTAGTTTACTATAGCAGGATATTTTGTTAGTTGACAATAAGAATTTCCTGATTTTCCTGATATTGGATCTGAGAAAAGTATCTTAACATTCACAGAGATATTTGCAGTACTGCTCATAGGCTGGTACTAACCCTAGGACCAGGCTTCACACATCAGTGGACAGGTGAGAGCACTGGAATATTCTTGACTCTGACTTCACCCAGTGAAGTAGCACTATCTCCACAGTTCCCTGGGGACTGACAGTCAGCCACCTCATGACCTGGTCCTGCCATCCAGTCACCAGCAGCCTCCACACAATGCAGGGCCTAAAAACCAATCAAAACAGGGGCCAATCAATCCTATCAGACCTCCTACATAGCCTGCCACCACAGAAGGACACATGCAGCACTCATGGGGGAAACCCTAGGGCATGTAGCTTGAATGAGGAGAGGGTAATGCACTACTGAGATGCATAGGATGTCTCCTACAAAGGCCACTTCTTCAAGGTTGGGAAATGCAACCAAAATGCCAGATACATAAAAATACAAATAGCAACTTAGGCAAAATGAAGTGACAGAGGAGCACATCTCAAACAAAGGAATAAGATAAAACCCCAGAAGAAGGACTAAGTGAAATGAAGATAGGCAAGTCTACCTAAGAAAGAGTACAGGGTAGTGACTGTAAAGATGATGAAAGAGCTCAGGAGAAGAATGGATGCACGGTGATAAGTTTGACATTTTATACAAAGAATTAGAAAATATAAAGAACAACCTACCAGAGATGAAGAATCCAATAACTGAAAGGAAAAGTACACTAGAAAGAATTAACAGTAGACTAAATGATACAGAGGAATGGATCAGTGAGGGGTAAGACAGAGTAGTGGAAATCACTGATACTGAACAGAAAAAAAATGAAAAAAAACAATGAAAGAAATGAGGACTGTTAATTTCATTTCTTAATGAAAAGAAATTGGGACTCTTGTACAACATCAAGTGATATTCACATTAAATGGGTCCCATAAGTTGAAGATAGAGAGAAAAGGGCTGAGAATATATTTGAAGTCATAATAGCTAAGAACTTCCATAACTTGGGAAAGGAAACAGACAACCAAATCCAAGAAGCCCAGAGAGTCCCATACAGGATTAAACCAAAGAAGAGCACACCAAGACCCATAGTAATTAAAATGACAAAAATTAAAGATACAGAGAGAATATTAAAAGCAGCAAGGGGATAGCAACAAATAATATACAAAGGAATGCACATAAGGCTATCAGCTGACTTTTGAGCAGAAACTCTACAGACCAGAAGGAAGTGGCATGATGTATTTAAAGTGTTGAAAGGGAAAAACCTACAACCAAGAATACTCTACCCAGTAAAGCCCTCATTCGGATTTTATGGAGAGAAAAGCTTTACTGAGTAGCAAAATCTAAAAGAGTGCAGTTCCACCAAACTGGCCTTACCAGAAATGTTAAAGAAACTTGCCTAAGTGAAAAAGAAAAGGCCAAAACTAGAAATATGAAAATTATGAAAGGGGAAAGCTCATTGGTAAAGGCAGGAAATCATCTCATGCACAAAGCTAGTAGGAAGGTTAAAAGACAAAAGTAGTAAAATCATCTATATCCACAATAAGCAGTTAAGGGATATACAAAACAAATATAAAATATGATATCAAAAATAGTAATGATGAGAGGAGAGTACAGATACAGGGTTGTTCAATGCACTTGAAATTAAGAAATCAGCAACTTAAAACAAAGATATATATACATATATCTGATGGTAACAACAAACCAAAACCTATACTAGATACACACACACAAAAGAAAATGGAATCTAGACATAACACTAAAGATAGTCATCGAATCATAAGGAAAGAGAGAAAAAGAAGAAAGGAACAAAAAGAGCCACGAAACAACCCCCAAACAATTAAAAAATGGCTATAGGTATATACCTATTGATAATTACTTTATATACACTAAGTGCTCCAACCAAAAGACATAGAGTGGTTGAATGGATACATAAACAAGATATGTATATATGCTGCCTACAAGAGACTCATTTCAGACCTAAAGACACAGAGGGACTGAAAGTGGGGGAATGGAAAAAGGTATTCCATGCAAATGAAAATGAAAAGAAAGTCAGGGTAGCAATACTTATCTAAGGCAAAATAGACTTTACAATAAAGACTGTTACATGAGACAAAAAGAGATACTACATAATGATCAATGGATCAATCCAAGATGAAGATATAACAACTGTAAATATATATGCACCCAATATAGGAGCACCTAAATACATAAAGCAAATATTAACAGACATAAAGGGAGAAATTGACAGCAACACAAGAATAGTAGAGGACTTTTAACAATACACTTACATCAGTGGTCAGATCATCTAGACAGAAAATCAATAAGGAAACAAAGGCCTTAAATGGCACATTAGTCCAAATGGGCTTAATAGATATATATAGAATATTCCATTCAAAAGCAGCAGAATACATATTTTTTTCAAGTGCAAATGGAATATTCTCCAGGATAGATCACACACTAGTCCACAAAACAAGTCTCAGTAAATTTAAGAAAATTGAAATCATATCAAGCATCTTTTCTAACCTATGAGACTAGAAATCAACTATGAGAAAAAACTCCAAAAACCACAAAGACATTGGGGCTATATAATATGCTACTAAACAACTAATGGATTAGTGAAGAAATCAGAGGAAATCAAAAAGTACCTGAAGACAAATGAAGATGAAAACACAACAATCCAAAATCTGTGGGATGCAGTGAAAGCAGTTCTAAGAGGGAAGTTTATAGCGATACAAGCTTACCTCAGGAAATAAGAAAAATCTCAAACAACCTAATCTTACACCTAAAGGAACCAGAAAAAGAAGAATACAAACAGGGGTTTGTATAGATATCTATATCTATCTATCTATCTATCTATCTATCTATCTATCTATCTATCTATCTATCTATCTAATCTCTCCACTCTTCTTGGATTCTTTTCCCATATAGGCCATTCCAGAGTATTGAGTTGAGTTCCCTGTGCTATACAGTAGGTCCTTATTAGTTATCTACTTTTTATATAGTGGTGTGTATGTGTTAATCCCAATATTCCCACCCCACCCCCCATTATCCCTGATAACCATAAGTTTACTTTCTACATCTATGACTCTATTTCTGTTTTGTAGATAAGTTTATTTGTAGCCCTTTTTAAAAGATTCCACATGTAAGCGATATCATAGGATATTTGTCTTTCTCTGTCTGATATACTTCACTCAGTATGACTATCTCTAGTAGGTCCATCAACATTGCAAATGGCATTATTTTGTCATTTTTATGGCTAATATTCTGCTGTATATATGTACCACATCTTCTTTATCCATTCTTCTGTTGATGAACATTTAGGTTGCTTCTATGTCCTGGCTGTTGTAAACAGAGCATCAGTGAACATTGGAGTGCATGTATCTTTCCAAATTATGGTTTTCTCTGGATATATGTCCAGGAGTGGGATTGCTGGACCATATGGTAACTCTATTTTTAGTTTAGTTTTTTTTTTTTAAGGAATTTCCATACTGTTCTCCATAGTGGCTGTACCAGTTTACATTCCCACCAACAGTGTAGGAGGGTTCCCTTTTCTCCACACCTTCTCCAGCACTTATTGTTTGTAGATTTTTAAAAAATTTATTTATTTATTTATTTTAGCTGTGTTGGTCTTCATTGCTGTGAGCAGGCTTTCTCTAGCTGTGGCAAGCAGGGGCTACTCTTCGTTGTGATGCATTGGCTTCTCAGTGCAGTGGCTTTTCTTGTTGTGGAGCATGGGCTTTAGGTGTGTGGGCTTCAGTAGTTGTGGTATGTGGGCTCAGTAGTTGTGGCTCATGGGCTCTAGAGTGCAGGCTTAGTAATTGTGGCGCATGGGCTTAGTTGCTCTGTGGCATGTGGGATCTTCCCAGATCAGGGCTCGAACCCATGTCCTCTATATTGGCAGACGGATTCTTAACCACTGCACCACCAGGGAAGTCCCTGTTTGTAGATTTTTTTAATGATGGCCATACTGACTGGTGTGAGGTGATACCTCATTGTAGTTTTGATTTGCATTTCTCTAATAATTAGTGATTTTGAACATCTTTTCATGTGCTTTTTGGCCATCTGCATGTCTTCTTTAGACCTGCCTAGTTTTTGATTGGGTTGTTTGTTTTTTTGATATTGAGCTGCATGAGCTGTTTGTATATTTTGGAGATTAATCCCTTGTCAGTTGTTTCATTTGCAAATATTCTCCCATTCTGAAGGTTGTCTTTTCATTTTGTTTATGGTGTCCTTTGCTGGGAAAAAGCTTTTAAGTTTAGGTCCCATTTGTTTATTTTTGTTTTTAGTTTCATTACTCTAGGAGGTGGATTGAAAGAGATCTTGCTGCAATTTATGTCAGAGTGTTCTGCCTATGTTTTCCTCTAAATATTTTGTAATGTCTGGCCTTACATTTAAATCTGTAATCCATTTTGAGTTTATTTTTATGGATGGTGCTAGGGTGTCTTCTAATTTCGTTCTTTTACATAGATATTTTCACAATATTGATACTTCCAATACAAAAATATTGTGTCTCTTTCCATCTGTTTGTGTCATCTTTTATTTCTTTCATCAGTATCTTATAGTTTTCTGAGTATAGGTCTTTTGCCTCCTTATGTAGGTTTATTCCTAGGTATTTTATTCTTTTTGTTGCAGAGGTAAATGGGGTTGTTTCCTTGATTTTTCTTTCTGATCTTTTATTGTTAGTGTAAAGGAATGCAAGAGATTTCTGTGTAATAATTTTGTATCCTGCAACTTTACCAAATTGGTGAGCTCTAGTAGTTTTCTGGTAGCCTCTTTAGGGTTTTTTAATGTATAGTCTTAAGTCATCTGCAAACGGTGACAGTTTTACTTGTTCTCCAATTGGATTCCTTTTATTTCTTTTTCTTTTCTGACTGTCATGGCTAGGACTTCCAAAACTATATTGAATAATAGTGGCAAGAGTGCAATCCTTGTCTTGTTCCTGATCTTAGAGGAAATGCTTTCAGTTTTTCACCATTGAAAACGATGTTTGCTGTGGGTATCTTTGTATCCCTGGGATAAATCCCACTTGATCATGGTGTATGATTGTTTAAATGTGTTGTTGGATTCAGTTTGCTAGTATTTTGTTTAGGATTTTTTGTGTCTATGTTCATCAGTGATATTGGCCCATAATTTTCTTTTTTTGTGATATCTTTGTCTGGTTTTGGTATCAGGATGATGGTGGCCCCATAGAACTAGTTTGGGAGTGTTCTTCTTTCTGCAGTTTTTCAGAAAAGTGTCAGAAGTGTAGGTGGTAACTCTTCTCCAAATGTTTGATAGAATTTGCCTGTGAAGTCATCTGGTCCTGGACTTTTGCTTGTTGGAGGATTTTTAATCACAGTTTCAATTTCAGGACTTGGGACTGCTCTGTTCATATTTTCTATTTCTTCCTGGTTCAGTCTCGGAAAGTTGTATCTTTCTAAGAATTTGTCCATTTCTTCTAGGTTGTCTATTTTATCTATTTTATTGGTGTATACAGTACACATTTATTTCCCTGTGCTAGGGCAGTGTGTAAGGTGCTTAAGAGACAAAAGTGAGTGAGCCCTGACCTGTCTCCCTGGGGCTCACAGATAATCAGTGTTGGCATATAGAGATGTTCTCTATCTTAATCTGGCTAATGGCCACACAGGTGTATACATATGGAAAAACTCATCCAGCTGTACACTTATGACTTTTGCAGATCCCTATATAGAAGCTATACCTTGATCTTTAAATTTCATGAGTAAATTAATTTCTTCTAGCCCTGCAGCTTTATGGTGGTAACAAATCCCCCTCTGTAAACAGCTCACTCACCACAACTACCTGATAGCAAAACAGGCCCACTTCAAAAATCAAGCAATAAAAATACCTTAACCAATGTCCTCAGTACAAGTAAATGCATATTTATGGACATTGATATGTAATGTATGTAACTTCCTAGCTTCCCTAGGAAGTCATTAACTAAATGTTCTGATCATATCATTTTCATTCTTCAACTTGCTGATGTGGTGCATCACACTGATGGATTTGTGGATTTTGAAAAATTCTTACATCCCTGGGATAAATCCCTCTTGATCATTGTGTATGATCCTTTCAATGTGTTGTTGGAGTTGATTTTCTAGTATTTTATTGAGGATTTGTGTGTCTATGTTCATCAGTGATATTGGCCTGCAATTTTCTTTTATTCTGATATCTTTGTCTGTTATTGGTATCAGGGTGATGCTGGCCTCATAGAATGAGCTTGGGAGTGTTCCCCCTTCTGCAAATTTTTGAAGAGTTTCAGAAGTGTAAGTGTTAACTCTTCTCTAAATGTGTGATAGAATTCACCTGTGAAGCCACCTGGTCCCAGACTTTTGTTTGTTGGAAGATTTTTAATCACAGTTTCAATTTCAGGACTTCTGATTGGTCTGTTCATATTTTATATTTCTTCCTGGTTTAGTCTTTGAAGGTTGTATCTTTCTAAGAATTTGTCCATTTATTCTAGGTTGTCCATTTTATTGGTCTATAGTTGCTTGGAGTAATCTCTTCTGATCCCTTATATTTCTGTGGTGTCCACTGTAACTTCTCCTTTTTCATTTCTAATTTTACTGATTTAAGTCCTCTCCCTTTTTTTCTTGATGTATCTGGCTAAAGGTTTATAAATTTTGTTAATCTTCTCAATGAACCAGCTTTTAGTTTCAGTGACTCTGCTACCCTTTTCTTCGTCTCTATTTCATTTATTTCTGCTCTGATCTTTATCATTTCTTTCCTTCTACTAACTCTGGGTTTCTTTTCTTCTTCTTTTTCTAGTTGCTTTAGGTGTAAAGATAAGTTATTTGAGATTTTTCTTGTTTTTTGAGGTAAGATTGTATTGCTATTCCCTCTTAGAATTGCTTTTGCTGCAGCCCATAGGCTTTGGATCATCTTGTTTTCATTGCCATTTGTCTTTAGGTATTTTTTTAACTTCCTATTTGACTTCTTCAGTGATCCATTGATTATTTAGTAACATATTATTTAGCCTCTGTATGTTTGTGTTATTTACAGTTTTTTTTCCTGTAATTGATTTCTAATCTCATAGCATTGTGGTCAGAAGAGATGTTTGATATGATTTCAGTTTTCTTAAACTTATGGAGGCTTGATTTGTGACCCATGATGTAATCTATCCTGGAGAATGTTCCGTGTGCACTTGAGAAGTGTATTCTGCTTCTTTTAGATGGAATGCCCTATAAATATCAATTAAGTCTGTCTGGTCTGTGTCATTTAAGGCTTATGTTTCCTTATTAATTTTCTGTCTGGATGATCTATCCATTGATGTAAGTGGGGTGTTAAATTCCACCAGTATTATTGTGTTACTGTTAATTTCCCCTTTTACATCTGTTGCTTTTGCCTTATATATTGAGGTGCTCCTATGTTGGGTGCATAGATGCTTACAATTGTTACGTCTTCTTCTTGCATTGGTGTGTTGATCATTATGTGGTGTCCTTCCTTGTCTCTTGTAACAGTCTTTATTTTAAAGTTATTTTGTCTGATTTGAGTATTGCTACTCAGTTTCATTTGATTTCTGTTCGTATGGAATATATTTTTCCCTCCCCTCACTTTAAGTATGTATGTGTCCCTAGATCTGAAGTGGGTCTCTTGTAGACAGCATGTATATGGTTCTTGTTTTTGTATCCATTCAGCAAGTCTGTGTCTTTTGGTTGGAGCATTTAATCCATTTACATTTAAGGTGATTATCAATATATATGTTCCTACTGACATTTTTTGATTCTTTTGGGTTTGCTTTTGTAGCTCTTTTTTCTTCTCTTGTGTTTCCCGTCTAGAGAAGTTTCTTTAGCATTTGTTGTAAAGCTGGTTTGGTGGTGCTGAATTCTCTTAGCTTTTGCTTGTTTGTAAAGCTTTTGATTTTCCCCTCAAATCTGAATGAGAGCCTTCCTGGGTAGGATATTCTTGGTTGTAGATTTTTCCCTTTAATCACTTTAAATATATCATACCATTCCCTTCTGGACTGCAGAGTTTCTGCTGAAAAATCAGCTGATAACCTTATGGGGATTCCCTTGTATGTTATTTGTTGCTTTTCCCTTGCTGCTTGTAATATTTTTCTTTGTATTTAATTTTTGTTAGTTTGATTAATATGTGTCTGGGCATGTTTTTCCTTGGGTTTATCCTGTATGGGACTCTCTGTGCTTCCTGGACTTGGATGATTATTTCCTTTCCCATGTTAGTGAAGTTTTCGACTATAATCTCTTAAAATACTTTCTCAGACCCTCCCTCTTTCTCTTTTTATTATGGGACTCCTATAATTCAAATGTTGTTGTGTTTAATGTTGTACCAGAGGCCTCTGAGCCTGTCCTCATTTCTTTTCATTCTTTTCCTTTATTTTGTTCTACAGCTGTGATACCCACCATTCTATCTTCCAGGTCACTTAGCTGTTCTTCTGCCTCAGTTATTCTGCTATAGATTCCTTCTAGTGTAATTTTCATTTTAGTCATTTTATTGTTCAACTCTCTTTATTGTTCTTTAGTTCTTCTAGGTCCTTGTTAAATGTTTCTTGTATCTGTGCCTCCATCCTTTTTATGAGATCATGGATCATCTTTACTACCATGACTCTAATTTTTTTCAGATAGATGGCCCATCTCCTCTTCATTTAGTTGGTCTTGTAGGTTTTTACCTTGCTCCTTTGTCTGCAACATATTTCTCTGTCATCCTATTTCATCTAAATTACTGTGTTTGTGGTCTACTTTCTGCAGGCTGCAGGGTGTTAGTTCCCCTTGCTTCTGATGTCTAACCCCTGGTGGGTGAGGTTGGTCCAGGGGCTCGTGTAGGCTTCCTGGTAGGAAGGACTGGTGCCTGCACTCTTGTGGTTGGAGCTGGGTTTTGTCCCTCTGGTAGCAGGGCCCTTTGAAGGGATGTGTTTTGGGGTGTCTGTGAACTTAGTACAACTTTAGGCAATCTGATTGGTGGGGCTGTGTTCTGTCTTGCTGGTTGTTTGGCCTGAGGCTTTCCAGCACTGGAACTTGTAGGCTGTTGGGTAGAGCCTGGTCTTAGTGCTGAGATGGGGACTTCTAGGAGAGTTCACACCAATTAATTTTCCCTGGAGCAGGGAATTTTCTGGTGATCCAGCCTCCAGGACTCAGCATTCCCTCCATGAGGTCTCAGACTTGATCCCTGGCTGGGGAACCAAAAACCCACAAGCTGTGTGGTTCAGCTGAAAAAAAAAGAAAAGAAGAGAAAACCAAGACAAACAATAATAAGGAAAGCAAACAAAACAAACAAACAAAAAACAACAAGAAAACTAAACAAAAGCCCACAAAAAACAAGAAAACAATGAAGCAAACAGAAAAACCCAAAAAAGCAAAACAAACAATAAAAGCAAAACTAACAACAAAAACCAAAAACAAAGCAAACAAAAATGACAACAAAACAAAAAGCCAGAAAAAGAAACAACAAACAAAAATATAAACAAAAAAACAAAAGAACTCCAAAACAAAAATAAAGAGAAAAATAAAAAATATGTTAAAAATTAAAATAAGTAAATAAATTTAAGAGGTGAAACAACAACAACAGTAACAACAAAACAAAAGATAAAAAATTCCTGGGGACCTACACTATCAGTGCCTTGCCCTCATGGTGAGCCACAGCTAACCCTCACCTCCCCAGGAGGCCCTGCAAGACCTCTAGGTAGGTCTTTGGATCCACTGTGGGCACTGTGAGGGCAGCTCAGATCCTGACCTTGCTCAGTTCGCATGTGTACATGCCCCCAAAGTCCATAGCTGCTACAATTAGGCCTGTCTCAGTTTTGGGATCACTCATCCATTAAGTTGTTCTGCAGAAGATGGGTTTACCCAGCTAATCATGGGGGTTTAATCCACAGCCTGTGCACCTACACAGAGAGATTTCAGATCTTCTTCCTTAGTTGTATAGCCCCTGGGGCTCACCTTTCATTTTGGCCCCACCTCTGCGTGTGGGCCACCCTCAGGCGTCAGCTCTCCACCCAGGTGAGAGGGGGTGAAGGATGCGACTGGCTGGGGCAGTCTTGCTCACTTATGTGGGAGGGGCAAGAGGCAGTCACTGACTGGGGCACGTGTGCTTCCTCAGGTGGGAGAGGGATAAAGCAGTACTGACTGGGGCACGCACACTTGCTCTGATGGGATCCCCCTCTAGTACCTGTGGTGGCATGGGCCAGCAGGAGGTGGTGACAGACTGGGGCATGCACACCCACTCAGGTGTGATGGAGACAAGGCAGCAACTACTAGGGTATGTGCGGTCACTCCAGCGGGGTCCCCCCCAGTACCCGTGGAGGCAGGGGCTGGCATGTGGGGAGAAAGGCCATGATAGCAGCCCCACCCCTTGCATGCCACTCAACAGTGGTGCCTCTCTTGCAAGCAGTTCATGCTTCTTTCAGGAGCATTCCCGGCTGTGGAGCTCCTCACTTCTGTCCCTTCAGGCCATTTCTGTGCAGCCAACAGCAGTCTTCTCCCTGGGTCCACTCTCCAAACCCCATGCTTCAGCACCCAGCCCCCACCAGGCTGGGGTGCACAGGGCTGTGGGCACAGGCTGTCTGTGCAAGTCTCACTCTGTCCCGCCTGCCACAGACTGGCCACTGTACTTTCCTCTGATAGCCCCCAAGTCCCCTCTCTATTTTAGCTGATATTGCCACTAGTGAAGGGGCCTCCCTGGGTGCAGTAACCTCTCCTCTCCTTCAGCTCCCCCACCATGGGTGCAGGTCCCATCCCATTTCCTGTTTTCTTTCCTTTTCTCTCTTATGTCCTACCTGGTTTCTCGGGGATCTTTTTTTGTCCTTTTAGGTGTCCAGGGTCCTCTGCTAGTGTTCATCAGGTGCTTTTTGCAAATTGTTCCACTTGTAGATGTATTCTGGATGTACTTGTGGGCAGAGGTGAACCCCAGGTATTCCTATTCCGCTATCTTGACCTCTTCCTCCTGCTACATTTCCTATCAACAATTAATTTAAATGTAATGGAGTAAATGCTCCCATCAAAAGACATAGAGTGGTTGAATGGATAAAAAACCAAGACCCATGTATATGCTGCCTACAAGACACTCATTTCAGATGTAAAAACACACAGAGACTGAAAGTGAGAGTGTGGAAAAAAGGTGTAATGGAACTGAAAAGAAAATGGGACTAGCAGTACTCACATCAGACAAAACAGGCTTTAGACCACTGGACTTCCCTGGTGGTCCAGCAGTTAAGACTCCATGCTCCCAATGTAAGGGGCCGGGTTCAATCCCTGGTCAGGGAACTAGATCCTGCATGCTGCAACTAAGAGCATCTAAATAAATAAATAAATAAATAAATAAATAAATATTAAAAAACAAACAACAAAAAAAGAATGTCTTTAAAAAAATAAAATAAGGACTGTTAGACAAAGAAGGATATTACATAATGAAAAGTGGTCAATCCAAAAAGAGGTATAGAAATTATAAACATAGGAACAAACTGCATAAAGCAAATATCAACAAACATGAAAGAAATTGACAGTAATGCAAGAATAGTAGTTGACCTTAGCCCCCCACTTACTGCAATACACAAATCACCCAGATAGGAAATTAATAAAGAAACAGTGGTCTTAAATGACACATTAGACCCCATGAGCTTAATAGATATAGAACATTCCATCCAAAAGCAGCATAACACACATGCTTTTCAAGTGCACATGGAACATTATTTAGGACAGATCATGTGCTATGCCATGAAACAAGCCTCGGTATTTTAAGAAAACTGAAATCATATCAAGCATATTTTCTGACCACAGCACTACCTTGGGTGTGAGTCACTTCAGTGTCTCATAGCTGAGCTCTTTGCTCAGTCATGGCAGCCCTTGCTCCAGTATGGAGCTGTGACATAAAGCAAGAAATGGCTGGAGCATTTGCTCAATTCAGGCTGGGGGGCATCGGGGCAGCCACCCTAGCAGTCTGCAATCCACCCTCTTCACCCTGCTTCAGGATTAAGCCAGAGCACACAACCTCCTCAAAAGTGAAGTCCCAGCTTCCCACAACCTTCCTGTTAGTCACACTGGCCCTCTGACTAGCCAAGGGGGCTCATCTTCCCTGTGTCAGACTCAAGGACAGGGGCGCCCAGCATGTGCCTTCAGCCACTCACTCCTCAGGATGGGTGTCTGCCTGTGTAATCTCCCTTTTCCTGAGTCCCCACCTAGGGGCACGTGTCCCAACATGAAGGCTTCTCTTCCCTTCCTACCTGACTCTGCAGATCTTTCTTACAGCCTTGGTTGTACTGTGCAAGAGTCTTTCTGCCAGTTTCCGGTTAGTCTTCACTTGAGAATTTGTTCACATGTAGATGTATTTTTGAGGTGTTTGTGGAGAGCAGTGAGCTCCATGCCCTGCTGCTTCACCACCTTGGTCAGTCTCCTCTCAGCGTTTACCCTTGTCTTTGTCTTATATGAAAACTGGAAGGATGCCTTTTGCTGATGCCGATGATGAATGCCCCATGAGGAATAATGGTCATGTGACTGCCCCCCACCCCCACCCCACCCCCATGCCCAAAGGGGAGAAAAAACCCTGGTTCCCATCAATGTTTATGTGCTTCTCCCTTAGTAGTCAGATTCTATTTTTAGCTCTGGCCCCTTCAAGGCCCCCTGTGCCAGTTTCAGGTTGTGAAGTGTAGCTATGAGTGGCTCTGGATTGTCATCTACTCAGTACTGCCTTTATGTAAGTTACACACAATAAACTTCATAATTGCACTTTATGGAATTGCCTGCTTCATTTTTTGGTCTCAAAGTTCCTTCTCAGTTCAGTGGATATTATTCAGTATCCCTGACTTCAAACACAATTAAACCACAATAAAATTCTACTACATATGCATCCGATTTGCTAAAATTTAAAAAGACTAAAAAAGATTAACAGTACAAAATAGTGCAAGAATGTGAAGCAACTGAAATTCTCATACATTGGTGCTGAGCATGCCAAAGTTTACAATCATTTTGGAAAACAGTTTGCCAGTTTCTAATAAACCTAAACATATAGGTGTGCTATAACCCAGCAATCCCATCCAAGTAATAAACAAGGAAAATGAATACATATGTCTACATAAAAGATTTTTATAATAATGTTCACAGGTTTATCCATACCAGTGACAAACTAGAATAATTCAAATACCTATTAGCAGATGATGGATAAATTGTGAAATATTTGTAAAAGGGAATACTACAAGATCAGACTTCAAATAAATGGCAAATCCTTTTTGTACTTTGTCAATGCTATGTGTTTGTAGTGGAATAGTGTGTCAAATAAGAAATATTTGGTTTTTATTGGAAATCTCCATTGCAATCTGTGTTGATCTATGCCAGCTCTAGTTGTAAAGATTAATTATTATGATAAAAATACAAAAATTATTCTGACATTTTTCCTGTCAGTGTTCTGATTTAAATGTACTGGCTTTAGAGTACATGCCTCCTCTAAGTAATTTTGTGCTGTAACTGTAGACATACACAGCTTCCTATTCTCCCCTAGAGATGAGAAGCTCTCCTTTGAAAGGCTGAATGACTTCACAGACAGAGCTCTAAGCTTGTGGATTTTCACATTCCTCTTTACATGTTAGTAGCATGAAATTAGCATTGATCTGGAGTCTTGTTGAGCCCATACATATACCTCACATTAAGATGAGACAATGCACAACTAATAAATTGATATGACTGAGAGGTGGAGTATGTAAACTATCAATCAGATTTTAAATATACATCTCTTTGATATTGACATAGAAATTATAATATAGTGTTCCAGACTATAAAATACAAAATAACTAGCATACATACCCAAGAAATATGTGCAAAAAAATGTTCGGTATAATAATACTAAGTATAATATATTTGATTTGGAATCAGCATGAATAACTATCAATAGGAGAATGGTTAAGTAAATTATGATAGATTTAAATTATGAATATCATGCAGGAATAAAAAGAATAAGCTGGATATTGTGTGTAGGGATGAAAAGATCCTCAAAGTGTACAATTAAATGATGAAGACAAGCTGCATCAGAAATGTGGATCCCATATATGTATAGAAAGTGCCTGTGAGCATATCTTGTAAATCATTATATCTAGGTAAGAGAGTATAGTGTCTAATAATATGGCAGGGATTTGTTCATAATTTCTTGTACGATGAAATACTAATGAAAAGTAAGCTTGTCTTGTTTTTACTCATTTGACTATCCTCATATCCAACTTGCTTGTATTTACAAACCTATATCACATACACATGGGAAGATGATCAGGAGGTAAGCGCAGTCATTTCTCAGTTTCCATGGTAAACCCTAGAGGGTTCATCCACCTTGTATTGGCCTATGGGAAAATCCTGGCTTCCTACACAGGGGAACTAATTTTCTTCTCCCTTCCTGTTCCCCTGGAACTCACATCAGAATAGCTATTTGTCATTAAATAGTTCAAAGTGATTGCTTCAACTCAGATTTTCCAAAGATGATGCATAATAAAGTCCTCTGTTGCTCTGAAAGAAAGTTCTTTTTAGTTAGTGAGTCCAAAGTCAAACTTTTGAGCTACTCCAGGGAGTGTCTAAAATTATCTAGCTTCCTCTTAGACTCGCCATTTAACTCTCCAACTCATTGGCTGTCTAAACCCAGCTGCTTTCCTCTAATAGGTTACACTGGTTAATGTTAACACAAAATATTAGTTATAAAGGAAATTAAGTGGACAAATCATTGTATGATCAGGATTAAGAAAGATGAAAGAAATTGCTAAAAAATTTGAATTTGAATATTTCAAGATGATTCTCAAGTGGAATTTAGAAAGAAGTTCTGAAGATTTGTCTACAGGTCTTTTTGAGCCTGGGTAAACATACTTCTTTTTCCTTATCCAGCTTGCTATATTGAAAATTACACCTTTTCACAGAGTTGAGAAGTTGAGGTGCATCCTCTCCTGATGGGAATCACCTGAGCTAGGATATGTTCACTTATTAAGTCTGAGCTCCAGAATACAAGCCAAGGGTGTAATACCGTTCTTCCTAAATTCTCTGATGTTTTTTTGCTTTTGACCAACACCTTGAGCTACTCCTTCTCCCTTCCTTCTATCCTTCCCTCTCTTTGTGGCTTCCTAAGACACTTATTGTATGTCTGATTCTCTCATCTAAACTCCTTTTTTACTGTCCCAGAGCTCTCCTGCAATACTGCCTCCTCAGGATGATAGTTTATACCTATTCCCTAAGATGTTATGGTCAGCTTCTTGGGTGTGCCTCTTTTCTTGTTCCTTTGGAATACTAAGCGTTTAAAATAAATTGAAATCTGCATTTGTTAAAGTTCTTACTATGTATAAATTATCCAATCAAATTCCTACAACACTGCAAAGTGGATATTATTATACCCACATGCAGATGGGTAAGTTGAAGTTAAAAAAAAAAAATCTTTTCAAAGCTCACATATCTAGAAAATAGCAGGGTAAGATAGGGCCCCACATATATGTGCCTCCAAGGAGGTCTGCCATGCCTCTGCTGCTTTTCCTAGCCTTTTGGCATAGAGCCTGCATTTTATCAGGGCCTGCAAAGGTTGAGGTCACTGAGATAACCATGTGATCAGGTAAGGACATTAATCACATAGTTCTAATCTTTATAGATTAAAATTTCCTCTGTACCCTGAATTCCAGAGTTGCAATATTTTGGCAATTAAAAAAATAAATCACAGAGTTTGTATCAGATGTTATAGATTTATCCTATGTGATTTTATGAGTTGTTTCTTTAAAAACTAATACGATAAAAATATCTTTAAGAACTACATACATTGCAACAAGAAGCATATTTGGTGGGTCTTGTTTTCATAAGTAAAACTCTTGCCACTCTGTATTCATATATATTTGTAAAACAAGAAGTAAACAAACTGAAAACTGACTATACAGCATATAGTACATTTGCATTGATAGACTTCTAATTCCCTCACAACAGAAGTTGGAATTATTGTCAGCATTAATATATCCTTGCTGGCAATGTGCATGATTTCTGATGTCAAGATAAAACAATAAACACAAGAAACTCAACAGGATGCATGCAAAAAAAGTCACAACACTATAAAACTCACTCTGATATATATTTATGGAGCAACTGCACAATCCTATGTTTATTGGTTTCTGGTTTTTCTTTTAGTCTATATCTAAATCTATAGATATAGATTATTTATGTGAAAGTTATGAAAGTTAAATTATTTAAAATATTTAAAAACCATCAGGAGAACCAAACAGTTCAGCAATTCAAGATGTATTTTCCATTTCTGTGATTGATCTTAGTTGCCTCTTGTGGACCATTTTGACTGAAAATATGGGTTTAATGCTACTAACTAAAGATCGCAAGGTTCAGCCATGCTAGCTAGCAGTGAGGGTTAACTTAGGGATCACCACAGGCTGAGTAGTCATTACACCTGAATATTAAGGCAGCTGGTCCAGATACTTGGGTGACATATGCAAGGCAAATAACTGGTTGGATTTTCCCCCCAGCCAGCTCATTTTGTATCACATTAACATAATGTTAGATCTGTATTGTTTCCATTGTAGGGATCTGAAGTGCGATTCCTCAGTGCTTTTCTATTTTGGTCACTTTACCTAGCATGTATTTTACATATGTTGGGCAAGTTCTACATATTGTTTATTCTTGTTTCTTACAGAGGTGAGAACTTACAATTTTCACTTAACAGAAACAAAAGGAAAAGTACAAAATCAATTGTCTTAATTATGTATTTGAATACATAATTTATTTGTAATGATTTTGGTGGGTATAGAGGACTGTGTTTTAACCAAGAATAATGTTTTACTATCAGATTTACATTGCAAACACAATGGCCTTGTAACAAAGGCAAATACATTATTATGGTTTTCTATAAATTATTGTATCTTATGAAATATTATTTAGATTTAAATTTGATCTTCCAGTGTAGAAAAGTCTAAGTAAAACTTAGCCATTAAATTTGTGAGGGCTTTTGTTCAAGAATTTTTAAAACATTTGTAATTTTGAAAATGTTTAAATATTTTGGAAAGTTGAAAGAGTAATATAATAATATAACTTTCACGTAGATCCACAAATTTTTACCATCTTACATCTTACTACGTGTGTTTTATCTGTCATCTTATCTCTATGTATATATGTATTTATGTAATTTGTTCTGCTGAATCATTTGAAAGTAAGTTGTGACACCATAACACTTCACTCCTGAATACTTAAGCTTTCATCTTCTACAAATAAGGATATTCTCCTACCTAACCACAATCCCATTGACATCCCTGAGATGATTAACAATAATTCAACATCTAACATTGGATTTGTGTTTTAACAGATGAGATTGAAAGCCTTTTGAAATATAGTCATACTGCCTTGTCCTCTAAGATAGTATTTTAGCTCTAAAGACCTATGATAGTGTAATTCTTTTTGTACTATTTTATGGGCAGCCTCACCATGTTGTCCATGCTTCTAGGGCAAATATGACTGCTGAAGGGTACCAGGGATATGAGGTAGTAAGCTTTGTCATTTATTGCTCTTCCCGGCGAGCTGAAACTAGAAACTCCATAAGGTAGTTTCAGTTTCTGTATGATGTTTACAGCTCATTCTCACTCATGTGGAGTGCTGTTCAAAATCTTGTCAATTGATTGCAAAATGGAAATCATTATGACTGTATATAAATCCTAAGTAATTTTTAATGCAGTTTAACACATGTAATAATACTATGGATTTCCAGGTTTGTTTAGTAAAACTTTGCAAAGTAAAACCTAACTGAACACTTCCCTTATGCAACTACAGAGCATATGGGATAACTAATTGAGCAAGGAGCAGGACATAAAGCAAAATTAGGACACAATTTAAAAAATAGGTGATGGTTGTCTTTGGCACCTCTCACTTTATACTTTTCCCCTAATTCCAAGTGCCCTTCATAAAATAAGGGACTTTAAGCTAATACAGATCATTTAAAAACCTGTGCCTTGGTTACATAGATTGGCTTGTCTTCCAAAAGTAGTGTCATTCATTCATTCATGTTTTTCACTATTACATTCTAAGCAACACTTATGGATTATTTATTATGCTTGGTACCCTTTGTTTGTCTAATTCTGGAATGAACTCTTCTCAGGGAACTTTTCCCTTAGGCAGGAGCCAACTAATTTCCTCCACATAATGGGTGTTAATATCTAGAAGCAAATCTATTATGTTCCCAAAGCTATTTATTTTAAATTTTGAAATAGATTTTGAAAAAATAAATCAATAATGGTGACATTTCTGCCACAGTAAAAATGAAAGTTTTAAAATAATTTTAGAAGCACTTTATTGAGATGAGATTGACAAAGAATAAGCTATACATATTTAATTTATATGACTTGATAAGTTTGAAGATAAGTGGACATCTGTGAAACCATCATAATAATCAATGCATAAACAAAAAGTTTCCTCCACCCCCTTTATTATTATTGTGTTTTTTTGTGATAACACTTAAGATCTAACCTCTTAACCAATTTTTAAGTATACAATACAGCTATAATATACAATACAGTATACAATACAATATAGTATACAGTACAGCTAACTAGAGTCACTATGCTGTACAAGAGATTTTTAGAACTTATTAATGTTGTATAAATTAACTGTATACCCTTTGACTAATACCTCCCTGTTTCCCCTCCCTCCCAGACTCTGACAACCCCATTCTACTCTCTGCTTCTATGAATTTGGCTATTTTAGATTCCTCATATAAGTGGTATATAGTATTTTTCCTTCTGTGACTGGCTTATTTCACTTAGTATATAGTCCTCCAGGTTCATCCATGTTGTTGCAAATGGCAGGATTTCCTTTTTTAAGGCTGAATAATATTCTATTTTATGTATTTATGGCATTTTCTTTATCCATTAATCTGTTCCTGGACACTTAGATTGCTACCATGTCTTGGCTACTGTGAATAATGTTGCAATGAATAGAGGAGTGCAGATATCTCTTCAAGATCTAGATTTCAGTTCCTTTGGAAATATACTCAAATGATTGCTGGATTATGTGATAGTTGTATTTTTAATTTTTTGAGGAACTTCCATACTATTTTCCTAAGTGACTACCAATTTACATTCCTACCAACATCATGGCAGGGTTCCCCTTTTCTCCACATCTTCACCATTATTCATTGTTTTTTTTTTTTTTTTATAATAGCCATCCTAACTGGTGTGAGGTAATATCTTCTTGTGATGTTGATTTGAATTTCACTGATGAGTAGTGATGTTGAACACCTTTTCACATACCTGTTGGCCATTTGTACGTCTTCTTTAGAAAAATGTCTGTTCAAATCCTTTGCCCATTTTTTACACAGATGAAGATGATGATAATGATTTGCTAATGAGTTGTAGGAGTTCTCTCTATATGTTGGATATTAACCCTTTAACAGATCTATGGTTTGCAAATATTTTCTCCCATTCCTTAGGTTGCCTTTTTATTGTGTTGTTTCCTTTGCTGTGCAGAGCTTTTTAGTTTGAGGTAGTCCCACTTAGTCTATTTTTGTTGTTATTTCCTGTGCTTTTGATGTCATTCAAGAAAACATTGACAAGACCAATATGAAGATGCTTTCCCCGGTGTTTTCTTCTAGTAGTATTATAGTTTCAGGTCTTGCATTTAAGCCTTTAATCCATTTTGAGTTGATTTTTGTGTGTGGTATAAGGTAATGATCCAATTTCATTGTTTTTCATGTGGATATCTAGTTTTACCAATAACATTTATTGAAGAGACTATCCTTTCCCCATTGTGTACTCTTGGCACTCTTGTTGGAGACTGATTGACTTTGCATCCCTGAATTTATTTCTGGATTCCCTATTCTGTCCTGTTGGTGGATACACTTGTTTTTTCTGCCAGAAGCTTACTATTTTTATTATTGTAGCTTTGTAATAAATTTTGAAATGGGAACATGTGATGCATCCAGCTTTGTTCTTGCTCAAAATTGCTTCAGCTATTTAGGGTATTTTTGTGGTTCCATATGGATTTTAGGATTGTTTGTTTTGTTTCTGCAAAAAATGCCATTGTATTTTGAAAGATATTGTGTTAAATCTGTAGATCACTTTGGTTAGCATGAGCATTTAAAAAATACTATTTCTTCCAATCTGTGAAGACAGGGTATCTTTCTTTCCATTTATATGTGTCTTCTTCACTTTCTTTCATCAAAGTCATAGTTTTTACATAGTTTTAATCTCCTTGGTTAAATTTATTGCTAGGTATTTTATTCTTTTTGGTGCTACTGTAAGTGGGATTGTTTTCTTAATTTCTTTTTCAGCTAGTTTGTTGTTAGTGTATAGAAATATAATATTTTTCTATATTGATTTCATATCCTATGACTTTATTGAATTCATTTATTAATTCCAACAGTTTTTTGTTGTACTTAGGGTTTTCTATATATAACATTGTGTCATCGGACAGTAGAGACATTTTAAATCCTTTCTTTCTGGTTTAGATGCCTTTTATTTCTTTTTCTTGCCTAACTGCTCTGGCTAGGATTTCTAATACTATGTTGAATAAGACTGGCAAGAGTGGACATCCTTGTCTGGTCTTGATCTCAGAGAGATAGCTTTCAGTTTTTCACCACTGAGTGTGATGTTAGCTGTGGGTTTGTCATATATGGTCTTTATTATGTTGAGGTATGTTCCCTCAACACTTTGTTGAGAATTTTTATCATAAATGATGTTGAATTTGACATCATTATCATAAATGATGTGAAATGCTTTTTTCTGCATCCATTTAAATTATCATGTAGTTTTTATCCTTCATTCTGTTAATGTGGTGTATCAGATTAATTGATTTGTGTATATTGAGCCATCCATGCATCCCAGGAATAAATCTCACTTGATCATGGTATATAATCCTTTTAGTGTACTGTTGAATTCAATTTGCTAATATTTTGTTGAGGATATATATGTCCATGTTTGTCAGAGATCTTGGCCTATGGTTTTCTTGTGGTATCTGTTTGGCTTTGGAATTAGGGTAATGCTGGACTTATAAAACTGAAAGTATCCCCTCTTCTTCTATTATTTAGAAGAGTTTAAGAAGGATTGGTATTTATTCTTCTTTAAACACTTGGGTAGAATTTGCCAGTGTGTACTGGCTCTGAAATCATACAAAACAAGCCTCACCCCTGGCTACTGTGAACAGTTACTTGAATTTCCTTTGTTGCTTTGTTCTGGGATGATCTCAGAATGAGCACTGGGAGCCCCAATGCACAATGTTGCTATATACAAAGAGTGAAAGAGGAAGAATTTAAGAAGTTACCTCCTTTATCCTGATGCCAAATGACTGTAAATCAGATATTATCCACAATTATCATTTTACATTGTTAGTGTTGAATCCATCATAAATGTTAACTTTCAACATGATTTCCTATTTCTTCCCTACAGTGGTATTATCAATGTTGATTTCACAAGGTAAACAGTTTTATCACTTACTGGACCTGAAAGCATCACAAACCAGTGTACCATTAACTGAGAATTCAGGTAATTGGGTTTTATTCCTTACCTGAGCTAGCAAACTCAGCTATTTAGTCAATGAATGGACAAAAAGATAGGTTTCTGAGTCTTCAGTGATGAACTAAATGAACCAGTGTTGAATTAGAACATCAAAGACCAGGATGGGACTCTATATTGAGACCATTGTATTGAATAGTTATATTGAGACTCAGGTAAAGTCTAGAATATGAAGACAGTGTGGGGATATACACACAAGTCTTAAAATGTGAGGATAGAGTTTAGATAACTATGTGGGACCTTAAAACCTGCTAGAATGGCTTAGACAGGTGTGGGGACTACATATATTATTGGATATAAGGGTGAGCATAGTGTATCTACTCAGAGCATTGTTCTGTTACTGGGAACAGCTTCTCATGACTCACTGCAGTCATAGCATTGCCTACAAAAACCCACCTAAAATATCACTGGGCATGATAATCTAGGCTACCAGTTTTTTTTTTTTTAATGTATTATAATTTTATTAATGTATTTTAAATTTAAATGATAACATGATACCACTAAATAAAATGAGAGAAATTTAAAACAAGGAAAATCCAAAGCAATCTAATTCCACATCCAGTCTCTAAAGTCCTTCATGTTATTGTCCTCCTACCCTCTAATGGTTTCTTACACTTCAACTTCACCTCTATTCCCATGACTGAACACTTAACTTTGTCATTATCAGGCCTTCTTATATGCATGTCAGCATGCTCACAGACATATACATGCATAACCAATGAAATCATTTACACTTTATTGAAAACAAATGGAAGCAATCAAATGGACATTCCCTTAACGTCTTGCACTCTTGACTTTCCCTCATAGACACAGAATAGACAAAGTGCCTCTCCTCCTACCTAAGACCTTTTCATCTAGATTTAATGCTTTCCCCATTTATCTCCATTTATCCTAAAATTTTTTCTCCATCCTCCTCTAATATCAGCAAAACTTTCCTTTTCAAGTGTTTTACTCCAAACCACATAAAAATACTCCAGCTCAAAAAAAAAAAAACAAGATTATAATAAAAATATTATAGTAACATGGTTGATTTAAAACATCAGTGGTATGGTGATGACCAGGAAGTGAGCTTTTAAGTATCTGAATGTGGATTGTGGGACAGTAATGAAAAAACATTTATGCAGAATAAGATCTAGGTGCCAGGATAACTGAGAGGCATGAAAGGACTTTTGATGGATCTTCTTTTTTTGTTTTCCAGAGGGAACACTTCTCTATATGGCAATGAAAAACTACAGTGGTATCAGTGAGTTCGTTCTCCTTGGACTATCTATTGACCCCCATATTCAGGCTGTACTATTTGTGCTGTTCTTTCTGATTTACCTCCTCACTCTGATGGGAAATTTCTTAATGCTGCTGATGATAAGGGCTGATTTTCATCTCCACACACCCATGTACTTCTTTTTGAGACAACTCTCCTTTCTGGACCTCTGCCACTCAACTGTCACCGTCCCCAAGATGCTGGAGAATCTACTTTCTGAAAGTAAAACCATCTTTGTAGAGAGCTGCCTGGCTCAGGCCTTCTTTGTGTTTACCACTGGGGGCACCGAGGCATGTCTGCTGGCCGTGATGGCCTATGACCGCTATGTAGCCATCAGCTCCCCTCTGCTGTATGGCCAGATGATGAACAATCAGCTCTGCGCTGGGCTGGTGTGGGGCTCCTGGGGCCTGGCCTTTGTTGATGCTCTCATCAATATCCTCCTGGCTGTCAATTTAGACTATTGTGAGGACCAAACTATTCCTCACTTCAGCTGCGAGCTGTCTTCTCTCTTCCCTCTGTCTTGCTCTGATACCTCCACCAATTTCACACTCCTGCTCTGCTCTTCTGTCTTGCATTTCTTTGGAACCTTCATTATGATTGTTTCTTCCTATGCCTGCATTGTCTCCACCATCCTGAACATCAGCTCGACCTCAGGCAGAAGGAAGGCCTTCTCTACCTGCTCCTCCCACCTCACCACTGTGATTTTGTTCTATGGCTCAGGTTTCCTCAGCTATCTCTTGCCAACCTCAGGTTCCCCTCTGGAGATGATCTTCTCCTTGCAATACAGTGTGATCACTCCCATGCTGAATCCCCTCATCTATAGCCTGCAGAACAAGGAGGTGAAGGCAGCTATGAGAAGAATGTTTAGAAAATATTTTCATTCTCTCTTGTAGTATATACACAAAATGATAATAAAAGAGAAGCTGAACTATTGTGCTACATGATCAGACAATGGACTTTAAGGAGAATTTCTTGATTGTCCGTGCTGCCAGATGTTACAGGGAACATAGTGGCATTGATTTCTTTGGAAATGCTTCTGAAAAGGACAGAAAACTCTTATCTTAGGATGATTCAGGTTCAGTCTTATTTGGAAAAGGAGAAATGAATCAGCTAACCCTCCTGAAAAGGAGGGATCATTTTGTTAAAATATTAATTTATTATATTATGTGGACATCTGTTGCTATTGTTGCTTATTACTCTTTCACATGTCTTCAAATAATTACACTCCAATTCTCTAGGAAAACTGATTTTCTCAAATTTATATGTCCATAAAGTGAGGTGAACCTATAACCTAGGATAGACTAACTATTGTCCCTTTCTCCTGACAGTGCATTGAGGCAAGGAGTGAAACCAAGACCCAAGTGAGGTTATTTAGAATCTTTCTCTAGTAAATTCAAATATTGAGCAGGAAGAAACAACAACAGCAACAAAAAACCCATCATTCAGAAGAAAGTCAATTTGACCGTAGTGCCTAAAGAGACCATGAAACCCTGATCCCCTGGCAATTGTCCTTCCTGAGGTCATATTTTTAATAGATATGGTAATAATAGCTAATTTGTTACATTTCTTAACTCATGTCACAAAGTAAGCTAAATTCCTGAGATAGACAGAATGGCCCCCTGAAGATGATCTCATAATTCCTGAAATTTATGAATATGTTATGTGGCAAATGGAACTGGGCAGATGAATAAGGTTATAGGCCTTTAAAGGGGTCAAGTAACGCAGATTATCCAGAGGGGCTCAATCTAATCACATGAGTCCTTAAAAGCAGGGAAACTTCTCCAGCTGTAGGCAGTTATGATGCGGCAGAAAGGGAAGGTCAGAGATAATATAAGCATGAGAAAGACTCCACCCACCGTTGCTGGCATGGGCCCATGAGCCAGAGATTGTGGGTGGCCTCTAGAAGCTGAAAACAACCCCCACTCAAGAGCCAGCACAGAAATAGGAACTTTAGTCCATGGAATTCATGGAACTGAATTCTGCCAACAGCCTGAATGGTGTCTCTCCCAGGTCCTCCAGGTAAGGCCTGCAGAATTTTTTTGGCCTTGTGTGATCCAGAGTAGAAAATCAGTTGAGCCCACCCATATTTCTGACCTAAAGAACTATCAGAAAATATATTTGTGTCATTTGAAGCCACTAAGTTTATGCTAATTTGTTATGGCAGCAATAGAAAACTAATATAAGGTACCTTTTTTATCCCACTTAATTATCTCAACAGATATATAATATAGATTTATTGTTAGCTTTCCTTTACTGATGAGGAAATGAGACCAGGATGTTTGTATGCTGCCCAGCGATTCACAACAAGGAAATGGTGCAGCTAGAATTTTAACCCACGCAGTTTGAATCAAGTCTACGCTCTCACTCACTGAAGTGCTGCTTCCATTAAATCTATGAGGCTTACAAATACTTTCTGTAATTATGTTTGCTATTGGATTCTGTTGCTTTCAAACAAAGAATGGTAATTGATACAGGTATCAAAAGTGAGGTTCAAGCAACAGAGCTTTGGTGAAATGCAAAATATTTAGAATTAGATATTTGGTTAAGATTTGGGAAAAGACAGTAATTGCTATGCTGTCCTTCCTCTTCTATTTTGTGAACTATCCTTTTTTCCAAAGATGTATTTTCTCCCTTTAATCAGGTTATCTTCAGTCAGTTTCTGTTTCTTTCAAAGAAAGCTGATTGGTTTTGAAATTGGAACTGGGAGATTGATTTGCAGGCAACCACTCTCAGGGAAGTGAGGATATGTAGAATTTATGATTGTGCTGAGACACGCACACAAAAGAGTAAGTCATCTGTCCATCGTTACTGCGCATCATATGTAATTGCCATTCATATTTGAAGACCGATTGCCTGAAACCATGGATATTGTGCTAAGCCTTTCAGTAAGGGAAAGTTGCGAAAATTAAGCAAGTACAAGAGAAAGAGGAATGCCAAGAACACAGGGTCTTCTGTTGTCAAGACAATTGTTTCATTTCTTGATTTTTAAAGTTTTTATTTTTACACAATTTTTAAAGGTTACTTTCTATTTACAGTTATTACAAAATGTTGGCTATATTCCCTGTGTTTTACAGTATATATCCTTAAGCCTATCTTACACCTGACAGTTTGTATCTCCCACTCCCTCACCTTTATGTTGCTCCTCCTCCCCCCACTGGTAACCACTAGTTTGTTCTCTGTATCTGTGAGTCTGCTTTTTTTTGTTATATTCACTAGTTTGTTGTATTTTTTAGATTCCACATATAAGTGATATCATACAGTATTTGTCTTTCTCTGTATGACTTCTTTCACTTAGCTTAACCACCTCCAAGTCCATCCATGTGGCTACAGATTGCAAAATTTTGTTCTTTTTATGGCTGAGTAGTATTCCGTATTTGTGTGTGTGTGTGTGTGTGTGTGTGTATGCACGCGTGTACCACATCTTCTTTATCCATTCATCTGTTGATGGACACTGGTTGTTTTCATGTCTTGGCAATTGTAAATAATGCGGCTATGAACATTGGGGTGCATGTGTCCTTTCAAATTAGTGTTTTTGGTTTTTCTGGCTATATACTCAGGAGTGGAATTGCTGGGTCATATGGTAGTTCTATTTTTAGTTTTTCTGAGAGACTTCCATACTGGTTTCCACAGTAATTAGTTGCACCAATTTACATTTCCACAGACAGTGTACAAGGTTTCCCTTTTCTCCACGTCCTCACCAACATTTGTTATTTGTAGACTTTCTGATGATAGCCATTGTAACAGGTGTGAGGTGATATCTCCTTGTGGTTTTAATTTGCATTTCTCTGATGATTAGCAATGTTGGGCATCTTTTCATGTGCCTGTTAGCCATCTGCATGTCCTCTTTGAAACGATGTCTATTTAGGTCTTCTGCACATTTTTAAATCGGGTTGTTGGGAAAAAATATTTGCAAATGATATGACTGACAAGGGATTAATATCCAACATATATAAACAGCTCATACAACTCAACATCTAAAAAATATTTCTTACAGAATGCAGTTCAGGGACTTTCTTTCCCTGTGCTGAAAGAATACCTGTCCTTTTACAGATGTAGAACAGAGACTATTCAAAAATAACCCAGAGACTAATTCAGTGACTTAACTATTGCAGCAGGTTGCTTACGGGAGAAATGGATGTTGACCAGGGAATTATATCATCTCAACATCATGGAACAGTGGAACAGTGACATCATGGAGAATTTGGAGGACCTGAAAAACCAAGAACCTCCAACCTCTCCAAAACCACCATGTTTCCCTTGCCTCAGAATACTGTGACTTCCTAATGGAAGAAAGCTAGTTAATCCTCATATCCTATATTCTTCCATGTTGCTCTGTTGAGGTCCAGAATTCAAACAAACAAGGCCTGAAAGATGAGAGCAGAATGAGAAAAGGAAAGAATTACATGTTGGAAAAAATATAGTAATAGATGAATTTCTATCTCCAATAATCTAGAGAATATTTCTGGGAGTAAAGTTTATTTTTTTCTTAACAAATGAGAGTAAATTTAAGTTCTATGTAGTTTTTTTTTAGCCATTTTTATTTATATTCTTTTATTCAGGCATCATTTTATGTAAACCCTTGAATGGGATCACATCATACAATTTATTTCCTGTTTTTTTCTTGTTTCTTTGTTTTGTTTTGCTTGCAGTCCTTTCCACATCTTCTCCTACTTATTCTCCCTCAAGGTAACCCATGTTAACCACAGAGTATATATTTTTCTTAGCTTTCTCTGGGTTTATATATTCACATTCAAACTTACATACACATATGCATATATGTATATATACATAAGTTTTCCATCTCTGTTTAAAAACTATATATAATATAGACTTTTTCTTCTCTTTGCTTTTCATTAATAATTTATAAAACGTACTACACCTCAAATTGCATAGCTCTAATTCATTTTTATGTGTGTCAGCCTTGTGAATGTGCCACAGTTTCTCAAACCATTCCCCTACACTTAGGCTCACTTTGCTTCCATTTTTTTAACCACTGCAAAAAGCTTCAGTAAACATTTTTAAGTACATAACGTGAAATTGATATGTCTTTGTGTCTTTGGGATTGATTCCCAGTAATAGAGTTGTAGAGTGTTTGTATTTTTCTAATTTTAATTGATGCCACCAAATTGTTTTCCAGGTATGCTACAGCACTTCACATCTCCACCAGCAAAGTGTCCTTTAACCCCTGCTGAGCCTGCACTGTGTTATAGCATATTATATAGTGCTATTTCATTTTTGTTTCAATTTGCATTCCTCTGCCACTAATCAATATTAACATCTTTTCACATATTAGTTAGTCCTTTGCATCTGATCTTTTGTGAAGATTATATCCACAGCTCATTTTTTTTCCAGCTTGTTTGGTGTTTTTAATCAAAATTTTAGAGCATTTCACATTTCGTGTATATTTACATTTGTATTCTATGAAGCAGGTGTTTTTTTCTGTTCTGCTACTTGTTTTTGTCTTTGTTCATGGTATCACCTGCCATACAAAAGTTTAGTTTTTTATATTCATACATAATTTATATTCTTTGAACAATAAACCTCTTTACCCATTGAGATAGAGGTCTACTTCACTTTTAATTTAAAAATAGTTCCCTGGATATCCTTTCTTAGACTTAGGTTTAAAAATGTTTTACATTTACATCTGTAATCATTTGGAATTCATGTTTGTACTTACTTGTGAAATAGATGTCTAACTACATTAGATTATGATGGATAAGAGCTGTGACAGCAATATGTAAAAAATAAGCTATTCTTTTTTAACAGAACTAAAATAGCAATTGAGTCACACGTTAAAATCTGAGATAAATTTATGGTTTTTAATTTTTTAATCAATGTTCTATTTATCTTTTAATTAAAATGTTATATTGATATTTGGCAAGATAAGGCTTCTTCAACAACATCCCCCCCACAATCACTATTATTCTTTTTCATTATTTTATATGAGTCCTGTATCCTTTATTCAGTTTCAAAAAAGTCCTATTTGGGCATTACAATTTTTTTAAGCTCTTTATTGGAATATAATTGCTTTACACTGTTGTGCCAGTTTTTGCTGTACACCAAAGTGAATCGGCTGTATTTATACATATATCCCCATATCCCCTCCCTCTTGCAACTCCCACCCACCCTCCCTATCCCGGCCCTCTAAGTCATCACCCATCATAAAGTTGATCTCCCTATGTTATACAGCAACTTCCCACTAGCTATCTAATTTACTTTTGGTAGTGTATATATGTCAATGCTACTCTCTCACTTCATCCCAGCTTCCCCTTCCCCCCCTCCACACCCCGTGTCCTCAAGTCTGTTCTCTACATCTGCATCTTTATTCTTGCCCTGTCACTGGGTTCATCGGTACCATTATTTTAGATTCCATATATATGAGTTAGCATACTGTATTTGTTTTTCTCTTTCTGGCTTATTTTGCTTTGTATGACAGTCTCTAGGTCTATCCACCTCACTACAAATAACTCAGTTTCATTCCTTTTTATGGCTGTGTAATATTCCATTGTATATATGTGCCACATCTTCTTTATCCATTCATCTGTTGATGGACATTTAGGTTGCTTCCATGTCCTGGCTATTGTAAACAGTGCTGCAGTGAACATTGTGGTACATGTTTCTTTTTGGATTATGGTTTTATCTGGGTATATGGGCATTACAATTTAAATGGCCTTAATTTTTTTTTTTGGGGGGGGTACACCAAGTTCAATCGTCTGTTTTTATACACATATCCCCGTATTCCCTCCCTTCCTTGACTCCCTAAATGGCCTTAAATTTAAAAACTGGTTTGGGGATAGTAGACATTTTAATGATGTTGAGTCATTCCAATAAAAATACTTTCACAACAAGAATATTTCAATTTGTTAGACATCATTTATATCCCTAAATATAATTTCATAGATTATCATTCCATTCTTATTAAACGTACCCATACATATTTAAAGTTTCTGTCACTGTTATAAATGAATTGTTTTCCCTTTTTTGTTTTTTACTCTTCTTACTGTTAATACAGTGATAAGCTGCAAATTTTATATAATTACTGTTGTATCCAGTGTGGTAGATGCTGTGGAATGCATTTGTTTGCATCACTTTCAATCCTATTCTAGTGAGAAGGTAAAAACTGTGTTTGCAGACTCCATCGAATCTAGGTGTCAAGAAAGTCTTTTTTGAAGTTTCAGTCAGACACATTCATTGAGATGATAATTTGAACCTGAATCCTGGAAGGAGCAAAGCAAGATGTGGGGCATTCATTTTGCTGACTTAGATCATGACTCTGCAGCTGATAACTGTGGTGAAGTCTCCCTGATTTAGCAGCTTTTACAATAGGAGAGACAGCTTTTGGTTAGGTTGAAAGTAGCATGACTCTACACTTGACTGCAACAGCAGAACATTCCTGATTCTTTGGCTGTCTGCATCAGTGGCAGCAGCTTTTCCTACTATGGCAAATGAATGATTCTAGGGGCTGGGTACATGGTTAACTAGGATATCATCCTGGTGCGAGCTCCTCCAGCCCTTCTTGATGATTTTTGTAAGCACTGATTCCTATATCAAATTTCTTCCTGTGATTACAGCTGAACTCAATGGATGCAATAAGCCACAGTACCAAATCTTATTAACTTTTGTTTTTCTTTTCTATAATTGCTTAAGTTTCCTACACATGCAATTATACAACTAAGAAAAAAGAGAGATACTTTATACTCTTCTTTTTCAATATTGATATAGTAATTTCATTTCTGTTTTTACTTTGTGAAAACTTCTAAAATAATATTTAAAAATGGTATCAATGGGAATCCCTGGCCTATTCTTGAATTTAACTGATATTGTTTTAGTGTTTCACATTTGAAATAATATTTCCTATAATCAATGACATCTTTATTTTAGTAGTTTCTTCCTATTCCTATTTATTAGCAATAGATGCTGAATTTTACAAATTACTTTTCAGCATCTACTACTATTGCTGTACAGTTTTACTTCTTTAGTGTGTTGATGTTGTCAAAGCAAAAATTGCACTGGATAAAATAAAAAAAGCAATGAAAACTGTACTGAAAGCTACTGCATTAGGGAAGAAAGGCAAGAACTGAGTCTGAACTCAACTCCACTGAAACAAAAGGCAGTAGGGTTTTAAGAACTGGGGTGATGGGGAGATTGTAGGCCATCTGTGTTTGCTACCTGATTTTACCCAAAGGAAAAGTAACCTTTCTTGTGTCTTCATGACAGGAGACCAATTTACAGCTTAGACCAAGGTGCCCTAGAAGTCAGGCTCCTACCCTCCCACAGAAATGGGGAGGTAGCACCTTCTCTTTCTTGATGATTACATTTCTATATGATTACATTTCAAAGGGGATGGTTTCCAGGCATTCCTGGGTTGTAAAATTTACAAGAGGCCTTTTATAATATTCACATCTCAAAAGAGCAGAGAAATGATGTATAATGACAAGTTTTTGAAAGTAAAAGCTCTAAGAAAAGAGAGGTCAGGGGCTGAGAGGCAGGAAAAAACTCATCTAAAGATTAGTCAAAACTGAGGGAGACATTAAGGCCATCTTGGTCAATGTCACGTTTTTGTCAGTAAACTTCCTGATATTGAACCATCCTTGCATTATAGTGTTAACCCTTGTTTGGTCTTATTGAATTTTAGTTTGATACATTGCTATGTTCTATTTGCTGGTAGTTTACTCAGAATTTTTGCATCATTATTCATAATAGATATTATTCTCTAGTTTTCTGGTTATCTTTTTGCATTTTAAGTTAATAGTATGCCCTATGTGTGGTAGAAATTGCTTGTTGTCACCAAATATCTGTTATCCTTTTTTGCCTCATCACAGAATTACTGCAGTTATTTATCCAGGCACAGGTGTATACAGAATGATTCTTTAACCAGTCTTTCTTGCATATATGTGTGACAGTGTGATCAAAATCGGACCAATGAGGGAAACTCAGAAAGTTTCAAGGAGTCACCTTGAAAGCATGCTGTCTCTTGCTGTTCCCCACTTCTTTCTTATACCTTTCTCCTTGTTGCTGGACTGCACTTATAATGCAGGAGCTAGAATACCCGTGCTGTCCACTACATGATTTTGGGAATGGAGGTCACTCATATATATACAAGTATAAATTGCCAGATGCTGAGGATTTGGGGCAATAGAGCCATCATACCCACCATGAATTGCTACCTTCAGACTTCTACATGACAAAAATAAAATTCTATATTGTTTAAGCTATCATCATTTTGGTCTCAGAGACTTGTAAATAAATTTTATCCTAAGGGATATAGAATTTCACTCTAGGAAGTAGAGTGCTCCATGTAACAAAACCCATAATGTGTGTCATATGCTTGGCACAAGCAGTCAAGCAACAGGCAGTAAAGGTTTAGACTGCAGACTAGAAAGTGCAACACTGTGGTTAAGCTGTAGTAAATTATTTGACCAAAGTTTTATCCGAGACAGCTTGAAAGACAGCCCACATGCTGACTGATGACATAACATTAGAGGAAATGATAATAAAAATATAATATTGGTGGGTGTTGACTGCCTACTGTCAATTTTAGCAAAGTACCATGAGAAATAATTTCTGGTTAGGATTCCTGCCTGCAAACAGAAATGGAAGGAAATGCAGTTTACCAAGTTAATTTCTCAGTTAGTTTATATTAGCTGAGAGTTCTGTAATTTAGAGTCTTGTAGGAGTGAAATGTTGCTTACTTCTGTATCTGAAACTGATACAGTGGTAAGCACTGGTTTTGATGCAATGGCCATAATAGGAGATAAGACTAAATTCCTCCTACACAAAAAGACAAAAACCTGTATCAATTTGCATTCCCACAAAGAGTACACAAGGGTTCCCTCTACTTCACACCCTCTCCAGTATTTATTGTTTGTAAATTTTTTGATGATGGTCATTCTGACTGGTGTGAGGTGATACCTCACTGTAGTTTTGATATGCATTTCTCTAATAATTAGTGATGTTGAGCATCTTTTCATGTGCCTCTTGGCCATCTGTATGTTTTCTTTGGAGAGATGTCTACTTAGGTCTTCTGTCCATTTTTTGATTGGGCTGTTTGGTTTTTTTGATATTGAGCTGCATGAGCTATAGTTGATTCACTTTGTTGTACAGCAGAAACTAACACAACATTGTAAGGCAACTATACCCCAATAGAAAAAAAAAAAAAAAAAAAAAAGACAAAGCCCTACTGGCAAAACAAGGTTTGGGTATTACTTTCTCACTTAAGCCCATTGATTCATATAGCCTCAAGGTAGCCCAACTAATAAGACAGGTGATGCAGATCATGCTTGCTAAGTAAAATTAAGATAACAGGGTCCTCAGACTTAAAATATCAAGTCTATTCAAGGTTTAGAGCGGTGATTACCTTCACAGAGACTAGAAGCTTGCCTTACAAAAACCAGTTATATCAATCTCTAGGGAAAATTCTAGGTGTTGAAGCACCAGGTATCAATAAAAAGCAAGCAGTGAAAGCTATGCAGCTGCTAAGAAGGACATTCTTTCCAGTGCTCAGCTCAGTTGTGGCTGTGCCGGATAATGGACAAGGAATATTCCTCAGAGCAGAGCCAGATATTACAGAAGATGATGGATTCAGGATATCCTACTATAGAGGAGAACCAGGGCTGTCATGCATGCTGCAACAAGCTTACTTCACTGCTAAGGCAGGAGTCTTCACAGTTTCTGAGCAGATTTGAAAGCTGTGACTGCTGCTGTTTGTTGGAGAAATCCATATGGTTTTCCTATGGAATATCCACATTCTGGATTTAGCTGATTTGCTTTATTTGTTGTGTTGTATACCTTGTCCTATCCCACACTTTGTCTTAAGACTTGAGTCCTTTCTTGAAATCTTCGTAAGTGGAGTTGTGTACTTCATGTTGCATTATGTCAAGAGAAATACGATGTTTGCTCTTCTACTTACGTTGATGACAGGATTGATCAGTGGGTTCAGGTAATGATAATCACATCTCTTAATTGTAAAGTTCCCCAATCTTCTTTTACTTATTTACTTATATATTTATAAACCATTTATGACCATTGCCTGAAGCAGTTATTTCATTAGAAGTTTCAAAATGGTAATTTTCTAACTTTATTATTTCTTCTGCATTTATTGGCTGGAATTCATTTGAATAAAAGCAAGTTTTCATATCATTAGGGTTTCTTTGATTACCCTGAAATGTAATTCATAACAAAAGTAGTTGTCATGTCTTCATTTCTTTCCCTTTAATTACAGACTTTCAGTGCAACCTCCACTGATGTCCAATGAGATTTTTCTATTCTTTTATCAATTGATTGAATGATTGATTGTACATTGTCATTAAATCATGTCTTTTTACATATTCAATATGTTTTAATCAATTTCAGTTGTTACTTTTCATTAGAATACTCCAGTTTGGGCCTGTGGGCTGGTTGCTGTGACCTTCTGATGACAATAATAGACTATGATGCCTTTCTTACTTTCTGGCACACACAAAAAAATCCCAGATTTATTATGTACACACTTCCTGTCCTGAACCTGTACGCAGCCATTTTTCTAAGGAATCCTAGTTCCTTTAATAGTATTTGGAAACCAAACTCAGGGTACCATAGGTGATCCATACTACTGCATCATAATTTCTAGGCTTTATCTTTTTCATTTTTTAAAAATTATTTTTTGCTGTGTTGGGTCTTGGTTGCTGTGCCCAGGCTTTCTCTAGTTGTGGCAAGCTGGGGCTACTCTTTGTTGCAGTGCATGGGCTTCCCAGTGTGGTGGGTTCTCTTGTTGCGGAGCATGGGCTCTAGGTGTGTGGGCGTCAGTAGTTGTGGCACGCGGGCTCAGTAGTTGTGGCACACAGGCTTAGTTGCTTTGAGGCATGTGGGATCCTCCCAGAGCAGGGATCGAACCCATGTTCCCTATGTTGGCAGGAGGATTCTCAACCACTGCGCCACCAGGGAAGTCCCAATGTCTAGGCTTTTTCAATTGACAGAGCCGTTTAAAGCACAAAACAATGTAACAACTTCATAAATATTTCAAACTCAAATTTAAGATTACAAAAAGTCTTACTATTTGATTTTTTATTGTCTCACTTTGTTCTTCTGCTGAAATATATATTCCTAACAATATTAGCATAATATTTGTTTTATCTTTCAAATATACATCTAATAGTTTCAAAAACAATAGCAATATTATTACTAATAGTAATACTACTGGATGAAATATGTCTCTCACTACATCAGCCCAGTCAAAATTCTACAATCTAAGGTCAGTGGAAATAATTCTTTTCTACTGTGGTTATATCACTACTTTCATATACCACTAAGCTCATTTGTTTGTTTGTTTTTAATTTTAGGATTTTTAAATTTAATCTTCTTTATTTTGTAAAACTCAGAAGTTTTACTCAGAAGTCAATACTATTTAACAAAGTACATTCAAAGCAGTGTCACTTTCATACTTGTTTCCCCCATCCTGTTTGTTTTCTCCATCCTCCTGTATGTAATCATTTTTGTTTTTGTTTCTTCCAGTGTTTCATTTTTGAAAATTAAACTGTGTGTATTGTATGCACATGGGTATGTGCTTGCCTCTCAGAAGTTAGCATACTATTTAGACCGCCCTGCATTTTGCTTTCTTTACTTAACAATATGTCCTGAATATCACTCCATACCAATACCTAGAGATGTTTCCCATTCCTTTCTACAGCTTAAAAGTACTCCATCGTGTGAGTGTCCAGTCTCTACTTATGTGTATCTGTGGTGTTTCCCCTTTTTGCTCTTATAAATCATGTCCCAATGAATACCTTTACACAGATGTACACATGTAAATACCTTGAACCTTTCTTCTTGCCTTACTAAAATGACATGGGGCCATTTATCTAGGTAACCACATACAGTAAATTATGAAAACCTCTTGACATCTACTTAATATTAGCCCTTGAGATAACAGTAGTTCCTTAGCATCAGAAAATGTCATTGCTGTTCCTGTATTTCATAGGGCCAGCACCATTCTGATTCCTATGGGTATTTTCCCAGTTAGACCAGGTATCTTTAACAACTGGATACTTCTCTCCTACTGCTTCCCTGATCTATGAGGAGTAGGAATAGGAGAGATCACAGGAAAGCTGCTGAAGCTTATATTCTGCTTGTACACTTTACCATGATCATGTTTCTTGCATAATACAACACTAACTTTAAAAATTTACCTCACTTGATTAATGTTAATACCGATTAATATTAAATCCATTTGAATTTCTCATACACATGAGAAGATAACCTGGAGGTTAGCTGTGAGTCTAGTTTCAGATCCCAAGTGAGTTTTCTGAGGGTCCACATGGCCTGTATGTCCCTAAGGGAAAATTCTGGCTTTCTTCACAGGTTCCAAATTCCTTTCTCCTACCCTGCCTCTCTTCAATTCCCAGCAGACAAGGGGGAAAGCTCATCTAGAAGTTCAGGTTGATTGCTTTAGTTCACAAGTTGCAAAGGTCACACAAGAGAAAATCCCTTATGCCTTTTTAAAAGCTCAAGCTTCTTAGCAAATGCGGCTAGACTTTAGTTTCAAGCTGTAACTCCTAGGAATATAGATTATCGAGCCAGTCCTCTGGGTTCCTTAGTTGAGCTTAAACCAACTGCTCTTTTGATTGGCTAGACATCAGAATCCTTTGTTTAGATAACACTATCAACAATATATTTAGAGTCATTGAGGGAAAGGTGTGAACTAATGATCTTGTACTTACTTATGACTCTGATCAAGCTTGAGAAACTATGAGAGAAATAAATACAACCTGTCAAGAACTTGACATTTTCAAGATATTGCTCCTGTCTTTTCTTCAAAGCCATGATGAGGTAAGAGTAAAAATAAGATTCTGAATGCTTCTCTACAAGTGATGTGCTTTTTGGAGCCTGAGCTAATGCATTTCTTTTTCCCCCCTCTCACTCAGCTGCCTAGAAAGAAATCTATGTCTGTTTCCAGAGTTGGGAAGTTATAGTACATCTTTTTCTAATGAATATCACTTGATCTCTGATCTCTTCACCTGTTGACTCAAAGCTCCAGGATACTGTTTCCACCAGGAGAAGCCAACAGCATGAAAACATTCTACTGAATCCTCTGATGCTTTGTCCCCTCCTAACCTATTCCTTGAGGTACTTCCTTCTTCCCTTCACTCCCTTCCTCTCTTGTTGCTTCCTAAGAAACTTAGCTTCCCTTTGAGCCTCTCATCTCCTCACTGTTCTCTGGCCTAAACACTGCTTCCAGGTCTAGGCACAGCTCTTCTGCAAACAGCTTCACATTATCTCTTCCCTAACATGCTCTGATCTATTCCTCTGAAATACCTTTCTTCTTCTTCCTCTTTCTGGTATGCATTAATAATTAATATGTCAGAAATCTGCTGCCAGCTCTTTATGTATAAGCTAACTCAGTCCTTCTAAATGTAAGATATATATTACTTCCCCCAAGTTTATTCAATTTACATGCGGAAAAATTATGATTTAAAAGACCAAACAATATCACAAAAGTTAAACAGATAGTAAATGACACAACTGGGTTATACCACACATATGTCTGTCTCTAAATTTCAGGATGTTGGCAACATTCCACTGCACTTACTGAACCTCAGGCATAAAGCCTCTGTTTTATCTTGGAGCAGCTGAGAGCAGCCCAGATAAGGATACAGTAGGACATTAGGAGAACATTTCCCACTCGTCATGCCTTAAACTGTCTCATCAACCACAGTCTTATGAGCTTCAGGGAGCTGCTTTATCTGCAATTCAAATAATCTTCAGATGGCCCAGTCTTGAGACATATGGGGCAAGATCAAGGCACAATCTGAGCAAAATTATAAAATTATAAAATAGGTTATGCCTATCTCTAATACCTGTTTTCTTTTAGGTGTTAGAGATAACTAATCTCTCTTAGAAGGTTTTAGGTGTTTTTCCTTCATACCAGGTGCCTCGTCATAAACCCAGGACTTTAAGTTCCTTTATGATCAGACTTATCTTCCCAAATTGATAATACACTGTACCACTTTCTCCTTTTGCACCCTACTCATTCATAACTTATTAATGTTCTCTGCTAATATTTTCTGTTCAACATTATGAGATAAAGTCATATTTCATTCTGTAACGATCAGTCCCTAGCTGTTTTTCCTTTGGACAGGATCCAGTGAACTCTCTCCAGTATTAATATCTGGCAACAAAACTACTATGTCATGCTTTCTGAAGTGTTGACATTTTATGTTTAGAAACAGCAGAAGAAAGAAATCACTAATGGTGACACTTTAGGTAAGCATCAGCCACAGTAAAATGGTTTGCCTTTATTATTTTACATATTGATTTATTTTGAGGGTATCTACAAATACGCTTCTAAAAAGAAATCTGATGCTCCACTTCTGTGGAAGTCAAGCCCCCTGGACAGCAGCTCTTCTTCCTGTCACTGTATTTCATGTGTGCAAATACACTATGCAAGCTTATCCCATCTTTCGCCTTGTTGCAAGGATAAAATTCTTTCCATAATTTATAAAATCTTTTGGAGGTGGGAGATAAGAAGAAGGGTTTTTCCTTGTATTGCCCTGAAATCAAGTCAAAGAGGCATGGCAGCCCCTATCCTTCCACACTTTTTTGGGGGGTAATATGGGCCTTTTACCTGACATAAAGGATTTCACCTTTTAATTCTTTACTAGCTGCTTTGCCTATATCCTCTGGAGATAGTGTGGTGATCTAAGTACCAGGACCCCAAGTGGACACTGTGATCAGATCTAAATTAATGCACAAAATATGAAAATTTTAGCCATTATTTTCATAACATGTTCTTCAAATAACTGGAAATAAATATGCATATATTGGAAAAGTAATATACATAATTCATCACATCTTATTGCCAGCATATTTCACTACAAATATTAATTTTCAATAGAATTCTTCCCAATTCTGCCCTAATGCAGGATTCTCAACACTAACTACACAAGCTGAGTAATTTTCCCTGGTTGTGAATAATTTGTCACTGGATCTCAAAATATTTTTGCCATCACCTGATGCTACTGGTTATTCAGACAGGTAACTGAACTTAGTCATCTGCTCGGTTAGCAGTCAAGGGAAGAGAAACCCTAATTCCCTTTGATCAGCTGAACATAGTTGTCTTGAGTTAGAAGGAAAGGCCAGAGTGGGCCAGACTTAGAAACCATTACTGAATAGCTACCAGAGTCTGAGGTTACAAGTCAAGGGTGTCAGAACAAAGCAGGAGAACATGGGCAAGTCTTGGAGTGTGAAATGTAGGTCAGATGGACATATGGACTTTCCACGCTGGCTGAGACGCTGACAGGAGCAGAGCCTGGTTATAAAACTACGAAAAGGAGTTTAAGCTGGGCATAGAATACGTGGCCAGATATTACTCTGTTCCAGGGAAGAGCTTCTCTTTTCAAATACAAGTAGGTGTTTCCTCCAGCGGTCAACTAGGTTTTTAGTTCGACTGGTTACCTTGAACTGAAATGTTTTTTCATTAAATTTTATTTAAATTTCAAAACTAATCTTTAAAGAAAAAGGAGTGAAGTTAAAAGACAAAAACAAAAAAGCAGGAAAAAAATCCTTACCACACTAACTCAGCACCCTAGACTTTGTCTTCTAATGTGCCAGAGACTGAATCTTCTACCCCATCTTAGCCACCTGCTCCCACAATAATGCCCAGCACTTGGTCATCAGGAGTGCTTATACCTACAAGATCTGAATTTCAGGCATCCCTCTGTCTAACGACTATCTCCAAATCTTACAATTTGCTTACCCTAGTGTTCCTACATAAGCAATGCTTCAGCCCAAACCAATGCCTTTATGACTTTTGCCCTAGCCATAATCCCCTCATTTAATTCCTTGCACAGCCTTGTTTCTGTGATTCACTCACTTTGCAAGTATGCTTTACTTCCTTACCTCTTTTTTCCTTTATCACTACATATGCCTGGAAAAAAACAAACTCCATTTAAAACCAAAATATCTGTCTGCTCCACACATGTGCTTAAGCAGCTAAATATTACTGAGATAACCACATACTTGTTCAAACTGGTCCTAGACTCTCAAACGGGCAAATTTGTCACCGGTTAATCTTACTGTATTTCCTCAGTAAATTAGTCTTCCACTAGGTATACCTGAGTTTTGTGTTCTTGATTCATCAAAATCCCTCACCACCACCTCACTAAAAGCACACAACATATGTACATACATAGATAGATAGGTAGGTAGATAGATAGATAGATAGATAGGCAAACTCTGTTCATGGTCTCATCTCACAATTCTTCAGAAACTTTGCAGCAATCAGAAAGTCTCTCATATTTCAGCCACGAAATCCTCCAAGCTAACTGCCTCAGTCCCCACCCTTTTACCTTCCCTCCTCTTTACAAAAGAGAAAGAGCCTCTCCTCCTATCTGTGGAGAAAACTCCACTTGTGCTGTCTGGATCTGGTTCCTTTTCCCACTCTCAGGGACCACACTTCTGCTGTTAACCTCTTACTCCACTGCATCAAATTCTCTCTCTATTCCCAGTGACTATACAACATGTTCTTTGTATTAATACCCATCTTAAAAATAAAAGAAAGAAACCTCTAGAGACTAGGGTCCACAACTTTACATAGGGAGTGGATAGAGGGGTAGTAGAATGCCATCCAGCAATATCAAATTTATCACAATAATTAGGAATTCAGCTCAGGAAAATGTGAACGTGGTTTTCAGTACAGTTGTGAAATGATGCATATGAACAAGAGGGCTAAGACAGTGGGGTAATTGGGAGGCACAAAAGGAGTTTTAATGTCTCTTTTTCTTGGATTCCTAGGGTAAATCTTTTTATCACTATGGGAAACCATAGCATGTTTAGTGAGTTTATCCTCCTCGGGTTTTCTGCTGACCCTCAGACCCAGATTCTGCTCTTCATGTTGTTTCTGGCTATTTACCTCCTGACCCTGATGGGGAACCTGGTGATGCTGCTGGTTATCGGGGTCAGTCCCAACCTCCACACGCCCATGTACTTCTTTTTGAGACAACTCTCCTTTCTGGACCTCTGCCACTCATCCGTCACCATCCCCAAGATGCTGGAGAATCTACTTTCTGAAAGTAAAACCATCTTTGTAGAGAGCTGCCTGGCTCAGGCCTTCTTTGTGTTTACCACTGGGGGCACCGAGGCATGTCTGCTGGCCGTAATGGCCTATGACCGCTATGTAGCTATCAGCTCCCCTCTGCTGTATGGCCAGATGATGAACGATCAGCTCTGCGCTGGGCTGGTGTGGGGCTCCTGGGGCCTGGCCTTTGTTGATGCTCTCATCAATATCCTCCTGGCTGTCAGTTTAGACTATTGTGAGGACCAAACTATTCCTCACTTCAGCTGCGAGCTGTCTTCTCTCTTCCCTCTGTCTTGCTCTGATACCTCCACCAATTTCACACTCCTGCTCTGCTCTTCTGTCTTGCATTTCTTTGGAACCTTCATTTTAATCTTCTTCTCTTATACCTGCATTGTCTCCACCATCCTGAACATCAGCTCGACCTCAGGCAGAAGGAAGGCCTTCTCTACCTGCTTTTCCCACCTCACCACTGTGATTTTGTTCTATGGCTCAGGTTTCCTCAGCTATCTCTTGCCAACCTCAGGTTCGCCCCTGGAGATGATCTTCCCTTTACAATACAGTGTGATCACTCCCATGCTGAATCCCCTCATCTATAGCCTGCAGAACAAGGAGGTGAAGGCAGCTATGAGAAGAATGTTAAGAAGTTATGTTAACTTTTTCATATAGAGGACTATTACTCTGTAACAAAATACATATTTGGAAATTAAGTTTTTTTTAGCATTCTTAGGAACGGCTTTATTGGAAGTGTTCTTAAATCCTTCAATACCTGCATTACAGAATGAAGTGATCTTCGTTCTGATATAATACTAGTCTGAACACAGCTTGCAAGTAGTGTTCTTAGAAACAAGGGATTGTTTCTTGATTGACCATCATGCCAGATGTTAAAAGATATGTATGTGTCAGCATCTTAATACATGCTTAAGAAGGCAGCAAGCTCTAGTCATAGGATGATTAATGGTCAGCCCTCTTCAGAGGATGAGAAGTGGGTCAGGTAATTTTCCAACGTATTGTTTATATATTTATGTTGTAGAGAACATCTGTTACTTTTGCCTACCCAGAATGTGTTTACCCTTCCTCCAGTAACCACATACCACTCTGCTTAGGGAAATTAACACTTGCCCCTTCTATGTAGCCCAGTGGGATTCTCTGCGATGCCGTGTGTCCCCACATTCACCACAAGGAGATCATGTGACCCACAAAAGGCCAATCATTCTACCCCTGCCTCCTAATAAGAGACTGCCCAGGCACTCCTGCTACTGAGACCTCTAGTTATTCCATGCCCAGTAGGCTTCCTCTCAGGAGGTTTTTCAATAAACAAAATAACAATGGCAAACTTTTAATAAAGACCCTTATCCTAAGTGTTTTACACATTTAATCCTCTTTATCTCAACAACCTTGTATGAACTAAGTACTATTACTTCTGTTTTACAAGGAAATAACTGAGAACCGGAAAAGTTGCCTACAGATGAGGAGAACTGAAATTTCAAACCACTAGGTCTGAATCCAGAATCCATTTTCTCAAACCCTTTCTTGCATCTAGTACTTTGCAAAACATCCTTTTCTTTATTTGTGTGAACCAAACTCAAATTATGTTGGTTGGAAACAAAGAAGTCAAACTGGTACTCAAATTGGCACTAAAAATTGAATTATGACCTTCACTTGACCCCCAGTGAGATTATTTTTGATTAATTAATATACAAGGAGGTACAAAAGACAGCAAATCTTCTATTCCTATTCTCTGATGGGAACATACATACCATGCTATTCAATGGCAAATGTATACTTACCACCTGTTATTACCTAAAATTATGCACCCACCAAGAATGAAACTATAGTGATTAAGGAGCTGCTGCTGTCATCTGATATGGTGGGGATAAAAATATTAAGAACCAAGGATAATTTCAAGCAAGACAAGTTCAGACCTGGAAATTTTGACCTTACTGCTTGTGGCTCAGAGATGACCCAAAGCCAAACTCAGAGGCTGGTTCTCTGGCTTGCTTAGTTACAACCCTGTGAGAATGGGCTGTCATAATTGGGCTGCATATGGAATTGATCAAGAGTTGAACAGCTGTACCTGGGAGGGTTTGAGGACTCAGCGTACCAAACCTCCAGACCACTCAGAACTACCCCCACAGTGCTCTCCTCACCCAAGCCCTTCCTTCCTTGATGGAAAAACCACATGATTCTTCTCATGCCCACCCCTTCCTTACTCTGTTAGTTTCTGGCATTCAACGAACATGGATAAAATGAAGAATCAGAAAAGATAATTAGGAAATTTGAATTTAAAATAACAATAACCCACTAATTTCTATTTCAAAAATACAGAATAATTTGTGGGAAATTGTTTTAAGTATGTTCAACCAAGGAGTGTGGACTTGACATTTTTAATTAATTTTTATATCTTTATGCATATAAAGACACATATACAATTTTATGAGATCTTTTCATGTATGGTGCTTCATTGTGATCCAGTCTAATCTTTTTCTTTTTTACTTACCGCTCTTTTCCCCAATTTCTATTCTCCTTCCAACCATATCACCTCCTTCTCCATGAACCCATGTTAACTGAATGTATTTTCTTTCATAATTTTCTCCATGCTCATATAATCATATGTAAGTGGTCATATGTATATGTATATAGATATATTCATTTTTACATATACATTCATTTTTACATATACATGGCTGTTCTGTTTTTTAAACTCCATTTAAATATGTAGGTTTTTTTCAAGTTTTTCTCATTTAACATTACCAGGGGCATATTAATCCAGGTCAAATAGTTTAGTTCTAATTTAGTCTTTCAAATTGTAGCCTAATATTCCTTGGTAAGGATGTGCCATAATCTATACAACTGACTTTTATTTGACCATTACCTTTGCTTCCAAATTTTTGACACAATGAATAATTTCAATAAACATTTTTGTATGTAAATCCTTAAGTTTTGGGATGCCTTTATTTATATGGGGGTGATTCTCAGGGATGAGATTCTAAAATCAAAGTGGATATGTATTTTAATTTCAACATATGTTGCTAGATTGCTTTCTGGAATGTTCATACATCCTAAGTAATGAATAGGTATAGTTGTCCCCTATAGACTCTCCAGATATAGCTATTACAGATCATTCAAAACTTACGAGAAAGAATGTATATGTAGGTATAACCGAGTCACTTTGCTGTACAGAAGTAATTAATACAACATTGTAAATCAACTATACTTCAGTTTAAAAAAAAAAAAACTTTTTGCCTTCTGGTGGGTATAAAGTGGTGTCTTTGTTTAGCTTATTCTATATTTTCATTACTACCAGTGAGATTACTGTTTTTTCATGTGTTTGTTAACCTTTTGGATTTACTCCCCTGTAAGTTTCTCATTCATATCTTCTGCCTGTTTCTCTTTTGTGTTTGTCTTTTTCTTGTCCATTAGCAATATTAATAGTAGTTTGTAATCTATATTGCAAATACTGATGATCTATTACTTGCCTATTTATTTTGTCATATAAAAGTTTAAATATTTACATAGTCAAGTATGTCTGCCTTTTCCCTGATAGCATGTAGCTGTCTTGTTTTGATTAAGAATTTCTCTAACTACTCAATTGTACATGTTATCTCAACTTTTCTTGGTTTGTATTACATTAAACTATTTAATCATTTGGAATTTACTTATGGGTATAATATGAATGTCTAGATGTATTGTTTTATGAATTTAAAGCCGCTTAGAAACAATATTAAATATTACTTTCCCACTGAATAGAAATAATATATGCTATACATTAAATTCTGTGATCTATATCTGAGGTTTCTTTGCTGAGTCAGTCATCTATTTGTCTTCTCCTAGTACAATTTCACATCATAGGCTGTTTCATACATCCCTCATTTACCTTTTATTAACAGCTTTATCAAAGTATAGTATACATACTAGAAGTATACTATAGATAAATATAAAATTTTATGTACTATAAAATTCATTATTTTTAAGTGAATTCCATGATTTTAGTACATCCACAGAGTAGTGCAACAATCACCACAGTCCAATTTTAGAATATTTTTATATCACCCAAAGATCCCTTGTAGTCATTTGCAGTCACTCCTTGTTTTCATCCTCAGACCTAGGCACCCCCAGACACAGATTTGCTTTTTCTGGACATTTCATTGAAATGCAGCTATACAATATGTGACCTTTTGTGTCTAGCTTCTTTTACTTAGAATCTGTTTTTTTGTTTTATTTTGTTTTGTTTTGCTTGTTTGTTTTCATCAACATTCTTTTTTATTGAAGTATAGTTTATTTACAACATTATATTAGTTTCAGGTATACAGCATAGCAATTTGATATTTTTATAGATTATACCTCATGTAAAGTTATTATAAAATGTTGAATATATTCCCTGTACTGTACATTATATCCTTGTTTACTTTATACCTAGTAGTTTGTACCTCTTAACCCTTTCCACTGTACTGCCCCTCCTCCTACCCCTCTCCCCACTGGTGACTACTCCTTTGTTCTCCAATATCTATGAGTCTGTTTGTGTTTTGTTATATTCATTTGTTTGGTTTTATTTTTTAGGTTCCACATATAAGTGAAAACATACATTATTTGTCCTTCTGTGTATGAATTATTTCACTAAGTATAGTACCCTCCAGATTCATCCATGTTGTTGCAAATAGCAAAAGTTCATTCGTTTTATAGATAAATAGTATTGTATTGCATATATATATACCACATCTTTATCCGTTCATCTGTTGATGGACACATAAGTTGCTTCCCTATCTTGGCTACTGTAAATAATGCATCTGTGAACATTGGGGTACATATATGTTTTTGATTAAATTTTCATTTACTTTGGATATATACTAAGGAGTGGAATTGCTGGATCATGTGGTTGTTCTCTTTCTAATTTTTTGAGGAACTTCAACTGTTTTCCACAGTGACTATGCCAATTTACATTCCTACCAAAAATAAACCAGGGTTCCCTTTACTCCATGTCCTCCCCAGCATTTATTACTTGTTTTCTTTTTGATGATAGCCATTCTGACATGTATGAGGTAATATCTCACTGTGGTTTTGATTTGCATTTCCCTGATGATTAGTGTTGTTGAACATCTTTTCCTGTGTCTGTTGCCATCTGTATATCTTCTTTGGAGAAATGTCTATTCATGTCTTCTGCCTATTTTTAAAAGGGTTGTGGGGTTTTTTGTTTTTGTTTTGATTCTGAGTTCTATAAGCTCTCTATGTATTTTGGATATTAACCCCTTACCAGAGATATCATTTGCAAATACCTTCAATAGGTTGTCTTTTCATTTTATTGATGGTTTCCTATGCTGTGCAAAAGCTTCTAAATTTAATTAGGTCCTATTTGTTTATTTTTGCTTTTGTCTCCCTTGCCTGAGGAGACAGATACAAAAAAAAATTATTGCCAAGACTAATATCAAAGAGTATACTGCCTATGTTCTCTTCAAGGAGATTTAGGTTTCCGGTCCTATATATAGGTCTTTAGTACATTTTGAGTTTATTTTTGTATATGGTATGAGAAAATGTTCTAATTTGACTCATTTACATGTAGCTGTCCAGGTTTCCTACCACCACTTATTGCAGAGACTATCTTTTCTCAATTGTATATTCTTTCCTCCTTTACTGTAGATTATGACATCTACACAAAGATTAACCGAGCATAAGTGCACGGGTTTATTTCTGGACTCTCCGTTCAATTGATCTATGTGTCTTTATGCCAGTACCATACTGTTTTGATGATTGTAGCTTTGTAGTATAGTGTGAAGTTAGGGTGCATGATGCCTCCAGTTTTGTTCTTTCTCAAGATTGTTTTGGCTATTTGGGGTCTTTTGTGTTTCTATACAAATTTTAATATTATTCTAGTTTGGTGAAAAATGCTCTTGGAATTTGATAGGGATTGCATTGAATCTGTAGATTTCCTTGGGTAGTATGTTCATTTTAAGAATATTAATTCTTCCACTCTATTAACATGGTATATCTTTCCATCTGTTAGTGTCATCTCCAATTTCTTTCATCAGTGTTGTATAATTTTCTGAGTACTGGTCTTTTATCTCCTTAGGTAGGTTTATTCCTAGGTATTTTAATCTTCCAGAAAAGCAAGGTTTTTCTTGTTTCTGGAGGTATGACCATAGTACTATAAATTTCCCTCTTCAAACCACTTTGGCTGCATCCTATAGATTTTGGAAAGTTGTGTTTTAATTTCATTTGTCTTAAGATATTTTCTGATTTCCTCTTTGATTTTTTTCTTTGACCCATTGGCTTTTTAGTAACTTTTTTTAGCCTTCACGTTTGTGTTTTTTACATTTTTTTCTGTAATTGATTTGTAATTTCATACCCTTGTGGTTGGAAAATATGTTTGTATAATTTCTACTCTCTTAATTTTGTTGAGACTTGTTTTTTTGCCTATTATGTGATCTGTGCTGGAGGATGTTCCATGTGCAATTGCGAAGAATGTGTATTCTGCTGTTTTTGGATGAAATGTCCTGTAGATACCTATTAGGTCCAACTGATCTATTGTGTCATTTAAGATCATTGTTTCCTTATTGATTTTGTCTTGGTGATTTGTCCATTGATGTAGGTGGGGTTTTAAAGTCCCCTAATATTATTGTATTGTTGTCAATTTCTCCCTTTATGTCTGTTAATATTTGCTTTATTTCTTAGATGCTCCTACATTAGGCACATATATGTTTACAAATGTTATAGACTCTTCCTATATTGATCCCTATATAATTATATAATGCCCTTATTTTTACCTTATTATAGACATTGTCTTAAAGTCTATTTTTTTCTGATGTGAGTATTGCTACCCCAGCTTTCTTTTCATTTCCATTTCCATTGAATATCTTTTTCCATCCCATCACTTTCAGTCCATGTGTGTGTTTAGCTCTGAACTGAGTCTCTTGTGGGCAGCATGTAGATGGGTCTTGGTTTTTTGTTTTTGTTTTTTTTAATGTTTGAAGCATTAGTCCATTGACATTTAAAGTGATTATTGATAGGTATATAGTTATTGCCAATTTGTCACTTGTTTTCTGCAGGTTTTTGTAGTTCTTCTCTGTTCATCTTTTAGTTTCTTCCTTTGTGGTTTGACAGTTTTCTTTTTTAATGTTTTATTGGAGTATAGTTGATTTACAATGTTTTGTTAGTTTCAGATGTACAGCAGAGTGATTCAGTTATACTGAATTCAGTTCTACATATACATATATTCATTACTTTTTAGATTCTTTTCTCATATAAGTTATCCCAGAATATTGAGTAGTTCCCTCTGCTATATGGTAGGTCCTTGTTGGTTATCTGTCATATATATATATGACACTAATATAATATATATATATATATATATATATATATATATATTAGTGTGTGTGTTCATCCCAGGCTCCTAATTTATCCCTACACCCCCCCCCCACCACACTTCACCTTTGGTAACCATAAGTTTGCTTTCGATATCTGTAAGTCCATTTCACTTTTGTAAAAAAGTTCATTATATCGTTTTTAAAAATTTAGTTTCCACATATGAATGATATATGTGATATTTATCTTTCTCTGTCTGACTTAATTCACTTAGTATGATAATCTCTAGGCCCATTAATGTTGCTGAAAATGGCATTATTTCATTCTTTTTTATGGCTGAGTAATATTTCATTGTACATATGTATCACATATTCATTGTCCATTCCTCTGTCAGTGGACACTTAGGTTGCTTCCATGTCTTGGATATTGTAAATAGTGCTGCAATGATCATTGGGGTATATGTATCTTTCCAGATAATGGTTTTCTCTGCAAAAGTAGGATTGCTGGATCATATGGTAGTTCTATTTTTAGTTTTTTAAGGACCCTCCATACTGTTCTCCATAGTGGTTGTACTAATTTACATTCCCACCGACAGTGTAGGAGGGTTCCCTTCTCTCCACACCCTCTCCAGCATTTATGGTTTGTAGAAATTTTGCTGATGGCCATTCTGAGTGATCTGAGGTGATACCTCATCATAGTTTTGATTTGCACTTCTCTGATAATTAGTGATGTTGAGCATCTTTTGGCCATCTTTATGTCTTCTTTGAAGAAATGTCTATTTAGATCTTCTGCCCATATTTTGATTGGATTGTCTTTTTGTTTTTTGGGTTTTTTGACATAGAGGTGCATGAAATGTTTCTATATTTTGGAGATTAATCTCTTGTCGGTTTCTTCATTTGCAAATATTTTCTCCCATACTGTGTGTTGTCTTGTTTTGTTTATGATTTTCTTTGCTGTGCAGAAGTTTTTAAGTTTAATTAGGTCCCATTTGTTTGTTTTTATTTTCATTACTCTAGGAGGTACATCAAAAAAGATATTGCAGCAATTTACATCAGAGTGTTCTGCTTATGTTTTCCTCTAAGAGTTTTATAGTATCTGGTCTTATATTTGTCTTTAATCCATTTTGATTTTATTTTTGTTTATGGTGTTATAGAGTGATCTGATTTCATTCTTTTACATGTAGCTGTCCAGTTTTACCATCACCACTTATTGAAGGGATTGTCTCTTCTCCACTGTATATTTTGCCTCCTTTATCATAGATTAATTGAAGATTAATTGACCATAGATGTGTGGGCTTATTTCTGGGCTTTCAATCCTCTTCCAGTGGTCTGTACGTCTATTTTTGTGCCAGCACCATACTGTTTTAATTACTGTAGCTTTGTAGTATAGTCTGAAGTCAGGGCGTCTGATTAGTCCAGTTCCATTTTTCTTTCTCAAAATTGCTTTGGCTATTTGGGGGCTTTTGTGTTTCCATATAAATTTTTTAACTTTTTGCTCTAGTTTTGTGAAAAATGCCATTGGTAATTTGATAGGGATTGCATTGAATCTGTAGATTGCCTTGGATAGTATAGTCATTTTGACAATATTGCTTCTTCTAATCCAAGAACATGGTATATCTTTCCATCTGTGTCATCTTTGATTTCTTTCATTGGTGTTTTATAGTTTTCAGAGTACAGGTCTTTAGTTTCCTTAGGTAAGTTTATTCTTAGGTATTTTATTCTTTTTGTTGCAGTAGTAAATGGTATTGTTTCTTGAATTTCTCTTTCTGACCTTTTGTTGTTAGTGTATAGAAATGCAACAGATTTCTGTGTGTTAATTTTGTAACCTTCAACTTTACCAATTTCATTGATGAACTCTAATGGTTTTCTGATAGTATCCTTAGGATTTTCTATGTAAAGTATCATGCCATCTGCAAACAGTGACAGTTTAACTTCTTTTCCAATTTGGATTCCTCTTATAACTTTTTCTTCTCTGCTATAGCTAGGACTTCCAAAACTACATTGAATAAGAGTGGTGATAATGGATATCCTTGCCTTGTTCCTGATCTTAGAGGGAATGCTTTCAGCTTTTTGCTGTTGAGAATGATGTTAGCTGTGGGTTTGTTGTATATGGCCTTTATTATGTTGATGTAGGTTCCCTCTATTCCCACTTTCTGGAGAGTTTTTATCATAAGTGGGTACTGATTTTTATCAAAAGCTTTTTCTGCATTTGTTGAGATGATCATATGGTTTTTAGTCTTCAGTTTGTTAATGTGGTGTATCACACTGATTGATTTGTATATTGAATATTTGGATATTGAAGAATCCTTGCATCCCTGGGATAAATCCCACTTGATCATGATGTAGGATCCTTTTAATGTATTGTTGGATTTGGTTTCCTAGTATATTGTTGATTATTTTTGCATCCATATTCATCAGTGATATTGGTCAGTAATTTTCTTTTTTGTGTTATCTTTGCCTGGTTTTGGTATCAGGATGACTGTGGCCTCATAGAATGAGCTTCAAAATGTTCCTTCCTCTGCAAATTTTTGGACAAGTTTCAGAAGGATAGGTGTTAACTCTTCTCTAAATGCTTGATAGAATTCACCTGTGAAGCCATCTGGTCCTGACTTTTGTTTGTTTAAAGTTTTCTTTTAATCACTGTTTCAATTTCAGTACTTGTGATTTGTCTGTTCATATTTTCTATTTCTTCCTGGTTCAGTCTTGGAAGGTTGCACCCAAGAATTTGTCCATTTCTTCTAGGTTGTTCATTTTATTGGCATGTAGCTGCTTGTAGTACTCTTTTATGATCCTTTGTATTTCTGTGGTGACCATTATAACCTCCTTTTTCCTTTCTAGTTTTATTGATTTGTGTCCTCTCCCTTTTTTTTCTTAATGAGTCTGGCTAAAGGTTTATCAATTTTGTTTATCTTTTCAAAGAACCAGATTTTAGTTTCATTGATCTTTGCTCTTGTTTTCTTCATCTGTATTTCATTTATCTCTGCTCTTGTTCTTTATGATTTCTTTTCTTCTATTTACTTTGGGCTTTTTTGTTCCTCTTTCTCTAGTAGGTGTAAGGTTAGGTTGTTTGTGATTTTTCTTGTTTCCTGAGGTAAAATTGTATTGCTATAAACTTCCCTCTTAGAACTGCTTTTGCTGCATTCCTTTGGTTTTGGATCATTGTGTTTTCATTTTCAGTTGTCTCCAAGTATTTTCTGATTTTCTCTTTGATTTCTTCAGTGATCCATTGGTTGTTTAGTAGAATATTGTTTAGCCTTCATGTGTTTGTGTTTTTTACAGTTTTTTTTCTTGTAATTGATTTCTGTTCTCATAGTGTTGTGGTTGGAAAAGATGCTTGATACTATTTCAATTTTCTTAAATTTACCCAGGATTGACTTGTGGCCCAAATATGATCCATCCTGGAGAATGTTCCATGTACACTTGAGAATGATTGTTTTCTTTAGTGGTATGTTTGTATTTTTTCTCTCTAGTTTTTTATATCTATTGTAGGTTTTTGATTTGCAGTTACCATGGAGTTCATACATGTTGACCTATAACTATGTCTACTTGATTTAAACTGGCATTCATTTACATTCAAATACATTCAAAAAGGTCTAGATTTTTTACTCCCCACACCATGTTTTGTCTTTTTGATATCCTATTTTACATCTTCATGTCTATCTTTACATGTTTATTTTAGCTATAGTTCATTTTACATTCATTTCTTTGAACCTTCATACTAGCTTATTTAAGTGGTTGATCCATTGCCTTACTATATATTTGCCCTTACCAGTGGGATTTTCCCCTGCCTATAATTTCTTATTATAGCCTTTTCTTATTTAAAGAAGACTCTTCTTTAAGTGAGACACTTCTTGTAACATCAGTTTCATATTGATGAACTCTTTTAGTTTTTGCTTGTCTAAGAAGTTCATCATCTCTCCTTCAATTCTGAATGTTAACCTTGTGGGTATAGTATCCTAGGTTGTAGGTTTTTTCCTTTCAGCACTTTAAATATATCATGCCACTTGCTTCTGGCCTGCAAAGTTTCTCCTGAAAAATCTGCTGATAGCTTTATGGGGGTCCTTTGTATGTGACTTTTTTCTCTCTTTCTGCCTTTAAAATTCTCTTTATCTTTAACTTTTGCTATTTTAATTATATTACTTTTGCATAAGTCTCTTTGGGTTCATCTTGTTTCAGACTCTATGGGTTTCCTGTACCTGGGTAAGTATTTCCTTTTTCAGGTTCAGAAAGTTTTCATCCATATGTTGATCAAATATATTTTCTACTCCTTTCTCTCTTTTCCTTCTGGGACTCCTGTAATATGAATGTTAGTGTGCTTTATGTTGTCCCAGAGGTCCCTTTGACTATTCTTATTTTTTAATTTTTTTTTTTTTTTGCTATCTTGATTGGGTAATTTCCATTAGCATGTGTTTTGAGATTCATCTATGCAGTAGCATGTATCAGTACTTCTAGTCTTCATATTGTTACTGTTTGTAGGTATATCTTTCCTCACCTTTTAATTTTCAATCCATTTGTATCTTTTAATCTAATGTGTTTCTCTTTTAGACAGCACATAGTTACTTTTTAAAATCCAGTCTGGTCATATCAGACTTTTGCTTGCACTATTTAATCAATTTACATTTAATATAATTATCAATATGGTTAGACTTAATTCTGCCATTTTGCCATTTGTTTCCTATATCTCATGTCTTTTTTGTTCCTCTCTTCCTCCTTTCCCACCTTCTTTTGTATTAAATAGATATTTTCTAGTGCTCTACTTTGTTTCTTTTGTTGATTTTTCTGACATGTTTTTTGAACTATTTTCTTACTTAGTTCTACCTTAGTCCTAGCATAGAGTTTCTCAAAAAGGGATAATTCTTCTCCTAAAGGGACACTTGATAATGTCTTAAGATGAAATAAAGAGTTTTTCAAACAAAGGAAAGCTGAAAAAATTCATTGGCAGAGAAATTATTACAAGGATGTTAAAGTAAGTTCTTCAAGCAGGAGACAAATGATACCAGATGGAAATTTAGATATACACAAAATTCCAAAAATGGAAAATGTAGGTAAATATAAAATGCATTTATCTCATTTATTAATCTTTTTAAAACATAGTTGAGTGCTTAAAGCAATTATAGTCACAACGTATTTGGGGGCATATTATATATGTAGAATTAAAATGTATGACAAAAATAGCACAGGGAATAGAAAGGGGGAAATGGAAGTGTAGTGCACTATATATGAAGTTGTATAATATTATTTATAGGTAGTCTATGATAAGTTAAAGTCACAGCATCATAATGCTGAAAAACTCAAAGTTTTCCCACTAAGATCAGGTACAAGGCAAGAAAGTTCTCTCTCACCACTCCTTTTTCCATTGGAAGTTATAGCTAATACAATAAGACAAGAAAAAGAAATAAAAGATACACAGTTTGGGGAGGAAGAAATAAAACTGTCTTTGCTCACAGATCACATGATCATCTGTGTAGAAAATCCAAAGCAATTGACAATAATACTCCTAGAACTAATGGGAATTTATATCAAAGTTACAGGATAGAAGGTTAATATGGAAAAGTCAATAAAACCAGCTATGAACAATTGGAATTTGATTGTTCATATCAACAATTGTAAAAATACAATACCATTTACATTGACACCAAAAAATAAAATGTTTAGGTACACATCTAACAAAATGTGTATAAGATCTATATGATAAAAATGACAAAACTCTGATGAACACAATCAAAGAAGAAGTAAATTAATGTAGTGATATTCCATGTTCATGGATAGGAAAACTCAATATTGCCAAAATGTCAGTGCTTCCCAACTTGATAAATAGATTCAGTGCAATCCCAATCAAACTTCCAGAGTTATTTTGTAGATATTGACAAACTGATTGTAAAGTTGACATGGAAAGGCAAAAGACCCAGAATAACAAACACAATACTGAAGATGAAAAACAAAGTTGGAGAACCGACACTACCTGACTTCAAGACATACTATAAAGCTACAGTAATCAAGACAGTGTGGTACTGGTGAAAGAAAAGACAAATCAATCAATGGAATAGAACAAAGAGCCCAAAAATAGACCTACATATATATAGTAACTGATCTTTGCAAAGGAGCAAAGATAATAGAATGGAGCAAAGATAGCCTTTTCAACAAATGGTGCTAAAACAACTGGACATCTACATGTGAAAAAAAGAAAAAGAATCCAAACACAGACCTCACACCCTTCACAAAAACTAACTCAAAATAGATCACAGAACTAAATGTAAAGTGCAAACTATATAAGTCCTGGAAGTTAAACATAGAAGAAAATCTAGAAGAACTTAGATATTGCTGACTTTTTAGATACAACATCAGAAACAGGATTAATGAGAGAAATAATTGATAAACCAGATTTCATTGAAATTAAAAACTTCTGCTCTGTGAACAATGTCAAGAGAATGAGAATACAAGTCACAGACTGAGAGAAAATATTTGCAAAAGGCACATCAGAAAGAGTACTGTTATCCAGAATATACAAAGAATCCCTATAACTCAACAATTAAAAAAAGGTAAGTAAAAAATGGGACAAATACTTTAATTTACACCTTGCAAAGAAGATATACAGATAGAAAACAAGCATATGATAAGGTGTTCTGCATTATATTTCATCAGGGAAATGTAAATTAAAACAAAAATAAGAAACCACTGGACACCCTTTAGAATTGACAAAATCAAAGATACTGATGATGCCAAATACTGGTAGGAATGTGGAGCAACAAGAATTCTCATTCCTTGCTGCTAGGAATGTAAAATGGGATAATCACTTTGGAAGGCAGTTTGATATTTCTTACAAAACTAAAAATACTCTTACCATAATCCAGCAATCATGTTCCTTGGTATTTATTCAAAGGAGTTAAATACTTATGTCCACATAAAAACCTGCACGTGAATGTAGCAGCTTTATTAATAATTCCCTAAATTTGGAAGCAATCAAGAGGCACTTCAGTGGGGAAAGAGTAAATTGTGGTACATTCACACAATGGAATATTATTCAATGCTAAAAAGAAATAGCTACCAAGTCATGAGAAGACATGAAGAAACCTTCAATGCATATTACCAAGTGAACAAAGCCAAACTGGAAAGGCTACATACTTTGATTCCAAATGTATGACATTCTGAAAAAGGCCAAATTGTGGAGACACTATAAAGATCAGTGATTGCCAGGGGCTGGGGTAAGGGAGGGATGAATAGGTAGAATACAGAGGACTTTTAGAGCAATGAAACTACTCTGTATAATACAGATGGATACATGTCATTTGTCTAAATCCATAGAATGTACAACACCAAGAGTAAACCCTAAGGTTAACTGTGTACTTTGGTTGTCTATGACATGTCATTATAGGTGCATCAGTTGTAACACATGTATAAATTTGCTGGGGGATATTGATAATGAAGGAGATGATGCATGAGTGAGGGTGGGGGTAAGTGGAAAATCTCTGTATCTTCCTCTCAATTTTGCTGTGAACCTGAAAATATACTAAATTATAAATTCACAAAAATTATTGAAATAAAATCTAAATAAATTAAAATATAGTCTGTGTTCAAGTGTTAGAAGTCTCAATATTGTGAAGATATTAATAATCCATAAATTAATACATTACATCTTCATCCTAAGAATGTTTTATTTATAAACAAAAGAAGAAGACAAGGATACTTTACAGTGAAATAATTATGCCATCTTCTCAATATTGATGTAAAATAGTTACAACCTTAAAATTTTAATTAAAAAACAAAAACAACAACAAAGTGCTCAGAACATGCTGTCTTTTGAAATATTTCCTCCGAAATCAAAAAGAAAAACTGAATTTATTTTTTAAAAATATGCTCATGTCCTATCATCAAAACAAGAGGGAAATATAATTTAAAAAATAAAGGAAGATGATATAATTAATCAGGAGTAAGAGGTAAAGCAGGTGTTGTTGGTGCCTCACTCACAACTCCTCAGATTTTACCTTCTTGCCATTGAGGTACATGCTGTCCTGATGGAGCCCACATTTGATCTAACATGTGGTGGCAGAAACAAATGCTAGAACAAAGTAGAAATTAACATATTTTTAATACTCTGAAAGGCAAAGAAAGTACCTTACTTCAGTAACCATCCTAGGGACTGGAGCTACCACTATTGCAAATGTTTACACTTTCTAAGACAGCAGTATCTTAAATATCACTTTCTGAGAGATGCATCCATGTGCATATATGGCTTTGGCCCAACAAATATGACAAAACATAGGGCCAGAATGACTTCCTGACAGATTATTTTTCCCATTGGTGTTTTAGTTAACAGGTCATGTCTTTCCAGCAACTAGCAAAGAGCGACTGGTATGCTGGTTACTCTACATCCAAAATTTCCTCCATCTGCTTCCCTTCCCTCAGGCCCCTGTATGTCTCTGCTATGGTCTTTGACAATGGTAATGTATTAATAGTTTTAATTGAACAATGAATTGAGTTCATTCAGTTTGTTTGAAATAACTTACCTGGTGCTAGCACAGTTGTTTCTTCTATTAATATTTTAGGTGTCTGGCTGATGCTCTGATAATCTTATGGGTTCTATTAACTCTTTACAGCATTCAACAGTGGAGCCTATGGGAGATGATTAAATCAACTTCTGAAGTTCAGAAATCCCCGTGGATTTCATCTTAGAATACAGCTGCTATACCTTACCTGAAACCACATTCTTGTACAAATCCTTCCCTATACTGGATATAATAGATTCCCTCGCTTCCTTACTGATTTCTCCTAAGAGCATTCTCCTTTAAATTATATACACATGAACACACCCCTCAGTCTCTGGTTCTCAGGAACCTAACCTAAGACACTACCTAACTCTCAATCTTTCCAGCTTCACCAGAGGGCAAGTTGTTACCTGATTGGTGAGTTAGGGAGAAGAAGCATTGCTCAATCCCACCTTTCTCCATTTTTCCATCTGCCCATAGAAAAGGGATGAGCTATTCCTGAGTTTTCAAATGTTTTTCTCTGTGATTAGGCCATCCATATTTACTAATTGTAGTTTATGTAAATTAGGCTCCTGTCCTCCGGACAGAGACTAAGAGAAAGGAGTGCTATCTTCTTCAGTGTCTGCATTGCAAAGGATAGTTCCTAGGACCTTAAAGAAAGACAAGAATCTGGGAGAAGATTTACATCCATTTTAAAGAGGCAGAGAAAGAATTTATAATTTCAAGTTTTTTAAAGTGCTCTAAGAAAAGGGATCTATACTCAGGAAGAAACCTGTTTAAAGTTTAGTCAGGCTGAAGGGAACATTAAGACTATACTTGTCAATACACACATATATGCATATAAAGAAACTTCTAAGATAATGAGGTCAAAAATTTGCTTCTGGCTCAACTCCAGGGAATTCAAGGAATCAACTCTTCTGCATCTTGGGCTTACATGATCAGCTATTTAACCTAGGAGTTCTTCCGAATAGTTAGATCTGAGAAGGCTTTATTTGCATAATACCCTTGGGAAACTAGAGCAATAAGAGAAAATAGTGAAAAACAACTGTGTAATTGGTTTTGAAATGGTCTAAGTAGTTCAAATATTTATATGTTGAGAATCAGAACTTTTCAAAATTGTATTTCTGTGTACTTTTCTGGGGATTCAGAGCAGCCCAAGTTTATAAGAATCTAAAAAAAGGATTTTGAAATCTTAGCCAGGAAGACTCTTGGCACATGCACTGATATATATATATATATATTTTTTTTTCCTCTAATACTGGCATGTAGATAGACAAAAGCTTTTCTTTGGAGAAAACAGTTGTTGCTCTTTTCTTCCTGCATGATTTATTGAAGCATTCTGTTAACAGGTCAGAGCACCTAGAGGGGAAGAGGAAAGCAAGGTCTGCCTTGATATCTCCTGGGCCACTTATCACTAATTTTCACCTCTTCCTCTCTGTGTGTCCCTTGCTCTGTACCTTGTCTTTGAGCTCTCCTGCAACTCTGCTCTTATAGTGAGATCATCCTCCCTCCATCCATCTCTGTCTCTCCTTTTTTGATCTGGTTTTTATTTCTCTATTTACTAACGTGTTCTGATCTGCCTTCAAAATTAACTCTTCTCTCCTCTCCTTGAGAATAGTGAGGGATTAAAACTAAGGCAATAAATAACAAAGAAGTCTAATCATAACCAATGTATGCTGAGCACTGCATATAAGTTAAATCAAAACTTCTTAAAACCATCTAAGAGAGGTATTATTACATGCCATTTTATGGGTCAGAAAATTGAGATAAGGAAGGCTTAAAGACTTTCCAAAGATCATATGGCCAGTAAGAAACAGAACTAGGAGAGGAGAAAAAGATGGCGGCGAAGCAGAGAGACGTGGAGTGCATCCCTCTCCACAGATGCATTGGGAATGCACGGAAGGACACAGTCATTCCCACAGAGAACCAGCTGAACACCAGCAGACGGCCTTGGACACCGGAAAGGGCTGCGGAGAACCTGACATAGCCGGTAGGGAGGCATCTACGAGGGCTCAAAGAGGGTGAAGCGGCGGAGCTGTGGCAGACGGGAGGGAGTGAGAAACATACGGAGGGTCCGCAGCGCAGCTCAGCGTTCCCGGACCGAGACATCGATCCGCGGCTGAACGGAGGGTCCAGGAGCGGGAGCGTGGGAACCGGAGAGCTGGTTCAGGGGGAGAAACATTGTTGCCGGTAGGGTGACGGACCGAGAGGACAGGAGGGAGGAGGTCCGCGGAGAGGAGTGCCGATCCCTGAGAGCTGCCCGGCCATGATGGCGGCTGGAGGCTGCAGGCTCCCGGGCGGGGGGGAGGAGCCGCGCGCATAGCCTCTCTCTCTCTTTCTGCGCCTCTGCAACAGGCAGCGGAGAGACGCCCTGCGGGGCCACATAAGGCGCTCAGGGATAACAAGCACCCTCAGGCGCTCGGGCGGGGCTAGATTAAAACTCCTTGCAACGCCAGCAGCAGGGAGGCTGCCGAGAGAAAAAAAAAAAAAAAACCAGCATCAAAAAGAAAAAACCCCGAGAGAGGCCCAACTCTAAGACTTTCTGTGTACGCCTGAGCCACCAGCGCCCTCTGCAACAGGCACCTCCAAGCCTGACTGAAGCAACAGTGCGCCACTGCTCACTCCCTCCCAGGAGAAGGAGCCACTATTGCACCCTCTCCCTCCCCACATACCGAGGCTTACAGACGAACAATAAAGGAACCTCTGCTGGTCACAGAATAACGCAAAAAAAAAAAAACCCAAGGCAAGGAAAAGGACACTTACAGCTGAGACGCTAAGGAAACAGAAATAGTAGTATCAATACCTATTGAACTGGTCCATTCGGGGATCAGTTCTGGATTTTTTTTTTTTTTTTCTTTCTCTTTTTTTTTTTTTTTTTTTTTGATTTATTAAATACGATCTTAGCCCTAAGGGATCTACAAGTTTTACAACATAATTTTATAAGGATATTTTTTACTCTTTTTTTTTTTTTTTTTTTTTTTTTGCCTTTTAAAATACTTCTATATCTAGCTAAGTTTTTGGAAGTACGGACAAAATATCTTGCATACTTTCCTTTCATCCCTTTCTTTTATACACTTCTATTCCTTTCTTTTTCTTTGCATATTTCCAACCACATTACGCTCTTCTGTTCCCCTTTCTTCCAGCCATTTTAAGTGTATTTTATCTTAACATACTTATAAGCAACACTATCGGTCTGCTCAGACTCCTTGCTCTATTCTCCAGATGATGCACTGCCTTGGTATTAATATTAGGCTTTTGTCTTTATCTTAGTTCTTAGTACAGTTGTCTAATTACATTCTGAGAATCTCCATTCTCTCTGGTGGTACTCCAGCTCATTTCTATATTTGATCCTAGCTTACAAAATCTCCCTGGATTGATGTTTGTATGTGTAGGGTGTTATTTGTTGTTTGTTTGCTTTTGCTTTTGTCTCTGATTTGTTCTGTTTCAGTTGTCAATTTCTGCTGGGTTTCTCTCTGAATATCTGATAGCACACTGGGGTTCTGTCAGGTCTTTCTAGAGCCTTATGTCCTAACGGATTCAATAATTGTGTGTCTTATACATGTATGTGTTTCCTAGACTGAATATTCGTCTAATCCAATACTTGGACATTAGTCTGAGGCTTGGACAGTCTTCTATAAACACCTCTATCACCAGGACAAGCAACCCCAAAGGCTTGGACAACCATGAGGAAACAAAGAAACACCATGCAGGCAAAGGAGCAGGAAAAAAACCCACAAGACCAAATAAATGAGGAGGAAATAGGAAAAATGCCTGAAAAAGAATTTAGAGTAATGATAGTAAAAATGATACAAAATCTCGATAACAAATTAGAGAAAGTACAAGAAACAGTTCATAAGAACTCAGAAAAACAAACAGCAATGGATAACAAAATAACTGAAATTAAAAATACTCTAGATGCTCTAACCAGCAGAATGACTGAGGCAGAAGAACGAATAAATGAGTTGGAAGATAGAATGGAAGAAATAAACACCACAGAGCAGGAAAAAGATAAAAAAATAAAAAGACTAGAAGACAGCCTCAGAGACCTCAGTGATAACCTTAAACGTACCAACATTCGAATTATAGGCATCCCAGAAGAAGAAGAAAACAAGAAAGGGTCTGTGAAAATATTTGAAGAGGTTCTAGTGGAAAACTTCCCCAACATGGGAAAGGAAATAATGAACCAAGTCCAAGAAGCACAGAGAGTCCCATACAGAATAAACCCAAGGAGAAATACACCAAGACACATATTAATCAAACTAACGACAATTCAACACAAAGAAAAAATATTAAAAGCAGCAAGAGAAAAGCAACAAACAACATATAAGGGAAAACCCATCAGGATAACAGCTGACCTTTCTACAGAAACTCTGCAGGCCAGAAGGGAATGGCAGGATATACTGAAAGTCCTGAAAGAGAGAAACCTACAGCCAAGAATACTTTACCCAGCAAGAATCTCATTCAGATTTGAGGGAGAAATCAAAAGCTTTCCAGACAAGCAAAAGTTAAGAGAATTCAGCACCACCAAACCAGCCTTACAACAAGTGCTAAAGGAACTTCTCTAAGTAGGAAACACAAGAAAAGGAAAACACCTACAAATACAAACCCAAAACAATTAAGAAAATGGTAATTGGAACACACATGTCAATAATCACTTTAAATGTAAATGGATTAAATGCTCCAACCAAAAGACACAGACTGGCTGAATGGATACAAAAACAAGACCCTTCTATATGCTGCCTACAAGAAACCCACTTCAGACCAAGGGATACATATAGACTGAAAGTGAAGGGATGGAAAAAGATATTCCATGCAAATGGAAGTCAAAAGAAAGCTGGAGTAGCAATACTCATATCAGACAAATTAGACTTGAAAGTAAAGACTATTAAAAGAGATAAGGAAGGGCACTACATAATGATCAAGGGATCCATCCAAGAAGAACATATCACAATGGTAAATATCTATGCCCCCAATATAGGAGCACCTCAATACATAAGGCAAATGCTAACAGCTATAAAAGGGGACATCGACAGTAACACAATTATAGTGGGAGACTTGAACACCCCACTTACATCAATGGACAGATCATCCAAACAGAAAATAAATAAAGACACACAAGCTTTAAATGACACATTAGACCATCTCGACTTAATTGATATTTATAGGACATTCCATCCAAAAACGACAGACTACACTTTCTTCTCAAGTGCACACGGAACATTTTCCAGGATAGATCACATCTTGGGTCACAAATCAAACCTCAGCAAATTCAAGAAAATTGAAATCATATCAAGCATCTTCTCAGACCACAACGCCATGAGACTAGATATCAATTACAGGAAAAAAACTGCAAAAAATACAAACACATGGAGGCTAAACAATTCACTATTAAACAACCAAGGAATCACTACAGAAATCAAGGAGGAAATCAAAAAGTATCTAGAAACAAATGACAATGAAAACACAACAACCCAAAACCTATGGGACGCAGCAAAAGCAGTTCTAAGAGGGAAGTTTATAGCAATAGAGTCCTACCTTAAGAAACAAGAAAATGATCGAATAAACAACCTAACCTTACACCTAAAACAACTAGAGAAAGAAGAACAAAGAAACCCCAAAGTGAGCAGAAGGAAAGAAATCGTAAAGATCAGAGCAGAAATAAATGAAAAAGAAAGGAAAGAAACCATAAGAAAAATAAATAAAACTAAAAGCTGGTTCTTTGAGAAGATTAACAAAATTGATAAACCATTAGCCAGACTCATCAAGAAAAAAAGGGAGAAGATGCAAATCAACAGAATTAGAAATGAAAAAGGAGAAGTCACAACGGACACCTCACAAATACAAAACATCATGAGAGACTACTACAAGCAACTATATGCCAATCAATTGGATAACCGGGAAGAAATGGATACATTCTTAGAAAAATACAATCTTCCAAGACTGAACCAGGAAGAAATAGAAACCATGAACAGACCAATCACAAGTACAGAAATTGAGGCAGTGATTAAAAATCTCCCAACACACAAAAGCCCAGGACCAGATGGATTCACAGGCGAATTCTATCAAACATTTCGAGAAGAGTTAACACCTATCCTTCTCAAACTCTTCCAAAATATTGCAGAAGGTGGAGCACTCCCAAACTCATTCTATGAGGCTACCATCACCCTGATACCAAAACCAGGCAAAGATGTCACAAAAAAAGAAAACTACAGACCAATATCACTGATGAATATAGATGCAAAAATCCTCAACAAAATACTAGCTAACAGACTGCAACAGCACATTAAAAAAATCATACACCACGATCAAGTGGGGTTTATCCCTGGGATGCAAGGATTCTTCAATATACGCAAATCAATCAACGTGATACATCATATCAACAAATTGAAGGATAAAAACCATATGATCATTTCAATAGATGCAGAAAAAGCTTTTGACAAAGTTCAACATCCATTTATGATAAAAGCTCTCCAGAAAATGGGCATAGAAGGAAATTACCTCAACATCATAAAAGCCATATATGACAAACCAAAAGCCAACATTGTTCTCAATGGAGAAAAACTGGAAGAATTCCCTCTAAGAACAGGAACAAGACAAGGGTGTCCACTCTCACCACTGTTATTCAACATAGTTTTGGAAGTGTTAGCCACAGCAATCAGAGAAGAAAAAGAAATTAAAGGAATCCAAATTGGAAAAGAAGAAGTAAAATTATCACTCTTTGCAGATGACATGATACTATATATAGAAAACCCTAAAGACTCTACCAGAAAACTGCTAGCACTCATTGATGAGTTTAGTAAAGTAGCAGGATACAAAATTAATGCACAGAAATCTCTTGCATTCCTATACACTAACAACGGAAGAGCAGAAAGAGAAATTAAGGAAACTCTCCCATTCACCATTGCAACCAAAAGAATAAAATACCTAGGAATAAACCTGCCTAAGGAGGCAAAAGATCTGTATGCAGAAAACTTTAAGACATTGATGAAAGAAATCAAAGATGACATAAACAGATGGAGGGATATACCATGTTCCTGGATTGGAAGAATCAACATCGTGAAAATGACTGTACTACCCAAAGCAATTTACAGATTTAATGCAATCCCGATCAGATTACCAATGGCATTTTTCACAGAACTAGAGCAAGAAATCTTACGATTTGTATGGAAACGCAAAAGACCCCGAATAGCCAAAGCAATCTTGAGAAGGAAAAATGGAGTTGGTGGAATCAGGCTTCCTGACTTCAAACTATACTACAAGGCCATAGTGATCAAGACAGTATGGTACTGGCACAAAAATAGAAAGGAAGATCAATGGAACAGAATAGAGAACTCAGAAGTAAGCCCAAACACATATGGGCATCTTATCTTTGACAAAGGAGGCACGAGTATACAATGGAAAAAAGACAGCCTCTTCAATAAGTGGTGCTGGGAAAATTGGACAGCAACATGTAAAAGAATGAAATTAGAACACTTCCTAACACCATACACAAAAATAAACTCAAAATGGATTAAAGACCTACATATAAGGCCAGACACTATCAAACTCCTAGAGGAAAACATAGGCAGAACACTCTTTGACATACATCAAAGCAACATCCTTTTTGACCCACCTCCTAGAATCATGGAAATAAAATCAAGAATAAACGAATGGGACCTCATGAAACTTAAAAGCTTTTGCACAGCCAAAGAAACCATAAACAAGACTAAAAGGCAACCCTCAGAATGGGAAAAAATAACTGCCCATGAAACAACGGACAAAGGATTAACCTCCAAAATATACAAGCAGCTCATGAAGCTTCATACCAAAAAAGCAAATAACCCAATCCACAAATGGGCAGAAGACCTAAATAGACATTTCTCCAAAGAAGACATACAGATGGCCAACAAACACATGAAAAGATGCTCAACATCACTCATCATCAGAGAAATGCAAGTCAAAGCCACAATGAGGTATCACCTCACACCAATCAGAATGGCCATCATCACAAAGTCTGGAAACAACAAATGTTGGAGAGGGTGTGGAGAAAAGGGAACTCTCCTGCACTGTTGGTGGGACTGTAAGTTGGTACAGCCACTATGGAAAACAATTTGGAGGTTCCTTAAAAAACTACAAATAGAACTACCATATGATCCAGTAATCCCACTCCTGGGCATATACCCAAAGAAAACCATAATCCCAAAAGAAACTTGTACCATAATGTTTATTGCAGCACTCTTTACAATAGCCAGGACATGGAAGCAACCTAAATGCCCATCAACAAATGAATGGATAAAGAAGATGTGGCATATATATACAATGGAATATTACTCAGCTATAAAAAGGGATGAGATGGAGCTATATGTAATGAGGTGGATAGAACTACAATCTGTCATACAGAGTGAAGTAAGTCAGAAAGAGAAAGACAAATATTGTATGCTAACTCACATATACGGAATCTAAAAATGGTACTGATGAACTCAGTGACAAGAACAGGGAAGCAGATACAGGGAATGGACTGGAGAACTCGAGGTATGGGAGGGGGCGGGGGGGTGAAGGGGAAACTGAGAAGAAGCGGGAGAGTAGTACAGACATATATATACTACCAACTGTAAAATAGTCAGTGGGAAGTTGTTGTATAACAAAGGGAGTCCAACTCGAGGATGGAAGATGCCTTAGAGGACTGGGGCAGGGAGGGTGGGGGGGACTCGAGGGGGGGGCGTCAAGGAAGGGAGGGAATATGGGGATATGTGTATAAAAACAGTTGATTGAACCTGGTGTACCCCCCAAAAAAATAAAATAAAATAATAATAAAAAAAAAAAAAAAAAAAGAAACAGAACTAGGGGCACTTCCCTGGTGGCGCAGTGGTTAAGAACCCACCTGCCAATGCAGGGGACACAGGTTCAAGCCCTGGGCAGGGAAGATCCCACATGCCGCGGAGCAACTAAGCCCGTGCGCCACAACTACTGAGCCCGCATGCTGCAACTACTGGGCCCTGGACTGGGAAGAGCCCACATCCCACATGCCACACGCCTAGAGCCTGTGCTCAACCACAAGGGAAGCTACTGCACTAAGAAGCGCATGCACTGCAACGAAGAGTAGCCCTCACTCTCTGCAACTAGAGAAAGCCCGCACACAGTAACAAAGATCCAATGCACCCAAAAATAAATAAACAAACAAACAAATGTATATATATATTTTTAATGGCAGCTGCACTATTCCTGGGACTACCTACATCTAGAGTTCTAGAAAGAAAGAAAGAAAGAAAGAAAGAAAGAAAGAAAGAAAGAAAGAAAGAAAGAGAGAGAGAGAGAGAGAGAGAGAGAGAGAGAGAGAGAGAGAGAGAGAGAAAGAAAGAAAGAAAGAAAGAAAGAAAGAAAGAAAGAAAGAAAGAAAGAAAGAAAGAAAGAAAGAAAGGAAGAAAGGAAGAAAGGAAGAAAGGAAGAAAGGAAGAAAGGAAGAAAGGAAGAAAGGAAGAAAGAAAGAAAGGAAGAAAGAAAGAAAGAAAGAAAGAAAGAAAGAAAGAAAGAAAGAAAGAAAGAAAGAAAGAAAGAAAAGAAAGAAAAGAAAGAAAAGAAAGAAAGAAAGAAAGGGAAAGAAAGAAAGAAAGAAAGAGAGAGAGAGAGAGAGAGAGAGGGAGGGAGGGAGGGAGGGAGGGAGGGAGGGAGAAAGAGAGAAAGAAAGAGAGAAAGAGAGAAAGAAAAGAAAAAAGAAACAGAACTATGACTTAATGTCTTGACCCCAAGCAATGTCTCAGGCCACTGGAGAGGTTCAGGAAAACAAAGTCTATTATACTCACAGGTACTAGAAACAGTAGGCATGGCATACCACACAGGGCCACGTGGGGAAGCACCAGCTTTGGTGAGGAAGCAGAAGGGGAGAGAGAGAGAGCATAGCTTAGAGCCTTTACTGGGATTTTCACTAGAAAGGCAAGGCAGGGCAGGGACAGTTTGGGACTGGCTAGGTTGAATAATTTTGGCAGGCTCTGTGCTATAGGGGTGGTCTCTAGTTGCCTGCTACCGGGCTCTGGGATGATTAAGGTAAGGGCTACATTAGAGGAGATATGGCTCTGAATTGGTTAGTGCGTATATTAAAGGCATTCTCCCTGCTAATTCCTTTCCTATCTCTAAGAATTAGCTCTCCCTGGTGAGAGGCAGACTCTCCGCAGCCAGAAAATTTGTATCAAAACATCACATTATACAAAAAATAAAAAATATAAACAATACACTGAGCCAACTCCTTCCTGGCAGTTCTCAATGCATATTTTACAAGCCAATTAAACATCTTTGTCACTGAATCTGAATGAATTCTGCCAACTTGTCTACTGACTGCGTCACTGGGTTATGTTCACAGGTTAATTTGGACTTGGTAGCTAACAAGGGCTTGATTGCTGGGTGAAGAAACAACAGGAGAAAAGTCTCAGCCTTCCTTAAGTAATTAATTGCACCAACCACATAGGACAGGAAGGCCAGAATGAACCAGCTGACTGAGCCAACATCTTTGAATAGTGTGATCTTGAAGCTGAGTTTACGTCTCAGTGTCTGGTCAGAGCAAGTGAACTTGGGCAAGTTCTAGGTTAGCATCTGGTGTGAGATCACAAAGTAGAAGGTCTGAATATAACACTCTTAAGTAGAGCTTAGTTATGGATCTGTAGAGAGGAAGGACTAATCATGGCCCATTGAAACAGGTGCCTTCCCACAGTAGGACATCTGGGGTATCTCTGGGCTACTTTCCTTGTGCTCTACTTTTTAAATTTTAAAACTTTAACATATTTTAAAATGTTTTAACATCATATGACTTCTCTTTTTTAATTTATTTATTTATTTTTGGGGAGCTGTGTCAGGTCTTAGTTGTGGCACACAGGATCTTCTTTGAAAGATGTGGCATCTTTCGTTGTAGCACGCAGGCTCTTCGTTGTGGGGCAGGCTTCTCTTCAGTTGCAGCGTGCAGATTTTCTGTCTAGTTGTGGTGCACAGGTTCCAGGGCGCATGGGCTCTGTGGTTTGCTGCATGCGGGCTCTCTCGCTGAGGCGTGTGAGCTCAGTAGTTGTGGCACACAGGCTTAGTTGCCCCACGGCATGTGGGATCTTAGTTCCCCCACCAGGGATTGAACCCACATCGCGGGCATTGGAAGGTGGATTCTTTACCACTGGACCACCAGTGAAGTCCTATGACTTCTCTTCTAGGAGAAGAAGGAAAATAGCCAGAAAAATAATCATCTTAATTAAAATAATACCAAGTCTCTGATTTCCTTGTGTCCCTCCATCCAAGGATGTTTTCCTTCACACATTCAGCCAGCACCTTCAAAAACCTCAATTTCAAACACTCTCCTACCACAGTCACCTCTCTATCTGATTCATTTAATTTAGTGTTCCTACACATTTTTCACATGAGAACACTAATCTTTTATGTTGATCACATTTTCATTTCATAACACTTGTATCCCTCTCTCATTATGCAGGCACGATTCATTCATTTAATCATCTGGGAAATTTCTTAACTCTGTAAGCCATCTCGCCTTTTTACTTCACACGTCTGACATAAATGCAGTGATTGACTTACTCTCCACATACACCAAATAGGAGAAAAATCACATAAGAGTGATCACTGGACTCAAATTTATAACCAAAAATCTGGACTAGATTTCACCACTGGAACTAATCCAAAGTTGTTATTTCAAACACCATTCTTCCCTCCCCACCCCCCACATCATCACTGATGACTTTACCTTTCACATTATTGACAATATAGAGGCTATAAACAGGAAACCCCCTTCCTTTCCAGACACAAAAACTTCCCTGTATCTTCCCCCACACTCTTTGGTTTCCTTCCTCTTACAGTGGATCAAGCATCCCTATTCCTAAGGCAAACTCCTCCACTTATTCTCTGAATCCCATCGACATTCTGCCTTGCAATAAATTCAGCCCTTCAACCTACGTTAGCCACTTCTCTCTGCATCAGCAAATGTTGTAATCTATCATCCATCTAAATATTTTATTAAAGACTGAACAGCATCAGATTGATCTAGGGTTGAGGGTGTAGAATAAAAGAAAATCAGAGATACTGTTGACTCTAGAGATTTAGTGAAGGTGGTTCAAAACTTGAACTTTGATCCCAGAGTCAATAAATAATGTGTATAGAGAAAGGATTTAAGGCCCGGAGGAAGTAGAGAGGCAAAAAATGAGGTATGAATCACTAATTTTATTCCAAGGGAAACTTTCCCATTTTTGACTATGAAGAAACAGAGCACCATCACCAAGTTCATCCTCCTCGGGCTGTCTGCTGGCCCCCACATCCAGGCTCTGCTCTTTGTGCTGTTCCTTGGGGTTTACTTCCTAACCCTGAGGAATATTGTGATGCTGCTGGTGATCAGTGCTGACTCCCATCTCCATGTACCTATGTACTCATTCCTAGGACAACTCTGCTTCCTGAATATCTGCTCCTCCTCAGTATCAGTGTCCAAGTTGTTGGAAAACCTCTTGTCTGAAAAGGAAACAAGCTCAGGCAGATTGCATGGCCCGCATCTTCTTTGTACTTGCCTCTGGGGGCATTGAATCCTTCCTGCTCCTAGCAATGGCCCATGACCCCATGTTGCCATTTGTCATTCTCTGTTATTCAGTCATGTGATGAGCAACCAACTGTGTGTGAGACTGGTGTTTTCCTTGTGGGGCCTGGGCTTTCTGGATGACCTTTGGAGCTGTCAATTTAGAGTTCTGTGAGACCCACACGATCTCCCCTTCAGTTGTGAGCTGCCCTCTCTCTTCCCTCTGGCCTGCTCTGATGTCTCCACCAATGTCACTGTCCTAGCCTGGTCTTATGTCACACATAGCCTTGGAACTGTCCTCCTCCTGTGTCCACCATTCTGAGCATCAGCTCCACCACAAGCAGAAGCAAGGAGTTCTCCACCTGCTCCTCCTGCCTCACTGTAGTGATCTTGGGTAAGTCTTAGATTTTCACTTGAGCAACTGCGTAGATGGTGGCATCATTTACTAAAATCAGCATGATTGCGAGAGATGCACAAAGGAGGGGGAAAATCAAGGATTTGATTTTCGTTAGCTTGGCTGGTCGGTTAATTGCATTTTGGCTAAACTGCTTAAGATGCTTATTAGATATCAAAGTGGAATGCCAAGTATCCAGTTGTATATATTATTTTGAAGTTATAGGGAGAGGTCAGGGCTGATATTTGGGATATATGTGGAATTTTGAGATAGAAGATTGACGTGGAACATCTAAAGAAAATGAAGTGAACAAGAGGGCCTGGGAATGAGCCCTGGAGCAGTCCAGCATGTCTAGTTCAAGTTGAGAATAACCCAGCAAAAGAAATAGGAGCAGCAGCCACTGAGCAAGAAAGAAAAATCTGGAAATTTTTGTGTCACAAGATCCAAGGAAAGAGAATGCTATAAGGAGGGTAGAGAGGTCAGCTGTATCGGATGCCACTGAAAATTCAAATAAGAAAACGAAAGTTACCACTGGATTTTGCAACATTCGTTTTGGAAGTGGTTGACAACACTGACAAGAGAAGTTTCAGCTAAAGATGAGGAGAGAATGGCAAGTGAAAAAGTACAAAGAGCAACCGTAGATAACTTCATTGAGAAATTTTGCTGTGATGGAGATTGAGAAAATGGAGCATTAGGTTTAAGGAAAGTCGAGGGGGGTGCTGTTTGTTTTTGCTTCCTGCTTTTGATTTTGTTGTTTTTAAGAAGAGATACTAAAGCTTGTTTAGGTGTTTGTGGAAATGGTCACGTAGGTAATATAATATCAAGATTTGGGGCAGGATGGAGGCAAAGAGACTTCAGCTGATGGGAGAGAGTTCCTGAGGAAGTTCGAACAGAGGCTGGACGGTCACTTATGGGAGATGCTGTACGAGACTCATGCCTCAGGTTGCAGATTGAAATAAAATGATCCATGTATTTCTTTATGCTCCATAGACTCCTGTGATTCTGAAAGTAAGGTTAATCTGTTTGTGTATATGTGAGGGAGTGTGGGTAGGAGTATGTGTGCATGTAAGTGTACATTGAGATGGAGTTTTGTCAAACCTGAGAAAGCCCCAGGCCCAAGTCTCTGGCTAGCAGAAGGGTTTATAGGCCCTCAGTGTCCACCCCATGTCCTCCTCTTTCCCCAGACCACAGTAGTGGCAGGAGTGCCACAGGTCCAGATAACTGACTACTGCTGTTTCCCCATGAGTACAGATTAGTCCTCAGCTCCCTGGGGCCCTTATTACCCCCTCTCACTCTTTAAGAACCAGTCTGGCATATGGGTACGAAGTGGAGAAAGACTAGAGAAAATGACAAAAATCACACAAACTGGCCAGGAGCCCTCCTTAGAACTAAAAGAGATAAAGAAGGAAGAAGAAGGAAGAAAAAGAGGATGGCTAAAGCTTCCTAACAGGTACTGACTCAAACCAGGGCCCATGCATACCAACACTTCAGGCTTTATCCAAAACTAAGCACTAGGTGACTGTTTACCTGCATTAAACACAGTTTTCAGCTGGTTGGGAAAGAAAACCAGCTTTTCCTGACACCGGAGCTCTTTGAGCATCGCACATCATTCATCTCTCAAAGTGACACAGAAGGCAACGACTCAGGTCTCCAAGTTAGAGCTAGACACAACAGTCCTTCTCGGTCCTTCCCATCCCACCAGATGTGAGGAATCTTAGTAAGCAACTGTTCCAAACCTTTCATCACACAGCAGAAGGAACTAAGCTCAAGAAGAAGAAGGAAAAAGTGCCTTGCCAAACTCACAAAAGTAGGTTGTGACAGAGCTGGGATGAGTGATTTACGAGGTTGAGCAATTTGCCACTTTATTAATCTGTAATCTGTCCTTTCCCTGCATTTATGAGATGAAGTTTAAGATTCCTTTGGGATATAATGGGCTGTAATTTCGGGGGTGGGGTAGGGTGGCGTGCAGCTGAATGGAGCATTTCTGAATTACGGATAACAGTGAGTGAGTTTGGAGTATTCTCTGGTTGAAGATTTCCTAGATAAGTGCCAGCATCTTAAGCTGAAAGTAATTTGAGAGGTCATTTAGTTCAGGGCCCCATCTCCAGGCAAGCCAAATCTGTAGAAATCACAGCCTAATTGCACAGCTCCTTAGAATTTTTCAGAGATGAAGCAAAACCTGTAACTCTCCTTTACATTCTTGTCACAAAATATGATTTTTTGAAAGTTTTCATTATCTAAAAGCCTAAACACCTTGTGTCTACAAAAATTTACTCAGGAAGACCACAAAGTTTGCAACTACAGTGAGAAATGGAGAAGAAAGAATATCTTTGATACTCCTTTCTTCCTACTCCACAAGAGCACAGCTCCTCTTGTCTTTACTTCAAGACATTCTCTTCCCTTAAAAAGCTTCTTTCTTTCCGTTTCTACCAGGGACCTTTCAATAGCCTTTAGCCTTTCCAGTGGCCTTAGGACCGCATCCTCTAGCCACATTTCCTAGACCACAAACTTGGGATTAAAGAGCCAGTAGACAGGGGACAGAAATAAGAATAAGGCAGAATAACTAATAGAAAAATCAAACTACTTGAGCTATTTCCATTCTCCAGCTGAGCATCTAAGACTTCATCTTGAAGAAATGGCTTCTCAGACCAAGTTCAATCTTGTTAGAGAGTATACAGGGTAGAAATAGAATGGGAAAAGGAAGAAGTGCATATATTTTGTTGGAATTGGGCTTAAGTATAATTGCTGAGTTTGAAGCAAAAGGGTAGAACGTGGATTGCCTATTACCCCATAAAGATATTTTCATTGAAAATATAAAAAACACATTTTAAAAATGTAAAATCAAGACAATTGTCCATTCTGTTACTACCCAAACAACTCAGCTGTTTATTTTTCCGTTGTTAATTCCACATAAGCCCCTATTGTGTGCATATTTTTACATAATTTAATGAATTTATACTCATCATGTATTCTGATCTTTTTACTAGATATCATGAATATTTTCTTTCTGTTTCTCTATAATTTTCATTTTAATCATTAGATAATATTCTGTCATTTGTTTCTACAAAAATATAGCGGCTATTTTCCAATTATTAGATATTTTAGGTTGATCCTTGTGTTACTGTCTTGAAAATAACCTTGAAATATATATTTTCATGCATAGTTTTTTCTCTTCTTTGAATCATTCGTTTAAGATAAATTTCCAAAAGAATGAACTTAGATTTCATATTGCTAAAGTTATTGTACCAAATATAATGCTATCAATAATGTATACGGTCACATGAGACTCACCAAATCTTGCCAGCGCTGGGTATTACAATTTAAAATAGTTAATTTCCATATAAATAGATGTAGAACAGTATCACCATCTGGTTTTAGTTTGCAAATAGAGTGGAGGTTTCCCATATATATTTCTAGTATATGCATAGGATTTTAGGTTAGTCATGCGTTCACCACTTTAATTTTGTCTGAGGAATTGCAGCAGCTAGAAACCATGGCAGAGAGAGCCTGCATACAAACAAGCCACCTAAGGCTTCTGGAGTCATTCCATGCTAGATGATGAATCCCAAAGGGTAAATACTGTAGAAGGATATGGAAAGAGGGAAATTTTTAAATATTGAGGAGACAATTAAAATAACAAAATATGTTAGGTAGAAACTGGGGAGACTGCCCTATACCCAGAAGCGTGTTGAGACTAAAACAAGAAGAATCAATTGACTTGTTAAAGATCAGGCGCTCCTTAAGTTAGTTCTTGTCAGAAACAGAGTTCATACACTAATAAGTCACTTTTGTTTTGCAATCAATTTTACTCCATTAAGGACATGTTGTTTTCCCTATTTTCTCCAATAATATAACCAATCCTCTCTGAAGGGAACTGACAAACCCAAGGTTCCCAAACTAAACCAACTGGTGTTGGAATTAGGACCAGAAACCAGGCCTATTTCTATATAGTTTGCCATGTAAACCTTGGGAGAGAACTCAAATGAGAAAACAGAGATTCAGATTCAGATTTGCCTCTGTGCCCAAAGTCTGACTGCCTGCACAGTAGCTGAGGCTCACGTCAAGGTCCTCTGACTCTACAGCCCCACTACCATCCATTCAAGGAAGCCAGAGACCTCAAACTATCCCCTTCCTTCAAAGAGGACACAGGCCACAGGGTGCATGTGACATCTCACTGCCAGTACAACTTACGGTCTCTCCAATGGTGTTGCCTGTGGATCATACAATTATTTATTTCATTAATTCTTTTACTAATTCAATAATTAAAAATATTTTTATGATCTCCTATATGTGGTGCATTAAAAATAGAACAAGCTTGTGTAAAATCTAGCTTTATGGTGTTTTTATACATTTATTCTATAAACCTTTGCTAAATGCCCACTAAGTGCCAGGCACTGTGGTAAGCTCTGAGGAGAGAGTGAAGAAAAATACTGACATAGTCTCTGTCTTCATAGAACTTACTCAAAAATCAGACAGCTGTGGGACAAACTCAGTCACTCAACAAATATACACTGAGCCCTTTTTACATGCTGGGCACTCTTTTAAGTGCTAGAAATAGAGTAATGACCAAAACAGATAAAATCTTTCAGTTTACATTTCAGTAGAAGAGAAAATTGATAATAAATGTATTATAAAATACCAGGTGCTGGTATGTGCCGTGAAGACAAAGCAGGGTAATAAGACAGAGCTTGTCTGCAGAGGGTGAGGACAGGTTCAGGGAGGTTGGGAAAAACTTTCTTACATATTCTAAAAAGGTGGAGGTTTTTTTTGCAAATATAACAACCATAATAAAAGAGAAACAAGTATACCAAAAGAAAATTACCATGTCAGGATGGAGAGCAAGGGCTTCCCTGAGGAACTGACCCTTGAGCTGAGATGTGATAGTTCTTAGCAAGGTAGGCAGAAAAAGGGAAACAGGGATGAAGGGTGGGTTGGTAAGTGATGGAGCTGGAGGAAGGAGTTATAGGTCATTTACCCCTCTTTGGACCTCAGTCTCCTCACCTATAAACAGAAGGCATTGAGCTGCATGACCTCCAAGGTGCCCTTCAGATTAGAGAGGCACAGGTCCATGATGGACCATGCTGAATGAGCATAGGGACCCTTTGTGAGTTTCTCATCTTCTCTTTTCATTAAGTTTTTCTGTTATATGAAACTGTGTCTTAGAGCATCTTCTCTTATGAGTGGGCTCTCTCTGGGTGAGCTTGTTGATGATTCTTTAACACATATATTCAGCCCAAATAATTTTTGTGAACTTTAGGACTCTAACTCCCAAGTGCCTCCTGAACATTCCATCACTGTCTCATAAGCTCATCAAACACAACATATTCAAAACTGAGTTTATCATCTTTCCCTCCAACATGCTGCTTTTCCTGGGTCACTTATTTTAATGAATGGGACCCATCAGTTACCAAAGACATAAACCTGAGAATCATTTTTTATTTACTTCCTTTTACCCTATCATCTAATTGATGATGAAATCCTTTTGAATACAACTAATGTTATCTCTCAATTCTGTGTCCTCCCATTTGCCCTCATCACTACAACCTCCATTGGCCCCTTACCATCTCTGCCCAGGGCTAGTGCAATCTTCTCCCAATTCTCCTTCCACAGATGTTCTTATGGATTTCAAATTTTTGTTCAAGTGACACTGTCTCAGTCCTTCCCTGACCACTCTATTTTAAGTTGCAAACCTCATTGTCTTCCTTTATCCCATTAGCAATCTCCCTTTCCCTGATCTATTATTTTATTTTTTTCCCTGACCTATTATTTTAAATAGCACATAGCATCTTCTAACACATTATACTTATTTATTATTATATCTATTATTTCTTATCTGTTTTTCCCAACTAGAATGTAAACTCTGATGTGTTCAATGGTGCACCCTAGGAGTCTAGAACTATGCCTGGCACATAGAAGGTACTCAGTAAATATGTACTGAATGAATGAATTCTTTGCCCTGACTATATGCTCCATTGCCTCCAGCCCACCTTCCACATGTCCACTGGGTGAATGTTTCTAAACTACCAACCGGACCACATGACCCTCACGCTTGGCATCACATGCCCCCTTATATCACCCTGTACCCTCCCATACCAAGTTGATGAAGTTCCTCAGAGAGGTATTATTATCACACGTCTCCTTGTATTTAATCACACCATTTCCTCTGCCTGGAATGCCATTTTCCATTTTGTCTACTTAGTGGAGTAAATATCAGTTGGGCTTAAGCATTTTACCTCTTCTTTGAAGGTTTACTATGTCATCTAGAGATAACTGATTCACATTTGTGCCACCACTGTATCCTGTGCATTATGTTATTATAGCCTTTATTTTGCTTCTTTGCATGTCTATCTGCCCCTGTTAAATTCTAAGTCTTTAAGGGCAGGAATCATGTCACATGCCATTGTCTATCCTCAGGATCTGGTACAGTGCCCAGTGCTTGGATGCTTATTAAATATTTCCTTGAATAAATGAGTGTTAAAGATTAAAGAAGCAATTATGGAGGAGGGACTTTGGAGTGCTGCATGCCTCCAGAGTTGAAGTAGTGATGGGGGTGATGAATGTGATGAAGAGGGAAACTCCTTGGCTTCATAGTTTTTATTTATACTTTTAAGCTAGAAGTACATTTTCTTCATAGGGGAGGCAGTCCTATTCATCTGGAATGACTCAAAGGCATTATATTTCTTTTTAGGGCCAGTATCTCTAATCATGAAAAATCTCACCATCATTACTGAGTTTGTCCTCATAGGATTTTCCAGAAATCCCCAGATCCAGACCACACTTTTTACATTGTTTCTGGTGATTTACCTCTTGACTCTGATGGGGAACCTGATGATGATCCTGGTGATCCGCACTGATTCTCACCTTAAAACACCCATGTACTTCTTCCTAAGTCACCTGTCATTTCTGGATCTCTCCTTTTCTTCAGTAACCATGCCCAAGATGCTGGAGAACTTATTAACTCAAAAGAAAACCATCTCTATGTGGGGCTGCATGACCCAGAGTTTCTTTCTCCTACTCTCTGGGGGCACAGAGGCCTGCCTACTCTCTGCCATGGCCTATGACCGCTATGCTGCCATCTGCCACCCTCTGCTCTATGGCATGGTTGTGAACAGGCCTCTCTGTGTCGGGATGGTGATTGCAGCGTGGGGAGTGGGGTTCGTAAACTCACTGACAAACAACCTTTTCACTTACAACCTACATTTCTGTGGCCCCAGTGTCATCCTTCACTTCTGCTGTGAGCTGCCTTCACTCTTCCCTCTGTCCTGCACTGATCCTACCACCAGCGCGGCCCTTCTTGCTGTGTCATGTGCATTGTTAGGATTTGTAACACTTTCCCTGATCCTCTTCTCTTATTCTAGAATCATCTCTGCTATTGTAAGCATCCGTTCTCCTGGGGCTCAAGGCAAAGCCTTCTCTACATGTTCTTCCCACCTCACTGTGGTGCTTTTGTTCTATGGGACGGCCTTATTCAGGTACATGATCCCTCTCTCGGGCTCCATGTGGGAGCGCGTGCTCTCCATTCAGTACAGTGTGATCACATCCTTGCTGAACCCCCTCATCTACAGCCTCAAGAACCAGGAGGTGAAGGCAGCCCTGCATAGACTGTTGAAGCAATAAATGTGCCCCTCTGTATATGGAGGGTTCAGGTTATGTTTGGTCTGAAGACAATGAAAAAGCAGTCAGGGGCTGTAGAACATTAATGACTAATTTGATCACTTTAAAAATTTGCCATTTGATGAATATAACCTCTTGGGCCTGGGTAATAGAGGTTTAAGTGTGTGATTGTGTGTTATATTGTATTTAGTAGGAAAATAAAGTGAAGACTGAGAAGTAAGTACTGGGATGGAACAGTGTAGATAGAGTCCAAATCCGTTTGCCCTGAATAGTATGGAGCTCTAAGCATTTAAAAAAAAAAAAAAAAAACTTGGGAGCGTGAAAGGCATTTCAAAGTGAGAACTAGTTACTGATTAAAGATTGTACTGAATGAGGGTTGCTTCATCCACCTAACCTGGGGGAATCTAAAAAATTGATGTGCCTGGTTAGAGTTACTATCTTTCTAGTTGCCGGAAAGCCAAGACACAAATTGGCAGGAACCTGCCCTAACCCGATCAAAAGAAAAAGAACTGTTTCAGGTGTGCTGGTGGTGACACCTTGAGTGTCTGAGATGGGATCTGGCTGTCTGGTGACTAGATCAGAGATCTGCTTGGAGCCCAAAGTAGTGAATATCTATGCTGTCTCAAGATGACGTTTTCCTTCAATCCTGAGTATATCAAGTCAATTTATTCACTTGGTGTCTGACGGTCTCAGTCAGCCAAACCCCACACGAGCTCACTGCCCGTTGTTGCTTTGACACATATTCAGTCAAATAAATTAATTTCTTGTCACAAAAGATTCATGGGCGAGTGGACAATAAGCTCACAACCCAGTGCACAGGCTGACTCGCATGACTCCTTTAATGAAATACTCAGTATGCGTCATTGTGTTTACCCTTATAAGCAGTAAACAAAAGTAAGATCTTTTTCTTTGGCATTTTCTTAATTTCTTAAAACTCAATAAATATTGTTGGTTTGTTTTTTATTTTTATCATGAACTTTTAATCTTAAATACATAATAAGTTCTATAAAATTAGTAGGGGAGTGTATAGTGGATGAACAAGAGAAATACTTTTGAGGATGTAAATGTTTAAAAAATCATATTTTCAGAAAACAATTTAATTTCGAGGTATACTTCTAAAATACGGATAATGGTTATGTATCAGTAGTAATTACCTCTCGGGTCAGTTATTCTAAAAATTGATGTCATCTGATTTTATCATGAAAAAAAAGGAGTCTTTGTACAGGGTGTAGCCAGTCCTGTACCTCATGTGGAGCATCTGGTTCCCTTAAATGATCCAATTTCAAGATATAGTTAGGAGGTAGAATTAACACGACTTTAGTGACTCTTCAAATAAATGAAGAGTTAGTAATAACATCATTGTGTCCCCCCTCCTTTATATAGTCTTAAGAGAAACTCTCCAAAGTGGACCTATTTAGATATAGTTTATGGATATAATGGGAAGGGCATCCTTCCCCAGACCAAACCCTAATAAAAGATATGAAGTCACTTAAACTGGCATCAACAGTATATCATCTGCATATTGTAACTATGCCCTTCCCCATTTGCATCTTTGAGAGATGGGTCCAAGGACTTATCTATACTCAGTCTGCCCTCTGTTAGGAGACTAAGGCAGTTATTGGCACAAGCTTGCATGTGTGCTAGCTACCTGCTTCTTTGCTTTCAATTCCTACTGCAGACTCTTACCCAGTAAAAACCCTGGTGGACTGCCCCACCAGCCTCCCACATATACATTATGAATTGTGTTGGTAAAAAAGCCTGTACTCAAACTGTGATCTCTTATCTTGTCATTCCCATTTTATGTATTTTATGATCTTGATTTATATTACCAATTTTCTTGAATAAGTATTTGTATTAATTTCAGTCCAGCCAGCAGCCTGACAATCATTTTTAAATCATTTTAATATTTACCAATTTGATAGGTATAAGATGCTAATTCTTTCATGTATTTGCATTTATTTTTCATCATAAATAATATTAAATATTTCTCAATTGTTTGTCAAACATCAATATTTCCTCTATTATTATTAGCATGCCATTTTCCTACTTTCTTATTGCATTCATAGTATTTTTATTTGAATGATGTGTTTAAATAAGAAAGATATTAATTTTTGCTATAAGTTCTTACAAATCTTTTCAAAGTTTATTGTTTTACTGTTAAGCTTTTTACTTTTTAAATTGTGTTATGTAGCATATCTATTTATCTTTCCTTTTGTGTAATTTTCTCTGCTTTTAAGCTTAAGAAGGCCTTTACCTTCTGTGTCCAAAATTTTTCTTCTATTTTTTTTGTGTGTGTGCTTTTTTACATTTAATTTAAGTCATCTGGAATTTCTCTTGCCCATTCCAAGTAAGCAAGTACAAGAGCCTGACCCTTCTTTGGTTCAGGGAGGCAGGGCTAGATATAGAAATGAAGGCGGAGCAAAGAAGAGACATTCAACGTAAAACAATGTCAAGAGCCAAATAAACAATTTGGATGATTTCTCAACAGTAGGTTTGCAACTAGAGTTAGGAAGAGGCTGCATAAATAGGATCTGAAACATAACTTCTGAATTATTCCCCTGACTTATGTAAGGATAGGAAGGAAATTGTGAAGGATATTTTCATCTCCTCCTAGGTCTTAAACTATCATCTATAATCTTAAGATTCCCTCAAACTATAATTTGATTCACAACTTTACATCTGAGAAACGACTCCTCTGCCCAATACCAACAGACAATTCTACCTTAATTTTCCCAACACATCTTCCCAATTCTATTTACCTTCTTCCATTGGTTATCCCATGCAATCCCTGACTTTAAATATTGCCTCCACTTCTATGAATCTCAAATGTGTATCTCCAGCCTGGATCACTCTTGAGAGTTCCAAACGCATATATTTAATTCCCTACTTGATATTTCTTGGATGTCTGATAGGTATCTCAAACTTAACCTGTTCAAACTGAACTCATGATTTAAGTTAATGGTACCATAATTCATCCAAAACTTGAGAGTCATCTTTGATTCCTTTTTTTGCTTTCTCCCAGCATATACTCACATAAGCAAATCCATTCTGCTCTATCTTCAAATATATCCTGAGTCTGGACACTTATCATCTCTACCTGTATCAATCTAATTTAAGCCACCATTTTCTCCCACCTGAACTCAGGGCTGATACTCAAAATATTTAATAACCATTAAGGCATGAGTACAGACCTATCAAAATGAATCCCAACAGATAGAAATGAATGTAGTCTCTTCTCTGCCGTGAATGCTGGCTGAATGTTAGCCCAGCTTGTAGTAAGGCAGTACATAGCTTCCTAACTGGTTTCACTGCTTCTGTTATTCTCCCTTAAAGTTTATTATTTATAAAGAAGCCAGCCAGATAAAATTTTAGAAAAATCATAAAACAGATTACATCATTCCTTTAAAGAAGTTAAAAAAAAATTGATGGTTTCCTACCACATTTAAAGTCAAAACTCCTTCTTCAGTTTACACAAAGTTTGTTTTTTGTGGGCCTGGTGACTTCATTTCTCCCATTTTTCTCCTCTTACTATACTCTAAACACACTGGCCTTCTTATTGTTCCTCAAAGATTCCAGATCTCTCCCCACCCCAGAGTTTTGTACTTAATGTTCCCTCTACTGGCACATGTTTCTCTGTGTATTCAGATAGCTTGCTCCTCCCCTTTATGTAGGGCTTCCCCAAAAGTATTCTCACAGAATTATTTCCTGACTATCCCTTATTAAATATTATGCTCTCTTCTACCCTGTATCACCCGCTAACAATCTTTATGTATGCATTTATATTCTATCCTCCCCAGTAGAATGTAAGCAAAGTCTTTATCTTACCACTGTATTTTAGCACATAGGAGACACTTAGAGCTATTTGATGGGATTTCCATGTCTAGCCATTCAGAATAACTGGTGCCAGATTTGCTCTTCTACCATAAACAACTAGAAAAATGAACAAAATATCTGAAAAAGGAAACCTGCTTGCACTTGCTAGAAAGCAGACAGCTCAGGACTTTGAATCCTGAGAGAGAGGAAACAAATAAGGTGTGCCTTATTTGTCCTGCCTTGCTCACTGGAGGCACTTTTCAGACCTACAAGAAAACATAGGGGAAAATCTCCTTGGCCTCGGTCTTGACAACAATTTTTTGTGTATGACACCAAGAGCACACACAACAAAAGCAAAAATCAAGAAGTAGGATTACATTAAACTAAAAAGTCTCTGCACAGCAAAAGAAGCAATCAACAAAATGAAAAGGCAACCTATGGAATGGGAGAAAATATTTGAAAACCATATATCAGATAAGGGGTTAGTATCCAAAATACATAAGGAACTCATATAACTCAATCACAACAGCAAATAATAATCTGATTTCAAAACAGAGGAACTGAATAGACATTTTCCCAACAGGTACATTAAAGAATACATCCAAATATCCAACAGGTATGTTAAAAGATGTTCAACCTCACTAGTCATCAGGAAAATGCAAATCAAAACCATAATGAGAAATCACCTCACACCTGACAGATTGGCTAGCATCAAAAAGATAAGAGATAACAAGTTTGGCAAAGATGTGGAGAAAAGGGAACCCTTGTGCACTGTTGGTAGGAATGTAAATGGTGTAGCCACTATGGAAAACAATATATATGTACCCAAAAAATTAAAAATAGAACTACCCAGCAATTCCATTTCTGGATATATACCCAAAGCAAATGCAAACAGGAAATTGAAAAGATATCTGTACTCACATGCTTATTGCAGCATCATTCACAATAGCCAATATATGAAAACAACCTAAGAGCCCATCAGCAAATGAATGGACAAAGAATAGGTGTGTATTTATACACATAATGTATTTATATATACATATATAATGTATATATATGTATTTATATATAATGTATTTATATATATCTAATCAAATATCATTCAGCCATGACAAAGAAGGAAATCCTGCCATTTGGGACAACATGGAGGGATCTTGAGGGCGTGTGCTAAATGAGAAAAATCTGACACAGAAAAACAAATACTGAATGATATCACTTATATGTGGAATCTAAAAAAGATGAATTCATAGAAACAGAGAATAATGGAAGTCACCAGGGAAAAGGAGGTGTGGGAATTGGGGAGATATTGGCCAAAGGGTGCAAACTTACAGTTAGAAGATACATAAGTTCTGGAGATCTAATGCATAGCATAGTGATTACAGTCAACAATACTGTACTATGTACTTCAGAGTCACTAAGACACTAGATCTTAAATGCTCTCACCACAAAAAAAAAGTGATAATTATGTGACATTATAGAGGTATTAGGTAATACTATGGTGGTAATCATATTGTAACATATAAATGTGTCAAAGCAACACTTTGTAAACCTTAAACTTACACAATGTTATATGTCAATTGTATCTCAATTTTAGAAGTAGTTGGATAGAGCAGTGCTTTGAGATAAATTTAGAGCTTTAAATGCTTGTATTAGAAATGAAAGAAGTCTAAAATCAATGATATAAGCTTCCACCTCGAGAAGCTAGTAAAAGAAGAGCAAATTATGTTCAAAATAATCAGAAAGAAGAAAATTATAAGGATAGGAACTGAAGTCAAGGAAATACATAACAGCAAAAAATAAGGAAAAATTAATTAAAGCCTTTTTCTTTAAAAATATCAATGAGACGTTTCCTGGTGGCCTAGTGGTTAGGATTCTGTGCTTTCAAATTGCAGTGGCCCAGTTCAATCCCTGATCAGGCATGGCCAAAAAAAAAAAAAATCTTTAGGGAGTTACTTGGCAGTCCAGTGGTTAGGTGCTTTCAGTACCAGGGCGGGGCTTGATCCCTGATCAGGGAACTAAGATCCCAGCAAGCCGGGTGGCATGGCCAGAAAAAAAATAATAAAAATTTAAAAAAATAAAAATAAAATTAAAAGATCAATGAAATGATAACTCTCCAGCAAAATTGGTTAATATCAACAATGAAAGAGGAACCACAAATACCACCAATATTAAAAAGATAATTAGGGAATATTATGAACAACTTTTTGCTCCCAAAATTGACAACTTAGATAAAATTGGGGAAAAAAAATCTTGAGATATAAATTACCACAACAGGAAAAAGAAGGAAATCTGAATCATCGTATGTCTGTTTTTAAACTGGAATGAGTAATTAAAAAACCTTCCCACAAGGAAAACATCAGGCTCAAATGCCTTTACTGGTGAATCCTATTAAACATTTAAAGACAACTAAATGTCAGTCTTACAAAATTATTTCCAAAAACAGTGGAGAGAGAAACACAACTGTACTATGCCATTTTACATAAGGGACTTGAGCCTAGTGTTTTTTGGTATCCATGAGGGTCCTGGAACCAATCTCTGGGTTGGATATTGAAGAATGACTGTATAATAGTATTAGGATGATTGTTTCCTTAAAGATTTGGCAGAAATCACAATGAAATATCCTGGGCTTACTGCTTTTGAACATGGGAGAGGAGGAGAGGGCACTGGGGAGCAGAATCAATGACAATTTTTTTTCTGATATTTATATGTTAACTAGTTGGTTATGGTTTTGTTTTTTCTGTATCTGTGGTTATTTACAGATTATTTCTTGTTTAGGTGATTTCTCCTTTTTTTTATTTTAAGCTCTTTATTGGAATATAATTGCTTTGCACTCTTGTACCAGCTTTTGAGGTACACCAAAGTGAATGAGCTATATCCATACATACATCCCCATATCCCCTCCCTCCCACGACTCCTTTCCAGCCTCCCTGTCCTGGCCCTCTAAGGCATCACCCATCGTCGAGCTGATCTCCCTTTGTTATACAGCAACTTCCTTCTTTTTTATTGAGTTAGTTAATGGTTTATCTACTTTCATCAGAATTTTTTCATAAGACAAACTCTTGGTTTATTAATTAAGATGTTTCTTTTAATTAATTTATTTCAGCTTATATCTTTATTGACTCTTTCCTTTTACTTTCCTTTATTTATTTTGTTGGTTTTTAAGTAGCTTTTAAGGTGAATGCTTAATTCATTTATTTTTGTTCTTCATGATTAAGATGAGTAATTTAGGCTATGAATTTTTCTTCCTATTTCACTTTGTTAATATTCCATCATAGTTGATGTGTAGAGCTTCTCAAAACATTTGCTAGATATTCTCAAATATTGGTTTTAATTATCTCTTTGACACAAGTTTTTTTTTTTTGGCGGGGAGGGTATGAGAGTTTAATATACCTTTGGGTTCACACAGTGCAACAGCGGTGGAGACAGGATGCACAGGGCTCCCTGGGCCGCCGCCCAGCAGAAGAGGGAGTAACACAAGTTTTTATGAGAGTTGTTCCAGATGGCAAGAATGGTTTATTAATTTGAAATTAATTGTTTTATTGCATTTGACAAAATGTCATCTATTTTTCTTTTTTTTTTAGGAACATTTATTAAGCTGTTCTTTCTAGCCAAATAAAATTTATAGTTCATTTCTAAAAATACTCTTGGGTTATAGAGTTCTAAATATAATTAAATTTTATTACAAAGATCATCTACATCCTCATTGCTTTTCTTCTCTGGATCCAGGATGAATTGAATGGTTGAGTTAAAGTATCATTTTATTTGTTTCAGTATATTTCTGATTATTTTGGAGGGTTTTTGTTGTTTTTTGGAAGAGCTACTCACAATTATTAGTTCTTTATCATGGAGAATAGTCACTATTATTATAAAATGCTCTTCTTTGACATGATTAATATTTTTACCAACAATTCAACTTTATCTGTTACTAAGATCCTAACCACATGCCTTCCATTTGTTTCTATTTATCTCATATAACTTTTTTCTTGTACTTTCATTATTTTGCAATCATTTTAATTATGCGTATTTCTTGCCTACACTGCATATTTAGGTTTGGCTTATAATCTAAAATGAGGTATTTATATTTTAATGAGTGAGTTTACCTTGTTTACACTTATTGATATAACAAATATGGATAAAGTTCTTTAATATGTATATATAAATATATGAGTATACATGAATAAATAATGTATATGTTTTTATGTATTTGTTTATCTCCAAAGCCAACATCATACTTAATGGAACAACACAAAGAACATTTCCATGAATCAGGAAAAGGAATCCTTTATAGCCACCTTTATGAAAACACATGTAATTTTAATACACGTGGAAACTCCTAGAAGTATTAGAGAATACAAGAAAAGATATGAAGAATAAAAACTCAGAAGAAGAGGGTAACTTTAGGGTTTTGCAAAGGATGTGATTGTTTACCTGGAAAATCTGGGAGATTTATACTGAAAATATTACAAATGATAAGAGAATTTGTAAAGTGATGAGATATAAAATTAATGAATGAAGTCAATATCCTTCATATCTCTAAACACAACTAATTAGAAAACATAATGGAAGAAATTAACATCACAGTAGGAACAACAAAAGGATAAACTATTTAAAGTGTTCAAGAACTATTGGAAGAAAACTTTAAGATTCTCTCAAGGGACCCAAATGAAGATTAAAGCAAATGAACAAGTGTATCATATTACTGAGTGGTAGAACTCAATATAGTGAAGATCTCATATCTCTTTAAAAAGCATATGGATTGAACATGGTCTCAATAAAAATAGACACAAGCTTCTTTTAGAATTAGATTGTTTCTAGAACTCAAAGGAAAAAATTAAAAAGCAAGAATAGAAAAATTTAGGTGTAATAAGGGGATAAGTCCTTCAGAATATTAAAAAAAAATGATTCAGTAATTCAAACTGTGTAGCACTAGTGCATAAATATACAGAATAGATAGTCCAAAAATAAACCCGAGATATGCAGGCAATTTAGAATATGGGAAAGATGCTAATTCAAATCAATAGGTTAAAGGTGGATTATTTGTTATATGGCATAGAATAACTGGTAGCTCTGTTAAAAATGAAACTGGATTCCTGCCTTACACCCAAATAAATTCCAAGTGGATTAAAGATGAGTAATGAAACTATAAAAATGTGGAAGAAATTTTATTTTTAAAACTTTTTGAAATTGAAGTATAGTTGATTTACAATGTTGTGTTAGTTTCTGGTGCATAGCAAAGTGATTCAGATACAGATGTAGACATATAGATATTCTTTTTCATATTCTTTCCCATTATGTTTTATCACAGGATATTGAATATAGTTCCCTGTGCTATACAATAGGATCTTGTTGTTTATCCATCCTATATATAATAGTTTGCATCTGGTAGTCCCAAACTCCCAGTCCAATCCTCCTATGCCCCCTTCCCCTTGATACCAGAGGTCTGTTCTCTATGTCTGTGAGTCTGTTTCTGTTTTGTATATAAGTTCATTTATGTCATATTTTAGATTCCACATATAAGTTATATCATATGGTGTTTGTCTTTCTCTTCCTGACTTACTTCACTTAGTATGATAATCTCTAGGTATGTACATGTAGCTGCAATGGCATTATTTCTTTTTGATGGCTGAGTAATATTCCATTGTGTATGTGTGTATATATACACATCACATCTTTTTTTTTTGCTGTACAACAAAGTGAATCAGCTGTATTTATACATATATCCCCATATCCCCTCCCTCCTGCAACTCCCTCCCACCCTCCCTATCCCGGCCCTCTAAGTCATTACCCATCATCACATTGATTGCCCTGTGTTATGCAGCAGCTTCCCACTATCTATTTTACATTTGTTAGTGTATATATGTCAATGCTACTCTCTCACTTAGTTCAAGCTTCCCCTTCGCCCTCCACCCTGTGTCCTCAAGTCCATTCTCTACATCTGCATCTTTATTCTTGTCCTGTCACTGGGTTCATCGGTACCATTTTTTTAGAGTCCATATATATGTTAGCATATGGTATTTCTTTTTCTCTTTCTGGCTGGCTTCGCTCTGTATGACAGTCTCTAGGTCCATCTACCTCACTACAAATGACTCAATTTCATTCCTTTTTATGGCTGAGTAATATTCCATTGTATATATGTGCCACATCTTCTTTATCCATTCATCTGTTGATGGGCATTTAGGTTGCTTCCATGTCCTGGCTATTGGAAACAGTGCTGCAGTGAACATTGTGGTACATGTTTCTTTTTGGATTATGGTTTTCTTTGGGTATATGCCCAGGAGTGGGATTGCTGGGTCATATGGTAGTTCTATTTTTAGTTTTCTAAGGAACCTCCATACTGTTTTCCATAGTGGCTGTACCAATTTACATTCCTACCAACAGTGCAGGAGGGTTCCTTTTTCTCCACACCCTCTCCAGCATTTATTGTTTCTAGATTTTTTGATGATGGCCATTCTGACCAGTGTGAGGTGATACCTCATTGTGGCTTTGACTTGCATTTCTCTCATGATTAGTGATGTTGATCATCTTTTCATGTGTTTGTTGGCCTTCTGTATGTCTTCTTTGGAGAAATGTCTATTTAGGTCTTCCATTTGTGGATTGGGTTATTTGCTTCTTTATATTGAGCTGCATGAGCTGCTTGTATATTTTGGAGATTAATCCTTTGCCAGTTGCTTCATTGGCAAATATTTTCTCCCATTCTGAGGGTTGTCTTCTTGTCTTGTTTATGGTTTCTTTTGCTGTGCAAAAGCTTTTAAGTTTTATTAAGTCCCATTTGTTTGTTTTTATTTCCATTATTCTAAGAGGTGGGTCAAAAAGGATCTTGCTTTGATGTATGTCACAGAGTGTTCTGCCTGTGTTTTCCTCTAAGACTTTTATAGTGTCTGGCCTTACATTTAGGTCTTTAATCCGTTTTGAGTTTATTTTTGTGTAGGGTGTTAGGAAGTGTTCCAATTTCATTCTTTTACATGTAGCTTCCAGTTTTCCCAGCATCACTTATTGAAGGGGCTATCTTTTCTCCATTGTATATTCTTGCCTCCTTTGTCAAAGATAAGGTGCCCATATGTGCATGGGTTTATCTCTGGGCTCTCTATTCTGTTCCATTGATCTATATTTCTGTTTTTGTGCCAGTATCATACTGTCTTGATCACTGTAGCCTTATAGTATAGTTTGAAGTCAGGGAGCCTGATTCCTCCAGCTCCATCTTTTCTTCTCAAGATTGCTTTGGCTATTTGGGATCTTTTGCATTTCCATACAACTCATAAAATTTCTTGTTCCTGTTCTGTGAAAAATGCCATTGGGAATTTGATGGGGATTGCATTGAATCTGTAAATTGCTTTAGGTAGTATAGTCATTTTCACAATGTTGGTTCTTCCAATCCAAGAACGTGGTATGTCCCTCCATCTGTTTGTATCGTCTTTGATTTCTTTCCTTAGTGTCTTATAGTTTTCTGCATACAGGTCTTTTGACTCCTTAGGCAAGTTTATTCCTGGGTATTTTATTCTTTTTGTTGCAATTGTAAATGGGATTGTTTCCTTAATTTCTCTTTCTGCTCTTTCATTGTTAGTGTATAGGAATGCAAGAGATTTCTGCACATTAATTTTGTATTCTGCTCCTTTACTAAATTCATCAATTGGCATACCACATCTTCTTTATCCATTCATCTGTTGATGGACATTTAGGTTGTTTCCATGTCTTGGCTATTGTAAATAGTGCTGCTATGAACATAGGGGTGCATGTGTCTTCTCAAATTAGAATTTTGTCCAGATATATGCCCAGGAGTTGCATGTAACAACTCTACTTGTAGCTCTTTTGGGAACTTCCATACTGTTTTCCATAGACACTGCACTAATTTACATTACCACCAGCAGTGTAGGAGGGTTCCCTTTTCCCCACACCCTTTCCAACATTTGTTATTTGTAGACATTTTAATTATGGCCATTCCTGACTGGTGTGAGATGGTACCTCACTGTAGTTTTGACTTGCATTTCTTTAATAATTAACAATGATGAATATCTTTTCATGTGCCTATTGGCCATCTATATGTCTTCTTTGGAGGCAGGTCTATTTAGGTTTTCTGCCCATATTTTGATTGTGTTGCTTTGGGTTTTTTGTTGTTGAGATGTATAAGTTGTATACATTGTATATTTTGGAAATTAAGCCCTTGGTTAAAAATGTGGAAGAATTTTAAAGTATGTTGTTTGTAAAATGTCTAAGTATGACCAAAATTTTTGAAGCTATATAATAAAAGGACAATAAATACAAATATATCAATATTTTAAAAGTTATTCAAGGAAGAAAAACGTAAGATAAATGGAAAAGGCAACAAAAAATACTAGGGAAAAAATGCAACTTATATAACTCAGTTCTCTAAAATACAATCAGTGGCTATGAATCAATGAAGAAATAGTCAACAGCTATACGAACAGAGGGTTCACCAAAAAGAAAACATATAGGCTTTTAAACATATGAAAATATTTTCAAACTTACTTAAAATAGACATAAAGGTAAAATGAAAGTACAATGAGATATTTTAAAACTATCAGCTTGGCAAAGATCAAAAGGTTTAATAAGATGCTACTGGCAAAAATATGGGAAATAGGCAGTATCATACATTGCTGATGGAATTTTAAAATTGATACATCCTCCATGAAGAGAAATCTAGCAATCTCCATTAAAATTGCTATGCTCAAGTATATACACTCTTAGGAATTAATCTTACAAAAGTCCTCCCAAGTGTGCAAAGAAACCATACAAGTATAACCATCAAAACATTTCTCTATGCAGACAGAGAGCTCTTGTTTTTTCAGTAATGTCTTCCCAAGCACCTAGAAGAGTTCCTTGTCTTCCCAAGCACCTAGAGGAGTTCCTGGGCCATAGTAGATGCTCAATAGATATTTAGTGAATGAATGGATGGATGTTGACTATTGCCATCTATAAAGTACATGTTAAATAAATTATGGTACTTTCATACAATGACTACTAGACAGCTATTGAAAAATGAGGCAGCTCTGTATATACCAATAGGGAGTGATCTTCAAAATAAACTAAGTAGAAAAAAGTAGTTGCAATGTGGAGTGTAGACTATCCCATCGTTTTTGTGAAAATATCACATACATACATGTGGTTACACTCATAGACTATCTCTGAAAATTCATTCAAGCAAAATGATAAATAGTCCTTGCATCTAAGAGAGGGATAAGTAGTTGAGGAATAGGAGTTGAAGGAAAACGTATTCTTTATATTATGGACCTGTACTAAAATACATTTGTACATGTGGGAATACTAAAGATATTTTCAAACATGTAAAAACTGGGGGAATATATTATCCATGATCTCTCATTCAAAGGATTTACTAAAGGATACACTTCCAACAACAAATAAAGTGATGCCAGAGAGAAGGACTGGAACATAAGAAAAAAAATGATAATAAAAATAAATAACACATTTGTAACTTAATAATTAATCACCAAAATAGCTATTTCCAGTGTTTTAAAATATATTAAAATGTAGAAAACAATAACAAAGCAGATAAGGTAGAATTATTAGGTGAATACTTAAAATGTGGTGGAACCATTTTTCCCTTGTTCAGGAGCAGTATCCTCTCTCTGCAATAGTCATTTTAGTGGTTTGTCTGCTCTCAGACTCAATTTCTGAAACACCCAATAGTTCTGTAAAGACTCAGGATAAGCTCTTTTGAGCTCCTTAGTATGGCATACAGTAGGGGTAAGTGAATTTTTTTTGAAGTGCAAGATAGCAAAAGTTTTAGGCTTTGCAGGCCTGTGCTGTAACTACCCAACTCTGCCATGTGTGAAAGTGTCCACAGACTATAAGTAAACAGCTTAGCATAGCTGTGTTCTAATAACACTTTATTTATTAAAAACAGGCAGGTAAGCTAGATTTGGCCTGCAAATCATAGCTTGTCAACCGCTTGCATATAAAATTCTTCTTAAGCCTGCTCTATCTGCTTAAGCCAGTTCCTATCACTCCCCTTCATGTCCTTAAACTTTTTAACCCAGCAATACTAAATTTAATATAGCCATAACAAACTTAATTTTGTGAAGAGGTAGTATATGTATTAATAAATATGTAAGTAAATAGTAATGCTATATGTAATACTTCTAAGTCTGATCCCTAGTCAATGTCAATTGATTATTTATACCTTTATGCTACATGTATAAAATATAAGTACTTCTAGTCATCTATTCACAGTTATTGTCATACAACCTTTGAGGAAGTAAAGCCCACATGTCCATCACTAAGAGAAACCACTACTCCTCCCAATTTAGTCCTACTGGGTAAGAATTCCAGACTCCTTCCTATATGCCTATATAGGGGCTATTTTTGTGATGGCTCAAGAAGAGTAGTAACTCTCTCTTCCCAACTTTTTCTTAACTATGTAAAGAGTCCAGAGATTAGATATCCAATCATGCAGAAGATGAGGACTGAAATGTGAGGAAAATTAATACTGGTTGTAAAAGTCCTAGCAACAGGAAGGAAAAGAAATGGTGGGTGCAGAAGCCAGCATGTTATGGCATGAGAAGTAAGAAAAACTTGGGAGGTAATACAGTTAAGTTAGATAGACTTTCAGTAGAAGTGACTGTGAGAGAAGTAGAGTCAGGCAATGTAAAATCAGTGGCTGCAGTGAAACATGGGGTCAGTTGGATACTTTTAAATATGGGAGCTATTTTAATATATTTATATTCTTGGTATAAATAAGAGAAAGAAATTGATGATTAAAAACAGACAATTAGCATAGTTGAAGGAAAAGAACCCAGAGGCTCAGGATGGGGTGGGAGTTAAAACATAAGTACAGGTGCTAGTCTTGGATTAAAGGCAGCTACCTCTACCACTAAAACTAAAGAAAGGACAGAGGAATACATTTCTAAGTGGGGACTCAAGAAAATTAAAGAGTTCCTGCCTCATAGCTCTAACCTCTCTTACAGGGCCATGTGATAAATGTGTGCAGAGAAAAACATAGCATACCTGACGTTCATAGAGTTTGGAATAAATCCAAAGGAAAGAGGGAATGTTAGACTTTACGGAGAGTATGTGGGTGGCGTGTGTGTGCACGAGCACATGAACACTCATGCCTCTCTGCGCATACATTTATATGTCTGAGGTTGAGAAGCCCTAGGCTGAGCTTTATTTGTCAGATTTTGTATTGTTCCTTGTGCTCTTTCCTGGAAATTTTTCTGCACAACCACTTACAAATCATAGCCAACCTTTCAAAGTCAGCACCAGGTCCCAAGTGACTCTGACTACAGCATTCTCCCCCATGAGCAGTGAGCAGTCCCAGGCTCCCTGGGGTCCTTACTCATGCTCCTCTCCCAGGGCTATCTTGGCAAAGAGATGGCCAAAGAGAACAGCACTGGAGGAATATAAGACTCCTATAAACTGGTCAGGAGCTCTTCTCAGGACTGAGGTAGGTTACCACAGGAAGACTGACAAGAACTAATGACTTTTAGCAAGGCCCAGAAAGTCCCAGTGCAGAGAACACTGGCCCTTTAGGCTTAAGATAGAATTGACCACACAGTGTCTGATGCTAGAACCTGTCAGGAAATAAAATTGACTTTCCCCAAGGTTTAGCTGGAGGCCTCTCTGATTCCACATGCCTAGCTATAGGAGCAGTAGGCAATCTGTTCCAAAACCCCAAACAGGAGCCAGATTTAGAACCATCCAGCTCAGTAATAGGGGTGAAAACTTCCATAAGTTTGCACAACTCAGAGGAATCCTATTCTAACCCAAATTCCTCACAGCAATGAAAAAGAAAATAGAAATAGTCATAAGGGAAATATCATGGCCAAAGTAAATAAGTAGACCAAGTGTTTTCTTTTTCTGGGATGTTGATCTATGGTATACTTCTGTCCATCTGGGATCCCTCTGTCTCCTCCCTTCACGTCCCTGGTTCCTGATGAAAAAGCAGATTGTCTTTTGGCATGGGGGAGCTGGCAGGAGCCATCCCGAAGGTGGACTTGGAGGATCATTTCCTCAAATGTGCACCATGGTAGGCATAAAGACGTGGAAGGAGACCTTCTCATTCCCTCTTGCGTAACTTTCACTAAGAGTTCTAAGATTTTATGGTTTCAGGTATAGCAAGAGATCATGAAGTCATATTCCATGCCTCCAAACAAGAATAAATTTGCAGAGAGGACAGACTGGTAGTGCAGTCTCTTGAAAAGTGTTAGAGGTGGAGATTTCCCCCAATTAACACCTTTGCTGTGATTGTCAGAACTGGGAATGAATACAGAAGTTTTCTTTATCTGAAAAGCTAATGCCAATGTCCACAAATCTTCCCAACAGATACTGGGAAATCATGTGCTTAGGGGTAGAAGGGCATAGCTTCCACCTTTTTATTCTCTTTCTTTCTATTTTTTAGGTAGTCAGTTTCTTTCTATCCAAGTTCCTCTTCTTCCTTAGAACAGTTTCTCCATTGTTCCTTACCCTGGAATTCCTCCCAGTGATCCTGGTCAGCTCAGTCTGTTCCCTCCCACCAAGCTTTCCAAACCTCCTAGCAAAGAGTGATCCTGGTAGCCAGAAAGGTGACTCTAATCTAGGGGACCTCACCATTGCGGGGGCGGGGAGAGGGGCTCCCTTATCTCCTTGTTTAATAATTCAATCTTCTTTACGTGAAATGTTTTAGGAGCAAGTAGATTGTTTGGGTGCATCATCAAAGGAGAAAGGGAAGGACGTCGATTGTTAACTGTGCAGTTAAAGCCAGGAATTTGATGGGGGTGTTTGAAGGGAAAAGGAAGCTGGAGGTTTGAGAGAGATCGTGGGAAAAAGAGTCTTGGAGACCAGTTCTAATCACACCAAAGAGAAATTTCTTACTTAGTTTTTGTAGCTACTGTTGGTATGTCCCCATGTTCCCATGTTGCCACTAGCCTTTATGGTTATGATTTTATCATCTACATTATCTAGTTGGTGTTTAGACATTCCAGAACATGGAGATATCCTATTATTTCCATTTTTCATTGAACATATAATGATGCAGTGTGCATCACTATATATGTCACATTTTAGTCTTTTGAGTTACAGTTTTAGCATAAATCCAAGGACTTATAGGATTGCTGATTCAAAGTGCAATTTACAATGCCATCAACAATGTAGAGATGTCCCTCTCACCAGAGTCTTCCTAGGATTATTATTGTACACTTTTTAGAAAAATCACAAAATTGGATTCATGTTGTTTTACTATACTTTTTTTTGAAAAACTAAGTTGAATGTTTTCACAAATGTTTCTTTTCTCTCAAATTTCCTCTAGCATAACTTTTCTGTTTATGTCATCAGGACCAGGCTTTAGAAGAGCCAGGGTAAAAGGGACTGAGGAGAGAGAGAGGCTGTGGGCACTGAGACTAGTTCTGAAAAGACTTCTGGGGAGGTAGTTACAATATGCCAGTTCAGGTGCCAGTGAAAAGTGTGAACACTGTTAAAGTCCTGGTCTAGACAATTCTTTTAAATTAATTTTTAGTGGAGTATAGTTGCTTTACAATGTTGTGTTAGTTTTTGCTGAACAGCAAGGTGAATCAGTTATACATATATGTATATCCCCTCTTTTTTGGATTTCCTTCCCATTTAAGTCAGCACAAAGCACTGAGTAGAGTTCCCTGTGCTATACAGTAGGTTCTCATTAGTTATCTATTTTATACATAGTAGTGTATATATTAGACATTTTTGAGTCCATAAGAGACAATAACAACAACAGCAATGTGAAGGGAAGGAAACGAAATAGTTAAGAAGCACCTGATTATTAGGTTGTGAGCTAAAACCAAGGTAGACTAGGTTGATGTCAACCATGTGAGATAGATAAAATTGTTTGTTCCATTCTGCTGATGTGAAAATTTACCTGCAGAAGGGTTATGTCTCTTGCTCAAGTTCATATACATAGCTTTAATTTTTCAGGTCTAGCTTTTTTATTTTAGGGACAGTGCTATGTTTAAGATACAGATACTTTAAATGACTCAAAATATATGTTGTCCATCTGCTGGGTGTGCTGTGGTGAAAAGAGCACTGGTCTGAAAGCAGAGCATTCAGTTTAGTTCCTGGCTGTTCCCACTGATAAGCTATGTGATGTGGAGCAAGTCACTTCACCTCTGTGAGCCTCCATCTTCCTACTCTGAGATGCTGAGAGCCTAACATCACTGGCCTGAGGATGGAGTGAGCTTTTCCCGAGGCACAAATACTTCCCACTGATAACTTTTGCAGCTTTGCTAGTATGTCTTTGGAGAGATAGGGTACCCCTGAAGTGGTCCTGAAATGTTTGGAAAGCCTCTTGCAACCTCTGGTAGCATGGCTCAAGCCCCTTTTCTACATCTTCATCCTACATCCAGAATGTCTGTGATAAGATGGTGAGTTCTATAGTTCTTGGCTTTAAGATCCAAATCTAAAAAGACTTGCAACTAAATGTCTATTTTCTGAAACAGTTTCATTTAAAGGACCCTGTTTATTCTCCTAAATATACTCTTAATGGTTAAATCATGTAATCTGATTGAGATTCCAAAGATGTGTGCTACATTCACTGACAGAATGAGTGAGACGTTTTGGGGAGAGCCAAGGAGGAGAAACCCTTAAAGTCCCTGTAATAATTTCTTAGGGCTGTTGTAACAAAGTACTAGAGACCGACTGTCTTAAAATGATAGAATTTATTGTCTCACAGTTCTAGGGACTATATGTCTGACATCAGGGTGTCAGCAGGGCCACGGTCACCCTGAAACCTGTAGGGAAGAATCCTTCCTTGCCTCTTCCTAGTTTCTGGTTATGGCTGTCAACCCTTGGCTTCCTTGACTTGCAGGTGCATCACTCCACTCTGCTTTGTCGTCACATGGCTGTCCTCCCTCTGAGTGTATTCTTCATATGGCTCTCTCATCTCTCTGATAAGAACATCAGTCATATTGGATTAAGAGCCCACCCTACTCCAGTGTGAGCTCCTCTTAACTTACTACATCTGCAGTGACCCTATTTCCAAATAAGATTACATTGTGAGGTACTGGGGGTTAGGGCTTCAACATATTTGCTGGGGTTAGACACCCAGATTCAACTCATGTCACAATGGGAATTACTCAACTTCTTTTCCTTTTCTGTTTTTAAGCTGAAAGATGTATTGCCTGAGAAGTTTTAGGATCTGGGGATGATATTCTGATCATTAGAAATTACTCAGATTCTGTAGTACAGCTGATTTCTTTCTAGGGGTGACATTTATAAACAACCATGAACAACCTCACTTTCTTCACCGAGTTCATCCTCCTCGGGCTGTCTGCTGACCCCCACATCCAGGCTTTGCTCTTTGTGCTGTTCCTGGGGGATTTACCTCCTGACCCTGATGGGGAATCTGGTGATGATCCTAGTGATCAGAGGGGATTCCCGCCTCCACATCCCCATGTACTTCTTCCTTGGACACCTGTCCTTCCTAGATATCTGCTTCTCCTCAGTGACCATGCCCAAAATGCTACAGAACTTCCTGTCTCAGAAGAAAAGCATCTCAGTGTGAGGCTGCCTCACCCAGAGTTTCTTTTTTCTTCTCAGTGGGTGTACTGAAGCCAGTCTTCTCTCTGCCATGGCCTATGACCGCTATGCCGCTGTCTGCCACCCTCTGCTCTATGCTATGGTCATGAACAGGCCTCTCTGCACTGCAATGGTCAGTGCAGCATGGGTGATGGGGTTTCTGAACTCACTAGTCAATAATCTTCTCATCCACAAGTTACATTTTTGTGGGTCCAACATCATCTCCCATTTCTGCTGTGAGCTACCGTCACTCTTCCCTCTGTCCTGTACTGATCCCACGGCCAACGAGTTCCTTCTGTCAGGGTCCAGTGCATTTCTGGGACTGCTGACACTTCCCCTGATCCTGTTCTCTTACTTCAGAATCATATCTGCCATTCTGAACATCCACTCCTCTGAAGGCCAAGCCAAAGCCTTCTCCACCTGCTCCTCCCACCTCACTGTGGTGCTCTTGTTCTATGCGACGGCTCTATTCAGGTACATCAGCCCTGCCTCAGGCTCAGTGTTGGAGCGAGTGCTCTCCGTTCAGTACAGTGTGATCACATCCTTGCTGAACGCCCTCATCTACAGCCTCAAGAACCAAGAGGTGAAAGCAGCTCTGCAAAGGATGCTGAGGCAGTGAATGTGCTCCTCAGAGGAGGGAATTCTCTGTGTCATTTTTTAGTCAGAAAATGGGGAGGAGGGATATTCAAAAATACCTGAAGAGGAAAAAAAGACATTTGAAGTCAGTGGTTCTCAAAGTGTTATCCACAGACCAGCAGCATCAGAATCAGCAACGTCTGCAAGCTTGCTAGAAAGATAGAGTCTCAGACCCAACCCCTGATCTACTGAATCAGAAAATCCAGAGGTGGAACTCAACAATCTGTGTTTTAATTATGACCACGATGCATGCTCAAGTTTGAGAAACAATGTTTAGGCCAATGAATGTTTGAGAAAACTGTCTTTGGAAAAAGATGGGATATTGACATCTCAAGGTGAAGAATCCCACTTAAATGAGAAAGTTGGTCAGTAAAGTAGTCAAGAAGAGAACATTTCACTGTGTGATCTTATGATCTGTTTCCTACTGCGAAACTGTAAAAGTGAAAAGAACCTACATTATTTTAGGGCATTGTGGGGAGGGGAAGAGCTGGATTGTCCAGGAAGGCAGATGCAGCCCGTCCCTTCCACACTATTGGGGAGTTGCCATTACAAAGGATTCTTCAGCACAGCATGAGGCCAAGGGACAGATGCTCCAGAGCAGTGACTGGCAAGCACTTCCTTTACCTAACCTGAGAGCACCTAAGGGCATTAGACAGCCAGTGTGCCTGGTTCAAGGTCACGTGTTTGTCCCAGAGAGCAAGGACAGCCTGAGGCTATGGTGGGAGCTGTATTCCACATGAGATAGCCCTTCGTATGCAAGCACTTTCACTCTGTGAGAGCACAGAAACTCTGCTTCCTGACATGGTTGCCTGGGCCATGCTATCAGGAGCTCTGAGGATTGTATTCCTGCTTCTGGATTTTTGGCCACAAGACTACTTTTATCTCATTCTTCCTGGAGGACTACAGGCCTCTCTCAGTCTTTATTTTTAACTATAAACTATTATCATATATCATAGTTACAAAATTATACAATATAAAATATAAAAATTATACAATATACAATATAAAAATTATACAAAATTATACAGTATACAATATAAAAAAATAAAAATCAACCATGTGCTCATTCCTCTACTTAAGAAATAGAGCATTTTCAGAACCTTGGATGCTCTGTGTGTAGGCCTCATCATATTGAACTTTTCCCCTCTCCAGAGGTAACCGCTATTGTGAATTGCACAGTACTCATCCCCTTGCTATTATTTACAGCTTATCACTTATTTGTTATCCCTAAATAAGATTGTTGAGTTCTGCCTCAGCAGTTTTTGAACTTTATGTGAGTTCATATTGTTTGTTTTCTTCAGTGACTTGCTTCTTTCACCTAACATTATTTATTCTTGTGTTTTTAGGTATGTCTTTGTGAGCAATGTATAGCTGCATTTTGATTCTTTTTTAAGAGGAGAGTTTAATCAATAGTAATTACAGTAATTATTGTTATATTCAGATCAATTTCTATTTTTCCCACATCTGTATCTTCCTTTCACTTCCCACTCTTTCTCCCATTCCCTTTTCCTCTCTACTTCTCTATTCTTTTGACAGCTACACTTTTTTTTAAAATTATACTTACTTTACCTAAAAATGTCTAAAGTTAGTATCATTTTTATTGAGGTATATTTGATTTACAATATTGTGTTAGTTTCTGGTGTACAGCAAAGTGATTCAGTTTTATATGTGTTGGTTTCTGGTGTACAGCAAAGTGATTCAGTTTTATATGTGTTAGTTTCTGGTGTACAGCAAAGTGATTCAGTTTTATATGTGTTAGTTTCTGGTGTACAGCAAAGTGATTCAGTTTCATGTATATATATATCTATATATATATATTTTTTTCAGGTTCCTTTCAATTATGGATTATTACAAGATATTGAATATAGTTTCCTGTGCTATACAGTAGGACCTCATTGTTTATCTATTTTGTATATAGTATTGATAGTTTCTATCTGCTAATCTCAAACTCCTAATTTATCCCTCCCCTTCTCCCCTTCCCTTTTGGTAACCATAAGTTTATTTTCTATGTGTGTGAGTCTATTTCTGTTTTGTATATAAGTTCATTTATATCATATTTTAGATTCCACATATACATGATATCATATGACATTTGTCTTTCTTTGACTTACTTTACTTAGTATGATAATCTCCAGATCCATCCTTGTTGCTGCAAATGGAATAGTTTCACACTATTTTATGGCTGCATAGTATTCCATTTTGTATATATATATCTTCTTTATCCATTCATTTGTTGATGGACATTTAGGTTGCTTCCATGTCTTGGCTATTGTAAACAGTGCTGCTATGAACATTGGGGTGCATGTATCTTTTAGAATTTTATGGTTTTGTTGAGATGTATGCCCAGGAGTGGGATTGTTGAATCATATGGCAACTTTATTTTTAGTTTTTTAAGGAAACTTCATACTGTTTTCCAAGTGGATGCACCAATTTACATTGCCACCAACACTGTAGGAGGGTTCTCTTTTCTCCACACCTGCTCCAGCATTTATTATTTGTAGACTTTTCAATGATGGTCATTCTGACTGGTGTGAGGTGGTACCTCATTGTAGTTTTGATTTGCATTTCTCTAATAATTAGCAATGATGAGCATCTTTTCATGTGCCTGTTGACCATCTGTAAGTCTTCTTTGAGAAATGTCTATTTGGGTCTTCTGCCAATTTTTTGATTGGGTTGTTTGTTTTCTTGTTATTGACTTGTATGACCTGTTTGTAGATTTTGGAAATTAAGTCCTTGTTGGCTATATGATTTGCAAATATATTCTCCCAGTCCGTAGGGTGTCTTTTCATTTTGTTTATGGTTTCCTTTGCTGTGCAAAAGCTTATAGGTTTGATTAGGTCCCATTTGTTTACCTTTGCTTTTATTTCTCTTGCCTTAGAAGACTGACCTAAGAAAACACTGGTACAATTTACTTCAGAGAATGTTTAGCCTGTGTTCTCTTCTAGGAGTTTTCTGGAGTCATGTCTTACATTTAAGACTTTAAGCCATTTTGAGTTTATTTTTGTGTATGGCATGAGGAAGTGTTCTAACTTGACTTACATGCTAATGTCTAGCTTTCCCAATACCACTTGCTGAAGAGACTTTTCCCCATTGTATATTCTTGCCTCATTTGTGAAATATAAATTGACTGTAGGTGTGTCGGTTTATTTCTGGAATCTTTGTTCTGTTCCATCGATCCATGTCTGTTTTTATGCCAATACCATGCTGTTTTGATTACTGTAGCTTTGTAGTATTGTCTGAAGTCTGGGAGGGTTATGCCTCTTGCTTTGTTCTTTTTCTTCAGGATTGCTTTGGCAATTTTGAGTCTTTTATGGTTCCATGTAACTTTCAGGATTATTTGTTCTACTTCTATGAGAAATGTCATCGGTAATTTGATAAGGATCACAGATTAAATTAAATCTGTTATCTACACATCTGTAGATTGCTTTGGGTAGTATGGTCATTTTAACACTATTAATTCTCCAATCCAAGAGCATGGGCTATCCTTCCATTTCTTTGAATCATCTTCAGTTTTCTTTATCAGTGTTTTATAGTTCTCAACATATAAGTCTTTCACCTCTTTGGTCAGGTTTATTTGTAAGTATATAAATATTTTTTGATATGATTTTAAAAGGGATTATTATTTCACTTTCCCCTTCTGATATTTCATTGTTAGTGTGAAGAAATGCAACAGATTTCTGTACGTTAATCTTGTATCTGGTACCTTGCTGAATTTGTTTATCAGTTCTAGTAGGTTTTGTGTAGAATCTTTAGGGTTTTCTATATATATTATCATGTCATCTGCATAAACTGACAGTTTTACCTCTTTTCTTCCAATCTGGATACCTTTTATTTCTTTTCCTTATCTGATTGCTGTGGCTAAGACTTCCAATATGATGTTGAATAGAAATGGTGAGAGTGGGCATCCCTATCTTGTTCCAGATTTTAGTGGGAAGACTTTCAGCTTTTCATCATTGAATATTATGTTGACTGTGGGTTTGTCATAAATACCTTTTATTATATTGAGTTATATTCCTGCTTTACCCACTTTGGTAAGAGTTTTTACCATTAATGGATGTTGCATTTTACCAAATACTTTTCCTGCCTCTATTGAGATGATCATGTGGATTTTGTCTTTCCTTTTATTGATGTGGTGTATCACATTGATTGATTTGTGTATGCTGAACCATCCTTGTCACCCTGGGATGAATTCAACTTGATTGTGGTATATGATCTTTTTTGTGTGTTGTTAGATTTGTTTTGCTAATATTTTGTTGAGAGTTTTTGCAACTATATTCATCAATATATTGGCCTATAATTTTCCTTTTTGCTAGTGTCTTTGTCTGGTTTTGGTATCAGGATGATGGTGGCTTCATAGAATGGCTTTAGGAGTGTTCTCTCCTCTACAGTTTTTTGGAAGAGTTTGAGAAGGATCAATAAAAGTTCTTCTTTGTATATTTGGTAGAATTACCCAGTGGAGCCATCTGGTCTTGGACTTTTGTTTGCAGGGAATTTTTTTTAAAATATAGATTCTATTTCACTTCTAGTGATAAGCTGTTCAAATTATTTATTTCTTCTTGATTCAGTTTTGGTGGGCTGTATGTTTCTAGAAATGTGTCCATTCTTCTGGGTTGTCCAATTTGTTGGCATGTAATTGCTCAGAGTATTCTCTTATGTTTTTTTGTTTGTATTTTTACAGTATCAGCTCTCATTTTTCCTCTTTCATTTATTATTTTGTTTACTTTGGTCCTTTCTCTTTTTTTCTTGGTGAGCCCTGCTGAGGTTTGTCAATTTTGTTTACCCTTTCAAAGAACCAGCTCTTGGTTTTATTTTTCTCTAGTTTTTAAATTTCTATTTTATTTATTTCCTCTCTGATCTTTATTATTACTTCCTTCTGTTGACCATAGGTTTTGTATGTTCTTCCTTTTCTGATTCCTTTAGGTGGTAGAGAACTTTTGTTTTTTGAGGAAGGCCTATCCCTGTGAACTTCCCTCTTAGGACTGCTTTTTGTGTTTTCATTGTCATTTGTCTCAAGGTATTATTTAACATCCTCTTTGATTTCATTGTTTAACCATTGCTTTTTTAGTAGTATGTTGTTTAGTCTCCAAGTAATTTTTTTTCTTATTTTTTTTCCTGTGGTTTACTTCTAGTTTCATGCCATTGTAGTCAGAAAAGATGCTTGAAATAATTTCTGTCTTCTTAAATTTGTTGAAGCTTGTTTTGTGTCTATCCTAGAGAATGTTCCATATGCACTTGAAAAGAATGTGCATTCTGGTTTTTTTTTTTTCTGATGTAATGTGAAAATATCAATTAAGTCTAACTGTTCTATTGTGTCATTTAGGATTTCTGTTTCTGTATTGATTTTCTGTCTGGAAGATTTGTCCATTGAAGTCTCCTACTATTAATGTATTTCCATCAGTTTCTCTATGTCTGTTAGTATTAACATTTGCTTTATATATTTAGGTGCTCCTATATTGGGTGCATATATGTTAACAAGTGTAATATCCTTTTCTTGTACCAATCCTTTTATCATTATATAGTGTCTTTCTTTATGTTTCTTTATGGCCTTTGTTTTAAAGTCTATTTTGTCTGATATGAGTATTGTGACCTCCACTTTCTTGTCATTTCCACTTGCATGAAATATGTTTTTCAATTCCCTCACTTTCAATCTATGTGTGTCCTTTGCCCAAAGTGGATGTCTTATAGGCAGCATATCGTAGGCTCTTATTTTTTTTAGTCTGGTCTGCCACTCTATGTCTTTTGATTGGAGCATTTAGTCCACTGACATTTAAGGTAATTATTGATAGATATGTAATTATTGCCATCTTAAAGCTTGCTTTCCAGTTGATTTGTATTTCTTCTTTGTTCCTTTCTTTTTCTTTTTGTTTTTCCTTTTGTGGTTTGATGGTTTTTTTTTGTATGAGGGTGAGTCAGAAATTATCTGCATGCTGGTTATATTAAAACTTCTATAAATTCTACAGCCAGACTGTGGATAATTTTTGACTACCCTCATATTATTCTTGTGTTCTTTGTTTTTTTGTGAATCTATCATATGTTTTTGATTTGTGGTTACCCTGTTTTTCAAGTATGTTAACCCATTACTATACCTACTTGCTTTAGACTGGTAGTCATATAGGCTCAAATACATTCTAAAACAAAAAAACAAAAAACTACATTTTTTTACTCCCTTCCCCTACATTTTATGATTTTAATGTCCTCTTTTACATCTTCACATTTATCTTTTTGCTGTTCATTGTAGTATAATTGCTTTCAAAAGGTGTTTGTTTGTTTTTATATCTGTATACTGGCTTTTTAAGTGGTTACTTTAAAATTGTGATTTTTTTCTTTCCTATAGATTTTTGTTTCTTTTCTATTTAAAGACTAACTTTCAATATTTCTTTTAGGATAGGTTTAGTATTGCTGCTAGTCTTTTAGTTTTTGCTTGTCTGAGAAATTTTCTCTTCCCTTCTATTCTAAATGATAATCTTGCTGGGTAGAATATCCTAGGTTGCAGGTTTTTCCCTTTCAGGACTTTAAATATATCTTGCCACTTCCTTCTGGCCTGCAGCATTTCTGTATAGAAATCAGCTTATAGCCTTTCAGGGCTTTCCTTATAATTAACTCTTTGTTTTTCTCTTGCTGCCTTTAGAATCCTCTCTTTATCTTTAATTTTTGCCATTTTAATTATGTCTTTGTGTAGGTCTGTTTGGATTCACCTTGTTCGGGACCCTCTGTGCTTCCTGTACTTAGATATTTGTTTCCTTCTTTAGGTTTGGGAAGTTTTCAGCTAAAATTTCTTCAAATACATTTTTGGTCCCTTTTTTCTTTCTTCTCCATCTGGGATCCCTATTATGCATAGATTGACATGCTTTATATTATCGCATAGGTTTCATATCTTGCTTACTTTTTTTTTTTTTTGTCTTTCTGTCTGCTATTTTGGCCAGGTGATTTTCATTTTTCTGTCTTCCAAATCACTTATTTGTTCTTTTGCATTATTTGGTTTGCTATTTATTGCCTTTAGCTAGGCTTTCATCTCAGCAAATAAGTTTTTTAATTTTAGTTGGCTTCTCTTTATAGTTTCTAGTTCCTTTTCACAGTTATCTGCATTTCTATCGATAGCCTCTCTCAACTCCTTCAGTATTTTTATTACCTTCTTTTACAACTCGAGATATAGTAGACTGGATAGGTCTGTTTCATTGTTTGTTCTTTCAGGAGAATTCTATTGTCCTTTTAATTGGGAGTGGTTCCTCTGTCTTTTCATTTTATTTATCCTTCTATGACTCTATGAATTTAGGAGAAACAGTTATCTACTGTGGTCTTGAAGGGCTGTTTATGTGTGAGAGCATCCCTGTGTAGCCTGAGTCTAATGTTTGTGGCATGATGGCTATTTTTAGTATAGATGCCTCTCACATCTTTCCTGGGTGTGTGCTGGCTGTTATCCCCTTGATAGGGGGTGTGATTGGTGTTACGGTGAACATAGCCTGCACTGGATGTTAAGCAGCACCTCCTCTTTGCTTGGTGGTTTTCGCAGCCCTGCCAGTGGTGGGGTCTACTCCCTAGTGGGAGTAGAAGTGCCCATATCTATTTCTGAGCTGCAGTGTGATGTAGGCCCAAGTGGAGCACTCCCATTGAGAGAGGAGTCACAGAGTACTCCTCTGCAGGAGCTGTCTACAGGGAAGTGCATGTGCTTTGTGTTTTCACCTGTCACCTGTTTTGTGGGTTCATGCAGTACACTATTGTTGGCACTGACTTCAGCCCCACGTCAACCATGGGAATGCAGGCAATGGGCCCAGGTATCCCTCAGGCACTGTATTCACAAACCACCAGTGCAAATCCACCAGTACAGATCTGCAAAGTCAGGCATCAGGCCCACCTGTGGGAGCTATGGAATCAGCCCAGACCCCAGCCCCACCTCCATGTACACGTGCCTGCAAAGCCCACAGCTGCTAACACTGGACCCACCCCAGCCATTGGAGCACCAGTAATCCTGTTGGATGTCCCACAGGTGCTGACCTTGCAAAGCTACTGGCAGTGGCATAAATTCTCCAACTTCAAACAGCCTCTGGGACATAGCTCAGATTTTAGTCCCACCTCTGCTTGTGGGCCACCAGTGCTTGCACACTCCCAGAGCTCATAGATGTCGAGCCATGCCCACTGTGAGCAAGCTGAGAGTGAGGCTGCAGTGGTGGGGCCCTGCCCCTCCTCTCACATACCCATTAACAATAGGGTTTCTATGGCAGACATGAGCTCTGTCCTGTGTACACTCTTAGTTGCTGCCCAGATCAAACTACAGTCTCTTCAGGCTATCTCTATGCAGCTAACCCCAGTCCTTTCCCTGGGTCTGTCTACTGAAGCATGAGTTTCAGCACCAGCCCCTGCTCTCACAATCAGATGTGCATCTTGAGCTGGGGAGTGCAGCGAGGTGGCCAGACCGTCTGTGCTGGTCTCTCTCTGTCCTGCCTGCCACAGTCTGGCTGCTGCACTCTCCTCTGAGTCTGTGAAACTCCCTTTCTGTCCCTGCTGATCTCCCAGCAGGGAAGGAGGTTCCCAGAGTGAGAGAAACTTTCTCTTTCACAGCTTTCCCCCAGGAGCACAGGTCCCATCCTGATTCCTTTTTTCCTCCTTTCTTCCTACCCAGTTATGCAGTGATCTTTCTTGCAGCTTTGATAGTATATCTTCTGCCAGCACTCAGTAGGTATTCTATGAGAACTATTCCACATGTCGATGTATTTTTGATGTATTTGTGGGAGGAGGTGAGCTCCATGTGCTTCTATTCTGCCATCTCGATCTCTTCTCCAAAGTTAGTATCTTTATCCTCTTTCAAGATATATAAGGGCCATAAAACACTTTAACTCCAAACAACACCACACCCAATTTATATGCCATTTCAATCCAGTAATTTAGTTTTTCCTGTCCCCCCTCAAATTAGATATTATTACTACTTTATTTATTCAGTTAGTTTTTGTTTAGATGTGCCCAGATATTTATCATATCATTGCTTGCCTTTCTTTTTAAAAATACTTTAATATGGTTGTTATTTATATAGTGCTTATAAAATGCTGAAAAAACCTGATTTATGATGATTGTATTTATGAAAGTACAATTACAGACAAAATATAAAATTATTAGAGGATGATAATGATGTTTTACAATACATAGAAAAAATACAGGAGACTTTATATGATGTGATTTTCCCAATACATGCTATAGATCACATTACTTATTAAATTTAAAAAACAACTATTTATTACAGTATACAATTAAAAGTTATTTATATCAATATTGCCCATGCATGCCAACAAAATGAAATGCTAACAATAGAATTACAAACTACAAATATTGGCTTTTCTGATAATATTTATCAATAATTTTGGTATTGTTTTGTTAAACCATAACACTTATCTGTATATATCTTTTGTAGAAGGCACTCAAAAACACTTCACAAATATAGAATATCACTTTGGGTACAAGTGGCAAATGCCAAATTAATAATTGATCCCTATGAGACAGTACATACCAGCCCACCTGAGTTGAAGTTTCTATTTTCACAGAAAGGATATTTATTTCATTCTACCTGTTACCTGGGAGTCAGCCCCACTCTTTAAAATTGCAGTATAGTTGATTTATATTAGTTTAGGTGTGCAGCATAGTGATTCAATATTTTCACAGACTATACTCCATTAAAAGTGATTAGAAGATAATGCTTATAATTCCCTGTGCTATACCATATATCCTTGTTGCTTATCTATTTCATATACAGTAACTTGTATCTCTTAATCTCAAACCTCTAATTTGCCCCTCCCACCTTCCATCTCCCCTTTGCTAACCACTAGTTTGTTTTCTACATCTGTGACCTGTTTCTGTTTTACATTTACATTCATTTGTATGATTTTTTAGATGCCACATATTATAGTGCTTGAGGTATTTCAGACAAAAACATAGCATGAATTCAGACCTCAAACTTGCCTGAGCTCCAGCTGTAGTTATGAATTTTCAAGAAATACCCTCTTCATTTAACCAACTCCAATGTCAAAAGACCCAATTTTATCATGGCCCCTGTCCACATGGTGAGTTATTCCTTACTTATGATTACACACATGTTGTTGTCCCTATTTATAACAACTATATAGTTCTTGCTATCTGCTAGGCACTCTAAGAACTTTATTTTATTTAATGTTTGATATATTTATATTTGAATAGCATTTTTAAAAATGTTTTATTTTATACTGGAGGACAGCTGATTTACAGTGTTATGTTAGTTTCAAGTATACAGCAAAGTAATACATATCCATATATCTATTCTGCAAGTTCTTTTCCCATTCAGGTTATTGCAAAATATTGAGTAGAGTTCCCTGTGCTGTATAGTAGGTCCATGTTGATTATCTATTTTATATATAATAGTATGTATATGTTAATCCCAAACTCCCAGTTTATCCCTCCCCCCTCCTTTCCCATTTGATAGCCATAACTTTGTTTTCTAAGTCTGTGAGGCTGTTTATTTTGTAAGTTCATTTGTATCATTTTTTTAGATTCCACATACATGTGATATCATATGATATTTGTCTTTCTCTGTTCAACTTACTTCACTTAGTATGATAATGTCCATGTCCATTCATGTTGCTACAAATGGCATTATTTCATTCTTTTTAATGGCTGAGTAATGTTCCATTGTATATATGTACCACATGCTCTTTATCCATTCCTCTGTTGATGGACATTTAGGTAGCTTCCATGTCTTGGCTATTGTAAATAGTGCTGCAATGAACATTGGGGTTCAGGTTATCTTTTTGAACCATGATTTTCTCCATATATATGCCCAGGGGTGAGATTATTGGATCATATGGTACCTCTATTTTTAGTTCTTTAAGGAACCTCCATACTGTTCTGCATAGTGGCTATACCAATTTACATTTTCCCCAACAGTGTAGGAGCATTCATTTTTCTCAACACCCTCTCCAGCATTTATTGTTTTTCAACTTTTTGATGATGGACATTGTGACTGGTGTGAGGTGATATCTCATAGTTTTGATTTGCATTTCTCTAATAATATGTGATGTTAAGCATCTTTTCATGTGCCCCTTGGCCATCTGTATGTCTTCTTTGGAGAAATGTCTGTTTAGGTGTTCTGCCCATTTTTTGATTGGGTTCTTTGTTTTTGGGATATTGAGCCACATGAGCTGTTTGTAAATTTTGGAGACTAATCCGTTGTCAGTAACATTGTTTGCAAATATTTTTTCCCATTCTGTGGGTTGTCTTTTCATTTTGTTTGTGGTTTCCTTTGCTGTGCAAAAGCTTTTGAGTTTAATTGGGTCCCATTTGTTTATTTTTGTTTTTATTTCCATTACTCTAGGAGACACATGAAAAAGATATTGCTGTGATTTATGTCAGAGTATTCTGCCTGTTTCTCTAAGAGTTTTGTAGTGTCTGGTCTTACATTTAGGTTTAATCCATTTTATTTTTGTGTATGGTGTTGGAGAATGTTCTAATTTCATTTTTTTATATGTTGCTGTACAATTTTCCCAGTAACATTTTTTGAAGAGACTGTCTTTGCCACTGTATTTTTCTTGCCTCCTTTGTCATAGATTAATAGACCATAGGTGCATGGATTTATTTCTGGGCTTTCTATCTTGCTCCATTGATGTCTAAGTCTGTTTTTGTGCAGGTACCATACTGTTTTGATTAGTGTGGCTTTGTAGTATAGTCTGAAGTCAGGGAGCCTGATTCCTCCAGCTCCATTTTTCTTTCTCAGGATTGCTTTGGCTATTTGTGGTCTTTTGTGTCTCCATGTAAATTTTAAGATTTTTTTTGTTCTAGCTTGGAGAAAAATGCCCTTGATAATTTGATAGGGATTGCATTGAATCTGTAGATTCCCTGGGTAGTATGGTCCTTCTGAAAATGCTTCCAGCTCAAGAACATGGTATATCTTTCCATCTGTTTGTGTCACCATTGATTTCCTTCATCAGCGTCTTATAGTTTTTGGTGTACAGGACTTCTGCCTCCTTAGTTTGGTTTATTCCTAGGTATTTTATTCTTTTTGATGCAATGGTAAATGGGATTGTTTCTTTAATTTCTCTTTCTGATCTTTCATTCTTAGTGTATAGAAATGTAACTGATTTCTGTGTATGAATTTTGTATCCTGCAATCTTACCAAATTCATTAATAAGCTTTAGTAGTCTTCTGGTAGCATCTTTAGGATTTTTTATGTATAGTATCATGCCATCTGCAAAGACTGACAGTTTTACTTCTTTTTCAATTTGGATTCCTCTTATTTCTTTTTCTTCTCTGATTGCTGATTACAAATTCCAAAACTATGTTCAATAAAAGTGATGAGAGTGGACATCCTTGTTTTGTTTCTGATCTTAGAGGAAATGCTTTCAGCTTTTCACCATTGAGTATGATGTTAGCTGTAGGCTTATCATATGTGGCCATTATTATATTGAAGTTTGTTCCCTCTATGCCCACTTTCTGGAGAGTTTTTTTAATCATAAATGGGTATTGAATTTTGTCAAAAGCTTTTTCTGCATCTATTGAAATGATTTTATAGTTTTTATTCTTGAATTTGTTAATGTGGTGTATCACACTGATTCATATGTGGATATTAAAAATCCTTGCATCCACGGATAAATTCCACATGATGGTGATGTATGATCCTTTTAATGTATTTTTGGATTCAGACTGCTAGTATTTTGTTGAGGATTTTTGTATCTATGTTCATTAGTGATATTGACCTGTAATTTTTAGTGTGTGTGGTATCTTTGCCTGTTTTTTGTATCAGTGTGATGCTGGCCTCATAGATTGAGATTGGAAGTATTTCTTCCTCTTTTTTGGAAGAGTTTCAGAAGGATAGGTGTTAACTCTTCTCTAAATGTTTTATAGAATTCACCTGTGAAATCATCTGGTTCTGGACTTTTGTTTGTTGGAAGTTTTTAAATCACAATTTGAATTTTAGTAGTTGTGATTGTTCTGTTCATGTTTTCTATACCTTCCTGGTTCAGTGTTGGGAGCTTGTACCTTTCTATGAATTTGTCCATTTCTTCCAGGTTGTCCATTTTATTGGCATAAAGTTGCTTGTAATAGTCTCTTATGATTCTTTGTAAGTCTGTGGTGTCCACTGTAATGTCTCCCTTTTCATTTCTAATTTTATTGATTTGAGTGCTCTCGCATTTTTTTGTTGAGTTTATCTTCTCAATGAACCACCTTTTAGTTTCATTGATCTTTTCTATTGATTTCTTGGACTGTATGCCATTTTTATTTCTGCTTTGATCTTTATGATTTCTTCCCTTCTGCTAATTTTGGGTCTTGTTTATTCTTCTTTCTCTAGTTGCTTTACTGTAAGGTTAGGTTTTTTATGTCATTTTTCTTGTTTCTTGAGGTAAGATTGTATTGGTATGAACTTCCCTCTTAGAACTGCTTCTGCTGTGTCCCATAAGTTTTGGGTCATTGTGCTTTTGTTTTCATTTCTCTGTAGGTATTTATTTCCTCTTTGATTTCTTCAGTGGTCCATTGGCTGTTTATTCGCATATTGCTTAGCCCCCACATTTTTGTGTTTTTTACAGTTTTTTTTTCTTGTAGTTGATTTCTAATCTCGTAGCATTTTGGTCAGAAAATTGCTTTATATGATTTCAATTTTTTAAAATTTACCAAGGCTTGCTTTGTGTATCAGCATGTGGTCTATCCTGGATTTGTTCCGAGTGGACTTGAAAAGAATGTGTATTCTGCTGCTTTTGAGTGTGATGCTCTATAAATATTATTTAAGTCCATTTGGTCTAATGTGTCATTTAAGGCCTCTGTTTCCATATTGATTTTCTATCTGGATGATTTATTGATGTAAGTGGGATGTTAGAGTCCCCCACTATTATTGTGTTAGTGTCAATTTCCCCTTTTATAGATGTTAGCATTTGCCTTATATATTGAGGTGCTCTTATGTTGGCTGCATAGATATTTACAATTGTTGTAACTTATTGGATTGATCCCTTGATCATTATGCAGTATCCTTTGTCTCTTGCAACAGTCTTTATTTTAAGGTCCATTTTGTCTGATATGAGTATTGCCATCCAGCTTTCTTTTGATTTCCATTTGCATGGAATACCTTTTTTTTTTATTCCCTCACTTTCAGTCTGTATGCATCCCTAGATCTAAGGTGGGTCTCTTGTAGACAGCATATATATGTGTCTTGTTATTGTATCAATTCAACCAGTCTATGTCTTATGGTTAGAACATGTAATCCATTTAATTTTTAGGTCATTATTGATATGTATATTCTTATTGCAATTTTTAAAATTGTTTTGGATTTTTTTGTAGTTCCTTTTTCTTCCCTTACTCTTTTGTTCTCTTCTCTTGTGATTTGATGACTAACTTTAGTGTTGTGTTTGAATTCCCTTTTCTTTGTGTGTGTGTGTGTGTGTGTGTGTGTGTGTGTGTGTGTGTGTTTATTGTAAAGTTTTGCTTTGTGGTTATCATGAGGTTTTGATATAGCAGTCTATAAATAAACAATATTGTTTTAAATTGATGGTCTTTTAACAATATCCTGCATTTGTACTCTCCTTTTCTTATGATTGCTAGTTTTGATATCATATTTGTTTGTGGATGATTTCCTAACTTTACTGTATTTTTGCCTTTTTTGGTGAGCTTTCCCATTCATAATTTTCTTGTTTCTAGCTGTGGGCTTTACTTTTTCTGCCTAGAGAAGTTCCTTTAGCATTTGTTGCAAAGCTAGTCTGGTGGTGCTGAATTCTCTAAACTTTGCTTGTTTACAATATTTTTGATTTCTCCATCAAATCTGAATGAGAATCTTTTTGGTTGTAGTTTCTACCCTTTCATCACTTTAAATATGTCATGCCACTCCCTTCTGTCCTGCAGAGTTTCTGCTGAAAAATCAGCTGATAACTATATGGGAATTCCTTTGTATGTTATTTGTTGCTTTTCCCTTGTTGTTTTTAATATTTTCTCTTTGTCTTTAATTTTTGTCAATTTGATTACTATGTGTCTTGGCATGTTCCTCCTTGGGTTTATCCTGCCTGTGACCGTCTATGCTTCTTCGACTTCTGTGACTGTTTCCTCTCCCATATTAGAGAAGTTTTTGCTTATTATCTCTTCAAGTCTTTTCTCAATCCCTTTCTCTCTCTTCTCCTTCTGGGACCCCTATAATGTGGATGTTGTTGCACTTAATGTTATCCCAGAAGTCTCTTAGATCGTCTTCATTTCTTTTCATTCTTTTTTCTTTATTCTGTTCCATGGCAGTGATAGCCACCATTCTGTCTTCCAGCTCACTCATCCGTTCTTCTGCCTCATTTATTCTGCTATTGATCTCTTCTAGTACATTTTTCATTTCAGTTATTGTATTGTTCATCTCTTTCTGTTTGTTCTTTAGATTTTCTAGCTCTTTGTTAAACATTTCTTGTATCTTATGGGTCTGTGCCTCCATTCTTTTTCCGAAATCTTGGATCATCTTTACTATCATTACTCTGAATTCTTTTTTGGCTAGATTGCTTATCTCCACTTCACTTAGTTGTTTTTCTGGGGTTTCACCTTGTTCCTTCATCTGGGACATATTCCTCTGCCATCTCTTTTTGCCTACCTTTCTGTGACTATGGTTTCCATTTTGCAGGCTGCAGGACTGCAGTTCTTCTTGCTTATACTGACTGCCCCATGGTGGATGAGGCCAGGTTAAGAGGCTGGTGCAGGCATCCTGGTAGAAGGGACTAGGTCCTGCCCATTATTGTGTGGAGCTGGATCTTGTCTCTTTGGTGAGCAGGGCCTTATCAAGGGTTTTGTTTAGTGGGCAGCTGTGGGCTCAGTAATACCTTAGGCAGTCTGTTTGCTGATGGCTGTTGCTGTGTTCCTGTCCTTTGGTTGTTTGGCCTGAGGTGTCCCAGCAATGGATCCTATTGTTGGGTGGGGCCAGGACTTGGTGGAAAAATAGCAACCTCCAGGAGAGGTGACACCAATGAGTACTCCCTAGAACTACTGCCACCAGTGTATTTGTCCCTGCAGTGAGCCATAACTGCCCCCCACCTCTGCAGGAGACCCTCCAGTACCAACAGGTAGGTCTGGCTTATGCTCCTAAGAGGTCACTGCTTTTTCCCCTGGATTCTGGTCACATGAGACCTTTTGTGCACCCTCTAAGAGTGGGGTTTCACTTCCCCCAGTCCTGAGGAATTCCTGCAGTCAAACTCTGCTGACCTTCAAATTCAGATGCTCTGGGGGCTCCTCCTCCCAATGCCAACCCCCCAGGCTGGAGAGCATGATGTGGGACTCAGAACTTTCACTCCTGTGGGAAAACCTCTGTGATATAATTATTTTCCAGTTTGTGGGCCCCTCACCCAATAGGTATCAGATTTGATTTTACCACAATTGCACCTCTCCTACCATCTCATTGTGGAGTCTTCTTTGTTTTTGGATGTAAAGTATCTTTTTGGTTAAGGTCTGGTGGTTTTTGTTGATGTTTGTTCATCAGTTAGTTGTGATGTTGGTGTTTTCATAAGAAGAGTTGAGCTTATGTTCCTCTACTCCATCATCTTTTCTCCAACCTCCTGTCTCTAAGATCTTTATATATATTGACTAATTTCATGCACTGCACAACCCTATGAGATGGCTACATTATTATCTTTATTTCACAGATGAAGAAAGTGATGCCCAGGGAGGAAAAGTGCCTTTCCCAAGGTCATTAGAAGAGCTGGGATTTAAACCCAGGCAGTTTAGACCCAGAATCTACGTTCTTAACTGCTAGGCTATAATGCTTCTGGGATTCAACCCACTGAATGTTCATCATTCTCACTGTTGAAGTTCTCCTATTAGGATCATTTCTAAATTAGAATTATCCTATTAGACTCACTATCCTAGATGGTCTCTATGTTTTATCTCCTGCCCCTGCATCCCCCTGCATCTAGCTGGTTTGGGTATTTGCTTAACTTCTAGGATTTCTGCTTTCACTTCATTTGTGAGTTCTGAAGAGCCTAAAATATCTTGGCAACCCATTAATTTTTAAAATTCAGCTTATTAGTTACTTAAACCAAAAACATTGTTTGAGGCAATTAATGCACTGTACTGTCAGAAGTAGAAGTCATCTCCTCAATCAAGAATTCTTGATACTTTCTATTCCTACCAACCCAATTTCTGGCCCAGGTGTCTTCTGGCTTCCAAACTTGTCACTGACATTTTCAATATTTTATATGTTATTAAGATGTATCAGAACCTTGTTTTCAATAAAACAATTTAATAAAATGTAGAAGTCAATAACTGCATAATATTGAGTTAAATACTCATACTAATTTTTTTCAAAAATAGCAATGTGTCCTTTGGTGTCAGCTCCTTATTTATTTTGGAGGTAACAAACTGACTCCTTCAGAGAAAAAGGAGGGTCTTGGTAAAGAACATAACCAGCCACATTTCTCACTTAGGATATCTGACTTCCCTGGAACTTCATCTTTAAGAAGTCAACATCTGAGAAATATTTAGAAAGTAGAATTAAGGCAACTTGATAACCCATTAGATCTGATGAATGAGGGAAGTGAAAGAATCTGGCATGATTTAATTTGATTTGGGTTAATATGAACACTTTAGTAATTATGGAACAGACTTTTTGTCAGGTTTTTTTGTTACAAGTAATATTGTTCTTAACATCTTTGTGCCTAAATGCAGGTCTGTATTTTAGGTTCCTTGCTTTAAAAAGAGTCCTAGAAGTAGAATCACCAGCTCAAATTCTTTAAAATGATATCCACATTGCTCCTGGCCATACCTGGGCATGAAAGATGGAGTCATATAAACTCTTTGGAAGAATTTGGCAGAGGGGTTGCTTGCTTTCATTAGCTACTATTAGATATGTATTCCCTCCCTTATGACCTGCCTTCATTTACAGGAAAACTCAGGGGGTGTTTATTGGTTCTCTAAGCATGTCCTCCCAATTTCCATAAACTGCCAAGAGCACTTGCATGGGAGGTATTGAAATGGCCCTAAACCACTACCACTGATGCCAGTGCCTGAGAAGAATGGATTCTTTTGCAATACTCAGTATTCTGATTCAGAAAAATGAAATCTTCTATTCACTGAGATCTACTTAGGAGAGAAATAGGTGGTTTTTCTTCATACTGATTCCACATGTTTCTTGTTGTAGTCTCAGTTATTTTTTTTACAGATAATATAAATGGAAATCTATTTCTCTGTTATGTCTTCTAAGTGATTGTTACTGGAAAATAGAATATATAACTGAAAATGATACCACATATGTGATATTTGTGATATATTGACAAATATGTACTAGTAGTGTCTTGGGAAAATGCATTGTTTTCCTTTACTCTTATACTCACACTTCTGTGACTAGATGTGTGGGTTTCTCCCCACACTGACCAATTCTCTAACACCAGTCGGCTGTCCTACAATTCAGTTCAATTTTGATACTATCTACCTGTGGTTAGCACAAACCCCAAAGTTTAAGGGCTCAATCTCACAAGACTGTTCTGCACCCCAACTTCAGATGTCAATCACAATGCAGGTTGTCACCTGTGCTTTGACCATCCAGTTATAAATCAGAGATTCCTATCACCCTCTCCTTGGATGTGATGATCTGCTTGAGCAGTTCACAGAACTCAGGAAAACATTTTGCTTACTAGATTAATTGTTTATTATAAGAGAATAAAACTCATCAATGGGCAGATGAAATAAATGTGGGAAGTGTCACTGAGCTTCCATGATTTTCTGGAGGCCAATCTCAGGCATTTCTATAAGTTTAGTTAGCTGGAAGCTCTCTAAACCTCATACTTTAGGGATTTTTATGGGGGTTGTATCACATAGGCATGATCAGTTAACTCATTTACCAGCCCCTCTCCCTTCTCCAGAGGATGGGGTAGGTAGGTCTGAAAGTTACAAGCTTCTAATCATGGTTTGGCCTGATGACCAGCCCTCACCCATGAGCACACCAAGAGTCAACACTCCTATGAGTCAAGAAATTATAAGGGATTTAGGAGCTCTGTATCAGAGATTCTTATCACTCAAGAAATTACAGTCATCCCCCCTTCTCCATGGTTTCACTTTTCATGGTTTCAATGCATCACATTAAACTGTGGTCCAAAAATACTACATGGAAATTTCTAGAAATAATTCATAAAATTTTAACTGCACATCTTTCTAACTAGCATTATGAAATCTTGTGCCATTCTGCTCTGTCCTGGCTAGGACACGAATCATGCCTTCCTCAAGCTTGTCCATGCTGTATATGCTACCAGCCCATTAGTATAGGAAAAATCATAGCACCGTTGACTCTTGAATAATGCAGGGGGCTAGAGGCACGGACCCCACACAATAAAAAAATATGCATCAACCTTCAATATCAGCAGTATCACATCCATGGATTCAATCAACCAACTGCAGATTTTGTAGTACTATAATACATATTTATTGAAAAATAATTCTTGTGTAAATGGACCAGCACAGTTCAAACCCATAATGTTCAACGGTCAACTATATATTTAGGCTTCAGTACTATCTGGGGCTTCAGTCATCCACTGGAAGTTTTGGAAGAGCTTTATGTCAGTAATTGGGATCAAAGACAAAATTTTGGTAGAAACAGGGGAGCAGACCAAATATATTTGTTATTTCACAAATATTTATTACACATACATACATACACACACACACATACACACTCATTTTCACGGTGTTGCTTCTCTAACTCAAAAAGTGTAATACCCATTTAAATTAAAAAACCTTCAATATTATCATTCTTTTCCTACATTATTTTATTATAACATTTAAAAATATGTTCAAACAAGAGAAAATATAACTTCCTTACCTCTATAAAGTATAATACACTGTGAAAGCAAACCAAATGTATAAATTAAACATGCACAATATTACAAAAATATTCATAAAACTCTAACTACATTAATGGGATGGACACTATCATTTGCTATATTTGCTTGCTTTGTGTTTGGCCAATTTTATTCATTTGGTTTTGAGCATAATGTATTATCATTTGAGTCTCTGTAATTATCGTTATTTATTTTTCTTTTTAACAGTTGACTCTTTTTATCTCCAATATGCTATTTTGATGAAAGAGTCAATTTAATGTTATTTCAGTGAAATACTGAAAAAACAACATTGTTTAATTAAAAGTCTTTCATTCATATTTAATAATGCAGTTACTGCTAATTACTTTATTTTTCACTGCACTTTGATGTCTTTCACCCTTCACTTCACCCAAGAAATGATTAGTCATCAGTATTTTCTCTCATTTGCCTACAACAATTAAAATATCCCCTCACTGCGGAAAAGTTTTTTAACTGTAAATTATCATTGTAACAGAGAAACACATTCTAACTAGTAATTAGGAAAATAATTAATCAAGAATAAAACAATGGGAGAGGATAACTGTGGGGTTTCTACATTGAACATGCAAACCTAGTGACTGCCAGACTGCTTAACACGTCAGATTAACTTACATTGTTATTTCTTCTCTGATCTGTGAGTTACATGAAATTATATTGCTTTTTTCCCAAACATTTAAAGGTTTTCTAACTATTTTTATTGATTTCTACTTTTAAATTAGAGAACATCATGCTCTGTATGATTTCAACCCATTGGAAATTTAAGATTTTTTAAATATTTTTATTTTATATTGGAGTATAGTTGATTAACAATGTTGTGTTAGTTTCAGGTGTACACAGAGTGATTCAGTTATACATATATATGTATCTATTCTTTTTCAAATTCTTTTCCCATTTAGGTTATTACAGAGTATTGAGCAGAGTCCCCTGTGCTATACAGTAGGTTCTTGTTGGTTATCTGTTTTAAATATAGCAGTGTCCTGGCTTATGGTGAACTTTAGAAAATGTTTCCTGTACATACGAATGAAAACAGCATTCTGCAGCTGTGAGCTGCAATGATTTATGTATATCAATGAGGTCAAGATGTTAGTCATTCTTGTCCAATCTTTCATATACTTACTGGGTTTTGGTCTACTTTTCTATCAGATGGTTATTAAGAGTAGGATTTATCTATTTCTTCTTTTAGTTACATTTTTTACATATATATGTATACAGAAGTTTTGTTATTAGGTGATCTATCAGTCATCTGTTGCTGCACAACAAGCATCCACAAAATCTTAGTGGCATACAGCAGTGACTACTTAGTTCTCACTCATGGGTATACAGATCAGCTGAGGTAGCATACCTGCAGATTGCCTGGACTTGGTTCCTGGCTGTAGTCTATTCTGAATGTCTCATTCCAGGGCTTAGGCTGAAGAGGCAGTGCCTATCTATGGCTATTATTTTCATCATGGAGGTTAGAAACTCTCAGAAAGACAAATGGAAACATGCATTGCCTCTTAAAGCCCATGCTCAGAGTTGGCAGTCTGGTGCTTCTGTTTATATTCCTTGGCCAAAGCAATTCACTCCCATGGACAAGCCCAACTTCAGTGGGATAGAGAAGTATATATCTCTATGGAGGTAGTGGGGAAGAGTTAAGTAGTAGATATTTGCTGAACAATGATCTAATCCACATGTGCTTACAATCAGAAATTTTATATGATCTTGTTGGACTAACTCTTCTATCATTTTTAAATGTCTTATTATCTCCAGTAAATTTTTTTGCTTTATTTCTACTTTGCTGTTAATATAGTTCCATCAACTTCCTGTAGGTTGATGTTGCTTGATATATCATTTTCCATCCTTTTAATGTCATCCTAAGTGTCTTTATGTTTCAAACATGTCTCTTATAAGTAGCATATAGTGGAATTTTGTTTTTTAATACAATATGATCATCTGTATCTTTTAATTGGAGTGTTCAGTCAATTTACACTTAATATAATTATTCATACATTCTGGCTTAAATTTACTACCTGTTTTCTATAAGTCCCATATGTTCTACATTCCTTTTTCTATCCTTTTATTGCCTTCTTTTCAATTTGCTAAGAATTTTTATTATTCTACTTTCCCCCTTTACCAACTTGTTAGATGTAATTTTTTTCACTATTTTTAGGAGTGGCCCTAGAAATAACATGTGTTCTTGTTTTATTAAATTCTAATGTAAAGTAGTACTTTTGCTACTTTCTAAATAACACAAGGACCCTAAAACCACTTAACTCCATTTCTTTTTTGCCTTTTATTCTATGGCTAGCATATATTTTGATTATATATTTTATTTATATACAGCTGAACCTTGAATACCACAGGACTGTACTGTGTGGGTCCACTCATACATGGATTTTTTTCAATGCGAAATTCTACAGTACTAAGCCATCTGTAGTTGGTTGATCCAGGGATGTGGGACTGCAGATATGGAGGAACCCAACTGCATATATGTAGGGCTGACTATAAGTTATATGCGGAATTTCCACTCCATGGAGGGTTGGCGCCCCAACCCTCTCCTGGTTCAAGATCAACTGTATATATTTATAAACACACATATATATAAAACTTCTGTATTATGTATATAACTATATACACATATGTAATATCACAAAGTATTATTTTTATTTTATTATGATTTTATTATATGTAGTCAGTATTCTTTCAGATTTACTTATGTATTTATCTTTTTTTACTGAAGTACAGTTAATTTTCAATTTGTATTACTTTGAAGTGTACCACAAAGTAATTCAGATATATATGTATATATATTACTTTTTAGATTCTTTTCCATCTTATAGGTTATTACAAAATATTGAGTATATCGTTTCCTGTGCTATACAGTATCTCCTTGTTATTCACCAATTTTAAATAAAGAAGTATGTGTATGTTAATCCAAAACTCCTAATTTATCTCTCCTTGCCCCCATCCCCACTATCCCCTTTGGTAACCATAAGTTTGTTTTCTATGTCTGTGAGTCTTTTTCTGTTTTGTAAATAAGTTCATTTACATCATACTTTAGATTCCACATACAAGTGATATCATATGATATTTGTCTTTCTCTAACTGACTTCATTTAAAATGATATCTCTAGGTCCATCCATGTTGCTGCAAATGGCATTATTTCATTTGTTTTTATGGCTAATATTCCATTGTGTGTGTGTGTACACACACACCACATCTTCTTTATCCATTCATCTGTCAGTGGACATTTAGGTTGCTTCCATGTCTTGGCTATTGTAAATAGTACTGCTATAAACATTGGGGTGCACATATCTTTTTGAATTAGAGTTTTCTGCAGATATGTGCCCAGGAGTGGGATTGCAGGATCATATGATAACTCTATTTTTAATTTTTTAAGGAACATCCATACTGTTCTCTGTAGTGGCTACATCAATTTACATTCCCACCAGCAGTGTAGGAGGGTTCCTTATTCTCTATACCCTTTCCAGCATTTATTATTGGTAGATTTTTTAATGATGGCCATTCTAACTGGTGTGAGGGGATACCTCATTGTAGTTTTGATTTGCATTTCTCCAATAATTAGCAATATTGAGCATCTTTTCATGTGCCTGTTGGCCATTTGTATGTCTTCTTTGGAGAAATGTCTATTTAGCTCTCCTGGCCATCTTTAGATGGGGTTGTTTAGTTTGTGATATTAAGCTGTATGAGAGCTGTTTGTATAGTTTGGAAATTAATCCCTTGTCGGATGCATCATTTGCAAACATTTTCTTTTATTCTGTAGGTTGTCTTTTCATTTTGTTTACAGTTTCTTTGCTGTACAAAGGCTTTTAAGTTTAATTAGGTATCATTTGTTTATTTTTGTTTTTATTTCCATTACTCTAGGAGACAGATCCCTAAAAAATATTGGTATGATTTATGTCAAAAAGTATTCTGCCTATGTTTTCCTCTAGGAGTTTTATAATATCTCATTTTATATTTAGATTGTTAATGCATTATGAGTTTATTTTTGTATGTGGTGTTAGAGAATGTTCTAATTTCATTCTTTTACATGTACCTATCCAGTTTTCCAAGCACCAATTATTGAAGAGACTCTCTTTTCTCCATTGTATATTCTTGCCTTCTTTGTTGTAGATTAATTGACCATAAGTGTGTGAGTTTATTGCTGAGCTTTCCATCCTGTTCCTTTGATCTATATGACTCTATTTGTGCCAGTAAAATACTGTTTTGATTACTGTAGTTTTGTTGTATAGTCTGAAGTCAGGGAGCATAATTCTTCCAGCTCCAGTCTTCTTTCTCAAGACTCTTTTGGCTATTTGGGATCTTTTGTGTTTCCGTACAAGTTTTTTAAAAAATTTGTTCCACTTCTGTGAAAAATGCCCTTGGTAATTTTAAAGGGATTAGCTTGGGTAGTATGGTCATTTTAACAATATTGATTCTTCCAGTCTAAGAATATGGTATATATTTCTATCTGTTTTGCCTTCAATTTATTTTATCAGCATCTTATAGTTTGCAGAGTACAGGTCTTTTGCCTTCCTCAGTAGGTTTATTCCTAGATATTTTATTATTTTTGATGTGATGATAAATGGGATTGTTTCCTTAAGTTCTCTTTCTGCTACTTTGTTGTTAGTATATAGAAATACAGGAGATTTCTATATGTTAATTTTGTATCCAGCAACTTTATCAAGTTCATTGATGAGCTCTAGTAGTTTTCTGGTAGCATCTTCAGGATTTTCTACGTATATCATGTCATCTTTAAACAGTGACTGTCTTACTTCTTCTTTTTCAATTTGGATTCCCTTTGTTTCTTTTACTTTCTCTGATTTTAGGACTTCCAAAACTATGTTGAATAAAAGTGGCAAGAGTGGGCATCCTGGTCTTATTTCTGATCTTGGAGGAAATGCTTTCAGCTTTTCACTGTTGCATATGATGTTAGCTGTGGGTTTGTCATATATGGCCTTTATTATGTTGAGGTATGTTCCCTCTAAGCCCACTTTCTCCAGAGTTTTTATTATAAATTTATAATTTTATTATAAATTTATGATAATGTTGAATTGTAGAAATAGCTTTTTCTGCATCTATTGAGATGATAACATGGCTTTTAGTCTTCATTTGTTAAGGCTAATATTATTCTTTAATTTGTTATCACATTGATTGATTTGCAGATATTGAAAAATTCTTGCATCCCTCGGATAAATCCCACTTGACCATGGTGTATGATCCTTTGACTGTATTATTGGAGTCAGTTTGCTAGTATTTTGTTGAGGATTTTTGCATCTATGTCCATAAGTGATATTGGCCTGTAGTTTTCTTTTGGGGGATGTCTTTGTCTGGTTTTGGTATCAGGGTGATGGTGCCTTCATAGAATGAGTTCAGAAATGTTCCCTCCTCTGCAATTTTTTGGAATAGTTTCAGAAGGATAGGTGTTAACTCTTCTCAAAATGTTTGGTACAATTTGCCTGTAAAACCATCCGTTCCTGGACTTTGGTTGTTGGGAGATTTTTTAATTCCTGATTAATCTCAATACTGACAATTGGTCTAATTAATATTTTCTATTTCTTCCTGCTTTAGTCTTGGAAGATGGTACATTTTAAGAATTTCCCCTAAGTTGTCCATTTTATTGGCATATAGATGCTTGTAGTAATCTCTTATGATCCTTTGTATTTCTGTGGTGTCAGTTGTAACTTTTTTGTTTCTGATTTTATTGATTTGGGCCCTCTCCCTTTTTTCCTGATGAGTCTGGCCTAAAGGATTATCAATTTTGTTTATCTTTTCAAAGAACCAGCTTTTAATTTCATTGATTTTTTTCTATTGTTTTCTTCTCTATATCATTTATTTCTGCTCTGATCCCTATGATTTCTTCCCACTAATAACTTTGGGTTTTGTTTGTTCTTCTTTCTCTAGATGCCTTAAGCATAAGCTAGGTTGTTTGAGATTTTTCTTGTTTCCTGAGGTAAGCATATATCACTATAAACTTCCCTTTTAGAATTGCTTTTGCTGCATCCTATAGGTTTTGAATCATCATGTTTTCATTTTCATTTGTCTCTAGGTCTTCACTCTTGCTTCTGGCTTGATTCATTGTCCTTTTTCCTGAAGGATTGTTATTAAATGTGCTGGTGATGAATTCTCCAATTTTTTGATCATCTAAAAGTATCTTACTTTAATCTTTGTTTTCAAAAAAATATTTTCACTGGCTATAGACTTCTTGACAATTATTTTCTCCCAGTACTTTGAGGATCACACGACTTTGTCTTTCAGTTTCCACTGAGAGGTTAGCTCTAAGTTTTAGTATTGCTAACCAGAAGATACTATATCTTTTTATTCTAGCTGCTTTTGTTACTCTGCTCTTGGTCAGCTATTTTAATATATATTTTTTGTGGAATTTTTTGTATTTATCCTGTTTGCAGTTTAGACCTCTTCTTAAATCAGTAGCTTGATGGCAGCTTTTGTCAGTTTGGGATAATCTTCTTCAAATATTGCATCTGCCTAATTCTCTTCTCCCTCTACTTCTGTGCACTAGATGTTTTCACCATTACCTACATGTCTTTTATGCTCTTCTCTATATTTTCTGTCATGTTTTTCTCACTGCTTAAGTCTGGATATTTTCTTCCACCCCATCTTCATAAAATCTCTCTTCTGTTATATCTAATAGCTCTTATACATATCCATTATAGGTATCCATTGTTATTAATTTGAGTTATTTTTGTTTTCTGTTCTAAAACTCAAATATGGTTCTTTTTTTATACATTTCAAGTCTCTCCTAGAAGTGTCCATTTTGTCATCAAGTTTCTTAAACATATTAATTAGTTATATGCTCATCCATATCTGATCACTTCAATATCGGATCTACTATGGATCTATTTCTTTATACTTCTCCTGTTACCTTCCAGTCATGTGGTATTGCCTTCTGGCAGCCCTGATTCTTTTTTTAAAACTGAATTCTGAGTATTTTGTTTAACAAATTATAGAAATCATTTTAGCCCATGTGATATTTTCTTTCTTCAGAGACAATATAGCAATGAAAGCAGATGAAAGATAACCTTAATTCAACCAGATTTATGCTGCTTTGAAACTGACCATCAATCTTTAATGAAAGCAGGTCTATTTCCAGTTTATACTTACTCTTAGCATGTAGCACTTTTGAGATCCCAACTAAAAATCTGGAGTGTTTACCAGATCCTCTCTTCTTTAGTGGTGCCAAGTGCCAGTTTTTGTCCCCCTAGACTTATAAGACTATTGGCAGTTCTGCTCAGTTTCTCAGATGACACTTGCTGCTCAGATTTTTAACTACTCTGCTTCTGGCTTTGCGATCAGAATCAATGGATGTTTTAAGGCAGAAAGCCGTACCAAATGTCATCATAACTTTTCTTCAAATATATTGATCCATCAAATTTCAGCTGTTTTGATACATCTCTGGTACTATGAAAATTCAAAACGGTATATATTTATATATTTACATTTGCTTAATTTTTTTTCCAGCCTTTGAGGTACACCAAAGTGAATCAGCTGTATTTATACATATATCCCCATATCCCCTCCCTCCCACAACTCCCTCCCACTCTCCCTGTCCTGGCCCTCTAAGCCATCACCCATCATCAAGTTGATCTCCCTTTGTTAAACAGCAACTTCCTTTTTTTTTTTAAGAACTTTTATTGAGATACAGTTAACATACAATAAACTGCATATCCTTAGAGTGTACAATTTGGTATTTTTTTCTAATTAGTAATGTATATATGGCAATCCCAATCTCCCAATTCATTCCCCCCCCCAACCCCCCTGCGTTCCCCACTTGGTGTCCACATGCTTGTTCTCTACCTCTGTGTCTCTATTTCTGCCTTGCAAACTGGGTGATTTGTACCATTTTTCTATATTCTGCATATATGTGTTAATATACGATATTTGTTTTTCTCTTTCTGACTCATTTCACTCTGTGTGACAGTCTCTAGGTCCATCCATGTCTCTACAAATGTCCCAGTTTCATTGCTTTTTACAGCTGAGTAATATTCCATTGTATATATGTACCACATCTTCTTTATCCATTCCTCTGTTGATGGACATTTAGATTGCTTCCATGTCCTTGCTATTGTAAATAGTGCTGCAATGAACATTGGAGTGCATGTGTCTTTTTGAATTACGGTGTTCTCTGGGTATATGCCCAGTACTGGGATTGCTGGGTCATATGGTAACTCTATTTTTCGTTTTTCAAGGAACCTCCATACTGTTCTCCATAGTGGATGTATCAATTTACATTACCACCAACAGTGCAAGAGTGTACCCTTTTCTCCACACCCTCTCCAGCATTTACTGTTTTGTAGATTTTCTGATGATGTCCATTCTAACCGGTGTGAGGTGATAACTCACTGTAGTTTTGATGTGCATTTCTCTAATACTTAGTGATGCTGAGCAGCTTTTCATGTGCCTCTTAGCCATCCATATGTCTTCCTTGGAGAAATGCTTATTTAGGTCTTCTGCCCATTTTTTGATTGGGATGTTTTTTTTTGATATTGAGCTGGATGAACTGTTTGTATATGTTGGAGATTAATCCTTTGTTGATTTGTTTGCAAATATTTTCTCCCATTCTGAGGGTTGTCTTTTCATCTTGCTTATAGTTTCCTTTGTTGTGCAGAGGCTTTGAAGTTTTATTAGGTCCCACTTATTTATTGTTGTTTTTATTTCCATTACTCTAGGGGGTGGATCAAAAAAGATGTTGCTGTGATTTATGTCGAAGAGTGTTCTTCCTATGTTTTCCTCTAGGAGTTTTATAGTGTCTGGCCTTACATTTAGGTCTTTAATCCATTTTGAGCTTATTTTTGTATATGGTGTTAGGAAAGTGTTCTAATTTCATTCTTTTCCATGTAGCTGTCCGGTTTTCCCAGCACCACTTATTGAAGAGGCTGACTTTTCTCCATTGTATATCCTTGCCTCCTTTGTCATAGATTAGTTGATCATAGTTTATCTCTGGGCTTTCTATCCTGTTCCATTGATCTATATTTATGTTTTTCTGCCAGTACCATAATGTCTTGATCACTGTAACCTTGTAGTATAGTTTGAAGTCAGGAAGCCGAATTCCACCAACTCCATCTTTCCTTCTCAAGATTGCTTTGGCTATTCGCAGTCTTTTGCATTTCCATACAAATCGTAAAATTTCTTGTTCTAGTTCTGTGAAAAATGCCACTGGTGATTTGATAGGGATTGCATTGAATCTGTAAATTGCTTTGGGTAGCATTGTCATTTTCACTATGTTGATTCTTCCAATCCAAGAACACGGTATATCTCTCCATCTGTTTGTGTTGTCTTTGATTTCTTTCATTAGTGTCTTACAGTTTTCTGAGTATAGGTCTTTTACCTCCTTAGTTAGGTTTATTCCTAGGTATTTTATTCCATTTGTTGCAATGGTGAATGGGACGTTTTCTTAATTTCTCTTTATGATCTTTCATTGTTAGTGTATAGAAATGCAAGAGATTTCTGTGTGTTAATTTTGTATCCTACAACTTTACCAAATTCATTGATTAGTTCAGTGTTTTCTGGTGGCATCTTTAGGATTTTCTATGTATAGTATCATGTCATCTGCAAACAGTGACAGTTTTACTTCTTTTCCAATTTGTATTCCTTTTATTTCTTTTTCTTCTCTGATTGCTGTGGCAAGGACTTCCAAAACTATGTTGAATAGTAGTGGCAAGAGTGGACATCCTTGTCCTGTTCCTGATCTTAGAGGGGATGCTTTCGGTTTTTCACCATTGAGAATGATGTTTGCTGTGGGTTTGTGTACATGGCCTTTATTATGTTGAAGTAGGTTCCCTCTATGCCCATTTTCTGGAGAGTTTTTATCATAAATGGGTGTTGAATTTTGTCAAAAGCTTTTTCTGCATCTATTGAGATGATCATGTGGTTTTTTTATCCTTCAATGTGTTAATATGGTGTATCACATTGATTGATTTGCATATATTGAAGAATCCTTGCATTCCAGGGATAAACCCCACTTGATCATGGTGTATGATCCTTTGAATGTGTTGTTGGATTCTGTTGGCTAGTATTTTGTTGAGGATTTTTGCATCTAAATTCATCAGCGATATTGGTCTGTAATTTTCTTTTTTTGTAGTATCTTTGTCTGGTTTTGGTATCAGGGTGATGGTGGCCTCATAAATGAGTTTGGGAGTGTTCCTTCCTCTGCAATGTTTAGGAAGAGCTTGAGAAGGATGGGTGTTAGCTCTCCTCTAAATGTTTGTTAAAATTCACCTGTGAATCCATCTGGTCCTAGACTTTTGTTTGTTAGAAGATTTTTCATCACAGTTTCAATTTCATTACTTGTGATTGGTCTGTTCATACTTTCTATTTCTTCCTGATCCAGTTGTGGAAGGTTATACCTTTCTAAGAATCTGTCCATTTCATCCAGGTTGTCCATTTTAATGGCATATAGTTGCTTGTAGTAGTCTCTCATGGTGCTTTTTATTTCTGCTGTGTCCATTGTAACTTCTCCTGTTTCATTTCTGATTTTATTGATTTGAGTCCTCTCCCTCTTTTTCTTGATGAGTCTTGCTAGAGGTTTATCAATTTTATTTATCTTCTCAAAGAACCAGACTTTTAGTTTTATTGATTTTTGCTATTGTTTTCTTTGTTTCTATTTCATTTATTTCTGCTCTGATCTTTACGATTTCTCTCCATCTACTAACTTTGGGTTTTGTTTGCTCTTCTTTCTCTAGTTTTTTTAGGTGTAAGGTTAGATTGTTTAGTTGAGATTTTTCTTGTTTCTTGAGGTAGGATTGTATCGCTATAAACTTCCCTCTTAGACCTGCTTTTGCTGCATGCCGTAGGTTTTGGATCATTGTGTTTTCATTGTCATTTGTCTCTAGATATTTTTTTATTTTCTCTTTGATTTCTTCAGTGATCTTCTGGTTATTTAGCAGCGTATTGTTTAGCCTCCATGTGTTTGTGTGTTTTACAATTTTTTTTCTCTAATGCTTAATTTTTAAAGTTGTTTTGGGGAGGGAACTTGGTCATCAGTACACTAGTCTGCCGTTACGAAATAGGACATCAAATTTCATTGCTTTCACTTTAATTTGGCATCCTTCCCATAACAAATCAGAATGCAAACCAGGTGCTAAAATCAAACTCCACTTTCCAAATGATTTAGAATTGACATAGTTTTATATTGTTTTGACATGAAAACAATTAAAAAATTTTGTAAGGAAATCAGAAATATCCGCTAGACCAGAGAAAAATGCCTGATTGAGGAGCTGCTGATAGGAATACCAGTTGGTGATTAAACAACCTAATTAGATTATTCTAATTTACGGACACTAAAGATAAAAGTCACAGGCTCAATGTTAGAGAAATAATATCCAAGAGGAAAGTGGATTGGGGCTGCCTCCAATCTGAATGTACTCCAACTCCAATCCAACAACCTCTTTTTGTATTTCTTAAACTAATCTTACATTCTCCTTGTCCCTTAATGACCATAAATCATATTATCTATAAAAAAACAAGTTAGGTGTCCTTTCTCATCCTTAAAATGTCCATTTCTTACTCCTATCTTTTAACATACACTAATAATTCCATAATAACAGGAAAAGAATAATAGTTTGAGTGGTCAGTCTTGTTTTGTTTCTAATTTTAACAAAAATGCTTCTGATAATTCACTGTTAGTACACTGTTAGTTATCAGCATATAGTCCATATTTTTATCAAGTTACAGTGATCCATTTTAGTTGTAAAGAGATATTATCAAAATTGATATTGAATTTTGTAGATTTTCAAAATTTATTGAGATCATTATATATTTCTTATTGGTGGACCAATTACAAAAATTTCTAATATTAAATGATCATTACATTCCATGAAAAAACCTATTAATGGATACATAATTTCATTAGCCGTTACATTAAATAACATGTATTTGAGAAGTATTCACATATAAGAGGAGGATGCTTTAACACCTCAAAATGAAGTTTTTGCAGGTGGTGGGCAGAAGTGTGTGGACATGCATTGTCATGCAAATCACAACACCCTTGGATAGCAGTCCTCTGCATTTAATCCAAAGTTAGGCATCAGCTCTTCAATAAGCATCTCATTGTTAAGAAGCACTGCTGACTTTTGAACCTTTTTCCTGACAATGTTCCAATACTGGCCCTTGAGAATCCCAGAAAACTGTAAGCATCAACTTTCCAGCTGATGGTTGGCTTTTGAACTTTTTCTTGGTTGGTGACTGAGGATGTTTCCATCCTGCCATTTACTCTCAGGCTTGTAGTGATGAATCCATGTCTCATCACCAGTAATAATTCTCTTTGAGAAAGTTTCACCTTCCTTAGAGTATTGGTCCAAATTTTCTTTGCAGATATCCAAATGCTTTTGTTTATGCTCTTCTGTGTATTGTTTCAGTACCCATCTCACACAAACTTCAAAACCTAAGTCTGTCATGGATTACTTTGTTTGGAGGTGTTAAAGCATCCTCCCTATAGTCCTGATCTTGTTTCATCAGACTTTCACCTGTTTGGTCCCCTGAAAGCAGCCCTATGAGGACAAAGATTTACTTTTGATGAAGAAGTGAAGACAGCAGTGCATTTGTGGCTCACAGCTCTGCCTAAAATATTTTTTTAATGAGGGAATATGAAAGCTGTGGACATATGGACAAAGTGTATTGAAAAGCAAGGAGATTATGTCAAAAAATGATGTATTTGTCTTTTCTGAAAATTAAATTCTACAGCATTGTGCAGATAATTTTTGACTCACCCTCGTACTTGTAATTAAAAGTGATTGATATTTAGGTTTCAATATCTAGATTGTCTTAACCTATTTATTTTTCTCAATTTAATTTTTTATATTGAAGTATAGTTGATATACAATGTTGTGTTAGTTTCAGGTATACAGCAAAGTGACTCAATTATACAAATACATATATCCATTATTTTTATGATTATTTTCCTACATAGACTATTACAGAATATTGAGTAGAGGGCCCTGTGCTATACAGTAAGTCCTTGTTGATTATTTTATATATCATAGTGCATATATGTTAATCCCAAACTCTTAATTTATCCCTCCTCCTGACCTTTCTCCTTTGGTAACCATAAATTTGATTTTGAAGTCTGTGAGTCTGTGTCTGTTCTGTAAATAAGTTCATTTGTATTACTTTTTTAGATTCCACGTGTAAGTGATATCATATGATATTTGTCTTTCTGTGTCTTGCTTTACTTAGTATGATAATCTCTAGGTCTATGCATGTTGCTACAAATGGCATTATTTCATTCTTTTTCATGGCTGAGTAATATTCCATTGTATATATGTACCACACCTTCTTTATCCATTCCTCTGTCAGTGGACATTTAGGTTGCTTCCATGTCTTGCCTATTTTAAGTAATGCATGTGTCTTTTTGAATTATTTCTTTTCCCAGATATATGCCAAGGAGTGGGATTGCTGGAACATGTTAGTTTTATTTTCAGTTTTTTAAGAAACCTCCATACTGTTCTCCCTAGTGGCTGTAACACTGTAGGAAGGTTCTTCTTTCTCTACACCCTCTCCAGGATTTATTGTTTGTAGAGTATTTGAGGAAGGTCATTCTGACCACTGTGAGATGATAACTCATTTTAGTTTTGATTTGCATTTCTCTAATAATTAATGATGTTGAGCATCTTTTCATATGCCTTTTGGCCATCTGTGTGTCCTCTTTGGAGAAATGTCTATTTAGGTCTTCTGCTCATTTTTTGATTAGCTTGTTTTTTTGTTTGTTTGTTTGTTTTGTTTTGTTTTGACATTGAGCTGCATGAGCTATTTGTATATTTTGGAGATTAATCCTTTGTCAATCACTTCGATTGCAAATATTTTCTTCCATTCTGTGGGTTATCCTTTTGTTTTGTTTATGGTTTCCTTTACTGTGCAAAGGCCTTTGAGTTTAATCAGGTCCCATTTGTTTATTTTTGTTTTTATTTTCATTACTCTAGGAGATGGATCAAAAAAGATATTGCTGAGATTTATGTCAAAGAGTGTTCTGCCTATGTTCCCCTCTAGGATTTTTATAGTATCCAGTCTTACATTTAGATCTTTAATCCATTTTGAGTTTATTTTTGTGTATGGTGTTAGAGAATGTTCTAATTTCAATTTTTCATGTAGCTATCTAGTTTTCCCAGCATCACTTATTGAAGAGATTGTCTTTTCTCCATTGTATATTCTTGCCTCTTTTGTCACAGATTAATTGATCATATGTGCATGGGTTTATTTCTAGGATTTCTACCCTGTTGCATTGATCTATATTTGTTTTTTTATGCCATTACCATACCATTTTATTAGTTTAGCTTTGTATTATACTCTGAAGTAAGGGGGCCTGATTCCTCCAGCTCCAGTTTGTTTCTCAGGATTGCTTTGAATATACAGAGTCTTTTGTGTTTCCATACAAATTTTAAAGTCTTTTGTTCTGGTTCTGTTAAAAATGATGTTGGTAATATGACAGGGGTTGCACTGAATCCATAGTATAGTCATTTTGATGATATTGGTTTTTCCAATTCAAGAACATGGTATATCTTTCCATCTGTTGGTGTAATCTTTGATTTTTTCATTAGCATCTTATAGTTTATTTTATTCTTTCTGTAGTTAATTTTATTCTGGTAAATGGGACTGTTTCCTTAATTGTTCTTTCTGATCTTCTGTTGTTAGTGTATGGACATGCAAAAGATCTCTGTGTATTAATTTTGTATCCTGAGTCTTACTGAATTCATTGATAAGGTCTAATATTTTCTGCTAGCATCTTTAGGATTTTCTATGTATAGTGTCATGTCATCTTCAAATAGTGAGGGTTTTTTTTTCTAGAATTTTATTAGTTTTAGATTTTACATTTAGGTCTGTGAGTTTTTGTATAAGGTGTGTGGTATTGGTACAGGTCTTCCTTTTTTTCCTATGCATACATACAAATATATATGTGTGTGTGTATATATATATACACACACACATATATATCTATATCTATACTTATACAAACATATATATAATACATATATTATTTCCTTCTAAATGTCCAAATGTTCCAGCACTATTTCTTAAAAATACCATAATTTCTCTGTTGAACTATTTTGTAGCTGACCATAAATACAAGGGTTTATTTCTGGACTCTCAACTCTGTTTCACTGACCTATATTCCTATCCTTTTGACATTATTATACAATCTCTAACTTGTGAAATTAGGTAGTATGAGATCTCCAACTCTGTTCTTTTTCTAATTTGTGTCTGTGTCTGTGTGTGTGTGTGTGTGTGTGTTTGAGCTATTCTGGTTCCCTTGGCATTTCATATAAAATTTTAAGTGAGTTTCTCTGTATCTATAAGAAAGTCCTCTGGAATTTTGCTTCAGATAGCCTTGACTCTATAGGTTGGTTTGGGAAGAATCAATATCTTAAAAATACTGAATATTCCAATTTTGAATAATGAATGCCTCTGCATTTTTTGAGATCTTTGGTTATTCTCATCAATCTTTTGTAATTTTTAGCATATACATTCTGCACATGTTTTGTCACGTTTATACCTAAGTACTTCACTTATTTTTGATAATATTGTAGATGGTATTTTCAAAATTTTGAATTAATTGGGATTCACTTTATTTCTTTTTTGTCTCTGATTGCCATGGCTAGGACTTCCAAAACTATATTGAATAAAAGTGGTGAGAGTGGATATCTTTGTCTTGTTCCTGATCTTAGAGGAAATACTTTCAGATTTTGACTGTTAAGTATGATATTAGCTACAGGTTTGTCATATACGGCCTTTATTATATTGAGGCAGGTTCCCTCTAGGCCCACTTTCTGGAGAGTTTTTATACTAAATGGGTATTGAATTTTGTCAAAAGCCTTTTCTGCATCTATTGAGATGATCACATAGTTTTTATTCTTCAATTTGTTAATGTGTCATGTCACGCTCATTGATTTGAAGATATTGAAAAACCCTTGTATTCCTGGGATCATGGAATCCTACTACTTAATCATTGTGTATGATCCTTTTAATGTATTGTTAGATTCTGTTTGACAGTATTTTGTTGAGGATTTGTACATCTATGTTCATCAGTAATATTCATCAGTAATCTTTTTTTGTAGTATCTTTGTCTGGCTTCGGTATCAGGGTGATGGTGGCCTTGTAGAATGAGCTTGAGAGTGTTCCTTCCTCTGAAATTTTTTTGAATAGTTTCAGAAGGATAGTAATCTCTTCTCTAAATGTTTCATAGAATTTGCCTATGAAACCATCCGGTTCTGTTTATTGGGAGCTTTTCAATCACAGTTTCACTTTCAGTATTTACTTGTGATTGGTCCGTTCATATTTTCTATTTCTTCCTGATTCAGTGTTGGGAGATTGTACCTTTCTAAGACTTTGTCCATCTCTTCTATGTTGTTCATTTTATTGGATTATAGTTGCTTGTAGTAGTCTGTTGTGATCATTTGTATTTCTGTGGTGTCAGTTGTAACTTCTTTTTCATTTCTAATTTTATTGATTTGATCCCTCTCCCTTTTTTTCCTGATGAGTCTGCCTAAAGGTTTATAAATTTTTTTTTATCTTTTCAAAGAAACAGCTTTTAGCTTGATTGATCTTTTCTACTGTTTTCTTCTCTGTTTCATTTTTTCTGCTCTGATCTTTATTTCTTCCAATACTTTTGGGTTTTGTTTGTTCTTCTTTCTCTGCTTGCTTTAGGTGTAAGCGTAGGTTGTATATTTGAGATTGTCCTTGTTTCCTGAGGTAAGCTTTTATTGCTATTAACTTCCCCCTTAGAACTGCTTTTGGTGCATTCAATAGGTTTTTTTTTTTGGGGGGGGGGTTCACCAAGTTCAATCATCTGTATTTATACACATATCCCCGTATTCCCTCCCTCCCTCAACTCCCCCACACCCTCCCTGTCCCAGTCCTCTAAGGCATCATCCATCCTCGCATTGAACTCCCTTTGTTATACAACAACTTCCCACTGGCTATCTGTTTTACAGTTGGTAGTATATATATGTCTACGCTACTCACTCACTTCGTGTCAGCTTCCCTTCACCCCCCGCCCCCCCGAAACCTCGAGTTCTCCAGTCCATTCTCTGCATCTGCATCTTTATTCTTGTCACTGAGTTCATCAGTACCATTTTTAGATTCCGTATATATGAGTTAGCATACAATATTTGTCTTTCTCTTTCTGACTTACTTCACTCTGTGCGACAGACTCTAGGTCTATCCACCTCATTACATATAGCTCCATTTCATTCCTTTTTATAGCTGAGTAATATTCCATTGTATATATATGCCACATCTTCTTTATCCATTCATTTGTTGATGGGCATTTAGGTTGCTTCCATGCCCTGGCTATTGTAAATAGTGCTGCAATAAGCATTATGGTACATGTTTCTTTTGGGATTATGGTTTTCTTTGGGTATATGCCCAGTAGTGGGATTACTGGATCATATGGTAGTTCTATTTGTAGTTTTTTAAGGAACCTCCAAACTGTTTTCCATAGTGGCTGTACCAACTTACATTCCCACCAACAGTGCAGGAGAGTTCCCTTTTCTCCACACCCTCTCCAACATTGGTTGTTTCCAGATTTTGTGATGATGGCCATTCTGATTGGTGTGAGGTGATACCTCGTGGCTTTGACTTGCATTTCTCTAATGATGAGTGATGTTGAGCATCTTTTCATGTGTTTGTTGGCCATCTGGATGTCTTCTTTGGAGAAATGTCTATTTAGGTCTTCCGCCCATTTGTGGATTGGGTTATTTGCTTTTTGGGTATTAAGCTTCATGAGCTGCTTGTATATTTTGGAGGTTAATCTTTTGTCCATTCTTTCATTGGCAACTATTTTTTCCCATTCTGAGGGTTGCCTTCTAGTCTTGTTTATGGTTTATTTCCCTGTGCAAAAGCTTTTAAGTTTCATGAGGTCCCAATTGTTTATTCTTAATTTTATTCCCATGATTCTAGGAGGTGGGTCCAAAAGCATCTTGCTTTGATGGATGACATAGAGTGTTCTGCCTATGTTTTCCTCTAGGAGTTTTATAGTGTCTGGCTCTACATTTAGGTCTTTAATTCATTTTGAGTTTATTTTTGTGTATGGTGTTAGGAAGTATTCTAATTTCATTCCTTTACATGTAGCTGTCCACTTTTCCCAGCACCACTTATTGAAGAGGCTGTCTTTTTTCCATTGTATATTCGTGCCTCCTTTGTCAAAGATAAGGTGCCCATATGTGCTTGGGCTTACCTCTGAGTTCTCTATTCTATTCCATTGATCTTCCTTTCTGTTTTGGTGCAGGTACCATAATGTCTTGATCACTATGGCCTTGTAGTATAGTTTGAAGTCAGGAAGCCTGATTCCACCAACTCCATTTTTCCTTCTCAAGATTGCTTTGGTTATTCGGGGTCTTTAACGTTTCCATACAAATCGTAAGATTTCTTGCTCTAGTTCTGTGAAAAATGCCATTGGTAATTTGATCGGGATTGCATTGAATCTGTAAATTGCTTTGGGTAGTACAGACATTTTCACTATGTTGATTATTCCAATCCAGGAACATGGTATGTTCCTCCATCTGTTTGTGTCGTCTTTGATTTCTTTCATCAGTGTCTTAAAGTTTTCTGCATACAGATCTTTTGCCTCCTTAGGCAGGTTTATTCCTAGGTATTTTATTCTTTTGGTTGCAATGGTGAATGGGAGAGTTTCCTTAATTTCTCTTTCTGCTCTTCTGTTTTTAGTGTATAGGAATGCAAGAGATTTCTGTGCATTAATTTTGTATCCTGCTACTTTACTAAACACTTCAATTAGTGATAGCAGTTTTCTGGTAGAGTCTTTAGGGTTTTCTATGTATAATATCATGTCATCTGCAAAGAGTGACAATTTTACTTCTTTTCCAATTTGGATTCCTTTGATTTCTTTTTCTTCTCTGATTGCTGTGGCTAAAACTTCCAAAACTATGTTGAATAATAATGGTGAGAATGGACACCCCTGTCTTGTTCCTGTCCTTAGAGGGAATGCTTTCAGTTTTTCGCCAGTTAGAACAATGTTGGCTGTTGGTTTGTCATATATGGCTTTTATTATGTTGAGGTAATTTCCTTCTATGCCCATTTTCTGGAGAGGTTTTATCATAAATGGATGTTGAATTTTGTCAAAAGCTTTTTCTGCATCTCTTGAGATGATCATATGGTTTTTATCCTTCAATTTGTTGATATGATATATCATGTTGATTGATTTGCGTATATTGAAGAATCCTTGCATCCCAGGGATAAACCCCACTTGATCATGGTGTATGATTTTTTTAATGTGCTGTTGGATTCTGTTAGCTAATATTTTGTTGAGGATTTTTACATCTATATTCATCAGTGATATTCATCTGTAATTTTCTTTTTTTGTGACATCTTTGCCTGGTTTTGGTATCAGGGTGATGGTGGCCTCGTAGAATGAGTTTGGAAGTGTTCCACCTTCTGCTATATTTTGGAAGAGTTTGAGAAGGATAGGTGTTAGCTCTTCTCTAAATGTTTGATAGAATTCGCCCATGAATCCATCCAGCCCTGGGCTTTTGTTTGTTGGGAGATTTTTAATCACTGCCTCAATTTCCGTACTTGTGATTGGTCTGTTCATATGTTCTATTTCTTCCTGGTTCAATCTTGGAAGATTGTATTTTTCTAAGACTTTATCCACTTCTTCCAGGTTATCCAATTTATTGGCATATAGTTGCTTGTAGTAGTCTCTCATGATCTTTTGTATTTCTGTGGTGTCCGTTGTTACTTCTCCTTTTTCATTTCTAATTCTGTTGATTTGCATCTTCTCCCTTTTGTTCTTGATGAGTCTGGCTAATGGTTTATCAATTTTGTTAATCTTCTCAAAGAACCAGCTTTTAGTTTTATTTATTTATCTTATGGTTTCTTTCCTTTCTTTTTCATTTATTTCTGCTCTGATCTTTATGATTTCTTTCCTTCTGCTCACTTTGGGGTTTCTTTGTTCTTCTTTCTCTAATTGTTTCAGGTGTAAGGTTAGGTTGTTTATTCGAGATTTGTGTTGTTTCTTGAGGTAGGACTGTATTGCTATAAACTTCCCTCTTAGAATTGCTTTTGCTGCGTCCCATAGGTTTTGGGTTGTTGTGTTTTCATTGATGCTTGTTTCTAGATATTTTTTGATCCCCTCTTTGATTTCTTTAATGATTTCTTGTTTGTTTAATAGTGAATTGTTTAGCCTCCATGTGTTTGCATTTTTTGCAGTTTTTTTCCTGTAATTGATATCTAGTCTCATGGCATTGTGGTCTGAGAAGATGCTTGATATGATTTCAATTTTCTTGAATTTGCTGAGGTTTGATTTGTGACCCAAGATGTGATCTATCCTGGAAAATGTTCCATGTGCACTTGAGAAGAAAGTGTATTCTGTCGTTTTTGGATGGAATGTCCTATAAATATCAATTAAGTTGAGATGGTCTAATGTGTCATTTAAAGCTTGTGTGTCCTTATTTATTTTCTGTTTGGATGATCTGTCCATTGATGTAAGTGGGGTGTTCAAGTCTCCCACTATTATTGTGTTACTGTTGATGTCCCCTTTTATAGCTGTTAGCATTGGCCTTATGTATTGAGGTGTTCCTATGTTGGGTGCATAGATATTTACCATTGTGATATGTTCTTCTTGGATGGATCCCTTGATCAGTATGTAGTGTCCTTCCTTGTCTCTTATAATGGTCTTTAAAGTCTAATTTGTCTGATATGAGTATTGCTACTCCAGCTTTCTTTTGACTTCCATTTGCATAGAATATCTTTTTCCATCCCTTACTTTCAGTCTATATGTATCCTTTGGTCTGAAGTGGGTTTCTTGTAGGCAGCATATAGAAGGGTCTTGTTTTTGTATCCATTCAGCCAGTCTGTGTCTTTTGGTTGGAGCATTTAATCCATTTACATTTAAAGTGATTATTGACATGTGTATCCCTATTACCAGTTTCTGAATTGTTTTGGGTTTGTTTTTGTAGGTGTTTTCCTTTTCTTGTGTTTCCTACTTAAAGAAGTTCCTTTAGCACTTGTTGTAAGGCTGGTTTGGTGGTGCTGAATTCTCTTAACTTGTGCTTGTCTGGAAAGCTTTTGATTTCTTCCTCAAATCTGAATGAGATTCTTGCTGGGTAGAGTATTCTTGGCTGTAGGTTTCTCTCTTTCAGGACTTTCAGTATATCCTGCCTTTCCCTTCTGGCCTGCAGAGTTTCTGTAGAAAGGTCAGCTGTTATCCTATGGGTTTTCCTTTATATGTTATTTGTTGCTTTTCTCTTGCTGCTTTTAATATTTTTTCTTTGTGTTTAATTGTTGTTAGTTTGCTTAATATGTGCCTTGGTGTATTTCTCCTTGAGTTTATTCTGTATGGGACTCTCTGTACTTCTTTGACTTGATTAATTATTTCCTTTCCCATGTTGGGGAAGTTTTCCACTATAACCTCTTCAAATATTTTCTCAGACCCTTTCTTGTTTTCTTCTTCTTCTGGGATGCCTATAGTTTGAATGTTGGTATGCTTAATATTATCACTGAGGTCTCTGAGACTGTCTTCTATTCTTTGTATTCTTTTTTCTTTTTCCTGCTCTGTGGCAGTTATTTCCCCCATTCTATCTTCCAACTCACTTATTCGTTCTTCTGCCTCAGTCATTCTGCTGGTTAGAGCATCTAGAGTATTTTTAATTTCAGTTATTTTGTTATCCATTGCTGTTTGTTTTTCTGAGTTCTTATGAACTGTTTCTTGTACTTTCTCTATTTTGTTATCGAGATTTTGTATCATTTTTACTATCATTACTCAGAATTCTTTTTCAGGCATTTTTCCTATTTCCTCTTCATTTATTTGGTCTTGTGGGGTTTTTTCCTGCTCCTTTGCCTGCATGGTGTTTCTTTGTTTCCTCATGGTAGCCCAACCTTTTGGGGTTGCTTGTCCTGGCGATAGAGGTGTTTATAGAAGACTGTCCAAGCCTCAGACTAATGTCTGAGTGTTGGGTTAAACAAGTACTATGTGTAGGAAACAGATACATGTATAAGACATACAATTACTGAATCCATTAGGACATAAGGCTCTGGAAAGACCTGACAGAAGAACCCCAGTATGCTATCAGATATTCAAAGAGAAACCCAACAGAAATTGACAACCGAAACAGAACAAAACAAAAACAAAAGCAAAAACAAACAAACAAATAACACCTTACACATACAAACACTAATCCAGGGAGATTTTGTAAGCTAGGATCAAATACAAAAAAGAGCTAGAGTACCACTAGACAGAATGGAGATTCTCAGAATGAAATTAGACAATTGTACTAAGAAGTAAGATAAAGACAAAAACCTAATATTAAATACCAAGGTGGTGCATCCTCTGGAGAATAGAGCAAGGAGTCTGAGCAGATCGATAGTGTTGCTTATAAGTATGTTAAGATAAAATAAACTAAAAATGGATGGAAGAAAGGGGAACAGAAGAGCATAGTGTGATTGGAAATATGCAAATAAAAAAAGGAATAGAAATGTATAAAAGATAGGGATGAAAGGAAGGTATGAGAGATATATTGTCTGTACTACCAAAAAGTTAGCTAAAAATAGAAGTATATAAAAAGGCAAAAAAATAAAAATAGACTAAAAATTGAATTTAAAAAAGTTATAAAACTTGTAGATCCCTTAGGACTGATTGTAATTAATAAAGGAAAAAAAAAATCCTGAACTGATCCCAGAATGGACCAGTTCAATAGAATTGATACTAATATTTCTGTTTCCTTAGAGTCTCAGCTGTAAGTGTCCTTTTACTCGCTTTGTGTTTTTTTGCATTATTCTGTGACCAGCAGAGCTTCCTTTATTGTTCGTCTGTAAGCATTGGTGTGTGGGGAGGGAGAGGGTACAGCAGTGGCTCCTTCCCCTGGGAGTGAGTGAGCAGTAGCGCACTGTTGTTTCAGTCGGGCTTGGAGGTGCCTGTTGCAGAGGGACGCCAGTGGCTCAGATGTAAACAGAAAGTCTCAGAGTTGGGCCTCTCTCAGAGTTTTTTTTTTTCTCGGCAGCCTCCCTGCTGCCGGCGTTCCAAGGGGTTTTAATCTAGCCCCGCCCAAGGGCCTGAGGGTGCCTATTATCCCTGAGCGACTTAGGTGGCTCCACTGCCCACTGCAGGTGCCGAAAGAGAGAGAGAGGCTATGCCCGTGGTTCCTCCCCCTCACCCGTGAGCCTGCAGCATCCAGTTGCCATCATGGCCAGGCAGCTCTCAGGGGCAGGCACTCCTCACCGTGGACTTCTTCCCTCCTGTCCTCTTGGTCCGTCACCTTTCTGGCAACAATGTTTCTCACCCTGAACCAGCTCTCTGGTTCCCATGTTCCTGCTCCCGGACGCACTGTTCAGCTGTGAATCGATGTCTCAGTCTGGGAACACTGAGTTGTGGTGCAGACCCTCCGTATGTTTTTCACTCCCTCCCATCTGCCACAGGCCTGCAGTTTCACCCTCTTTGAGCCTTCGTAGACACCTCCCTACCAGTTATGTTGGGATCCTTGCAGTCCTTTCTGGTGTCCGAGGCCATCTGCTGGTGTTCAGTTGGTTCTCTGTGGGAATTATTGCATCTTTTGGTGCATTCCCAATGCATCTGTGGAGAGGGATGCATTCTACGTCCCTCTACTTCACCGCCATCTTTTTCTCTCCCTCCCGTAGCTTTTGGATTATTGTGTTTTCATTCTCATTTGTCTCTAGGTGTTTTCTGATTTCCTCTTTGATTTGTTCAGTGAACCATTGATATTTTAATGTATTGTTTAGACTCCACGTGTTTGTGTTTTTTTACAGTTTTTTTCTTGTAGTTGATTTCTAATCTTATAACATTGTGGCTGAAAAGATGACATTATTTCACTTTTTTAAAAATTTACCAAGGCTTGCTTTGTGTCCCAGCATGTGCCCTATCCTGGAGAAGGTTCCATGTGCACTTGAGAAGTATATGTACTCTCCTGCTTCTGGATGGAGTGTTCTATAGATATCAATTAAGTACATCTGGTTTCTTGTGTAATTTAAGGCCTATGTTTCCATACTGATTTTTTTTCAGGAGTCTGTCCTTTGATGTAAATGTGATGTTAAAGTCCCCTCCTATTATTGTGTTACTGTCAAGTTCTCCTTTCATACCTGTTACCATTTTCTTTATATATGTGTTACTCCTATGTTGGCTGCATATATATTTGCAAGTATTATATCTTCTAGTTGAATTGATCCCTTGACCATTGTGTACTGTCCTATTTTTCTCTTGTAACAGTCTTTATTTTAAAGTCTATTTTGTCTGATATAAGTATTGCTACTCCAGGTTCCTTTTGATTTCCAGTTCCATGGAATACCTTTTTCCATCCCCTCACTTTCAGTCTGTATTGTGTCCCTAGGTCTGAAGTGTGTCTCTTGTAGAAAGCATATATATGGGTCTTGTTTTTGTATCCACTCAGCCAGTCTGTGTCTTTTGTTTGGAGCATTTAATCCATTTACATTTAAGATAATTATCAATATGTATGTTCTTATTGCCATTTTGTTAATTGTTTTGAAGTTGTTTTTGTAGGACTTTTTTTTTTCCCCTTCTACTTTGGTTCTCTTCTCCTGTGATTTGATGACCATCTTTAGTTTTGTGTTTGGATTGCTTTTTATTTTTTGTGTATGTATCTATTGTAGGTTTTTGATTTGTGGTTACCATGAAGTTATAATATTGCAGTGTATATATATATATATATTGCTTGTGGATAATTTTTGATACACACGCACACATATACACACACACACACTCAAGATTGCTTTAAGTTTTTGCTGGTCTCTTAATTTCAAATGCATTTCTAATATCCTGTATTTGTACTCTCCTTTTCTCATGATTGTTGGTTTTGATACCATATTTGTATGCAGATGATATCCTACCTTTCCTATCTGTTCACATTTACCAGTGAGCTTTTCCATTCATAATTTTCTGTTTCTAGTTCTGGGCTTTGCTTTTCCACCTAGAGAAGTTCCTTTAGCATTTGTTATAAAGCTGGTTTGGTGGTTCTGAATTCTCTTAGCTATCCTCTTCTGTAAAGCTTTTAATTTCACCATCAAATCTGAAAGAGAGCCTTGCTATGTAGAGTATTTTTGGTTGTAGATTTTCCCCTTTCATTACTTTAAATGTACCATGCCACTCCCTTCTGGCCTGCAGAGTTTCTGCTGAAAAATCAGCTGATAACCTTATGGGGATTCCCTTGTACATTATTTGTTGCTTTTCTCTTGTTGCTTTTAATTTCTCTTCATCTTTAATTTTTGATTAATAAGTGTCTCAGCATGTTCCTCCTTGACTTTATCCTGTATGGGACTCTGTACTTCCTGGACTTGAATGAGTGTTTCCTTTCTCATGTTAGCGAAGTTTTCAGTTATTATCTCTTCAGATATTTTCTCAGGTCCTTTCTCTCTCTCCTCTCCTTCTCAGACCCCTATAATGTGAATGTTAGTGCATTTAATGTTATTCCAGAGGTCTCTTAGACTGTCCTAATTTCTTTTCAATCTTTTTTCTTTATTGTGTTCTTCAGCAATGATTTCCACCATTGTATCCTCCAGCTCACTTATTCGTTTTTCTGCCTCATTTATTCTGCTGTTTTTTCCTTCTAGTGTTTTCTTCATTTTAGTATTGTATTGTTCATCTCTTGGTTTGTTCTTTAAATCTTGTAGCTCTTTGTTAAACATTTCTTGTGGACAATTCCCTGGCAGTCCATTGGTTAGGACTCTGTGCTTTCACTGCTGAGGTCCCAGATTCAATCTCTGGTCAGGGAACAAGGATCCCACAAGCCATGTGGCACAGCCAAAAAAAAAAAAAAGAGAGAGAGAGAAAAGAAAAGAAAACATTTCTTATATCTTCTGATGTGTGCCTCCATTCTTCTTCTGATATCTTGGATCATCTTTGCTATGATTATTCTGGATTCATCTTCAGGCAGATTGCCTATCTCCACTTCAGTTATTAGTTCTTCTGGATTTTTATCTTGTTCCTTCCTGTGGACCATATTTCTCTGGCATCTTATTGTACCTAACTCTCCGTGTTTGTTGGCTCCATTCTGCAGGCTGCAGGACTGTAGATTTTCTTGCTTCTGGTGTCTGCCTCTTGGTGGGAGAGGTTGGTTCAGGGGCTTGTGTAGGCTTCTTGGTGAGAGAGACTAGTGTCTGCCCACTGATAGTTGGGGCTGGTTAATGTCCTTCTGGTGGCCAGGGCCATGTCAAGATGAATATCTAGAGGTAGCTGTGGGATCAGAACAAGTTTAGGCAGGTTATCTGTTGATGGGTGGGGCTCTGTTCACACTCTGTTGGTTGTTTGGCCTGAAGCTTCCCAGCACTTGAGCCTGTTAGCTGTTGGGTGGGACGAGGTCTCAGTTTCAAAATGGCAACCTGTGGGAGAGCTCACACTGAAGAATATTCCCTGGGGCCTCTGCCCTCAGTGTCCTTGCCCCCACAGTGGGCCATAGCCAACCTTCACCTCCCCAGTAGAACTTCCAAGACCTGTAGGTATGTCTGGCCCAGGCTTCTGTGGAGTCACTACTTTGACCTGGATTCCAGTGCAAGTGAAACTCTGTGTGCCCCCTCCAGGAGTGGAGTTCTGTATCCCCAAGTCCTGTGGATCTCCTGCACTCAAACCCCACTGGCCTTCAAAGCCAAATGCTTTGGGAGCTCCTTCTCCTGATGCCAGACCCCCAGGCTGGGGATCCTGACATGGGGCTCAGAACTTTCACTCTTGTGGGAGAACCTCTGCCATATAATTATTTTCCAGTTTGTGGTCCCCCCACCCAGTGGGTATGGGATTTGATTATACCACAAAAGCACCCCTCCTACCATCTCACTGGGGCTTCTTCTTCGTCTTTGGTTGTAGAATATCTTTTTTGGTAGGTTCCAGTCTTTTGTTATAAATGGTTGTTAGTTGTGATTTTGGTGTTTTGTGAGAGGAAGTGAGCTCAAGTCCTTCTACTCCACCATCTTGTCCTTGTCCTATTTATCATATGCTCAAATCATTTGCAGTGTTGTTGATTTCTACTTCATTTCTTCTGTCAAACACTGAAAAAATATGTACAAATCTGACACCAGCATTGTGCCTCTGGATGTATTTCATGGTATTTCCATGTTCTTGCTTCATTTATTTTGAAACTGAATTTTGTAGTGTTAAAAGATCATAATAGTTTTGTCTTCATTGTGGGTTATACCTCTTATCATTATATTATAAAATAGAACTCTTTTATAGTTCAATGTTTTTTTCTTCAAAGTTCACTTTCTGTGATGTTAATATTTCCACCTTGTTCTTTCTTTTTGAGATTTTACCATATATGTCTTTGTCCATCATGGCAGTTTTAATGTTTCTGTATCATTTTGTTATAGGCTTTAAGTAGCATATCATTAGATTTTTGTTTCTTAAATCTGTGCCTTTAAAGAGGATACGTAAAACTTTGTTTTTAATACCACTGTGATTTTTACATTCATTGTCATAAATTGTGTTTAATTTATTCAAATGTCTTATTTGAGCTTTTTTGTTGTAAACTTCCTTTCTCTACTTTTATTTTTGCCACAAAAATAGACAAAAGGGCTACAGTTCATCACACTATCAGCCAGCAGTGTTATGTATACTATTTTTTAAAGTTTTTATTTATTCCTTACAACAACCTTGTAAGGTGTAAGTTCCCTTTTTAGAAACGAAGATACTGAGTGTTTCTGAGGCCATTAACTTGCCTAAGGTCACTTAGCCAGTAAGTGATGGAGTCAGAATCTAATACTTCTGCAGTACAAAATACAAATTCATGACCAATCTCCTTCTCTCTCTCTCCCTCCCCCACCCCTCAGCTCCATTGTTTTATCATCTGTAGTGAATTGGAACATATACCTTTTGACATTCTGATTATAAAATGGTCTACTGAGCATGTGATGCAGTCTTTCTTTTCAGAAACAAACCCTGGAAAAGATTTTAAGTGAATTTACCTATTGTCAAATCAAAATGGTCATTACTTAGAAGACCAGATATTAAGTAGTTACTGAGAAACTGAAAGCACATCTGATGATATTAAAGAGGGAAATGGTAACTAGAAAATATGCAGGGGCTGACAGGAAAGTACCAACACAAAAAAGGAGTGAAAATCAGGAAGTTTCCTGAGTGGACGAGTAGAAGCTAGGAACAGAGGAAAGTAAAAAGGTACCATCGAGGACTTTGGTTGGAGTATGCATGAGCAAATACATATGGCATTAGACAGGCAATTGCAACTGGGTGACATGTTTCCTTGTAGGAGCAGAGCTTGGGAAGAAGAGGGCGCCTCCCTTTGGATGATAATGTCAGGGAAGAACAACACGTAGTGTAGGCCAGAATAATATTTGCTGGTGTGCCCTATCTGGCAGCTTATACCCACTCATAATCCAGTTTCTCCCTAAGAGTATGGAGCACAAGCTGTGGAAGCTGCTGCTACTTCCCCCCAAAACTATGTAGTTGGGAACCTCAATTGCAAAGTTTATAATTAAAAGAGTAAAAAAATGTATATATACTACACAGACAAAAAAGCCTAGGGCCTCTGTGAAGAAAATAAATTACACTGTAAGCAAAAAGAAAAGGCTCCAATAAAGAAAAGGTAGAACAAATTGTAAAGCTTACTCCCAAATTAATAGTGATATATTGGAGAAAAAAACAACTCCAGCTGAAATCTCAAGGGAGTTTTTCATACTCAAAATCCAATTCTGAAGTGAAATTATAAGAATAAACAAAAAATAACATAAAACAGAAAGTGTAAAAATTAGGAACTGGCACCATCACATATTAAAGCATATATTGTATCTACAGTCATTAAGAGAGTATAGCACTGCTGTAAAAGCAGACAGATCAAGGAATAGAATAGGAAACCTAGACATAAAAGTCAGCAAATACAGAAATTTAAAACAGGTTTATAAGCCCTAATCTCCAATTCCAGAATCTCCAAAACTCTCTGAAAACCAAACTTTTTTTTTTCCAAAACCAATTTGGAGAGAAAACTGGAAGTTAATTGACATGAGGCTATTTGTCACTTTTTAAAATCCCATGTAGAAGGGGTACTCAGAAATTTCATTATGGAAATTGTAATGTGCTTGACTACAGGGTACAGCAGAGGTGTTATATAATATATGGTATATTCCACATACATTTTTTCTGAAAGACTGGGATAATGTCAGAAATGGACTAAAATCTAGATAGGTGAGAGTAGAATTTTCACTAAGTTGTCCTATTTGTGTCAGTGTTTCTATGTGCAAAAGCCTTTAAAAGCAACTGGCTTTATTACTCAACAGAGGGCTCCAAACTCTATATTTTTAAGGTTTCTTATGGAAAGAAGACGATTATAAGTTATTTCTGCTTTATGTTAAACAGATAAATATAAATAGTTTCTATGTATAAGCTGAGTGGATAGGCTCGAAGGAAGAGACAGGGAAGAGAAAGAGCACCGTTGATTCAGAGAGATGCTCAAAGAGAAGGGTTAAGAAGGGATCCAGAGCAGAGAGAGGCACTGGCCAGAGAGGAAGGAGAAGGGCCTCCTCCCCAAACTGGAGGGGAGAAAAGAAGAATAATTCCATGTGTGGGGATTAGGGAGGTAGAGATGGCCCACAGCAGGAACAGGAACATGTCCTCTGCCCATGATCAGCTGAGAGTTGGGAGTGTGAGGTTAAAGGCGTAGGTAGATTCAGGAGAGTAATGAAATGATTAAACTTGTCACAGTGGGAAAGGAGAGTATATTGAGTGTTTTTTTTTGGGGGGGGGGTTGTTTTTAGACTCCTAGGACTATCAGGGACCAAAAGAGCCCTAAGACAGTCTTACACATTGGAGTTCACCTGGCCCCTATTAGCAAAGCCACTTATAGCTAGGAGCATTCTGCGGTCCTCTGTCCTCCTCTGGCAGCTTGTCCATCTCTGGACTGAGAACCACTTTGGCTCTGAGTACTGCTCCCTCTCCCATGGGCAGTGAACTGGTCCTGGCTCCTGAGGGTTCTTACATGACATCCCTCTCCAGGGCTCAGCTGGCACAAGATTATCAACAAGAAAGAAAGAGATATAAGTCACACAAACTGGGCAGGCACTTTTCTCAGGACTGAGTGAGACAAAAGGAGAGTAAAATGATAAGGAAGAGTAGCAGATTCTCTTAGCTGAGACCAAAAGACTCATAACAGAATCAGCTGGATACAAGCGCACTTTGGTCTTTACCCAGAAGTGACCCTGAGATGAGCTATTTGAGTCTGAACATGACTCCAGATTTAGCATTGATTGGGAACTAAGGCTGCTTTGTGCTGATCCAGTTGGAGCCCTCTGCAGAACACCCCTGACTGCTGGAATTTTTTTTAATATATTCCTGCCTTGTTGTGCAGGTAGATGACAGCCTGGCTCAAATTGCAGAGTACATTTTGGATCCAGGACAGCCCTGCCCATTGAGGAGGTAAGTGAGCCAGAGAAACACCTAAATGGTAGGATCTTAACTGGCAGCAGTTCTAAATTTCTTATTAGAACTGGCAACTGAACTCAGAATGGGGAAGATTATTGCTCAAAGTCGCAAAACAAAGTAGTAACTGTCCTACAAGTTTGAACTCTCTACCCACTTGCCCATTTGGGATTTTCCTCTTCTGCTTCTTTTTGTACCAGGGGTCTGGACTCCATTCCCCCATGCACACACACAAAACTTTTTTGAGAAGGACGATGGGTAGAATGAAGTGAACATGGAGACCAAAGTGGAACTTCATACCTCTTAGCAGAGTTCTCCTATGTCACTTGTTTTCAAAGTTAATTTCATTAGCTAAATATCTTGTTCATCGGGGGAAAAAAAGCCACTGAAAAAGCTACATATGTATAAAACAGATAATTGAAGAGCTGTGGTGATGATGGTGGTATGGGATGGGGACAGGGGGAGACCAACACACTCAAGTAGCATCTCAGTGCCTGTGGTGGTGCCTGAAGCACTGGGGCAGAATGTTTGGGCTCCAAGGAGCCCAAAAAACACTCTGGAAAACTTTCACTGGGATCCTGTGGATTCCTAAACTTCATCGAGGCCTCCAGATGGGATCAAAATGTAAGTATAGTAGCTGTTGAAAGAGTGTAATAAGGGTGGGAAGAATTTTTTAAAAGTTAAAGTTGCTGCTGTTTTTAGGAAACAGGACAAGTTCTTTGCATGAATAAATCCTAATCCTTCATGTCTAGAATCACTTACTTGATGCATCAGTGCCAGGACTTCTTCAGATGCTTCAGGTAGGGAAACAGGGGAGGGAAAACTAGAAGGGCCATCTCTGCTGCCCTAATCCTCCCACCTCTGTAGAGCGCTGCTTCTTTCAGCCTGACTTCACCTTAGCCCTCAATCTGGCTTTTCCTTAGACTTCTCTTCCTGGAATTCTCCCTGGCCCAGAAGTACCCATCTTTGTTCCAGGAGGTCAAATCCTTGATACTTGTACGTCTGGGAGCAGCAGGACATCCTGGGTAAGGAGAAGTTTTAGACATGGTCAATGGGCCAAAATCCTAAGGCCACCTCTCATTCCTGCCTGGGTGCCCAAGTTCCCTCAGGAGAAAGCATAATCTCCAAACCAGGAAACATTTTCTCATAAGCAAAGTAGGAAAAACATGGGATCTGGAGTCAGAGACCTTGGATGTGAGTCCCAACACCATGACTTTTAAAGTCTCTGACTGTGTAGATCACTTAACCTTTCTGACCCACAGAAATGGGGCCAGTAACACCTACGTTACAAGATTGTGTAGCATTAAATGACATCAAGACCTTGCTATAGTGCTTGGCATAAATTATGCATTAAATGAATAATATTTACTATCATATGAGTAAAGATGTAGTACGTGGTGGTGGGAAGGAAGATGTGTAAAAATGAGGTTTGTGTGAGAGAGGGAAAGAAGGAAGGGAAGTAAGATTTTTGCTGACAGATTTCAACATACAATGCAATTCATCAGTCAGTATATCCCAGCAGGAGAGACAGAATGTCTGGAGAGAGCCAATAATGACGAAGTCTTGGAAATCTGGCTGAGAAGGACTGGGGGCCAGGAAGCACTTTTTCTATTTAAAAAATGCATTTCATGAAAATACAATTTTACAGCACAAGGGAAATATTAATTAGGAAAAATATGCATAATCTTGACATCCAACAGATCACAAATTTCCATTTACCATAAACCATTTCATTCTTCTGCATTTATAGAGCATTTTTAAACTCTTATAAAGCATTGCACTCTTCCACATACATAAATTTTTTTTAACTTTTAAGAGTATGTCATGGAGTAGAAAGATTTTACCACATTTGACTTCATTTTTATCCCCACTTTGCATTGGATAAGGTCATGTATTGAATAGGTTTCCCAGCGAGTAATCAGCAAGGACCTGGTGACTCTAAGTTCAGTGCTCATTTTATTACCACAGCAGCTGCTGTTGAACTTTAGGCCATGTTGCAGGATCATAGGACCAAGGAAAGTGGGATCACTCTTTTCACCCCCAAACAACACCAGTCTCAACTGCAAACTCCTTAAATCCACAAATATTTACTGTCTGTGTGTGAAGCACTGGAAAGAGAATTGGTTGTGAAATCAGAAGCCCTGGCCTAGTTCTGACGCTGAGACATCTAGTTATGGTGGAAGTCATATCACCCCTCTGTCCCACATTGTCCTCAATCTGAAAATATGAGGTCCAATTTCATGTCTCAATTGACATGTCAAATGAGATGTACTAGGAATTTAAGCTCTATTTTTCTGAAAAGCATCCTCCCACAAAAGGATTTCTCTGGGTGTCTCCCTACTTGTAGCAACTTCTAGAGTTCAGCGTGTCTTGGATGATATGAGATGCTGAGGACAAGCTGGGGAAGAACATGAGAGGATAGAAGTTCTGAGGGTCTATGATCTAAGAAGTCAGAGGGATGGTAGCAAAGAAGGTTAAGACAAGAGATTGTAGCTGAGGAAGCATTCATTCTTTCCTACCACAAATGTTTACTTGCAGCCCTCTAGCTGGGTCTACTGCATTTCTAGGACTCTGATACTTTCCTACTCCTCTTCTCTTACTCAAAAATTATGGACTCACTGAGAAGTACTGGCATCTATCATGGGGGGTGGGGTAGACACAGCCAAAGATCCTTGCCTGTGTATAAGTTCTAAAAGGGAGAGATAATTTTTAAATGTACTAAATAAATCTATTATCCATGTATTAGAAAGTGTTAAGTTTTATGAGGGAGGGATGTTCTGCTTGATAGGTAGTACTCAGATGTAGGAGAAGGAAAGTTGCAGTATTTAATAGGGTAATAGGATAGTCAAATGCTTATTTATCCTCAGATTCACTTTCTGGCTTAAAGCTAAAAAGTGGATCTTTTATAGGTTAAAAAATCCTATTCATGGAGAATGACTCAGATCATTATCCACCAAATAAATATATTTGTTTCCTTCTAGGGAAGGATATCTAAGAAACCATGAAAAATCTTAGCATTATTGATGAATTTGTGTTGCTGGGATTATCAGGTGACCCAGATGTCCAGACCATGCTCTTTGTTCTCTTCCTGGGGATTTACCTCCTGACCCTGATGGGGAACCTGATGATGATCCTGGTGATCTGGGCTGATTCCCACCTGCACATGCCCATGTATTTCTTTCTTGGACATTTGTCTTTCCTAGATATATGCTACTCTTCCGTCACTGTGCCAAAGATGCTACAGAATTTCTTGTCTCAGAAGAAAACCATTTCAGTGTGGAGCTGCATTACCCAGAGTTTCTTTTTCATTCTTTCTGGAGCCACAGAGAGCTGCTTGCTCTCTGCTATGGCCTATGACCGCTATGCTGCCATCTGTCACCCTCTGCTCTACATGGTGGTCATGAACAAACCTCTCTGCAGTGCAATGGTCAGTGCAGCATGGGTGATGGGGTTTCTGAGCTCACTAGTGAATAATCTTTGTGTCCAGAACTTACAGTTCTGTGGTCCCAATATCATCTCCCACTTTAGTTGTGAACTGCCTTCACTCTTTCCTCTGTCTTGCAGTGATACCACACCTAACACCATCCTGCTGGCTGGGTCCACTGCATTTCTAGGACTTGTGACACTTCCCCTGATACTCTTCTCTTACTCAAAAATTATTCTTGCCATTCTAAGTATCTCCTCCTCTAAAGGCCAAGGCAGAGCCTTCTCTACCTGTTCCTCCCACCTCACCGTGGTGCTCCTGTTCTATGGGACAGCTCTCTTCAGGTACATCAGCCCCTCTTCAGGATCAGTCCTGGAGCGAGTTGTCTCTATACAGTATGGTGTGATGACATCCTTGATAAACCCCCTCATTTACAGCTTCAAAAACCAGGAGGTGAAGGGAGCTCTGCAGAGGATGCTGAGGCAGCAATGATGTGTCTCAGGGTAAGAAACTGCAATAAGATGTTTGTTCTACAAGAGAATCAATCTACAAGGGAAGAGAACTTTGTAAACTTAGAGCTCCTGTGTAGTTGATTTTTAATTAATTCAACTATATTTGTTTCTTATTCAAAATGAAATGACTTCCAAAAACTGAGAGAAATATAGTCAAAGAAGTACTTGGCCCATGCTGGATCTAAGGGGAAAGGGTCAGAGACATCAGCTCCTACCACAGCCTTTGGAATCTAATCCAGAAGGAAAGACTTCATGACAGTTGAGGAGGCTGAACTTAAAACAAAGCCCCTGACAAAAACAAAGACCCAGAGCCCAGGACTGCTACCTGTGGAGTTACACAAAGGAGCCCCTTAGTAGACGGGTACAGAACAAGTAAACTAGACACAGACAATGCTCCAGAATGAGACAGTCCAGCACCCTCCATTCACCTGACCTGCTGGCACCATAGGCATTAAATGGCATGTGTGCCTGCAAATAGTCAAAGAAAAGTGACACAAAGAAGGAACATATTCAATGTCCACGAACAGATAAATGGATAAAGTGTGCTACATATGTACGATGGAGTATTATTCAGTTTAAAAAAGGAAGGAAGTATGCAATGTGTGACAACATAGATGAACCTTGAAGATGTTAAGTGAGATAAGTCAGTCACAGAGGAGAAAAACTGCCTAATTCTGTCTATATGAGGTATCTAAAGAGGTCAAACTTATAGAAGCAGAAAGTAGAATGGTGGTTGTCATGGCCTGGGGTCAGGGAAATTGAAAATTTGCTGTTCAGTGAGCAAAGAGTTTCAGTCATGCAAGATAAAAAAAAAAAGAGATCTGTTGTACAGCAATGTGCATATAGTTAACAGTACTGTACATCTAAAAACTTAGGAGGGTAAAATCTATGTTATACGTTTTTACTACAATTAAGAATGGATGCATTGTACACTAAATATGGGTGTTGCATTTTGCAACCTCTTGCCTGAAAACATACATCATAAAACATATCATCGTTTGGATGATGGAAGCGTTCATGGAAGCCAGAAAAAAAATCACTAGAAGTTGCGTAATGTAAATTAAAACATCAAGAGAGTATTATTTTTATTAAATGTAAATCAGTGAAGTTAAAACACTCCATCAAAACATACACAAAAATAAACTCAAAATGGCTTAAAGACTTAAATACAAGTTATGACACCATAAAACTTACAGAAGACAACTTAGTCAAAATATTATCTGACATGAATCGTACCATATTTTCTTAGTGTGAGAAAAATGCAAATGATGTGACCAGCAAGGGCTTAATTTCCAAAATATACGAACCGCTCATACAATTTAATATCAAAATAAACCCAATTAAAAAATGGGAAGAAGTCTTAAATAGACATTTCTCCAAAGAAGACATACAGATGGACAACAGGCACATGAAAAGATGCTCAACGTCACTAATTATTACAGAAATGCAAATAAAAACTAAAAACTATCACCTCACACCACTCAGAATGGCCATCATCAAAAAGTCTACAAGTAATAAGTGCTGGAAAGGGTGTGGAAAAATGGGATCCTCCTACACTATTGATGGGAATGTAAATTGGTACAGCCACTAAGGAGAATAGTATGGAAATTCCTTAAAAATCTTAAAGTTACGTATGATCCAGCAATCCCACCCCAGGGCATATATCCGGAAAAGATGAAAATGCTAATTCAAAAAGATACATGCACCCCCAATGTTCATAGCAGCACTATTTTCAATAGCCAAGACATGTAAGCAATCTGTGTCAACAGATGAATGGATAAAGAAGATGTAGTATATATAAACAATGGAATATTATTCAGCTATAAAAAAGTGAAATAATGCCACTTGCAGAAACATGGATGGACTTGGAGGGCATTATGCTATGTGAAATAAATCAGACTGAGAAAGACAAATACTATGTGATATCACTTATATGTGAAAATATAACTAGTGAATGTAACAAAAAAGAAGCAGACTTACAAATACAGGGAACAAACTAGTGGTTACCAGTGGAGAGAGAAAAGGGGAGAGGGGCAATATAGAGGTAGGGGATTAAGAGGTACAAACTATTAGGTATAATATAAGCTACAACATGGGGAATGTAGCAAATATTTTATAATAACTATAAATACAGTATGACATTTAAAATTGTGAATCACTATATTATACACCTTCAATATGTACATTATACTTTAATGATATTTCAGTAAAAAATTTGTTAAAAGAAAAAAAGAATAAAATTAAAATTCAAAAAAAAGAAAAAAATGCTTCTGACAGTTCATTGCTAGTATGATGCTAGGTATCAGCACATAGCATATATTTTATCAAAGTACAGCTATCCATTGTTTGAAATAAAGATATACTATCAAAGTAGATGTTAAATATTATAAAGTAGATTTTTAGCACTTATTGAGATTAACATCTTCTTATTAGATGAATTATAAAATTTTCAAATATTAAATGATCATTACATTCATGAGAAAACCTGTTCATGGATATATCTTTTCATATTCCATTAAATTAACTTGTATTGGGAAAGTGTTCACATGTATATTTATAATTAAATGTGATTATTATTGAGATTTTAATATGAAAATTGTGTTATCTTAAGCACTGTATGCTGAACACTTTCTCAATGTTTCCGACTTTCACTTCCTTTCGTTTGTCAAAGACTTTTAAAAAATATGTATAAGTTTGCCATCATCATTGTGCCTCTGGCTATATTTTATGCTATTTCCATGTTTTTGCTTCATTCATTTTTGAAACTGAACTTCATAGCCTTAAAAGATCATGATAGCTTTATCTTCATTTTGGGTTATACCTCTTATCATTATAAAATGTAACTCTTTTATACTTTAATGTTTTTTCTTTGAATTCCACTTCCTGTGATGTTAATATATATGCTTGTTTGGAGCTTCCGGGTTGGTGAACACATGGCAGCTCAGAGAAGGCAAGGAATTTGGCAGTACTTTGCATAACCTTGCCTAAGCATCTTTTACCATAAACCACTTCCAGTTGGCCACAAAGCTCTACCCACCTGTCCATCTGCCACGATGCCTCAACTTGCACCTTTTGCCACTCATTCACAGGAAGCCTATCCTTATTCTAAAATGATGGAGTGAGGAGTTGCAGACAAGATGGCAGAGTAGAAAGCACTTGAGCTCTCCTGAAAACACCAAAATCAAAACTACATGGGGAATAACCATCAACAAAAAAGACTAGAACCTACCAAAAAAGATATTCTACATCCAAAGACAAAGAAGACACCACAACGAGACAGTAGGAGGGACACATTCACAATATAATCAAATCCCATACCAGATGGGTGCATGACCCACAAACTGGAAAAAATTATACTGCAGAGGTTCCCTACAGGAGTGAGAGTTCTGAGCACCACGTCAGACTCCCCAACCAGGGGGTCTGGCATTTGGAGGAGGAGCACCCAGAGAATTTGGCTTTGAAGGCCAGTGGGGCTTGATTGCAGGAACTCCACAGGACTGGGGGAAACAGAAACTCCACTTTTGGAGGGCACACACAAGTTCTCATGTGCACAGAGACCCAGGGGAAAAGCAGTGACTTCATAGGAGCCTGGCCCAGACCTACCAGCAGGTCTTAGAGGGGCCCCTGGGAAGGTGGGATAAGTGGCTGTGACTCACTGTGGAGACAAGGACATTGGAGATGGAGGTACCAAGGAGTACTCATTGGCATGAGCTCTCCTGGAGGCTGCCATTTTGACACCAAGACCTGTCCCCACCCAACAGCCTGTAAGCTACAGAGCTGGGAACCTCAGACCAAACAACCAACAGGGCAGGAACCTAGTACCACCCATCAGCAGACAGGCTGCTTAAAGTCTCCTGGAGGCCACGCCACCTCAGCATACACCCTTTGACACGGCCAAGCCCACCAGAGGGACAAGGCCCAGATCTACCCACCAGTGGGGAAACCAGTCTCTCCCACCAGGAAGTCTGCACAAGCCTCTTAGATCAGCCTCACCTACCAGGGTAAACACAAGAAGCAAGATTAACTACAACCCTGCAGCCTGTAGAATGCAAACTGCAATCACAGAAAGTTAGACAAAACAGGATGGCATAGGGGTATGTTACAGATGAAGGAACAAGATAAAACCCCAGAAAAGCAACTAAGTGAGGTGGAGATAGGTGATCTACTAGAAAAAAATTCAAAATAATTAAAGATGATCCAAAATCTTGGTAAGAATGCAGGCACAGACCAGAAGATACAAGAACTGTTTAACAAAGAGCTAGATGATATGAAGAACAAAAGAGTTGAACAATAAAATAACTGAAATGAAAAATACACTAAAAGGAATCATTATTAGACTAAAAAGGCAGAGAATGGATAAGTAAGCTGGAAGATATATTGGTGAAAATCACTTCCACAGAACAGAATGATGAAAAAAGGATAAAGAATGAAAATAAATGAGGATGGTTTATGTGACTTTGGGAACAACGTTAAATGCACCAACATTCACATTATAGGGGTCCCAGAAGGATAAGAGAGAGGGTAGGCCCTAAATAAATACTTGAAGAGATAATAGCTGAAAAATTCCCTAATGTGGGAAAGGAAACAGTCACCCAAATCCAGGAAGCACAGAGAGTCCCATATAGGATAAACCCAAGGAGGAACACACCAATACAAATATTAATCAAATTGGCAAAAATTAAAAACAAAAAATATAAAAAGTAACAAGGGAAAAGTAACAAATAACAAAAAGGAATCCCCATAAGGTTAAGAAACTTCAGACCAGAAGGAAGTGGCATGATATATTTAAAGTGATAAAAGGGAAAAACCTACAACTAAGAATACCTACCTAGCAAGTCTCTTTTTCAGATTTGACAGAGAAATTAAAGCTTTATAAACAAGGAAAAGCTAAGAGAATTCAGCACCACCAAACTAGATTTACAATGCTAAAGGAAATTCTCTAGGCAGACAAGAAAATGGGAAAGTTCACCTGTAAAGGTAAACATATAGTAAAGGTAGGAAATCTTCCACATACAAATATGTTATCAAAATAAGAAACCATGAGAAGGCGAGAGTACAAATGCAGAATATTGGAAATGGATTTGAAATTAAGAGACCAGAAACTTAAAAAGTCATAGATATAGATACATAGACATAGACACACTATGTCAAAACTTCATGGTAACCACAAACCAAAAATCTACAATAGATAAACACACACACACAAAGGAATCCAAACACAACACTAAAGATAGTCATCAAATCACAAGCAAAGAGAAAAAAAGAAGAAGAGAAGAAAAAAGACCTAAAAACAAATCCAAAACAACTAACAAGATGGCAATAAGAACATATATATATGCAATTACCTTAAATGTAAATAGATTAAATGCTGCAACTGAAAGACATAGACTGCCTGAAGGGATACAAAAACAAGACCCATAAACATATGCTGTCTACAAGAAACCCACTTCAGCTCTAGAGACACATACAGACTGAAAGTGAGGAGATGCGAAAAGGAATACTATGCAAATGGAAATGAAAAGAAAGCTAGAGTGGCAATACTCATATTAAAAAATAGAATTTAAAATAAAGACTGTTACAAGAGACAAAGAAGGACACTATATAATGATCAAGGGATGAATCCAAGAAGATATATCAATTGTAAATATCTATGCACCCAACATAGGAGCACCTCAATATATAAGGCAAATGCTAAAGCCATAAAAGGAGAAATTGACAGTAACAAAATAAAAGTGAGGAAATTTAACACCCCATTTACATCAATGGACAGATCATCCAGAAAGAAAATCAATAAGGAAACACAGGCCTTAAATGACACATTAGACCAGATGCATTTAATTGATCTTTATAGAGCATTCCATCTGAAAGTAGCAGAACACATTCTTCTCAAGTACACATGGGACATTCTTCAGGATAGATCACAAGCTGGGACACAAAGCAAGCCTTGGTAAATTTAAGAAAACTGAAAACATATCACCAACATTTTCAGCCACAATGCTATGAGATTAGAATTCAGTTACAAGAAAAAAATCTGGAAAAACACAAACATATGGAGGCTAAACAGTATGTTACTAAACAACCAATTAATCACTGAAGAAATCAAAGAGTAAATAAAAAGATACCTAGAGACAAATGAAAATGAAAGCGTGATGATCCAAAACCAATAGGAGGCACCAAAAGCAGTTGTAAGAGGGAAGATTGTAGCAGCACATGCTTATCTCAGGAAACAAGGAAAATCTCAAGCAAATGATCTATGCTTACACCTAAAGCAAGTAGAGTAAGAAGAATAAACACATCCCAAGCTTAGTGGTAGGAAAGAAATCATGAGGATTAGAACAGAAATAAATGAAATAGAGAATAAAAAAATAGAAAAGACCAATGAAACTAAAACCTGGTTCTTTGAAAAGATAAACAAAATTGATAAACCTTTAGGCAGACTCATCAGGAAAAAAGTGGAGAGGGATCAAACCAGTAAAATTAGATATGAAAAAGAAGTTATAACACACACCACAGAAATGCAAGATCATAAGAGACTACTACAAGCAATTATATCCCAGTAAAAATGGGCAACCTAGAAGATATGGGCAAATTCTTAGAAAGGTACAATCTCCCAAGACTGAACCAGGAAGAAATAGAAAAGATGAACAGACCAAGCACAAGTACTGTAATTGAAACTGTGATTAAAAAACTCCCAACAAACAAAAGTCCAGGACCATATGGCTTCACAGGTGAATTCTATCAAACATTTAGAAAAGAGTTAAACCTATCCTTTTGAAACTATTCTAAAAAACTACAGAGGAAGGAACACTCCCAAGGTCGTTCAATGAGGCCACCATCACCCTGATACCAACACCAGACAAAGGTACCAGAATGAAAGAAAATTACAGGCCAGTATCACAGATGAACATAGACACAAAAATTCTCAACAAAATATTAGCAAACCGAATTCAACAACACATTAAAAGGATCATACACCATGATCAAATGGGATTTACCTCAGTGATACATGGATTTTTCAATATCCACAAATCAATCAGGATGATACACCCCTTAACAAACTGAAGAATAAAAACCATATGATCATCTCAATAGATGCAGAAAAAGCTTTTGACAAAATTCAATACCCATTTATATAAAAACTCTCTAGAAGGTTGGTACAGAGGGAACCTGTCTCAAAATAATACACACCATATATGACAAACCCACAGCTAACATCATACTTAACAGTGAAAAACTGAAATCATTTTCTCTAAGATCAGGACATCATCAAGGATGTCCACCCTCACCACTTTTATTCAACACAGTTTTGGAAGTTCTAGTGAGGGCAATCAGAGAAGAAGAAGAAATAAAAGGAATCCAAATTGGGAAAGAAAAAGTAAAACTGTCAGTGTTTGCAGATGACATGATACTATACACAGAAAACCCTAAAGATGCTGCCAGAAAACTGCTAGACCTCTTCAATGAATTCAGTAAATTTTCAGGATACAAAATTAGTACACAGAAATCTGTTGCATGTCCATACACTAATAGCAAAAGATCAGAAAGAGAAATTAAGGAAACAATCCCATTTACCATCACATCAAAAAGAATAAAACACCTAGGAACAAACATACCTCAGGAGGCAAAAAACCTATACTCTGAAAAGTATAAGACACTAATGAAAGAAATCAAACATGACACAAACAGATGGAATGATGTAGCATGTTCGTGCGCTGGAAGAATCAACGTCATCAAAATGACTATACTACCCAAGGCAATCTGCAGATTAAACACAATCCCTATGAAATTACCAATGGCATTTTTTGCAGATATAAAAAAAAATCTTAAAATTTGTATGCAAAAACAAAAGACCACAAATAGCCCAATCTTGAGAAAGAAAAATGGAGCTGGAAGAATCAGGCTCCCTAACTTCAGACTATACTACACAAAGCTACAGTCATCAAAACAGTATGGATCTGGCACAAAAACAGAAATATAGATCAATGGAACATGATAGAAAGTCCAGAGATAAACCCACACACCTATGGTCACCTAATCTATGACAAAGGAGGCAAAACTATACAATGGAGACAAGATAGTCTCTTCAATAAGTGGTGCTGGTAAAACTGGACTGGACAGCTACATGTAAAACAATGAAATTAGAACACTTGTGAACACCATACACAAAAGTAAACCAAAATGGATTAAAGAGCTAAATCTTAGGCTGGATACTATAAAACTCAGAGGAAAACATAGGCAGAACACTCTGACATAAATTGCACCAAGATCTTTCTCAATCCATCTCTTAAGAGTAATGAAAATAGAAGAAAAAATAAATGGGACCTAATTAAAATGAAAACTTTTTGCACAGCAAAGGAAACCATAAACAAAACCAAAAAACAACACTCAGAATGAGAGAAAATATTTGCAAATGAAGCAGCCATCAAGGGATTAATCTCCAAAACATATAAACAGCTCATGCAGCTCAATAGCAAAAAAACCAAGCAACTCAATCAGAAAATGGGTGGAAGATGTAAACAGACATTTCTCCAAACAAGACATACAGATAGTTAAGAAGCACATGAAAAGATGCTTAACATAACTAATTATTACAGAAATGCAAATCAAAACTATAATGAGGTATATCGGCTCACACGGGTCAGAATGGCTAGCATAAAAATCTCTACAATAAATGCTGGAGAGAGTGTGGAGAAAAGGGAACCATCCTACACTGTTCGGGGGATTGTAAATTGGTACAGGCACCATGGAGAACAGTATGGAGATTCCTTAACAAACGAGAAAAAGAACTACCATATGATCCAGCAATCCCAGTCCTAGGCATATATCCAGAGAAAACCATAATTCGAAAAGACGTATGCACTCCAGTGTTCATTACAGCACTATTTTCAATAGCCAAGACATGGGAAGCAACTTAAATGTCCATCAACAGAGGAATGGCTAAAGAAGATGTGGTACATATATTCAACAGAATATTAGCCATAAAAAAAAAGACCAAATAATGCCATTTGCAGCAACATGGATGGACTAGAGACTATCATACAGAGTGAAGTCACACAGATAAAGACATATCATATGATATCACTTATATGTGGAAGTTTTTAAAAGGCTATAAATTAACTTATCTACAAAACAGAAATAGAGTTGCAGATGTAGAAAATAAACTTATGGTTACCGGGGAGGGGGGGGTGAGGCGGGGGAGGGATAATTTGGAAGACAGGCATTGACACATGCACACTGCTATTATATAGATAACTAATAAGGACACCTACTGTATAGCACAGGGAGCTCTACCCAATACTCTGTAATGGCCTATATGGGAAAAGAATCTAAAAAAGAGTAGATGTATGTAAATGTGTAACAGATTCACTTTGCTGTACACCTGAAACTAACACAACACTGTAAGTCAACTGTACCCCAATAAAAATTTTTTAAAAAATGAAATAATGCTATTTGCAGAAACACAGATGGCCCTAGACACTATCATACTAAGTGAAGTAAGTCAGAGAAAGACAGATATATGATATCACATATGTAGAAGCTAAAAATAATGCTACAAATGAACTTATTTACAAAACAGAAACAGACTCACAGACATAGAGAAAAAACTTATGGTTACCAAAGGGGAAAGCTGAGGGGGAGTCATAAACTACAAGGTTAGGATTAACAAACACACACTCCTATATATAAAATATATAATCAACAAGGACCTACTGTATAGCACAGGGAACTCTACTCAATACTCTGTAATAACCTACATGGGAAAAGAATCTGAAAAGGAATAGATGTATGTATTTGTATAAATGAATCACTTGGCTGTACACTTGCAACTAACATAACATCGTAAACAACTATACTCCAATATAAAATAAAAATTTTTAATTAAATTAAATCTAAAGAAAATTTACATTTGTTCTTTTCAGGTAATTTCACCATATATGTCTATCAGTGTAGTTTTAATGTTTCTGTATTATTTTGTTATATATAGATTATCTTTAAGCAACATATTAGATTTTTGTTTCTTAATTCTATGCCTTTTAATTAGGATATTTAAAACACTGTATTTAATACCACTGTGATTTTTACATTCACTGTCATAAATTATGGGTTTACTTATTCCTAATGTCTTATTTGATCATTTTTCTTGTAAGCTATGTTTCTCTACTTTTATTTTTTCCATAAAAATAGGCATAAAAGCCATGATTTATCAAGTTATGAGGCAGCACTGTTCTGTATACTATTTTTAAAAAAATTTATACAGCAACATTGAAGTTAGGGGATCCCTTTTTATAAATAAAGAAACTGAGGATTGCTGAGGCCATTAACTTCCCTAAGTCACTGAGCCAGTCAGTGATGGAGTCAGTATTGAAATCCAGAACATCTGTACTACAAAATCCAAATTCATGGCCGTTGTGTTTCTACTTCTCTCTCTGTCTGTCTCTCTCTCTCTGCTTCCATGCTTTATCATCTGAAGTGAACTGAAAAATATAGATTGTGAGCTTATGATTATAAAATGGTATACTAAGCATATGATGCAGTCTTTCTTTCAAGAACCAAACCCTAAAAGAACCACAGAGGAATTTTTAAGTGAATTCATCTACTGTCAAATCAAAAGGGTGATTACTTAGAGGGGCAGAAATAAAGAAGTTACTGAGAAACAGAAAGCAGATTTGATGATACTAAGACTGAAATGGTAACTAGAGAATATTCAGGGGCCAGCAGGAAAGTACCAAAACAAAAAGGTAGGAGTGACAACCAGGAAGTTTCCCGAGTGGAAGAGTAGAACCCATGGGCAGGGGAATGTCAAAGGGCACCAAGAGGGACTTTTGTTGGAATAATGCATGAGCAAACACACATGGCATTGGACAGGCAACTGCAACAGGGTGACATGTTTCCACGTAGGAGCAGAGGTTGGAATGAAGAAGAGCTTATTGCCTCCCTGTGGCCGACAATGTCAGGGAAGAACAGGAAGTAGCGGAGGCCAGAAGAATAGTTGCTAATGCACCCTATCTGGCAGCACATACCCACGTAAATCCAATTTCTTTCTTAAGAGTATAGAGCAAAACCCTGGAAGCTGTTTCTACTTATCCCCAAAGTTGACTTTCCCAAGCAGAGGTACATGACTATGTAGTTGGGAACCTCAGTTGCAAAGCTTATAATTAAAATAGCCAAAAAGTGTATATATAATACAGGGAAAAAATGCCTAAAGCCTATGAGAAGAAAATAAAAAATTAAACTGTAAGCAAAAAGATTCAAAGAAAATAGAACAAGCTGTAGAGCTTACACCCAAATTAATACATTTGAAAAAAAAAAAGGAAAGAAAAATGCCAGTTGAAATCTCAAGGGAATTATTCAAACTAAAAATCCAATTCTGAAGTGAAATTATAAGAATGAGCAAACAATACATAAAAGAGAAACTATAAAAATAAGGAATTGGCACTACCAGGTATTAAAGCATATGTTATATCTACACTCATTAAGACAATATAGTACTTCCATAAAAACAGACAGATCAAAGAATAGAATAGGAAACCTAGAAATAAAAGCCAGTAAATATAGAAATACAAAACAGGTTTATAAACCCTCATGTCCAGTTCCAAAATCTGCAAAAAACTCAGATAACCAAACTTTTTTCTTTTTGCAAAACTTATTTGGAGGCTGGAAAAACTGTAAGTTAACTGACATGAGGCTATTTGTAGCCTTTTGTAATCCCACATAGAAGGGGTACTCAGAAGTTTCATTATAGAAACAGTAATGTGTTTGACTACAGGATGTGTCACATAACATGTGGCATATTCCATATATTTTTTTCTGAAAGGTTGGGACAACGTCAGAAATGGAGTAAAATCTAGATGAGTGAGAGTAGAATTTTCACTATCTTGTCCTGTTTGTTTCTGAGTGTTTCTACGTGCAAAAGCCTTTAAAGGCACCTGACTTTATTACTCAACCAAGGGCTCCAAACTCCATCATGTTTTTAAGGGAAAAACGATTATAAATTGTTTCCACTCTACTTTAAGTGGATAAACATAAATAGTTTCTATGTATAAACTGAGTGGCTAGGCTTGATGAAAAGGGAGAGACAAGGGAAGAGAAAGAGCGTGGTTGATTCAGAGTGATGCTCGAAGAGAAGAGTTAAGAAGGGATCCAGAGCAGAGAGAGGCACTGGCCAGAGAGGAAGGAGAAGGGCCTCCTCCCCAAGCTGGAGGGGAGAAAAGAAGAATAATTCCATGTGTGGGGATTAGGGAGGTAGAGATGGCCCACAGCAGAAACACGAACATGTGCTCTGCCCATGATCAGCTGAGAGTTGGGAGTGTGAGGTTAAAGGCATAGGTAGATTCAGGAAAGTAATCAAATGATTGAACTTCTCACAGTGGGAATAGAGACTGTGCATAAGGAGTGGACTAGACTCCTACGACTATCAGGGACTTAAAAAGCCCGAAGAGTGTCTCACACACTGGAGTTCACCTGGTCCCCTGGTCCCCTATTAGCAAAGCCATTTATAGCTACGATCATTCTGCAGTCCTCTGTCCTCCTCTGGCTGTGGCAGGACTAGCAGCTTGTCCATCTCTGGACTGAGAACCACTTTGGCTCTGAGTACAGTCGCCCCTCCCATGGAGAGTGAGCTGGTCCTCGCTCCTGAGGGTTCTTACATGACATCGCTCTCCAGGGCTCAGGTAGCACAAGATTATCAACCAGTTGATAAAGAAAGAGATATAAGTCAAACAAACTGGGCAGCCATTTTTCTCAAGACTGAGGGAGACAAAAGGAAAGTAAAATGAAAAAGAAGAGTAGCAGATTCTCTTAGCTCAGACCAAATGATTCCAATCGGCACAACTAGATGCCAGGACACTTTAGCCTTTACCCAGAAGTGACCTTGAGGTGAGCTATTTGAGTCTGAACATGACTCCAGATTTAGCATTGATTGGGAACTAAGCCTGCTTTGTGCAGAGCTAGTTGGAGCCCTCTGCAGAACAACCCTCATTGCTGTAATTTTTAAAAATATATTAGAGCCCTCCTTTAGAGGCAGTTGACAGCCTGGCTCAAAGTGCAAAATTTTGGACCCAGGACAACCCTGCTCAGTGAAGAGGTAAGTGAGCCAGAGATACACCTAAATGGAAGGATCTTAACTGGAAACACTTCTAAATTTCATATTAGAACTGGCAACTGAACCCAGGATGGGGAAGATTATAGCTCAAAGTTGCAAAACAAAGTAGTAACTGTCCTACAACTTTGAGCTCTCTACCCACTTGCCCACTTGGGATCTTCCTCTTCTGTTTCTTCTTGTATCAGGGCTCTTGACAACACATATACGCAAACTTTTTTGGGAAGGAGGATGGATGGGGTGAAGTAGAATATAGGGACAAAAGAGGGACTCTTTCTCCCTACCCCTGTGCAAAGATTCCCTCATCACTTGTTTTCAAAGTTAATTTCGTTAGCTAAACTTTTTGTTCATTTAAAAACGCCCACTGAAAAAGTTACATATGTATAAAACAGAAAAACGAAGGGCTATGTTGATAATGGTAGTTGGGGTGGGGTGGAGAGAGACCTATACACCCGACTAGCCTTCTCAGTGCATACAGTGGCCCTTGAAGCACTGGGGCAGCATATTTGGGCTTGAAGTAGCCCAAAAAACACTCTGGAAAACTTTCACTAGAGTCTGGGATGCTGGCGATTCTTAAAGTTCATTGGGGCCTCCAGATGGGATCAAAATATAAGTATAGTAGCTGTTGGAAGAGTATAATAAGGGTGTGGAAGATTTTTTAAAAAGTTAAAGTTGCTGCTGTTTTTAGGAAAGAGGAAAAGAAGAACTTGTTCTTTGCATGAATAAACCCTAATCCTTCATGACTACAATCACTTACTTGATGCATCAGTGCCAGGACTTCTTCAGATGCTTCAGGTAGGGAAACAGGGGAGGGAAAACTAGAAGGGCCATCTCTGCTGCCTAATCCCCCCACCTCTGTAGAGCGCTGCTTCTTTCAGCCTGACTTCACCTTAGCCCTCAATCTGGCTTTTCCTTAGACTTCTCTTCCTGGAATTCTCCCTGGCCCAGAAGCACCCATCTTTGTTCCAGGAGGTCAAATCCTTGATACTCGTACGTCTGGGAGCAGCAGGACATCCTGGGTAAGGAGAAGTTTCAGACATGGTCAATGGGCCAAACTCCTAAGGCCACCTCTCATTCCTGCCTGGGTGCCCAAGTTCCCTCAGGAGAAAGCATAATCTCCAAACCAGGAAACATTTTCTCATAAGCAAAGTAGGAAAAACATGGGATCTGGAGTCAGAGACCTTGGATGTGAGTCCCAACACCATGACTTTTAAAGTCTCTGACTGTGTAGATCACTTAACCTTTCTGACCCACAGAAATGGGGCCAGTAACACCTACGTTACAAGATTGTGTAGCATTAAATGACATCAAGACCTTGCTATAGTGCTTGGCATAAATTATGCATTAAATGAATAATATTTACTATCATATGAGTAAAGATGTAAGTAGGTGGGGGTGGGAAGGAAGATGTGTGAAATGAGGTTGGGGGAGAGAGTGAAAGAAGGAAGAGAAGAAAAATTTTTTGCTCATGGGTTTCAATATAAAAATACAAGCAGTCAGTCAGCGTATCCCAGCAGGAGAAAGAGAATGTCTGGAGAAAATAAATGAAGTCTTGGAAGTCAGGGTGGGAGGAACTCAGAAACAAAAGCCCATTTCCTACTTTAAAAAAGTGTATCTAGTGAAAACAACTGTACTGCATTGGTGAAATATTTAATTAGGAAAAAATATGCGAGTTGCCGGAGGCCGGTGGGGGACCTGAGGCCCAAGCAGACCGCAGGAACCCCACAGCAACCGGGTAGGACCTGGGGGAAGTCAGCGGGGTGGGCAAGGGGAAGCCAGATGGACTGGTGCCCCTGAGGGGTGGCTGGGTGAGGGGGAAGGTTCCTACCTGGAGGGACTGTTGGGGGCTGGGGAGATCGGAGAAACCGCTACTGGGGTTCTCCTGACCAGGAGGCCTGCTGAGCTCCTCCAGGCTGCCTGGGTCCTGGGGGTGTGGGAAGGAGGGAGGAGGGGCAAGGAGGTGGAGAGGTGGACAGGATGGGGTGGGGGTTTTGAGATTGGGGGATGGGGAGGCGAGAGGGCGTTTTGCCTGCCCTCTTGGCCAGGCAGGCTGACTGGGCTCCCAGGCCTGGTCCTTAACTCTTCAGGCCCCCTCCAGCTGCTTGGAACCTAGGAGAGTGGGGGTGGGGGAAAGAAAGAGAGGCAGACAGGGACCCTACCAGACTGGGAGACCTGGGAAAGTGCCACAGGCATTACCCTAGCCCAGCTGGCCCTGGGAAGCCTGTGGGCGTCAGAGTCTGGTCTCCTGCCTTTCAGTGCCCCTTGCAGCTGTGAGGGTTCTAGGGGAATAGGAGAGAGGGGGTGAGAAAGAGGAGAACCCAAGGGTAAGGGAACTTCCGAGACTGGAGGACTAGGGGAGGTGCCTAGCATTTCTCCCACCAACTCAAGCCCAGGGAGCCCACTGGGTACCTTGACCTGGTCCTTTGCTCCCAGGACCAGAGGCATTCCTGGGCCTCTCTGCCTCATTGGGCCTAAGCCCTATTCCGCATCACCCCCAGGGCCTTTTCTAAGCATAGGCCCTACCCATTGCCTAACTTCCCCCCCACCCCCGCCCTTGTCTAAGCCCCGTCCCCACAGCCAAGGCCTTTTCTGGCTTTTTTTTTTTCTTTTTTTTTTCCTTTTTTTTTTCCTTTTTTTCTTCCCACCTCCTCACTTAGGCTATTGCAGTTGCTTTACCTTCCAGTTGTTGCTCCATCTTTTTTTTTTAATTTTTTCTAACACATCTGTTAGTTTCCTATTATCATATTTTTTATCTTGCTATTGTTCTGCTGCTCTCCTACTTTTTTTTTTTAAATTTTTTTCATTTTCCCTGCTCCATACAGCTTGTGGGATCTTGATACACAAGCCCAGTGTTAGGCCTGAGCTCCTGAGGTGGGAGCTCTGAGTCCAAAACATTGGAATAACAAGGAAACCCAGTTCCCAGGGAATATTCCTTAGAGTGAGGCCTCCCAGAGGTTCTCAGCTCAACACCAAGACCCAGCTATACTCAACAGCCTACAAACTCCAGTGCTTGCAACATCAGGCCAAACACCCAGTTGGACAGAAACACAATCCCACCCATCCAAAGTGGGGGGAAAATGAGACGACAAAAAAATATGTCACAGATGAAGGAACAAGGTAAAAATACACAAGACCAAATAAATGAAGAGGAGATAGGAAAAATGCCTGAAAAGTAATTCAGAGTAATGATAGTAAAGACGATCCAAAATCTTGATAATAAAATAGAGAAAATACAAGAAACAGTTAATAAGGACTCAGAAGAACTAAAGAGCAAACAAGCACTAACAGATAACAAAATAACCAAAATTAAAAATACTCTAGATGCTATAAACAGCAGAATAACTGAGGCAGAAGAATGAATAAGTGAGTTGGAAGATAGAATGGGGGAAATAACTGCCACAGAGCAAGAAAAAGAAAAAAGAATAAAAAGAATGGAAGACAGTCTCAGAGACCTTGGTGACAACATTAAGCACACCAACATTCAAATCACAGGCATCCCAGAAGAAGAAGAAAAAAAGAACAGGTCTGAGAAAATATTTGAAGAGGTTATAGTGGAAAAATTCCCCACATGGAAAAGGAAATAATTAATCAAGTCCAAGAAGCACAGAGAGTCCCATACAGAATAAACCCAAGGAGAAATACACCAAGGCACATATTAAGCAAACTAGTGAAAATTAAACACAAAGAAAAAATATTAAAAGCAGCAAGAGAAAAGCAACAAATAACATATAAGGGAAAACCCATAAGGATAACAGCTGATCTTACTGCAGAAACTCTGCAGGCCAGAAGGGACTGGCAGGACACACTGAAAGTCCTGAGAGAGAAAAACCTACAGCCAAGAATACTCTACCCAGCAAGAATCTCTTTCAGATTCGATGGAGAAATCAAAAGCTTTACAGACAAGCAAAAGTTAAGAGAATTCAGCACTACCAAACCAGCCTTGCAACAGTTGCTAAAGGAACTTTTCTAAGCAGGAAACACAAGAGAAGGAAAAGACCTACAAAAACAAACCCAAAACAATTAAGAAAATGGTAATAGGAACATACATGTCAAGAATCCCCTTAAATGTAAATGGATTAAATGCTCCAACCAAAAGACACAGACTGGTTGAATGGATACAAAAACAAGACCCTTACATATGCTGTCTACAAGAAACCCACTTCAGACCAAAGGACACATATAGACTGAAAGTAAGGGATGGAAAAAGATATTCCATGCAAATGGAAGTCAAATGAAACCTGGAGTAGCAATACTTATATCAGACAAATTAGACTTGAAAGTAAAGACTATTACAAGAGACAAGGAAGGACACTCCATAATGATCAAGGTATCCATCCAAGAAGAACATATCACAATGGTAAATATCTATGCACCCAACATAGGAACACCTCAATACATAAGGCAAATGCTAACAGCCATAAAAGGGGAAATTGACAGCAACACAGTAATAGTAGGAGACTTTAACACCCCACTTACATGAATGGACAGATCATCGAAACAGAAAATAAATAAGGACACACAAGCTTTAAATGACACATTAGACCATCTTGACTTAATTGATATTTATAGGACATTCCATCCAAAAACGACAGAATACACTTTCTTCTCAAGTGCACATAGAACACTTTCCAGGATAGATCACATCTTGGGTCACAAATCAAGCCTTGGTAAATTCAAGAAAATTAAAACCATATCAAGCATTTTCTCTGACCATAATGCCATGAGACTAGGTATCAATTACAGGAAAAAAACTGTAACAAATACAACCACATGGAGACTAAACAATACGCTATTAAACAACCAAGAAATCACTGAAGAAATCAAAGAGGAAATCAAAAAATACCTAGAAACAAATGACAATGAAAACACAACAACCCAAATCCTATGGGACGCAGCAAAAGCAGTTCTAAGAGGGAAGTTTACAGCAATACAGTCCTACCTAAAGAAACAAGAAAAATATCAAATAAACAACCTAACCTTACACCTAAAACAATTAGAGAAAGAACAAAAAAAAAACCCAAAGTGAGCAGAAGGAAAGAAATCATAAAGATCAGATCAGAAATAAATGAAAAAGAAATGAAGGAAACAATAGCAAAGATCAATGAAACTAAAAGCTGGCTCTTTGAGAAAATAAACAAAACTGATAAACCATTAGCCAGACTCATCAAGAAAAAAAGGGAGAAGACACAAATCAACAGAATTAGAAATGAAAAAGGAGAAGTAACAATGGACACTGCAGAAATACAAAACATCATGAGAGACTACTACACACAGCTATATGATAATAAATTGGATAACCTGGAAGAAATGGAAAAATTCTTAGAAAAGCACAATCCTCCAAGACTGAACCAGGAAGAAATAGAACATATGAACAGACCAATCACAAGTATGGAAATTGAGACTGTGATTAAAAATCTCCCAACCAACAAAAGCCCAGGGCCAGATGGCTTCACAGGAGAATTCTATCAAACATTTAGAGAAGAGCTAACACCTATCCTTCTCAAACTCTTCCAAAATATAGCAGAAGGAGGAACACTCCCAAACTCATTCTACAAAGCCAGCAATCACCCTGATACCAAAACCAGGCAAAGATCTCACAAAAAAAGAACATTAAAGGCCAATATCACTGATGAATATAGATGCAAAAATCCTCAACAAAATACTAGCTAACAGACTCCAACAGCACATTAAAAAGATCATACACCATGATCAAGTGGGATTTATCCCTGAAATGCAAGGATTCTTCAATATACGCAAATCATTGGTGTACCCCCCCAATATAAAAAATAAAAAATATATATATATATGCAAATCAATCCATGTGATACACCATATTAACAAATTGAAGGATAAAAACCATATGATCATCTCAAGAGATGCAGAAAAAGCTTTTGACAAAATTCAACATCCATTTATAATAAAACCTCTCCAGAAAATGGGCATAGAAGGAAATTACCTTAACATAATAAAAGCCATATATGACAAACCAAAAGCCAACATTGTTCTAAATGGGGAAAAACTGAAAGCATTCCCTCTAAGGACAGGAACAAGACAGGGGTGTCCACTCTCACCATTATTATTCAACATAGTTTCGGAAGTTTTAGCCACAACAATCAGAGAAGAAAAAGAAATAAAAGGAATCCAAATTGGAAAAGAAGAAGTAAAATTGTCACTCGTTGCAGATGACATGATATTATACATAGAAAACCCTAAAGAGGCTACCAGTAAACTGCTAGCACTAATTGATGAAATTGGCCAAGTAGCAGGATACAAAATTAACGTGCAGAAATCTCTTGCATTCCTATACACTAACAACAGAAGAGAAGAAAGAGAAATTAAGGAAACTCTCCCATTTACCATAGCAACTAAAAGAATAAAATACCTAGGAATAAACCTGCCTAAGGAGGCAAAAGACCTGTATGCAGAAAACTATAAGACACTGATGAAAGAGGTCAAAGATGATACAAACAGATGGAGGGACATACCATGTTCTTGGATTGGAAGATTCAACATTGTCAAAATGATTATCTTACCCAAAGCAATTTACAGATTCAATGCAATCCCTATCAAATTACCAATGGCATTTTTCACAGAACTAGAACAAGAAATCTTACGATTTGTATGGAAACATTAAAGACCCCAAATAGCCAAAGCAATCTTGAGAAGGAAAGATGGAGTTGGTGGAATTAGGTTTCCTGACTTCAAACTATACTACAAGGCCACAGTGATCAAGACAGTATGGTACTGGCACAAAAATAGAAAAGTAGATGAATGGAACAGAATAGAGAACCCAGAGATAAACCCACACACATATGGGCACCTTATCTTTGACAAAGGAGGCAAGAATATACAATGGAAAAAAGATAGCCTCTTCAATAAGTGATGCTGGGAAAACTGGAAGCTACATGTAAAAGAATGAAATTGGAACACTTCCTAACACCTTACACAAAAATAAACTCAAAACGGATTAAAGACCTAAATGTAAGGCCAGACACTATAAAACTCCTAGAGGAAAACATAGGCAGAACACTCTATGACATCCATCAAAGCAAGATCCTTTTGGATCCACCTCCTACAATAATGGAAATAAAATCAAGAATAAATAAATGGTACCTAATGAAACTTAAAAGCTTTTGTACAGTGAAAGAAACCATAAACAAGACAAGAAGACAGCCCTCAGAATGTGAGAAAATACTTGCCAATGAAGCAACTGACCAAGGATTAATCTCCAAAATATATAAGCAGCTCATGCAGGTTAATACCAAAAAAGTAAATAACCCAATCCACAAATGGGTGCAAGATCTAAATAGACATTTCTCCGAAGAAGACATGCAGATGGCTAACAAACACATGAAAAGATGCTCAACATCACTAATCATTAGAGAAATGCAAGTCAAAGCCACAATGAGGTATCATCTCACACTGGTCAGAATAGCCATCATCAAAAAATCTAGAAACAATAAATGTTGGAGAGGGGGTGGAGAAAAGGGAACCCTCCTGCACTGTTGGTAGGAATGTAAGCTGGTACAACCACTATGGAAAACAGTTTGGAGATTCCTTAGAAAACTAAAAATGGAACTACCATATGACTGAATAATCTCACTCCTGGGCATATATGCAGAGAAAACCATAATCCAAAAAGAAACATGTACCATAATGGTCATTGCAGCACTATTTACAATAGCCAGGACATGGAAGCAACCTAAATGCCCATCAACAGATGAATGGGTAAAGAAGATGTAGCACATATATACAATGGAATATTACTCAGCCATAAAAAGGAATGAAATTGAACTATATATAATGAGGTGGATAGACCTAGAGACTGTCATACAGAGTGAAGTAAGCCAGAAAGAGAAAAACAAATACCATATGCTAACTCATATATATGGAATCTGAAGAAACGGTACTGATGAACCCAGTGACAGGGCAAAAGTGGAGATGCAGATGTAGAGAATGGATCTGAGGACACGGGGTTGGGGTGGGGGGTGAAGGGGAAGCTGGGATGAAGTGAGAGTATAGCATAGACATAGATACACTACCAAATGTAAAATAGCTAGTGGGAAGTTGCTGTATAACAAGAGGAGATGAACTCGATGATGGGTGATGCTTTAGGTCAGGACAGGGAGGGTGGGAGGGGATATGGGGATATATGTATAAATACAGCTGATTCACTTTGGTGTACCTAAAAAACTGGTACAAGAGTGTAAAGCAATTATATTCCAATAGAGAGCTTAAAAAAATAGTGATAAAAAAATTATGGAACCAGTGACTATTATTGGCACTTGGGAATGCATCCATGGAGAATAAAACAGACAAAGATCCTTGCCTGTGCACAGCATAAATTCTAACAGGGAGAGACAACTTTTAATGTACTTAAATAAGTGCATTTTCCAATATGTCAGGTGTTAAGTGTTATGAGGGGAAAGATGTTCAGCTCCATAGGAGAAGGAAAGTTGCAGTATTTAATAGGGTAATAGGATGGTCAGATATTTCTTTATCCTCAGATTCAGTGCTGAGGAAACTAAAAATTGGATCCTTTACGGGTTAAAAAATTCTATTCCTGGAAAATGGCTCAGATCATTATCCACCAAATAAATATTTATTTCCTTCTATTTCCTTAGCATTATTGATGAATGTGTTGCTGGGATTATCAGGTGACCTGGATGTCCAGACCATGCTCTATGTTCTCTTCCTGGGGACTTACCTCCTGACCCTGATGGGGAACCTGATGATGGGGCCAGCTTTTGTCTCACCTCACACCAAGCACTGAAGGAACTAGCATAGTTCCTGGGGCAGCTAAGAACAAACGAAAAGCAGAGGGGGGCTTCCTGCAGCTAGCAAGGATCTTCAGGATTGGGAAAACATGCAGAACTGAGGCTTCTCCCCCCGCATGGAGGGGAGAGGAGTGGGGCATGGCTTCAAAATCCTCATTCGTTCAGTGCCCTACCCCAGAGACCAGGTTCTGTGTAGTCTCACATCAAGTGAGGAACCAGCAAAGCTAGACACCAGAGGGAACAAGAGATTACAGCCTCCATTAAAAATAAAAAAAGACTGGTCACCTGGAGCATTTAGGAACATAGGCCGATAATCTCTGGCCAGACATATTGATGAATGTCTTTACCCATCAGTCATCGTATACACTGGGAGAGGTGATTGTTTCTTCAAATGTGCAGACATCAACACAAAGCTACAAGGGACACGGATAATCAGGAAAACATAATCGAAGGAGCAAAATAAATCTTCAGGAACAAACACTAAAGAAATGGAGATCTATGAATTTGCTGACAAATTTCAAAACAATTTCCTAAAAGAGGCTCAGTGAGTTACAGTAGAACTCAGACAATTAAATGAATTCAGGAAAATGATATATGAACAAAATGAAAACATCAATAAAGAGACAGAAACAATAAAAAAGAACCGATCAGAAATACTGAAGATGAAAGCAGACTGGTGGTTGCCAGAGGTGGGAGATGGGGGTTGGGTAAAATGGGTGATGGTGGTCAAAAGGTACAAACTTCCAGGTGTAAGATAAATAGGTCCTGGGGATGTAATGTACAGCATGATTACTATAACAATACGTGTTGTATATTTCAAACTTGCTAAGAGAGTAGACATTGAAAGTTCTTATCACATGAAAAAAATGTAACTGTGTGGTGATGGATATTGATAAACTTATTGTGGTGATCATTTTGCAATATATACACATACCAAATCATTATGTTATACAACTAAAACTAATATACTATAATACATCTATTATACTGATATCTCAATTTTTTAAAAAAGCTCTCCATTTAAAAAATGACCGTAAAGATACAGAAAAAGAAAAAATGGCAGTGACACTGTGGATTTAAAATGAGAGAGGACCCACTGCTAAAGTACAGGCAGAATTTCAACAGACCATTTTCCTGATGATGGAATGAAAACATATTCTTATACTACTTTCCATGAGCCCTTCCCCTTGAAACATGACAGATAATGTCAAAACCCAGGAAAATATTTGGCATCCCCAACCCACACTGTCTGCATTTAACTCCAGTATGCAGGTACTTTGCTGATCATAAACAAACACCTACTGAGCCAGAGAGAACTAAAGTCCCATCATTTACCTTCTCTTTCCACTACCTAATCTCATCAGCCTCTATCTCTCCATTCATTCAGAAACAAGTCCTAGAAAAAAAAAAAAAAAACACAGCAGAAAGAGGTATTCTGTGGGTCATAAATTGGAAGGGGCACAGCAAGGATGGCTTTTATGTGCTTCACCCCATCTGGGCTTCAGCTAGGAAGAGTCAAAGGCTTGGGGTGACTCAACAGGGGCTGAAATCCCCTGAGTGCTCCTTCAGTCACAGTATCTGGTACACAGGCTGGGAGGACTTGAAGACTCCCGTCAAAGCATCTCACCATGTGGTCTGGCTTCAACATTGCACAGTACCCTTAGGGTAGTCAGACTTATGCATGGGATTCCAGGGCTCTGAGTATGAGAGTTCAGGAGAAAAAGGTAAAAGAAGGTAAAAAAGGCCTGTTCTGATCTCACCTTGGAAGTCATCAAGCATCACTTCTACTTCACTCTGATTACAAGTGAGTCTAAGCCAACTCAGATTTGAGGTCAAGAGCAGACCCACTAATCAATGAGAAGAATGTCAAAGGAGATATTATGTTATCTTTAGAAAACAGAATCTGCCATACCCTGTTAAAAAAAACTAATAAAAATACTGGAACTGAAGAATGCAATGACTGCAATGAAAAATTCAATAGACTTGATGAAACAGAAGAAGGAATCAATGAACCCAAAGACAGAGCATTTAAATTATGCAGTCTGAGGAGAAAAAAAGAATAAAAACAGTGAGGAAAGCCTAAAGGACTCAGGGAACTCTATCAACTGAACCAATATACACATCTTAGGAGTCCTAGAAGGTGGAGCAATAGAGAAAGGGGCAGAAAGCTTATTTAAAGAAATAATGGCTGAAAACTTCCCAGATATAGAGACAGAAATTGGCATCCATATTCAGGATGCCAAAGGAGGTCAAATAGAAGAAAACAGGAGGTCTGAACTAACACATTGCAACCATATTTTCAAAGATAAAGAATGAATTTTGAAAGCGGCAAAAGAAAAGCAACTCATCACACATAAGAGAACCCCATAAGGCTATCAGTGGATTTCTCAGCAGAAAACTCTCAGGCCAGGAAACACTGAGATGATATATTCAAAGTACTGAAAGAAAAAAATTAACAACCAAGAATACTGTAGCCAGTAAAACTGTCCCTTAGAAATAAAGGCACGATAAAGTCTTCCCAGAAAAAGAAAACTTTAACAGACCAATATAAATAAAGAGATTAGGAGAAAAAGTAAATAATCAAATTAAAAAATGGCAACAGAATTGAATAGACATTTCCCACAGAGAACAAACAAATGGTCCACAAGTATATGAAAAAGTGCTAAATATCAGTAATCATCAGGGAAATGCAAATCAAAAACAGTGAGATATCACCTCAAACCTATTAGAATGACTATCATAAAAACAAACGAAAGATAACAAATGTTGTCAAGGGTCTGGAGAAACTGGAGCCTTCTACTCTGTTGGTGGGAATGTAAATTGGTATAGTACTTGGAGAAAACAGATTCCTCTAAAAGCTAAAAATAGAACTACCATATCATTCAACAACCCCACTTCTGGGTTTACACCAGAAAGAATTGAACGCAGAGTCTTGAATAGATATTTGTACACTCATGTTCACAGCAGCATAATTCACAATAGCTAAAATGCAGAAGAAACCCAAGGGTCCATTGATAGATGAAAGGATAAGCAAAAATCTGGTGAGTACATAAAATGGAATATTATTCAGCCTTAAAAAAGAAGGAATTCCTGTCATATATGACAACATGGATAAACCTGGAGGACATTATGCAAAGATAAGCCTCACAGCAGGACAAACATTACATGATTCCACTTACATGAGTTATCTGAAATAGTCAAACTCACAGAAACAGAGAGCAGAATAATGGTTTCCAAGGGCTCGGAGAGGGTGGATATGCGGGGTAGATGTTCAATGGGTATAAAGTTTCAGTTTTGTAAGATGATTAAGTTCTGGAGATCTTCTGTACAAAACTGTGCCTATACTCAACAACACTGTATTATACACTTAAAATTTTAAGAAAGTAGATGTTAAAATAATAATTTCAAAAGAGTTTAATTTAAATTTAATTTAAATAAATTCATTTAAATTTACTAAATTTGAAATTTAATAATTTCAAAAACATTAAATTTGAACTCCATCAATGTATATATACAAAATTAAAAAATGGAAGAAGAGAGGGACCACCCTGGCTGCCCACTGGGTAAGACTCCATGCTTCCACTGCAGGGGGCATGGGTTCAACCCCTGGTTCAAGAATTAAGATCCCACATGCCACATGGTACAGCCCCCCCCCCCAAAAAAAAAGGAAGGAGAGAGAGAAAATAGTTAACATGTATAAACAAACATATGCAACTGAAAGATAAAAGAGAAAATATACAAACCTATTACAGTCCTCTTTTTCTCTACTTCCTCATGTGGACAAAGTTGATATCTATGGCTTCCTTCTTCACAGTTTCATTTTTCCTCCGCCCTCAGCCAGCCTAGTTAAGAGTGCTTAACTAGTGAAGCAACCATTTATGAAAAGTCTGACTCCTTAATGTTCTGCCACTTTTGTTTTCTTTTTTTCTTTTTTTTGGGGGGGTGGTAGCAGTATGCCATTGTTTTCTATTAACTTTACTCCTTGGCAATGAAAGACTAAGAGGCAATCCAGAAGCTACTCTGTGTTCCAGATCTAGTCATCCTTGCTTCCATTTGGTAGCAGCCATCCAATTTCCCCTTCATAATCAGGATCAATCACTCCAGCCAGCTGAGTAACCTCTTTTTTGTCTGCTGGCTCAGAGGCAAAAGCAGCCCAAAATGGCCAGGTATCTCTCTCGTCTTCCCCTTCACAAGAAACATTGTTATTAACCTACTTTAAGCATATTCCCTCAGGGATTAAGATCTCCCAACCGGGAGAGCACAAGGTTGCTGGGATGGGTTATTGTATATAATAATGAAAGCACCACCCACACTTCCACTCCTTGATTCCTAGGCTTTTTTATGGAGAGACAGCAACACATAATGATCCCTGATTCAAGAAATATATTGTATCCTGTAAAAGAGAATCCCATCCTTTCAGGATGTTGCCTCTCAATTGTGCCATAATGGAGTCTTTCAGTAAGCCTCTTCCACCTTTCAGATAGCCAGGTCACTTCTGATTGGTAGTAAGCATAATTAAATTTATGGGCATGAGTTTGTTTGTTTGTTTTAGGGAGACTACTTATGATCTATTCTCTTACTAACTTTCAAGTACATAATACAATATTGTTGACTATTGTCACCATGTCATACATTAGATTCCCAGAACTTGCTTATCTTACAACTAGAAGTTTGCACCCTTTGATCAACATCTCCCCATTTCCCCTACCACCCAGCCCCTGGAAATCAACATTCATCTCTATTTCTGTAAGTTCAGTTTTTTATATTCCAAATATAAGTGAATTAATACAGTATTTGTCTTTTCCTTTCTGACTTATTTCACTTAGAATAATCCCCTCAAGGTCCATCCATGTTGTTGCAAAAGGCAAGATTTCCTTCTTTTTTATGGCTAAGTCTATTTTATATATTCATACATGCATACATACACATATATCTATGTGTGTGTGTGTATGTGTACACACACCCCAGTTTCATTATCCTTTCATCTATCAATGGACACTTAGGTTGCATCTATGTCTTGGTTTTGTAAGTAATACTACAATGAACATTTCTTTGAAATATCTCTTCAATATATTTCTTTGACATAGTGATTTAATTTCCTTTGGGTATTATCCAGAGGTGGGACTGTTGTGCTCCAACAATATGGTACTTCTATTTTTAATTTTTGGGGGCACATACATACTGTTTTCCACAGTGACTGTACCAATTTACATTCCCACAAACAGTGCACAAGTGTTCCCTTTTCTCTACTCCTCACCAGCACTAAATGTCTCGTCTTTTTTTAATTGAAGTGTAGTTGATTTATGATTCAGATGTACAGCAAAGTGATTCAATTTATACACACACACACACACATATTCTTTTCAGATTATTTTCCATTATAAGTTATTACCAGATACTGAATATAGTTCCCTGTGTTATACAGTAGGTCCTTGTTGTTTATATATTTTATATATAGTAGTGTGTATCTGTTAATCCTAAATTCCTAATTTATCCCTCCCCCTACTTTCCCCTTTGGCAACCATAAGTTTGTTTTCTATGTCTGTGAGTCTATTTCTATTTTATAAATAAGTTCATTTGTTTCATTTTTTTAGATTTCACATATAAGTGATATCATATGATATCAACATTCATGTGTCTCTGACTTACTCCACTTAGTATGATAATCTCTAGCTCCATCCATGTTGCTGCAATGGCATTATTTCATTCTTTTTTATGGCTAAGTAATATTCCACTCTCTCTATATATAGCGCATCTTTATCCATTCATCTGTCAATGGACATTGCTTCCATGTCTTGGCTATTGTAAATACTGCTACTGTGAACACTGGGGTGCATATCTTTTCGAATTAGAGTTTTCATCTTTTCTGGATATGTGCCCAGGAGTGGGATTTCTGGATCATATGGTAACTCTACTTTTAATTTTTTAAGGAAACTCCATACGGTTCTCCACAGTGGCTGTACCAATTTACATTCCCATCAACAGTGTAGGAGAATTCCCTTTTCTCCAAACCCTCTCCAGCATTTATTATTTGTAGATTTTTTGATGATGGCCATTCTGACCAGTGTGAGGTGATACCTTGTTACAGTTTTGATTTGCATTTCTCTAATAATTAGAGATGCTGAGCATCTTTTCATGTGCCTGTTGTCCATCCATAGGTCTTCAGAGAAATATCTATTTAGGTCTTCTGCCTATTTTTTGATTGCGTTGATTGAGGTCAAGTGTTCATATTGAATGCTCCAGGCATGGATTGAAGGAGAGGAGGCAATGTAGCAGGTTTTGGTATGGAGGAGTCTAAACAACATTTTCATGCATAATACTCATGCCTTTCAGATTTGTCTAAGCAGTCTCTTATGTACTATTGCCAGTTGATGATAAATTGCTGCTTCATACTTAGCCTTATGAGTCAGATGACACCCAGTTCTAGATGCAATGCTCAGAGCAAATGTATACCTGAGGTCCATGGTTAAACATTCATTCTCTACCAATGCCCAGTAGCAAGCCAAGAAGCTGTTTCACAAAAAGAAAATAGTTATCTGAAGCAGAGTGTACAGATTTGCTTCTAAAGCCCAAAAGTCTGTGCTATGATTCCTCTATTATTTCCATGTGGCACTCCTGTTTGCCATGGATCCTTCGAGTATCATTGGATCTTCTGGATCACTAGGCCCAAGTGGTACAGACACTTATATTGAAGTTTGAACTTTCTGTAGTCTTCTCTTACAATAGTCCCTGCTTGAAATTGGCAGTCTTATGGGTAGCTCTGGACCTGGGTTGAAATAGCACAAATAAATATGGGATATGTTGCCTCCAAAATCCAAAAAGACCTATAAAAGCATTGTCTCTCTATTTTGTGGTAGAGAGTGCAAAGTGAACCAACTTGTCTTTCACTTTGGAAGGTAAATATATCCCAGTATTCTCCAAAACACAAAGACCAGAAACTTAGATGGAGTGCACCTAAATTTTCATGGGTTTAATCTCCCTTTGGTTCAAATAGTTTTACTAAGGAATCTGAAGTATTTTCTACTTCCTGATAATCAGATCCAATTAGCATAATGTCATTAATGTGATGGACTATGGTAATTCTTACGGAATGTCAATATGGTCAAAGTACGTGCATACTATTTTATGACACAGAGCAGGAGAATTGACCTGGCCCCAAAGCCAAGCATTCTGTTATCCCTTCGAGGCCAAATCTAACTTTTTTGAAGGTCCTTGCAAGTTGCTATGAAGAAAAAGTCATTGCCAGATCAATAACTGCACACCAAGTGTTGGAAGAGAGTTCATTTTCTCCAATAAAGATTCTACATCTGGCACAGCAGTTGAAATAGTAGTTACCACTTAATTAAAGTCATGACAGTCTGTAGTCATTCTCCAAGATCCATTTGACACTGCAGAAGGCAAACTGATTGATCAAATGGATATTTGATACGTATCACCACTGCTGATTTTTTCAAGTCTTTGATGTGGTCATTAATCTCTGCCATTTCCAACTGGGATGCAGTATTGCTTCTAGGTCATTTTCTTGGTAGAGAGGGGAAGATCCAAAGACTTCCACGTAGCCCTTTCTGCAATATTAGCCCTCACCATCTTGGGTAAAAGAGACAATGGGGATTCTGCCATTTACCAAGTGTACATATTCCACTTATACATTTAGAAGCTGCAGAAAAAAAAACAAAGTGGATTGTGGACCAAATGGGTCAACTGTAAGTCAGCCTTAGGCTAAGACTCTACCTATCACCTTATCATTTTCAGCCCTCAGTTTGACTGGTGGATCACAGTGATATTTTGGGTCCCAAGAAATTTGCATCAACATAGAGCCAGTGTTCTACTAATCCACAAAAAATCTGGTTATTTCCTTTTTGCCAATGTATAGTCACTCCAATAAATGACCACAGGTCCCCCTAGGGACGTCTTAGAAGAAGATTTACAGTATGTACTTACAGCATTGGTATAGGGTCCTTCCTCAAGGAGACATGGCCCCCTTTCAATCAAGGGGCTCTGGATGCCAAAGATCTCTGAGAGCCACAGCATTCTAATTACAAGCACAACACTGCTGCCTACCTTGTCTTTGGCAGTTAAGTCTGCCACTTAGGCTCTCTTGCTCTGGAATCTCATCATTCCCACTGAAATCAGGGGTTCCAGTTCAATAGTAGCATCCCCCACAGTCACACCTCATCTACAAAGTTATTTTACCAAAAAGAGCTTTGCAATGATTAAGGTACTCCCCTTACTAACATATTTCTCAATGCTTTCATAAAAGGAGTCTCTTTGGGGCCTTCTTGTTGGAATACAGTTGGAGCTTGGGTGTATCAAACATGACAAATTCAGTCCTAAATGTTTGGATTCCCTCTCCCATATCACACCAAGGAAGCGCTGGCATTTCAACCTTATTAAATATAGTCTACTGCGTTCAATATTCAGGCAGCAAAGTAAATGGCTAAAGCTACCCTCAGTTGCATGAGCTAACCCACTAAGTCCAGAATCTCTAGTAACTGCACCCATATAAATGAAATTGTTACGTATAATCTAGTGTTTTACTCTCCCCTCATTGATCCAACATCCTCAGAATCTGCTCCCATACATGTTGTTCAAACTTCTGCTGAAATATGTTAGCAAAGTTTGCAATTCTTTTGGTGTATAATCTATTTCCTCCTGGACGCAAGTCACACTGTGTACTTGTCACTGGAGCACACTTCAATTTGATCCCATATGGTAGCTGTAGCAGATTTTGAGGAGAATGAATGTCCTTTTTCAAGGCATCTGAGCCAGTTAAGGGTATCCCATGGTTTTCAAACAAAAGAAACTAGTTTCCTCAAATACTAGAGGACAAATGACTCTATGGCAAGAGGTTCAACATGACTTGAGGGGGCAACATTGTCAATATCATCTAAGTCCAACCACATGTCCCCTTTCTGAGTTTCAGGATTCCATGACTGCATTCTTTTCCAATCAATACTCTTTCACTTTTCACTTAATAAAGTTGGTAAGACTGTGAATTTAACTGTCACTGTGTTTCAGCAACCTGAACAACTAAATTTTGTATCTGCTTTTCAGCAACATGATCCCTATAACTACATAATACAAGAGTTTCTTAGAGAGCTGTCATGGATGCTCTCTGGTTCTGACATTGACTTGAGCAGAGAGCTAAAGGACGTAAGCCGTCATTTTCATTCTCCAAGCATTTAAGTGCTCTCAGAAGAATCCATCCCATACCACAGACATTATAATCATCATGATGGCGATAATGGTCAAGTGAAGGCATTTTCTTGGCACTTCATAATCAGTGACGATAATAGCTTGATTAAATACAAAGTCACCTCATGCCATGGATTACTAGCACCCATCTTCCATTGGCAAAAAGTTTAACACTGAGCTCAAACCCAAGAGCATGACCAAACCAATCACAAAAGCCAATCTTTATGGGCCTATCTCCTAGAACCACTCCAAGTACCAATTCTATATCAGTTAGGTTCAATTAAGAGAGAGAAACCACATAGTAATTTTCAAAGGAAAGGTTTATTATAAAGAGTTACTAACTATAACAGAGGATTAGCATAATGGGGGATTGACTAGAAAGAAATAAAGACAATTCTAAAGAATAGAGGAATAGCAGATATATGGAGCAGTCACTACTCCTAGGACTGAGAGCAGCAAAAGAAGAAACAAATCTGGAATAGCTTCTATCCCTCCCACCCCCAAACCCCCACCAACCCACCAGGCAAAGATCCAAATCTCATTGGAAATGGAACAGTCCTGGCTCACAGGATGTCAGGGACGTTCAGCAAGACTGCAAAACCACTTGAGTGGATGCCAGAATAAGTCATTCACAGGGTGGTGTCAGGCCACTCTACTACAAAGGCATGCAAGGGACGCCAAAGAAGCCATTCATGGGAGGTGCTGAGCTGAGCACTGCTGAAGCCTGGCACTACATAAGCCATTCAAGTTAGTGAAGCAGGAACTGCATAAGTTAAATGCACCAAACAAGCCTGGCACTTCAGAAGCCATGAGAGCTGCAGGAGCCCAGTGCTGCACAAGATACGCACTACAGGAGCCTGCCTAGAGGAGCACACCAGAACCAGGAAGAGAACCCCTTTCTTCACCATTATCCCTCCACTACCCTCTACTGACAAGGGTTAAAATTATGTCAGTTGACAAAGGAAAAATATTCACAGATTCCAGCTCTGTTATCACAAATCAGGCAATGATAGGTAGATTTGGAGCTGAGGAACAACAAATGGTTAACTGGCACAATCAATTTGGGAAAGATTGACATCCTTACGTTATTATCCATGAATAGAACATCATTCCATTTATTTAGTCCCTTAATTTCTCTAAGTAATGTGTCATAGTGTTCTGTGTGGAGATTTTTGTTAGATCTATATTTAGGTATTCAATGTTGTTGATGCTATCATAAAACTGCATTTTTATTTCATTTTCCAATGGGTCCTTATTTATAAAACTACAATTTAATTTTTGTATATTGACCCTGTATGTGACAAACTTTCTAAATTCACTTATTCATTCTAATAGTTTATCTGTAGATTCATTTGATTTTTTGCATAGAAAATCATATCTTCAACTGATATCACTTTTATTTTATTATTTCCAATCCTTACACCTTTTATCCTTTTTCTTGCCTACTGCACTGGCTGGTATCTCTGGTATAAAGTTTAAGCTGTAATAGTGAGTATCCAGTCTCACTCCCAGTCTGTGAGAAAAAGTTTTGAATATTTCACCATCAAATATGTTTGCTGCACGTTTTGTGGACCCTGTATTAGAGTGAAAACACTCACGTCTATGTTTAGTTTTCTGACAAGTTTTAAACATGAAAGGGTGATTAATTTTATCAAACAATTTTTCTGCATCTGTTGATGTTGATGTTCTTATGATGTGTTTTCCCTTATTCTGTTAAGTAGTGAATTTATACTGATTGATTTTCAAATGTTTAGCTAATGATACGTACTGTAAATAAATTCTAATGATATTGAATTGTAATTTTTCTATATTTACTGAATTAGATTTGCTAATATTGTGTGTGGGAATTTTATAACTAGGATCATGAAAAAGATTGTCCTGTAACACTCCTTTCTTGTAATAATTTTGTCAGTTTCAATGTCAAGGTTATGCTGTCTTGTAAAACAAGTTGGGAAGTGGGGTTTTTTCCTGTCTCTGAAGAGTTTATGTAACACTGGCATCATTGTTTCTTTAATGTTTAGAATATAAACTGGTAAAGCCATTGGGCCTGGAGTTTTCATTTTGCAAAGATATTTAATTTCAACAATTCATGACTAGATATAAAATGATTCTGATACAGAAAGTATAATGAGTTTCTGAAAAATACAAAAGAAATCTACCCCTTGTATCATCATAGTGAAATTCAGATCATTAAAAAAAAAAGACTTTAGCCTGAAAGAAAAAAATTATATTCTACAAAGAAACAACAATTTGGCTGACAAGTACTCTCTCATCTACAACAGTGAAGCCAAAAAAGTGGAATACTACCTTCAAAATGCTGAGAAAAAAATAACCATGACTTATAACTGGATAATAAGTAAAATCCTAATTCAACAATAAGTGTAAGATTAGCTTTTTCAGACAATCAGATGATACAAAAGTTCACTTGCACTGTTATGGGTTGAATTGTGTCTCTAAAACAGACATATTGAAGTCCTAACACCTGGTACCTCAGACCTTATTTGGAAATAGGATCTTTACAGAGATAATCAAGTTAAAATAAGGTCATTAGGGTGGGTCCTAATCCAATATGACTGGTATTCTTATAAAAGGGTACAACTTGGACACAGAAACAGGTATATAGAGAGGCAAAATGACAAGACACAGAGAGAGAAGATGGCCATGTGACTGGACTGATGTGCCTACAAGGAACTCCAAGGATTGCCAACAAACACTAGAAGCTGTAAGAAGAAAGAAAGAATTCCTGTCTTGAACTGTCAAAGAGAATACAGCCCTCCTGACACTTTGATTGTGGATGTCTAGCCTCCAGAACCGTGAGACTAAATTTCTGTGTTTTAAGCCACCTGGTTTTTGGTACTTTATTACAGAAGTTATTGGAAACTAATACACTCAAGTAGCACTCTAAGGGATTCTGTCATTTTTTCATCCATTTGCATAATAGATATTAAGTTATTATGTTCCAGGCACTGCTCTAAGTGCTACGGATACAGCCATGAATAAAACAGATAAAATCCCTGTCTTCACAGATTAATACTCTGAGAGGAGACAGACAATAAACAAGCAAATTACATCACAGAACACGTGAGACAAAATTGAATGCTATGGAGAAATCTAAAGCAGGACAAATATGATAGCATGATAAAAGTTTGATATTTTTCAGAAGGTGGTCAGAGAAGTCCTCACCAACAAGTTGACGTTTGAGCAGAAATCTGAAAAATAAAGTGAGTTAGTGAACCATATGTCTATCTGAGAAAACAGCATTATGTGTAGAGGAGACAGCAAGAAGAACCATAAAATGTGTTTTGTATGTCCCAGGAATGGCAATGAGGCTAGAGCTACTGAAGAGGAATTAGAAATGGGGAAATTGGGAAAAGATGAAGTCGTAGAGATATCTAGGCCAGATCACATAGATACTTGAGGCCACTCTAAGCTTTTAGCCATGCTGAGTGATAAGGAATATCTCCCAAGAAGGAAAATAACTCTAAAAGGAAGATCTAAAATGCAATTAGGAATAATAAGCAAAAAAGTTGATAAACATGTGGGTGAGGCAGGATTCCATTTTTACCCCCAAACCCATTCTTCCCTTGTCCCTCGGTTCTATAGTTTTAGCTGGACACATGGCTGCCCAGCTAGAAACTAAATTCTATAATCCTCCTTACAACTAGGTATGTTGGGGGTTCTCAAGATAAGCCCCAGGTTCAGTGATATACTAGGAGAACTCACAGAACTCAGCATACAGTTGTATTAGGATACAAGATAAAATCAGCTAAAGAAAAAAGGTTTATGGGGTGAAGTCCAGAGGAAATGAAGTGCAAGCTTCCAAAATTCCTCTCCCAGTGGAAGCTCACAGGACACACTTAATTTCCCAAGCAAGGAGTTGTCACAACACGTGTGAAATGCTGCCAATCAGGGTAGCTCATTAGAGACTCAGGGCCCAAGGTTTTTAATTGGGGTCTGGATACGTGGGCACCCCCTGTCTAACATACACAGAATTCCACACTCCAAGAAGGAAAGCAGGTTTTGAGCATAAACCATATTATTTGTGCAAACAATTTAGGCACAGTGAAACACTCTTATCAGTTAGAGAATGATAGGAACCTTCTTGAAATCACCAACCAAAGCCAATGTTAGAAGTAGGCCTTTCCAAAGATAGTAGCTACCTCACAGCATACACAAAAATTAACTCAAAATGCCTTGAATGTATGACCAGAAACCATACAACTCCTAGAAGAAAACAGACAGTAAGCTCCTTGACATCACTCTTGGCAATGTTTTTTTGGACCTGACTCCAATAGCAACAAAAGCAAAAATAAACAAATGAAACTACATAAAGCTGAAAAGTTTCTGCATAGCAAAGAAACCACCAACAAAATACAAAGGCAATCTACTGAATGGGGGAAGATATTTGCAAACCATACTGCCCATAAGGGGTTAAAATCCAAATATATAAAGAACTCATACAGCTCAATAACAACAACAACAACAACAACAAAAGAATGAAAAATGGACAGAGGATCTGACAGACATTTTTCCAAGGAAGACATAAAGATAGCCAACAGGCATATGAAAAGATGCTCAACATCACTAATCATCAGGGAAATGAAAATCAAAACCAAAGATATCACCTCACACCTGTCAGAATGGCTGTTATCAAAAGGAAAAGAAATAGCGAGTATTGTCAAGGATGTGGAGCAAAGGGAACTCTCATGCACTGTTGATGAAAATGTAAACTGGTGTAGACACTAAAGAAAACACTATGGAGATTCCAAAAAAACCCCACAAAAAACTAAAAATAGAACTATCATAAGATTCAGCAATTCTACTTCTGGGTATTTACTTAAAGTAAAAAAAAAAAAAAAACAACAAACACTAATTCAAAAAGATATATGCACCTTTATGTTCACTGCAGCATTATTTACAACAGCCAAGATATAGAAACAACCTAAATGTCCACTGATAGATAAGGAAGATGTGAGATTAGATAGATAAGTAGATAGAGGAATATTACTCAGCCATTAAAAAATGAAATCTTGCCATTTGGAACAATATGGATGGACGTGGAGGGTATTATGCTAAGTGAAATGTTCCAATCATCCAACATCACCCTGATACCAAAACCAGACAAAAATATAACAAAAAAGAAAATTATAGGCCAATATCACTGATGGACATAGATGTAAAAATCCTCAACAAAATATTAGCAAACCAAATTCAACAGCATTAAAAGGATCATACATCATGATCAACTGGGATTCATCCCAGAGAGCAAAGATGGTTCAATATTCACAAATCAATCAATGTGATATAGCACATTAACAAACTGAAGATAAAGATCATATGATCATCTCAACAGATGCAGAAGAAGCTTTGACAAAATTCAACATCCATTTATAATAAAAACTCTCAACTAAGTGGGTTAAACAGGAAGTATTATCAACATCATAAAGGCCATATATGACAATCCCACAACTGATATTATAATAAATGATAAAAAGCTGAAAGCATTTCCTCTAAGATCAGGAACAAGACAAGGATGCCCACTCTCACTACTTTTATTCAACATAATATTGGATGTCCTAGCCACAGCAATCAGACAAGTGAAAGAAATAAAAGGAATCCAAAATGGAAAGGAAGAAGTAAAACTGCCACTGTAGATGACATGATACTATACTTAGAAAGTCCTAAAGATGCCACCAAAAAATACTAGAACTCATCGATGAATTCAGTAAAGTTGCAGGATACAAAATTAATATACAGAAATCTGTTGCATTTCTATACACTAACAATGAACTATCAGAAAGAGAAATTAAGAAAACATTTCCTTTCACAATCACATCAAAAAGAATAAAATGCCTGGGAACAAATCTATTTCAGGAGGTAAAGGTCCTGTACAGAGAAAACCATATGACACTGATGAAAGAAACTGAAGATGATACAAACAGAAGGAAAGTTATACTGTGCTCATGGATTGGAACAATTAATATCATTAAAATGGCTGTACTACCCAAGGCAATCTACAGATTCAATGCAATCCCTATCAAAATACACTGGCATTTTTCATAGAACTAGAACAAATAATTCTAAAATTTGTATCAAAACACAAAAGAATAGCCAAAACAATCTTAAGAACAATAATACAAGAGTAGGTATCATGCTCCCTGATTTCAAACTATACTGCAAACCTACAGTAATCAAAACAGTATGGTACTGACACAAAAACAGACACATAGATCAATGAACAGGATAGAAAGCCCAAAAATGAACCCATACTCATACTGGCAGTTAACTTACAACAAAGACAAGAAGATACAATAGAGAAAAGGCAGACTCTTCAATAAATAGTGTTGGGAAACCTGGGTGGCTACAGGTAAAAGAATCAACCTGGACTACTTTATCGTAACATTTATAAAAATAAACTCAAAATGGATTAAAGATTTCAATGTAAGACCTGAAATCATAACACTCCTAGAAGAAAACATAGGCAGTGTGCTCTCTGATATAGCTCTTAGCAATGCAATCTTTTTTTTTTTTTTTTTGGATATGTCTCCTCAGGCAAGGGAAACAAAAGCTAAAATAAACAAATGCGACACTACATCATACTACAAGGGTGTATCAAAAATTATCCATGCTCTGATTGTATTAAAACTTCTGTAAATTCTACACCCAGAGTGCAGATAATTTTTGACACACCCTCATAAAAAGCTTTTGCACAGCCAAGAAAACTGCCAACAAATGAAAAGGCCACTTTTGAATGGGAGAAGATATTTGCAAATTATATATGACAAGGGGTTAATATCCAAAATATGAAAAGAACTCATACACTCGACATCAAAAAAAAAAAAAAAACCTGATTTTTAAAAAGATGGCCTGAATATACATTTTTCCAAAGAAAACATACATATGACCAAAAGGCACATAAAAAGATTCTCAACATCACTAATCAGGGAAACGCAAATCAAAACCAAAATGAGATAACACTTCACACCTGTCAGAATGGCTATTTCCAAAAAGACAAGAAATAACATGTGTTGGCAAGATTGTGGAGAAAAGGAAATTCATGGACTGTTGGTGGGAATGTAAATTGGTGCAGTCACTATGGAAAACTGTATGGATATTCCTCAAAATATGAAAAATAGAACTACCATACAATCCATCAATTCCACTTTTGGGTATTTATTGGAAGAACATGAAAACACTAATTCAAAAATATATGCACCCATATGTTCACTGAAGCATTATTTACAATAGCCAAGATGTGGAAGCAACTTAAGTGTCCATCAATAGATGAATAAAGAAGATGTAGTGTATATATATACAATACAATGCAATATTACTCATCCATAAAATAGAATGAAATCTTGCCATCTGCAACAACATAGATGGATTAAGAGGGTACTCCACCAAGTTAAATAAGTCAGACAGAGAAAGACAAATACTGTATGATTTCACTCATATGTGGTGTCTATAAACCAAAACAAATGATCAAACATAACCAAAAAGAAGCAGTTCTAGAGAACAAATCAGTGGTTTCCAGATGGTAAGGGGGTAGAGGAGGAGAGAAATAGGTGAGGAATAGTAAGAGGTACAAACTTTCAGATACAGAATAAATGAGTCATGGGTATAAAACGTACAGTGTGGGGAATATATTCAATAATTATGCAACATCTTTGTATGGTGACAGATGACAACTAGACTTGTGCTGATCATTTGAAATGTATAGAAACACCGAATCACTACGTTGTATAACAGGAACTAACATAGTGTTGTAGGTCAATTATAACTCAAAATCAAACAAACAAACAAACAAACTCATTAAAAAAGAGATGAGATTTGTACTACTAAAGGAGGAGGGTGGAGGGTCCTTTTGGAAGCAAAAGGAGGGAGGGGCAATTACATGATGGTAGGCAAAAGGTACAAACTTCCAGTTATAAGATAAATGAGTACTATGAGTAAGATAAATGTTGTAATGTATAACATGATAAAGATAATTAATACTGCTATACATTATAAATGAAAGTTGTTAAAGAGAGTAAATTCTAAGTTCTCATCACAAGGAAATTTTTTTCTATTTTTGTTAACACTATGTCTACAGGGGATGATGGAAGTTCACTAAACCTACTGTGGTAATTATTTCATGGTACACATAATTTAAATCATTTTGTTGTACACTTGAAACTTATACAGTACTGTATGTCAATTATATCTCAATAAAACTGAGAAAAAAATACATAGATAGAGAGATAGATAGATTAAAGAAATTTTTAAAAAGCCAGAAGGCAGTTCTTTGAAAAAGAACTTCTGGTAGATTGAAGGAAAAAAAAATTGTGGGAATAAAAAGGGGACATAACTATAGGTACAAAAGATTTTTTTTTAAATAAATTTATTTATTTATTTATTTTATTGGCTGTGTTGGGTCTTTGTTGCTGCACACGGGCTTTCTCTAGTTGCGGCAAGCAGGGGCTATCCTTCCTTGTGGTGCAGAGGCTTTTCATTGCGGTGGCCTCTCTTGTTGCAGAGCACGGGCTCCAGGCACGTGGGCTTCAGTAGTTGCGGCACATGGGCTCAATAGTTGCAGCTCACGGGCTCTAGAGCACAGGCTCAATAGTTGTGGCACACGGGCTTAGTTGCTCCGCAGCATGTGGTATCTTCCTGGGGTAGGGATCGAACTCGTGTCCCCTGCATTGGCAGGCGGATTTTTACCCACTGTGCCACCTAGGAAGTCCCAGGAGATATTTTTTAATCTATGGTGGAAATTTCTCTGCTGATTTGTGTTTTGTATCCATTTAGATAAAACCTGACAGTATGTATGTGTAACCAGACTCAAGGATGATTATCAAATGGTGTGATGTGAAATGCTAGCAGTTTGTCTTTTTTTCTAAAAGTCAATCACTAATATCTGGCACTGCTATACAGAAGAGCTTGCATAAGCTTTTTGACTCCCAAGAGTGCTCCTCTTGTACTGCTGCTATCAATACTTTGTTTAAACCATTTATTTGTGCAATACATCTTTGGAATCCTCGCAATGAAGATATTGCTAGCTTATTGCTAGCATATCTGTAATGTTATCAGCCTGCTTTCTACTAAAATTAGAACCAAGTTCTGACTCTAATAGTCTTCAGTTCTGGAGTTATGGTATGGAATCCTCCACCACACATCTATTCGGAAATCATGGAAAGGATAAAGCCTTACTACCTTGTTCTTGTCATCAAAATAGATCAGCAAGAGAATAAACTAATGGTTGCCAGAGGGGAGAGGGGCAGGGGAGGGGCAAAGTAAGCAAAAGGAAGTAAGAGTTACAAACTACCAGTTATAAAATAAACAAGTCATAGGGATGTAATGTACAGAACAGGGAATACAGTCACTATTTTATAGTAAATTTGTATGGAGTGTAATCTATAAGAATATTCAATTGCTATGTTGTACACCTGAAACTAAAAAATATTAAGTCAACTATACTTCAGTTTTAAATATATAGATGAGCTAATCCATGCTAACAAAGCTTCAAGGCATGATAGGAAATACAGTTAAAAGTGCTTGTAGAGCTTTAAATGACACATTAGACCAGCTCAACTTAATCGATATTTATAGGACATTCCATCCAAAAACAACAGAATACACTTTCTTCTCAAATGCACACAGAACATTCTCCAGGATAGATTGTATCTTGGGTCACAAATCAAGCCTTGGTAAATTCAAAAAAACTGAAATCGTATTGAGCATTTTCTCTGACCACAATGCCATGAGACTAGATATCAATTACAGGAAAAAAACTGTAAAAAATACAAACACATGGAGAATAAACAATATGCTATTAAACAACCAAGAAATCACTAAAGAAATCAAAGAGGAAATCAAAAAATACCTAGAAACAAATGACAATGAAAACACAACGACCCAAAACCTATGGGATGCAGCAAAAGCAGTTCTAAGAGAGAAGTTTATAGCAATACAGTCCTACCTCAAGAAACAAGAAAAATATCGAATAAACAACCTAACCTTACACCTAAAACAATCAGAGAAAGAAGAACAAAAAAACCACAAAGTGAGCAGAAGGAAAGAAATCATAAAGATCAGATCAGAAATAAATGAAAAATAAAAGGAAGGAAACAATAGCAAAGAGCAATAAAACTAAAAGCTGGTTCTTTGAGAAGATAAACAAAACTGATAAACCATTAGTCAAACTTATCAGGAAAAAAAGGGAGAAGACACAAATCAACAGAATTAGAAATGAAAAAGGAGAAGTAACAGCTGACACCGCAGAAATACAAAAGATCATGAGAGACTACTACAAACAACTATATGCCAATAAATTGGATAACGTGAAAGAAATGGAAAAATTCTTAGAAAACTACAATCCTCCAAGACTGAACCAGGAAGAAGCAGAACATATGAACAGACCAATCACAAGTATGGAAATTGAGACTATGATTAAAAATATCCCAAAAAAATGAAAGACCAGGGCCAGATGGCTTCACAGGCGAATTCTATCAAACATTTAGAGAAGAGCTAACACCTATCCTTCTCAAACTCTTCCAAAATATAGCAGAAGGAGGAACACTCCCAAACTCATTCTACAAAGCCACCAATCACCCTGATACCAAAACCAGGCAAAGATCTCACAACAAAAGGAAATTACAGGCCAATATCACTGATGAATATAGATGCAAAAATCCTCAACAAAATACTAGCTAACAGAATCCAACAGCGCATTAAAAAAATCATACACCATGATCAAGTGGGGTTTATCCCTGGGATGCAAGGATTCTTTAATATACACAAATCAATCCATGTGATACACCATATTAACAAATTGAAGGATAAAAACCATATGATCATCTCAAGAGATGCAGAAAAAGCTTTTGACAAAATTCAACATCCATTTATAATAAAACCTCTCCAGAAAATGGGCATAGAAGGAAATTACCTCAACATAATAAAAGCCATATATGACAAACCAAAAGCCAACATCATTCTAAATGGTGAAAAACTGAAAGCATTCCCTCTAAGGACAGGAACAAGACAAGGGTGTCCACTCTCACCATTATTATTCAACATACTTTTGGAAGTTTTAGCCACAGCAATCAGAGAAGAAAAAGAAATAAAAGGAATCCAAATTGGAAAAGAAGAAGTAAAATTGTCACTCGTTTCAGATGACATATTATACATAGAAAACCATAAAGACTCTACCAGAAAACTGCTAGCACTAATTGATGAAATTGGCCAAGTAGCAGGATACAAAATTAATGCGCAGAAATCTCTTGCATTCCTATACACTAACAAAGAAAGAGCAGAAAGAGAAATTAAGGAAACTCTCCCATTTACCATTGCAACAAAAAGAATAAAATACCTAGGAATAAACCTGCCTAAGGAGGCAAAAGACCTGTATGCAGAAAACTATAAGACACTGATGAAAGAAATCAAAGACGATACAAACAGATGGAGAGACATACCATGTTCTTGGATTGGAATAATCAATATTGTGAAAATGACTATCTTATCCAAAGCAATTTACAAATTCAACACAATCCCTATCAAATTCCCAATGGCATTTTTCACAGAACTAGAACAAGAAATCTTACGATTTGTATGGAAATGCTAAAGACCCCAAATAGCCAAAGCAATCTTGAGAAGGAAAGATGGAGTTGGTGGAATCAGGCTTCCTGACTTTAAACTATACTACAAGGCCATAGTGATCAAGACAGTATGGTACTGGCACAAAAATAGAAAAGTAGATGAATGGAACATAATAGAGAACTCAGAAGTAAGCCCAAGCACATATGGGCAGCTTATCTTTGACAAAGCAGGCAAGAATATACAATGGGAAAAAGGCAGCCTCTTCAATAAGTGGTGCTGGGAAAATTGGACAGCAACATGTAAAGGAATGAAATTAGAACACTTCCTAACATCATACACAAAAATAAACTCTAAATGGATTAAAGACCTAAATGTAAGGCCAGACACTGTAAAAGTCTTAGAGGAAAACATAGGCAGAACACTCTATGCCATACCTCAAAGCAAGATCCTTTTGGACCCACCTCCTAGAATAATGCAAATAAAATCAAGAATAAACAAATGGGACCTAATGAAACTTAAAAGCTTTTGCACAGCAAAAGAAACCATAAACAAGATAAGAAGACAGCCCTCAGAATGGGAGAAAATACTTCCCAACGAAGCAACGGACAAAGGATTAATCTCCAAAATATATAAGCAGCTCATGCAGCTTAATACCAAAAAAACAAATAACCCAATCCACAAATGGGCAGAAGACCTAAATAGACATTTCTCCAAAGAAGACATACAGATGGCTAACAAATACACGAAAAGATGCTCAACGTCACTAATCATTAGAGAAATGCAAGTCAAAGCCAGAATGGCCATCATCAAAACATCTGAAAACAATAAATGCTGGAGAGGGTGTGGAGAAAAGGGAACTCTCCTGCACTGTTGGTGGGACTGTAAGCTGGTACAGCCACTATGGAAAACAGTTTGGAAATTCCTTAAAAAACTAAAAATGGAACTACCATATGACCCAGTAATCCCACTCCTCGACATATACCGAGAGAAAACCATAATTCAAAAAGACACATGCACCCCAATGTTCATTGCAGCACTATTTACAATAGCCAGGACATGGAAGCAACCTAAATGTCCATCAGCAGATGGATGGATAAAGAAGATATGGTAAATATATACTATGGAATATTACTCAGCCATAAAAAGGAACGAAATTGGGACATTTGTAGAGACATGGATGGACCTAGAGACTGTCATACAGAGTGAAGTAAGTCAGAAAGAGAAAAACAAACATCGTATATTAACGCATATATGTGGAATCTAGAAAAATGGTATAGATCAACCAGTGTGAAAGGCAGAAATAGAGACACAGATATAGAAAACAAACATATGGACACCAAGGGGGGAAAGCAGTGGGGAGGAATGAATTGGGAGATTGGGACGGACATATATACATTAATATGTATAAAATAGATGACTAATAAATATCAAATTGTACACTTTAAATATATGCAGTTTGTTGTATGTCAAGTCTATCTCAATAAAACTCTTTTTAAAAGGAAAAAAAAAGTTATTGTAGGGACTTCTCTGGTGGTCCAGTGGTTAAGACTCCGTGTTTCCCCTGCAGGGGGCAATGGTTAGATCCCTGGTCGGGGAATTAAGATCCCACATGGCACATGGAGTGGCAAAAAAAAAAAAGTGCATGTAGTATCTACCTATAAAATCTGACCTAAGTGCTAACTAACCATACCAGTAACATATATTCCAGATTAGAATAGTTCACCAACTCCAAAGAATAGTGTAAAATAACTAACACGATATAATATCATGCTATGGTTAAGCTTTTAAAGGCAAATTACAGGTATCATAACATCTTGGAATTCGACAAGCTTATTCTACAGTTTAGAGAGAAGGGTTAATATACCTCTGAATAAAAACAAGGTGATTAAATTCTCCTTACTGGATATCGAAATTTATCATAAAGCTATTATAACAAAGATAATAAGGCATTTGGGGTGAGATAGACAAATAAGCCAACTGAACAGAATAGAGAGGCCAGAAATAAATGAGTGTACCCTTGGGAAATTGATGGTACAGCTAGCATTGTAAACCAAACATAAATTTCCCTATATTTTCTAGGAAACTTTTAAAGTGCTTTTTACATTCAAGACTGTAATCCACATAGAATTGATTTTATGTATGTGCGCTATAAGAAAAGATCCAATTTTATTTTTTCCCAGGTGGATACCAATTGTTCCATTTACTGATGAGCTCCTTCTTTTCCTACTGATTTGCCTTCACCACTCTGTCAAATATTGTTTTCATCTCATAAACATAATTTTGGGAGAAAAAAAACATGTCACAGCATAATACATACATTATTATTTTCTTTATGTAGAGTTCAAAAATATACAAAACTAAATATAAGGCTGAGGAATACATACATTTGAGGTAAAAATCATAAAAACAAAAAGGAGAAACAATACACTCAAAATTCAGGATAACGGTTATCACAGGGAGGAGTGCAGAGGGATCTTCAAAGTGGTATTGTTTTCTCCCTTCAGCTGTGTGAGGTATACAGAGATCCATTTATTATGGTTTTTACCACACACAGACAAAATATATGGCTGTTTTGTATGTCTAATATATGCCATAATAAAACCATAAAAATACATAGTGGTTACAATGAATAAATAGGGAAGAAAATAGAAAAAGGATATAGCCAGAAAGTTAACTATTGAGGTAGAATATCCAACTGAAAAACTCGCCTAGATGACACAGATGAAGGAATAAAAATTATTAAAATGAAAAGTTAAATATTAAGAATAAAAGAAAAATTATAAATAACCACCCTGGAAAAAGAGGGGGGAAATAAAGGCAAGGGGAAAGTTAGAAAAATAATAAGAATCCACTAGTTGAAAGTGATAGAAATGTTCACTATCTTGATTATAGTGATGGTTTCATGAGTACATGCACCTGTCAAAACCTATAAATTGTACACTTTAAATATATGAAGTTTAGTGTACATCAATTTACCTCAATAAAACTACAAAGAAAAAATATTACAAGATTTTTTAAAGTCAGGACTAAAATTAAAAGAACTTAGAGTGCCAAGTTGGATGAATAATTTTTAAAAAACACAATGTCATTAATAGTGAAACTTGGCAACTTCAAAGATGAATAGGATATTCTAAAAAGTTTCTAAAATATTTCTAGAGATGAAAAAAGGATTGCCTACTAAGTAAAAAATATCAGATTGATACTTAAAAGTAACAACAGATATAGGGAGAGAGTGAAGTAAGATTTTTAAAGCATTGAAGAAAATAAATTTTAAAATTAAGAATATCTATCCAGTGATACTCTCTCTTACAAGTTAGGGCCCAATAATATTGTTCGATAGAAAGCCTTGGAAAATTTACCCAATGTCCATCTTCTTCGAAAACAATTTTTGGGAAAGTATGCTAATAAGAAGAGAAGAAATCAAGCAGGATGCTCTAGTTCTTATTAGGGATTATACCACCCAGAGTTGTGTTATTCTTCTCAGGGTACCCTGAAGCCTGAGTACATTCTGCCATGGCCTGTGACAGGTAATCTGTCTACAGTCACTCTTGTTCTATTCCTCAATCAAGAACAATGGCAGCAAGAATAGACAATGGGAAAAAGACAGTACCTTCAATAAGTGGTATTGAGAAAACCAGTCAGTTACACGTAAAAGAATGAAATTAGAACATGTTCTTATACCATATACAAAAATAAACTGAGAATGAATTAAAGACCTAAATGTAAGACCAGAAACCATAAGACTCCTAGGAGAAACCTTGAGCAGAACTCTCTTTGACATAAAAAATAGCACTATTTTTTTTTGATTTGTCTCCTGAGGCAAAGGAAACAAAAACAAAAATAAACAAATGGGACCTAATTAAACTGAAAGGCTTTTGCAAAGCAAAGGAAATCATCAACAAAACAAAAAGACAGCCTACTGAATAAGAGAAAATATTTGCAAATTATATGACTTGATAACGGGTTAATATCCAAAATGCACACACAGCTCATATACGTCAATATCAAAAAAAAAAAAAAAAAAAAACAACCAACCAGATTAAAGAATGGGCAGAAGACCTGAATAGATATTTTCCAAAGATGTACAGATGATCAAATAAGTGCACGAAAAGATGCTCAACACTGCTAATCATCAGAGAATTGCAAATCATGACTACAATGAGATATCACCTCACACCTGTCAGAAAAACTATCATCAAAAGATCACAAATAACAAATTTTGGTGAGGATGCGGAAAAAAGGGAACCCTTGTACACTGTTAGTGGGAATGTAAATTGGTGCAGCCACTGTGGAAAACAGTATGGAGTTTCCTCAAAAAACTAAAAATACAACTACCATATCATCCAGCAATTCCACTCCTCGTTATATATTCAAGAAAATGAAAACACTAATTTGAAAAGATACATGCACCCCAATGTTCATAGCAGCATTATTTACAATCGCCAAGATATGCAAGCAACCTAAGTGTCTACTAACAGATGAGTGGATAAAGATGGGGTATGTGTGTGTGTGTGTATAAATATATATATTTATACACACACACTCAATACCACTTATATATATATATATATATACATATATATATATACATATGAACAATGGTATACTACTCAGCCAGAAGAAAATGAAATTTTGCCATTTGGAACAATATAGACAGACCTGGAGAGTATTATGCTTAGTGAAATAAATCAAAGACAAATACTGTATGTTATCACTTATATGTGGAATCTAAAAAATAAAACAAATGAATCAATATAATAAAACAGAAACAGACTCAGATACAGAGAAGAAACTAGTGGTTACCAGTGGGAAGAGGGATGGGGGAGGGGCAAAATAGGGGTAGGAGAGTAAGAGGTACAAACTACTATGTATAAAATTAATAAGGTACAAAGATGGGTTGTTACAGCAAGAGAATATAGCCAATAGTTTACAATAACTTTAGATGAAGTATTATCTATAAAAATTTGAATCACTGTTATACACCTGAAACTGATAAAATATTGCAAACCAACTATACTTCAATTTTTGAAAACAAGGATACAAAAAAACCCAACCCATTTGCATTTAAATAAGGACTGAAAAGGGAAAGAAAGTGGTGTAGCAGATTTTGACCTCCTTGCTGACCAATAATTTCTTTCACAACATGGGTTTGGATCACTATTCAAATTATTTGCTACCCCTCCTGGGGAAGAGTTATACTTTCTCCCCAGCCCATTCATCTCAGGTTTTACCACATGACTCTCAGTGTACCTCCCTGTGGGAGGATGATACATCTCTGCCCCATTGAACTCAGGTGTGGCCATGACTTGCTTTAGCTAGTGAAATGTAGTCCAAAGTCATATATGCCATTCTGAGCAGAAGCCTCAAGAACGAGATCACAGTTTATCATTTCACTATTTTCTATCAGCTCAAATAATAGCCATGTCCCAGTTTAAAGGTTGCTCCATAAGCCTAGGTCCTAAAGTAAACTCTATGTAGTAGCAAAGCCACAGCTATCCTAACAGACACGGAGCATGAGAAGTGAATCTTTATTGTTATTAAGCCACTGAAATTTTGGGTCACTTATCACAGCATAACTTGGCCTAAGTTGACTGATACATTCAGCTTACCCTTCTGTAAGTCCAAGAGCCCCTCTTCAACTCTGAGCTGCCTCCAATTCTCCCTCATCCAACACAGATGTTACTGCCAATGGTAATTTCTGTGAGGTCATTTACATTTCTTGGGCTCATAAAGTATCCTGAATCCTTTCCTTAGTTCAGAATCATCCTGGGCATCCAATCTTCTGGGGCCAAGGCAAAGCCTTTTCCATCCACCAATGCTCACCAATCAACTACAGTCTTCACGTCTCTCTTGGGCTCTCCTCCACCAAAACAAAATTGGCTATGCAGAGAAGCAGAGACAAGAAAGTGGTTGGCAAGTCAAGCAGCCTGCACTCTGATATGCTTTCTTACATACTCCATATGGATAGTATCTCTCCAATCCCCTGTTACAGAGGAGTAACTTCTAGTTTACAGAGATAGACCAAACGTTTGGTTTTACACTTTCTTGAGTCTGTGCTCACCATATGTTTCCTTATCAGAGGAGGCCCTTCCCTGTCAATCCCAGGACAACTAAGG